>NC_142873.1:143257500-144457500 GCF_051225735.1 Oryctolagus cuniculus | reverse complement strand
GCCGTCCCATCCTGGGGCCCCAGGACCCCCAGGGGATGCTCTCTAGAATTCTCCCTCTCCACACCTCCATTTGGTGCCTTCAACAGTTCTCTATTGAGAGCATTTTCTGGGTCAGGAACGTCATTCGATCCTTGAAACCCAGAACCACAGCGGCTGCCATCCTGGCCTCATCCCTTACCTGTTCCGACAAAGCCTGTAAGCCGGGAAAGCCTGGTGCTAGGTAGTCCCTGGCGGCCCCTCCAGAGGCTTGGTGCAGCTGGCCCAGCCCCTGTTCTGCTCGCAGGAGGCTGCCTTTCCACCAGTGCCATGGGGGGGACCTGTGGTCTGGCCGGGCACAGCCATTGAGTGTTTTTTTTTTTTTTTTCCTTTCGCCAGTGTACTGCCTACCTCAGAGTATGCACCTCCGTCCTGGCCCGTGACAGACACTAAGTGTTGTTTTACAGTATTATTAGGTTTTTAGTAAAGCTTCGTGGAATCCTCCAAGTCTGGTCATTAAGTGAGACTTTTTTTTTTTAAAGATTTATTTATTTGAAAGTCAGGGTTAAAGAGAGAGGACTTCCATCTGCTGGTTCACTCCCCAGTTGACCGAGACGGCCGGAGCTGTGATCCAAAGCCAGGAGCCAGGAGCTTCTTCCAGGTCTCCCACGGGGGTGTGGCTTTACCCGCTATGCCACAGCGTGGGCCCCATTACATGAAACTTCAAGTTCAAAACCTCCTAGAATGAAGGGATCAGGGACACGAGGTTCCTCAAAACTGACAGTGTCCCCTGGGACACAGGACTGGTTTGGCTGGGACTTCTCAGCCTCATTTGCAGTTTCAGGAGCTGGTGAGCCTCACAAACCAGATGTGGACAGATTCTGGAGGCTTCTCATAACCACCAGCTGCTGGGCCGGGCAGGCACTGGATTTGAGATTCCTGGAGAACAGTGCTGGGGCCTCGGAGAGGGTCTGTGAGGAGGGTGGCGCAGGGGATGGGGACGTGGGCAGTGGAAGCTTTTGCTGCTTTGGGAGGTCTGTGCTTTTGCAGAAACACAACAGAAATGGGTGCTGGGACAGAAGGTTCCAGTCACTGCTATGAAGGGAACCAGGATGGTCTCAGTTCTGTTAGTCATTCATATCGAGACAATACAGAGGGCAAGCAGAGGGTAGGCAGTGGTGTCATCCCAGAGAAGGGGGGGCGGTTGGCTTACTCACTGCGGGCTTGAAACATCCTGCAGGCAGGAAGGAAAGTTGCAACACTCTTCCTTTTGGGGCTACAATGCAGCACAGGAATGTAGCTCCACTGGCCCAGAGATGGCAGGCTGGGGGTGGGTGTTGGGGGGGGGGTGTGTGCTACCAAGACCACACATGCAGAATGTTAACAGGCAGGAAGGATCCCACAAGACATCCAGTCCAGTGATTTCCAGATAAATTTCATGAACCTGTAGAATGACCCATGTGGTGGCCAACCCAGTGTTAACCAAAAAATCCCCATGTGGGCCAAGCGCTGTGGCATAGCGGGTAAAGCCACAAAGATTTTACTGGGGCCAGTGGCTGTGGCATAGTAGGCTAAGCCACTGCCTGCAGTGCTGGCATCCCATTCGGGCATTGGTTCAGGTCCCGCTGCTCCACTTCTGATCCAGCTCCCTGCTGATGGCCTGGGAAAGCAGTAGAAGATGGCCCAAATCCTTCGGCCCCTGCACCCACGTGGGAGACCCGGAAGAAGCTCCTGGCTCCGGATCTGCTCAGTTCTAGCCATTGTGGCCATTTGGGGAGTGAACCAGTGGATGGAAGACCTTTCTGTCTCTCCCTTTCTGTAACTCTGCCTCTCAAATAAGTAAAATCTTTTTTTAAAAAAAGATTATTTATTTGAAAGAGGGGCAGAGAGAGAGAGAGACTTCCATTTGCTGGTTCACTCCCCAAATGCAAAGGCTGGAGCTGAGCTGATCCAAAGCCAGGAGCCAGGAACTTCCTTTGGGTCTTCCACGTGGGTGCAGGGGCCCAAGGATTTGGGCCATCTTCTACTGCTTTCCCAGGCCATCAGCAGGGAGCTGGATCAGAAGTGGAGCAGCAGGACCTGAACCAATGCCCGAATGGGATGCCAGCACTGCAGGCAGTGGCTTTACCTGCTATGCCACAGCACTGGCCCCAATAAAATCTTAAAGACCCCCAAAATCCCCATCTGTTACTTTATCATCTCATGAAAGAATATGGCAATCTCAGAATAAAGGATCATTCTCTTCACTGAATACCTTTAAACACAGACACACAGAGATCATTGTTTTCTCCCGTTCATGCAAGATTGAGTCCTACAGAGGATGGGCTTGGTTCTTACAAGTCTCCGAGTTTAGTGCCCAACCTAGCCTTGGCAATAGATGTTGAGGGTTTCACCAAAATCACCAAATTTTCCACAAGAAAATCCAAAAAAGATGTACTCTGCTTTCGGCTATGCTCTCCAGATGAAACTTAATGTGGTAACGTGTATGTAATTAAGTTCGAACCATGTACAAGCAACATTATACATATAGTGTACCGCCTAGGAAGCTGTGGATGTTAGCAGTTGATTCATTTGTATACATTTTTAGAGTTCACAGAATCAGGAGTTTAGAAAGGTGACAGTGACACTTGACAGTGCTTAGAGTAAGAACTTTTCCCTGAAGATTCCCGTCAATCTTTAAGGGATGGACGTTAGCCTAGTGGTTAATGCTGCTCAAGACACCAGTGTTCCATCTCAGGGTACTTGGGCTTGACATCTGGCTGCAGCTCCTGACTAGCTTCCTGCTACTGTGGGGGTGACGGTGATGGCTCAAGTAACTGGGAACATGCCTCCCATGTGGAAGACCCGGATTGGATTCCCAGCTCCTGGGTTTGACCTGTCTGGGCATTTGGGAAGTAAACCAGAAGACAGTTTATAGCTCTGTCTCCCAAATAAACTTTAAAAAAAAAAAAAAACTTTTAATGCCAAGAACCTTGTTTTTGAAAAATAAAAACCTGTGGCCAGAACTGTGGCATTAATGGGTTAAGCCCCTTCTGTAGTGCTGGCATCCCATATGGGTGCCGGTTGGAGTTCCAGCTGCTCCACTTCCAATCCAGCTCCCTGCTAATGCACCTGGGAAAGCAGTGGAAGATGGCCCAAGCCCTTGGGCCCCTGTACCTGCATGGGAGACCAGATGAAGTTCCTGGCTCCTACCTAGCTTTGGCCAAGGCCATCCCCAGCTGTTCCAGTCATTTGGGGAGTGAACCAGCGGATGGAATTTTCTCTCTGTAACTTTCAAATAAAAGATTTTTTTTCAAAATAAGGAAAAAGTAAAAACCTAAATTGCTAATTTTTATCTGTCCTCCAAAGGCTTAAAGGGAAATGTGTGGTATATTAATTGTAGGGAGACATGCAGGTATTTATTCTCTGGGCTTGGAAATCAATCAAAAGCATGTGTATGTAAATATATCACACATATATTTAGGATTTATTTGAAAGGCAGAGCATGAGAGAAAGACATACACAACCCTTCTGTCTATTGGTTTACTTCCCAAATGGCCACAGTAGCCAGGGCTGTCAGGTCAAAGCTACGAGCCAGGAGTCCATGTTGGTCTCCCACATGAGTGGCAGGGACCCAAGTACTTGGGCCACCTTCACTTCCTTCCTGGGCACATTAGCAGGAAGCTGGAACAGCCGGGACTGAACAAGCACTCCAATACAGGATGCTAGCATTGCAAGTGATGGCTTACCGTCTGCTGCACCACAATATTGGCTCCAATATTTGTATTTTTAATTCAGGATATGGCAACTAATAGGTTTGCTTCCATTACAGTGTGGCTCAAAATCTGTATCTAATGATGAAAAGATTTAATTAATAGACTACAGGGCTACCTCTTTTTTCTTTTTTAAAGATTTATTTATCTGAAAGACAGCATATGAGAGAGAAAGGGAGAGACAGAAAGAGAGGTCTTCTATCCAATAGTTCCCTTCCCTAAATGGCCACAATGGCCAGAGCTGGGTCAGGCCAATGCCAGGAGCCAGGAGCTTCTTCTGGGTCTCCCATGTGGGTGCAAGGGGCCCAAGGACTTGGGCCATCTTCCACTGCTTTCCCAGGCCACAGCAGGGAGCTGGATTGGAAGTGGAGCAGCTGGGAGTTGAACCGGCACCCATATAGGATGCCAGTGTTGCAGGCCATGGCTTTAATCTGCTGTACCACAGCACTGGCTCCCAACCTCTTTCTTTCTCAAGAAACATGGGGAAAGTACCTTGAGAGGTCTGACACATGTGGTGTCTGAAAGCTGGAGCCAAGCTCTACTTTGTTTCACTGCGATGAAAGCCTTCCTGTTTCCCAGAGAGCAGCAGTAGTCACACCCAAGTCCGGAGGAAAGTAATCTCTACGACATGAAATTAGGCCAAATCAAGTAAGATTTGATATAGAACTGCCATTCCAGTTCTAGACTTTACAAAGCCATATATTTTAGAAACAATTAAAAATAAAATCTCCATTACAAAGTATTTTAAAATACTTATTTTCCCATGTATATTTAATTATACCAAATGGACAGGTATTTGTTCCACTGTTTCACTTTGCTTAGTGAGATCAGCTGAGCCAGTTGTTGGAGGGGTGACACCTCTCTAGTGAACTCTGCAGAGTGTTTATGAAGCTCTAATGAGAACCCCACACGGCTGGGCAGCTGGGCCAATCCTATTCAGGAAAGACACAGAAGCAAGCTGTATAGAAAATAAAAACTTTATTTTTTTCAAGTTTATAAGATAGTTCCCATTACATATAACATTATGGTCAAGGATACTACAGCCACGAATGCCCGCAGTCACATAAATATATCCAATCCACTGAACGCCTTTTCCTGCCGAGAGAGGCATCTGAAGTCCAAAGAGAGTCGTGCTGTGAGGAGAAGTCGTGCTTAATGAGATGGCTCCTGTCAGCGCATCAGGAACTAGCCAAGGAGCCCGGCTTGCTGGAGCCGTGTGACTCAGAGGAGAGGACGGGACAGGCGGCCTGCTCGTCAGAACTGTTTTCTCTCTTGTAGTTTAAGGTATTTTAGAATCTCAGAATTCAGATCTGGCCTCTATAGTGTGGCCATCTGGGGAGTTCTAACTTCAAGATGAACAAGGAAGCCAATGTAGTGGTAAGATACAGAAGCCTGCCTGAGGGCGGCCCTCACGGCCCCCTGCGCAGGAACGAGAGGGAGGCCCCACGCTCACCACTCCTGGTCTAGACCATCCCTCTCCCAGGAAGAGGGAGCCACGGTCCACACTCTCTCCCTCGTGGCTCAGTGGCACTGACACCCATTCAAGCTAGTGAACATCTGGGAGCCCCGTAAGCTGCGGCTGCAGTTTGCCAATCTGCTTCTACTTGGAGCTTTAAAGACCAGTTTGTGTAAATGTGAGTAAGCCATGGCCCAAGTCTTGGGACACTGGCTTTGCCCCCCAATTTGCAGAGCAGAAGACAGTAACACCCAAATCAAACAAAAGCCTAAACAGGCATCTAGATCTGGAGCAGGCCCCAGGGGCACTGGACAGAATGATGCTAAGGCACAGTCAGTTTTACATTCGAAGTCAAGCCGCCTCCTAAGCCCAGGACACACCTGACCACTCTGGACCCTCCACTAGAGATGGTCCTCGCAGGAAGTGCACACGCCCATCTCAAGAAGCCCATGATGCCAGCTGGGGAACGACTTACCACGTGACTAATTTCATGGGGACTCTCCAGAAAAGAGGCTCCCTGGCTCTCTGCTTCCCACAGCTCTTTCCCAGATCTCTGTGCTGGGGAACAGGGAGATGGGGTGAGAGGGCAATGTCTCATGGATAACTAATTCATTTTGGCAAAGATGAGCCAAGAAGCTCCTGCCTCCTGTCTTCCTTTAGATGAGGGTGGCAGCAACCAGAAAAAAGCAGGGGCTGCTCTGCTCTGCTCAGAAAGCCTCCCTGCCTCTCTTGGCCAAGTTCAAGTTCCCTTTGGAAAAAGCTAAGCTGGGTAGTCAGGGCAGGATGAAAAAGGCCATTGAAACAGTCTAAGTTGTATTCTAAAGATAAAAGAGTTCCCAAAGGGTGTGCGGTGGGAAGTGTTGGTATGTGATGGGGTTACTGCGCTGTAGCCCCACAAGCCCGAAGCACCGTACCAACAGGGTGGTCTTTGCCAGGGCCGGAAGCCAACAGTTAGACTGGCAATAGGGGGAGTTTTGAGTCCTGTAAGTAAAGTACATCCTGGACTATTCTGGGATCAACCATCATGGAGCAACAGCATCTGGGCATCAAGGCTGAATACAGACCAAGGGAGGGCCTGCCTCCGCCATCTGTCTCTTCTACCCCAAATGCAAACAAGGCAAAGCGGTACCTCAGTCATGGAGCACCTGCTTCAGCTGCTCTCCAAACACTTGCTTCCTACAGTTGTGAGACACGAAGCACTTGTCAGACAGTTCTGAAGGAATGTGTGCACCAGCCTTGGTGTGCTGCTGTCTGGGTGCCCTGGCATTGGCAGGCGTCCTACCTTTCTGTGCTGCAACTTCTCAGGAATGGCACACGGACTCTCTGGGGATAAGCAAGCACGGCTGGGGTTGGTCAAAGGTGCCCCCTCCTGAGGACCAAGACTGATCTTTCTGAGGGACTGTCACCCTTCTTGGTGCTGCCTGGGACAGTCTGAATTTTGTCAGCTCCTGGGAATTTGGCCTGGCTGAGCAGGTACCCAGGTTGGTCCTGGAGGGATGGCACATCCAAGAAATCCATCCAGGCTGGAAGGTTGGCCCCAGTGCTGAGGTATCCACCAATTTCCCAGGGGTCAGGCTGAGAGATGCTCCTGCATTTGGTCCAGGATTAAGTCTTCAGGTGTGAAGTAGGGGAGCCCGCATCCTCATTTAAACCAGGAAAGACTGGCCTTCTGGATTCCTACTGCAGAGTGAACACCAGAAGCGGGTATTGCTGGGGAAGGTAAGAGCAGTCTGCTGTCAGTTTCAGGCAGAGGCTTGGGGGGAATGTGAACCCAGATACCCCACAGGCAACTTATGGGCTTCTTCACAGGAAGCCCAATACTTTGGAAGTTTGGGCCAATTCTTATCCAGCCTATTCTTAGACTTGATTTGACTTCTTGGGACCAATGTGTGTGGACTGGTCAGAGCTGAATGGAGACAGCAGCGAAGGCTTAGGCCCAGCAGCTGATGGACAAGCAGAGGGGGCCGCAAGGTCGGCAGTGGACGGGAAAAGCTGCTTCTGTGCTGGAGGATCGGATGGCGTCTTCCTGTCTTGAGAGCCAAAGAGGCTGAAGTTCCTAAGAAGCCTCAATCCTTTTTCTCCAGGTGGGAGGATTAGCCTGCTGGCATGTAGTCTCTGAATTAAGAGTCAAGCTGAAGGCTTAGAATTTACCGTCTGAAAGAAGCAGTTTCTTGGTTTGTGTCACTTGATTAAAGGGGAAGAAGGACTGGAAAAAGGACTAAGACTTTTAAAAGGATGGGAAATGCCAAGTCCAAAGTTCATCAGTGTCCAGCACCCCACAGTTCGGCCAAGTAAGAAATGGAAGAACGGGAGAGAAGCAGACCCCTGGGAGCAGCTACGGGGGGGCTACCGTCACACAGAGGTATTTAGACATTTCAATGACTATTTTCAAGGAAACTTTAAATGACCCTTTCTTGCTAGAAAAAGAAAGGGGGACACCTGCTTCAGAGACCCTCACCTATAAAAATAACATACACATTCACTGGAAGTAAGTTCTACGGCTAAGGAGATTCTAAAGACTGCAAGAGATGTCCCAGAAGTCTGCTGCGTTATCCTCTCACCACAGGGTCACAGCAGTTCTCAGTCTGACCACCACTAAGAGCGCACCTCTGCTCCAGGAATTTCCATTCTTTTTTTTTTTTTTTTTGAAACAAAACAAAAGAGAAGAATTAAAAGCACAGTAGCTGCAACGAGCCTATTGTTCTCTCTATCCAGCTGTCTCCGCTTCTGCATGAGGATGAACACGGGCTGGGGCTGACTCTCGGCCAAATCTGCAGCTGTTGTTCTGATTGTGTTCTCGCCAGCATTCCATGGAGCAAAGACAGAGAGTCCCCAGCTGGTTCCAGTCTCTGGCTGCCCTCAGGAGTGGAAAGGAGCTCACCAGAAAGGCTCCTCATTCCAGTTCTTAGAGAAAATCCAGCTCCAGGGCCTGGTGCAGGGACACCAGGTCTCCGTGGTTCGTGATCCTCCAGAAAGGCATGTTGTGCTGGAGAACGGAAGGTGAACGGTCAGCCCAGCTGCTTTCGCGGTTTTTATCCACCCGTACCCAACCCTCCACAGACCTCTTCCCAGGGTACTTGGTAACCTTCCCCACCTCGGAGCAGTCATAAGGATCAGAGTAACTTTGCATGTTATAGGACACTTCACACGTGTGAAATGGGTTCAGTGGTAAACTCTGCTTTTACTGTAAGAGATATATCTATTCTAGCTACTATTCTAGATATACTATTATATTATTATATTAATATATGTACACTATTCTAGCTACACAAAGCTCATGAAAAATGTGTATCATGAAAAAACTATGCATGGATTTCAAGATTATCCACACCAAAGTAAACTTATCTTTTAATCTCATTCTCCACCAACTTAAAAAAATGTTTATTTGAAGGACAGAAAGAAAGAGACATAGAGAGATCTTCCATCTTCTGCTTTATTCCCCAAACGCCCAAAACACTTAGGGTTGGGTCAGGCTGGTGCCAGAAGCCTGGAACTCAATTTAGGTCTCCCATGTGGGCTGCTGGGACACAAGTGATGACTTGCTGCCTCCCATGGTGCACATTAGCAGGAAACTGGAATGGGAAGCAGAGCCAGGACTCAAACCAGGCATTCTGATGTGTGATGTGGGCATCCCAAGAGGTGACTTAACAGTTACATCAAGCACCTATCGCTCACACTAGATATTTAAAAGGCCATTAATATACAGAAGAGGAAGCAAACTTGTTTTGTTATGCTCAGGTGTGCTAGACTTACTTAGAGATAACGTTTTATTCAGTGGAAGGCTGGACTCCACAGTGGAATAGGCTACCTGGGCACACCTGGGTTTATTCAAAGAAGGACCAGCAAGTCTTCAGAAAAGATCCCTCCCATGGTGGAAGTCGGATCAGACAAAGCATTACAGCGTCTGCCAGGGGGTTAGTCTTCAGTAGGTGATTACAAGCAGCACGGTAACTACACCAACTTTGCTAATGACTCAAATGGTTCTTTCTCTTCCCCACTCCCTTCTTCAGACAGGGAAGCACTAAGCTGACACTTGGGTCTTTCCCAAAGAGAGCAACAAGAAACTCTGTAATGAAAGCTTCTGTGACGAGATATGTGAAAAAAGCAAATGTCTTTGAACTGCTACATACAGTGACAAATGAAACCATCACGAGGTGCTAACACCAACTGATCACAAATCACATGATTCATCATTAGTTTGTTTCTTCTTCTTCTTCTTCTTTTTTTTTTTTTAAGATTTACTTATCTAATTTAAAGGCAGAGTTACAGAGAGAAGTTTTCCATCTGCTGGTTCACTCCCCAAATGGCCACAATGGTCCAAAGCCAGGAGCCAGGAGCTTCCTCCGAGTCTCCCACACAGGTGCAGGGGCCCAAGTACTTGGGCCATTTTTCACTGCTTTCCCAGAAACATTAACAGGGAGCTGGATCAGAAGTGAAGCAGCAGGGACTTGAGTTGGCACCCATATGGGATGCTGGTGCCACAGGCAGTGGCTTTACCCTCTACGCCACAGCGCCAGCCCTTTTTTCTTTTTAAAATTTATTTATTTTCTTGAGATGCAGTTACAGTGGAGAGGGAGTGACAATGGGATCTTCCACCCACTGGTTCACTCCCTAAATGGCCCCTATGGCCAGGGCTGGGCCAGGCTGAAGCCAGGAGCCTGGAACTTAACCAGGTCTCCCATATAGGTGGCAGGGATCCAAGCACTTGGGTCATCTTCCGCTGCTTCCCCAGGCACATTAGCAGGGAGCTGGATCGGAAGTGGAGCAGCCAGGATAAGAACCTGTGCTCACATGGGATGCTGCTTCGCCTGCTACCCCACAACACCGTCCCCAGTTGCTAAGGTTTCTATGTTACCTGGGGGAAGAAACTCAAGGCAGGTGGTTCTAGTTGGTAACCCACTGAATACAAATCTAAGAAACAGAGCTGCTGGAAGAAAATAAACTGAGGTAGGGAAGGAAAGAACTTCTGTAGATCCATTTAGTAAATGAGGAAACTCAGAGAAAACAAGTGAACTGTACAAAGTTGCACAGCTTATAAACACATGGGAACCGAACCTGCCTTTGTAGATTCTACAGCCAAAACTCTTTCACCTACTGTTCCCTGTAGTGAGAAGGGATGACCTGGTGTCAGGACATGTATAGCTATGGCGTTAATATCAGAACCACTGTTCAGGGCTCAAAATTGGAAAGGACATTCTTTATAGCAATTCAGTCCCAACCGTACTGTATATATATTTTTTCTTTCTTTCTTCTTAGAATCTGAGCCTAGAAAAGTCAGAATGAGTTGTGCTTTTTGTGGTCAAGGCTGATATTCTTGAGAAAGGCACTGCCATCTACAGTGAAAACAGGTTTAATGATGAGGCTCCTTGCAACAGGCTTCAAAGATTTTAAGATTTTTGACTGGCAGGGATGAGGTGGTCTGTCAGCTTATACAGAGAATTTCATCTGGGGAGAGAACCACTCTCCTCTTTACAGCACAGCACTGTAGCTGCACAGCAGCATATCCGGATTCTGAAGTCTGAACCTCTTTTCTGACTGCTCAATGCCCAACCTCTGGCTTATCCGCTTTGCCGGTTACCTGCTTGGCTGCAATTTCTTCATCGCGTCCATCCCCAATCACCACATACGTGACTTTCTTTCCAAACCTTGACACAATTCTCTCAAAGCAGCTCTCCTTACCTGATGAGAAAAAGAAATTTCCTATGAGAATATTCTTCCCTTTTTTCCATACAAAAGAAAAAGGCTGCAAACTGTCAAACCAGTGGTCAAAAATGTTATATTACTACAGTTTTTTTATTTAATTTAATTTATTTATTTATTTTTGACAGGCAGAGTGGATAGTGAGAGAGAGAGACAGAGAGAAAGGTCTTCCTTTTTGCCGTTGGTTCACCCTCTAATGGCTGCCATGGCTGGCGCGCTGCGGCCGGCACACCACGCTGATCCGATGGCAGGAGCCAGGTGCTTCTCCTGGTCTCCCATGGGGTGCAGGGCCCAAGCACCTGGGCCATCCTCCACTGCACTCCCTGGCCACAGCAGAGAGCTGGCCTGGAAGAGGGGCAACTGGGAAAGAATCCGGCGCCCTGACCAGGACTAGAACCCAGTGTGCCGGCGCCGCTAGGTGGAGGATTAGCTTATTGAGCCGCGGCGCCAGCCCATATTACTACAGTTTTAATGATCCGTGTTTACTTTAAAATTTAGTGTATACGGGCGAAATGGCCATTTCTCCATTCAATTATTGTTTGTTGTCTATATTCTCATTAAACTAGGGTCTCTTTGCTTTTCACTTGTTAAATTTATCAAGTATTAAGTCTTTACTATAATGTAATTTAAAAATGTTATCTCAAAACAAAACAAAAAAAGAAATGCAGAAAGAAAGTGAGAAGGAGAGAAGGAGGAAGGGACTATCATTATGTTCTTAGCATTATATCTACATGTACATTGAATCTGCTAAAAGCTAACTAAAAATTAAAACAAAAAACTTAAAAGACAAAGGCTGCAACAGTCAGGTTCACCCGCCTGTACTCGGACAGACCACGTGGCAGCCCACGTAGTTTGCTTGGTTGGGAGCAAAGGTAGTGAACAGAGACTCAGCAGGCCCACTGCCCAAAAGAATGTGACACTGGGCCATTACAACGGTAACTTATTTTAGCCCTCATATCAAGGAAATTTCTACAACTGGGAGACTAAGGGACATGGGGTGTGAGACAGCTGTGAGTACCACCTCCTCTTCCACATCTTCTGTACTTTATAGTTTATAAAACACTTTCCACTTATTCCTTCATTTATTCTCACAATAATTCAGTGAGGCAGGAACCATTCTCTGTCTCACAGGTGACTCACAGGTCTAGTGACGTGCCTCAGGTCACACACAAGCTATTAGTTAGCATTAGACATGCCATCCAATTCCAAACCCAAATTCTGGCCACTGGGCCATGACAAATGAGTGATTTCTGAGGAGAAATGTTTTAAGGCAGGACAGGAGAGTGGAAGCATAAGGCCATGATTTCTTGTTAGAAGTAAGTAGCAGACATACAGCCATTTCCCTCCAATTCTTCATTTTCCAGAAATAGTCTTGGACATGGGTCTTATGTTCTTCAGTAGGGGAGGAGCCTGAGCAGGACTGAGAAAAGTGACTGACTCATCAATGTGGCAGCATCGTCGCTCCCATCTGGAGTTTCCTCATTTACTACCCCATGCAGCTCCAGCGGAGATCCTGTATCACTATAAGTGACCTTGGGGGGGTGCATGATTTAAATCCACTGCAGACAGTTCTGACACACGTGATAATGGATCACAATATCCGGAACCAACATCTAAAACACACACAGATGATTCTACTGTGGGAAAGATACTTCATTTGCATAAATAAAAGGAAACTATATTCCTGGTTGTTTCTCCACATGTTTTATATTTTATTTCCTTGTTTCTGCCACCTTCCTCAGGTAAGTAAGGTTGTAACTTCGCTTCCTTCTTCATCTAACTCCATGAATCTCATCTTTCTGACATATCCAGGGACTTAGCACTAGGATTCTCATGTAAGATAAAGGTGCGGCCAGCGCCGCGGCTCACTTGGCTAATCCTCCACCTGCAGTGCCGGTATCCTGGGTTCTAGTCCCAGTTGGGGCACCAGGTTCTGTTCCGGTTGCTCTTCTTCCAGTCCAGCTCTCTGCTGTGGCCCGGGAAGGTAGTGGAGGATGGCCAAGTGCTTGGACCCTGCACCTGCATGGGAGACCAGGAGGAAGCGCCTGGCTCCTGGCTTCAGATCAGTGCACTGCGCTGGCTGTAGCAGCCATTTTGGGGGGTGAACCAATGGAAGGAAGACCTTTTTCTCTGTCTCTCCCACTGTCTAACTCTGCCTGTCAAAAAAAAAAAAAAAAAAAAAGATAAAGGTGCCTCTTCCTCAAGACACTTGATTGCCATCGGCTGGAGAATTTCTGTAATAAATATACCAATACACACAATCAGAACTAAGAACCTACATCTGTGTATACTCAGAAGTACTTGCACACATCAGAAGCACGCAGGGCAGGTCAGTAACCTGTTCTGTGTAGCTGGTGCGCAGCCTGGGCTTTGAGGGCCCTCTGGTCTCTGGTGCAACTATTAGACTCTGCCTCTGGAGTATGAAAGCAGCTGCACAAAAAGGAATGGGCACAGCTGTTTCACACAACTACATAAAAAGAGGCAGGGGGCAGGATTGGCCTGTAATCTGAAGACTCCTGCTCTAAAGTAAACATACCAGTGTTCTTCAAAAAGTTCCTGGAAAACATGTCATGCAAAATTAGGCACGGATTTCAAAACTATTTTACACCAAAATAAATTTTTCATTCAATTTCCCCATGACTTTTTTGAAGCACCTCCAATCTGAAAGTGCAATTTCTGGGCCATGGGGTCATGCATATCTCAAACTTTATTAGACATTAATAAATGTTTTCTAAAATAGGTATACCCATTTTCAATTCCATCTGCAGAGTAAGAATACCCATTATCTTAACAAAAGTTAGCATCATTACACTTAAATTGTGCATCTAACCAGTAGTAAATATATCACAGTTAAATTTGCAGTCCCCTTAACTGGGGACTTAAGGGTTTATTCAGAATTTTATAAGTTTTTCCTTTTCTGCAAATTAGCTATTTTAAGCAGCTTTCTTAATGAATGTGAGGGATTTTAATAATTTTCAAGTATATAGTTTAATCCTTGATTTTTTTTTTTAAAAGATTTTATTTATTTATTTGAGAGGTAGAATTACAGACAGTGAGAGGGAGAGAGAGAGAGAAAGGTCTTCCATCTGCTGGTTCACTCCCCAAATGGCTGCAACAGCCAGAGCTGGGCCAATCCAAAGCCAAGAGCCAGGAGCCCCTTCCGGGTCCCCCACATGGTTGCAGGGGCCCAAGGACCTGGGCCATCTTCTACTGCTTTCCCAGGAAAAACAGAAAGCTGGATTGGAAGAGGTGCAGCCAGGACTAGAACCGGCACCCACATGGGATGTCGGCACTGCAGGCAGAGGATTAACTAACCTACTGTGCCACAGTGCTGGCCCCGTTTTTTTTTTTCTTAAAGATTTATTTATTTATTTGAGAGGCAGGGTTATAGACACAGGGTGGGGGGCGGTAACAGGTGCAGCACGAATAGGACGTTTGATTGTAAGGTTAATGACAAAACAGAACAGAAACCATACCAATTTTGGTAGCACTATAGATGTTTTCAATTGGAAATATTTCTCCTAGTCCATACAGGAGCACTTTGGCCAGAGCTGGAACCAGCTGGGTGGTAGTGATCAGAACATTCACACAATTCTTCCTATAAGAGAGCAAGAAGAAAAAGCAAAAAATGAAATTAAACCAACCTAGGAGCAAGAATTCAAATGGGCCAACTCTTTAGGAATGAACTAACAACACAGTAATCTCACATGTCCTTCAGCTTCACTAAACCTCCACCTCTTGGGGTCACTCTCACTGTTTACTGCTGTGGCTGTGGGTCTAGAATTCCCGTTTTGAAGGAGAGCTGTAGGATATTGGCACAGATGTAGTATTTATTTCCCAATCTGGCTTCAAGTTGAAATCTCTTAATCTGCTTAACGGACCTTTTGCTTTTGAATCTTGCCTTCTTGAACAGGTCCGAGAATACTGCCTGGCACTTCCTCTACTTAGGATATTTGTGATATGTCCCCTACGTGTGCCTCTGATGTCACTAGACTCATCCCCCAGGTTGTAGAGGATGATTACTCAGCTTTAATTTAGTGGGTAAAAAGGAAGGACAAAGAAAAAAGGGTTTCCTACATAAATATTCTCTTACAACTTTAAAGTGTGCTTAATATAAACTATCGTTGTCTCTCTCCCAACCTAAATACTTCCCTGCACGATTTAACCACTTCTTACCCCTATCCCAAACTCTGTTTTAGGGAATGGTCTATTCTGGACTGGGATAGGAAAGAGTCTCAGAGGATGAGACCTATGAGAATCGTTACTGAGATGTGTGTGGTGTGGTGTGAAGATGCTGCTCGGGATGTAAGTGCCAGAGTTCAAGTTCCGGCTCCATTCTCCCTTCTAGTTTCTTGTTAAATGCTGGGAAGCAGCAGGTGATGATCAAGTAGTTGGGTCCCTGGTACCCATGTGGGAGACCTGGACTGAGTTTCGGGCTCCTGGTTTTAGCTCAGCTGTTGCAGACATTTGGGCAATGAACCCAGGATGGGATATCGCTCTATATATGTATGTGTCTGTTTTTCAAATAAACAAACAAAAAATCATTTCCATACCTTGACTGGATGAGAAGTAAGGACTTTAACGCAGTTCCTAACCAGGAATCTGTTAAAACTTCAATTTCTGCTCTTAATCTCTGCAGTGCTTCCTTTCTCTGGGGACTGAGGAGCCCTTTAGAAATAAAGGCAGATGCATTTATTATTTGACAACATGTACTTGCTGACACTGAGAAAACAATTTCTAAATTCAATTTAGAAATAGTGTGAGTCTGAAGTATTCTACCAAACTGATAAGTATCTCTTCTTGGAGACACCATGGACTAGTGCTACTCAAAATGCCATTTGACTTTCTTCATTTGAATGCTTTCCTATTGGGTACAACAACAAAACCAGCCAAAGGAAATATAAGATTCTGGTGCAGGCTCCCTTTTTCATCACCAATCAGTAACACAATCAGGAGACTGCTGGACCATGCTCTGAGCAGCACTGCCTTAGAACACGACATTAAGAACTAAATGGTAGGGCCAGCACTGTGGTGTAGTGGGTAAAGCCACCACCTGCAGTGCTGCCGGTTCGAGTCCTGGCTGCTCCACTTCCAATCCAGCTCTCTGCTGTGGCCTGGGAAAGCAGAGGAAGATGGCCCAAGTCCTTGGGCCCCTACACCCGCATGGGAGACCTGGAAGTTCCTGGCTCCTGGCTTTGGATCAGCATCTGGAGAGTGAATCAGCAGATGGAAGACCTCTCTCTCTGCCTCTGCCTCTCTGTAACTCTGCCTTTCAAATAAATAAATCAATCTTAAAAAAAAAAAAAAAAAAAAGAATTGAATGGCAAAGTCTTAGAGCTCAAGAGTCCTCTGCATTTCTAATTTCTTTCTAAAGAAATCAAAGCAGGAGGAGAGAAGGGGCCTCCTCATAGTGACAAAGGCCTTTCTACTGCCACGCATACCTCCTGTGATGGCTGCACCTCCACCTGCCCGGGAATGCTAAACCTGAGACTCCAGGATGAATGACCAACAATTGTTCTGTACTTACTATGAAACAACTCCAGGTGGTAACAGATTAAAACCCTGCCTAAGACAATACAACTAAGCACAAAATAAAGAAAGCAACTCATATGATAACCTGAGTTATAATATTCAAATAATGAATCTGGCTCTGAAGTTTTTTGTAGTGAAGGTAAGGAAAAAAAAATCCTGTATTCTATTAGTAACCCTCCAGAAAAGCAGAAAGGGTATCTGTGAGGAAGAAGCAGAATTTGCTGTCATACTGATGGCTTTACAGTACAAGAACTAACACAGAATGTGACACTTTTGTTAATTCACAGTGTGCAAAACATGTAAGTAGACATTACTGTTCACCTGTTCCTATTTCTTCAGGAAACCATGTAATGGCACAAGGCAAGGAAAGGATCAGGATTGAGGTCATAAATAAAAACAATAATAGAAAGCCTGGTGTCGATGAGAGGAAAAGTTAAAAAGGCTTAGAGTTGCCAAAATAAAATAATAGTTCTAAACTGTAAGAAACAAGCAATAAAAAGAACATGAAAAAAAAGTAAATTAGATCCCCCAAGTCTGTATTTTTATCTGGTATTAGAGGAGTGTAACAGGAATGAACCAAATTGTTCTTCAAAGCCCTGTTTCTACTTCTGCACCACACTAGAAGGCAGCAAGTACAGTCCAAGGCTCTGCACCTGCAGCAATATGCTTTAGCAAGCTCTGCAGTCCCTGAAACGTTTAGGCGACATTTTGTGCATCTCCGAGGGTGATGGCTCCATTTTAAATATTCTCTCTCAGGGGCAACTCACTAAAAAGGAAACTGTAGAATGCAAAATGCACTGGACCCAAAGTTAGTGGATATAATTCCAACCATGTCAGGGTCACTAACTTGCAACACAATTGTGGGCAAGCTGCCCCTGCTGCCTCTATGAGGGACATCAATTTTCTCAACTGCAAAATGAGGGATTTAGACTGGATCTTCTAATCTGATCAATTTATGATTAATTCCAAGTAATAAAATTTTAGGTTTTGTGGCATCTGACATTTGTAGTATTTCTGGATAAAACGAATTTCCAAGGTCCTTCAAATTACAACACATGGATACTGCCAGCCTACAACCTTGGCCTAGTTTTCCACTCATGACAAGCTTAACACCTAGTTCTACCTGTCTTTTGTCTTGATGGTTATATGAATCAGCCAAAAACCTATGATACCTTATTAACTATTAACTCAAGAATGAAACACACATCCTTATACAACATCCATGGATCACACTTCCTATAAAAAAGGCACTTGTTGGGGCCAGTGCCATGGCATAGTAGGTTAAGCCTTTGCCTGTGGTGCTGGCATCCCATGTGGGTGCTGGTTCAAGTCCTGGCTGCTCTTCTTCTGATCTGCTCTCTGTTATGGCCTGGGAAAGCAGCAGAAGATGGCCCAAGTCCCTGGGCCCCTGCACCCTTGTGGGACACCCAGAAGTTGTTCCTGGCTCCTGGTTTCAGATTAGCCCAGCTCTGGCCTTTGCTGCCATTTGTGGAGTGAACAGCAGATGAAAGACCTCTCTCTCTGTCTCTTCCTTTCTCTGTCTGTAATTTTGTCTCTTAAATAAATAAATACTCTTAAAAAAAATAAAAAGGCGGCTCTTGTCTAAAGAGAGCTTTCCAAAGTCACACTGAGAGCTTACTCTCCAAAGGGTTTCAAGTAAACCTCCACTGCATTAACATGCTGCTGAGCCAATTCTTAAACACAAGCAGTTGCCAGAGGGGACTAAGGAATTTCTGGAAAGGAAAGCAGGAGATCAGAAAGATACAGAGCATTGACAAGACTGGCTGGATGCTACACTTACCACCCACGTTGCTTTTATGCTTATCATAGATTTCTCTCACTTTTCGGTAGCGGAAAGCCAGTTTCCTCATCCAGTCCACACCTCCCTGGACACCTACAGAGGAACCATGGCTGCCACTGCCTCCTGAGCCACTGAAGCCATCTGTTGAGAAACTGTAGTTGCTGCAAAGAGAGAGCATTACAAAAATCAAAATCTATACAGCATGGAGTTTTTGACTGATTGCCATCTGGGATTCTCTGTCCTGTGTTCCGGTATCTGACTTATTCCCGACATTTGATAAACAAAGCTTTAAGAATCTTCTCCCTGGGGCCAGCACTGTGGCAATGGTGCCTGTGGTGCCTGTGGTGCCAACAACCCATTTGGGTGCCATTTGAGCCCCAGTGGCTCCACTTCTAAGCTAGTTCCTTGCAATGCTCCTGGGAAGGTAACAGAAAATGGTCCAACTGCTTGGGCCCTTGCACCCACATGGGAGACCTGGAAGAAACTCCTGGCTCCTGGCTTTGGCCTGGCCCAGCCCTGGCTGTTGTGGTCATTTGGGGAGTGAACCAGCAATTAGAACATCTCTATCTCTCCCTCTCTCTCTGTAATTCTGCCTTTCAAATAAATAAATAAACCTTAAAAAGTAAAAGAATCTTCTTTCGTCTTTGTTTGTCGGAGTCTACCTTTCACTAGCCCTCTATCTAAGGGCTGAGAAGGAGGAAAGGAGAGTTATGCACAATTCAAGCACCAGCACCCCTACAGACTGGCTTGAGATAATGCACCTTTTTTTGTGAATGATAGAATATCATACGGTGAAAAAAGTAGAACATAAAAATCTGTGTGTACCCACTCACACATGCACAAAATGACTGCAACTATGTAAAAATGAAAAATACTTAAAAAAGGAAGGAAATAACCCCAAATGCTAATAATGGAAAGATAATGGCATCTGGTTTTTCTTTAGCAACCTGCTAAGTTCACAGGTTACTGCAGTAAAATATGAACACAAATCCTTTGGATACTACTTTTTTTTTTAACATACATTTTTAGATGTTTATTTGCTTATTTTCATCTACCTGAAAGGCAGAGAATGAGGCAGAAAGGGATAGAGGAAAGGGGAGAGGGAGAAAGAGAGGTATCTTCCACCTGCTGGTTTACTCCCCAAATGCCAGAAACAGTCAAGCCAGACTCCATCCAGGTCTCTTGCATGGATGGCAGGGGCCCAAGCACTTACGTCATCCCCTGCTATTCCCGGGCTGCATTAACAGAAGATGGATCAGAAGCATCGTAGTCGGGACTCAAACTGGCATTCCAATGTAGGATGTAGGTGTTGTAACCTGTGGTTTAACCTGCTGTAACACAATGCTGGTCTCTATACTCTCTTCTACTTCTGCTTCTTGGTTAAGGGTTGGACTCAGAATATAAAGTGAGTGTGGTAAACGTGATGATGTTATACTTCACAGACTAAGCTCCTCTGGTTCTCTCGTGAGCACCTGCTCTGAAGAAGTCAACTGCCCAATGTCACGCCCCTCCGTGAGGAGGCCCATGGAGTGAGCAACTCGGCCTCCTGTCATCAGCCACCTGCGAGAGACCAGAAGGAGGTCTTCCAGCTCCAGTCAAGCCTTTGGATCAGCGTAGCTCCAGTCACCATCCTGATTTCACCCTCACAGACTGATGAAGAACTACCTCGCCAGGTTGCTTTCAAGCTCCTGACCTAGAGACTGTGAAGTGGGAAATGCTTACTTGTCTATTTGTTATACGGCAGACTTGTTATTTCACAGTAGATAACACAGTCACCAACACTGGGGAGAATAAATACTTCAGAAGTAAAGATTTTTAAATGACAAAATAAGAGACAACTTGGATCAATCAAAAGTTAAAACATAGTTCAACACATTAAGTCTAAGATTCTGTATTTAAGAAAGTAAATGATCCAAAAGATAAGATGAATAATTATTGGATAACCACACATGTAAGAGAAAAACAAACCAACTGGGGTTCAGAGTAGACCATAAACCGTTTCATACAGGGCTTTTTCCTAAAACACACAGTGAAATCTTATATCAACAGTGCTCTCCAGGACAGTGCGATGCCTGACACACACAACTGGATGCTGCTCCAGAAGGAGGCACTTTTCAGTCCTCTCAGCATTAGGTGGTTATGTCCTAACTCTATATTCAAGAATTTTAGTATGGGGGCGGTGCTGTGATGCTGTGAGGGGCCCGGTCTGCAGCATCGGCATCCCATATGGGCGCCAGTTCAAGTCCCTGCTGCTTCTCTTCCAATCCAGCTCTCTGCTATGGCCTGAGAAAGTGGAAGATGGTCCAAGTCCGGGGGCCCCTGCATCCGCATGGGAGATCTGGAAGAAGCTCCCGGCTCCTGGCTTCACATCAGCTCAGCTCTGCCCACTGCAATAATTTGGGGAGTGAGCCAGTGGAATGGAAGACCTCTCTCTCTCTGGCTCTACCTCTCTCTGTAACTCTTTCAAATAAATAAAATAATTCTTAAAAAAAAAAAAAAGACTTTTAGTACAGTCACAGGGAAGAACACCTATCCATGCAAAGGGATAAACATTAAAACAAATTAACATGAAAAATATGACAGTCTTTTTTTCCTTAAAAATCTTAAGTATAAGCTAGATAAATTTTCAGATCTTTCTTAGCTAAGAGCATTAGACAGGAGCAAAGAGAAGAATGAAGATACTGAGTATGCATCTTGCCACTGAGATCTCTTGGTTTAGCTTACATTATAATATAATGCTTAAAACGATCTTCCAGGGGCTGGCGCTGTGCAGAGGGTTAAAACCCTGGCCTGCAGCACTGGCATCCCATATGGGCACTGGTTTGAGTCCCAGCTGCTCCACTTCAGATCCAGCTCTCTGCTAATGCACCTGGGGAAGCAGTGGAAGATGGCCCAAGTCTTTGGGCCTCCACACGTATGTGGGAAACCTGGAAGAAGCTCTTGGTTCCTGGCTTTAGATTGGCTCAGCTCCAGCCACTGTGGTCATCTGGGGAGTGAATCAGTGAATGGAAGACCTTTCTCTCTCTGCTTCTGCCTCTCTGTTAACTCTGCCTTTCAAATAAATAAATAAACCTTTAAAAAAAGAAAGAAAGAAAAAGACTATCTTCCAGAAGGTTATTCTCAATACCATCAGACATCCACAGTTAGTTTTCATGGTGAAATTCCTGATAATTATTTGCATATAAACTACTCACAGCATGGAAGCATGTTTTCTCCTCACTGAAAATGTGGCCAAAGCAAAACTAATACATTGTTTGCCTTGGAATGCTTTTAAGATGACTGTGACTTTCTCTTTCCTACTCAAATACTATTGCACCAAGAAGGCCTGACCAGTGCTGGCACAAACTGCTTCCCACTTATATCACAATTTTCTTCTGTGTGTCCACCATGTTTTTTATTGTCACCTCCTCACATTGTATGTATGGTTAACTACGCTTGCTTCTGTCTCCTTTGCTAGATTGTGAGCTCTTTCAGAGTTATATCCTAATCATCTTTGTTTCCATCTGAACTTAATCTGTATCTCTCACATAACACGCCCACTCATGTTCAAGACGTCACTGTGTTTATCACCTCAAGTCCTGGCCATTGTCATCAGAAGCCACATCTTCCACATGCACCTGGTCACATTCCTGTTAAAAGACAAAGCATACTATTTCAATCCAGGGAGCAGAAGTGTTATCGCCATCATGACATAACATAAGACCACATATAGGGGCTAGCACTGTGGTATAGTGGGTTAGGCTGCTGCCTGCAGTGCTAGCATCCCATATTGGTGCCGGTTCAAGACCCGACGATCCAGCTCTCTGCTATGGCCTGGGAAAGCAGTGGAAGATGGCCCAAGTCCTTGGGCCCCTCCACACACGTGGCAAACCCAGGGGAAGCTCCTGGCTCCTGGCTTTGGATCGGCGCAGCTCCGGCCATTGCGGCCAACTGGGGAGTGAAACAGTGAATGGAGGACTTTCTCTCTCTCTGCCTCTCCTTCTCTCTATGTGTAACTCTGACTTTCAAATAAGATAAATAAATCTTAAAAAAAAAAAAAAAAAGACAACTTATAATGGCAGGATGACATGTGGAGGATCACTCTCATCCCTTTACTATTCCATTTTTTTTCAAAAAAGATTTATTTATGGAGCTGATTGTTGTGGTGCAGTAGGTAAGCTGCCACCTGCAATGCTGATAACCCATAAAAGCACCAGTTCCAGGTCCGGCTAATGCACCTGGGAAAGCAGTGGAGGATGGCCCAAGTGCTGGGGCCCCTGCTGTTCTTGGGGAGACCCAGTTAAGAGTTCTTGGCTCTGGCTTTGGCCTGGCCCATTCCCAGCTGCTGCAGCCATTTGAGTAGTGAATCAGTGGATGGAAGACCTCTCTCTCTGTCTTCTCCCTCTCTCTCTAACTCTGCCTTTCAAATAAATAAATCAGTCAATCAATCTTAAAACAAAAAATCGAGAATAAAAGAAGCAAATATATAGATTCACAGTTGGTAGTTAGAAAAGGTCATCTAAGCAAACTCCTCATGTTCTAAACGTGAGGTGACATGATTTCCTCAAGGTTATATAACCATTGAGTGATAGAGATTAGAAAGCATCTTGGGTCTTGGGCTTCTTCCCACAAAGATTCTTTCCATTGAAGCCCAGGCTACTATTGACATAAAATGCAGCTCACTGCCTAACTCTGACAGGACCCACATTAGCTGGGCCTGGAACTGGTGCTTTTATGGGTTATCAGCATTGCAGGTGGCAGCTTAACCTACTGCACCACAACAACCAGCTCCATAAATGAATCTTTTTTGAAAAAAATGGAATAGTAAAGGGAGTAAGAGTGATTCTCCACATGTCATCCTGCCATTATAAGTTGTCTATGATTTTTTTTTTTTAAAGATTTATTTATCTTATTTGAAAGTCAGAGTTACACATAGAGAAAAGGAGAGGCAGAGAGAGATTAGTCCTCCATCCACTGGTTCACACCTCAATTGGCTGCAATGGCTGGAGCTGCGCCAATCCAAGGCCAACAGCCAGGAGCTTTCCCGGTTTCTGCCACATGTGTGGAGGGGCCCAAGGACTTGGGCCATCTTCCACTGCTTTCCCAGGCCACAGCACAGAGCTGGATTGGAAGAGGAGCCGCTGGGACTAGAACCGGTGCCCATATGGGATGCCAGTGCCACAGGCGGAGGCTTAACCTACTGTGCCATGGCGCCGGCCCATCTGGGGAGGTTTTCAAAAAATGCATTCTTGGGTCCATTCCAGACCTACTTTAATCTTTATTTCTGCAAGTGAAATCCTAGAATCTCCATTTGTAAGAAGCTCCCCAGGTGATTCTTATGGCCACTAAAGTTGAGAACCATTGATCTGGTGACAGGAACTCAATAAGGTCAAATTTTTCAAATAATTTTCAGTCCTGGGGAAGGACTATGTCTAGAAAATCATTATAAATACAATTTGGTGATAATTATTAGCATATATATTTTCAACAAATGTTTGCTGAATAAAAACTCTGACACCCTAATTTATCAACATATGAAGTTGAAGGAAGTTTAAAACATTATAGAGTTTAGAGTTTAAAGCCCTATGAATATATTAATTTCTTTTTAAAAAGCTTATTTATTTAAGATAGAGACAGTACTAGATAGAGAGATCTCCAATCTGCTGGTTCACTTGCCAAATGCCCACAGTAGCCAAGAATGGGCCAGGCCAAAGCCAGGAGTCAAAATTCCATCCAGGTCTCCTTGTGGGTGGCAAGAACCCAACTACTTAAGGCATCATCAATGCTTCACGAAGTACACCTTAGCAGGAAACTGGAAATGAGACTAGAGACAGAAATTCTGATATGGGACACTGGTATTCCAAGTAGCATTTTAGCTGCTAATGCCGAACGCTTGCCTAACACACCTCTCCTACCCTACCATCGGTTAATTTAATCTGTTGGAGAATTGTCTATTGGGTAGAACTAGATACGAAAGCTTTCAGTAGTTTTTTGTGTAGAATAACTGCTTAACTGAAGCCAAGAATGGGAACATAACTTCCCCAGAGACCTGCACCCTGGTCTGACTCCCAGTCTGTTCACCTCAAAGGCAAACTCAAACGTCAAAGTCAAAAAATTTCTCGATGAATCTCTTAGTATTTCCTGGCATCTAACAATAAAATGATTCTATATTTCAAGGTTAACCCATACACAAACAACAAATATGCTAAATTATAATAGGTCAGAGCAGCCTTTTATAAATTGGACAAATCAAGAGACCATCTTTTAGGAGGAGAAAACTGAAGAACAGTCAAGAATCATCAAACTAATTTTATATATAAATATGTATTATTTAATATGGATTATGAAATTGGAACAATGTTTTATATATCAGTGTTTTGCCTGATGGGTTGACATTTTCCCCTGTGCTAGATCACTTCCAAATAAGCTAACCAAAATCACATTTTTTAGACAACACAACTGAGGGCCCAGGGTAAGCATCTGATACCACAGTTAAATTTGGGGTACCTGCATCCTCTACCACAGTGCCTGGGTTTGAGTTCTAGCTCCACTTTTGAATCAACCTTCTGGCTAATGAGCACCTGAGAGGTAGCAGGTGATGTTGGCTCTGGGTCCCTGCCACCCATGTGGGAGACTTGGATTAGGTTTGGGGCTCCTGGCTTCATCTTGGTCCAGCCCTGGTTGCAGGAATTTGGGGGTTAAACCACCAGATGGAAGGTCTCTCTATCTCTCTACCTTTGAGATAAATAAAAATTTAAAAAACAAGACAATACAAAGAAACAAAAACAAAAAACCCAGCAACAACCTCTGAGTACCAGGAGCCACACCAGAGGTGATCCGACCATGACTCTGCTCCTCAAAGACTATTTATGCCTTGGTAGTCAGCTGGCCTCTCCACACCTACCCTAACAATAGGGTCTAAAAAATACATTAAGCATAGATTCAAAATAATTCTTGAACAAAGCATTTCATTGAAGCACCGAAACAATTTAAAATGCTTACCTCTAAGTCATTGAAAAATAGATGTGTATCAGCCACTTCAAAAATCATTTCTTCCATTGTTAAACCTGAGCCAATCACAACTGTAGGGTCCTGGAAGACAATAAGAAAAAAAATTGCTTGACTTGATACTTAATGATTCCCTTTTTTTTTCTTTAAAGATTTATTTATTTATTTGAAAGTCAGTTACACAGGGAGAGAAGGGGAGGCAGAGAGAGAGCGAGAGAGGTCTTCCATCCACTGGTTCACTCCACAATTGGTCTCAGCAGCAGGAGCCGCGTTGATCCAAAGCAGCGCTGATCTGAAGCCAGGAGTAAGGAGCTTCCCCTGAGTCTTCCCATGTGGGTGCAGGGGGCCAAGGACTTGGGCCATCCTCTACTGCTTTCCCAGGCCATAGCAGAGAGCCAGATATGAAGTGGAGCAGCTGAGACTCGAACTGGCGCCCACACGGGATGCCAGCACTGCAGGCAGCAGCTTTACCTGCTATGCCACAGTGCCGGCCCCACAGTACTAATTCTAATCTTCAAATATTTCAAAATTATTTTGGATTAAGCCCAAAACAACACAAACCCACACAGCAGTGCTTCTTCAAATTCATTCACAGAAGAATGTGGGATTGTGGAACAGTCTGCAGACAGTGAAAAACTTTAGGACAAGTTTCTAGAAATCAGTAGTTTCATAGAACTATTTTTATTTATTTATTTGAAAGGTGGAGTTACAGAGAGAAAGAAGGAGAAACAGAGAGATCTTCTATCCTGGTTTACTCTCTAAATGATCACAATGACCAGGGTTATGTCAAGCAAGCCAGGAGCCTGGAGCTTTTTCCAGGTCTCCCACATGGGTACAGGGGCCAGAGAACTTCAGCCATCCTCTACTGCTTTCTCAGGCACATTAGCAGGGAGCTGGATCGGAAGTGAAACAGCCAGGACTTGAACCAGCGCCCACATGGGATGACTACCCTATAGGCTGTGACTGACTTATTAACCCGCTGTGCCACAGTTCAGGCCCCAGAGAATGTTTTTAAAAAACAACTCACTACTTTACAGTAAATAATTGTTTTTATCATTCGCTTGCAGTGTTCTCCATTTTAAAAAAAAAGATCCACTTAATGTTTTTGAGAAATTTCCTGTTCCAGATGAAATTTTACATTGTTGAATACTATTATTGTAAAACCATCATCTTCCTTGCATGTACACCCCTAAACACACACTATAATACCAGAGGTCAGTTAGTTAGCTGACAGTCTCAAAAACCAGAAAGAAAGTAAAGAAAGGCCAGAGTCAAAACATTTGCAGAAAAACCAATGGGAGTTGCTTTACAATAAACCAGTTCATTTAGAGGCTCTATGCCCTTATTTTACATTTTTTAATAACCATCAACTTTATGAAGTATTCTCATATATCTGGCATATACTTGGCTAAATGAAATGCTCAATTTGGGCTCTCTAAAAACGCAACTATCAGATTGGTTGTTGGAATAATCCCAAGACTCTGCTCTGTCTTGAGGCTTATTCCTTCACTTCTTTTTTTTTTTTTTGACAGGCAGAGTGAGAGACAGAGAAAGGTCTTCCTTTTTCCATTGGTTCACCCTCCAATGGCCGCCGCGGCCGGCGCACCGTGCTGATCCGATGGCAGGAACCAGGTACTTATCCTGGTCTCCCAAGCACTTGGGCCATCCTCCACTGCCTTCCCGGGCCACAGCAGAGAGCTGGCCTGGAAGAGGGGCAACCGGGACAGAATCTGGCGCCCCGACAGGGACTAGAATCGGTGTGCCGGCGCCGCAAGGCGGAGGATTAGCCTAGTGAGCCGCGGCGCCGGCCTCACTTCAATTTTTATAAGATGTCAACTCTGGAAAACATTCAGCTTTCTGCAATGGTCCTATGTCTAGTCTCTAGCTTTACCATCAACTCTGCCTGATTATGAAGCCTGCCTGTGTGAGGCATCTGGTGATATTTTACATGGAAAACTGAAAGCCAACAGGGTAAAATGGAAGTGGCAGA
Organism: Oryctolagus cuniculus; assembly: GCF_051225735.1. Classification (NCBI taxonomy): domain Eukaryota; kingdom Metazoa; phylum Chordata; class Mammalia; order Lagomorpha; family Leporidae; genus Oryctolagus; species Oryctolagus cuniculus. The sequence continues at coordinate 144,430,306 of NC_142873.1, read as the reverse complement.
GGAAATGATTTTCGTTACCTGCCCAGACAGACAGAAGAGGAACAGGAACAAAGGAAGATTCAAATTACCTTTCCATACTTCTGGGCATAGGATCCAGTAAGAAGGGAGTGGAAGATGATGATGGTCTCATCCAAGTCCCAAAGAAATACCCGCTAAGGGAAGAAAATATAAAAAATGAGTATCTTTTCCAATCACAATGAAATGAAACAAGAAATCAGTAACAGGAAGAAAACTGGAAAATTCACAAATAGTACAGAAATTAACATATTCTTAAACAAAGAATGAATGCATTAAGAGGAAATCACTAATGAAATTAGAAGATACCTGAGATAAATGAAAACAAATGCAACATGCCAAAACTTATGGGATACAGTGAAAGCAGTGGTAAGAGGGAAATGTAATAGTCAACGCACACATTAAAATAAGTAAGATATCAATTCTATAACCTAATTGCACACAGTAAAGAACTAGGAAAAAGAGAAAAACTGAAAGGCAACAAAAGGAAGGAAATAATAAAGGTTAGAGCAAAGGTAAATAGCCAATAGAAAAACAATAGAGAAACATCAATGAAACAATAGAGAAAAATCAACAAAATCAGTTGGGTCTTTGAAAACATCTGTAAAACTGACAACCTTTTGTTAGAATGACAAAGAAAATAAAAGTGTAGACTGAAATTACTTAAGTAGAAATGAAAGCTGGGATATCACTTCTGATTTTACAGCAATGAAAGGATTAAGAGAATACTAGGGGCCAGCGCCGCGGCTCAATAGGCTAATCCTCCGCCTGCAGTGCCGGCACACTGGATTCTAGTCCCAGTCGGGGTGCCGGATTCTGTCCTGGTTGCCCCTCTTCCAGTCCAGCTCTCTGTTGTGGCCCAGGAGTGCAGTGGAGGATGGCCCAAGTGCTTGGGCCCTGCACCTGCATGGGAGAGCAGGAGAAGCACCTGGCTCCTGGCTTCAGATCAGCACGGTGCGCCGGCTGCAGCGGCCATTGGGGGGTGAACCAATGGAAAAAGGAAGACCTTTCTCTCTCTCACTGTCCACTCTGACTGTCAAAAAAAAAAAAAAAGAATACTAGGAAGAATGTTACGCCAAAAAATTGGATAACTCAGATGAAATGGGCAAATTCCTAAAAATACATAGAATATAGTACCAAAAAGACTCAAAGCATAGAAAATCTGGTAAGACTGATAATAAGTAAGGAGATTAAATCAGTAACTAAAAATATCCCAACAAAGAAAAACCCAGGAACAGATGGCTCTGCTGGAAAAGCCCAACATTTAAAGATTTGACACTAATCTCTCTTACTTTTTTTTCCAAAAAAAAAAAATCTAAGAGGGAACATTTTTTAAACTTCTTTAATGAGGTCTATATTACCTTGATACCAGTTCATGAAAACACTAACAACAGAAAACTTTGGGCCAATGTTGTGGCACAGTAGGCTAAGTTGAGGCCTCCAACACTGGAATCCCACATAGACACTGGTTCGAGTCCCAACTACTCCACTTCTTCTTCTTTTTTTTTTTTAATAAAGATTTTATTTATTTATTTTGAGAGGTAGAGTTACAGGCAGAGAGAGGGAGAGAGAGAGAGAGAAAGGTCTTCCATCCACTGGTTCACTCCCAAATGGCCACAACAGCTGAAGCTGGGCTATTCAAAGCCATGGAGCTTCTTCAGGGTCTCCCATGTGGGTGCAAGGGCCCAAGCACTTGGATCATCTTCTACTGCTTTCCCAGGCTACAAGCAGAGAGCTGGATTAGAAGAGGCACAGCCAAGGCCAGCGCCGTGGCTCACTAGGCTAATCCTCCACCTTGCAGCGCCGGCACACTGGGTTCTAGTCCCGGTTGGGGCGCCAGATTCTGTCCCGGTTGTCCCTCTTCCAGGCTAGCTCTCTGCTGTGGCCAGGGAGTGCAGTGGAGGATGGCCCAAGTCCTTGGGCCCTGCACCCCATGGGAGACCAGAAGAAGCACCTGGCTCCTGCCATCGGATCAGCGCGGTGCACCAGCTGCAGCGCGCCGGCCGTGGCGGCCATTGGAGGGTGAACCAACGGCAAAGGAAGACCTTTCTCTCTGTCTCTCTCTCTCTTACTGTCCACTCTGCCTGTCAAAAAAAAAAAAAAAAAAAAAAAAAAAAGAAGAAGAAGAAGAAGAAGAGGAGGAGGAGGCACAGCCAGAACACGAACCTACTTTGACTACTATGCTATAGCGCCAGGTCCCACTACTCCACTTCTGATCCAGCTCTTTGCTAATGCACTTGGGAAGTAGTGCAAGACAGACCAAGTTCTTGGGCCCTCAACTCCCATATGGGAGACCAAGAGAAAGCTCCTGGCTCCTGGCTTCAGCTTGGCCCAACTCCAGTTGTTGAGGCCATTTGGGAAGTAAACCAGTGGATCAAAAATTGATCTCTTTCTGTAACTCTGTCTTTCAAATAAATAAATAAATATTAAAAACAAAACAGAAAACTCTCTTATAAAATTTGATGCAAAAATTCTCAATAGTAATAAACCAAATTCAGTAGTATATTAAAAATAATTATACATGATTACCAAGTGAGATTAGTTCCCAGAATATAAAAGTGGTTCATTCAACATACAAAAATTAAATAGAACGTATCACATTAACAGAGGGGGGTAAATGATTATCTCAACTGATGTAAAAAATGCATTTGGCAAAATTTAACAAGCTTTCAAGATAAAAATGCTCAACATACTAGGAACAGAAGAGAGTGTCCTCAGTATGATACAGGCCATGTAGGAAAAATACAAGCTAATCTATTGAAAGCTTCACTCCTGAGATTAGGAGTAAGACAACACAGTACTGGGCAGTCTTAGAGCAATTTGGCAAGAAAGGGGAAAAAAGCTTCCAAATAGGAACGAAAGAAGTAAAATTAACTGTTGGTAGACAACATGATTTTATATGCAGAAAATCCCAAAGAACTTCCAAAAAAAATTGTTAAAGAGTTAATAAATGAATTCAGAAATCAGCTATATTTCTATACCCTTGCAATGAATAACAGAAAAAGAAGTTTAAAAAATAATTCCATTTATAATAGTATCAAAAAGAGTAAAATATTTAGGAATACATTTAACTAAGGAGGCATAAGATCTGCATACTGAAAACTATAAAATACTGTGAGAAAATTAAAGAAGATGTGCCTAAATAAATGGAAACACATGTTGGTGGACAGGAAGACTCAATATTACAAGATGACAATACTACTAAATCAATCTACAGATTCAATGTAATTCTTATCAAAATCCCAACCGTGTTTTTTTAATAGACTATTTATCTATCTATCTATTTTTTTTTTCTTTTTTTGACAGGCAGAGTGGACAGTGAGAGAGAGAGAGACCGAGAGAAAGGTCTTCCTTTGCCGTTGGTTCACCTTCCAATGGCCGCTGTGGCCGGCGCACTGTAGCCGGCGCACCGCGCTGATCCGATGGCAGGAGCCAGGTACTTATCCTGGTCTCCCAAGGGGTGCAGGGCCCAAGCACGTGGGCCATCCTCCACTGCACTCCCTGGCCACAGCAGAGAGCTAGCCTGGAAGAGGGGCAACCGGGGCAGAATCCGGCGCCCCGACCAGGACTAGAACCCGGTGTGCCGGCGCTGCAAGGTGGAGGATTGGCCTAGTGAGCCGCGGCGCCGGCCTTATCTATGTATTTATTTTTAAAGACTTATTTATTTATTTATTTATTTGAAAGGCAGTGCTATAGAGAGTCACTGGTTCACTCCCCAAATGGCCACAACTGCCAGAGCTGGGCCGATCCAAAGCCAAGAGCTTCTTCAGGATCTGCCACGTGGGTGCAGGGGCCCAAGGATTTGGTCCATCTTCTACTGCTTTCCCAGGCCATAGCAGAGAGCTGGATCAGAAGTGGAACAGCCAGGACTCGAAATGGCACTCATATAGGATGCCAGCACTGCAGGCGGCACCTTTACTGGCTATGCCACTGCACCAGTCCCAAGATTTATTTTATTTGTAAGGCAGAGTTACAGAGAGAGAGAGGAAGAGACAGACAGACAGACAGACAGACACACACGCACGTTTCTTATCTGCTGGTTCACTCCCCAAACAGCCACTACGGCCAGGGCTAGGACAGGTCAGGAGCCAAGAGCTTCCTTCCAGTCCCCCTCGTGGGTGCAGAGTCCTAAGTACTTGGGCCATCCTCCACTGCTTTCCCAGGCACATTAGCAGGGAGCTGGATTGGAAGTGCAGCAGCCAGGACTTGAACTGGTAACCAATATGGGATGCTGGCATTGCATACAGAAGCTTAATCTGTTGTGCCACAGCACTGGTCCAGTTGATTTTCATTTTATGTGAAAGGCAGAGAGACACAGAGAGAGACAGTGATATCTTCTGCCTGCTGGTTCACTTCTCAAATGTCTACAACAGTCAAGGCTGGGTTGGCTGAAGCTAGGAGACTGGAACTCAATCTGGGTGTCCCATGTAGGTAGCAGGAAATCAACTGAGACATCATTTTCTACCTTCCAAATCAGATCATGCACTCTAATATGAGATGCAAGTGCCCTAAACAGCAATGTAAGCGGTTGCTTAAGCACCTGCCCCCAAATATTGTTTTTTAAAGAAACAGAAAAAAAAACATTTTAAAATTCACATGGAATCTTTAGGGATTCCAAATAGCTAAAATAATCTTGTGGATTCACACTTCCTAATTTCAAGACTTACTACAAAGCTACAATAATCAAAACAGTGTGGTACTAGCATAAGGACCAACACATATACATCAATGGAACAGAACTGAACAGAACCAGAAATCAACTTCACAAACATGGCCAATTGATTTTGGACAAGAATGCCAGAACCATCCAATGGGGAAAGGAAAGTCTTTCCAACAAACGGTACTGGAAAAACCAGCTATCTATATGTGGCCCGGGAGTGCAGTGGAGGATGGCTCAAGTCCTTGGGCCCTGCACCCGTGTGGGAGACCAGGAGAGGCACCTGGCTCCTGGTTTTGGATCAGCGCAATGCGCCGGCTGCAGCATGCTGGCCTCAGTGGCCATTGGGGGGTGAACCAACAGAAAAGGAGGACCTTTCTCTCTGTCTCTCTCTCACACTGTCCACTCTGCCTGTCAAAACAAAACAAAACAAAACAAAAAACATCAAATACAAAATTATCTTAAAATGATTCAAAGGTCTAAATTTAAGGGCTACATAATGAAAATCTGAGAAGATAGCAGATGAAAACCTTCATAGTTGTCAGTTTTTAATTGTTACACCAAAAGCATGGCAGTTAGAAAAAACTCAGTTTTCACCAAATTTAAAAATGTTAGTGTATCAAAGGATACCATCAAAAGAGTAAAAAGTTTTTATGTATTTTCTTTCCTCTTGGCAAATTCAGCTTCTTAACTTAGGAATTAAAGGGCACACAACATAGAATGATATTGTTTTTCAAGAGTTTCAGATGTATGTTTAAAAGATTTAAGAAGTCAGAAAAAACCAAGCAGGCAACCCAAATGAGTTTCTTCCCATACTTCCAATTCACTGTCCTGAGAAGAACTGGCATCAGCTTTCCTCTTGCCACGGTTCTTGCCGGCCATGTTTTTCTTGGACTGATCATCAGCATCTTTACTTGGTGTAGTCTGGGACAAAGATGGGCTTGTAGAGGGATCTACTGTAAAGCAAAAGCAAGACATATATTGCTGGTAGTAACAGGCCACAACAACCAGAGTAGGAAGAGGGTAACAGATTCTCTGCGCTTAACAATTCATAATGCAGGGATAAAGGTTGGAAAACCAAACTTTACATAAGCAATTAGGGAATGTAGATCTAGGTAATGAGCATCAACAGCAGCTAATACTACAAAAACAGCTAAAAATCAGACTTTAAGTTTGCTCTGATTAAAAAACACCTATGAAGTTGTATTGGGGAAAAAAAAAACCCATAAAATAACCAAAATTTGATCAAGCTTCCAGATCAGGGTTTCTCAGCTGGACACAAGTGACATTATGGGCCAGATAATTTTTTTGCTGTGTGAGGATGTCTTGTCTTCTAGGATGGTTAGTCAGGCAGCATCCTTGACCTCTACCCTCGAGGTGCCAGTAGCATCCCCTGTCCAGTGTGACAACTAAACTGTTACCCCACGTTGTCAAATGTTTCCTAAGAGCAAAATGACCTCAGGTTGAAAACCACTGCTCTAAATTAATCTACTAATTTCTGACAAAATAAAGAGGGCAGTAGCACAAACTAAACTACCCTAAATGATTCAATTAGCCAAATTCACACTGGCACACAGTATGGGATAAGCAATCCTATTTCTTCAGTAACCCTACCAATCATAATAATATACAGCTTATCTGGATCCCAATTTTTTCTCTTCAAATTCTCTTTAAGAGGCAAAAGGTAGACAGCAAGTAAGCATTCCCATCTGCTTGTTCACTCCCCAAATGCCTGCCAGGGTCCTATTTGGGCCTACTCTGGGAACTGAGAACTCACATCAGGTCTCCCAGGAATGTGGCAAGAACCCAAGTACTGGAGCCATCATCACTGCCTCCCAGAGACTGTTCAGCAGGAAGGTGGAATCAGAATCCAAGTACTCTGACATGGCAGGTGGGAGTCCTAGTCAGTATCTTAACCACTAGGCTAAATTCCCATCCCTATGTATTTTTAATTGACAAATAAAAATTTTTATATACTTATAATCTATAGCATATTTCAAAATATGTATATATTATGGAATGCTTTGGATCCTAATCTAAACAAAATGTAGAAAACAAAACATATATGAGAAAACTGGAAATATGAACATCTTTTGGTTCTTAATGATACTGAGAAATTATTGCTAGGTATTTAAAAGATGGGATAATGGTACTGTGGTTACATTAATGTGTACTTATCTTTTAGATGGCAATGCCTAGACTCTGAGGAAGGAACTGGATGAAGTTTAGCTGAAATGAGGTTGCCCATGAGTTAGTAATACTAAAGAAGGATGAGGGATAAGTAAGGCTTAATTACACTATTCTGATAGCTTTTGTTTTTGTTTGAAATTCTTCATTATTCAAAAGTTAAAATTGTTATGAAGAATAAAGATAGAGAAACGAATCAAAGCCAAGGCACCAACACATAATTATTTCAAAGTTATGTATGTCTGAAATAGCAACCATTTGCACTTAGGCCTAGTAAGGGCAAGATACATCACACACTGTTTATATATAAAAAGCATCATTTTTAAACATGCATCAATGCCAGTGATAAACACTGCTTTCCTCAAAGTACAGGATGTGGAAGATAATCACCAGAATTAAATACAGAGATAAATGCAAAGTTATGAGTACATGTTTATTGAATGTGGGGATAAAGCCTGTATGTCAGAGCTTTTCCACCTAGACATCAGCATTTGCTGATACATTTAAAAGCTGTAAAACTCCTGAAACTGTAGGCTTAAATTTTAGCCATTTCTTTGGGGGAAAAGGACCATAGATTTCCTCAGAAAACACTTATAGGATGAAGTCCCTCAAGCCTGTTTTCAGAGCTGCAGTTCTTACCAGAGGAAAGTCTCTGTGCCGCAGGTGTGGGTACCATGACACTAGGCTTCTCCGTCTGGTATGTGGTTGCTGCTAGCGTGGTACTCTCGGCATCACTGTTAGTCTGGCCTGTGACTCCAAAGCTGGAGCTGGGATAGCAGGTCTGGTACTGATTCTGACCAAGAATAGTGTAGGTGGGATAGTCCTGTAAGCAAAAGGGAACAACAGAGCAAAACAAGACTCTTAAAAAGAACATACATGAATTTTAACACAAGAGGATTTCTTCCTATTATTCATTAATATTTCCCTGAAACATTAATATGACTTCTCCACTTACCTTCTCATCAGCAGTCTCCCAGCTAACCCAATGATTTTCAAAAAGCATTCTGTGGAAACCCAAGAGTCAAGGGGAGATAGCTCATAAAGTCTCTGGCATGAGAGAAAGGAAGGATCCCTTGTATACTCATTAATATACCCATAAGGCCCTTTTTTCTACCATGAATAGCTCCAATACCAATTGTATGTACTGTATTCCTACACAGAATTTTTAAAAAAAGATTTATTATTTATTTGAAAAGCAGAGTTGCAGAGAGAGAGAGAGGGAGAGTTAGAGAAAGATCTTTCGTCTGCTGGTTAACTCCCCAAATGGCCACAAAAGCCGGGGCTGGGCCAGGCTGAAGCTAGGAGCCTGGAACTCTATCTGTGTCTCTCGTGTAGGTGGCAGGGACCCAAGCATTTGGGCCATCTTCTGTTGTCTTCCCAGGCACATTAGCAGGAACTGGATTAGAAGTGGAGCAGCTGAGACTTGAACCGGCACTCATTAGATGCTGGCATTGTAGGTGGTGGCTTAACCTATTGCATGCCACATATACTGGCCCCTCTTCAGAAAATTCTGAAGGAAAGATTCTACTCTAATTAGTTTGATCCCTCTCTCTGCCTCTCCGTAAACTCTGCCTTTCAAACAAATACATAAATCTTTATGTATAAAAAAAGGTTTATAAACCACTGCACTAGTTAGCAGTGCTTATAAGGACAGATGAGGTTAAGTGAAGAAAGCACATATCCTACATTAAAGTTACCCAGTTTAAAAACTGATTATTTAAAAAAAAAAACAAAAAACAAAACAAAACAAACAAACAAAAAAAAAACCAATCCAGTTGTCTTTAAAAATGAAAGTTCCTTAAAATAATGGGAGGATTCCTGGTCATTTCATAAGTACATATGAAGGGCCTTCAAAAAGTTCATGGAAAATACATATTATTAAAAATTATGCATAGGCCAAAATTTTTTTCACATGCAAATAAAACTGTTTAAATCTAATTTTCCATAAATTATTCTTGAGAGACAGACAAACAGATACAGAGACTTCCCATTGCTCGAGAACTCCCCAAATGCCCATGACTCCTGGGGTCTGCAGTAATAGGAAGCAAGAATCAGGAGTCAGGCACTCTGATGCAGGAAGTGGCATCTCAAATGCTAGGCCACATGTCTGTCCTTCTATGAACTTCTGGAAGCATTCTCACATACAGTAAGACTTATCAAGTTGTACAAATTAAATCTATGCAATTATGTCAATTATAACTTAATAATGCTATAAAAAACATTGGGTATGACATAGCTCAAATGTATACTTTTTAAAAATTCCATTGATAAGGCTGGTGATACGGCTCAGTGAGTTAAACTGCCACTTGGGATGCCCATATTCTATACCAGAGTTCCAGTTCAAGTCCCAGCTACTCCACTTCCAATTCAGCTTCCTGCTAAAACATCCTGGGACGCAGCAATTCATGGCTTAAGTGCTTGAACTCCTGCCACCCATGTGGCAAATTTGGATGGAGTTCCCAGCTCCTGGCTTTAGCCTGGTCCAGCCCTGGCTGTTGCTGGCATCTGAGGCATTTGGGGAAAAATCTCTTGCTCTGCCTTTCAAGTAGGTAAAAAAAAAAAAGCAAACATTTAAAAAAATTTCATTGACAATAATACTGATGACAAGTAAGAAGAAGCCAATTCACCAGATCAATTATTTAAAAACAGCCAGTATCTACCAATAGCCAGACTTACGGTGTGTGTGTTTGAGTATCTGGGCATGAACAGGAGAAGGGACCATTATGATTTTTTTTTTTTTTTTTTTTGACAGGCAGAGTGGACAGTGAGAGAGAGAGACAGAGAGAAAGGTCTTCCTTTGCCGTTGGTTCACCCTCCAATGGCCACCGCGGCCGGCGCGCTGCGGCCGGCGCACTGCGCTGATCCGATGGCAGGAGCCAGGAGCCAGGTGCTTTTCCTGGTCTCCCATGCGGGTGCAGGGCCCAAGCACCTGGGCCATCCTCCTCTGCACTCCCTGGCCACAGCAGAGAGCTGGCCTGGAAGAGGGGCAACCGGGACAGAATCCGGCGCCCCAACCGGGACTAGAACCTGGTGTGTCGGCGCCGCTAGGCGGAGGATTAGCCTAGTGAGCCGCGGCGCCGGCCCGAGAAGGGACCATTATAGAAAAGGATAAGTGGTGAGAGCGTTTTCTTTTCTTTTCTTCTGAAGATTTACTTTTTATTTGAAAGGCAGAGTGGCAGAGAGAGACAGAGATATCTTCCATCTGCTGATTCACTCCCAAATGCCCTATACAGCTGTGGTTGGGCCAAGCTGAAGCCAGGAGGCTGAACTCAATCCAGCTCTCCCATATGGGTGGCAGGGACCCAAATATTTGGGCCATCACCCACTGCCTTCTCAGGTATGTTAGCAGGAAGGTAGATCAGAAATGAAGGATCTGGTACTTGAACCAGCACTCCAATAGGTGATGTGGGGATGCTAAGCAGTGGTTTAAGCTGCTGTACCACAAAATGTGCTCTGAGAGAGCTTTCTGAGATTAACAGGCAGATTAAAAGGCAGAGGAAGTGAAAACATGAACAGGTCCTGAAAATGTTTTATTAAAGGCCCACAAATGTTCAACCTGGTTAAAACAAAGAATCTCTATGAGAATACACAACTAATTAAGTAATATGACTTAGGTTCTTCAGGCAATGGTGTACAGCTTGTGTGAGGGCAGGAAATGGGGACTCTTAAATTCAAAGTAACAAATAAAAACATGAAAAGATTCTACAGAAGTAAGTGACATAATAAAAAGTGCATCTATACAATGTAATCAGATAATATTTTAGAGAATGGACAAGCATGAAAAAACAACAGGAAATGAGACGTGCAATTAATAAGGTAATTCAGTATTAAAGGGGAAAAACCCAAAATACTGGAAATTATAGTAAAAATGAAAAGGGAGTGGAAACTTTGAAAAATGGCCACATTAGAGGAAAAAAATGAAAGAGCAAATGGAATCCAGCAATCCCAATACTGGGTATGTGTCTGGAAGAAATGAAATCAGAATGTCAAGAGACATTTGCACTCCCATGATTACTGCAGCAATATTCCTAATAGCCAAGATCCGGAATCAACCTAGGGAGTCTATCAATGGGATAAAGAAAATGGAATGGAATAACAGTCAGACACACAAAGAATGAAATTCTGTCATTTGTGTGTAGAACTGGAGGACATGAAGTGAAATAAATCAGATACAGAAAGACAACTACTACATATTCTCAGCTGACTTCCTAGATGTGGAGAGAGAGAAAGAGGATGGTTAATCCTCAGTACAGTGGTGCAGCCGCATAGGAGGAATAACTTCTGATGTTTTATGGCATAGTAAGTAGAGTAACTATGACTGACAATAAATAATTGTATATTTCCAAACAGCTAGCAGAGGGGATTTTGAGTGTTCCCAGCACAAAGAAAATGATAAATGTCCTAGATGATAATTATGTAAATTACTCTGATATGATCTGATCATTACAGTTATATACATGTACTGAAATGCAACAGTATACTCCATAAATCTGTATAATTATTATGTGGCAATTAAAAATAAAACATAGGGGTAGGTGTTTAGTGCAGAGGTTAAGTCACATTCTGTATCAGAGTGACTGGTTTGACTTCCAACTCCTCTGCTTCTGATTCTGCTTCTGCTTCTGCTTCCTGCTAATGTGCACCCTGGGAAGCAGCAGGTGATGGCTCAAGTACTCAGGTTCCTTGTCACTCAGATAGAAGAGTTGGATTGCGTTCCAGGATTTTGGCTTTGTTCCTGGCCCAGTCCTGGCTGTTGCAGGCATTTAGAATATTTAACCAAATATTTGTTGTAGGCATTTGGAATATTTAATCAAATATTTCTCTGTCTCTTGCCTTTCACAAATTTTTAAAATTTTCATTTAAAAATAATGAAAATAATATTCTGTGTGGTTAAATATTACTGTGGTTGGGGCTGGTGTTGAGGCATAGTGTGTTAAGCCACTCCTATGATGTCAGCATCCCATATGGGTGCCAGTTCAAGTACTGGCTATTCCACTTCTGATCCAGCTCCCTGCTCATGAGGCTGGGAAAGCAGCTGAAGATGGCCCTTGCACTCATGTAGGAGACCGGGATGGAGTTCCAGGCTCTAAGCTTTAGCCTGGCCCAGCCCTGGTCACTCTGCTCATTTGGGGAGTGAACCAGCAGATAGATGACCTCTCTCTGTGTAACTCTGCCTTTTAAATAAAAAAAAAAATTTAAAAATTACTGTGGGTGAAATAACAAACATATGAAAAATTACACTGATGGGCCAGCATGTGGTGTAACAGGTATAACAGCATGTGGTATATATACTGCCTGCGATGCGGGCATCCTGATATGGGCATTGGCTCGCATCCCAGTTGCTCCATTTCTGATTCAGCTCCCTGCTGAGGGCCTCAGAAAAGCAGTGGAAGATGGCCTAAGTGGCTGGGCCCCTGCCACTCATATGGGAGACCAGTAGAGTTCCTGGTTCTTGACGTGGGCCTGGCCAGTCTGGGCTGTTGCAGCCATCTAGGGAATGAACCAGCAGATGGAAGATCTTTCTCTCTCTGTCTGTATTTCCCTCTCTCCCTGTAATTCTATTTTCAAATAAATAAGTCTTAAGAAAAGAAGAAAAAAAAGAACAATTAAATCAAGATCGTCTATATTAGAAGACAGAATCAGAATTAGAAAAGGAGCTTTGAGGGGAGGGTATTTGGAACAGTAGTTAAGACATGACTTGGGTACCCAAATCCCTTATCAGAATGCCTGAGTTTGAGTCCTGGTTCCACTCTCCATTCCAGCTTCCTGCTGATGTCTACCCTGGGAGTCAGCAGGTGAAGGCTCAAGTCGTTGGGTCCCTGCTGCTCACATGGAGACTTAGACTGAGCTCTCGGCTCCTAGCTTCAGCCTGGACCAGCCCTGGCTATTGTAGGGATTTGGGGAGCAGACCACAAGATGGGAGATCTCTCTATTTCTCCATGCTTTTCAAATAAACCAAATTAATAAATAATAAGAGCTAGCTATGAAAGGGAAAGAAATAGATACTTCCAAGAAGAGTACTATGTTATAGGTAGAAAATTATCTGTGGAGTACAAGAATGGAGAAATACAAGAACAGTTTAAGATAAAAAATGAACCAGAATAGTAATATTAACTGGCCAGAAAACAAGATCCAGGGATACAGTGTAAAAACATTAACTGCTGCAGAGAAAACAATGCAAAACACAAAACAACAACAAAAAATGTTTAAGGTGTTACTGGTGATTTTCTCAGTGCAAAGTGTTCATGTAACTGTAGTCACAACCAGACCACAAAGAATTCACAAAAGAATGAGTGGTTTAAAGTGGAGGTAATGTTTATTCATTTATTCTACAAAATTTATCAAGTACCTTTGATGTGAGGCATTTTTCTAGACTTGGAGAATACATAAGCAAGCACAACAGAAAATAAGTCCCTGCTTTCATGGAACTTACACTCCAGAGGGGGCAGAACAGGAAACCGAGATGATCACAGTAGACACAGCCAGATTTTAGAGAGGGTTAGCAGAGGAACCAGAGAAACTGGATGGGGGCCCATCCTGCAGGCACCCAGGAAAAGGTATCCACAGCCCCTACCATTCCTAATTGCTTCTTGGATGGACAGAAAGACCATGCACAGAAGAGAGGAAGAGCAGGCTGATGAGTCTTACTAAACAGGATGAACCAAAGTTACCACTTTACCTGGTTTGAGATGCTGGCAACCGCTGCTGCTGGGATATTGGCAATTGTAGATGAAGTGGGTATCAGGCTGGCATTTGTGCTTGAAGCTGTAAGATTGAAGTGTTAAAAGCATTAAGAATAATATGTAAAAGGCTGGAAGAAATGGAAAACGTTACCTTATTGAACAGATCTACAAGGAGATAAGGAATATATACATTTATTTGTTTTTCTTGTATGCCATACCTCATTTAGATTTGATTAGAAACAAAAACATTTCAAACACCTGTTCCAGTTTGTCTTCAACTTCCCATTAAACTCCTACAAGGATACTGATACAATCTATAGCTCATACTATTGAAACTCATGATACCAAAATTAATCCGAATCATTTTGTTCAAATCTTTCACAGAAACTAAAAAATGCTGACTCACCTGCAATGTGATCTACCCTGACTCAGCAGAGCTCTGATATATCCTACACTATAATACTGTTTATTTTTATTTGTCCAAATTATGCCTTTTCTGGTGCCACATAATTCCGCTGAGAAACAGAGCTGTAATTCCAAATTCTAACATGCTTGAAATTGCTTCCTGAGCTTTATGCAAATAACGTATTATCAATGTGGATTAGCAAACATCAAGATTTAGCATTTGGAGATTTAGCCAACAAGCCTAGAAAAACTCAGAAAATACTAAATATTATTCTGGTAAAGTTAGAGTGCATTTTATAAGCTATTTGGGCTACCTGTATTAAAATCAGAAATTTGGACTTTTATATACTCCTGTCATAGATTCCAGCAGGGTTTTGATCAAAACCTGACACAAGATTCATCACTGTGACTTTTTTTCAGGTGGACAATGTAACTGATACTACTAGTCCTGAGCTCCTTTCCCTCACTTATCAGAAACACATTCAGATACGGTTCTTATTGCAGTCACACATACTGTAAGGGCTCACCATCACGCGGACCTGCCTACCTATCCATTAGCTACAAAGTTCTGTGCAGGAAAAGTTAGTAAGAAAACCTCCACCAAGAACAGACCTGAAAAGTAAATGCAGCAGAAGCCCAAGTGTACTGTTCACAGAGAATTTTTCTCCCTCTCTCAGGGGAACTCTGCTTTAGGAGACAGTCTAGAAAGGATTAAGGTCAGTTACAGTGATTGCTGCAACCAGCTTTCAGATGAAGAAAGGGGGGCAAAGAACAGTTAAAGTAACTTGTTTCCATGCATGGAGCTAGTGGCAGAGAATCAAGAGGACCACTTGAATCTCCCAGCTCTTTCCTCAGAGTCAGTAGATGAGCTTGGGATCAGATTTCTTCTCTACAGTATTCCCCGCCCCAGGGGAACCAGAGGACTCTTAGAGCTTATTATTATTATTACTGTTATTGTTATTATTTAAAAAAAATGAAATAAACTTTATAACCTCATAGTTGATATTTTCTTTCCACCAATGTTCACCTTCTTTCCTACTGTCGCCAAACCTATTATTTTTTCTAATAGAAAGTAGCAAAAAATGACATACACTATATAAATGACTCTGTAAGTAGTTTTAGTCATTTTTAAGAAGGGGGGGGGGGATTTGGATGGTTGCTAGATTCTCTTGCCCAGCACATTATCCTACAGAGGCCAGCCACAAAACAGACTGAACATGGGTGATTTAAGATGGAAAATAAAATGAAGAATTTAATCTGTTAAGTTTATCTACCGAGTAAAGTCCATTTCTGGTTCAGTTTTCCTTTGGCCCTGGTTCTGGCATATCCTTTTTCTTCTACTGACCTTTAATTCTGTTCTATATTCTCAACTTACTAATGGTTAGAGGTACAACTTAACATATACCTGATTTCTATTCACATAGGGAAAATGGACTCTGACTGACAAGGCAGTTTTAGAAATGTTAACAATCCCCATACCAATTACTGATTCAGGCTGGGGGGAAAAAAGAAGACCTTACAAACAATTAATTGGCCATGTACTCTATTATCCCTGGTAGGAAGTTTAATGATATGATCAGCATTTTTTGAAAGGGAGAGTTACAGAGAGAGAGAGAGAGAGAGAGAGAGAGAGAGAGAGAGAGATCTTCCATCCACTACTGGTTCACTCCCCAAATGGCTTCAACAGACTTGGCTGTACCAGGCTGAAGCCAGGGACCAGGAACTCCGATGGGTGTCTAACATGGGTAGCAGGCACCCAAGCACTTGGGCCATCTTCTGCTGCTTTCCCAGCTGTGTTAGCAGGAAGCTACACTGGAAGTGGAGAGAGCAGCTAGGACTCAAACTTGAACTCAGAGAATACTGATGTTACAGGTGGCAGACTAACCCACTGCACCACAATGCCAGCCCTGATAACTGAGTTTTTAATAAGCACCATCCTAAAAACCATAGTTTTCTAAATAATAGTGGTTTTTATTATATGAGACCTTACTCTGCACCTAGGAAGATCACAGGGCTCAATAAAATTCCTTGTACTCAACCAAATCACTTCTAACACGTCATTCATTCATTCATTTATTCAGGACATTAGTGTCAGGGTCTACTATAGGCCTAGAAACTGTTCCAGTCACTAAAGGATAGTACAGACACTCCTCAGGGAGTTTTAGTTCTAGCAAGATTAGTTTGTCAATAATTAAATATATTTTTATGCTCTTATAAACAGCTAAACTCACCTAAAAATGTACACAATCACTGCATGCCCTATTCTACCATATAGCCATGACTAAAGAGCCAGGCACTTTGGAAAGAAACAAAAAACTGCACTCATCACCCATACAAACACACACACACACACACACGGTGTCAACAAAAGTAATATCCAGTTGAAGGTTTAAAAAGCAAAAGCAGTGGCAATGAAATATGTAATGGAAAGCACAAAATTTGAGAATCAAATAAAACTTAAGTGGTAATTCCTACTGTCTTTTATCTGAAGGTTACAAGATCTCCAATTCCCAACTGTGTGGCCAACTGTTTTTGGACAGTCCCCACTCCTATTTTGACAATGAAACCACAAAATCACTGAAAGACAAAGCTTCTCAGAACCATGCCTCACTAGAGATCCAACTTAATATAGTCAATATACACATACATTTTTGATCAGAACATGGTTACAGAATGGTGTGTGGCATAGTTAAACAACACTGCTCCAAAGCTGGAAGGCAACCCAAGGGTTAATGGCACATAAAAGCTTGTGCAGGATTTAGTTCTCGCCACCTCTAACTTTATACCACATCATTCTGCCTTTTTTGCTCAGACTGGCTTTCTTTGACTTATTCAAAACAACACAAGCTTTTTATCATTCTTGTGAAGCTGTTCTCCCTGCCTCTCTCCCCTTCCTGGCATGATGCCCTCCTCAGCATGTCTCACTTCCCTGGGCAGGCTATCTCTGTCCTCTATTATAAATCTTCTTATTTTCCTAACTGTAGCAATATATTTTTTTCTTTCAGAGAACTTCTCAGTTATTTATTTATTATTTATTTATTTATTTGACGGGCAGAGTGGACAGTGAGAGAGAGAGAGAGAGAAGTCTTCCTTTTGCCGTTGGTTCACCCTCCAATGGCCGCCGCGGCCAGCGCGCTGCGGCCGGCGCATCGCGCTGATCCAAAGCCAGGAGCCAGGTGCTTTTCCTGGTCTCCCATGCGGGTGCAGGGCCCCAAGGACTTGGGCCATCCTCCACTGCACTCCCGGGCCATAGCAGAGAGCTGGCCTGGAAGAGGAGCAACCGGGACAGAATCCGGCGCCCCGACCGGGACTAGAACCCGGTGTGCTGGCACCGCAAGGCGGAGGATTAGCCTATTGAGCCACGGCGCCGGCCTTGTTATTTATTTCTATCTTGTTTTCTATTCTCTTCTACTAGTCTGCAAGCTTCATGAAGGCAGAATATTGTTATCTATCGTCTCTGGTATCTATCAAAATTCTGGCATACAGTAAGTAGATGATGTTTAAGAAATACTTGTAGGACGGGCCAGCGCCGCGGCTCACTAGGCTAATCCTCCACCTAGCGGCGCCAGCACGCCGGGTTCTAGTCCCGGTCGGTTCTAGTCCCGGTCGGGGCGCCGGATTCTGTCCCGGTTGCCCCTCTTCCAGGCCAGCTCTCTGCTGTGGCCCGGGAGTGCAGTGGAGGATGGCCCAAGTGCTTGGGCCCTGCACCCGCATGGGAGACCAGGAGAAGCACCTGGCTCCTGCCTTCGGATCAGCGCAGCGCGCCGGCCGCGGCAGCCATTGGAGGGTGAACCAACGGCAAAGGAAGACCTTTCTCTCTGTCTCTCTCTCTCTCTCACTGTCCACTTGGGCCCTGCACCCGCATGGGAGATGAGGGGGAGGCATCTTTCTCCTGGATTCGGATCCACACAGTGCGCCAGCCGTGATGGTCATTTGGGGGGTGAACCAACGGAAAAAAAGGAAGACCTTTCTGTCTGTCTGTCTCTCTCTCTCACTAACTCTGCCTGTCAAAAAAACAAAACAAGGGACTGGCGCTATGGCGAAGTGGATTAACGCCCTGGCCTGAAGCGCCGGCATCCCATATGGGCGCTGGTTCGAGACCGGCTGCTCCACTTCTGATCAGCTCTCTGCTATGGCCTGGGAAAGCAGTAGAAGATGGCACAAGTCCTTGGGCCCCTGCACCCGCGTGGGAGACCCGGAGGAAGCTCCTGGTTCCTGGCTTTGGAGCAGTGCAGCTCCGGCCGTTGCAGCCATCTGGGGAGTGAACTATCAGATGGAAGACCTCTCTCTCTGTGTAACTCTGCCTTTCAAATAAATAAATAAATCTTAAAAAAATATAAGATTGACAGTTTAAAAAACAAAACCCCAGAAGTGGAATTTGCTTTTAGATAATTTCTCTAACTTCTCCAGGAAAGATGGGTTGCTGCCAATTGCATCATGCTTGGGAGTGGGAAGAACGGGTGCTGCTGTTTGACCAGTTTATAAAATCAATACACAAGGATAAGGAAGCAGCCCTGGAAGCTGAGTTACTACCCTTGTTAAAGGAAACGGAGTGTCAAGGCAAGGTGAGTGTTGGTAGCAAACCCAGGTAATTCAAATCCAGCAGTAATACTCATGTATCATGTTAGTCAACTGTTTTTCTATAAAATTTTTCTTCAGAATAAATAGCAAAAATCAGTAACTTGATGGTTAATTTCTGCCTTAATTTCTACTCTGTGCTAAAGTGCTAATGGACAACAAAATGGACCAATAGGTCAAGAAGAAAAGGGGAAGAAAAAAAGGATTTGGACTTTGTTAGCACAGATTCTCAAATATGGGAGAGTTGCTACAATTATGTCCTGGGGTCAGAATGTCTATTTCAAATGCTGAATTAATTGTTTACTAACTTAGTGAGTTAGGATAAGTTACTTGGCTTTTTGTCCCTCAGGTCCCACATCAGTAAAATGGTTTCTATCAACTTCCTTCATTAGGTTGTTGTGAAGATTATGTAACTAACACCTACCTACTGCTTAGGACAATGCTAAAAGCACAGTAAGTACTTAATGAGGATCGGCAATTATCCTAAACAGCAAAATGGAGGAAACCAAGTTAACTGACTTAAAGAGAACATGTATTCTTAGATAATAAGCTAAGAATGGTGGTTAGTGACTTGTAAAAAATATTTTCATGATGCTTCTAAAGCAAAGGGTCCTTACAGACCCAAAGGAGAGAAGTAGGTATACAAGGAAAGAAGTAGGTATAGCCATCATTTCCTCAAATTCAGGATACAACTGCAGAGGAATGAGGTAGAGGGGTGCAGAGGACAGGTTGTAACCCTTGGCAGAGGGCTAATAACAAGAGAATCATTGCATTTCTTTCACAGCCCAGCTGTATCTGTATAGGAGGGACCCCTGGAACTTGACTTGCCTTTTGGGACCTATCAACCCAGAAAAACACTATAAAAATGAAAAGGGATTGGTGGAGAAGACACAGCATTAAGTAAGTTTTTTCCCTCATACTTTGTTCCCATTTTAGAAGGAAAGAAGCAGGAGAGGACAAAGAAAGAAGGGAAAATAAGAAAAGGAGAGACTCAGTAACAACAGGATGTTTTGACAGGCAGAGTGGACAGTGAGAGAGAGAGACAGAGAGAAAGGTCTTCCTTTTGCCGTTGGTTCACCCTCCAATGGCCGCCGCGGCCAGCGCATCGCGCTGATCCGAAGGCAGGAGCCAGGTGCTTCTCCTGGTCTCCCATGGGGTGCAGGGCCCAAGCACTTGGGCCATCCTCCACTGCCTTCCCGGGCCACAGCAGAGAGCTGGCCTGGAAGAGGGGCAACCGGGACAGAATCCGGCACCCCGACAGGGACTAGAACCCGGTGTGCTGGTGCCGCAAGGCGGAGGATTAGCCTAGTGAGCCGCGGCGCCGGCCTAAGTTGTCTTCTTTCTTAAAAGTCCTGTCAAATTCTAACCTTTCAGAGGAAAAACTCAGGAAGTTAAGGTTGTTTTACAAAGTTTATGTTTAATGCTATGCTTTTCATCCTGAAATAGAAACAAGAACAAACTTATTGATCAAAAGAAATGCAAGTAGTAAACGGGGTATAGGTGTGACAAAGCCATAGCAAGGAAGCAGCACGCAACACGCATTCCACTCTGACAATTCACTGTTAGGGAGTCAGCAAGATTCTGAACCATGGCGTCTTCAGACATAGGGCAAAATGCCACTCAGATCAGACCAGAACCAAATTAGAGGGGCTTTTTGGACACCAACATGCAAAAGGAAAGCTTTCAATTTTATTGAGCTGCTCACATTCAAAGGCTAAATTACTTATAAGCCACACCTCTGGGTCTATTTTACCTAACACAAAAAGCATGCAGAAATGCAAATATCACCCCTTCTATTTTAGAAGACAGAGCTCCTATATCACCCGGTTTATTTTGAGATACAGGTAGATTAAAAACGAACAATTTAAAAACACACACACACAACCATGCCTATTTACCTTGAATGGGATAAGAATAATGTGCTGGGCTTGGCTGGCTTGTGGTTAGCCCTGTAGTGCAGGTAAGAACACTGTGTTGACTTGGAGATGGAGTCTGAATTAAACCACTTTCAGGTTTCATACCTGGCCACAATGCACCTGAATCAGATAAATTGGACCAATTACAAACAACACACTGGGACTGAGGAGCAGAGTTATGCTTTCAAATATCAGCCAGTAGTTTCAAAATTGAAATCTTAAAACATTGCAAATTTGCTTGCAAGAGAAAATTACTGAGTCTCCCATCAATAATATACCCCAAGCAAATACACTTTCAAAGAATTAGGGGATGGGGCAATGAAAACAAAATCTTGTCAAAATCCCAACAGTGGTATGTGTGTAAGGTCACTTCAAGGGCTGCGGAGAACTGAGCAGGGTTCAGAGAATGAGCTGCTGACACCCAACTGGACTATTTGTCATAAAGAGTGCCTGACATTCATGTGCAGTGATAAAAAACATTTATCTGAATTGTCAAGGTGGGAGACATTCTCATAATATTTAAAATTCACTTACCCATTAAACAAGCAAATTTTTTCTAAAATGTACTAAATACTTCAGTTATCTTACACTGATTATTGTTGTTACCTTTGTTTCTTCTGATTAAGGAAGACAGGCTTATTTTTACAAATTAAAAACATTTTGGAAATACACAACTTAAAAATGAAGTCATGCATAATTCCAACAGTCAGACTTAAGCACTATTGACAGTGTACAGAAGAGTTACCTAGATTTCTTTTATGCATGTATGGATCATCTTCTTTTTAATAAAAATGGGATCATGCTACACATACTGTTTATTAATTTGCTTTTCTAGAAAATACCTCTGAGAGGCATCTTTCCATGAAAGAACCTATAAATCTATCTCACAGATAGTATATTCATATTCTTTCTTGTCTTCTTAGCAGGGAAGAAATAGTGAACACACATTAAGGTTTTCTGAGATTTACTGTTATAAAAGATCAACACAGTGCTGTACTACACATATCACAGAGTTACCTGCAGAGCTATTGTGCTGTGTGAAAACATATTTGTATCAAATAGGCTCAATAATAGTTGTTCTTTTCTTTCCTTTTTTTTTTTTTTTTTTTTGACAGACAGAGTTAGACAGTGAGAGAGACAGAGAGAAAGGTCTTCCTTCTGTTGGTTCACCCCCCAAATGGCCGCCACGTCGTGCGGATCCAAAGCCAAGAGCGGGGTGCTCCTCCTGGTCTCCCATGCGGGTGCAGGGCCCAAGCACTTGGGCCATCCTCTACTGCCTTCCCGGGCCAGAGCAGAGAGCTGAACTGGAAGAGGAGCAACCGGGGCTAGAACCCGGGGTGCCGGCACCACAGGCAGAGGATTAGCCTAGTGAGCCGTGGCGCCGGCCAATAACAGTTGTTTTTATACCTGTTTCTTCTCTGTGAAATATCACTTCTTGATAATCTCCCATCTCTGGCTGTACCTCCCTTATAATTTGCAATACACCAGGAAGCTATAAACAAAGCTTTATTTTTGTGACAGCTTAAGCATATTTTTATAAGGGAAATACTATGCGCATAATTAAGCTATGCAAAGCACATATATGGAATACCCACTTGTTTACTGTGTTGTGAATAGCTATGGTTGTTTGGATCAGTGTAGCTAAGAAGAGAATCTGATCTAAGAAAGTGCAACAAACACATTCCATTGTACTAAATCAATCTAAACGTTAATAACCAGGGCTTCAAATTCAACGTTAATTCTACTTCTAATTTGATAAGGAATTTCTAGTCAATCAACATGCACAATACAAAGTGCAATCCTTTGGTAATGAGGACCTCTGCTTCACCAGGGCACCAAGACACAGCAGTGCAACTCAGATTTGTCAAATTTATTACGTAAATTTAAGAACAGTAACAGAGATGTGAAAATCTTAAGATCTTGACAATGGGACATAATAACTGCTTTGTCCCAAACTCTTAATGCATTAAAAAAGAAAATGTCATAGTCTTTTGTTATTAACCACACAAAAGGAGGAACAGTATCATCTCTAACATCTCCAACATGAATTATGAGGTTATCCCTTCCCGTTAGTTCATGATCATTTAAATGTCTTGTCCAGGTTAATCAGAGCTAAGGTCCTTGCTATGTTTGATTTTCAACAAAATAAAAGATTTGGGAATGTCTTGTTTTAATTATTTATGATGTGAAATGTGCACATCAGTGCCATCATTCTTAGTGGTAGTATATCACATTTTTTGGTAAGAAAACTGTCATTTAAATGTCACAATGTCTAAATTTATTATAATCAATGTGATTCCTTTTCCCAAGTAAGTTTTAAACCCTGAGGTATTGGATTTGTGAATGTTTATTTCACTATACTGAAATAATACCTTATTAATAACAATAGTCAACTGAGAAAGCATTTGCTAGTCTTATTTAACATATTTTCTGAAAGTTTCAAACTGTAAAGTATCTACAAACTGGTCCTTCTTGCCGGTGCCTAGGCTCACTTGGCTAATCCTCCGTCTGCAGCGCCGGCACCTCAGGTTCTAGTCCCGGTTGCTCCTCTTCCAGTCCAGTTCTCTGCCGTGGCCTGGGAGGGCAGTGCAGGATGGCCTGAGTGCTTGGGTCCCTGTATCTGCATGGGAGACCGGGAAGAAGTACCCGGCTCCTGGCTTTGGATCAGTGCAGTGCCAGCCGTAGTGGCCATTAGGGGAGTGAACCAACAGAAAGAAGACCTTTCTCTCTGTCTCTCTCTCACTGTCTAACTCTGCACGGCAAAAATAAACAAACAAATAAATAAAAATAAATTTAAATAAATAAACAAATAAAAAATTGATCCGTATTTAAGGTAAAAAATTAGGGCACAAATGTCCAAGACAAGTAGGAGGATGGCTACTTTTGAATGTCTGGCAAGAAATGCAAAGCAGGTATTTGATAATTATTATTTTAGGAGGAACACAGGAATAAAAGGCAATATGGGCCGGCGCCGCGGCTCACTTGGCTAATCCTCCGCCTGCGGCGCTGGCACACTGGGTTCTAGTCCCGGTCGGGGTGCCGGATTCTGTCCCGGTGGCTCCGCTTCCTGTCCAGCTCTCTGATCTGGCCCGGGAATGCAGTGGAGGATGGCCCAAGTCCTAGGGCTCTGCACCCGTATGGGAGACCAGGAGAGGCACCTGGCTCTGGGCTTCAGATCGGTGCGGTGTGCCGGCCGCAGTGGCCATTGGGGGATGAATCAACAGAAAAAGGAAGACCTTTCTCTCTGTCTCTCTTTCTCACTGTCCACTCTGCCTGTCAAATAAATAAATAAATAAATAAATAAATAAATAAAAAAGGCAATATGGACACTTCCACTAGCATCATTGTGGCTTGCTCTTTAGGCACGTAAATATCTTCTCCTAAAAGCACACTTCCCAGAATTCCAGATAATAGATGTCATGATCAAATGCTCTGACTCCACTGTACTACTTCTATAGCAAAAGAGAAAATCAAACCCTGGTTTCTAAACTCTTAGTGCATTACTTTCTGCCTACAACTGCAAAGCTTCTAGTACTCTTAAGCACCCAGAGCCTGCTGTGGAGCAACTGTTGGCCTACCAATGGGAAAGGAAGTCTATCCTTCTTATGTCCCAGGTGGGATCATAAAATAAACTCTACCAAAGTTTCTCAGTACAAGCGCTTCTGTTGGTTAGCCACAACCCACACTAACCAGAGTAGTGGATCTTTAGATTAGTTGGATTAGAAATAGAAATGCATACCAATCCTAGAAAAAGGGATATGTCTTGGTTTGTTGACTTAACAGTACACTGTAGCTAAATTTCAGTATTTTTCCCATTTATAAAAGAAGATATTTATTATAGAAAATTAGGAAAATATAGGAAGTACAAAGAAAAAAAATCATACATTCTTACCACAAAGAAAACACAGGCTGTTAATTTCTTCTGCATGCGACTATGGTAACTGAAACTTGTTCATATTGGAACTGTCTCCTTGTTTTGTACAAATCTGTGGTAACTAAGATCAAATCTGCAGTGCCTTCAGTACTGTTAAAATCCACATTCTTTCTTCCAAATTATTCTCTGTGCACATACATATATATTGTGATATTTATTTATTTTAAAGGCAGAGTTACAGATAGAGAAAGAGTAGGAAAGATAGAGAGATCTTCCATCCACTGGTTCACTTCCCAAAAGGCCACAATGGCCGGGGCTGGGTCAGGCTGAAGCCAGGAGCCAGGAGCTTCAACCAGATCTCCCATGTGGGTACAGGGGTCTAACTACTTGGGCCATCTTCTGTTGCTTTCCCAGGTCAATTAGCAGGGAGCTGGATTAGAACCAGAGCAGCCAGCTCTCGAACCAGTGCCCATATGGGCTGCCAGCATTGTAGGCAGCGGCTTAACCCATTATGCCACAGTGCTGGTCCCGTGCACATATTTTTAAAAAGCACTAAGTTGGTATTATATATTGTGTTTTCAGTTTTACATATTGCTTTTTTCAATGAATAATACTATTTGCTCAAGACTCTAACACAATTTATAATGGCTACAAAGTTTTCAATTCTATGGGTACACTGCCATTTAACACACATCTTTTGATCTAATATGTAGGCTGCTTCCCTTTTCCCCTACTATAAGTAATGCTGCAGTAAATATTCTGGTTAATAAATTTTTTAACGTATCTCTAAATAGTTCCATAGGAAGAATTACCATAAGTAAAATTACTGAGGAAAAGGGAATCAACATCCTTAGGTTCTTAATATATTTTGCCAAATCTTCAATCTCACATTAAAGTTCTTTTAAAATAAATCTGATCAGTGGCAGCTAAGGGCATATTTTTATGACCCCTAAAAACAGATAAGGATCCTTTCCCTCACCTAATCCTTCAGATCACTAGAAATTAAACCTCTAACCCCCTTCTGCCACCCTACCTCGCATGGAAAATATGACTGATATTCCTTTACTTTTAAAGATCACTCATAACATAGCCTTTGCAAATTTCTTCTAGCTTTTTCTTCTTTCTCCAAGAGGGGGAAGGTTTTTAATTTAAAACTCAAACCACCTGGGCCGGCGCCGTGGCTCAATAGGCTAATCCTCCACCTTGCGGCGCCGGCACACCGGGTTCTAGTCCCGGTCGGGGCGCCGGATTCTGTCCCGGTTGCCCCTCTTCCAGGCCAGCTCTCTGCTATGGCCAGGGAGTGCAGTGGAGGATGGCCCAGGTGCTTGGGCCCTGCACCCCATGGGAGACCAGGAAAAGCACCTGGCTCCTGGCTCCTGCCATCGGATCAGCGCGGTGCGCCGGCTGCAGCGGCGGCCATTGGAGGGTGAACCAACGGCAAAGGAAGACCTTTCTCTCTCTGTCTCTCTCTCTCACTGTCCACTCTGCCTGTCAAAAAAAAAAAAAAAAAAAAAAAAAACTCAAACCACCTTTTTGATAAAGACCTAAATTTATGAGGACCTCTGGAACTAAACAGAACTGGATTCAATTCTTATGCCTGGCATTACTAAGTATATGTCCCTAGGCTAGCGATTTAACTAAGTCTCTGATTCTTCATCTATTAAAAATGATAATGCTAAAATCTTTACTTAATATATACTAAATTGATCTTCTGTATATAAAGATAATTGAAAATGAATCTTGATGTGACTGGAATGGGAGAGGGAGCAGGAGATGGGAGGGTTGCGGGTGGGAGGGAGGTTATGGGGGGGGAAAGCCACTGTAATCCATAAACTGTACTTTGGAAATTTATATTTGTTAAATAAAAGTTTAAAAAAATGATAATGCTATATACTTTTTTTTTTTTCTTTTGAGAGAGGCAGAGTTAGAGAGGGTGAAACAGAGATCTTCTATCTGCTGGTTCACTCCCCAGATGGCCACAATGACCAGAGCTGGGCTACGACAGGAGTCTATGTCTCCCACATGGGTAGCAGACACCCAAGTACTTGGACCATCTTCTGCTGCTTTCCCCAGTCAATTAGCAGGGAACTGGATCAGAAGTGGGGCAGCTGGGACTCGAACAGGTACCCATGTGTGATGCCAGCATCACTGGTGGCAGCTTTATCTGTTAAGCCACAACATCGGCCCCCTACACACTACTCTTATAATTGTTCTGAGAATTAAATGAGACAATAATATTAAGTGTGAAGTACTTATTCTTAGCATAGTGCTTGCTATGATAACCACTCAATAAATAGAAGATAATGTTATTGTAATGATGTGTTCCAAGCTCTAATTGTATCTGAAATAACAGGCTAGGTAATACAAAAATAGGCAGTATTAACATAACAAAATGTACCAAAATCTTGATTCCAAAAGAAAGAAATTAAGTGTTTTCTGATATTTAATTGGTTACAAAAAAAAACACAAACAAATAAATAAAAAGGCCAAGTGTTAAGACAAAAGAAAATGGTTTTAAAAAATACAGTCACCTTTGAAAGCATTGCAAACATCTCTTAAATTTCTCTGGTAAAATCTGAGAATATGCCATATCTATTGTTCATATCATTTGAATCTAAATCTCTCTCTAGTAGGTCTCATATATGACAAAGTCAAATTACGCTAATGATGATCTTTTTCTATGAATTACTGATAGAAGAATTTACTAAAAAAAGTCTCTCTTGCCCTCAAATATTAGACAAAAATAGACTGAGGTTTTTATTACCAAAGTATCTTTCTAACAGAAATGCTGTTTTTAACAGAGATCTATTTATCCTACAGAGCTTTCTTTTTTAATACAAGGGAAATGAAACAATCATAAGATACCACAAAATCCACATTGCCAGGGCATTATGTTAGATATCCCATAAAATGAGTTCAGAGGTAATAAGCATATTATTTAATATTCAATAGCAGACTGACAAACTGATTAACAACACTATAAAGGGTTTACACTTACTAACAATAAATAAAAATTGAAATAGATGTTAAAAAAAAGTGAAAACAATTGGTAACCTATGATTAGCCAGCCAACTCCTGAAAAATTTGCTTTAGTAGCCACAAAAAGAAAAACACACAAAGATATTCAGAGAAGGTTTTCCTTCCAAAAGGATTATTCAGTCTTGAATGGTTAAAAGACTGCAGTACACTGGCTGATACTAACAGGCACAGAGGCGTGGATGTACAAATGGGGAATTTGAGTTTCCCTTCCCTCATAGTTATCAACTATTACTATCATTAAATATAACCCCAATTTTTGTTTTTGGTAGTTACCAGTAGTTAAAGAATGCTAACAACCTAAAGTAAGGAAACTGTTACTATCATAAACTTTTACTATCATAAAAGACTCACCAAATGTGCCAGGAGAAATAGGAATATAGAAACCCAAAGCAGACAACATTAATACACCCAGAATTGAATTTTGTGGCAATCTATTCAAAAATTTTTCTAATTCCTACCTTGTTTAAATAAAAATATATAATTTTATTAACATTGCATATTTTAAAATAATTCTATATTCTCTCAGTTTTCTGACACCAGTTCTAGGAAAGCAGAGAAGGGGCAACAAAGCTTACTATACATATCTCTCAATTTATTACACACAGAAAACTAGTGAGATACCATGTACCCAAAGAACCTCACACTGTAAACCACTCTAATTACAGATCATGTCAAGATACTTAAAACCAATAAGAATTCCTTATGAACAGGATTAGGTTACAGAAAATTGGGGATTTCACCCATCCTAAGATGACTCTTTGGTTCACCAGAAATTTTATCAGTTTCAGGTAAGGGAAGGAGGAGGGGGGAGGAGAAATCAGTGTGCACATCTATGTACGTACACGTACACACACACACACACACACACACACGGAGGCAAACTCTATTAGGATATTAACTACCTGCTTCAGCAAGAAATTGACTAACTCAAAGTATGTTTATTATGCTCATCCAACCATGTATACAAGGTTGTTAAGTTCAAGTCAACAGTAATTCCTCAGTTTGCCAAAGATACTAAGTAAGTTTCAGAGTCAAGACTTAATACTTTGGAAAGAGCTGACTTTCGGGGATAACACATGAATATTGAAAAACCCCGATTTTATATCACATGCATCAAGCGTAATGTTAGAAATTGGTCAATTTCAACACACTGTAACTCAGCAAATGCTCTATGAAGAACAATGTATCCTTCAGCTTCCTAATCAGCCACCTTTCCTTTCTGGAAAAAGACAGAAGATTCTAGGTATGAATTCAACATTCTTAGAAACAGCTTACAATAGGCTGCCTTACCAAAAGGAGGTAGTCCGTATGTTTGTGTTGCCTGAGGGTAGACAGCATAGGGTTGAGACTGCTGCAGTGTCTGGTACTGAGTCTGCCCAGGGTAAGCAGTTTCCGAAACAGGAACTGAGAGGATATGTGCATAAGGTCTAGAAAAATTCAAGAAAGTAAATAACAGCAAAGAATCAGCAACAAGGACACTAATCTTCCATGTAAAATGTTTCTATTATGATCACAAAGTAGAACCCCTATCTCCTTTCAGGCTCTACAAACATTTGTGGTGTGCTACATGCAAGGCTCTATGTGAAATGTAAGGAGCTCAGGGTCGGTGCTGTGGCGCAGCAGATTAAAGTCCTGGCCTGAAGCGCCAGCATCCCATATAGGTGCCAGTTCAAGTCCCATCTGCTCCTCTTCCAATCCAGCTCTTTGTTATGGCCTGGGAGAGCAGTAAGAAGATGGCCCAAGTCCTTGGGCCCCTGCACCCACGTGGGAGACCTGGAAGAAGCTCCTGGTTCCCGGCTTCGGATCAGCGCAGCTCTGGCCATTGCAGCCATCTGGGGAGTGAACCAGTGGATGGAAGACCTCTCTGTCTCTACCTCTCTCTGTAACTCTTTCAAATAAATAAAATAAATCTTTAAAAAAAAAAGTAAGGAGCTTATGTCCTTTTGTCTACTATATATAGAATAAAACCCTAAAATATCAGAAAACTGTACAGAATAGGACTGCAATTGGTTCTCACTACCTATCCAAGTCCCTGGGCCAAACTCAAGTTCTGAGAGGAAAGCTGAGATCCAGAAAAAGGGATGAGGCTAGAGGAGAAAATGCAAGCAATCGAATCAGAAAACAGGCAGTGAGCCCCAATATTAAACCTACCAAACAGGAGCCAGGGTAACTAATAAATGAATAAATCCTAGACAGGACTCACCTCCCTGCTGATATTTAAGTCAGAGCACACTGCCACTCACTGATACCAACCACATCAGGGAGAGCTAGCGATTTGAGGCCATCAGGTAACCCCTTGGGACTGTATACTGATTAGCTGATCTGGTCAGTTCATCTGTGCTGTTGCACTGAATTTTTAGAGACTAGTTATTTTATTTGGTGAATTATATCATACTTTGAAAAAAAGGGCTATAAATACCACATGAGTCATCACAACAAAATACAGGGAGCAGGAGTTATTTTAGAAGGCAGAAAAGTTTTATTTTTCAGTGTTGAGGAAAGAAGAAAATAAAGGAAAGCTACAAAATGGCGTGTGAAATAAGCAGAAAGGGTATACAGAAATGGGAAAGAAAGGGTATTCTCGGCCAACAGAGCAAGGCTTCAGCCTCCAAGAAGCATAGATGGTGTGAAGGGAAATATACCAAGAGAAAGTAAGTAATGAACTGAGGAAAGAAAAGATAGCAAAGACACTGAATGCTAGGCAAAAAGGGATCAGACAAATCTAAAAGAACTGGGAGCCACTGAAATTACTGTTAAGAGAGTAACAAGATCAGACTATTCTTAAATAACAATTAATTTCTCATATTTTGTAAAACGGATTCAAAGGAGGAGAAACTGAAAATGGAGGTCTAGTTAACAAAGTGATTATAGGGGCTAGTATTGGGCATAGTGGGTGAGGCTGCTGCCTGCAGTGCCGACATCCCATATGGGTGCCGGTTTGAGTCCCGGCTGCTCCACTTCTGATCTGGCTCTGTTATGGCCTGGGAAAGCAGTAGAAGATGGCCCAAGTCATTGGGCCCCTGTACTCACATGGGAGACCCAGAAGAACCTCCTGGCTCCTGATCAACTCAATTCTGGCCATTGTGGCCATCTGGGGAGTGAACCAGCAGATGGAACATCTCTCTCTCTCTCTTTCTCTCTCTCCCTCTCCCTCTCTCTAGCTCTGCCTTTCAAGTAAATAAATAACCTTTTTTTAAAAAAAGTGATTATAATGTAATGGTTCAGATGAGTGGGAAGGTGGTCTGAATTAAGATACAAGGCGTTTCCTGGCTCTTGGCTTCAGCCTAGCTAGGCCTTGGATGTCGCAGCCACTTGGGGACTGAACCAGTGGATGGGAAACCACTCTCTCTCTGTAACTCTCTCAAATAAATAAGTCTTAAAAAAAAAAAAAAGAAAGAAAGAAAAAAGAGGGGCCAGTGGCACTGTGGCATAGTGGGTAAAGCCATCTGCACTGCCGGCATCTCACATGGGCGGCAGTCCAAGACCTGGCTGTTCCACTTTCGATCCAGCTCTCTGTTATGGCCTGGGAAAGCAGTAGAAGATGGCCCAATTCTTTGGGCCCCTGCACCCATATGCAGCTCCGCCCACTGAAGTCATTTGGGGATTGAACCAGTGGAAGGAAGATCTCTCTCTGCCTCTCTATAACTCTGCCTTTCAAATAAATAAATAAATCTTTTTTTTTTAAAGAAGCATTAAAAAAAAAGGATTTATTAACTTACTTGAAAGTCAGCATGATAGAGAGAAAGGAAGAGGAAGGGAAGAGAGAGAGACAGAGAGAGAGAGATAGAGAGATCTTTCACCTACTGATTCACTCCCCAAAATGGAATCAACAGCCAGGTCTGGCCAGCCCAAAGTCAGGAGCCAGGAACTCCATCTTGGTCTTCCACATGGGTTACAGGGGCCATTACTTGGGTCATCTGCTGCTGCCTTCCCAGGCCCATTAGTACAAAGCTGGATCAAAACTGGAGTAGCTGGGATGCAAACTGGCTCTCCAATATGGGATGCTGGCATTGCAAGCAGTAGCTTAACCCCACGTACCACAACACTGGTCCCAACTCCATTTCTTAAAATGAGATTCTCTCTGTAAAATTTACCCACTAGTTTTACTCCCCAGATGCACACAATAGCTGAGGTTGGGCTGGGCTGAGGCCAGGAATCAGAAACTCAATCCAATTCTCCAAGGGCAGCAGGAACCCAATTATCTAAGCATCACTGCTGCCTCCCAGGGTCTTTGACAGTCAGATGCTGGAGTCAGGAGCCAGTAGTGGGTATCAAATGCAGGCACTCCCACATGAGATATGGGGATCCTAACTGGCATCTTAAATGCTGGGTCAAACAATCAGTCTCTAAATACTTTTTGAATGAATGAATATATGTGACATATTCACTCACATCTCAGCAGATTCTGACACTGAATCCGAAAATGTCTATTCTTAGCCAGATCCGAGTGGCAGACAGCTCAGATTACAGTTGTTACTCAAGTCACAAGGAAATGATTTAAAATCTTACTGACCTCAAATGGGTTAATTTCCAGATGTTAAAAATCTAATATTCTTGGCTGGTGCTGCGGCTCACTGGGCTAATCCTCCGCCTGTGGTGCCTGCGGCGCCGGCACCCTGGGTTCTAGTCCTGGTTGGGGCGCCGGTTCTGTCCCCGTTGCTCCTCTTCCAGTCCAGCTCTCTGCTGTGGCCCGGGAAGGCAGTGGAGGATGGCCCAAGTGCTTGGGCCCTGCACCCATGTGGGAGACCAGGAGGAAGCACCTGGCTCCTGGCTCCTGGCTTCGGATCGGTGCAGTGTGCCGGCTGCAGCGGCCACTTTGGGGGGGTGAACCAATGGAAAAAGGAAGACCTTTCTCTCTGTCTCTCTCTCTCTCTAACTCTGCCTGTCACACACAAAAAAATCTAATATTCTTTTTTCATGCTTTATAGTTCAAAGCTCAAATGTGTTTTCACATTTAGTATCTAATTTTTTCATACTGATCCTAGAGAACAGGTTTAGCCATTTCACAGAAGAAAACTGTGTGACTATGGCCTAAAGACACCATTAATGTTAATACTTGATTAGAATTTGGAGAAATCATTGAGCTGATTTTTTAAATTAGTTTATTTTTTAATATTTAAAAAGTACAAATGAGTAGAATAAGGTTTTGTTTTCAAAGCAGCTCCACAGACATCTCTTCTCTCTGTTACCAATTTCTTTTTCCCCTTAAAGATTTATTTTACTTATTTGAAAGTCAGAGTTACAGAGAGGGGGAGAGACAGAGATCTTCCATTTGTTGGTTCATTCCCCAGATGGCCACAATGGTTAAAGCCATGAGTCTGGAACTCCCACATAGGTACAGGGGCCCAAAGTTTGGACCATCTTCTGCTGCTTTCCCAAGTGTATTAGTAAGGAGCTGTACCAGAAGTAACGCAGCTGAAAAACCGCTGTGCCACAACGCCAGTTCCACTAATTTCTTTAAGTATCAAGTATTTTTAAGTGCATGAGAATATATCTTGGTTTAATAAACACACTTATATTTCTCTATGTATGCACAGGTCCACTCTTTATTAATGCACAGTTGGTGACCTGGTATATACATAGTTCTGTGCTTACCCATCTTGAAGATGAGTAACCTAATTGATGTTAAATGCTAATCTTACCCTGTGAAGGCCCAAATATTTCTTTTTAGTAACTTCAACCCATCAAACCTGTATAACTTAAGTCCCATTCCACACTAAGGACATTCCCAAACAAGAAACAGAACACAGATTAGGCTGAGACATCCTAGTCTAGGGCCAGCTTGAGCTGTTGGAAGTGTCTTCTCAAAGTACAGGAAAGAGAGAATGATCAGAGGTCAATCAGTAATATGCTTTGATTGCTAACATGATTTTGCAATTTTAGTGACGACTCTTAGAGTAACTTCTTGTGTAACAGTGATGATCTAGTCCATGCAATCACCAACTTTTTAAAAGGACTATATTGAGAGGAGATAAAAAATTGAAATAAAGACAGAGAGAATGAGAGCTAGAAAGTTAAATATAAAATTAAATTTTGCAGTGAACCTAGAGGAAAAACATATAGATTTTGGAAACAGTTATTCAACTTACTTTGCAGAATACATTTGTGAGGTATAATCATTGGATGAGCGAGGGATGTAATCGGTGCATGTCATAACTGAAAGAAAGAAAAGGCAAAAACAGTTAGAACATCTCAAAAATGAAATGAGAAAACGTTATAGTTCACTGTGATTTTTTAAAATTAATTAAAATAATACAGCTTGTATATAAAAGAAAGACTATGCAGTTAAAAATATTTCATTTCTGTCTTTATAGATCTATATGTAGACTTTCAGAGACAGCAGAAGAATGGAGAGTGTAAGGCTATGGAAAAGACCTGAAGGCTGGAACCCACTGTTCCCTACCTTCACCCATCACCGGTCCACAACCACAGCGGAGCAGCCTCCTAAGCTCTCGGTTGTGTTCCCATGCAAATTGAAAAAGCAACACCTTCATCTAGTAAATAATATTATGCTTCTTCAGTTTATTCACTTTATGGGTGCTCATTCTGTGCAGAATAAAAGGCCATAAGAATGACTTGCAGAGATACAGATGTGGGGGAGACACCTAATCCATGAAAAAACCGTTCTGTGTACAACAGCAGCGGAACAGGCCCAGGTAAACTCCTCTACTACTATTTTTTCCACTGTATGGTGAAAGCCTGAGGTTGGGTGAAGCAGAGACAGACTAGAGAAACTGATGTGATGCTCTGACATATAGTCAAGTAAGGACTTTTCCAACTAGTCTCCTCTTGACTCCCGTAACTTCTTCTGGCACAGCTGTTACAAAGGCTTAACTCTTGTGATTATATCTGAAATAAAGGCTATAAATAATGGACACAAGTTGGACAGGTAGCTGAATCCTATCAATAGGCACTGTCTTAGTTTATGCTGTAGATGGAGATACCTCATAAAGACCTTCCACAAGACTCCTGAACTGTTCAAGAACTTCCTTCAATATCCATGAAGGAGGCAGCTCTACTGTGAACAGGGATGACAGTCAACCAGGAAACTTTATCTCTAGTCAAGTTCCTTGAAAAAGTGCCTGATTCAAAAAGGGATTCCAGGTCAAGAATCGACAAAGTTCAACAAAAGCCCAAGAGTAACACAAATCAACACCTATGAGCTTACCACAGACGATCTGGCCCAACGTTATTGTTAGAGGTCTTTAAAAAGTTAATTACTGGAAAATAAAGGATTATATTTAATCTATTATCATTTTGGTCCAAATGAAAGAGCTTTGGGGGCTAGTGCTGTGGCACAGCAGGTAAAGCCACCGCCTCGCCTGTAGTGCTGACATCCCATACGGGTGTCAGTCCCAGCTCTCCACTTCAGATTTAGCTCCCTGCTAATGTGCTTGGGAAAGCAGTAGAAGATGGCTCAAGTACTTGGGCCTCTGCACCCATGTGGGAGACCTGGAAGAAGTTCCTGGCTCCTGGCTTTTGGCCAGTCCAGCCCTGGCTGGTGCAGCTGTTTGGGGAATGAACCATCAGATGGAAGACCTCTCTCTCTCTCTCCTTCTCTCTCTGTAATTCTGCCTTTCAAATAAATAAATAAATAAAGCTATAAAAAAAAAAAAAGAGGCTCTCAATTAGATCTAAGTTCTTTCTTAAATCCTATCACACAGGATATAAAGTAAATTCACTTAAATTTTACAAGATGATTCCTTCTCTGCTGACAGGTACTTAAAAAACTTAAACTAAACCCTCTTCCTCCTCCAATTTAATTTAATCCTGAAAGAAATCAAACAAATATCTTGGGAGATCAATTTTTACTCCTCTAAACAATGAATGAGCCTTGATCTTGGCAGTATTTGGAAACCATAAAAGGATTATGAAGAGTCAAGGCCTCATCTGCTGTTATACAATAGGGGGCTACTGTAAGTAATATACTTTGAGTAGTAACAATGGGGATGATACAAAGACCTTGACACAGGCCCTGATGGTAACACTATGGAATTATTCTGATGGATTTGAATGAAGGGAATTAGGAAAACAGAGAATGAGTATGGGCTATATTCCAGCATTTCAGTTTCAGCAACAGGAAGGATAGTTCTACCACTTCCTAAGACAAGCATGTTTAGGAGAACAGATTTGATGGGGTGAAGATGAGGGGTAAAGGAATCAAAAGCTCTTTTGCACACATTCTAAGTACGACTTTCAGACACTTAAGTGGAGATGTCAAAAGGCAGTTTGATATACAAATGAAATCGGAGGAGAATTTAGAATGGAAATACAAATTTGGAATTCATTAATAATATATGTTATTTGAAGTACTGTAGTGGGTGGGAAGAGCCAAAAAGAGAAAAGACAATAGCCTAGAACCAAGCCCCAAGGTCCATCAACATTGAGTTCAGAGAGAGAAGAAGAAAAAGTAGCAAGAGAATATGAAGAGGGGGAAATGGGGAAATGTCTACTAGAACTGGCACTATAAAAGTAACGGGGCTGGTGCTGTGGCATACTGGGTTAAGCCGATATCTGTAGCACTGACATCCCATAGGGGTGCTGGTTCAAGTCCCAGCTGCTCCACTTCTGATCCAGCTCACTGTTAATGCACCTGGGAAAACAGCAGAAGATGGCCCAAGTACTTGGGCCCTGCAGCCATGTGGAAGACCCAGAAGAAACTCCTGGCTCCTCGCTTCAGCCTGGCCCAGCCCTGGTTATTGCAGCCATTTGGAGAGTGGACCAAGGATGGAAGACTTCTCTCTCTGCCTCTGCCTCTGCCTCTCTGTTAGTTGTTCAAATAAAGAGAAAGAAAGTAACTGAAGACCTTGACAAAATCAGTTTCACTGGAAGAGTGGAGATGAAAGCTAAATTTCAGAGAGCTGAAGAATAAATAGGGGGGCCGGTGCCGTGGCTCACTTGGTTATCCTCCGCCTGCAGCGCCGGCATCCCATATGGGTGCCGGTTCTAGTCCCGGTTGCTCCTCTTCCAGTCTAGCTCTGCTGTGGCCCAGGAAGGCAGTGGAGGATAGCCCAAGTGCTTGGGTACCTGCACCCGCGTGGGAGACCAGGAAAAGCACCTGGCTTTTGGCTTCGGATCGGCGTAGCTCTGGCCATAGCGGCCATTTGGGGGTGAACCAAAGGAAGGACAACCTTTCTCTCTGTCCCTCTCTCTCATTGTCTAACTCTGTCAAAAAAAAAAAAAAAAAAAAAAAAAAAAAAAAAAAAAAAGAATAAATAGGAGGTGAGAAAGTAATTGAGGGCAACTTGTTTCAGAGTTTCTGAAAGTCATGGAACAAAGAGAAACTCTATGACTAAAGGGAGATGTGGACTCAAAGGGGACTTCTGTTTGTTTTAAGACTGTAGGTATCAGAATATGTCTCTCTCCCTCTTTTTTTTTTTTTTTTTAAATCTATTTTATTTATTTGAAAAACAGAGTTACAAAGAGAGGTAGAGAGAGAGAGACAGGTCTTCCATCCGCTGGTTCACTCCCCAAATGGCCACAACAGCCAGAGCTGAGCCGATCTGAAGCCAGGAGCCAAGAGCTTCTTCTTGGGCCATCCTCTGCTGCTTTTCCAGGCACATCAGCAGGGAGCTGGACTGGAAGTGGAGCAGCTGGGACTCAGACTGGCACTCATATGGGAGGCTGGAGCTGCGGGCCGGGAATTTAACCTGCTGCACCACAGCGCCAGCCCCAGAACATGTCTCTTTATTGACAGGAAGAGGGGAATGTCATGATGCTGGAGTGGTGGTAGGATAACTATAGTACCAAAGCTCTTGGGGAAGGATACAGAGCATAAATGAAAGGTCTTACTATCTGACAGGAATAAGAATACTACTTTCATTCTGAGAAGAAGGAAGCAAGGAAACATGGCCACAAAATACAAGTAGATTTGAAGATTTCTTGGTAGATGATAAGGGAGTTTCCTGTTGGATAGCTTTTTAAAATTTGTATTTACTTATCTGAAAGGGAGAGAGAGAGAGAGAGGGAGGGAGAGATCTCTTATCCGCTGGTTCTTTCCCTAAATGCCCATAAAAGCACAAGAGTAGGGGCTGGGCCAGACTGAAATCAGGAACCTGGAACTCAATACAGGTCTCCCACATGGGTGGCAGTGACCTAAATGATTAAGCCATCACCTGCTGATTCCTAGGGTGTGCATTAGAAAGAAGCAGAGGTGGGAAATGAAGCAAAGTACTCTGATATGCAATGTGGGCATCCCAATCAACATTCTAAGCACTGTGCCACACTTCTGTGTCACTGACAGCTTTTATCTTAGAGCATATCACTAAGTTAAGGTGAGTAAATAGTGGTACTTTGAGAAAAGAGATGAAATATTAAAAGGCAAAACTCATTAGAGAAATGCAGTAGGATTCCCAAGTGTGCTGAGTGCCAACTCAACCCCCATTATTGCTTTCGACAAGGCATAAACAGTCATATACATAATTTTATCCAATAATGTTTAGCTATTTGTATGCATTTATGGAAAAAGAGGAGAGTTGGATTAAATTAAGACTGAAGTTTGGGGAAGGGGTACAAAGGACAAAACTACTGAAGGAATATGTAAAGGAGTAATAGTAATAAAGGACTAGAGAATCTATGCTGGGTAAGAAGGAAAATGAAGACAAGAAGAATGGGTATTGGATAAGTCACCTACAGAATGTTAAAATTACCAACAATCATAAAAGTGTGGATGGAGATAGAAACAGAGGGAATCTAGTCTTTAAAGGACAGAATGGGGGCCAGTGCTGTGTCATGGCAGGTAAAGACTGTGGCACTGGCATCCCATATGGGTACTGGTTCAAGTCCTGGCTGCTTCACTTCTGATCCAGCTCCCTACTGGTACACCTGGGAAAGTAGTGGAGGATGGCCCAAGTGCCTGGGCCCTGCACCCATGTGGGAGACCCAAAGGAGGCTGCTGTGGCCATCTGGGGAGTGAATCAGCAGATGGAAGATCTCTAACTCTTTCAAATAAATAAATAAATCTTAAAAAAAAAAAGGAAATCAAAGTTAAAAATGAAAAGTAGGTGAAGATACAGTTATAGACTTAAAAGGAACTAGAATTTTTGATGGAAAAAAGGAAGAGAAATGATTAAGAAGCAAGAAGATTTAATTCACTTCTGGCCCTCAGTTCAAAAAGGTAGATTAAAAAAAAGATTACTTATCTATCTGCAAGTCAGAATTACAGAAAGGAAGAGGGAGACACAGACAGAGATCTTATAGTAGTTGGGTCATTCCCAAGTGCAAATGGCCGCAATGACTGGGGCTGGGCCAGGGCCAGGGCCAGGCTGAAGCCAGGAACCAGGAACTTCTTTCCAGGTCTCCCACGTGGGTGCAGGGGCCCAACACTTAGGCCATCTTCCACTGCTTTCCCAGGTACATTAGCAGGGTGTTGGATCAGAAGTAGAGCAGCCAGGACTCAAACTGGAGTCCATGAGATGCTGGCACTACAGACAGAGGCTACACCACAGCATCAGTCCCCAAAGTATAAGGAATAGCTTTTTTTTTTTTTAGGGATGAATGAGATATTCTAGAAATTAGTGGGATGCTTCATTAATTAGAGCCATTTCCCCCAGTATGGGCAGTTCCCTATATGTACCAGAATCACCTAGATAACTTCTTAAAAATGCTATTCCATCATCCACATTGGACCTACTGAATAATAATCTCTGAAAGTAAGGTTAGAATTCCACTTTACAAACAGGCATCCCAGATGTATTCTGAAAGTCTGATAACCACGGGAACAGAATCACTTTTGAGGAAATAACATACAGTACTCAAAATATACATATATATTAATTTTTTTTTGGACAGGCAGAGTGGACAGTGAGAGAGAGAGAGAGAGAAAGGTCTTCCTTTTTGCCATTGGTTCACCCTCCAATGGCCACTGTGGCCGGCACACTGCGGCCAGCGCATCACGCTGATCCAAAGCCAGGAGCCAAGTGCTTTTCCTGGTCTCCCATGCGGTTGCAGGGCCCAAGGACTTGGGCCATCCCCCACTGCACTCCCTGGCCACAGCAGAGAGCTGGTCTGGAAGAGGGGCAACCGGGACAGAATCCGGCGCCCCGACCGGGACTAGAACCCGGTGTGCCGGCGCCGCAAGGCGGAGGATTAGCCTATTGAGCCACGGCGCCGGCCTTGTTTGCTTTTGACTCACATCTTTTTTTTTTTATTACATTGAAAACATATAAAGTTATCTTAAGAAATATTCCCCAAACAACTGCCTAATACCAAATCTGTTCTTTTAAAGTGTGTGATAAAATATGGAAAGATACATTTAATTTCAGGGGGTACTTCCTGGCCTGTGGAGGAAATTTTGGGGAGTAAATGGGCATTTTGGATAAAGCCTATGTCTCCAGAAGAAAACCACTTTTTTTTTTTGGTCTGATGCATAACTATAACTGTTATATAGGAAAGTGTGAGTTGGTGTGTACAGATCTCCCTCAGGGCCTCCCGGCAGTCCTGGGTTCAAGGGACTGCTTGTATTTCTTGGCGGACATTGATGGTTGGGGTCATTTGGTTTTATTAGGAAGACAAAAAAAAAATATCAAGTCCTCCAGATTGGTTCACAAACTTTTCTGATCCTGAGTAAGGCTTTATTACCTTTAGAATGCCCATCCTCAAAACAGAAATAAAATTAGATGTGACTTTTTGGATAAGCAGATTCCAATATCAATTTTTTTTCTCAGCTGGTATGTTTATTAGTAAAACTGCTGGAGAGCACAAGGATGAACACACCACACACACACACACACACACACACACACAAGGATGAACACACCACACACACACACACACACAAAAGCCTTCTGGAAATTCTGGAACACAAAGGCAGTCAGTGAAAACCAATTATACCAGAACAGCATATAGCAAAGCCTCCTGATTTGGGCCCAGAATATGGTACTTACTTTCCTCTGACATGGTAAGGTTTGAAGCAAGGCTTGATGTTTCAGGTTTCTGATCACTGGTGTCCGGGTTGCTTACTGGACTAGGAGAACCAAAATGAATACATCAGGCTCTGATTAATTCACTGCATTGCTAAAAATGATGTGATCAAACCCACTGCCTCCCAGGCTACACAAGTAAGAAGCAAGGTAAATATTCATGATATCCTTATTCTTGGTGTTTAGCAATCGCTTGCAAAGAGCTATGGGCAGGACTGGAACCCTCAGCACCCCACTGTTCTTTCTGACATCCCTTCTCGGAAACTCCAGGGAAGCCACAGGCAAGTCAAAGTTTTCTCTAAAAAATTTTCTATGGTAAAAGAAAAATTCCACTGTCCTGTTAATCTTTTTTTAAAAAAATGTATATATATTTATGAGGTACAATATTATGTGTTTTTATTTATTTATTTATTTGAAAGGGAGAGTTAGAGAGAGGAGGGGAGAGGCAGAAAGAGACAGAGAGAGAGAGAGAAAGAGAGAGAGAGAGAGATCGAGCTTCCATCTGCTGATTCAGTCCCCAAACGGTTGCAACAGCCAGAGCTGGGTATATCTGAAGCCTGGAGCCAGGATCATCTTCTGGGTCTCCCATGCTGGTGCAAGGGCCCAAGGACTTGCGCCACCTTCTATTGCTTGCCCAGGCCACAGCAGAGAGTTGGATCGGAAGTGGAACAGCTGAGTCTCAAACTGGCGCCCATGTGAGAATGCTGGCATTGGAGGTGGCAGCTTTACTTGCGATGCCACAGTGCCGACCACTTTGATGTTTAATACAGGAATGATCACAACAAGCTAATTAACATATCCCTCACCTAACACACTTTGTTTTTTTGGAATAGTGGAAACACTTAAAAACTCTTTTAATTATTCTGAAATATATGATGAATTATTTATTACAGTCACCACCACTCTGTGCAACAGTATTTATTTATTTTTTAAGATTTATTTACTTACGTGAAAGTCAGATTTACACAGAGAAAGAAGAAGAGGCAGAGTGAGAGAGAGACAGAGAGAGAGAGAGAGAGAGAGAGATATCTTCCATCTGCTGGTTTACTCCCCAAATGGCTACAACGGCTGGAGCTGCACTGATCTGAAGCCAGGAGCCAGTAGCTTTTTCCGGGCCTCCCACACGGGTGCAAGGGCCCATGGATTTGGGTCATCTTGTACTGTTTTCCCAGGCCATAGCAGAGAGCTGGATCGAAAGTGGAGCAGCCGGGACTCGAACCAACACCCGTATGGGATGCCAGCACTGTAGGTGATGGCTTTATCTGCTTGGCCACAGCACCGGCCCCCAGACAGTGGCTCTTAATCAGCTATAAATCATAACTACTTGCTTCTTTCCAGTATGAGTTCTGAATTCTTAAAATGGTTTATTCCACTGTATTTCTTGTCTCAATTTAAAAAACCCTTAATTTGTACTTGTTATATACAGGAATGAGCATCTGTTTTTCTTTTTTAATGTAAAAGGAAAATTAAAAGAAACTTCAAAAGGTAAAAAATGTAAACTGGGAGGAAAAGTCATTATGTTAGATACTTTAATGTTGGAAAAACTCCCCTGGAGTAGAGATTACTCTTTCTTCCCTCACAATGTTTTCTTTGCCTTCTACTTCCCATTCTCCAGTTATTCCCAAATAGTACAGCATAGTGGTTAAAAGTGCAGATCCTGCCTGGCACCGCCGGCACCCCAGGTTCTAGTCCCGGTTGGGGTGCTGGATTCTGTCCCGGTCGCTCCTCTTCCAGTCCAGCTCTCTGCTGTGGCCCAGGAGTGCAGTGGAGGATGGCCCAAGTGCTTGGGCCCTACACCCGCATGGGAGACCAGGAGAAGCACCTGGCTCCTGGCTTCAGATCAGCGCGGTGCGCCGGCGACCACTGGGGTGTGAAACAACGGGAAAAAGGAAGACCTTTCTGTCTCTCTCACTGTCCACTCTACCTGTCCAAAAAAAAAAAAAAAAAAAAAAAAAAGTGCAGATCCTATTCTGTCACTAACAGCTCTTCGACCTCGGGCAAGAACAACTCTGTGTCCCAGCAGGTTAATCCTCCGCCTGTGGCACTGGCATCCCATATGAGTGCCGGATTCTGTCCAGGTTGCTTCTCTTCCAATCCCAGCTCTCTGCTGTGGCCTGGGAAAGCAGTAGAAGATGGCCCAAATCCTTGGGCCCCTGCACTCGCATGGGAGACCCAGAGGAAGCTCCTAGCTCTTCTTGGCTTTGGATTGGCGCAGCTCCGGCGGTTGCGGCCAACTGGGGAGTGAACCAGCGGATGGAAGACCTCTCTCTCTCTCTCTGCCTCTTCTTCTCTGTGCAACTCTGACTTTCAAATAAATATATATATATGTATATATGTATATATACATACATATATATATATATATATATATATATATATATATAAAAGAAACAATTTGAGAGTGGGAAATCAGACATACCAGGAAGGAGTATTTAAATGCCTCTCTGAGATGTAACAGTGAATGGAAACTAAGACCAGCAGCACAGTGTTTTTTTTTGTTCTCTTACAATGTTTGAGAGTTTTAGAAATAAGTATGGAACAGGTGAATGAGTTGGATTTAACCAGGGTTGTGGTTTTACTAGGCAAATGTGACACACGAAAACAGGAAAGTTAAATATGGCTGTAATGTTTGTAATTTGGTTAAAGCAGATTTTATCATTTAAATAGCATGTGGAAGAAACTGAAGTTCTTTCTGAGTTAAGGGTCTGTGGGTGACAGTGAAAATGTAACAGAATATTTACCTGGAAGTGTAAGACATCATATGGCCTGTGTGACGATTTTGGAATGAGAGTGTGAATGGTTGATGGCAAAATAGCACATAAGAACTGTGGAAAACCATGGAGTGTGAGGTGCTATCTCTTCTGTAGGGGTAGCGAAGCTAATGACCTATACCCATTAGGTAACTAATGACAAATCCCTTGAACATCCTCATTTTGTATACTGTACCATCTTGGTCATCGAATCTCCCTTACACAGTATTGTGCCTAATATATAACATGAGTTCAGTACACATTGCTGAATAAATAACAAATGCATAAGAAAAAAAAAAGAATGTATTCTGAGGAGAAACTATTTTGGAGGGAAATTTTAATCATAAGCCAAATAATTTAAAAACATAAAGGTCAGAAAAAAAAGAGCGGTCAATCCAAAGCATACCCATACACTAACTACAGTAATGAAAAAAAATTACAAGTACATCATTACAAAGAAATTTAACTCTACATACTTCAAAGTTTGCTCTCCCGATTCCTGCATCTTGGCTTTTTTCACCTGCAAAAATAAACACACAAAAGTATCAACACAGTGATTTGATTTTTAAAATATATAACTACTTGAATACAGTTTGCCCTTGGTATTTGTGGGAGACTGGCTCCAGGACCCTCGTGGACACTAAAATCAACAAATGCTCAAGTCCCTTACGTAAAATGCAGCAGGATTTGCATTTAACCCACACATACTCTCTCATATATTCTAAATTATCTCTGGATTACTTATAATG
Organism: Oryctolagus cuniculus; assembly: GCF_051225735.1. Lineage (NCBI taxonomy): Eukaryota > Metazoa > Chordata > Mammalia > Lagomorpha > Leporidae > Oryctolagus > Oryctolagus cuniculus. Next base: position 144,386,533 of record NC_142873.1, on the reverse strand, counting down.
CCTAAAGCAATATATATGCTACATAAATGGCTGTTAAACTATATTGTCAAAGGAATAATGACAAGAAAAAAGCCTGCACACATTTAGTATAAATGCAACTTTTTGTCCAATCTTTTTTTAAAGATTTATTTATTTATTTGAAAGTCAGAGTTACACAGAGAGAAAGAGAGGCAGAGAGAGACACAGCTCTCCCACCCACGTGTTCACTCCCCAATTGGCCGCAATAGCTGGAGCTAAGCTGATCTGAAGCCAGGAATCCAGAGCTTCTTCCAGGACTCCCATACAAGTGCAGGGACACAAGGACCTCCTGGGCCATCTTCTACTGCTTTCCCAGGCCATAGCAGAGAGCTGGGCTGGAAGTGGAGCAGCTGGGACTCAAACTGGCGCCCATATGGGATGCTGGCACCGCAGGCGGTGGCTTTACCGCTATGCAACAGTGCCGACCCCTGCCCATATTTTTAATTGACTGCTGGTTGAACCATGGATGTGGAACCCAAGTACCTAGAGGAACACTTTAGCAGGCCAACATTAATCAACACATTACAGAATAATTGTTTCATTTTGTTCTGTTTAGATTAATTGAACCCCCATTATATTTTAAAGTTAGAGAAGTCCATCTCTAAAATTAAGATAAGGCTGGCGCCACGGCTCACTGGGCTAGTCCTCTGCCTGCGGCGCTGGTACCCCGGGTTCTAGTCCCGGTTGGGGCGCCCGATTCTGACCCGGTTGCTCCTCTTCCAGTCCAGCTCTCTGCTGTGGCCAGGGAGTGCTGTGGAGGATGGCCCAAGTGCTTGGGCCCTGCACCCACATGGGAGATCAGGGGGAGGCATCTTTCTCCTGGCTTGATCAGCACAGTGCACTGGCCATAGCGGCCATTTTGGGGGTGAACCAACATAAGGAAGATCTTTCTCTCTGTCTCTCTCTCTGGCTAACTCTGCCTGTCAAAAAAAAAAAAAAAATTTAAAATAAAGATAAAATCTTATCAGGTTACCAGTAATATAAAAATTATTTTTCATATTATTCCACCGCGCACCCCACCCCCCCAAACACACATTTCACCTCTTCTACTTCTTACAGCATTCAAACAGTTTAAGAATCTATAGATGGGGCAGCACTGTGGCACAGCAGGTAAAGTCGCCATTTGCAGTGCCGGCATCCCATATGGGCGCCGGTTCGAGTCCTGGCTGCTCCACTTCCTTTTTTTTTTATTTTTTACAGGCAGAGTGGACAATGAGAGAGAGAGAGAGAGAGACAGAGAGAAAGGTCTTCCTTTTGCCGTTGGTTCACCCTCCAATGGCCGCCGCGGCCAGCACACCACACTTATCTGAAGGCAGAAGCCAGGAGCCAGGTGCTTCTCCTGGTCTCCCATGGGGTGCAGGTTCCAAGCACTTGGGCCATCCTCCACTGCACTCCCGGCCATAGCAGAGAGCTGGCCCGGAAGAGGGGCAACTGGGACAGAATCTGATGTCCCGACCGGGACTAGAACCTGGTGTGCCAGCGCCGCTAGGCGGAGGATTAGCCTATTGGCTGCTCCACTTCCAATCCAGCTCTCTGCTATGGCCTGGGAAAGCCAAAGTCCTTGGGACTCTGCACCTGCATGGGAGACCTGGAAGAAGCTCCTGGCTCCTGGCTCCTGGCTTTAGATAGGTGCAGCTCCAGCTTTAGCGGCCAACTGGGGAGTGAACCAGTGGATGGAAGACCTCTCTCTGCCTGTAACTCTGCATTTCAAATACATAAATAAATCTTTAAAAAAAAGGAAAAAAAAAGAATCCACAGATGGAAGATCAATGGTTCATACTATGGTTAGATTTCCTCATTTTCATATTACAAAGATGGGATTTTAGAGCTCTCATTAGAATAATTAGTTCTAGGCCGGCACCGCGGCTCAATAGGCTAATCCTCCACCTGTGGTGCCGGCAAACCGGGTTCTAGTCCCGGTCGGGGTGCCAGATTCTGTCCTGATTGCGCCTCTTCCAGTCCAGCTCTCTGCTGTGGCCCAGGAGTGCAGTGGAGGATGGCCCAAGTGCTTGGGCCCTGCACCCGCATGGGAGACCAGGAGAAGCACCTGGCTCCTGGCTTCGGATCACCACGGTGCACCGGCCGCCATGGGGGGGTGAACCAACGGAAAAAAGGAAGACTTTTTTCTCTGTCTCTCCCTCTCAGTGTCCACTCTGCCGGTCCAAAATAAATAAATAAATAAATAAAATAATAATAATAATAATTGGTTCTGGTAGAAACTTGAGTAGTATTCTCAGTTATTCAAATTATAGTTTTTTTTAAACATTGATTTTAATTTACTTGAAAGGCAGAGTTACAGAGAGAATTCAAGACAGGGAGATTTCCATCTGCTGGTTCACTCTCCAGGTATTGGGAGACCAAGTACTTGGGCCATCTTCTGATTCTTTTTCTAGGACATCAGCGGGGAGCTGAATCAGAAGTGGAGCCACTGGGACTTGAATAGTAGCCCAAATGGGATGCCAGCCACACAGGTGGCAGCTTTCCCCCCTATGTAACAACACTGGCCCCATCAAATTATAATTTTTTAAAAAAGATTTATTTATTTGAAAGGCAATATCAAACAGCAAGCACTGCTTCACTATCCAAATGCCTGCACAGATGGCTCTGGGCCAGGCTGAAACCAGGAGCCAGGAATTCCATCTGGAGCTCCCTCATGGTTGGTAGAAACCCAAGTACAGAAGCCATCAGCTGCTGCCTGACAGGCCCATTACCAAGAAGTTGAATAGGAAGCGGAGGCAGGACTCAACCCCAGGTATTCCAATATGGGATGCAGACATCACAAGTGATGGCTTAACCTGTGCCATAATGCCCATCTCAAATTATAAATATTTAAAATATTTCAAGCCAAGCCAAGAAGGCAGAAACTTTGCTAGACAATTTGGAACAAACATATCAGGTAGAAGCAAAGCTATTTAATAAGATTAAATTTAGCATTTCAGACAAGGTAAATAATATAAGGCCCATAAAATTTCTCATGGGCATCTATTGCTCATGAGAATACATACCACAAAATAAATAAAACCAAACACTCTTCGTTCTTCGCTTACAACAAATTATATCCAATGCTGCTTTTAATTTTCACAGGTACCAAAACAAGTAAAATAAAGGAAAAAAAGGGGATGTGCATTTGACACAGTGATTAAGATACCACTTGGAATGCCCATAACCCACATCTGAGCACCTGGGTTTGAGTCTTGGCTCAGCTTCTGATTCCAGCTTCCAGCTAGGAGGGAGCAGGTACTGGCTCAACTACTTGGGTCACTGCTACCCTACTGCCTCTGCAAGATCCAGAATGAGTTCCAGGCATTGGGCTTCTGCCTAGACCGCCTCTGGCTATTATGGGCATTTGGGGAGTGAACCAGCAGATGGAAGATCTCTATTTGATTCTCTCTCTGCCTTTTAAACGAATTTGAAAATTAAAAAAGTTAAAAAAAATACTTGTCAATTTAAAAATAAAATCAAAGAAGCATTTAAAGCAAAAAGAAAAACTTAGGGGACTGGTATTGTGGCATAGCAGGTTAAGCTACCACCTGCTACACTGGCATCTCATATGGATGCCAGTTCAAGTCCCAGCTGCTCCATTTCTTCTTCTTCCTTTTTTTTTTTTTTTTTTTTTTAAAGATTTATTTATTTTATTTGAAAGGCAGAGTTACAGAGAAGCAGAGGGGAAAGAGAGAGAGAGGTCTTCAATCTGATGGTTTACTCACACGGCCACAACGGCCGGAACTGGGCCAATCTGAAGCCAGGAGCCAGGAGCTTCTTCCAGGTCTCCCACGCAAGTGCAGGGATCCAAGGACTTGGGCCATCTTCCACTGCTTTCCCAGGCCACAACAGAGAACTGGGTCGGAATTGGATCAGCTGGGACTTGAACTGGCGCCAATATAGGATGCTGCTCCACTTCTGATCCAGCTCCCTCCTACTTCTGCACCTGGGAAAGCAGTGGAAGATAGCCCAAGTACTTCGGGCCCCACACCTACGTGGGAGACCTGGATAAAGTTCCAGGCTACCGGCTTTGGCCTGGTCCAGTTGTGGCTGTTGCAGGCATTAGGGGCATGAAGCAGCAAATGGAAGATCTCTCTGTCTCTGCCTCTCTTCTCTGTAACTCTAGCTTTCAAATACATAAATAAATCTTTTTTTTTTTTTTTTTTTGACAGGCAGAGTGGACAGTGAGAGAGAGAGACAGAGAGAAAGGTCTTCCTTTGCCGTTGGTTCACCCTCCAATGGCCGCCATGGCCGGCGCACTGAGGCCGGCGCACTGCGCTGATCCGATGGCAGGAGCCAGGTACCTATCCTGATCTCCTGTGGGGTGCAGGGCCCAAAGACTTGAGCCATCCTCCACTGTACTCCCTGGCCACAGCAGAGAGCTGGCCTGGAAGAGGGGCAACCGGGACAGAATCCGGCGCCCCGACCGGGACTAGAACCCGGTGTGCCGGCGCCGCTAGGTAGAGGATTAGCCTAGTGAGCTGCGGCACCGGCATATAAATAAATCTTAAAACAGGCCGGCACCGCGGCTCACTAGGCTAATCCTCCGCCTGCAGCTCCGGCACACCGGGTTCTAGTCCCGGTCGGGGCGCCGGATTCTGTCCGGTTGCCCCTCTTCCAGGCCAGCTCTCTGCTGTGGCCCGGGAGTGCAGTGGAGGATGGCCCAAGTCCTTGGGCCCTGCACCCCACGGGAGACCAAGAGAAGCACCTGGCTCCTGCCATCGGATCAGCGCAGTGCGCCGGCTGTGGCGGCCATCGGAGGGTGAACCAACGGTAAAAGGAAGACCTTTCTCTCTCTCTCTCTCTCTCTCTCACTGTCCACTCTGTCTGTCAAAAACAAACACACAAACAAACATAAAAACCACCTAAGCGGCTGGTGCCGTGGCAGCCCATACACGCACTAGTTCAAGTCCAGGCTGCTCCACTTCTGATCCAACTCCCTGCTAATGCATGTGGGAAAGCAGCAGAAGATGGCCCAAGGACTTGGGACCCTACACCCAGGTGGGAGACTCAGAAGAAGCTCCTGGCTCTTGGCCTCAGCTCAACCGATCCCTGGCCATTGTGGCCATTTGGGGAGTGAACCAGGGATGGAAGATATATATATCTCTCTCTCTCATTTCTTCTCTCTCTATATATCTCTGCCTTTGAAATAAATAAATAAATCTTAAAAAAAAAAAAAAAAAAAAAAAAACTAGCTGGCGCCATGGCTCACTAGGCTAATCCTCCGCCTAGCGGCGCCGGCACACCAGGTTCTAGTCCCGGTCGGGGTGCCGGATTCTGTCCCGGTTGCCCCTCTTCCAGGCCAGCTCTCTGCTGTGGCCCGGGAGTGCAGTGGAGGATGGCCCAGGTGCTTGGGCCCTGCACCCCATGGGAGACCAGGGAAAGCACTTGGCTCCTGGCTCCTGCCATCGGATCAGCGCGGTGCGCCGGCCGCAGCACGCCGGCCGCGGCGGCCATTGGAGGGTGAACCAACGGCAAAGGAAGACCTTTCTCTCTGTCTCTCTCACTGTCCACTCTGCCTGTCAAAAAAAAAAAAAAAAAAACTTAGGTGGGTAAATCCTTAGTAAGCATGACAGTAAATCCAAAATTCATAAAGGAGAAAATAAACAGACTTCATTATACAAAAATTTAAAACTTCTGTATGATACAAGACACCAAAAATCAAAGATAATAGTGAAGAATCAAAGAATGGCATGCAGACTAAAATAATCTAATTGTATCACAAATTTAAGATACAATCTCACTGAAAGAGGTGAGGGGGAAATTATCTGACTTTATTAATGTTACTAATTATCTGTAAAATGGTCAAGCACTTTCTCAAAAGGTTAAGCACTGATTTATCATTTGACCCAGGAATTTTACTTATACAAAGGAGAAACGAAAACATTATCTATGGAAAAAACTTGTAGATGAATGTTCACAATGGCATTATTCAAAACAGTTGAAAAGCAGAAACAATCTCAGTGTCTATTAAGTGATAAAATGGTGTAAACATATAATGAAATATTACTGGACAATAATAGGGAATGAAGTATTGACATATGCTACAACATGGAAGAACCCTAAAAACATTATGCTAAGTGAAAAGTCAGTCAAAAAAAATCACATATTGTATGGTTGCATTTATATGAAATGTACACAAATAAGTCAATGTACAGGATTTGGGAACCTGAAAGAATTGGGGGTGGGGCTAGCGCTGTGGCACAGCCGGTTAATGCCCTGGCCTGAAGCGCCAGCATCCCATATGGGCGCCAGTTCGAGACTCGGCTGCTCCAATTCCAATCCAGCTCTTGCTATGGCCTGGGAAAGCAGCAGAGGATGGCCCAAGTCCTTGGGCCCCTGCACCAGCATGAGAGACCCGGAAGAAGCTCCTGGCTCCTGGCTTTGGATCCGGGTAGCTCCAGCCGTTGTGAACAATTGGGGAGTGAACCATCGGATGGAAGGCCTCTCCCTCCCTCCCTCTCTCCCTCTCTCTCTCTCTCTCTCTCTCTCTCTCTGCCTCTCCTCTCTCTGTGTAACTCTTTCAAATAAATAAATCTAAAAAAAAAAAAAAGAATTGGGGGAAAACTGCTTATGTTTTTTTTTTTTTCCCCAGAATGATAAAAGTATTCCAAAGTTGATTCAGGTTGGTCAGCACTGCGGTACAGTGGGTTAACTGCTGCCTAAAATGCCAGTATCCCATACAAGTGCCAGTTTGAGTCCAGGTTGCTCCTCTTCTAAGCTCCCTGCTAATGCACCTGGGAAAGAGCAGACAATGGTCCAAGTTCTGGGGCCCTTGGCACCTACATAGAAGACCTAGATAAAGTTCCAGGTTATTGGTTTGTCCTGGCCCAGCCTTGGCTTTTACGGCCATTTGGGGAGTGAACTAGAGAATGGAATCTCTCTTTTTCTGTCTCTCCCTTTCCATCTCTGTAAGAGAAAGATTACAACTACCTACCTGCTATAAAGATGAAATTTAAAGAGAAAGAAAGAGGGGAAACTGCTTATAAAAAACAAAGTGCCATACAATTACTGAATTTCAGTGTTAGCACCAAATAGTAAAAATATAGTTGAATCCTAAAAATTTCTAGACAGGGTTAAGAAATACTACTCTAGGGGCCAGCACTGTGGTACAATGGGTAGACTGCTGCCTATAATGCCGGCATCCCATATGAATGCTGGTTTGAACCCTGGCTGCTCCACTTTCAATCCAGCTCCCAGCTGATGGCCTGAGAAAAGCAGCAGAAGATATCCCCAAGTACTTGGGCCCCTGTCACCCAATTGGAAGACCAGGATGAAGTTCCTGGCTTTGGCCAGGCCCAGCCCTGGCCATTGGGGCCACATGGGGAGTGAACCTGCAGATGGAAGATCTCTGTCCCTCCCTCTAACTTTCAAATAAATCTTAAAAAAGGGGGGGGGGGAGATGGATGGATTTCAAACAGTTTACGAGATATAATTAGAAAAAGAAAAAAAAAGGGGAGGGGCCAGCACTATTGCATAGCATGTTAAGCTGCCATCTGCAGTGCTAAAAACTCTCATGGGTGCCAGTTCAAGTCCCAGATGCTCCACTTTGGATCCAGCTCTCTGCTAATGTGCCTGGGAAAGCAGTGGAAGATGGCCCAAGTGCTTAGGCCCCTGTACCCACATGGGAGATCTGGAAGAAGCTCTTGGCTCCAGCCATTTGGGGAGTGAACCAGCAAATTAAAGATCTCTCTCTCTGGTTCTCCTTGTCTTTCTGTAACTCTGCCTTTCTAATAAATAAATCTTAAAAAAAAAAAAAAAAAGAAATACTACTCTATAAATTTTTTTAAAAAATTGTAATATGCATCTCAAATGTCATTCTGAAATCTGAAATCATTTTGAGATGACTTACAAGTATATAATTATAGTGGCTATAAAAAGGAAACGTTTATGTCAGGACTGATCCAAACAGTCCAACAAAGAGAAGCATACTGTTCTGTTTACTAGAAAATCATATTCTATACACTAGAGAGGGAAAGGGCTTGATTGTAATTTATAGATAAAATTTCACACATAAAACTATCAACTATTCATTGACCATGCATGTTAACATCCATCCAATTATTAATTTGACTTCAAAAATTTGACATGGAGAAATTAGGATCTAGAGAGTGAGATAAACATTCCTAATTACTAGAAAGGTAAATACCTATGGAAGAAACAACTTCATGTTGTGCCACTGCATCCTGGGTTTGACTTGTAAAAGAGGCAAAATTATATCCTTTAAGTGTATGGGCTATTAGACTGAAAGAAGTCACATTCGGGCCTAGTATAAATTATTGGGCATCAGAGATCCTGAATCTAACCTGGATGGAACAACTCATGGAATTTGCGGTCATTTCCCTTGGGAGGAGTTTTGGGAAAGGGAGGCACATACTGTCCCTATTCTGTGAAAATGGAACAGTTAAGTGAACCAAAAGGAATATCATAGTAGCTTCACTGATACATGGTTAACAATCTTCTTGCCCATTCCAAGCACACGGGATGACTGCATTTTTCACACACACACACCCCTGCTGTCAGTGCAGAGCCATGTGAATTCTGGTCAATGGAAAGGGCACAGAAGTGATGTAAGTCACTTCCAGAAATAGCCCTTAAAAACATCCCCTGTGATCCTTCAATCCTCTCTTCTCCTTTTGGAAACCACAGAGGCCACAAATTGAAGACAGTGGCATCACGAGACAAAGGAAGCTTTCACAAAAGATTGGCTCAAGAATGCTACCAATCCATGGGAGATTAATGTGAGAGTAAAAATCGAATTTTTTTTTTGTATTAAACTACCAAGACACTGAAGGGTTATATGTCATAGTAGCTAGTAAAATTTCCCCAACTAGCAAATTACTATGGATTCTGCAATGTTAAGTACCTGTAAATGGGAATTCAAGCTCATATTCATCCTATCATCATTCAACAGAGTGTTCTTTACCAAGTCTTCCTGATAAGAAACACAATGATAAGCAAAATACACCTCTTGACCTCAAGGAACCTGTAGTCTAGTTGAAAGAAAATTAATAGAGAATTTATAAAACAAGGAGATTAAGGATTCTAGCAGAAGTATTACAGGCTATGGACACATACAACTAGAACATGAAAAACACATCCTGCTCCTATTACATGCTTGCAAAATTTTCTAGGCTGTATTTTCATAAAGAAAAGTAACATGTACCACTTCCTATTCTTTCTTAATACGAATTCCAAGAGGCCATTTAAGATAGCAAATCAAATCAATATTTATCTAATTTCAGAAAAAGGCACATAAGACAAAAACAGAAGACCCTTTAACATAAAAATTATCTTAAAAGATAATTTCCTTTTTTAAAAATGTCAAGTGTCAAAAGCCAAAACGAGGCCAGGGCAAGATAAGAAACTCATATCACTTGAGGACATTTAAGATTAATTAATTTATATATATTAAATATTTAAAAGGACTTAAGAATTGAATTTCATATCTAAGGTCCCACCTGTTATAAAATTAGCTAGCTGTCAGAGAGGACGTTATAGCACAGTGGGCTAAGCTGTGGCTTGGGACGCCTGTATGGCCACTCTGCTTCTGATGGATCTCTGTGCTAATGCACTAAGAAGTAGGAGTTAAGGGTCAAGTCCTTGAATCTTTGTCACCCATGTGGGAGACCTGGATGGAGTTCCTGGCTCTTGGCTTCAGCCTGGTCCAGCCCATGCTGTTGTAGCCATTTGGGGAGTGAACAAGTCAATGGAAGCTCTCTCTCTCTCTGCCTGTCTGTCTCTGACATTCTGTCTTACAAATAAATAAATAATTTTTTTTTAAATTGCCCAATTGTCAAACTATACCTTCTTTACTACTACTACTTACAAAATACTAAGTCATTCAGGGAAATTTAGGTAAAAATAAGTTTTATGGCATAAAGGGTTATATACGATCTGACCAGTAAACACATCCTCCTTCATTTTCTAAAAACTAACACTAGCCACTGATTGTTTTAAAATGACATTTCCAAATGCACTATTCACTCTGTACTGCTGAATTTTATAAACAGACTTTAACATTAAGTTAGACAAAATGAATTTTATAACATTAACACTTTTTTTCAGAAGGGAACTGTTAAGTAATCTTTTCCTTATTTAATTTCTAATTTGCAACCTACAAGTATAAATGAATAATATTAGAATCTCTTTATGATAGCTTTTCTACAATGAACTTAAATTGTTAAAGAAATACTTACTGGCTGTTCTGGTAAATCTTGCTCTTCTTCCATGAGGACCAATATTTCTTTATTATGCCTATGTGACTGGACTAAGTGTCTCTCTCAGCAATCTTCAGAGTCTGTTTAAAAAAGAGGATTCAAAGCTTTAAATACTTTTAAGATATTATCATTGAGGCCATCAGAGAATAATTTTTTAATATTTTGCTGCCCCCAAGCTTTCTACGTGAATTCCAATCTCAAAATCTCAAAGTCGCACGTGGCTTTTCAAAACTGACATGCTGCACCAAGAGAGGTGTACACAATGACTTTTATAATTCCTTGCAAAAGCCAACACGTGGAACCACTTCTGCTGGTTACTATAGTGCCTAATGCATTAAACATTTTATGATGACAGCCATGTGCAGATAATAAAATAATTTTTTTAAGGATTAGAGTTACATTAAAAATGATAGAGACTGTCCTAGCAAGTCAGTAAGTTATGATAACATCTAACCTGCTTTAATGTGGAACATTTACATAACTATTAACACAGACACACAGAATCACTTTAAATAGGACAAATGAGTATCAATTAAATACATCATACCAACTATCTTTATATGTAATCAACTTAAAGGAAAATTCAATTCTTATGCATCTGAATGACAATAATCAGTAAAGTAAAACCTGGAATCTTAGAATTAAGTGAAAACAATCACATAAAGTTAGAATTCAATTCAATTCTAAATCAATGAGCTTCTATTAAATATATTGCCTAGAGAATTATTTAAACAGTATCTTTATCTTCTCAGACCCTGTTTTCCTGTCTTGATTTGCAAACAAAAATGAGAAATATAATTTTAAGCTCTGTTTTTATTGGTAAAACCACCTTACTGTGCCCTGCCAACAGCAGAAATTAAAAAAACTAAATACATTATAAAAATGAAATATTATATTTCTATGTAACACAAATGAGACTAGCATGTTTCTCAAAAAAAGTGATCCTTTTAAATTCACTTATTTTTAGTTTACCAATCACAAAGGCATGAATCTTATTGCAGATGTAATGAAAACAAATAACATGAAAATAATTTCAGAAACTTCAGTTGTACCAGTATTCTATCACTCTATTTCTGTTACTCTTCACAGTGTGAAAGAACTCACTCTGTTTTAGTCACACTCCAGAATATGAAGAGAAAACACGTGTAAGGGCTACAGTCAGATGTAAACCTGCCCAACTCTGACACAGCTTTACTCCCTGCCCTGATCTAGAATGTCACAAGAAAAAAAAGTTTAAAGGTCAGAAGCACTTGATTCTTAATGCATTCACGTGTAGCTCAGACAGAGGGCCTCGAAGCTAAGTTCTCCTCCTCCATGACGCACGTAACTCTGCTGCAGAATTACAAGTGCAATAAATAAAGCCCACAGGAGCTAACATCCCTGCACTTGTTTTGCTCAACTGAGAAGAGCATATCAATATGACGTGAAACTGAGTCACAGCTGTGAAAGATGAAACATTTTTTGTTTTGCCAGTTTACATCTCAGTTTTAAATTGAAATATCTTTATAGAATGTTAGTACTAAGTGTACATTAAGAACATATATGATTCCATGAAAATAGGGCCAAACTCATTTGGGAAATGTAACGTCTTATTTAAATTTTTGTGTGACCAGCTCTCATTTATAGAGAAAACAAACATTCTACATTTTCCGTAACTGAGGGCTGTGAGTAAAAACTGTAATCTCTAATTGGTATATTCTCTGGCAGAAGAGAGGGAGGGGATGTCCCCCCTAAAAGGGAAGGGGCCATAAAACCCTATTCTGGGGAAGAGGAAGAAAAGACGAATTGTGAAAAAGATATTCAATTGCATGTGCTTTAATTCTGTTTTGAAAAAGATCTGAACACTCAAGAATATTGAACTTTTTTATTGGTCAAAGGGGTTATGGGACTGAAAAAGAAGCACTACTCTAAATAGTAGGGAAATAGATTCTTTTTTTTTTTTTTTTTGGACAGGCAGAGTGGACAGTGAGAGAGAGAGACAGAGAGAAAGGTCTTCCTTCCGTTGGTTTTCACCCTCCAATGGCTGCCGCGGCTGGCGCACTGCAGCCGGCGCATCGCGCTGATCCGAAGCCAGGAGCCAGATGCTTCTCCTGGTCTCCCATGCGGGTGCAGGGCCCAAGGACTTGGGTCATCCTCCACTGCACTCCCTGGCCACAGCAGAGAGCTGGCCTGGAAGAGGAGCAACCGGGACAGAATCCGGCGCCCCGACCGGGACTAGAACCTGGTGTGCCAGAGCCGCAAGGTGGAGGATTAGCCTATTGAGCCACGGCGCCAGCCACGAAATAAATTCTTAAACCACACAAAACCAAACTGCTAAAATCTTCAATTTTGTCTTTTAGAAATATAGCATTACATTGATTTTATGACAGAGAGGAATTTTTCTTGCAATAAATTCCATGTTACATTATAAGAAAACCTTTAAGGGAAAAATCGGAAGACATTTCTTTCTGCCACCTGTATTTCTTCTCTCAAAGTACCCTTTGTTGTTTCCATCTTAAAAATTATCTTTATTTTCTGAGCTTTTCACTTTAGGGGGATAAATGGACATAGAAGATTTTATTCTGAATAAAAACTTTAAAAATTAGGCTTGCTAACTCTCTCCACTGCCTTCCCAGGCCACAACCAAGAGCTGGACTGGAAGAGGAGCAACCAGGACTAGAACCCGGCACCCATATGGGATGCCGGTGCCGCAGGTAGAGGATTAACCAAGTGAGCCATGGTGCCAGGCCCAGGGTGGTTCATTTTATGGTTCTGATAAAAGCACTGGACTTCTTATAGTTTAACAATATGCTATTAGAAGAAACTTCACATTTGGCTTCACTGTTCTGGACAGAAATTACTCTCTTGCTAATGTAAGAATAAGCACACATGCTCCAAGGAGTAGAGTATTATAGATGGCTAAACGTAATACTTATTTTAGGGTTGAGGTAACTGAACCAAAGAAATGAAAACACTGTCTCACAAACCTGTAAGTAGCAGAACCAGCGGTAGAACCCAAGACCCTGGAATTCCCTTGTCTGAAGCTTTCCCCTCTTCATGTAAAACTGAAAATACATTTTACATTTCTAATACTATTATCTTAGGTCATTCATTCTTTTTCTTTCATTAACTTTAGTTCTTCTACATTATATTACTTTGTGTGGTTTTTAAAATGTTTTAAATTTGTAAACTTCTTTTCCAATGTATGGATTGATACTATTTGATCTCCTAAAAGTCTGGAGATTATTTTTATGCTACTTACAGCCTAGCAAAAATAATTCTCTTTACAACTGTAAGTCCTTAATTTACAATGTACAGACTTTGTTCTAGCACTAATGAAGTAATTTTAACTACATGGTATATGAAAACAAATTATTTTACCATTTCTAGACAGAGATAGCACCATTATTTCAAAAAAAAAAAAAAAATACTACCCAACCCACTAAAACCTCAAAGTTAAGGAGAGCTTCCTGCTTCATTATTAGTTAATAATTAACAGTCCTTCAAAACTATTTCTCTGATTTCTCCTTATGGCTTGTAAATCTGGCCGTTAATTCTGCTGAAACTATTCATTTTTCCTTACAAATTTCTGGGAAATTTGACCTTAAATTACAAAGAGGCAGAGAACACTTTATTCTTATCAATATCTGATAGCACACAGCAGGCATTCAACAATGGCTGTTTAATCAAGCACAGCTTCAAGGCTCTTGATTTCTCTAAATATTTACTTAAAACCAGATCATTAGGAACCTTCAGTGTTTAGAGGTGCAAAAATCGCACATTTCTCATTTTCAACAACAATACCTAAGTCATAACTTTAACTCTTTATAAGGTTGTTTAAACAGATTTTAAACTTTTGAAGTTTGTGTTCCTTTTTAAGTAGTTGGATTCCTTACACTCACTTGCAGGTATCTTCGTGAACCAGTGGATGGCAGTATACTTGTGTGTGTGTGCTCTCTCACACATACATAATCTTTTTTTCAAATGTGAAAAAAAAAAAAAAAGAGGAAGAGGAGGGTGAGTGCAGATGAGGGAGGAGGGGAAAGAACTGGAGACAGAGGAGACAGGAATTCCCTTCCCTAAACACAGATATACACAGTTATCAGCACTCTCTTGCTTTCACGCTGGATCAAACTGGAAATACCTGAAGCAATACAGTAGCACCGGCAGTCCCAGGTACCTCATGGATCTCAAGAAGCTTTACAGATCTTTGCAACAGCACTTAAAAGCAGCACACAATTACTGCATTCTATTTGGTGAGTCTTGCTTGGGAAAAACTTTATTATGTGAGTTAAACCTGGAGAAGATATACAAGTCCTTCTTTCTAGTTCATCTTAGCAATCTCAGGCAAACTATGCTTCAAATCAAAGCTCATGTTTTTCTATTATGATTAAAGTGCATATTTTGCATTTTTCATGTAGTCTTTTTGTGATATCTAGAGTTATTCCAATAAATGTGTTTACTAAACATTTTTTAATTTTTTTTTTTAATTTTTTAACAGGCAGAGTGCACAGTGAGAGAGAGAGACAGAGAGAAAGGTCTTCCTTTGCCGTTGGTTCACCCTCCAATGGCCGCCGCGGCCAGTGCACCGCGCTGATCCGATGGCAGGAGCCAGGAGCCAGGTGCTTTTCCTGGTCTCCCATGGGGTGCAGGGCCCAAGCACTTGGGCCATCCTCCACTGCACTCCCGGGCCACAGCAGAGAGCTGGCCTGGAAGAGGGGCAACCGGGACAGAATCCGGCGCCCCGACCGGGACTAGAACCCGGTGTGCCGGCGCCGCTAGGTAGAGGATTAGCCTAGTTTAGCCGGCAACTAAACATTTAATTATTTTGTAGCAATACAAAGCCATCATAGGGTAGTATTAAATAATCAGAAATTTTACCACTAGAAAAATGAGACTTTTCTAATGCAAGAAATGATTTTTTTGCATATATTTCTTGCAGACTATCTTTTTTGGTATGTCTTGAACACAGTCCTACTTTTTTGTTTGTTTTTAAAGATTCACTTATTTATTTAAATGGCAGAGTGACAGAGAGAGGATGAGACAGAAAGAAAAGAGAGATCTTCCATTTGCTGGTTCACTCCTCACATAGTTACAACAGCCAAGGATGGGTTAGGCTGAAACCAGTAGTTTCATTCAGGTCTCCACATAGGTGGCAAGGGCCCAAGTACTTAGGCCATCTTCTGCTGCTTTTCCAGGTGCATTAGCAAGGAGTTGGATTGGAAGTAAAGCAGCTAGGACTCCAATAGGAGCCCATATAGGATGCTGGCATCACAGGCAGCAACTGAATCAGCTGCATTACAAGGCAGCCCCCTAAAATTTTTTTTTTTTTTTGGACAGGCAGAGTGGACAGTGAGAGAGAGAGACAGAGAGAAAGGTCTTTCTTTTTGCCATTGGTTCACCCTCCAATGGCCAGCCAATTCCAACCAGTGTCTTAACTACTAGACCGTATGCTCATCCCAGCATTTAGTACAATTTTATTTTATTTCTGTCTGTACCAATTTATAAGCTTTACTACTAGTAGTCTTGGTTCTAATTTCTTGTAAGAGTATTACTTTCAGTTCATGCTACCCCCAAATGCTCTGTACATCGTGTACTTTTCTTTTGGTGAAAGAATTTAATTGTGTATCATCTTCTAAGTTGCATTCAGAAAAGATTCCAGACTTTGGAACTGGTCTCTGTAGATATTGTATCCTTTCCTTTTGGCCAGAAACTAGTATAGAGAACTTCTGGGAAAAATTGCTTCAATTAAGAGTCTTCCGTGTGTGTGTGTGTGTGTGTGTGTGTGTATTTTTCCCATTCTATTTGAAAGGCATAGGGATAGATAAAGATCTTCTATCCACTGGTTCGCTCTCCAAATGTCCGCAACAACCCATGCTGCGCCAGGCTGATGCCAGGAGCCTGGAACTCAATCCTGGTCACTCACTTGGGTTGCAAGGCAAGGACTGAAGTACTTGAACCTTCATCTTGCTGCCTCCTACAGTACACATTAGTAGGAAAATGGAAGTGGGAACAGCACTGCTATGCTAAACTCCTTCCCCTCAATTAAGACTTTGTATCAAAATTTACTTTTAATTCACTTTGTTACTGGAAGGTAAAATTAACAGCTTTTTGTGTTTTTAAAAACTACTTTTTTTTTCAAGATTTATTTGAGAGGCAGAGTTATGCATAGACAGAGGGAGAGATGGAGAGAGAGGTCTTCCATCCACTGATTTACACCACAAATGGCCACAATGTCCGGAGCTGGGCTGTTCTGAAGCCAGGAGCCAGGAGCCAGGAGCTTCTTCTGGGGCTCCCACGTGGGTGCAGGGGCCCAAGCACTTGGGCCATCTTCCATTGTTTTCCCAGGCCATTAGCAGGAAGCTGGATTGAAAGTGGAGCAGCCGGGACTTGAACCGGTATCCATATGGGATGCTGGCGCTGTAGGCAGAGACTTAACCTACTATACCACAACCCTAGCTCCTCTTTTGTTTCTTTTTCTTTTTACTTTATTTGAAAGGCTGAGAGACATAGAGAGATCTTGCATCTGTTGGTTTACTCCCCAAATGCCTGCAACAGCCAGGACAGGGCCAGGCTAAAGCCAGGAATCCAGAACTCAGTCTGGGTCTCCCATATGGATGGCGTGGACCCAAGGACTTGAGCCATCATCTGCTGCCTTCCAGCTTGCGCATTAACAGGAAACTGGTTCAGAAACAGAGACGCCAGCTGTGATTTGAATCAGGCATTCTGCCAAATGAGTTGCAGGTGTTCACGAGGCATCTTAACTGCTGCACAAATGCCTGCTCTGAAGAATCAGCAGCTTTTGTTGGTGAAGTTAGCTAAGTCTTTGTATTTCATTGCATTTTATCTCTACATTTTAGTGTTTGGTTAAATGGCATCTTTAGCATTGACATGAATTTTTGACATACAACGGCCAGAAGTAATTAGAATTATTTTTCCAGAATATTTGGTATATTATTTCTCAGAATAATATTTGATATATTCTACCCTGGATTATTTCAGTGTTTTTCTTCTGGTTTGAAATAGTATATTAATATTTTATGTTTAGAAAGAATTTTAGGCCGGCGCCGTGGCTCAATAGGCTAATCCTCCGCCTTGCGGCGCCGGCACACCAGGTTCTAGTCCCGGTCGGGGCGCCGGATTCTGTCCCGGTTGCTCCTCTTCCAGGCCAGCTCTCTGCTATGGCCCGGGATGCAGTGGAGGATGGCCCAAGTCCCTGGGCCCTGCACCCGCATGGGAGACCAGGAAAAAGCACCTGGCTCCTGGCTTTGGATCAGTGCGGTGCGCTGGCCGCAGCGCGCCGGCTGCAGCAGCCATTGGAGGGTGAACCAATGGCAAAAGAAAGACCTTTCTCTCTGTCTCTGTCTCTCTCACTGTCCACCTGTCAAAAATTTAAAAAAAAAAAAAAAGACACTGGTTGGGATACCCACATTCCATATTGGAGTGCCTGGTTTGAGCCCAGCCTCTGCTCTGAATTCCAGCTTCCTGCTAATGTACATTCTGGGCGGCATCAGGTAAAGGCTCAAGTGGGTGAGTCTCTGCTATGCAGATTCAGCCTGGCCCAGCCTAGGTCACTGGGAGCATCTGGGGAGTGAACCAGCAGATGGGTCTCTTTCCTCTCAAATAAATAATATGCTTAAAGTCCATAGAAAATGGAATTAAAAATAAATAAAATGAAATTATACCAAAAATACAATCTGGTATCATGGATTGGATTCTGGAATTAAAAAAGAATATTAGTGGAAAGAGTAGTAAAATCTGAATAAAGTCTCGAATATAGTAAATAGTAATGTATCAATGGGTTTCTTAATTTTGAGGGGCATATATGGTTATATAAAATGCTAACAAGAAGGGAATAACTGGGTGAGGGGCAAATGGAAATCCCCTGAACTATCTCTGAAACATTTCTGGAAATCTATGATTACTCCAATGAAAAAAGTTTATTTTTTAAAAACCGAGGTAGCAATATAGACTTACTAGAATGGTTAAAACAAACAAACCTGGGCAGGATGTGGAGCAACAAGAACTTTGTGCAAATAGAAACTGTACACAGAACGGTAGAGCACAGCCATTATGAAAACAGCCTGGCAGCTTCTTATAAAATTAAATGTGGGGTTGGCACTGTAGTATAGCGGGTAAACCTGTGGTGCCAGCATCCCATATGGGTGCCCGTTCAAGTCCTAGCTGCTCTAGTTCTGATCCAGCTTCCTGTTAATGCACTTGGGAAAGCAGTGAAAGATGGCCTAAGTACTTAGGCCCCTACACCCATGTGGGAGACCCAGAAGAAGCTCCTAGCTCCTGACTTCAGATTGGCCCAGCTCCAGGCATTGTGTCCATTTGGGGGAATGAACCAGTGGATGGAAGACATCTCTCTCTGTTTCTCCCTCTCTATAACTCTTTCAAATAAATAAATATATCTTTAAAAAAACATATTAAATGTTTACTTACCATACAACCCAGCAAAGTCCCTCTATTTAAGTGAAATGAATACTTCGGTTCACATAAAAACCAGTATGTGTGTGTGGGAGCAAACTGTTGAAATCTTGACTTAATGTATGCTAAACTGATCTTCTGTATATAAAGAGAATCGAAAATGAATCTTGACATGAATGGAAGGGGACAGGGAGTGGATAAGGGGAGGGTTGCGGGTTGGAGGGACGTTATGGGGGGGAAGTCATTGTAATCAATATTCTGTACTTTGGGAATTTATATTCATTAAATTTTAGTTAAAAAAAAAAAACCAGTATGTGAATGTGTACAGTGGGTTTTTTTCCCCCATATATGCCAAAAAGGACATACCTCAAATGCCCTTCAAACTACTGAATGAGCAAATTGCAGTACATCTATACAACAAAACACTACACAGCAATTCCTGAAAAAAATCTAGATGAACCTCAAATGCCTTATACTAAGTGGAATAAGCCAGCCTCAAAAGCCTACATACTGTATAATTACATTTTTTAAAGATTTATTTATTTGAAAGTGAGAGGGAGGGAGGGAGGGACAATCTTCCATCTGTTAGTTCACTTCCCAGAGAGCTATAACGACCATCTTTGAGCCAAGCCAAAGCCAGGAGCAGGAGCTTCTTCCAGGTCTCCCACAAGGGTGGCCAAGTACTTGGGCCATCTTCCCAGGCCATTAGCAGGAGCTGGATCAGAAGTGGAAGTGGAGCAGCTGGGACACAACCCAGGACCCATATGGAATGCCAGTGGTACAGGCACTTTACATGCTACACTCTACATGCTACGCTGCAATGCCAACCCAATATAATTACATTTATACAACATTTTTTTTTCCTAACTATAGGGACAGAAAACCAATTTGTGGTTGCTAGGTGTTAGGACAGGGGAAGGTGCTGGGATGATGGAACTATTCTGTGTATTAATTATGGTAGCAGTTACACTACTGTATGCTAGGATAAAACTCACAGAACTATACACTAAAAACTACAGCTGCTGGGGTTGGCACTGTGGCATAGCACATTAAGCCTTTGCCTACAGTGCTGGCATCCCATATGGCCACTGGTTCAAGTTGCAGATGTTTCACCTTTTTTTTTTTTTAAAGATTTATTTTATTTATTTGAAAGAGTTACACAGAGGGGTAGAGCCAGAGAGAGAGAGAGAGAGAAAGAGATGTCTTCTATCTGCTGGTTCACTCCCCAGATGGCTGCAACGGCCAGGGCTAAGCTGATCCAAAGCCAGGAGCCAGGAGCTTCTTCCGGGTCTCCCATGCGGGCACAGGGACCCAAGGACCTGGGCCATCCTCTGCTGCTTTCCCAGGCCACAGCAGAGAGTTGGATTGGAAGTGGAGCAGCTGGGACCTGAACTGGCATCTATATGGAATGCCAGCACTGCAGGCTGGGGCCTTAACCCACTGTGCCACAGCACCAGCCCTAGATGTTCCACTTCTGATCCAGTACCCTGCGAATGCACCTGGAAAAGCAGTAGCGGATGGCCCAAGTCCTTGTGCCCCTGCACCCATGTGGGAAACCGGAAGAAGCTCCTGGCTCCTGGCTTCAGCCTGGCCCAGCCCCAGCCATTCGGGCCATGGGGAGTGCACCAGCAGATGGAAGATTCTCTCATTCTCATTTTCTCTCTCTGTATCTCTGCCTTTCAAATAAATACATAAATAAATCTTTAATATTAGGCCGGCGCCGCGGCTCAATAGGCTAATCCTCCACCTGCGGCGCCGGCACACCGGGTTCTAGTCCCGGTCAGGGAGGCGGATTCTGTCCCGGTTGCCCCTCTTCCAGGCCAGCTCTCTGCTGTGGCCCGGGAAGGCAGTGGAGGATGGCCCAAGTGCTTGGGCTCTGCACCCCATGGGAGACCAGGAGAAGCACCTGGCTCCTGCCTTCGGATCAGCGCAGTGCGCCGGCCACAGCGCGCCAGCCGTGGCGGCCACTGGAGGGTGAACCAACGGCAAAAGGAAGACCTTTCTCTCTGTCTCTCTCACTATCCACTCTGCCTGTCAAAAAAAAAAAAAAAAAAAAAAAAAAAAATTAAAACTAACGCTGCAGTATATAAATTATACCTCAAAAATTACAATAGGATCTATTTAGACTTTTAGAAAGAAAATTACATATTAAGTTGAATAAAATTCTATAATTATAAAATACAAACAAAATTATAAATACTATTGAACCAATAGTGTTTTTTTTTTTGTTTTTTTTTTTTGACAGGCAGAGTAGACACTGAGAGGGAGAGACAGAGAGAAAGGTCTTCCTTTTTTTTCCATTGGTTCACCCCCCAAATGGCCGCTGCAGCTGGCGCGCTACAGTCAGCGTACCGCGGTGATCCGAAGGCAGGAGCAAGGTGCTTCTCCTGGTCTCCCATGCGGGTGCAGGGCCCGAGCACTTGGGCCATCCTCCACTGCACTCCCGGGCCACAGCAGAGAGATGGACTGGAAGAGGAGCAACCGGGACAGAATCCGGCACCCCAACCAGACTAGAACCCGGGGTTCGGCGCCGCAGGTGGAGGATTCGCATGCTGAGCTGCGGCACCAGCCGAACCAATAGTTTTAAGTACCGAGTTTTGAAACATTGGCTAACAAAATCATAAACACAGGTGGATCAACAGTTTGAGTACAGAGATCTGAAATGCAGGCTCTATTACCTGCAATCACCCTAACAGAAATTTCCCATTAGACAGATGACTTAAATAAGGGCAAACTTCGTAAATTCTTTTTTATTTTATATGTGACTATTTTAAAACAGATATTCTTTCTCTACCTAGAATTCTACCTCTATCTTAAACCACTAAAGGTATAACTATAAAACATACACCATTCAAAAGCAATTACATCTAAAATAGAAGAGGATATTCATTAAAAAAAAAAAAAAATCTTAGGCTTCCACCTTCCAGAACTTTGAGAAGATAAATTTCTGTTATTGAAGCCACCCAGTCTGTCGCATTCTGTTAAGGCAAAATGAGCACACTAACTTCACATACTTTGCTTTAGTTCCTTAAACACGGTTTCCTTTAGTTCTTTGTCTAGTAAATCCAATACCTAGGCCTTCTCAGGCACAGTTGTATTTTACTGCTTCCCTTCCTGCCTGTCAGTCTTCTTTCCATGTCTTGCAATATTCTGTTGAAAATCACTTTAAATAATGTAATATGGGGGCCGGCTCCGTGGCTCACTTGGTTAATCCTCCACCTGCGGTGCCAGCATCCCATATAGGCACCAGGTTCTTGTCCCGGTTGCCCCTCTTCCAGTCCAGCTCTCTGCTGTAGCCCAGGAAGGCAGTGGAGGATGGCCCAAGTGCTTGGGCACTGTACCCACGTGGGAGACCAGGAAGAAGCACCTGGCTCCTGGCTTCGATTCGGCACAGCACCAGCCATAGCAGCCGTTTGGGGGGTGAACCGAAGGAAGACCTTTCTTTCTGTCTCTCTCTCTGTCTACATCTCTATCTGTCAAACAAATAATAATAATAATAATAATAATAATAATGTAATGTGGTGACTCTGAAAATCAGATTTTCCCCCTACCTGGTATTTTTGTTGTTGTTACTATTTATTGTTGCTGTTTCTATTAGTGGCTTTTCTAAACTAATTATGTAAAGTCTAGATTCTTTTCATATGTTGCCACTAAAGTCTTTGTTCTGTTAGTTAGTGGTCAGCTAATGATTGGACAGATTTCCTTCCCACCCCCACCCCCAAGATTTGCCTGAAAGAAGTCTTCTACTCTGTACTAATGGGCTCTAGACACATGTTAGGGCTCCTCTTCAACACTCAGCCAGCTCAGCAGATTTCCTGCTTGCGCAGCTCACTAGGCTAATCCTCTGCCCGTGGGGCCAGCACCCCAGGTTCTAGCCCCAGTTGGGGCACCGGATTCTGTCCCGGTTGCTCTTCTTCCAGTCCAGCTCTCTCCTGTGGCCCGGGAAGTGCAGTGGAGGAAGGCCCAAGTGCTTGGGCCCTGCACCTGCATGAGAGACCAGGAGGAAGCACCTGGCTCCTGGGTTCGGATCGGCACAGTGCCCAGCCATAGCAGCCACCACTTGTGGGGTGAACCAATGGAAAAAGGAAGACCTTTCTCTCCGTCTCTCTCTAACTCTGCCTGCCAAAAATAAATAAATAAATAAATAAATATTTTAAAAAAAGAAAGAAAAAGATCAACCAGAACTGAGAGCACAGGGCCTTCCTAGAGCTTTCCTAAGCAAGCACGCATGCTTCCACATGCGCAAACAGCCTTCTAAATTCCCAGAAGTACGCCAGAGCCTTACAAATTTACTTATGGACATCTCATTCCCTGGCTTTGCCTTTTAAGCTTTTTGGTTAGCCTGCTGTTTACCTAAACTGTTATTCACCACCACAGGCACTTGAGATGTTCAACAATTGCCTGTAATTGTTTTCAATGAATACTCCAGGGAGAAAAGGCTGTTTGTATTGGGTGAGCTCCAAGTTAGGGCAAATACAGATGTTCTTGCAAATAAGGTCGTTCAAGGGGCCAATAGATAGGTAAAATAATGAGATTCTCTGGGAATGGGGCTTTGAAGGAGTTCCAAACTGGTATTGTCTTTCTGGTGGTTTTCATCCTGACTGGAAGCTATTAATTTTCAGGGCTATCATGGATCTGGGGAAAGAGCAAGTTAAAAAGCCACAAAAAGGGAAGGCATTTAGTCTCCAGGTTAAAGACACCCATATCTCACCTTGGAGTACCTGGGTTGATTCCCAGCTCTTGCTTCTGACTACGGCTTCCTGCAAACACAGAAGCTAGGCACCAGTGATGGCACAATTGGGTTCCTGCCACTCACATGAGAGGCAAAGGAGGGAGACAGAGAGGTCTTCCATCTGCTGGTTCACTCCCCAAATAGCCTCAAAGGCAGGAGCTGTGCCGATTGGAAGCCAGGAGCCAGGAACTTCCTCTGGGTCTCCACATGGGTGCAGGGGCCCAAGGAGTTGGGCCATCTTCTACTGCTTTCCCAGGCCATAGCAGAGGGCTGGATCGGAAGTGGAGCAGCTGGGACTTGAGCTGGTGCCCATATGTGATGCCGGCAACTGCAGGTGGCGGCTTTACCTGCTATGCCACAGCACCAGCCCTGGAACGCTCTCTTGCTCTCTCATTCTTTTACTCTCTATCTCAGTCTCTCTGCCTCTTAACTAAAAAAAAAAAAAAAAAAAAAAAAAAAAAAAAAAAAAAGCCACAAAGTTTGCCAAGATCCAGCTATTAACAACAACTGCTCCCAGATTGTTGCATGCCTGTGATTGATTTCCAGAGTTCTGAAAAAGGTGATTCTTTTTTTGCCAGTGTCATCACGGCTTTCATGGAGAAAATTTTTCAAATGTTCTCACTCTGACATTTTTGCTAACACTGTTTCCACTGAATTTTGAGAAACTCTTTCAGCTTAATCATTATACTTAATTTGTGATTCAGTCCTTTTTTAATTTTAAAATTTTCAGTAAAAATTACTAATAATGCTTATCTTAAAAATCTCCTTCAGTGCAGCTGGTGCTCTGGCTTAGTTTGAGTTCCCGGTTCGAGTCCCGGCTGCTCTGCTTCTGATCCATCTCTCTGCTGATAGCCTGGGAAAGCAGAGGAAGACGGCACAAGTGCATGGGCCCCTGCACCTGTGTGGGAGACCCAGAAGAAGCTCTTGGCTCCTGACTTCAGATCAGCTCAGCTCCAGCCACTGCAACCATTTGGAGAGTGAACCAGTAGATGGAAGACCTCTCTCTCCCACTCCCTCTCTCTCTCTCTCAAGTAAATAAATAAATCTAAAAAAAAAAAAAAAAAAAAAAAACAAACTCCTTCAGTTTACACTAACCTTTTTAGTGTTTATTACATTTTGTACCTCTATTTCATAGGTTAATTTTCATCAAAGGACTGAAAAATCTAATTATTAGTTCATATTTGTAGTTGAGAGTTTCAACTAAACAGTTTCCCTCAGTGTAGATGACAATCTTTGCTCATGCGTTGATACATGCAGGTTACAGTACACATCTACCCCTAGTGACTATGGAAGAGGCGTTAAGTTTGGAACAGCTCAGGGTTCTGGCTTTTCATAACCCCAAACAGAAACGGAAAAAGGAGACAGAGGCTGACCTCAACAGACAGGTTGCTTTACTGAAGCGAAGACGCTGGCAACAGTCTCCAAAGACACTGCGTACAAAGCGCAATTAGGGCTGAGGTTTGATCTGCTGAAGGAGGGAGTTTGCCACTGCCTTGCAGCTGGTGGAAAGTGGGGAGTGGGGGGCCCTTGGAAACCCTGGGAACTTTTCCCCTTATCTATTTCACAAGCTGCCCTGTGCAGCTCACCTGTTCTGCAAGGAGTCCAACTGGTTCTGCACCAAAGGTCTCAATTAGAAGGGAAGAAAAGGGGCACCAGGGAAAGGGAGAGGGTGGGAGGAAACGAGGAAGGGGCAAGGAGCCTTTTATGAAGGGTGACATATTAGGCAATGTCCACAGGTAACTCATTTTCATCTTTCTCTTCCAATCATTACATACATTATTTGTGATACAGCTGGCCATCTACGCAAGGACTCTTATAATGGCTGCCATAGCTTCAATCTAGGAAGAAACAGTGCAATTACCTATTCACTTTACTTTTTGCTTCCTGTTTTGTTGGGAGAGGTTTATAGTGCTTGTTTCTTTCTCTAGCTTCAAAATTCATTCATTCATTTACAAAATATCTAGTGTCTACTATTGGTCAGGCACTAGACCAATAAATATTGGAAATTTGGTGATGAATATAAAGCCCACTACCTCAAGGAACTTCTATTCTCCTAAGGAGATACACAAATATTTATAGAAATGTAATTTCAGAGTGATAAGTACTATGAAAAATAAAGAACAAAGAGTGACAACAGGTGAATTATTGCAGATAGAATGACAGTTTCTCCAAGACTGTATCAGCAGAGATGTATATAATGAAAAAGAGAGGGCTACAAGATGTAAAGGAGGGCTTTCCAAGAGAGAACAAGCTTAAAGAGTAACATCTTGGCCTGTTTGAGAAGCAACAAAAAGACCAGAGTAAGCAAGTGAATGAGAGGTAAGAAATGAGATGAGATCACACACAGCCCCTAACAGTAACACGTGATAAGGAGCTTGGGAAGGCAATGAGTACTTTAAGCAAGAGACTCTGATTTGACTTACATACACTAAATGCCACAAAGACAACAGACCCTAAGGAAATAATGCCCTTGCCAGGCCAACTGTTCAACTGTTTGGAAAGCATTTCTTTGGTCTTTATGCAGGGGACAAATGTGAGATGCTCAAAATCAAGAGCAAGGGCCAGGAAACTCATAAATGCTCCAGGCTTCCTTCCATGTGTCATTTCTTAAAACTTCTCCTAGTTTCTCCATCAACCCAATCTGTTTCCGCTTTCAGAAACCTATTACAGCTTCATCAGCTGAAGGTGAGTTTTCTTGATTTCCTACTTAAAAAAAAAAAAAAAAAGATTTACTTTATTTATTTGAAAGTCAGAGTTACACAGAGAGAGGAGGAGAGGCAGAGGGAGAGGTCTTCCATCTGCTGGTTCACTCCCCAATTGGCCACAATGGCCGGAGCTGCGCCAATCCAAAGCCAGGAGCCAGGAGCTTCTTCCGGGTCTCCCACGCAGGTGCAGGGGCCCAAAGACTTGGGCCATTTTAAACTGCTTTCCCAGGCCATAGCAGAGAGCTGGATCAGAAGTGGAGCAGTCGGGACTCCAACTGGCACCCAGATGGGATGCTGGCACTGCAGGCGGGGGCTTTACCAGCTATGCCACAGCACAGGCCCCAATTTACTACCTTTTTAAAAACATCTAACACACCCATTTAGAATCCTTTGTACACAGAGTCCTGCTGAAATAGATGAAAACACCCTGCAGACCTACATTCAGCTGACTTCAGCCAACTCTCTTTCAGGCTCCCTTGAGTGTGATCCCAAGAAATCTTTCCAGTTCTTACATCTTGGTTAACAGCACAAGTCACATTTCTGTGGCCAAAAAAAAAAAAAAAAATTGCCACCATCTACATTTTCCCTGATGGAATTTCTGCAGACAGATAAAAGTCATCACCACACTAGTCAAGTTCTTCCATAAATAAACAGTCAGTCAACTGACTGTGGTAAAGTTTGTGAATTCTTTTGGCTACTTTATTTGGTAGGCAAGACTGACCAGCATATCATGGTATTGTCAGCTGTAGGAATATTTATAGTAACTACACTTAACAGAATACTATCAGAACTTACTAAGAACTTTTTAAAAATACATTTAGGCTGTGGGACCAGTGCTGTGGCGCAGTGGGTTAAAGCCCCAGTCTGCAGTGCAGGCATCCTATATGGACACTGGTTTGTTTCCTGGCTGCTCCACTTCCGATCCAGCTCTCTGCTATGGCCTGGGAAAGCAGAAGATGGCCCAAGTCCTTGGGTCCCTGCACCCACGTGGGAGACCCAGAAGAAGCTCCTGGCTTTGGATCAGCACAGCTCTGGCCATTGTGGCCATTTGGAGAATGAACCAGCAGATGGAAGACCTCTCTCTCTGTCTCTACCTCTTTCTGTAACTCTTTCAAATAAATAAATCTTTTTAAAAAAATCTTAAAAATATTTCCCTTAAAAAATATTTAGGCTGTGCCAAATTTATTTTTTTAAGATTTAATTTATTTATTTGAAAGTCAGAGTTATAAAGAGAGAGGAGAGGCAGAGACAGAGAGAGAAGTCTTCCATTCTCTGGTTCATTCCCCAATTGGCCGCAACAGTCAGAGTTGCGCTGATCCAAAGCAAGGAGTCAGGAGCTTCTTCCAGGTCTCCCATGTGGGTGCAGGGGCTCAAGGACTTGGGCCATCTTCCATTGTTTTTCCAGGTCATAGCAGAGAGCTGGATAGAAGTGGAGCAGCTGGATCTCAAACTGGCGCCCATATGGGATGCCAGTGCTTCAGGCCAAGGTGTTAACCCACTGTGCCACAGCGCTGGCCCCTAGCTGTGCCAAAGTCTTAATTAAAAAAAAATTTAACCAAGAATAGATGTTCTAAGAGTATTTCTTTCCTTCTAATGTTTATTTATTGATTTTCCTCTACTTGAAAGGCAAAGTGAGAGAAAGAGAAAGAGAAAGAGAAAGAGAAAGAGAAAGAGAAGAGAGAGAGAGAGAGAGAGAGAGAGAGAATTTCTTCCCTCTGCCGGTTCATTCCCTGAATGCCCAACAGTCAGGCCTGAGTCAAGTCAAAGCCAGGAATCAGCAACTCCATCCAGGTCTCCCACATGGGTGGCAGAGTAGCCTTACAATTCCTAACACTACTTTTTGGAAAATCATCCTTTAAAGTCATCTATAAAATTATCTTTAATTGTAATTAACACAAATTTTCTACCAATAGCTTCCAATATAACAGTAAGACGTGCTCCAAGGCCGGCGCCGCGGCTCACTAGGCTAATCCTCCACCTAGCGGTGCCGGCACACCGGGTTCTAGTCCCGGTCGGGGTGCCGGATTCTGTCCCGGTTGCCCCTCTTCCAGGCCAGCTCTCTGCTGTGGCCAGGGAGTGCAGTGGAGGATGGCCCAAGTGCTTGGGCCCTGCACCCCATGGGAGACCAGGAGAAGCACCTGGCTCCTGCCTTCGGATCAGCGCGGTGCGTTGGCTGCAGCACGCCGGCCGCGGCGGCCATTGGAGGGTGAACCAATGGCAAAAGGAAGACCTTTCTCTCTCTCTCTCACTACCCACTCTGCCTGTCCAAAAAAAAAAAAGACGTGCTCCACAGGAAAATTCTAAAACCAGGGTAGAAAGTATTGAGAAGGAACAGGTTAAGCTGAATTTGCTCCGAATTAATAGTCCAACAGTTCCATTGCATTCCTTCCAACACTCTTTAGACCTTTCTTCAGTTTTTACTAACTTGTCAGTCACACAGCACAAGAATTTCTCTAATGTTTGGAGAACCAGATTCCACAGAACTCAAATTCCAAAACTTTATCTTCATCCTTCCTTAATCTGTAAAGCTAACATTTCCAAGAGAATCACATTGTTTTTCTTTTGGGTGCTATGGCCTGATACATGGTATTATAATCCAGAATGAATACTGTGTAAATGTGTTGTTTACAGTTACACAGAAAAATCTGTATTAAATTTCATTTATCTTCTAACATTCTATATATCTTATCAATATGAGGATATTTCAAAAAGTTAATGGAAAATGGAATTAAATGATTTTGGAAACTCTCCCTCGCATATTAATCCTATATATCAAACAGCTTTCCAGGAACTGAATAATGTTTATGCTACACTAGCAGAACTAAGTCTTAAGTTAATATCCTATACTGGAGTGCATGGATTTGAGTCCCGGCTCTGCTTCCAATTCTTGCTTTCTGCTATTTTGCATCCTGGGAAGCAGCAGGTGATGTTCTTTGTCACCCGCATGGGAGACCCAGTTCTTGACTCCTGAGTTCAATCTGGCCCAGACTCAGCTGTTGAAGGCATTTGGGAAATTAACATGTAGATGAAGTGTTCATTCTTCTACCACTCCAATAAATTAAATTCATTTACAACAAAAAGCCAGCATTCATAATTTCAGGGGTGTCATTTCAGTCTAGAGAGTAAAGAATACTGAAGCGAGTTTTAACACTCATTATTTTAAACTTTTCAACAAAATTCTTATCTGCAAGAAGCAAATTCGGCAAGCATGGATATTTTGGGATTATAAACCCTGGAATCAAAGCATATAGGCTCAAATACCAGTTCTGACACCAACAAATGTCTTAGACAAGTTATTTAACTTTCCTAGGCCCCAGCTGTCTGTAAAATGTAAATAATAATAGTGCCTTTCTCATCAATTTAACATACAAATTACATGAGTTAATACCTGTAAAGCTCTTAAAAGAATGTCTGGCATATATAAGTATAATATGTGTTTCTTATAGGAAAATAAATATTTTAGACATAAGATAAACAAGAAAGAAATGTGATCTTGAGTGAAAGTCAATAACTAACTAGCTCAAAATGGCAAAATATGAAAACTATTAAGGGTAAGCTCCAAATAACAAGAGTCTTAGAACAGATTAAACAAACTGGGCCCACTATCCTGACTAACCACTATCAGTTAACTTTGATTCCAAAATTCTATACAAGAACTTTTCATACATGTCCCAAAGAAAAGATGTTTTCAAGCTCCTGGGCAATCTAACAATGAATATGTCAATCACATCCTGTTACTTGACAAACACACAGACATACATACAATCACAAAGAGGCTCATGAGATCCATCTGTGAGTTGACACTACATTTATGGAATGCTTTTCATGAGTCAGGCACTATGCTATGTACCCTGAATATAATAACTAGTTCAACATTTTTAGTAATTCTATCAAATACGCACTTTTTATTACTATTACCATTTTGCAGATGACAAAACTAAACCACAGAGAGTAATTTGCCCAAGGTTATAACATACACACTTTATAAGTCACCAACCTAGGACTCAAGCTCAGGCAAACTAGCTTTAAACCTAAGCACTCAAACCATAGCTGAGTAACAAAGTACCACAGACAAAACTAATGATTTTTAAAAGCTGATCAAGCTAGAAATGTATGCTATGCTGTGTAAGGGTCACCAACAGCCAGAATTCATAAGCATAAAATGATTATATGGTAAAGTCAAATTTTCTTTATCATTTTCATTCTTCTCTTAGGACCCGAATGAGTATGGGTTAAAGTGAGGAGCTTTAAATAGTGTCTGGCACATAATAAGTGCTCATTGAGTGTTAAGAGGTGGTAGTGGTAAAAATAGCAGAGTATGCCTAAAGATCCTGTCTCATTCTAATGGCTGGATAGGCTAGGAACTTCTCTTTACCATCTTTCCCCTGTGATTACAGGAAAATAGGGACAATAAACGCAGTCCACTGTCACAGACCCTCATGACTCAGTTGTACTGCTTTTGCCTGACCATAAACATATGAGCAACCTGATTCACTCCCCAGTCCTCTTTTTCCTTGGTTTACAAAGACTAGAGTGGTGCCAGAACAAAGAATAAAGCAGCTTTGTAACCTTTTGACCAGTTGCCAAGAACAGAAGTAATGCTTGGGAAAAATAACTGAATGGACCTAAACTTTGACTACTAAATGGAAACTTTCAAAGTATTCTGATAGCTCTGCATAAGACCAAGCATTGTCAGCCTCACAATTCCTAATTACCGCAGTCTTTAAAATCATATGCATAGACACAGTAAAGAACAGACACTGACAGATATGGTCATGGCAAAAAGGCCTCCCTCTCTCAACTGTTGTGCACAAGCATTGAGGCTAACAGCCTTATAAAATCGAGGACTATATCAGAGAAAAAAAACAACAGCAAACTTGAACATTTGCAATTCCAAAAAGATAATACAGGAAAATATTTAGCAGTCATTAGAATTTTTCAATCTGCAGGTACTCTGCATTATTAGGGGATGTCAATGAAATACAATAAAACAAAACAGAAAATATTGTAACACCTCACCAGTGGAATTAAATATTGTTTCACAAAACGTCTATTTCAATTTTAAGTATTAGCACGTACATATATATGTCTGAGTACTCATATATATATATATATGCATGGACAACAATGTGAAATGCATTGCACAGTGGCTCATGATCAAAAGCAGAAGCCACTTTCCAGAAATAAAAGTCCGACCAGTCATAAAAGGAGAAAAATACCAACTTCAAACTACCTAGGGAATATTCAAGTTTGGTGATTCTCTGAAGTAGTTTTATAAAGGCAAGCCTCTGAAAGAAGCCTTCTGAAAGAAGGGGAAAAAAGGAAAAAGAAACATTGAGTAATAATCAATAGTTCAACAACTTTTTTTTTTTTTTTTTGACAGGCAGAGAGGACAGTGAGAGAGAGACAGAGAGAAAGGTCTTCCTTTTCCACTGGTTCACCCCACAATGGCCGCTCCGGTGGCAGGCTGTGGCCGTGGCACCGCGGCCGTGGCACCGCGCCAATCCAAAGCCAGGAGCCAGGTGCTCCTCCTGGTCTCCCACGCGGGTGCAGGGCCCAAGCACTTGGGCCATCCTCCACTGCCTTCCCAGGCCATAGCAGAGAGCTGGACTGGAAGAGGAGCAACCGGGACAGAATCCGGAGCCCCGACCGGGACCAGAACCCGGTGTGCCAGCGCCGCAAGATGGATGATTAGCCTATTGAGCCGCGGCGCCGGCCAACAATTTTTTTTGTTAAACTCAGCAATTCACAGAATGTGAGGTGCCAACACTAAATAAAAATATGCTAACAGGAGCTACATAAATATAAGGATTGGGGCCGGCACTGTGGTATAATGGGGAAAGGTGCCACCTGCAGAGCCGGCATCCCATATGGGCACAAGTTCAAGACCCAGCTGCTCTACTTCCAATCCAGCTCTCTGCCTGGGAAAGCAGAAGATGGCCCAAGTGGGAAGAAGCTCATGGCTCCTGGTTTTGGATTGGTCCAGCTCTGGCCACTGCAGCCATTTGAGTAGTGAATCAGATGGAAGATCTCTCTCTGCCTCTGCCTCTCTGTAACTCTACCTTTCAAATAAATAAATCTTTTAAAAAATATGATATAAAGCAAAGATTTTCCATTCATCTAGCTATTAACTGCCCCACTGAGTATGAGAGACTGGCCTGTTCTCTGCAAAGCTCCAGCCCTCACTCTCAGGAACATTTCATCATCAGAGTTACCTCACTACTGCTTCCTAGCCTACAGCAGAGGAAAACTGGTAAAAAGGAAAAGCAGATCTGAAAAATCCTGCTTTATTTTAAATTGCCATCACAGATATTTTCTAAATTTGATATATTTAAATTTGACAGAAAAATTCAGTGAAATAATAATTACCACAGTATTTTTAGTAAGACATTTATGTACTATTTTTAATCCTAAAATGTACTCTTAAGTCTGAAATACTCTAAAAAAATTCATACACATATTATGCTGTTGGCAGAGATTATCATTTTAATATTATAAATCCAGTAGGAAAAAATTAATATTATTGTGTTAAATTTTCCTCTTGAGAAAGGGGGAAAGAAGCAACAAGTGAAGCTGACCTAAAGTTTTTTAGGTACTATGGAAATTAAAAAAGTCAATTCCACCTGAAAACAAATCATTCTAATTTATTCCAGAAGTTACAGCGCTGATAGCAACAAACTACCAATTTTCCTAAATTCAGTAATTGTTACATTATTAAATTTCAGGTGAAAGAAAACTAATTTTTTTAAGATTTTATTTATTTACTTGAGAGGTGGAGTTACAGACAGTGAGAGGGACAGACAGAGAGGTCCTCCTTCTGTTGGTTCACTCCCCAGATGGCTGCAATGGCCAGAGCTGCACCGATCCGAAGCCAGGAGCCAGGAGCTTCTTTCGAGTCTCCCACGTAGGTGCAGGGAACCAAGGACTTGGGACATCCTCTACTGCTTTCCCAGGCCATAGCAGAGTTGAATTGGAAGAAGAGCAGCCGGGACTTGAACCAGCACCCACATGGGATGCCAGTGCCGCAGGCAGAGGATTAACTTACCGTGCCACGGCGCCGGCCCCAGAAAACTATTTTTAAAAAAAGAAAACTATTGGGCTGGCGCTGTGGCACAGTGAGTTAAAGCCCCAGCCTGCAGCACTGGCATCCCATATGGGCGCCGGTACGAGAGCCAGCTGTTCCATTTCCGATCAGGCTCTCTGCAGTGGCCTGGGAAAGCAGTGGAAGATGGCCCAAGTCCTTGGGCCCCTATACTGCATGGGAGACCCGGAAGAAGTTCCTGGCTCCTAGCCGGCGCCGTGGCTCAATAGGCTAATCCTCCACCTTGCGGCGCCGGCACACAGGGTTCTAGTCCCGGTTGGGGTGCCGGATTCTGTCCCGGTTGCCCCTCTTCCAGGCCAGCTCTCTGCTATGGCCAGGGAGTGCAGTGGAGGATGGCCCAGGTGCTTGGGCCCTGCACCCCATGGGAGAACAGGAAAAGCACCTGGATCCTGGCTCCTGCTATCGCTCAGCGCGGTGCGCCGGCTGCAGCGGCGGCCATTGGAGGGTGAACCAATGGCAAAAGGAAGACCTTTCTCTCTCTGTCTCTCTCTCACACTGTCCACTCTGCCTGTCAAAAAAAAAAAAAAAAAAAGCTCCTGGCTTCAGATCGGCGCAGCTCCAGCCTTTGTGGCTAACTACGGAGTGAACCAGTGGATGGAAGACCTCTCTCTCTTTCTCTTTCCCTGCCTCTCCTTCTCTCTCTGTATAACTTTGACTTTCAAATAAATAAATAAATCTTTAAAAATAAATAAACTGATTACCAAATCCATATACAAAAAAATTATTTTCAACAAAAAATTAAATGTTCAAGTAAAGATAACAACATTCTTAACACCAACAAGTGAATCACCAAAGCAAAGCTTACTCTTTCAGCTGCACAATACATTTTCTGACCAAAACGTGAAAAATAATCAAAAATTACTACGAAAGATGTATTTAAGGGCAGTGTTATGGCAAAACAGGTAAAGCCACCACCTGCAACTCCAGCACCCCATATGGGTGTCAGTTCTTGTCCCGGGTGCTCCACTTTCAATCCAGTTCTCTGCTATGGCCTGGGAAAGTGGTGGAAAATAGCCCAAATCCTTGGGGCCCCTACATCCGCATGGGAGATCCGGAAGGGGTTCCTTGCTCCTGGCTTTGGGTTGGTGCAGCTCCAGCCATTGTGGCCATTTGGAGAGTGAACCACTGGATGGAAGACTTCTCTGTCTCTCTCTGCCTCTGCCTCTCTGTAACTCTGCCTACACCGCAGGCAGGCGGTGGCTTTACCCACTACACCACAGCGTAAGCCACATAAGTTTTTTTTTTTAACAATCTGAAGATAAAAAGAATGTAAAAAAAGTTAATTTGAGGGTGATTCTATTAAAAACACTATCTTTGGGGCCAGCGCAGTGGCGCACTAGGTTAATCCTCCACCTGCGGCGCCGGCATCCCATATGGGCACCGGGTTCTAGTCCTGGTTGCTCCTCTTCCAATCCAGCTCTCTGCTGTGGCCCAGGAGGGCAGTGGAGGATGGCCCCAGTGCTTGGGCCCTGCACCCCATGGGAGACCGGGAGGAAGCACCTGGCTCCTGGCTTCAGATTGGCGCAGCTTCAGCCATTGCGGCCATTTGGGGAGTGAACTAACGGAAGGAAGACCTTTCTCTGTCTCTCTCTCACTGTAACTCTACCTGTCAAATAAATAAAATCTTAGGAAAAAAAAAAAAAGTCTTTCTCCAAATAATTCCAAAGTAATTAACTTCCATAAGATAATTTTCTTAAAAGAGTAAGTGATTTGATCCTCTTCTGCCCTCTTAATATATGGATTTTGCCATCTGAGAAACGTAGGTAGTAAAGGGTCTACAATTTGCTTAAGCCAGCATTAATAAAAAGATCAGGCAAAACCCACCTCTGAGATTCGCAACCAAAAGCAGTATTCTTTTGTGTTTTAGAGGAACTGGATTTTTTAAAATTTAACTCTTACGCATAAAAGACCATGAACTCTGGAG
Organism: Oryctolagus cuniculus; assembly: GCF_051225735.1. Lineage (NCBI taxonomy): Eukaryota > Metazoa > Chordata > Mammalia > Lagomorpha > Leporidae > Oryctolagus > Oryctolagus cuniculus. Next base: position 144,351,438 of record NC_142873.1, on the reverse strand, counting down.
CCAAATTCATCTGTCCCACTAAGTCACTGTGTTACTCTGGGGAAGTTATATAACTTCTGTGTCTTGGTTTCCTCATATGAAATGAGGATAATAATAGTACTTCATAGAGTTGTAAGGATTAAAGAGTTAATACATGTAAGCCACTTAGAATAGTTTCTGACTCAAGAAGTGCCATGTAAATTTTACTTTTTATTTTTACTTTTTCACAACAGATTTCTACATTTAAGTTGTGAAAGTTTTCCAAATGAAAAGTTGATTGTACTTATAAAGAATATTATGTATCTATTAAGCTATGATGCAGGTTACATCAAGAAACTGATACCCAAAAGATGAGAAATCATTGTTTCTAAAACAGAAAATCAAAAAATCTAGTTTTAAAATTATTTACCATTGTCCTTGGTAAGAAGTGGCACTTTCTCAGGACAAAAGTTTATTTTAATTCCAATTATGTTAAGTTTTATATTTATTTCAGAAATGTACAAATAAGACAAAATTCAGAATTTAAGTGTAAATATCAGGGGCCAGTGCTGTGGTTAAGCCATCATCTGCTGTACCAGCATCCTATATGGGTGCCAGTTTGAGTCCTGGCTGTTCCACTTCCCATCCAGCTCCCTGCTGATGGCTTGGGAAAGCACTGGAGGATGGCCCAAGCGCTTGGGCCCCTGTACCCATGTAGAAGACCCGGAGGAAGCTTCTGGCTCCTGGCTTCAGCCTGACCCAGCCCTGAACGTTGCAGCCATCTGGTGAGTGAGCCAGCAGATGAAGATCTCTCCTCTAACTAACTCTACCTTTCAAATAAATAAATAAATATTTTTTTAAACTTTTTTTTTTTTTTTTTTTTGGACAGGCAGAGTGGATAGTGAGAGAGAGAGAGACAGAGAGAAAGGTCTTCCTTTTGCCATTGGTTCACCCTCCAATGGCTGCCACGGCCGGCGCGCTGCGGCCGGCGCATCGCGCTGATCCAAAGCCAGGAGCCAGGTGCTTCTCCTGGTCTCCCATGGGGTGCAGGGCGCAAGCATTTGGGCCATCCTCCACTGCCTTCCCGGGCCACAGCAGAGAGCTGGCCTGGAAGAGGGGCAACCGGGACAGAATCTGGCACCCCAACCGGGACTAGAACCCGGTGTGCCGGCGCCGCAGGTGGAGGATTAGCCTATTGAGCCGCGGCGCCGGCTAAATAAATATTTTTTAAAAAAAGTATAATTGTCAACCCTGTACAATGTCACATATTTAATATGAATAACCTAATTACATTATTATAACTGTACAACTGGTACCCATTGGTATTTGCTGAAAAAATTGTACTACAAAGATTACTACTGGGGCTGGCACTGTGGCATAGTGGGTAAAGCTCCCACCTGCAGTGCTGGCATCTCATCTGAGGGCTGGTTTGAGTCTCAGATGCTCTACTTCCAATCCAGCTCTCTGCTATGGCCTGGGAAAGCATAAGAAGGTGGCCCTAGGACTTGGGCCCCTGCATCTCCATGGGAGACCCGGAAGAAGCTCCTGGCTCCTGCTTGCAGATTGGCTCAGCTCCGGCCGTTGTGGCCATCTGGGGAGTGAACCAGCATATAAAAGACATCTCTCTCTCCCTCTGCTTCTCTGTAACTCTGCCTTTCAAATAAATAAATAATCTTTAAAAAAAAAAAAAGATTACTGCTAAACTTTCTGCCAGAATGAATGCTTGCAGGCAGCAGTGATGGGCCAAGTGATTGGGTTCCTGCCACCCACAAGGGAAACCTGGATTGCATTCTAAGCTTCTGGATTTAGATTTCAGCCCTAGCTAGATTGCTGTGGGCATTAGAGGAAGGAACCAGTGAATGGGAATTCTCTATGTGTGTGTCATTCTCTCAAAAAAAAAAAAAAAAAAAAATTACAATTTTTTTAGTGAGAGAAAAAAATCGAGCTGGTACAAACATTAACCAAGCTAATAAACAAGTTTATCAACACAATCTGTCTTAAGATCTTTAAGATGTTAAGCCCTGGCTGACTTGAGCTGATCTCTTATTTACAGTAAGTGGGTACTATTTAAACTACATATTTCTTTTTCTGATTTAAAACATTACTTACTTTATATTTAAAAGGGGAAAAAAGTAAAAGACAAATTTGTTAGGCCCATATTTTAAATGTCTGTTTTTAAGTTTACTGTAAATGACAAAGAAAATACCTTAGTTATTTCTATGTTTAATAATTAGCTACTCTAGGACTTGATGGTACCAAACACAAGTATCGAGAAAGGGGAGGGAATTTAGTACAGCAATTAAGACCCTGTTTGCAATGCCCTCATCTCCTAGCAGAGTGCATGGGTTTGAGTCCAGGTTTTGCTCCCCATTCCAGCTTCCTTATGAAGTGCACCCTGGGAGGTGGCAGGTGATGGCTCAAGTACTTGGATCTCTGCCAGCTATGTGGGAGAAATGGCCTAAGTTCCTGGCTCAGTTCCAGCTGTTGTGCCACTTGGAGAGTGAACCAGTGGATGGGAAATCTCCATATGTTTGTCTATCTTTGTCTCTCTACCTTTCAAATAAAAAAAAAATAATAATTCAGATGGTATGTTTCACTATTTGCTATATTTTCTGACAATAAAGTGTATCACTGTGAATAAGGCCATGTATAACTTATGTCCTATATTCTATACTAGAACATGTGCTTATATTTTTAAGTTAATCAGAAGATAGAAATTCCACTTATTTTCTACCTTAGTATAAATTAACAATTCAACCTTTTGGTATAAACCAACTATTTGAATGTTTGGCAATTATAAACTATTCCTAATATTTTTATTTAAAATGTATGTTTCTATTTTGAACTATTCTTCATCCATTTAAATCATATGGGCTAAAATATCCTGTTGTTATGTGAATACAAAAATCTTTTAAACAAATAAATACCAAAAGAGAAGTTCCACGTGTCTTTTATTTGTAAACAAACAAGAGAATGAAGTCATGAAGTGACAAAGGGAGAACACAAAAACCATGATACTGCAAGACACAAATGGCAAGAACATGTTGGAAGTACAGATTATCTCAAATATTTTAAGCCACACCTTACTAGAAACACATCATAGGGTTCAAAGATAAAAATTAAAACATGTAAGACAAAGTACAGTAATAGGTAAAATGACAAAAAATTAGCCAAACCAAAATAAAACAAGAAAACCTGGTACCCATAAAACTAATATGCAAAAGTATATTTAAAATTGAGCCCTCAGGATTACAAGCTAAAACTCTGCCCAACTAAAGTAAAAAGTTCTACAGAAAACGGATTCCTCTCTGAGTTTTAAAAACACACACTAAGCTGTCCCTAGTGATTTTTAAAATTTAATCTAATTTTTGCTGGTGGCGGTGGACAGCAGCCTTTCAGTAATCACAGAGACTATCACGGTGTCCACAGGAAGACCAGCGGCATGAACACAACTGCCCCTAAGACAACACCAGCGACAAATCCATTTCGGTTCTTCTGGGCAGGATCTATATCATAATACACCAAAGTCATTCCAGGAAAAATAAAGGGACGCCGAAAACTTTTCAACTTCTACCTTTGCACAACAGTCTTTTTCTAGTTCCTCTTTAAAGGCAAAATGACTTCAACATGGATTTTTAAATCTCTATCATAAACTTCTATATAACTTATATCATTCCTATAATATGAACATATTGTAATGACATGACCACCTAAGTATTAAATTGTGCTCTCCAGAATACAGCTTTAAAAATCTCACTCTGAATTTATTTAAACAAACAAAAAAAAGGACCCTGAAAGAATCTCACTAAATTTGTAAGCCCATGAGCCCTGATCTACTTATGTATAAAATGAAAGGGCAGATTTGAACTACAGAGATCTACATGGGCTTACACTTAAACATGATTGAGAAATACAAAGTTCAGAATTAAAAAAGGTTAAAAGATGGAGCTGCATCAAGTTGTAGGTCCAACTGCAGAGTTCCCACAGCTTAAAAGTCCACAAACCCTGGAGGTAAGAAGTCAGCCACACTCATTGGGATTAGTTTTTAAGGCTGGGAAATGATTAGCCAGAATTAAGAGTTTCTAGTGTAGATGCTTTGAAAGGAGGTTTGGAAAAGAAACTTTCCAAAGGGCTTCTCTCAGCAGTTAGTCAAGCCCTGAAAACCAACTAGAAGGGTCTTCCTCTGCTGCATCTAGGACTAAGGTGGCCCAGTGCCAAAGTCCTTGGCTAAAAATAGGTGAAGGGAACAGCCCGGTTTTCCAATAAGCACAGTCTACGCCTCACTCCTCTGTGTATGTATCACACAATGAAGGGAATTTTTCTGTAACTCTTAGTCAAAACAGAAGCAGGTGTTAAAAGCTGTATTCTGTTGACACTGAAGCACCAAATTTTAGAGCTTACAGAAACTAATCACACAGAAAACCTTTGCTATAAAATGCTAGACATACACCATAAACATCAGGAAAACAAAAATAAAGGTAATCTAATCCTGTACTTCAGATCAAAAAATCTGGGAAATGGGGCACTAATCACTACTAAATCTAATCCTATCATGTTATCGATGATTTTAAACCTCTGGAGAAATTTAAGAAAGAGGTCCTAAGTTTCAAAATGAGAAAAAGATGGTTTTAAAACTAAGGTAGCAACAATAAAAAAAAAAAAAAAACCACAGAAGTTAGAAGGCTATTTTAAGCAAGAAGTACTATAATAAATCTGGCGTAGGAAGAAACAGGAATAACAAAACTTGTTAATACAGTAAAAATGGGGGCTCCACGAGGCAATGATACACAGCTGCACGTTGAGTCCAACTTCAGAAAGTTACTCTAAAATTACCACAGTGAACTCTCTAGCAGAAAATGTTTCAGTAACAACACACTAAGCTCATAAATCCGGGGATAAAAGCTCCCCCAAGAAACTCCTGTCCGCGCCACCCCAGAGACTGTCCCCAGGCGCGACCCGGGGCGGGGCGCCCCCCAGCACCCGCGTCTCGGGCCTGGGCTGCGGGCATCCTCGCTGGCGGGACAGAGTGCACAGGAGTGACAGGCCGTCCTCAGGCCCTGTCAGCGCCCGACATCCCACACCCGCACCCGCCAGCCGCCCCGAAGCCTGCCACCTGTTAGCTGCTCTTAAGAGAGCCCCCGGCCGGAGCTCCCAGCGACGCAGTGGGGGCGCCTTTTGTGTTTAACTACGGAGGAAGCCGCCAGAGTGAAGTGCAGGCTAGGGAAACCTTTCCAGCAGGGAGCTTCGAGCAAAGCCCTCCCCCAGCTAAGAAAAGGCAGGACAACCCCAGGCGAGGCACTCGGGTCCCCTACTAGTCCCCGGGAGGAGCGGAGGGTCAAAGGTGACGAAAGCTGGGGGTCGAGGGCCCGTGACCCTTACGGGAGGCTCGGGTCTCGCAGTGGAGAAGAGCGAGCACTAGGTGGAGGTGGACCGTCCCGCGGGGTGCAAGATCGGCCAGAAGCTGGATCCGGAGACGGAGAAGAGCGGGGCCAGAAGGGGAGGCGGAAAACCGAGAGGCAGCGGCTGAGGCGAAGGGCAAGAAACTGGGGTTAGGAGGGCGCCGATGAGGCTGAGGGAAAACAGCAAGGCGAGAGGTACGCGGAGAAAGGCCGGGCTGAAGTGGAAGAAGGGAGGCCAGTACGAAGGAAAGGGCTAAGGTGAGGGAAGCATTCCAGGGACAAGGGACAGGAGAAGAGACCCCCCACCCACAAGGACCGAGGCAGAACTGTTGACCCGTGCCGTTACAGGCTGTGCTCGACCGACCACGCTCGGACCCCGTCGGCGGCGGAGACTCACCCGAGGGCGACAGAACTCCCACAGCAAGACATGGGGACCGGTCCAGAGCCACGGTAGGACCGAGCAAGCGGAGGAAACCGCGGCGTTAGCGTGACCCGGAAGCGCATCCCTAGGAACCGGAAGTCAGCGGCCAGGGTCACCTCACAATCCACACCTCTTTCCGCCAGAACTCTCTGGGCGCATGCGTCGGGCTTCTAGGGCGGGGAAACCGCCTAGGCCCCGCCCCCCCGAGAGCCCCGCCCATGTCCCGCCCGGCTCGGCGCCACGGAGTCTCGAGACCAGCCGGCAAGGCGGAGCTGTCCTTGCTGCCGGTGCCAGTGCCCCGCGTGAACGGAACAGTGGTGATTTTTCAAAAAGGGCTTTTACGAGCTCTTAAGATGCGTGTTCCTAAACGGAACAGGACAGGAAGTGCTTTGGGAGATTTAGGAAGACTGGGAGAAATGGGTGGGAGTCTCGCAAGACACTTGGGAGGCTAGGCCAAGGTGATATTTTTATCCCCAATTGAGTTTATTCCTAATGTTATATTGAGCTTATAGTTAGCTGCACTTCTTGCACTTTACTTTTAGAGGCAATTTTAAATACTTCGTTCATTTTCAGTTGCAGCCCACTCGTAGGCAAGAAGCTGGGTTGCATTCAGGCTTGGTGGAGACCTGAAGTTTATTCTGTTGGGGCTGACGGGAGGACGCTGCCTGGGACACCCGCATCCGTACTGGTTTGCCTGGTTTCGAGTCCCAGCTCCACTCCTGATTCCGGCTGCCTGCTAATGTGCACCCTAAAGGTGGCAGGTGGTGGTTGATGTGAGTCCCTGCCACCACGTGGGAGACCCAGATTGAGTTCCAGGCTTCTGGCTTCAGCTTGGAACAGTCCTGGCTGTCACAGGGATTTGGGGAGAGACCAGCAGATGGAAAATAATCTCAAATTTTTTAAAAGAACACAAAATTAAAATGCAATATTAAATGTAAAAGCTCAAAGGGATGGCTACTGTGGCACAGCGTTTTAAGCCATGGTTTGCATCCCATACCAGAGTGCCTGGGATGGAGTCCTGCTTCTGCTTCAGAGCCAGCTTCCTGCTAATGTGCACCCTAGGAGGCAGCAGGGCATGGTCCAGGTAGTTGGGTCCCTGCCACCCATGTGGATGACCCAAATGGAGTTATGGTTCCTGGCTCCTGGATTTGGCCTGGCCCAGCACTAGCCACTGTGGCCAACTGAGGAATGAATCATAAGATGGAAGATCCCTCTCTCTCTCTCTCTGTCTTTCCCCCCTCTCTTTCAAAATAAATAAATCCTAAAAAAAAAAAAAAGGTAAATCCGATAATTTGCCGCCTCTGTTGGTACTGTGAGTGTCCTGTGCATATGCTTGCCTCCTACAGTGTATTCACACAAAAGCAAAGAGCTCTTGTGAAAACCTTAGTCAGATATTTCAGCATGAAAACCCAAATCCTTGCACTGGCCTACAGGACCCTCAACACTTAACACCCCCAGCTACAGCTCTGACATCTCCTACTCCCTCTCTCATCTCTCCACGTAAGGCACGCTGGCCTCTTTGCTCTTCCTCAAACCCACAGGTAGGCTTGGGCCTCTGTGCTAGCTGATCCCTCTGGCTGGAATGCTACCCGCACTGCCACCCCAGATTCCAGCATCACTCACCCTGTCACCTCCTTTGCATCGGTATTCAAATGTTGTGCTTTCATTAAGAACATAAACTCCATCAGAACATGGATGTTAGCCTTTTCTGTTCATGGGTATATTTCAGCACCAGAACAGAGCCTGGCACATTGTAGGCACTCAATCAAGGTTCAATGAAGAATAAATTGCTGTGCCACCACCTCCACTAGGGGGCGCCCACAAGTAACCAATGTGATCTTCCCATAGCCCTATTGCTGAAGCAGCTACAAGAAAGATCACAAATTCCTCCCTAGAGCAGAGAGTGCTGTATCACACACCAGCAATAAAAGACTTCCAATGTATTTATAGTCCACTGAAACTAACGTTCAAGATCCTTACTGGGGTCTGCAAGGCCCTTGCTGGCCCGCTTTTCCTAACTCCCAGATGGTATGCCCAGCCTCCTTCCTCTTACTGAGCTCCAGCCAAACTGTTCTATTTCTCATACAAACCAAGCTTCCTGCTTCAGGCTCTAGGCAGATGCTATTCCCTTTGCCTCTTTCCCAAACCTTCCACCGAATGGTTCCTTCTCCTGTGGCCTCCTGTTTCTCCTCTAAAGTAGCTCCCTCACCCTCTTCCCAAAACTCTCTTTCTTCATGCTCCTATCACTATTTGAAGTTATTTGTTTACGATCTGTGATGAGAAAGTGAGCTCTACATGGAGTCTTGTTCACTGCTGAAGTCCAGTGGTGCATGGTGGACGCTCGGTGACAAAGCAATCACCAACAACAGTTGAAGCTTTACCACATGGCACTGACTGTATATAGTAAATACATAAGTGCTCAGATTTCCCTTTTTTTAAAAAAAAAAAAAGATTTATTTATTTTATTTGAAAGAGTTGCACACAAAGAGAGATCTTCACTCCCCAAATGGCCGCAACGGCCGGAGCTGCGCCGATCCAAAGCCAGGAGCCTCTTCCAGGTCTCCCACATGGGTGCAGGGGCCAAAGGACTTGGGCCATCTTCAACTGCTTTCCCAGGCCATAGCAGAGAGCCGGACAGGAAGTGAAGCAGCTGGGTCTTGAACCAGCGCCCATATGGGATGCTGGCGCTTCAGGCCAGGGCGTTAACCCACTGCGCCACAGCGCCGGCCCCAGATTTCCCTTTTAATCTAACACACTTGGGTGCACCTATGAGTGTCTCCACTTCCTAAATCAGGAAGCTGAGGCGGGACAAATTGAACAGCTTGCGTGAGGCCACACGACCGGCAAGAAGCAGACCCAGGACTCGCAGCCCAGTCTGTGTGACGTCAGAGCCCTGGCTTTAACTGTGGGGCTGTGTTCCTGTCACTCTTCGGGAGGAAGGACAGGGAGCCAAACATGAATTCACTTATAACCCGGTTGTCTCTGATTTCATGCATCTTTCCTTGCCACCATGGTCAGTGAGAAGTAGAAATGTTTGTTTGGGGGTTTCCTGCCCTACTGCACTATTTCTGGGCACAAATCTAAAGAATTATGACAAAAATACAGTTAAAATTTTTTCCAAGTTCTGTTGTGAGTACTCAGATATTTATTATTATATTGTTTTCTCTTTTGTAGATTTGAAATATTTCATTTGAAATTTAATACAAAAGAGAAACTAATAATATAATCTAAAAATGTTATTGTCAAATCACTCCAAACAAAAGCCAAAATGTGAATTAAAATACTGGGGGGGGGGTGGCACACTGGCATAGTGGGTAAAGCCACCACCTTCAGTGCCAGCATCCCATATGGGCACTGGTTCGAGTCCCAACTGCTCCACTTCCAATCCAGCTCTCTGCTATGGTCTGGGAAAGCAGTGGAAGATGGCCCAAGTGCTTGGACTCCTACACCCACATGGGAGACCCAGAGGAAGCTTCTGGCTCCTGGTTTCATATCTGCCCAGTTCAAGCTGTCGCGGCCATTTGTGGTGAACCAGCAGATAGAAGACCTTTATCTCTCTCTCTCTCTCTCTGCCTCCGCCTCTCTGCAACTCTGCCTTTCAAATAAATAAATAAATCTTTTAAAAAAAAAAAAGCAGCACTTAAAAAAAAACTAAAGGGGTCTAAAATTAAGATTTTCAGACTATGAGTTTCCATTAAAAAAAAAAAGACGTAACATGAAGCAACCTGTGCCCAATACTTCCGACCACTTCAGGCTTGGAATTCTGGGAACCAGGTTACATCTTTAAAATAAGTAGGACTAGAAAAAAAAAGACATAAGGGCCGGCTGCTGTCTGCTGCGCTAGCATCCCATATAGGCACTGGTTTGAGTCCTAGCTGCTTTACTTCCCATCCAGCTCTCTGCTAATGGCATGGGAAAGCAGCAGAAGATGGTCCAAGTCCTTGGGCCCCTGTACACATATGAGAGACCCGAAGAAGCTCCTGGCTCCTGGCCTTGGATCAACCCAGCTCTGGCTGTTGCAGCCATCTGGGGAGTGAACTAGTAGATGGTTCACTCTCTCTTTCTCTCTGTCTTCCCCTCTCTCTCCCTATAACTGTGCCTTTCAAATAAATAAATAAATCTTTAAGAAATATATAATGCCGGCGCTGCGGCTCACTAGGCTAATCCTCCGCCTAGCGGCGCCGGCACACCGGGTTCTAGTCCCGGTCGGGGCGCCGGATTCTGTCCCGGTTGCCCCTCTTTCAGGCCAGCCCTCTGCTGTGGCCAGGGAGTGCAGTGGAGGATGGCCCAGGTGCTTGGGCCCTGCACCCCATGGGAGACCAGGAAAAGCACCTGGCTCCTGGCTCCTGCCATCGGATCAGCGCGGTGCGCCGGCCGCAGCGCGCCGGCCGCGGCGGCCATTGGAGGGTGAACCAACGGCAAAGGAAGACCTTTCTCTCTGTCTCTCTCTCTCACTGTCCACTCTGCCTGTCAAAAAAAAAAAAAGAAAGAGAGAGAGAGAGAAAGAGAGAAAGAGAGAAAGAGAGAGAGAAAGAGAGAAAGAGAGAAAGAGAGAAAGAGAGAAAGAGAGAAAGAGAGAAAGAGAGAAAGAGAGAAAGAAAGAGAAAGAAAGAAAGAAAGAAAGAAAGAAAGAAAGAAAGAAAGAAAGAAAGAAAGAAAGAAAGAAAGAAAGAAAGAAAGAAAGAAGAAAAGAAAAGAAATATATAATGTGGGGCTGGCATTGTGGTGCAGCAGGTTGCGCCACCACTTGGGACTCCTATGTCTCTTGCCTGACTGCTGGTTTGAGTTCCAGCGCCTCTGCTTCTGATTCAGCTTCCTGCTGATGCATCTTGAGAGGCAGCAGATGATGGCTCAAGAGCTTGGGCCTCTGCCATTCGTGTGAAAGACTAGATGGAGTTCTGGGCTCCTGGCGTGGGCCTGGCCTCAACCTTGGCTGTTGTGGGCATTGGGGGAGTGAACCAGGGGATGGGAGACTTTTCCTTTCTCCTTATCTCCCTCTCTCTGTTGCTCTTTCAAGTAGATGAAAACAAATAAATAGACATTTTTTGAAAAAATAAAACAAATGTATGTGTGATTATTAGTGTTTTGTAAAGCCACCATCTGCAGCACTGGCATCCCATGTGGGTGCCAGTTCAAGTCCCAGTTGCTCCACTTCTGATCCAGCTCCCTGCTGATGTGCCTGGGAAAGCAGCGGAGGTGGCTTGGGTGCTTGGCCCCCTGCCACCCACTCAGGAGACCTGGATGAATCTCCTCACTCTTGGCTTCAGTCTAGCCCAGCCTTGGCCACTGCAGCCATCTGGGGAGTGAACCAGCAGATAGAAGATCTGTCTTTCTGTGAATTTGACTTTTAAATAAATAAATGTTTCTAAAAAAATATTTAAAAATTTTTTAAAGAGAAAAAGGTCTTTCATCTGCTAGTGCACTCCTCAAATGGCAGTAACCGTCAGAGCTGGGCTGATCTGAAACCAGGAGCCAGGAACTTCTTCTGAAGTCTCCCATGTGTGTTCAGGGGCCCAAAAACTTGTCCATCTTCTACTGCTTTCCCAGGCCATAGCAGAGAGCTGGATCGGAAGAGGAGCAGCCAGGACACGAACTGGTGCCCCTATGGGATGCCGGCACTGCAGGCAGAGGCTTAGCCTACTATGACACAGAGCAGGGCCCATAGATAAATCTTAAAACAAAACAAACAAACAAACAAACAAAAAACTATACCTTTGGAAAGGCCAGTGTGACACAGAGGGTTAAGCTGCTGCCCGTGATGCAGACATCCCGTATGAGCGATGGTTCAAGTTCCGATTGCTCCATTTTCAATCCAGCCCTCTGCTAATGTGCCTGGGAAGGCAGCAGAGAATGGCCCAAGTGTTTGGGCCACTGCCCCCATGTGGGAGACCCAAATGAAGCTTCTGGCCCAGCCCCAGCCATCGTGACCATTTGGGGAGTGAATCAGTGGATGGAAGATATCCCTCTCCCTCTCCCTCCCCCTCCCCCTCTCCCCTCCCTCTCCCCCTCTCCCCTCCCTCTCCCCCTCTCCCCTCCCTCTCCCCCTCTCCCTCTCACTCTCTCTCTCTGTAACTCTACCTTTCAAATAAATCTTTTTTTAAGAAAAAAATGTATCTGTGGAAATCTACATGAGATATGGATGGAACATTCTCTCCATTCTTACTACCCACAGCTTTGTTTTTACTCTGACCATACTTTGAGTGCATTCTGGTTGTCTACAGCTAGGTGACAAGCTATTCCAAAACTAGTGGCTTAAAGCAGCCATCACTGTATATACCTCATACATTCCAAGTCAGGAATTGGGACAGGGTTCAGCTGCGTGATTCTTCTGTTCCCCACTGCATCAGCCAGAGTCAGCTGGTGATATTCTGGTAGGCAGCTAGGCTGTTCTGCATCCTCCTGTTTGCTGCAGACGGCTAACCAGCTGGACTCCGCTCCCGCCTCTCACTGCAGTCTCAGAACCTTCCCCCAGGCTCTCTCCATCAGAGTAGTTGAACTTCTTAGACAGCCGCTCAGGGCTCCATACAGACAGGTCATAGAGGTTGCCATTCTTTTAAGACTAGCCTGGAAGGTGGCACAGCAGAACTTCTATCCTAGTCCCTTGGCTAAACAACCCCAGAGCTCACTTAGAATCAACGGAGGTGACACAGAGCCCACCTTGTGATGGGAGGAAGGTCAAAGAATCCATGGCCACCCTTATTCACCGCAGAGTATGTTGTTTGCAGTCTGTTTCTATTTTTTTTTTCTCCCCAGGGCTACCATCAGAATAACATGGACTTATTGCCATCAGAAGAACTCCTGAGGACAAACACATTTTGATGCGGATCTACCCATTTATTTAGCAACCACTTTATGATATTTTAGGCTCTAAAGACATGGTAAAAAAAAAATCAGAACCTCCTGCCCTAGCGGAGCTCATAAAACAGAAATGCAGGGTGTGGAGTATGTCCGGCGGGGGCTCAGCATCCTGAGTCCAGTGGGCATTCTCTTCCTGCACTGCAGAGGTAGGAAGGTTACAAATGGCATTTCTCAGGCCCTCTTGCAGACGGAGTTGAGGATGGGAAGGAGATATTGTCAGTTAGATGCCGTTGAGCAAGTTGTGCAAGGTGGAAATGGGCAAGGGGCCTTGTCCTGTCCTTCGGCCATCTCTGCTGGCCAGTGGGATCCCTGCTGGAGAGCTGGGCGTTCTGCAGCAGCGCTGCGCTCGCCAGTCTCCCTGCACGAGCTCTGCCAGACAGTTACAGTCACAGAGCCACAAAGGCAGCAGTGACCCGTTCCTGGTCTCGTGATCCCCGAATCTTCGTTGTAAACATTATGTTACTGCCATCAGTAGTTCCGGAGTTGGCCTCCTGAGGTGTCTCCTCCAGCCTTCCCAGTGCTTTTATAAGGATCCAGGGTCCTAAAATCAACTGCTTTCTGAAAGAGTTCACTCTAGCTCTTCCTTCTAGGTAGACTCTCCCATTCTTACCCAATAGCTACCTTAGAATTCCTCCCGCGGACGCCTCAGCACCTGATCTTCTTGCCCCTGACTCCTCCCACCCACAGCACAGCAGCTCCCAAGCTTTCACTGATGGGGCGGACGTGGCCAGTTCCCCGGCAGTGAGAAAGCCAACAGGCGAAGGCCAACCAGGTCCCAGGAGCCACGGGAAGCGTGGGAAGCAGCAAGTCGGTGCAGCAGCGGGAGTGATGGGTCCCACAGCACCGTCTTCCTGTTGCCTCTTAAGAAACAGAACCGAAGGATCCCTCCCCTTCCCCACAGCTATGAAATGGTGTTGAGACGACTCTACCTGGGCGCTGGCGCTGTGGTGCAGCAGGTTAAAGCTATGGGCTGCCGTGCCAGCATCCCATATGGGTGCCGGTTTGAGTCCTGGCTGCTCCACTTGGGCCTTGGGCCCCTGCATCCAAAGGGGAGACCCGGATGGAGCTCCTGGCTCCTGGCTGCGGCCTGGCCAAGCCCTGATCATTGCGGCCATTTAGGGAGTGAACCAGAGGATGGAAGACCTCTCCTGGCTCCCGCCACCACCCTTCTGTCTCTGCCTCTGCTTCCCTGTAACTTCGATTTTCAAATAAATAAATCTCTAAAGAAAAAGATCTGGTTCCCCGTACTGGATGCCTGGGTTCAGCTTTCAGCTCCAGTTCCCTGACTCCAGCTCCCCACCAGGGCACAGCTGGGGGTTCCAAATAATTGGGCCCTGCCAGCCACGTGGGAGGCCTGGAATGCATCCCTGACTCCTGGCTTCAGCCCAGCCCAGCCCCGCCCCAGCTGTTACAGGCATTTGGGGAGTGAACCAGCAGACAGGAGCTCTTTCTCTCTCTTCTCTAATTAATTAATTAATTAATAATACTCACTATTTGATTTTTTCCCCATGCTCATTCTCTGAAAGGTATAGTGGCATTTACCAGACTATGTGATGATGTCATTGCTAATGGCTAATGAAATGTATAATATGGCCGGTGCTGTGGCTCACTAGGCTAATCCTCCGCCTGCGGCACCGGCACACTGGGTTCTAGTCCTGGTCGGGGTGCCGGATTCTGTCCCAGTTGCTCCTCTTCCTGTCCAGCTCTCTGCTGTGGCCCGAGAGTACAGTGGAGGATGGCCCAGGTGCTTGGGCCTCTGCACTTTTGTGGGAGAGCTGGAAGAAGCTCCTGGTTCCTGGCTTTGGATAGGCCCATCTCTGACCGTTGCAGCCATTTGGGAGCAAACCAGCAGATGAAAGACCTCTCTGTGTGTGTCTCTCTCTCTATCTCTCTCTCTCTCCCTCTCTTTCTCTCTCTCCCTCTGCCTCCCTGTAACTCTGCCTTTCAAATAAATAAATATTTTTTAAAAAGTTCATGGAAAATGCATATTATAAGAAAATAATCTTTTTGGCATGAAAATAAACTAATCTTTGAATCCTGCTTTTGCACATATTTTTCTTAAAGATTTATTTATTGGTCTATTTATTTATTTGAGAAGTGGAGTTACAAATAGAGAGAGGGAGAGACAAAAAGGTCTTGCATCCACTGGTTCACTCCCCAAATGGTTGCAATGGTTGGAGCTGGGCCAATCTGAAGCCAGGAGCCAGGAGCTTCTTCTGGTTCTCCCATGTGGGTGCAAGAACCCAAACACTTGGGCCATCTTCTACTGCTTTCCCAGGACAGAGCAGAGAGCTGGGTCGGAAGTGGAGCAGCCAGGACTCAAACCAGTGCCCAAATGGGACACTGGGACTGCAGGCGGAGGCTTTACACCCTATGCCACAGCACCGGCCCTTTCATGTATTTTTGGAAGACCTTCATATGAGTGTTTAAAAATCAGAAAAGAATTCAGATACAGGGACTATGTTATACAGCTATCATTGGTTTAGAGATATGGAAAAAATTGTAATAACCTCAAAGTCCTGATTTTTCTCAGAAACTAAAGAGGTGATGCTATTAGCCTGGGACCATGCCTGCAGTGCCAACATAACATATGGGCACCGGTTCTTCAAGTCCCAGCTGCTCTACTTCTTCTTTTTTTTTTAATAGAGAAAGAGAGCTCCTTTTTTTTTTTTTTTTTTTTTTTTTGACAGGTAGAGTTATAGACAGTGAGAGAGAGAGACAGGTCTTCCTTCCATTGGTTCACTTGCCAAATGGCTGTCATGGCCGGCGCTGCACTGATCCAAAGCCAGGAGCCAGGTGCTTCTCCTGGTCTCCCATGCAGGTGCAGGGCCCAAGCACTTGGGCCATCCTCCACTGCTTTCCCGGGCCACAGCAGAGAGCTAGACTGGAAGAGGAGCAACCAGGACTAGAATCCAGTGCCATATGGGACGCTGGCTCCACAGGCAGAAGATTAACCAAGTGAGCCACAGCGCCGGCCCCCGGCTGCTCTACATCTGATCCATCTCCCTGCTAATGCACCTGGGAAAGCAGTAGAAGATAGCTCGGGTCTTTGGGCTCCTGAACCCACATGGGAGACCTGGAAGAAGCTCCTAGCTCCCGACTCTGGCCTGGTCCTGCCCTGGCCATTGTGGCCATCTGGTGAGTGAACCATTGGATGGAAGACTTGTCTCTGTCTTTCCCTCTCTCTCACTGTAACTTTGACTTTCAAATAAATTAATTAATTAAAAAGAGAGAGAGATGCTATCAGCCTAAGTGCTTTAGTGAATTCTAAACACTGGACCATCTTTGTTTAGGAAGATAAGAAAGAAGATTAGTGATTTTTTTTACATCAGAGTCACTATAAAATTTAACATAAATCCAGCAAATTCTGAATTATATCATAATAAAAAGATTGCCTTTTAATTAAAAAAACAAAGAGTTTTTCTGTGGTACTGGAATGTTTTTAATAATTCCAGAAAGTTAGCCCAGCTTATTAGAGTGGGGGGTGGTGGAGGGTGTCTTGCAGTCACCTTGGGCTGGGTATCACAGTAGCACTTGGGTTTTGAGTCTGGATTTCCTGCCACATGGGCAAATGGTTTGAAGATTTTCTTTCTGGCGTGATTACATGTGAGATGACTGCATCTCACAGCCCATGGCATGGCACAGAGTTTCATTTTATTTTAATCTGCAGCAGGATATTTTTGCGGTTATTCTATCTCTGTCTGAGAGCTCTGTGGCCCCACCACATTTATTAGTCATCCACCTTCATTTCACTAATGCTTATTCTAAATAAAAGTTTTTGATGCTTTAAAAAAATAATTCCAGGAAGTATTTACTTGTAATGCTGAGATTATTCATTTTTATTCTAGGAACTATAATTTTAAAAAGAAAGTTGCTTGTAGAAAACAGTGGTTATTCACTTAAAGTTGTAAACTATGTTTGTAATAAAAATTAATTTTACTCCAACATGGTGGTGAATTGACCACTGACTGTGAGCTCACTGATCTAAGTCGAATGAGCTTGGCCAGTATAAAATTCTTGGCAGATTATCTTACACTTGGGAATACTTTTAAGCACATTCCTTCATGTGAAAAAAGTTATCTAAAAATATATATAATATTGGGGGCTGGTGCTGTGGTGCAGCAGGTTTAGCCACCGCCTGCAGCACTAGCATCCCATATGGGTGCTGGTTTGATTCCCAGCTGCTCCACTTCCGATCCAGCTCCCTGCTAATGTACCTGGGAAAGCAGAGGAGGTGGCCCAAGTGTTTGGGCCCCTGCACTTATGTGGGAGACCCTGACCTCAGCCTGACCTAGCCCTGACCATTGCAGCCATCTGGGGAGTGAACCAGTGGGTGGAAAATCTCACTCTCTCTCTATCTCTGCCTTTCAAATAAAATAAATAAATCTTTAAAAATTATTAATATAAACTTATTTTTAAAATGTTATTTATGGGGCCGGCGCCGCGGCTCACTAGGCTAATCCTCCGCCTAGCGGCGCCGGCACACCGGGTTCTAGTCCCGGTCGGGGCGCCGGATTCTGTCCCGGTTGCCCCTCTTCCAGGCCAGCTCTCTGCTGTGGCCTGGGAGTGCAGTGGAGGATGGCCCAAGTGCTTGGGCCCTGCACCCCATGGGAGACCAGGAAAAGCACCTGGCTCCTGGCTCCTGCCATCGGACCAGCGCGGTGCGCCGGCCGCAGCGCGCCGGCCGCGGCGGCCATTGGAGGGTGAACCAACGGCAAAGGAAGACCTTTCTCTCTGTCTCTCTCTCTCACTGTCCACTCTGCCTGTCAAAAAAAAAATGTTATTTATGTATTTGAGACTGAGTTACAGACTCTGCAAACAGCCTGGAGCCAGGACCCTCCATAATGTCTCCCACGCTGGTGCAGGGGCCCAAGCACTTTGGCCATCCTCTACTGCTTAGCAGGGAGCTGAATCAGAAGTGGAACAGCCAGGACTCGAACTTGCTTCCATATGGGATGCTGCTACACCACAACACTGATCTGATTCACAACACTTTAAGATGGTTAAAATGATAATTCTATGTTAATATATTTTACTACATTAAAAAATCATAGTCAAAAAATGCAGTACAGAATAAATGATGTAAAATTTTCTACAACTAGCCTGAACTCTTCAAAACATTCATGCCATGAAAAATCCACAAACATTAGGGAATTGCTCTAGATTAAAAGAGAACAGAGATCAAACAATCAAGTGCAATGATGAAACTTTGATTCAATTCTGCCTTGAAAAAAAAAACTCTTTAAACTACATCCTTGTGTGGTGAGTGTTTGGCCTAGCTGTTCAGACATTGGTTGGGATTCCCGCACCCGTACTGGAGTACTTGGATTTGAGTCTTGGATCCACTCCCAATTCCAGCTTCCTTCCAATGTGCATCCTGGGTGGCAGCAGCAACAGCTCAACCACTTGGACCTGGATTGAGTTCTGGGCTCTTGGCTTCAACCAATCCAGCTTTCTGCTAGTGGCCTGGGAAAGCAGCAGCAGATGGCACAAGTGCTTGGGCCCCTGCACCTACATGGGGGACCCAGAATAAGCTCTTGATTTCTGTCTTCAGATTGGCCCAGCCCTGGCTGTTACGGCCACTGGGGAATGAACCAGGGGATGGAAGCTCTTTCTTTCTCTCTCTGTCTCTCCCTCCTTCTCTTTCTCTCTCTAACTCTGCCTTTCAGATAAATAAATCTTTAAAAAAAAGAAAAATAGGCAGACAGAGGTAAAGCAAATGTAGCAAAATGTTAGCAAATGTTGAATTTAGATGGAAGATATTTAAGCATTGTTCATTGTGTTGTTCTTTCAACTGCTCTACATACTTTTAAAAAGATTTTATTTATTTATTTGAGAGGTAGAGTTAAAGAGATAGGCAGAGATATAGAGATCTTCCATTCACTGGTTCACTCCCCAAATGGCTGCAATGGCCAGAGCTGGGCCGATCCAAAGCCAGGAGCCAGCAGCTTCTTCCAGGTCTCCCGTGCGGGTGCAGGGGCCCAAGCACTTGGGCCATCTTCCCCTGCTTTTGCAGGCTCATTAGCAAAGAGCTGGATGGGAAGTGGAGCAACCAGGTTTCTAACTGGTGTCTATATGGGATCCTGCTTTGCAGGCGTAGGCTTAGTCTACTATGCCACAGCACCAGGCCCCATTGTCAGAATGTAATCTGAGTAACAGTCACCCAAAGCCCCTCTGATAGTGGGCAGGGGTCTGCCCATCACTTCCTGCCACCTGGTGCCTCGTGCGCGTGTTCTGCACCTGGGCATAAAGCCTTTCCCTCTGTCAGCAAACCCATAGCTTTCAAATAAAATTGTTTCATTGCTTTTAAAGACCTGAATCAGTCACTGATGTTCTAAATCAATGAGCCATGGGTGAGCCAATGTTTTGTCTATAAAGGACATAGAAAAAAGATATAGAGAATGCTCCTACTACTTTTATATGACAGTCTATTATCTTCCAGGCAAGAGACAAACTACAACTGTGAAACGAACTGCGGGCCATCAAACCAATACAAAGCACTCAGGGTCTGAACACGTGCAAAGGTGCCAGAGGCGCTGAATGTTCCGCCTCCCCGGAATCCAGTGCCACTTTTCCAGCAAGGTAGGCGCTGGCAGATCGAGTGGGCAGAAAGCAGAAAGGCTTCTCTGAAGTTTGCGATAATGTGACTGCCACTCACTGAGCACCCACAGTCCCCGCGCTGTGTTAACCCTTCACCGGCATTGCTTCACCAAATTCTCCCAATGGCACATCTACAATTCAGCTACATATAAACAGATTGTCTCCACTTTA
Organism: Oryctolagus cuniculus; assembly: GCF_051225735.1. Taxonomy (NCBI): domain Eukaryota; kingdom Metazoa; phylum Chordata; class Mammalia; order Lagomorpha; family Leporidae; genus Oryctolagus; species Oryctolagus cuniculus. The sequence continues at coordinate 144,332,031 of NC_142873.1, read as the reverse complement.
CACAAAAACTGGGTCTCAAGTTGGTGGGATCCCTAAGCCAACGTCCCAGAAATAGGAGGGGCAGCATCCAAGCACAAGTGTATGGCTCCAGCCCCGGGGGTGGGAGTGCCAGGCCCACAAAGGAGCCAGCCAGCTCTGGCTTTCTGGTCCAGCTCTCAGCAGCAGCCCTGAGCCCTAAGCCCCACCGCTCAGACTCTTGGGCCAATCCAGAGACAGGCCAATGAAGAGCAACAGATTCTGCTTCTCTCTGCCCACTCTCAGTGCAAAAGTTTCGTTTGCAGGTGCCTTTCACAGCACACAATTGTTGGCTCCTGAGGGTCCAATGAGTTACCTGCGCTCCCTGCAAGAACTGGGCCAGATTGAGCCCTTGCCATTGCTCCCCCCTCACAAATCAGGGGCACCGACAAACCCCCGATCCTCCATGTTAGCTTCCTCCATGGGAACTGGATTTCTCCCACTTGCATTGTCCTTGGCTTGGCAAAGCCTCATGGTTAAATTAAGCCAGGGCCTTAGAGCCAGACAGCCCCAGGTTCAAGTCCCTGCTTCACCACTATCCTCACCTTCAGGCTCCGGAACCTAAAAACGCAAGTTCTAACCGTCCCTTGTCACAGGGTGGCCATGAGGACAAACTGCACAGACTGATGGGAAGCACCCAGTCCAGTGCCTGGGCCTGCAACCCCCAGCCCGGAGCCGTGATTCCAGAGCCTTCCCTTGTGAGCCCCCTGCTGTTGTCTAGACCAGCGCACACCCCAGGCTTCAAGGGCCCAAGGACTTGGGCCATCTTCTACTGCCTTCCCAGGCCATAGCAGAGAGCTGGATAGGAAGTGGAACAGCAGGGGCTCGAACCGGCACCCATATGGGATGCTAGCACAGCAGGTGGCAGCTTTACCCTCTACACCACAGCGCTGGCCCCAACATTACAAGGTTTCTATAGGCAGGCAGCTCCTGGCCCTGGTTCTCTCTGGCTCTGTATCACTAGAGTGCTTTTGGCCTTCTCCTCACGTTTGCCGCTTCCTGGTCATAAGGTGGTTGCCCTAGCTCCAGGCATATCACCCACACTCAGAGTTGGAAGAACAGCTGCGAGGAAGCTCCCATCACAGCCAACCCTTTCCCGGGAGAGCAAAGCCTTTCCCAGAAGTCTCCGCTTGGCTGAGTCACTTGAACACTCACAGCTACGAGTGCAGCTAGGAACAGGAATTTCATGACTGGCTGATGAGATCATCGCTTATGCCCTGCGGTGGGTCCCACTGCCACCCAGCAGGCTTGGAGGACTGCTAGTGACGACGGAGGGCGGGGGGACATTTGGGAGGTGACCGGCTGTCACTTCCTACTTTGTCAGTCACCTCTCTCCTTTCAGTCCTACACCCAGATTACTTTACTCAGTCATTTATCTGGTTAGCCCTGGTAGGCATTTGATCTTTCAGCTCATGGACAAGGCTCAGGTTACAAAATGTGCAAGAGTGTTAATTGTCCTCCATTATCCTCTAAAGTAATAAAATAATCTTCTCTCTTAAAGTAATAAAATAATCCCCACCCCAAGATATAGCAAGGAATATGACAACCCAGCCAGAGACCCCATTTCCCAGTGTCCCTTGCAGCTAGCTGGGCGTGGCCCAGTAAATGAGTATGCACCATCAGAAAGAGAGTAAAATTGCTACGAGCATCACTACTTCTACATCATTTCTCAAAAGGAAATTGTTAGTCATCTACTTTCTACTTCCTCTTTTCCCCTTTTCTCACAGGCCGGGATGTGTGGTCGTGGTGCAGGGCTGGTTTCACAATGTCCTGGGCACCAGCAGAGCCACAAGGCAGAAGGAGCCCACGTCCCTAGGTGGCTACCAGAGCCCAGCCTCGTGAACACCTCTGCACGCACCCGGAACCAATGGTATGGTGAATTAGGTTCTAAAGAAACATTTTTTAAAAGACTATTTTTTCTTTGAGAGGCAGAGTTATAGACAGAGAGAGGGAGAGACACAGAGTCTTCCGTCCACGGGTTCACTCCCCAAATGGCTACAATGGCTGGGCTGATTGGAAGCTGGGAGTCAGGAGATTCTTCCAGGTCTTCCACATGGATGCAGGAACCCAAGCACCTGGGCCATCTTCTACTGCTTTCCTAGGCCATAGCAGAGAGCTGGATTGGAAGTGGAGCAACTGGGTCTTGAACTGGCACCCATACATGATGTCGGTGCTTCAGGCCAGGGCATTCACCCTCAAGGCCTCCTTCATTGATGGCCCCTTCTTTTCACTGGGATCTTACTCACAGAGATTAAAATAAGGTTTTAAAGAAAAGCAAACAAAGCAAAACTTGAGGTTTTTTTTTTAAGATTTATTTATCTGAAAGGTAGAGCTGTACAGAGAGAGAGAATCTTCCATCCACTGGTTCACTCCCCAAATGGCTGCAACAACCAGGGCTGGGCCAGGCCAAAGCCAGGAACCTGGAATTCTATTGGGTGTTGCACATGAGTGGTGGGGACCCAAATACTTGGTCATCTTCTGCTGCTTTCGCAGGCTCATTAGCAGGAAGCTAGATCAGAAGTGGAGTTTCTAGGACTCGAATCAGTGCTCGTATGGGATGCTGGCATTGTAGGTGGTGGCTTAATCCACTGTGCCACAATACCAGCCCCACAAAACTTGTTAAAAAAGAGATTTTTTTTAAAAAATCCTGTATTTTGGAGTCTATTAAAGCAGTTTATTTTGTTCCTTAACTAACAAGGAATGGAACTTCATTATGCTAACAGTTGTAGTTATTATCAAAAGGGTTTTGGGAGCTAAGATGAGGAAACAGACAAGTCAAATACAGGAATAGAAGATGTTTTTATGAAGGCCTGCAGTAATGAGAAGGCAACCTAACCATTAACAGCCCCTTCTGGTTCACACGGAAGGGAAATACAGAAATCAGGGTGCACCTGAACCGCTGCTGTCTCCATGGTTTAAGGGGAGGAGGCCTTTGGGGCTGTGAATTCGGTGGGAGTATCCTTAGTCAGGGTCTTCAAGTTGCAAGTGACTCTGAGTCATTCCAGTGAAACAAAACCAAAAGGAATGGGTCACACAGTCACCAGGGAGGGCAGAGGATCCACGGAAGAGCTCCGCAGCCAAGGCTGTGGAAACGACAGGACCCCATAGACTCGGAATCCCCCTTGCTGAAACTCCCTGGTTTCCCTAGAGCAGATGTTAGTGTCAAACAGAATCACCTGGAGGGGTTACTGCCCCCAGAGTTTCTAATTCAGTCCCAGCCAGGAGGGCCAGGGACTTTGTATTTGCAACCAGTTCCCGGATGCTGCTGGTCCAGGGTGCTCCGCTCCAGGGGAAGCCCGCTGAGTGACAGGCTCTGGCTCCTACAGCCCTCCATCCCCAGGGTCTTCACTCAGATTGCAAGCCCTGGGGCAGTCTGGTTGCTGGTGGGGCTGGGAGGGGGAGGGGGACCGTGTGGTTGTATCACTTGGGGGTAGGCTGTGTGGGAGGAGGAGTTCCTCTAAGCAAGTGAGGCCCAATGCACAATTCTCTCCATCAGCAGTGAGAGCTGCTGCAGTAACTTCTCCTTTCAGGACAGAAAGTTCCAGAAGTTGGGGTGGGGGGGGTGGAGAAAGGAGTCCTCCACAGACTGTTGTCTCTGTTTAGACCTCATTCCATTTTCCTGTCCAAGAGAGGAGGCTCCTGCCCCCTGGGGGCCAAACCAATTCAGCTGCTTGGCTGACTACAGAAACGTGCACTGCCCCAGGGCCCATTTTGACCTGTTAGGCTGCAGCCTGGGGCAGTCTGTCACACAGGCTGTAGCTTTGTTCATCTTCAGAGAGAGGGACACTGACAGTTCCTGTCTCATTTTCACATCAAATATATTTTTAAGATTTATTTATTTATTTGAAAGGCAGAGAGAGAGAGAGAGAGAGAATGTTCCACCTGCTGATTCACCTCCCAAATGCACACAACAGCAAGGATTGGCCCAGGAAAGCCAGGAGCCAGGAACTCCATCCAGGTCTCCCACATAGGTGGTAGAAACCCAAATTCTGGCCGGTGCCGCGGCTCATTAGGCTAATCCTCCGCCTTGTGGTGCCAGCACACCGGGTTCTAGTCCCAGTTGGGGCGCTGGATTCTGTCCCGGTTGCCCCTCTTCCAGGCCAGCTCTCTGCTGTGGCCAGGGAGTGCAGTGGGGGATGGCCCAAGTGCTTGGGCCCTGCACCCCATGGGAGACCAGGATAAGTACCTAGCTCCTGCCATCGGATCAGCACAGTGCGCCGGCTGCAGTGTGCCAGCCGCAGCGGCCATTGGAGGGTGAACCAACGGCAAAGGAAGACCTTTCTCTCTGTCTCTCTCTCTCACTGTCCACTCTGCCTGTCAAAAAAAAAAAAAAAAAAAAAAAAAGAAAGAAAGAAAGAAAGAAAAGAAAAGAAAAAAAGAAACCCAAATTCTTGGATCGCCTTCACCTGCTTCCCAGGCACATTAGCAGGAAGCTGGATCGGAAGCAGAGGAGCCAGGACTGGTTTTAACCGCTGCGCCACAGCGCCAGCCCCCACATCATATTTTACCTGCTCCTGGAGAGGAGGAAGAACTTCCTCCTCCCTCTTAGGTTCTGGGGCTGGCCCCAGAATAACAGGAGAAAAGTGTACAAATGATTTTACTATTTTTGTGTGTACATGGGAGTCTTCAGGATGAAAATGAGGACCTGAAGAAGCTGCTAATCCCCAAAGCTTGTGCACCTCCAACACAAGCAGGGAAGGCAACAGGACCAAGGGCCTTGTGGAAAGGCAATGAACTGTGGGACAATGACTGGAAAGTATTTGGGGAAACTAATTGGGAGATAAGGTTATTTTAGTAGGTCTGTGTCAGCACGAACGCCCAGTCTCTGGCAATAAGAAAATTCTCTTCCTGATACAGGGAGTGCACCCTTTCCGAGGGAAATTCCCTGAGATGCTTTTAGATAGAAAGCGGGAGGTCACAGAGCCCTACCTGTGTCATGAATATGCAAAGTTGAATCATGAATATGCAAAAAGCATGTATGAGCTCTGAGTCCCCTTCCTTCATAGTGAATTTTCTTCTTTAAAAAGCCTTGCCTGGGCCGGCGCCGCGGCTCACTAGGCTAATCCTCCGCCTAGCGGCGCCGGCACACCAGGTTCTAGTCCCGGTTGGGGCGCCGGATTCTGTCCCGGTTGCCCCTCTTCCAGGCCAGCCCTCTGCTGTGGCCAGGGAGTGCAGTGGAGGATGGCCCAGGTGCTTGGGCCCTGCACCCCATGGGAGACCAGGGAAAGCACTTGGCTCCTGGCTCCTGCCATCGGATCAGCGCGGTGCGCCGGCCGCAGCACGCCGGCCGCGGCGGCCATTGGAGGGTGAACCAACGGCAAAGGAAGACCTTTCTCTCTGTCTCTCTCTCTCACTGTCCACTCTGCCTGTCAAAAAATAAATAAATAAAAATAAATAGGCCGGCGCCGCGGCTCACTAGGCTAATCCTCCGCCTAGCGGCGCCGGCACACCGGGTTCTAGTCCCGGTCGGGGCACCGGATTCTGTCCCGGTTGCCCCTCTTCCAGGCCAGCTCTCTGCTGTGGCCCGGGAGTGCAGTGGAGGATGGCCCAGGTGCTTGGGCCCTGCACCCCATGGGAGACCAGGAAAAGCACCTGGCTCCTGGCTCCTGCCATCGGATCAGCGCGGTGCGCCGGCCGCAGCGCACCAGCCGCGGCGGCCATTGGAGAGTGAACCAACGGCAAAGGAAGACCTTTCTCTCTGTCTCTCTCTCTCACTGTCCACTCTGCCTGTCAAAAAATAAATAAATAAAAATAAATAAATAAAAATAATAAATAAAAAGCCTTGCCTGGGTCGGTGCTGTGGCGCAGCAGGTTAAAGCCCGGCCTGCAGTGCCGACATCCCATATGGGCACCAGTTCGAGTCCCAGCTGCTCCTCTTCTGATTCAGCTCTCTGCTATGGCCTTGGAGAGCAGTGGAAGATGGCCCAAGTCCTTGGGCCCCTTCATCCACATGGGAGACCCGGAAGAAGCTCCTGGCTTCGAATGGGCGCAACTCCGGCCATTGCAGCCATCTGGGGAGTGAACCAGCAGATGGAAGACCTCTCTCTCTGTCTCTACCTCTCTCTGTAACTCTTTCAAATAAATAAAAAATAATTAAAAAAAAAAAAAAACCTGGCCGGCGCTGCGGCTCACTAGGTTAATCCTCCGACTTGCGGTGCCGGCACACCGGGTTCTAGTCCCAGTTGGGGCGCCGGATTCTGTCCTGGTTGCCCCTCTTCCAGGCCAGCTCTCTGCTGTGGCCAGGGAGTGCAGTGGGGGATGGCCCAAGTCCTTGGGCCCTGCACCCCATGGGAGACCAGGAGAAGCACCTGGCTCCTGCCATCGGATCAGCGCGGTGCGCCAGCCACAGTGCGCCGGCCACGGCGGCCATTGGAGAGTGAACCAACAGCAAAGGAAGACCTTTCTCTCTGTCTCTCTCTCTCTCACTGTCCACTCTGCCTGTCAAAAAAAAAAAAAAAAAAAAAACAAAAAACAAAAAACAAAAACCTTGCTAAACTAAGTAAACAAGCCGGTGACTGTGGTAGTCTGGATTATCATCATTCCAACTTTCTTCAACTGGGATCCACTTGAGCTTATAAACCAATATGGCCAACATTGCCATGAAGCTTATTAATACCTTCGTTTTAGTAGTTCCATGGTCATCGGTGTAACATACCCTGTGAACAGAATAAGGGATCACAGCTACAGGGTTATCTCAGTAGACGCATGAGAAACACCAGGCAATATCCACACCCTTTCATGACGAAGGCACCAAAGGGATAAACAGGAAACGTTATGAACTGCGAAGGGCTTCCAAACGCACTACCCCGTGTGCTTGTGAAAGTGAGCCCACGGACTGGGTCGGCTGCTTCTTATCACCCGTGTCAGAGACCCCACCGAGCCCAGCCTGCGCGACTTCAGGCATGTCTGGATCCAGCAGCGTGTAGACCTCTGGTTCTTTTCTCAGCGGTATTTATTCTGTTTGGCTGCATTCACAACAGGCGGCGAGGCAGCTGCTGGCAGTTCCACATCTTCACTGCTGTGCGTCCTCCACAGCGTGGGGGAGAGAGATGCGGGAGGGGACGGGGGGAGGGGAGGGAACAGAGGGAGGGCATGCATTTTCTTCCAATGTCCATGCGAATGTAACCATTATCATGAAGGGTCTCACAGCCCCATCCTTGGACCAATCACTGGTGCCAAAGAAACCTTGAACTGGACAGCTAGGGGTCGTCTGGTCAGGACCAAGCAAACCACAGGAGCTGAATGATTTCCCACGGGAAGATAGGCCAAGCAGTGAAGGCCCATCTGCCACACCCTAAAGTGCTGGGGGAAGGGGGACACCAGAGTTCAAGTGCAAAGGAAGTGTAGCAAGCGGGCAGCAGCCAAGAAGCCGGAAGGGAAGAGGGAAAGGAATGCTTAGAGGGAGTAATTTGTGTTTTACAGAGGTCGCAGAGCTGGAAATGGCAGAAAACCTAAATGTGTGTTCTTTTAGTTCCAAAGGACACGCAGTGAGCACGGGGCCACAGAGTTCACCAGGGCTGAGAAGGGGAGGGCTGTGACAGCTAGAGACATTCAGCAGGCTCCTGGAGGGGCACTTAGCCCAGCCCGGAAGAAGGAATCAGGGACGACTTTTGGGCAGAGGAGGCTTAAAGGACAGTAGGGCTCTGTCGAACGGGTAAAGGAGAGACACAGGAGAAGATCTTGGCTGGGGAAGCAGGGGAGGTCATGAGGGCCAGAGCACCAAAGCTGGATGTCGCTGTCCCCATGGTCTGGGGGACTTCCTCATCCCGCCCACCTCCCCCCAGCCCTGACCTATGGCGTTGCATTGCTACAAAGCATCAGTTTTTGGAGCCACACATTACTCACATGGGGGTTTCCAGAAGCTTCCTCACCGTGTCAGGGACTGTGGCCCGGGCTCGGCAGCATGCACGCTCACTTCCCCTCTTTGGGATGGAGTTATCTTTTTGTAAAACAACATGGGCTGTGCTGACGTTGTTCAGTTGTGCGTCTGTGTAACTGAGACGCTGTTGGATTATGTGCTTTAAATGGGTCAGTTCAGGGGTGTGTGAATTAAGTCTCACAAAAGCTGTTTGCTTTTATTTTTGTAAAGATTTCTTTATTTACTTGAAAGGCAGAGTGACAGAGAGAGAGAGAGAGAGAGAGAGAGAGAGAGAGATCCTCCATCTGCCAGTCTATTCCCCCATATGCCCACCATAGCCAGGGCTGGGCCAGGGCAGAGTCAGGAAGCAGGAACTCCATCCAGGTCTCCCACGTTGGGTGAGAGGATCCCAGGCGCTCTAACACGGGATGCGGCAGCTGCCGTTCTGCTGGGCCCACCCCTGCTTCGTTTGCTTGCTTTGGTTTTGTTTTCTGCCCCTTGCTGGCAGATGGGGAAGCAGAGATGTTGTAGTCAAGGCTTCCTGGGACCTTGAGTACTTTGTTCCTTTCTCTCTCTGAGCCTCGTTTTCCTCCTTGTAAGAGGGGCAGTCTTCATCTTGCAGGGTTGTTCAGGTGCTGAGAGACCCAGGCAGTCTGAGGTTAGAAGGTTTCCTCCTCTATCACCTGCTTCTGTCTCTGTGTTTCTACTTCCTCATCTATCGCATGGGGAGAAAAAGTCCACTTCATGGTGTTGTTGGTACCCATAAGACTGCGTTGATGCCTGTGGAATTCAGGAACTAGGGCCCCCTATGGGACACCTGGGTTGAGTTCCTGGCTCCTGGCTTCAGCCTGACCCAGCCTGGCTCAGCCCTAGGTGTTGCAGGCATTTGCAGGGTGAACCAGCAGGTGGGAACTCCCTCTCTCCCCCACTGCCTTTCAAATAAATGAATAAACACATTTTTTCATCAGCTAGCTTATTTCTTTTTAAAAAAAATTGTTTTATTTATTTGAAAGAGAGTTTTAGAGAGAGAGGGAGGGAAAGATAGAAAGATCTTCCATCTGCTGGCTCACTCCCCAAATGGCCACAACAGCTGGGGCTGGGCCAGGAGTCAGGAGCTCCCTCTAGGTGTCCCATGGTAGACTTGGGCCATCTTCCACTGCTTTCCAGGTGCATCAACAGGAACCTGGATTGAAAGTGGAGCAGCTGGGGACTCTTGCGTGCCGTGACCTAACCCATTGCACCACAACACTCGCTCCAATTGTATCTCTTTCAAATCCTGAATTCGATTTGGGCTCCCCTTGACAGGGTGTAGCTGCTCACCCAAACCTAGTCCTGAACCCCCTTTCGCTCAGGACTGAGATCACACACACACCTGAGCTCTGCCCGCAAGGTGGTACACGTTTTGGGGGTGGTCTACCAGAGTGTGCTCCACTTCCCTGAAAATGCCTTTCCCACAAGAGTGGGTTCCAGCAGCCCCAGCTCCTAAATGGACACAGGTGGACCCCTCACCCAGGACCAGGCTTTCTGAGGAGGAGAGAATCCATGGACACAGAAGCACTGGCAGAGCCCTTGGGGGTGGGAAGGGCAGTGTCTATGGGAGACAAGAAACAGCAAGAAAGCCTGGTGGTCAGAGGAGTGAGCCTGGGGCGAGGGCGGGGCTTGGTGAGGCCTGGGGCGCAGTGGGGAGCAGTGGCAGCGTCTGTGCCTGGAGACAGCGGCATCTGGCTGCGTTCTCTAGAGCTCACTCCAGGGCCAGGGGTTTGGCCTGGTGGCTGGGACGCTGGGAACGTGTCCGCTTCCCTGGGTTCTAGTCGCCACTTCAGAGCCCAGCTGCTCATGTGCACCCTGGGAGGCAGCAGGTGATGGTTCAAGTGGTGGGTCCCTGCTGCCAGTCTGATCAGGTTTCCAGCTCCTGGATTCAGCCTGGCTCAGTGGGCATCTGGGAGAGTGAATCCGCGGATGGAAACCTTCTGTCTTTCTCTTTTTCTCTTGGCTTTCAGGTAGATACATTTAAAAAAAAAAAAAACTAACTAGCAGTGCCTGTGCTGTGGCACAGCTCCTTTGTGGATCCCGCATCCCATACGGGCACCAGTTCAAGTCCCAGCGGCTCCACTTCTGATCCAGCTCTCTGCTTTGGGCTGGGAAAGCTGTAGAAGATGATCAAGTCCTTGGGCCCCTGAACCTGAGTGGAAGACCTGGAAGAAGCTCCTGGCTCCTGGATTTGGATCAGCCCCAGCTCTGGCTGTTGCGGCCATTTAGGGAGTTGTGGGGAGCAACCGGACTGGACTAAGTTACTGGAATTAAGACTTATTCTATGCATCTGCTCTCCCACAATATGGCGCTGGGAGAGAAGTAAACAGCTTCCGCACAGCTGCCTCCAGTTCAACCAATTAACTGTAGGACTTGCTCCTGATTGGAGAGCAGCATACTCGGCGTGTGGGCAGCCGAGTTGGAATTGGCGGAGGAGGACTATAAAGGAGGAGAGAGACGGCATGCACCAGGAACATCTAAGGGGAACACCTGAGGAACACCTGTGCAGCCCCCGAGAGAGCCGGCCGGCGGTGTGCCGCTCCCCTGCGGAAGTGGGGAATGCGGCCAGGGGGAACTGCCCTTCCACGGAGGTGGAAGGGATAGTAGCCAACCCGGGAAGAACCAGCAGCAAACCCGGGGAGGGCCGAGCAGACGAAAGAACAGCGCAGGGTCCTGTGTCGTTCCTCCACGAAGAGGGGGAGCGACATAATGGTGCCGTGACTCGGATATGAAGCCTAGGCAGGGTTTAGTGTCGTTCCTCCATGAAGAGGGGGAGCGACATAATGGTGCCGTGACTCGGATAGGAAACCTAGCTCGGATAGGAAACCTAGGACGGATAGGAAACTTAGGAGGGAAGAAGCGGGAAGAAATGGGCTAATATCGGAGAGAGAGACTAGCAAACAGCCTAGGGAAAAGCCGGACGAAAAAGGAGCCGGAAGAAGCTATTGAAAGCCTAGGCATAGACTCGGATACGGACTACGGGGGGAAGCTGGGAGAAATCTCTAAGGTCGAAAGCGAAAGTGAAAGCTAGAACAAACAGACTCGGACGCGGACTGTGGGGAGAGGCCAGGAGAAATGAGGGAGGAATATTGTTGGAAGAAAACTTAGGGAAACATACCGGGTAGAGAAAAATGTTAGGGAAATTGAAGCCGTGGGGGGCAGGCCAAGGCGGATACGAAAGCCACTTTGGGGTTCTCAAGTTAGCCCGGGAATAGGGGGCGAAAAGTTGAAACCAGAAGCTGAAACGTGAGCCAGGTTGGGATCCGTCTGATTAGCCCAGGGAGCAAAGGACGGGAAGCCAAACCGTGGGGCGGAGACGTACGCTGGGTTGAATTCGCCAGGCTAGCCCGGGGAACTTAGATTGAATGCTAGTGGCGGACACGTGAGCTACGCTGTGTTACTCGCGGAAGCCGCCGCGTGCAGAGAGCACGGGGCGTGAATAGATAGGGAACGGGCTGGCGTAGGCCGTGGTTCAGACGCGAAAGGGTTAAGCGTGGAGACCGCGGAGCGCACGAAGCCAAGCCGCGCAAAGCCGAGCCGCGCAGATGAGGCGCGGGCTGAAGCGGCGCAGAGCCGGGAACCCGCCGGCAGGGCGAGGCGCCGGAAAGCCGCAGGGATAAGAGAAACAGAAGTTTAGAAGTAAAAGAGAAAAATAGGAATGCTGGAAGATAGAAGTAAAATGGGAGAAATAGGAATGCCCGGAGATAGAGAAATAGAGAAATAAAAAGGCCTCCCTACAACACTGCAATGTGAGAGCTTGGATTCGGTCTGCCTAATCAAGTGAGGCGATGAGCACCTGCGGGCAGCTAGCAGCTTATGCGCCGCAGGTCACCGAAGACAGGCACGAATTAACATCAGTAAGGCTTCCCCACAATACAACAATATTAAGCTTGGATTCGGTCTGCCTGATTTAAGGCGGTAAGCGCCAGCAAGCAGCTCGACCAGAGTATGAGCTGCAGGTCACCGAAGATAGGCACGAACCAACACTAATAAGTCTCCCCCACAATAAGGCAATGAGAAGGCTTGGATTCGGTTTGCCTGATAGGTCTTGTAAGTCCCCTGCAGGCAGAGCAGAGCATGCGCTGCAGGGCACCGAACACAGGCACGCATCAGCGCCTAAAAACCTCCTCACAATGGCGAAGAGAGGACCCGGATTCGGTTTTCCTGATTGATAGGACTTGTAAGAGCCTGTGGCAACTCTAGCAAGTAGGGCAGAGTGTGTGCCGCGGGACACTGAAGACAGGCGCGTATCAACGCCAAAAAATAAAAAGAAAGGGGGATCTGTGGGGAGCAACCGGACTGGACTAAGTTACTGGAATTAAGACTTATTCTATGCATCTGCTCTCCCACAATATGGCGCTGGGAGAGAAGTAAACAGCTTCCGCACAGCTGCCTCCAGTTCAACCAATTAACTGTAGGACTTGCTCCTGATTGGAGAGCAGCATACTCGGCGTGTGGGCAGCCGAGTTGGAATTGGCGGAGGAGGACTATAAAGGAGGAGAGAGACGGCATGCACCAGGAACATCTAAGGGGAACACCTGAGGAACACCTGTGCAGCCCCCGAGAGAGCCGGCCGGCGGTGTGCCGCTCCCCTGCGGAAGTGGGGAATGCGGCCAGGGGGAACTGCCCTTCCACGGAGGTGGAAGGGATAGTAGCCAACCCGGGAAGAACCAGCAGCAAACCCGGGGAGGGCCGAGCAGACGAAAGAACAGCGCAGGGTCCTGTGTCGTTCCTCCACGAAGAGGGGGAGCGACATAATGGTGCCGTGACTCGGATATGAAGCCTAGGCAGGGTTTAGTGTCGTTCCTCCATGAAGAGGGGGAGCGACATAATGGTGCCCTGACTCGGATTAGGAAACCTAGGACGGATAGGAAACTTAAGAGGGAAGAAACGGGAAGAACTGGGAAAATACCGGAGAGAGAGACTAGCAAACAGCCTAGGGAAAAGCCGGACGAAAAGGGTGCCGGAAGAAGCTATTGAAAGCCTAGGCATAGACTCAGATACGGACTACGGGGGGAAGCTGGGAGAAATCTCTAAGGTCGAAAGCGAAAGTGAAAGCTAGAACAAACAGACTCGGACGCGGACTGTGGGGAGAGGCCAGGAGAAATGAGGGAGGAATATCGTTGGAGGAAAGCTTGGGGAAACATACCGGGTAGAGAAAAATGTTAGGGAAATTGAAGCCGTGGGGGGCAGGCCAAGGCGGACACGAAAGCCACTTTGGGGTTCTCAAGTTAGCCCGGGAATAGGGGGCGAAAAGTTGAAACCAGAAGCTGAAACGTGAGCCTGGTTGGGATCCGTCTGATTAGCCCGGGGAGCAAAGGACGGGAAGCCAAACCGTGGGGCGGAGACGTACGCTGGGTTGAATTCGCCAGGCTAGCCCGGGGAACTTGGATTGAATGCTAGTGGTGGAGACGCAAGCTACGCTGTGTTACTCGCGGAAGCCGCCGCGTGCAGAGAGAGCACGGGGCGTGAATAGATAGGGAACGCTGGCGTAGGCCGTGGTTCAGACGCGAAAGGGTTAAGCGTGGAGACCGCGGAGCGCGCGAAGCCGAGCCGCGCAAAGCCGGGAAGCTGCGCAGATGAGAGAGGCGCGCGGGCTGAAGCGGCGCAGAGCCGGGAACCCGCCGGCGGGGCGAGGTGCCGGAAAGCCGCAGGGATAAGAGAAACAGAAGTTTAGAAGTAAAAGAGAAAAATAGGAATGCTGGAAGATAGAAGTAAAATGGGAGAAATAGGAATGCCCGGAGATAGAGAAATAGAGAAATAAAAAGGCCTCCCTACAACACTGCAATGTGAGAGCTTGGATTCGGTCTGCCTAATCAAGTGAGGCGATGAGCACCTGCGGGCAGCTAGCAGCTTATGCGCCGCAGGTCACCGAAGACAGGCACGAATTAACATCAGTAAGGCTTCCCCACAATACAACAATATTAAGCTTGGATTCGGTCTGCCTGATTTAAGGCGGTAAGCGCCAGCAAGCAGCTCGACCAGAGTATGAGCTGCAGGTCACCGAAGATAGGCACGAACCAACACTAATAAGTCTCCCCCACAATAAGGCAATGAGAAGGCTTGGATTCGGTTTGCCTGATAGGTCTTGTAAGTCCCCTGCAGGCAGAGCAGAGCATGCGCTGCAGGGCACCGAACACAGGCACGCATCAGCGCCTAAAAACCTCCTCACAATGGCGAAGAGAGGACCCGGATTCGGTTTTCCTGATTGATAGGACTTGTAAGAGCCTGTGGCAACTCTAGCAAGTAGAGCAGAGTGTGTGCCGCGGGACACCGAAGACAGGCGCGTATCAACGCCAAAAATAAAAAGAAAGGGGGATCTGTGGGGAGCAATCCGGACTAGACTAAGTTACTCGAATTAAGACTTATTCTATGCATCTGCTCTCCCACAACATGGCGTTGGGAGAGAAGTAAACAGCTTCCGCACAGCTGCCTCCAGTTCAACTAATAAACTGTAGGACTTGCTCCTGATTGGAGAGCAGCGTACTCGGCGTGTGGGCAGCCGAGTTGGGATTGGCGGAGGAGGACTATAAAGGAGGAGAGAAACGGCATGCACCAGGAACATCTATGGGGAACATCTAAGGGAACCCGTGCAGCCCCCAGAGAGCCGGCCGGCGGTGTGCCGCTCCCCTGCGGAAGTGGGGAATGCGGCCAGGGGGAACTGCCCTTCCACGGAGGTGGAAGGGATAGTAGCCAACCCGGGAAGAACCAGCAGCAAACCCGGGGAGGGCCGAGCAGACGAAAGAACAGCGCAGGGTCCTGTGTCGTTCCTCCACGAAGAGGGGGAGCGACATAATGGTGCCGTGACTCGGATATGAAGCCTAGGCAGGGTTTAGTGTCGTTCCTCCATGAAGAGGGGGAGCGACAGGAGTGAACCAACAGATGGAAGACCTCTCTCTCTCTCTCTCTCCCTCACTCCATCTTTCAAATAAATAAATAAATCTTAAACAAATAAATAAAAAATAAAAAATCTGACTGGAGCAGGTGAGGGTGGGGCAAGAGGAGAAGCAGAGTGAATGTCACAATGGCCTCAGGACTGGGGCAGCAGTGCAGGGAGGAGTGGGGTGCAAGAGTGGGAGTGAGGGCACCGGTGCTGCGACGCAGCAGGTTAAAGCCCTGGCCTGAAGCACCGGCATCCCATATGAGCGCCGGTTCTAGTTCTGGCTGCTCCTCTTCCAATCCAGCTCTCTGCTATGGCTTGGGATAGCAGCAGAAGATGGCTCAAGTCCTTGGGCCCCTGAACCCATGTGGGAGACCCAGAAGAAGCTCCTGGCTCCTGGCTTCAGATCAGTGTAGCTCCAGCCATTGCGGCCATCTGGGAAGTAAACCAGCGGTTGGAAGACCTCTCTCTCTGTCTCTACCTCTCTCTGTAACTCTGTCTTTCAAATAAATAAAAAATAAAATCTTTAAAAATTAAAAAAAAAAAAAAAGAGTGGGAGTGAGGACCTATTCCGATGGTTCCAGTTCCCGGTTCCAGTTCCTCAAGAGACCTGTCGACTTCCTGCCGCCAAGTTCATCCAAATTCCCGTTTCCTGCCCATTGGATTTCCTCCTTGCTTAGGGCAATGTTGAGTAGACACGGCGGCTCCTAGGCTGGTCTTATTCACCACTCTCCAGAACACGGCTCAGCTTCATTCTCCACGACTTATGCCAAGAGTTTTCTCTGGTGAGTGACTCACACAGAAATTAGCCCTCCTGTTAGGGAACGTTTTTCCAGAGAACTCCCAAAGGAAGCAGTCGAGGATATATTTTGCCATGTGGGAAAAACGCTTATGACAGATGACATGCTTCCCCCGGCGATGCCTCCAGCATCAGATAACAGGCACAGATCACAGTGACAGGTGCCAGAATGTATCGCTCATTGTGTTCCAGGCCTCGTCCAACAGCTATGTCTGTTTTAATTCCTTTAAGCTCCAGGGAAACCCTATGAAGTAGGGGATCATTGTTCCTATTTTACAGAGGAGTAAACTGAGGCATAGAAAATTTCAGTAAGATCACACAGCTATCACAACGGGTTAAGCCACTGTTTGCAACTCCAGCAACCCATATGAGCAATGGTTCAAGGTCCTGGCTGCTCTGCTTCCAATCCAGCTCCCTGCTGATGCACCTGGGAAACCAGCAGAAGATGGCCTAAGTGCTTGGGCTCCTGAGAGACTCAGATGGAGTTCCAGGCTCCTGGCTTCAGACTGGCCCAGCCCTGGCTGTTGCAGCCGTTTGGAGAGTAGAACAGCAGATAGAAGATTCTCTCCCCTCCTCCCCCTCCCGTAACCCTACCTTTCAAATAAATTCATTAATTTTAAAAAGAGGAAGAAAACTACTAAGTGACAATTGTGTTCCACACTCTATAGCCAGAGTGTCTCGAGGAGGAACAGGAAGGACGTTTTGGGTGGGAGGAGGTGGGAGGATTCTGTGCCGCTCAGGACTGCGCAACTCACTTGCTGTGCTGGGTTTAGCAGCCCTCGCTCTGCACTCTAACTCTGGGTGGCCGTCTCCACAGCCCTGTGTGTTGGGCACTGTGACTTATCCCCCCCCCCACTTGATAGAAGAGTAAACTGAGGCCCAGGAGGTAGAATAGCTTGCCCTGACTCACCCTCTCGTAGGGGTCTCAGCATCTGAACCCAAGAGCTTGGCTCCGAGTCCTATTGTTTTGTTTTGTTTTGTTTTGTTTTGTTTTGTTTTGTTTTGTTTTGTTTTAGAGATTTATCTATTTGGCCGGCGCCGCAGCTCACTAAGCTAATCCTCTGCCTAGCGGCGCCGGCACTTCAGGTTCTAGTCCTGGTCGGGGCGCCAGATTCTGTCCCGGTTGCCCCTCTTCCAGGCCAGCTCTCTGCTGTGGCCAGGGAGTGCAGTGGGGGATGGCCCAAGTGCTTGGGCCCTGCACCCCATGGGAGACCAGGATAAGTACCTGGCTCCTGCCATCGGATCAGCGCGGTGTGCCGGCTGCAGCACGCCGGCCGTGGCAGCCATTGGAGGGTGAACCAACAGCAGAGGAAGACCTTTCTCTCTGTCTCTCTCTCTCACTGTCCACTCTGCCTGTCAAAAAAAAAAAAAAAAAAAAAAAAAAAGAGAGAGAGAGAGAGAGAGAGATTTATCTATTTATTTGGAAGCCAGAATTACAGAAAGAGAGAGAGGGAGACACGGGGGGGGGGGGGGGAGATTCCATCTGCTGGTTCTCTCCCCAACTGGCCTCAATGGCCAGAACTGGACTGATCCAAAGCCAGGAGCTTCATCCAGGTCTCACATGTGGGTGGCAGGGGCCTGAATAGTTGGGCCATCTTTTGCTGTTTTTCCTGGGTCATTAGCAGGGAGCTGGATCAGAAGTAGATCAGCCGGGACGTGAACCGGCACCCGCATGGAAATCTGGCAATGAAGGTGGCTGTTTAACCTGCTACACCACAATACCATCTATGCTTTTAACCTTTCAGCTCTCCTACCTCACTAAGGGTTACGAGAACAGAGGAAGGAGTGGGTGCCCTGGACAGATAACACCTTGAAGTGGAGTCCAACCATTTGTGCCAGGGGCTCAGCTCAAGGCAGCCACTACAGGCTGCAGAGGCAAAGACTGGCAGGAGGCAGGGACTCTGTCCCAGTTCAGGCCCTGCCAGCAGGTGAGAGGAGCGGGAGAGGGGGTTAGAGACGGTCTAGCCTGGGAAGGACGCTGTAGCTGAGAGAGAAGTGGGAGTGAGGAATCCATAGCGATGTCCAGGAGGCAGGCTGCTGGGGGTGCCTCGTCTGCCCCCACTTGCTTTGTCGCCAGCCCTTCTTCCTGCGACTGAAGGTGCAGTTCTGCCCAGGACACACTGGGTGCTCGTGAGCCTGTAACTGTGACCTCGCTCTCCCAAAAGTGGTGGCAGAGCTCACTGAAACCATTTGGGAGAAAAGCCATCGGTGGTTGAGACAAAGGGTCAAATCTTCCCACGTTAAAGCCCCAGTCTCCCAAATAATTCAGCAAAACCTGGAGGCCAGAGGCCGGGAGAGATCAGTGACTGTCCTCCCTGACCCTGTGCCTTGTCACAGGCTGCAGAGTACGGGAAACGGAATCGTGGGAAGCAGGAGCGCCGCGTCCCTGAAGTCCACTCCACTCCCTTCACCCATTTCAGGCCTTTGACCTTGTTGGGGGCTTCAGCTCAGACTCTGATCCACTTCCTCTTCAGGAGGAATGGTCCTTCCACACTGCGGCCTGTGTCTTGACCACAGTCACAGGTTTGCAAGTAAGACAAACCCAGGCCGGCAAAAGGGACGATTTTGTTAGGAGAATCCAGGGTCTCACGGAGTCCAAGGCAACAACTGCAGCCACGGAAAAGGCTGTTGAAATGAGACCTTTCCCTGCCTGGCTCTACAGAGACGCCAGAATGTGGTTATCACACACCAAAACGGAGCTGAGGCCACCTCCTATATAGAAGTTCTAAGGGAACATGTAGAACCATTTTGATCTCTTTTGGACTTCTCACCTAGGTCAAAGATTTTTTTAAAAAAGATTTATCTATTTAAAAGGCAGAGTTACAGAGATGCAGAGGCAGAGAGATAGAGAGAGAGGTCTTCCATCCGCTGGTTCACTCCCCAAATGCCCACAATGGCTGAAGCTGAGCCAATCCGAAGCCAGGAGCCAGGAACTTTTTATGGGTCTCCCACATGGGTGCAGGGGCCCAAGGACTTGGCCATCTTCCACTGCCTTCCCAGGCCATAGTAGAGAGCTGGATCGGAAGCAGAGCAGCCAGGACTCGAACCAGTGCCCACATGGGATACTGGCATTGCAGGCAGTGCCCCTACCTGCTATGCCACAGCGACGACCCCAAGGTCAAAGATATTAAAAGGGGGTCAGAATGTGGAAAGGGGAGAGGATTAAGCAGGTCTTGCAATGCAACATGGTAAGCTGTCACCGAGGATGCCCATGCACCGTATTGGAGTGCCTGGGTTCACGTCTCACCTTGGCTTCCAATCCAGCTTCCTGCTAGTGCACATCCTGGGAGGCAGCAGGTGATGACTCTGGTACTTGACTCCCTGCCGTCCATGTGGGAAGCCTCGTGGAGATCCTGGCTCCTGACTCCAGCCTGGCTTAGTCCTAGCTGTTGCAAGAATTTTGGAAATGAACCAATGGATGGAAGCTCGCTCTTTCTCTCTTATTCTGCCTTTCATATAAATAATAACAAACTTTTTTTTTTTTTTGACAGGCAGAGTGGACAGTGAGAGAGAGAGACAGAGAGAAAGGTCTTCCTTTGCCGTTGGTTCACCCTCCAATGGCCGCCGCGGCCGGCGCGCTGCGGCCGGCGCACCGCGCTGGTCTGATGGCAGGAGCCAGGAGCCAGGTGCTTTTCCTGGTCTCCCATGGGGTGCAGGGCCCAAGCACCTGGGCCATCCTCCACTGCACTCCCTGGCCACAGCAGAGAGCTGGCCTGGAAGAGGGGCAACCGGGACAGAATCCGGCGCCCCAACCGGGACTAGAACCTGAAGTGCTGGCGCCGCTAGGCGGAGGATTAGCCTAGTGAGCTGCGGCGCCGGCCAAACTTTGTTTTTTAAAAAAGAGATATCTTTGAAGAGAGGTGTTGCTTATACTATGATTCACACCATTTTACCACTCTAGGGTGGGATAGGAGAGAGGAAGAGGCATAAAACATGAAGGACATCAAAACATGTGACCCCAAAGATGACATTTTAGCATGTGCTTTTTTAAAAGATTTATTTATTTATTTATTTCAAAAGCAGAGTTACAGAGAGAGAGAGAAACAATGAGAAAGAGATCTTCCATGTATTGGTTCACTCCTCAGATGGCTGCAAAGGCTAGGGCTGAGTCTGGGCTGGACCAGATCAAAGCCAGGAATCAGGAGCTTCTTCTGGGTCTCACACATGGGTACAGGGTCCCAAGCACTTGGGCCAAATTCAGCTGCTTTCCCAGGTACATTAGCAGGGAACTAGATTGGAGGTGGAGCAGCTGGGTCACGAACGATGCCCATATGGGATGCTGGCATTGCAGGCAGGGGCTTTACCTACTTGCTGCACCACAACACTGATCCTACATATTGATTATTTTGAGCTAAAGACAATTGAGAAATAGCAGTTACAGTCAGGGCTCTCTAATTAACCTCCCCCTTTCCAACTAAAAGTGGGGCATACATTTCCCTTGAAAAAAACCATGCTCCCTATGCCAAAAGGAGGAGGAAAGCATTCTCATCCTTGGAATTGGAGAGCTGATGCTGAACTGAATCTGTACAAATGAACTTTACTAAATAACCCTTACCTTCTATTAGCTCCCCCATAGAGTTCCTATTTTCTTTCCCATAATTAACTGCCCGAGCTCAAACTCCTCTTTTCCTTTGTCTTGTCATGTTTCTACAATGTAACACTTTTTGTTAAAATAGTATCTAAGAGGCTGGTGCTGTGGTGTAGTGGGTAAAGCTGCCACCTGCAGTGCTGGCATCGAGTCCTGGCTGCTCCGCTTCTGATCCAGCTTCTGGCTAATGTGCTTGGGAAAGCAGCAGAAGATGGTCCAAGTTCTTAGGCCCCCGCACCCACATGGGAGACACAGAAGAAGCTCCTGGCTCCTGGCTTCGGATTGGCCCAGCTCTGGCCAGAGTAGCCATTTGGGCTACTCTGAACCAGCAAATGGAAGATCTCTCTATCTCTCTCCCTCTCTGTCTGTCCCCCTCTCAGTTTGTAACTCTGCCTTTCAAATAAATAAATATTTTTAATAAAAAGATATATTTTAAAAGTCTATACTTGTAAGGCACACTGAATGAAGAGAGAGAGAGAGAGACAGAGACCGAGACAGAGAGAGAGAGAGACAGAGATCTTCCATCTGCTGGTTCACTCCTCAAATGGCTGCAATAGCTGGAGCTGGACAATCTGAAGCCAGGAGCCTGGAGCTTTCTCCAGGTCTCCCACAAGGGTGCAGGGTCCCAAGGACTTGGGCCATCTTCCGTTGCTTTTCCAGACACATCAGCAGGGAGATGGAAAATGGAGTAGCTGGGACTTGAACCAGTGCCCTTATTGGATGCTGGCACTGTAGGTGGCAACTTTACCTCCTACACCACAACGCTGGCCTCTAAAAGTACCTAATTTTAATTTGTTGTAGTTTGAATTAATTCCAAAATGTATGCTCAAGAATGATCAATAAAATATTTGCAGCATTTAAAAAGTTATATTCTAGAAACTGGGGTTATGACAATGAATGAGACAGATGTGTTCTCTGTCTTCATGGTGTTTGAATTCTAACAAGGGAGACAGATAGTGAAAATGTAGAAGCAGGGGGCCGGCGCTGTGGTGTAGTAGGTTAAGGGTGCCGGTTCGAGTACCGGCTACTCCCTTCTGATCCAGGTCCTTGCTAATGTGCCTGGGAAAGCAGTGGAAGATGGCCCCAGTGCACCCACATGGGAGACCTGGAGTAGGTTCCTGGCTCCTGGCTTCCGATCGGCCCAGCTTCTGTTGTTGCGGTCATTTGGGGAGTGAACCAGCAGATGGAAACATCTCTGTGTCTTCCTCTCTGTGTCTGTAACTCTGCTTCTCAAATAAATAAATAAATCTTTAAAGCAAAATGTTGGGCTGACGTTGTAGCATGGCATGTAAAGCCACTGTCTGCAGTGCTGGCATTCCATATAGGCACCCGTTCAAACCCACTGCTCCACTTCTGATCCAGCTCTCTGCTATGGCCAGGGAAAGCAGTAGAAGATGGCTCAATCCTTCCTTGCACCCACATGGGAGACCTGGAAGAAGCTCCTGGCTCCTGGCTTTGGATCGGTTTAGCTCTGGCCGTTGCAGCCATCTGGGGAGTGAACCAGCAGATGGAAGACCAATCTCTCTCTCTCTCTCTCTCTCTGCAACTCTGCCTTTTGAATAAATAAATCTTTAAAAAACAACAACAAAATGTCAAAGAAGAAAAACACAAAATGATGTAAATGATAAGTCCAATGAAGGAAGAAACATGAGGCATCTGAGAAGGAAATGCAGTGGTGAATGGGAAGTTACGTAACATGAAGTCCCAGCCCCCATGGGAAACTCAGAGTCCCTTCCAGGGTGTGGCTGGTGCAGGAGGGCAGGGAGCCTAGGGCTTCGCATCTCCATTCCCTTCCCTGGATCTCTTAGCTCCCTGTCGTCCCCTAGATTCCTGGGGTGAACCAGCAGGACATAGAGGGTCACGCAACACTCGAACCCGCTGCTGGCCACTAGTCCTGCCGGATCCCCTCCACCATTCGCCCCCAGCAGAGCGGGCCTCCTGGGTTAATGGCAGGCTGAGGCCTCCCGGACTTGGCCCTGCCTTCGTGTCTGGAACTGCCTTAGAGTTTGGCATAAAGTAGACAGTGGGGCTCTGCCACTTACCAGCAGTGTAACTTGGGGCAATGACTTAACTCTCTCCATGCCCCAGTTCTTCTGTCTGTAAACTGGAGTTGTTAATATTCCTAAACTCCAAGAGCGAGCAGTGCCTCCCCATTATTCAGTGTGAGTGCTCACAATAAGGCAGGACTTCCTCCCCCACCCCCCACCCCCGCAGGCACTGAGATAGCTGCACGTTAGCAAGAAGCTGGATTGGAAGCAGAGTAGCTACAACTTGAACCAGGCACTCTGACACGGGAGGCTGTGTCCCAAGCAGTGACTTAATTTAGAAGATTATCTCATCTCAATCCCCTCTCCCTATTTTACAGATAGAGAAACTGTCATGCCATTTTCAACAAATTCCTAAAGGAATTAAAATTTCTCCTCTGGATTGTAAAGTTATGTCAAACGACATAGAAATTGATCTAAGAGATGGGCATTTGGAACAGCAGCTAAGACACAGCTTGGGATGCCTGCGTCCCACACCAAGGTGTCTGGGTCTGAGTCCTGATCCTGGGAGGCAGCAGGTGACAGCTCAAACACTTGGGTCCCTGCCACCTACATAGGAGACCCAGATGGAGTTCCAGGTTCATGGCTGCAGCCTGGCTCAGCCCAACCCCAGCTGTTGCCAGGGTT
Organism: Oryctolagus cuniculus; assembly: GCF_051225735.1. Taxonomy (NCBI): domain Eukaryota; kingdom Metazoa; phylum Chordata; class Mammalia; order Lagomorpha; family Leporidae; genus Oryctolagus; species Oryctolagus cuniculus. The sequence continues at coordinate 144,309,189 of NC_142873.1, read as the reverse complement.
TGGCGAGTGAATGAGAAGATGGAAGACCTTTCTCTGTGTCTGTATCTCTGACTTTATCTCTCTGGTTCTCTGCCTTTCGAATAAAATTTTTGAGAAAAGACGAAAGAGCCAGCACCACGGCTCACTAGGCTAATCCTCCGCCTGCGGCACCGGAACCCCAGGTTCTAGTCCCGGTTGGGGCGCCAGATTCTGTCCCGGTTGCTCCTCTTCCAGGCCAACTCTCTGCTATGGCCCGGGAGTGCAGTGGAGGATGGCCCAAGTGCTTGGGCCCTGCACCCCATGGGAGACCAGGAGAAGCACCTGGCTCCTAGCCTCGGATCAGCGCGGTGCGCCGGCCACAGCGCACCAGCCGCAGCGGCCATTGGAGGGTGAACCAATGGCAAAAGGAAGACCTTTCTCCCTGTCTCTCTCTCTCTCACTGATCACTCTGCCTGTCACACACACACACACACACACACACACACACACACAAAGAGAGAGAGAGAGAGAGAAAAGACGAAAGAAAGAAATTGACCTGAAACGTCATCAGAAGTTTATCTCAAGCTGTTAAATTCTCATCAATTTGGGGCACTTCCACATTTCAGATCTCCAAGGGTCAAGGTGAAGGCATGCAAACCCAGAACTGAATGCCTCAGAAAGAAGAAGTAGCAGCGGTTGACAGGAAGAACAGCATTGCAATGTTCAAGATATTTATAAAGTAAGTGTCGTATTTTTTTGTACGTTCCCTACTCAAAGAAATTATCCCTCCCTCTCGGTCTCTCTCTCTCTCTCTCACTGTCCACTCTGCCTGTGAAAGAAAGAAAGAAAGAAAGAAAGAAAGAAAGAAAGAAAGAAAGAAAGAAAGAAAGAAAGAAAGAAAGAAAGAAAGAAAGAAAGAAATTATCCCTCCCCATTTCAACACATCTTTTTGAAGATTTATTTATTTGAGAGGTAGAGTTACAGACAGAGAGAGGTAGAGACCGAGGAAAAGGCCTTCCATCCACTGGTTCACTCCCCAAATGGCCTCAACTGAGGAGCTGGGCCTGTCTGAAGCCAGGAACCAGGAGCTTTCTCTGTGGACACAGCATGAGTACAGGGGCCCAAGGACTTGGGCCATATTTCACTGCTTTCTCAGGCCATTAGCAGGAGCTGGATTGGAAGTGGAGTAGCCAGGACCAGGACCAGTGACCATATGGGATGCTGGCACCATAGGCAGCGGCTTTACCTGCTGCACCGCAGCGCTGGCCCCTTCAATACATTTTTACCTAATAGTACACACTCTGCCCATCTTTGCTGTTCAAGAGACAAAAGCTAAGTAATCGTCCATACTAGAAAAATTTAAAAATAATTATAATGCAGATCAGTGTTGTGACGCAGTGGGTTAAGCCGCCACTTGCAGCACCGGCGTTCCAAGTTAGAGTGCCAGTTCGAGTCCTGGCTGGTCCAGGTCCCTGTTAATGTGTCTGAGAGAGCAGCAGAGCACGGTCCAGGTGCCTGGGCCCTTGCACCCGGTTGGCAAACTGAGATGGAGTCCCTTGCTCCTGGCTTCAGCCTGACTCAACCCCAGAATTTGCAGCCATTTGAGGAGTGAACAAGCGGGTAAATCTCTGTCTCTGTCTCTCCCACTCTCTCTGTAACACTGCCTTTCAAATACATAAATACATCTTCAAAAAATAAAAATAAAAGCAATTTGGAAATATATTTTAGGAGGCAGTAATTTCTCTCCTGGAGCTGTACCCTCATTTAATTCTCAAAACATTTCCCAAAGGTATATATATTTTCAAGGATTTATTTATTTATTTGAAAGGCAGAGTTCCATAGAGGCAAAGGTAGAGAGAGAGAGAGAGTGAGTGAGAGAGGTCTTCATCTGCTGGTTCACTCCCTAAATTGCCACAACAGCCGGAACTGGGCCGATCCAAAGCCAAGAGCCAGGAGCTTCCTCTAGGACCCCCAGGAAGGTGCAGGGGCCCAAGCACATGGGCCATCTTCCACTGCTTTCCCAGGCCACAGCAGAGAGCTGGATCGGAAGAGGAGCAGCCAGGACATGAACCAGCACCCATGTGGAATGCTGGCACTGCAGGCGGAGGCTTAGCCTACTAGGCCACAGCGCTGGCCCCTGTAACATACATTTTGTGTCCATGTTTACCAGTCTTCAACTTATAATGCACAGATTCAAGCATTTCTCTATTGACTGAGCCACAGATCCGGCCCCACCCAGAGCTATATTTTACCACTCAGATACCAAATGGGGAAACTGAGGTTATAGGAAGTAATTCCCTTTGCCCATAACTCAGTAGAATTATAGGGGCCAGAGATGTAGTACAATGGATTAAGCCTCTGCCTGCAACACCAGCGTCCCAGATGATCTCCAGTTCCAGTCCCTGCTTCTCTACTTCGATCCAGTTCCCTGCTATGGCCTGGGAAAACGCAGATGATGGTCCAAGTGTTTGGGCCCCTGCACCCCCATAGGAGTCCCAGATGGAGTTCCAGGCTCCTGGATTTGGCCTGGCCCAGCCCTGCCAGTTGCAGCCGTTTGAAGAGTGAACCAGTAGATGGAAGATTGCTCTCTCTCTGACTCTCCCTCTCTCTCTGTAACTCTGCACTTCAAATAAATAAGTAAATCTTTAAACAAACAAAAACCAGAGAGATACAGCTGAGATTCGAACCCGAGCCTCCTACTTCCAGAGTCCCAGAATCTTGCGCTTCGTGCTGCACGGAGTCTGTGTGGCCGCTGGCTGTCCTGGGTGACCAGTGACTCCTAAATAAGTTTCCTGTTCCAGACCCAGCCCTCGGCCACGATGCTGATCTGCTGATCTGTTAACAGGCTCCTGAAGGGGTGTGGGAAGCCTGAAACAGTGAGGAACAATGAACACTGAATTCCTTTCCCCTCCACAGTGGTGCCGGGAGAAGCAGCACGGGCGGCCATGTCTCAAGCCTCCGGAATACTTTGAGAACTGCACATGGGGCCACCCACTGAAGCCTCCCAGCTCCAAAGCAGGGGGCCATTGGCCTCTTTCACAAGTGTGGGAGGTACTACTCAGAGCGGCACAGAGGTCAGTTCAAGGTTACACCAACAGGCGACCACGGCCCTGAATCGTCCCCAGCTTGTCTGGTGCTAGAGCCCATGCCCCTCCCCAGGCTGCTTCTTTGTCAATCACACGACCATAGGACCTGAAGCCCACTCAGGCATGGGGAGCATTGGGCTGGGGAGGTGGGGAGGGCATTTGTTCCTTGGGCCCAGAGGACCCTGGCCCAGCGTTAGAGCTGTTTCCTGGATGGGAAGTCAGATCATCCCGGGTTGGAATCCAAGGAGGAGTGGGGGATGTGGTGTGGCCTTGGCAGATGCTAACTGGTGCTGCTAAGAAGTGGGTCAGATGCAAAGTCTGAAGCTCTATTCGGGTGTCTTGGTCTGTTTTCTGCTGCTATGCCTGCATTCCAAAGACGGGGCAATTTATACAGAATAAAGAGTGCTTCTGCCCATAGTTCTGGAAGTCCAGGGTCGGGGCTGCTGTGGAGACCGTATAGTGTCCCGAGGTGGCACGGGGTGCATATAAGAGAGCTAAATAACTTTAAAAAAAGATTTATTTGAGGGGCAGTGTGACAGAAAGAGATACAGAGAGAAAGATTTTCCATCCACTCGTTTACTCCCCCAATGCCTGCAATAGCCAGGTTGGGTCTGTGCAAAACCAGGAGCCAGGAGCTGCATTCAGGTCTTTCGTGTACTTGGGCCATCATGTGTTGCTTCCCAGGGTGTGCATTAGCAAGGAGCCAGATCAGAAGTGGAGTAGCCAGGACTCAAACAGGAGCTCTGACGTGGGATGCTGGCATTGAAAGCAGTGGCTTAACCCTCTTCACCACAACACTAGCCCTCAGTAGCTTTTGTCACAGACCTCTGGTCATGCTAACCCATCAGTCCATGGATGGATTCATCCTTCCTAGAGGACAGAGCCCGTATGACCTAATCACCTCCCAAATGTCATACCAGTCACCAGCTTTTAACACCTCGAAATCAGGATGAAATTTCAACAAGGGTCTTGGTGGAGACGTTCAAATCAGGCAAGGTGCAATTGAAAACAGAGTAGGGAAACTGAGGTAGAATCCGAGTCAAGAATCAGGCCAGGGGCTGGTGTTGTGGTATAGCTGGTAAAGCTACCACTTACGATGCCAGCATCCTGTATGGGTGCCAGTTCAAGTCCCAGATGCTCCACTTCCCACCCAGCTCCCTGCTGACGGCCTGGGAAAAGCAGCAGAAGATGGGGCAAGCGTTCAAGCCCCTGCCACCCATGTGAGACACCCGGATGAAGCTCCTGGCTCCTGGATTTGGCCTGATCCAGCCAGGCCATTGTGGCCATCTGGGGAGTGAGCCAGAGATGGAAGATATCTCTTCTCTCTCTTCTCGCTCTCTCTCTGTATATATATATATATGTGTGTGTGTGTATGATGTATACATATGTGTATATATATGTATATATGTATATATACGATGCAATATATATATAAAGTATATAACTTTCAAAATAAATAAATAAATCTTTAAAACAAAAACAAACCAGGTGAACATGCAGAAGGAGGAAGCTATGGCCCCGTGACTTATGGGTCTCCAGGAGCACCCCGTCCACAGCTGCTCTCCCCAAAGGAGGAAGGGGCAAGCTCAGGGACAGTGACAGCATCAGACTCATCCCAGGGGTCAGCGTCCTGCCACCCAGTCCAGGGGCCAACGGCTACAGGAGACAAAACTGCCTCCGGAACCACCCACTCCACTCAACACACATGCGGGAGACCTGGATGGAGCTCCTGGCTCCTGGCTTTGGCCCTTCTCAGCCTTGGTTGTTGCAGGCATTGGGAGAGTGAACCAAATGATGGAAGATTCTCTCTCTCTCTCTCTGTCATTCTGCTTTTCAAATAAATAAGTAAATTAGAATTATGTTAGTACCGCCCAGGTGAAATACACAGTCTATATAATCTATAACAGAGTACCATGGAGGTGTATGGGGGAATTTGTTCTGGCCAGGAAATTGAAGAAGCGTCCATGACACAACCACCGGAGTGCAAAGCAGGGGTTGGAGGTAATCCAGCAGACTGTGCTGGCAGGTGGGACAGAATATGCAATGAGAAACCACTGCAAGTCAGAGGAGAAGGAGGAGGGTGGGAGGTGTGAGGGATGCAAGGTAGGGGGAGCCGGTGGGGAGCAGGCTGAGGGCTGTAGCTCTTCAGCTCTCTCCGAGAGTTGGGGAGCTGGTGAGGTATCCTGAGTGGCGCGTTAAGTGATCAGATTTGCACTTGGGAAAAATAACCCTGGCAGTGGCATAGAGAGCAAAAGAGAGATGGGCCAGAATGGACCTTTGGCTACTTCATGGGTCCAAGCACGAGGAGCTAACAGTTTGGATAAAAATGGTGATTCGGAGTACAGAGCTGATTCACTGAGAGAAGTGGGCGGATTTAAGATCAAGCCAGGTAAAAATGAAAGACTTGGGCCAGTGTTGTGGCGTCTGGATAAAAGTCGCCATCTGCCGTGCCAGCTTGAGTTCCGGCTGCTCCACTTCCGATCCAGCTCTCTGCTATGGCCTGGGAAAGCAGTAGAGGATGGCCCAAGTGTCTGGGCCCCTGCACCTGCGTGGGAGACCTGGAAGAAGCTCCTGGCTCCTGGCTTCAGATTGGCGCCAGCTGGAGAGTGAAACATTGAGTGGAAGACCTCTCTTTCTCTCTCTCTCTCTGCCTCTCCTCTCTCTGTAACTCTGACTTTCAAATAAAATAAATAAATCTTAAAAAAAAAAAAAAAAAAACAAAGAAAGAAATTAGCCTGTTTGTGTGTGAGAGGGGCCTGCAGCAGCCCAGCATCTATACTCCAAATTCCTGCGCAGACCCTGATAACCTTCCAGATGGGCCCAGCCCTTCCCCCAGGGGAGGGTTCTCTCCACAGCACCAAGAAAGTGTGAGGTCACAGAGCTTGGAGAAGGAGAGCTTTAAGGAGGAGAGAGTCAAGGTCAGCATTCTGGCACAGCAGGTTAAGCTGGGGCTTGCAGGGCCGGCATCCCAGTTCATCCCTCGGGCTCCTCTGCTTCCATCCAGCTTCCTGATAATGCATCCTGGGAGGCAGCAGATGATCACCCAAGTGCTTGTGCCCTTGGCACCCACTTGGGAGACCCCGGTGGAGTCCCAGGTTCCTGGCTTTGGCCTGATCCAGCCCTGGACATTGCAGGCATTTGGCATTTGGAGACTGAATCAGCAGATAGATGTTCTCTCTCCGTTACTCTGCCTTTCAAATAAACAAATAAATCTTTTGAAAATAGAATGAGGCTGGAGTTCCTCAGAAACCTGAAGATAACCCTACCGTTCGACCCAGCCATCCCACTCCTTGGAATTTACCCAAAGGAATTTAAATTGGCAAACAAAAAAGAGGTCTGCACCCTAATGTTTATTGCAGCTCAATTCACAATAGCTAAGACCTGGAACCAACCTAAATGCCCATCAACGATAGACTGGATAAAGAAATTATGGGATATGTACTCTTTAGAATACTATACCGCAGTAAGAAACAACGAAATCCAGTCATTTGCAACAAAATGGAGGAATCTGGAACACATCATGCTGAGTGAAATAAGCCAGTCCCAAAGGGACAAATACCATATGTTCTCCCTGATCGGTGACGACTGACTGAACACCAAGAGGGAAACCTGTTGGAGTGAGGTGGACACTATGGGAAACGGTGGCTTGATCAGCATAGCCCTGACTGTTAATGAACAACTTAATACATTATCCCTCTTAGTAGTTTTTTTATCTGTTCTACTTAATATGACTGGTTTAGATCTGTAATTGATGCACAGTTATTCTTAAGTGTTGAAAATTAACTGAAATGTGATCCCTGTTGAACATGGTGGTGGGAATGGGAGAGGGAAGAGATGTATAATTTGGGACATGCTCAGGCTGACTTGCCCCAAGTGGTGGAGTTGGAAGCATACCAGGGGATTCCAATTCAATCCCATCGAGGTGGCATGTACCAATGCCATCTCACTGTTCCAGGTGATCAGTTTCAGTTCACAGTTGGTCATGGTGGAGGGACTGGGAGTCAAAGGGAGCACATAGACAAGTCTAGTACCTGCTAACGCTAACCGATGGAGTAAATAAAGGGGAGAGTGATCCAACATGGGAAGTGAGATACTCAGCAGACTCATAGAATGGCAGATGTCCTAAATAGCACTCTGGCCTCAGAATCAGCCCTAAAGGCATTCGGAGCTGGCTGAAAAGCTCATGAGAGTATTTCAGGCATGGAAAGCCAAGACACTCTGGCAAAAGATCTCTGCGAGTGAGATCCCAGTGGAAAGAACAGGTCATCAAAGAAGGAGGTACCTTTCTCTGAAGGGAGGAGAGAACCTCCACTTTGACTATGACCTTGTCTAAACAAGATAAGAGTCGGAGAACTCAGAGGGCTTCCATAGCCTTGGAAACTCATGACTGGAGCATAGGGAGATTACTGATGCCATAGACAGGAGTGTCAATTGGTAAAGTCAACAACAGGAGTCACTGTGCACTTACTCCTCATGTAGGATCTCTGTCCTTAATGTGCTGTACATTGAGATTTAATGCTATAACGAGTACTCAAACAATATATTTCACTTTGTGTTTCTATGGGGGTGCAAACTGTTGAAATCCTTACTTAATGCATAGTAAACTGATCCTCTGTAAAAAAAAAAAAAAAAAAAAAGAAATTATCAATTCCCAACTTGACTCTCAGTGGGATTAAACATGACAATAGGTCTGCTCTGATTTCATCATCATTAAAAAAAAAATCATCTATTATTTTTCACTTTATGTTTCTGTGTGGGAGCAAACTGTTGAAATCCATACTTGATGTATACTAAGCTGATCTTCTGTATATTAAGATAATCAAAAATGAATCTTGATGTGAATGGAAGGGGAGAGGGAGTGGGAAAGGGGAGGGCTGTGGGTGGGAGGGACGGTATGGGGGGGAAGCCATTGTAATCCATAAGTCGTACTTTGGAAATTTATATGCATTAAATAAAAGTTTAAAAAAATAAAAAAAAATAAAAAAAAACTTAAGCAATCTCATAAAGTTTTAATTAGCCTTATATTATGAATGTAAAATATGAACTCCAGAGAAATTGAGAAAAAATTAAAGGTTATACAGATTAAAAAAAAAAATAGAATGAGGGACTATTCCAGAGTCAAACGCTGCTGAGAGGTCACGTATTTGGACTGGACCATGTACATGTGGGAACCACATGAGGTTGTCTCGGTTGTCAGTAAAATGGAGCTCTTCCCTCTGTGTTCCCCAAAGCCCCATCCAGGAACATTAATACAGGAAGATTTGATGACACATAAACCAAGGAAGTTAGCAATTGGCCTAAGTATGTGAGAGGGGCTGAGGAAAACAGAGCATCTGCAGACGCTCACCTGGGAAGCAGCCCAGGATTTCCCCCTGCAAAGCCCTGCCCAGACCCCGAGAGCTTTCCAGGCGGTCCCAGCCACCCAAGGAAAGCTCCCCAGGAGGTCCTCTCTCCTCTGTACAGACGGGCTACCTGGCCTGATGACACTGAGCACTAAGACCTTCGCTTCCTTCCTCCAAGGAAGGTGCCCTAGGGGCAGCTCCTCCGCCCAGCCCAGCGTGCTGGGCCCCCCAGTCTGGCAGACCTCGGGAGAACTTTCACCTAATTCACACTCAGCAAACCCTTTGTCCTGGCGCAGGAGGAGGAAGGGGAGGAGAAGCGGTGGGAAGAACTGGACCTGGTTCCCTTGTAAGCCCCGGTCTGAACACAGACTGCGCTCAGCACTCAGCTCTCTGCTGAGCCGCCCGCCTGGCCTGCCGGGTGTGTTCTCTCCATTCAGCCATGTAACCTTGCTCTCCCCAGTCTGAATGGCTGGGAGTGCTCTCTCTCTCTCTCTCTCTCTCTCTCTCTCTCTCTCTCTCTCTCTCTCTTCAGGATTCTGTCTGGAGAGGTGTCCCTCCATTCTGATGGATGCCGTATCCCATTTACGCTTGCTACCTTGCTTCTCACTGCTCACCTGTCTTCTCTAAGAACATGAGAGAATTTTATTTCTCTCTCACATAAGAATGGTCCAGAAGTAGGCATTCGGGGACAGGAATTGTGCTCCACCGTTGTCATGGGCCCAGGCTTTTTGTATCATCGGTTCCATCGTCTTTAGCGCACAACTTTCACTTTCAAGATCATTCCAAGGCCCAGTATGACTGCTGCAGCTCCAAATTCCAGGCCACGCGGAGAACACAAAGAGAGGGAGAAGCAGAAACAGCCGGAGCTGAGCCGAGTCCTCGGAGACAGTGCCCCAGACAACTCAATTCTTCCATTCCGCGGAAGATCAGAACACAGCCCCTCTCCCCCGGACGCCTCTCTGCACCCAGCTGAAAAAAGACCTCTGCCCACCCCTGGTTGCCTCATTGGACAGAAAATTTATAGCAGCAAAGGGCGGTCGCTCCTTGGAGACCTGAGTAGCTGTTAGCGCCCCTTCAGTTGCCTTCCCTGGGTTTGCTGCGCCTCGTCCGTCGGTTCTCCATATCCCTGCCGGGGCTGTTGAAGCTGCTCTCTAAGCCTGAATCCAAAGCCACATCCTTGAGAATGGCTCACGCCCGGAGGCTGACTTGGCCACACATTTCCATTTGCTTTTCGCTTGCTGATTTCTCTTTCGTTGCAAGTCTGTGCTGGCCAAGACCTCTGCACAGAGAAACCATGATTCCTCCTGCACCTGATGTCTCATTGGCCAGAACTGATCAACAGGCTACCGCTACCTGCGAAGAAGTGTAGTCTGTGGCTCAGCGCACGGCTACGCCGAATAGGGGTCCTTGCATTTAGGAAGAGGGAGGGAATGGAGAGAGGCAGCCAGCATTCTTGCTACGGTGCATTACTCCTGGCCACTGGTGCATGTGCCTGTCCTTGGCAGATTACAACAGTTTCCCCTCCCTGGAACCTCCCGACACGTATGTGCAATGCCCGTCATTGTCTCCATTTTCACAACCTGGGAAACTGGGGCTCAGAGACAGGCGAGCTGCCACCTAAGGGTCAACAACTAGTGAAGGCAGAACTGGGAGAGAGCGGGCTGGTGCTGTGGCGTAGCGGGTAAAAATGCTGCCTGAGGTGCTGGCATCCCATAGGGGTCCCAGCTTGAGTCCTGGCTGTTCCACTTCCGATCCAGCTCTCTGTTATGACCTGGGAAGGCAGTGGAAGATGGCCCAAGTGCTAGGGCCCTGGCACCCACGTGGGAGACCCAGAAGAAGCTCCTGGCTCCTAACTTCAGATCAGTGCAGTGAACCAGCAGATGGAAGACTCTCTCTCCCCACCCCCCTTTCTCTCTCTCTGCCTTTCAAATAAATAAATAAATCTTAAAAAAAAAAAAAAAAAGAACTGGGAGAGAAACCGAAATGAAACACCAGGGCTGGGTTCCCCCCTCCCCGCTCTGGCCTCCCTGAAGCTGCTGCTGCTGGGGTTAGAGATCCTTTGCCGTGAAACCCCGGGCCCTGGGATTGCGCGTCAGCAACCAAACAACACTGTGGGGAGCTCCATCATCTTCCTTTCCAGTCCCTTCCTCTCCCCAGGGCCCAGGGGACCGAGTGTGTGTGTGTGTGTGTGTGTGTGTACGCGTGTGAGAAGTGCCTTCTGGGAAGCTGCACTCTCTAGCCGACCCCTCAGCCTGAAGCAACATCTGTGCCTGCTGGAGAGATGGGGGTGGGCTCCTGAGGAGGGACGGGCTCCCTGGCATTCAACACCACCCAAGCCCCACCCCAAGTGTCCAATTATCCCCTTGGGGAGGAAGGAGAAGGGACTGAAAGATGTTATACCCACTTTACAAATTAGGTGGGTGACAGAGCTGAGGTTTATAGTGGCTCTGATTAGTAGCACCTGCCGGTTTCTGTGGTGGTAAAAACTCCGAAGGGGCTGATTTCCAGCTACCAACACGGCATCTCGAACACAGGGATGGGGGAAAATGCTCCCAGCAAATTCTCTCAAGCCCAGGTGAGCCTTGAATAGCAAACATAAGCCTCTGGGATTTTGAACACAGCTGCCATTTGCTACAGGAGGAGGACTGGTGGCATGGGTCAGCTAGATGAAGGCCCCACCCTGTGTTATCTCATCTGTCAGTCAAATAGCCCCCCTTCACCCAGGGACCTGGGGTGGGCGGTGCCAAGGAGCCACGCCCCTTCCGACCTTATAATAAAGGCCGGCCCATGAGACCAGGACAAGAGGAGGTGCTGAAGGGCCCGCTCGGTACTTCCCACCCCCACCCCTTTTCTCTGCCTGGTCCACTTCACTCCTCAGGTATGCCCACCTGTGTGTGTGTGTGTCTGTGTGTGTCTGCTTTCTCACCCTTTAAATCAACTTTATCACTTTGAGCACCCTCTCTACGTGCCTATGCTTAAAACGCTTCTCTCAGCAGAAGGCAAGGACCTGGAATAAAACTAAACCCGCCTCTCCCACTTCACAGGGACCTTGCAGCTCCTGGGCCATCACTGGACAGTTGCAGAGCAAAAGGACATCCAGCCTCTTCATGCCGGGCCACACAGAACCAAGCCCACCACCTGTGGAGGGAAGGTGAGTGACTAAGCCCCTCCCCGCGCAGCAACTCCGGCAGCGTGCTGCCTCCGCCGCGGTACGCATCATCTCCAACATGAGAAGCCCCTGCGAGGAAGTCCCCTCGTGGAGCCTCAATTTCTCCCCGTATCATCTGCTGCTCCCTACCTCATCCTGCCCGTTTTTCATGTTTTCTCGCACGGTAACATAAAAGTCATCGCAAGTGTTGTCACTGCACAGCACAGGTGCATCGGGTACTGCCGCATTGCAGGCAGCCATCGCCCCCATCGAGCCCCAGGACCGGGTCACCGATCTGAACCCAACCTTTAAAGGCTGTCTCCCCCAGCCCACGGTAACCCCCTTCTAACCTGCCTCTACGAATTGGACCACCCTACCAACAGCTCATAGAAGTGTAATCGTGCGGTGTTTGTCTCGCTGCTTGCGAGACGCCTGTGTCCCATATCAGCGCGCCAGTTGAGTCGCAGCTGCTGTACTTCCAGTCCAGCTCCCTGCTAATGTGCATGGGAAGCAGCGGATGCCGCTCAAGTCCTTCAGTCCCTGCCACCCTCCTGGGAGACCAGGATGGAGTTCCTGGCTCCTGGATTCATCCTGGCCCAGCTTTGTTGCAGCCATTGGGGGAGTGAACTGGCAGATGGAAGAACTCTCTCCCTCTGCCTCTCCCTCTGTGTCGGATGCTCTGCTTTTTTTTTTTTTTTTTTTTTTTTTTTTTTTTTTTTTTTGACAGGCAGAGTGGACAGTGAGAGAGAGAGACAGAGAGGAGAAAGGTCTTCCTTTGCCGTTGGTTCACCCTCCAATGGCCGCCGCAGCCGGTGCGCTGCGGCCGGCGCACCGCGCTGATCCAATGGCAGGAACCAGGTACTTCTCCTGGTCTCCGATGGGGTGCAGGGCCCAAGTACTTGGGCCATCCTCCACTGCACTCCCTGGCCACAGCAGAGAGCTGGCCTGGAAGAGGGGCAACTGGGACAGAATCCAGCGCCCCAACCGGGACTAGAACCCGGTGTGCTGGCGCCGCAAGGCGGAGGATTAGCCTAGTGAGCCGCGGCCCCGGCCGGATGCTCTGCTTTTAAACATTTTTTTAAAAGAAAGAATTTCTGGGGTTGGCGCTGTGACTCAGTGGGTAAAGTCCCAGCCTGCAGCACTGGCATCCCACAGGGACACTGGTTCAAGTCCTGGCTGCTCCACTTCCGATCCAGCTGCCTGCTAATGCACCTGGGAGGGCAGTCGAGGATGGCCCAGGTCCTTGGGCTGCTGCACCCATGTGGCTCCTGGCTTTGGATTGGCTCAGCTCCAGTTGTTGCTGCCATTTGGGGAGTGAACCAGCAGATGGAAGACCTCTCTCTGTCTCTGCCTCTCTCTCTGTAACTGTCTTTCAAATAAATAAATCTTTTTTTAAAAAGAAATATTTTCTATTGTACTCTATGCCACATTTTGTTTATGCAGTCATTCCTCAATGGCCAATTGGATTGCTTCTTCTTTTTGGCTGTTGTGAGTAATGTTTTATGAATATTGGTGCACAAATATCTGAGTCCCTAGTTCGAATTCTCTGAGTATACACCCGGAGGTGGAATTCCTAGGTCATATGGTGATGCTAACTTTAGTTTTCTGAGGAGCCGCCATACTGGTTTCCATAGCAACTGCCCGTTTGACATTCCTCCTAGCAAAGCAAAAGGCTTCCGTTGCCTCCACAACCTTGCCAACACTTGTTATTTTCTGTTTTTAAGTCACTGAGGTTTTGATTTGCTTCTCCTTGAAGATTAGTGATGTTGAGCATTGTTTATGCGCTTATGGGGCCCTGCCTGTCTCCTTCGGAAGGCTGTGTGTTTCTTCAAGCACTTTGCCCATTTTGAAAAGCAAGTTGTTTGTTTTGTTCTTGTTGAGCTGGAGTTCTTTTTCTTTATTGTGCAGGTGTCAGTTCGTTTTCTGTGCTAACTCACAGGCCGGGTTAATTATGGAGAAAAGACATTGACTTCGCTGTTCCTGGAGGTTCAAGATCCAAGTGTAGTGGTGGTCTGGCCAGCAGTCCTGAGGCTGTGCCAGGAGATACAAGGCAAGAGCTGGGGGACACAGGCCAGCGCTGTGGCACAGTGGGTTAAAGCCCTAGCCTGCAGCACCCACATCCCATGTGGTCACCGTTTGGAGTCCTGACTGCTCCACTTCTAATCCTGCTCTCTGCTGATGCACCTGGGAGAGCAGTGGAGAATGGCCCAAGTCCTTGGGCCTCTGCAGCCATGTGGGAGACCTGGAAGAAGCTCCTGGCATTTGGGGAAAGAGCCAGCAGATGTTCATTCCCTAATTGGCCGCATTGGCCAGAGCTGCATTGATCTGAAGCCAGGAGCCAGGAGCTTCTCCCAGGTCTCCCACGTGGGTGCAGGGACCCAAGGACTTGGGTCATCTTCTATTGCTTTCCCAGGCCATAGCAGAGAGCTGGATTGGAAGTGGAGCAGCCAGGACTTGAACTGGCGCCCATATGGGATGCCAGCACTGTAGGCGGTGGCTTTACCCACAGTGGCAGTCCCCCGTGGTTGCCTTTTCACTCTGCTGTAGCGTCCCTTGATGCTGCATCCTCCCTTTCTACGCAATTTTTTACATTTATTTGAGAGGCAGAGAGCTGGAGAGAGAGAGAGGTTTCCCTCTGCTAGCTCACTCCCCAAATGCCCACAGTGGCCAAGACTGGGCCAGGGTAAAGCTGGGAGCCAGGAACTCAAGCCAGGGCTCCCAGTGGGGGTTAAGAACCCAAGTACTTGAGCTATCTGGGTCCACATTAGCAGAGAGCTGGAAGGAGGAGCCAGAGCCGGGCATCGAACCCTGGCACTCAGATGTGGGACCAGGGCGTCTTAACCACCAGGCTAGGGGCCCGCCACTCCCTTTCAAGGACCAGCTATTTCCTTCAAGGGTAAAATCCCCTGAGTCATGTGTGTGGCCATTCTGTTTTCAGAATGACTGGGAAGTCTAACCGCAGAAAAGCCTGACTTGCCAGACTCTTCCTCAATTTCACTTCCTAAGGAAAATACGGGGTTACACAACGTGGGCTCGAGGGACCCGACTGCAGCGGAGAGTGAGGCGTTGTGGACAGTCACACGATCTGTAACCACAGCCGTGACAACCGCCAGGCTTACTTGTGCCCCCCTTCGAAGCAATTCTGTGTCCTCAGAACCATTTCTTGCGGCGACAGTACTGGTGACGGTACCGTCAACTCGCAGACCCGGCGAGGTGAAGTCATCTCGCAGACCCAGCGGAAGTGGTGGGGTCAGAACGTGCACCCTAGCAATGTGGCCTCTGAGGCCGTTGCATTGCCCTGTGACCCTGGGCAGGTTTGGGACGCTGAATAACCTGAATTCAGACTGAAATGACTTGTGAGTTGTGATCACAAAGCTGTTAGTAATCTGAGAGGAATGCAAAGTATAAAGGAGACTTGACCACCTGCAGTGTGAAAGGGGCTGTGCCAGGTGCAGGTGGGGATGGGGGAAGCTTCCAGGGAACTGTGGGTGGGAGCGCAGACGGGCGGCCTTCCGGAAGCCCCTTGGCAGTCTGAGAAGTAAGCAATCTGTCAGATCAAATGCCCAGTGCTGTGGCATAGCAGGTAAAGCTGCCACCTGTGACACCAGCATCCCATATGGGTGCCTGTTCAAATCCCATCTGCTCCACTTCCGATCCAGCTCTCTGCTCATAGTCTGGGGAAAGCAGCGGAGGATGGCACCCGTGTGAGAAACCTGAAAGAAACTTGAACTAGCCCTGGGCATTGCGGCCATCTGGGAAATGAACCAGCGGATGGAAGACCTCTCCCCAACCCTGCCTCTCCTCTCTCTGTGTAATTGCGACTTTCAAGTAAAATAAATAAATCTTTAAAAAATAATAAGAGTGGGAATAAGAGGGGGAGGAGATGTACAGTTCAGCACATGCTCACTCGGACTTGTAGGAGCCAAGGGAGAGAGCCATATGGATATGTGGGACAAAACAGACCAGGCAGGGGAAGAGTCATTTCTCCCCATAGATTCTTGGGAGGAGGAAGTGAGGTCAAGTTCCTCTCGCACAGTCATTGGACAGCAAATGTTGAGTGGCTCCCCCCCACCCCTGTTTCTCCACCTACAGAGATGAGGATGCAGGTGACCACGAAGAGCACCTCTAGGCCCCGTGACAATGACCATCTGGTTTCTGAGTTCTTTAAAGCGCTGTGTTCACTGCACCCAACACCTGCAGTAGTGCCCCCTCCAGCTGACCACAAAGCCAGAGCCCAGGACAGAGTCATGGCTGCTGGGGACTCAGCCTCAGGGCAGCACAAGAGACCTCAAAGAAGAAGCTAGAAACAGCAAGGAGGAGGCCCCACGCCAGTGAGCACCAGAACTGTGCCCAGAGAGGCGTGGGCAAGGGTACAGTCACCTTCAGAGTGGAGAGAAGGGAAGGTCCCAGGCCTGCTTAGGCAGACCTGGGTTTGGCTATTATTCTGCCACTTACTAGCTCTTTTACCTTTTAAGTCATTAAAGCAGGGTTTGGGTGTGGAGCAGTGGCTTTGGTCACTTCTGGGGATGACTGCATCCCATAATGGAGTGCCTGGTTCCAGCCCTGGCTGCTCCACTTCTGAACCAGCTTCCTGCTAATGTAGTCCCTGGGAGAAACAAAAGATGGCTCAAGAAGTTCGATTCCTGCCACCTACATGGGGAATCCAGATTGAGTTTCAGGCTCCTGGCTTCAGTCTGGCACAGTCTTGGCTATTGCAGGCATCTGGGAGAGTGAACCAGCAAATGAAAGATGTCTGTCTGTTTCTTGTCTCTGTTTTTCTCCATGTGTGTGTGTGTGTCTGTCTTTCAAGTAAAAAAAGAAAAGAAAATCACTGAACCCTCTGAGTCTCAGTTTCCCCACCAGTGAAATGGATGTGAAAATACCTATTTTGTAGGGAAGCTGTGAGGGCTCAGTGAGATAAGACATGAAAGTGGCAAATAGCTGGGGTTCAACAAAAAGTTGGCTCCCTTCCCTCTGTTACTTGTACCTGGGAGGGAGCCGCTGTGTCTCATTAAGTCAGCCCAGGCTGTCACTTGTGTTATCCCTTAGTGTGGGAGGGTAGGAGACTCCAGTGAGATAACTGATACAACTGTACTTGGCATAGTTACTGCATTAAATAGGAACTCCATGGGCATTTGCTTTATGTGAATGGAAGGGTGGGTGGATGAATATGGATGAATGGAAGGGTGGCTGGCTGGTTGGATGGGTAGATGGGTGGATGGATGGATGGATGGATGGATAGGTGGGTGGAAAGATTTTTTGCTGGCAGGATGATCTACACAAACACAAGCTTCGTTAAGAGTGGGAATTTACCAGGTTTTATTATCTCCTTCTGCGGCCTCAGAGCTGAGCACAGATAACACAGAGGTGAGTTACACCAGGCCTGAACGTGCTCAGTTGTGGGCTGCCGTGACCTACACTTGCCGCTCTGTGTCTAGGACTTACTCGGTGAGGCCATGTCTCGCCTGAGCCAAGGTTCTCCGATTGAGATCCGTGGTAGCTCCCTGAGGCGAAGGCTGCAACCAGGTGAGGCTCCCCCCAACCCCGTGAATGGAGGAAGCCTTGGAAATTCTAATCAGTGGTGTCTCATGAAAGAATTCAGCTCAGCTTTCCCCGCTGTGAAAATTCAGAGCAGCCCCGGCTACGATCACTGAGCCCCTCTGAGCCCCGAGTTCCCCTCAGTGAAATGACGGGATTGTTCCCTCCCAGCTCCAGAATGTTCTGATCCTCTGAGAAGCCCCTATATGCCTTGAAAACAGGACAGAGAACTTTGGAAGAGCGCATATAAATGCCTTTCCCTCGTGTCCCTATACAGCCTCCTTCAACCCTCCTGAAATAAACGCACGGGCTGGCGTTGTGGCACGGGGTGGTTAAGCTATGCTTGGAACACGGGCATCCCATATCCGAGGGCCACTTTGAGTTCTGGCTGCTCCACTTTCAGTGCAGCTTCCTGCTAGGGTGCCTGGGAAGGCAGCAGAAATGGCCCCAGGACCTGAGTCCCTGCCATCCATGTGGATTTCCAGGCTTCTGGCTTCAGTCTGGTCCAATCCCAGCCTTCAAGGCCAATGGAGGAGCGCACCACAGTATGAAAGATCTCTCACTCTTCCTGTCTTTCTCTGTCACTGTGCCTTTCAAATAAATATTCAAAAAAGTAAATAAACGCACATATGTTGATGTCTGCTTATGCTGTACTCTGGGGAAGCTGTACACTTTGGAGACAGGCGGATCTCAATTCCAGGCTGTGTGTGAGATCTAGTTCCTGCCCCAGGAGAGAGAAGACAGACATTGAAGTGGGTAAGCCTCAGTAATCACAGGCGGCTGACAACAGGAGGAGTCCTAGGTCACGTGAGAGAGGAGCGGAGCCTCTGAGGTCACAGAGGAGCACTGGGACTATGAGACGTCGGCAGGACTGAAGCCTGGTAGGCCACTTAACACACCCCTCCCCCTCTTAGGAGCGGGGTGGGGGGGACGGGACTGCCTGGGCATTGTAGCAACCTCCATGGGAGAAGCAAGGGGGAAATCATGAGTTACCATCTCAGAACGCTCACTTTCTCTTTATTGAGCACTTCCTGAATACAAGCCCCACGCACTTGATATGCATTGCAGCCAGTTCCCAAAGGGCACAAGTCACTGGGGCAGAGCAGGTGAACCTCACGGGAACACAAAGTGACTTTTTTGCCCACCACGGCCACATTTTGATGCTTCTCCTCACCTCTTGGTGGCAGGTGGCATTAGCTTACGTAAAAAGGAAGGGCCGGGGATACACAAAGGATTGGAATTCAGTGCTTACTGCATCCCCCACTCTTGGTTGCAAGTCTGACACCCACCAAACCAGCTTTAGCAAAACAGGGAGAAGGTGTCCTGATTGGGGACCTTCACACGGCCCAAAGCAGAGTGCGACTGAGATGCACCTGGAGGAAGAGAAGCGGGGAGGGGCCGCGCCCTCTCCCTGCCGGTCACCCATGGGTTCACTGGTCTCCGCCTTGCTAGGCACAGCACCCTGGGCAGAGTCATCTTCTGTCCTCCATTCCTGCATATGCTGCCCCCAACACACACACACACACACACGTACACATACACACAGCTCGGAGTTTAACACAGGGGACCCTCAAAGCCCGGAGCAGGCATCCCTGAGCCTAGGCACCGCCTGAGATCTTCCCACTCCTGTTGGGGATGCAGGGAGCTAAATCATCAGGAGAGGAGAATACCCGGAACACACAGTCACCTTGACCTGGAGGTGTCTGCCTTAGCACACACTGTCCAAAAAGGTTTTACCTTACCCATAACACCCTTGAGAGGTAGGATATTCAGCTTGCTGGTCCTTCAGTGAAAGTGACAAAGCTAAGACTTGAGCCCCCAGGTCTGTGTGGCACCAAAGCGCCACAGCGCTGCACTAGTCATCTGGTCACCCTCCGCTGAGCCCAGCCCACAGCTGCCATCCCAGACCCCAGCAGGCAGTCATCAATGGAGCCAGGAAGCCAGCCTCCCAGCTCCCCGGGGACACTGGCTGCGAGGGAAGCAGACGCTCAGGAGAACAGAGCTCCTCCCACCCCTGAGTCTCAGCTGCAGGTTCTGCTTCAGGTACTGGTCTCAGGGTGTGAGTGGTCTCAGGGTGGGAAAGCAGGCTCATTGGAACATATTTGCTGCAAATCCTAAGCAGACTTCGAGATTCTTGAGAGAAGCTCACACCTGCCAGTGCTTGGGACTGTACCACCCTCCCACCTCGTGGAAACTAGGCTAGGGGGGCTTCCCAGAGAGTGTGGTGGGGAAGGGCTCAGGCGCTATCCAGCCCAAGAGCCTACTCCCAGGGAAACTTCTGGACATTGAGTGTCCTGGCCAATTATTCTTTGAGAGGCCTTTGCCCACCCACTACTGTATCTGCTGCTGAGACACAAAGATCGAGGAGGTGGTGGTGCTGTCTCTGCTATGCCTCCAGAGCTAACCCAGGCCAGCGGTTAGAGAGAGAGACACGTGCCTCAGGAAGCAGATCCACGTCCTGTTGGTCTACGGGTGCTTTGTCTTCTCGGTCACCATCCAGGACAGGCTGCTGGTTCCACCAAGCCACTTGCCCTGGGAAGCGTCACAAAGAGCTGTGCCCATGGGTGGAGAGGAGGTGGCACCACCCCAGCTCAAAAGCCTGCCCCACTGATACTGCCACACAGTCAGGGGGAGTCCCTTTCCCAAACCCCCTCTCTGCCTGTAGCACTTGGGAGTAGTTGCCCAGTGCTTTAGGCTGGGTGAATGGGATGGCTCGAAGTCTGCCCCCAAGGTCTGCACCTGACCCTGACCTTCTTCCTTGCTGCATCTGACCCACAGGATCAGGAGGAAGTCGCCGGCCACAGTTATTACAGGAAGTGCCCCCAGAGGTAGGTGATGGGGTTCATTCAAATTCTGCACCCGCATCCCTGCCTGGGTGATACAGCCTCTGCACCCAATGGGCCACGGGTGCCCAGGGAGGAGGTGCCCTGATGTCCCGTCTCTCCCAGCTCAGCCCGTCCCATCCGTGATGTCCGTGGAGGACAAAGCTTTGGGCCTGGCCTCAACCAGCAGGAGTCAGTTTTTGAGGGCCTTGGCAGGGACCTGGCTGAGCGGCACGATCGCTTCGGTGCCGGTCTCCATGGTGACACGGGAGCACTGCCGGCTGTTGCGCATGCTGTAGATCTTCTCCGTGAGGTGCTTGCGGAACTTCTTGGTGAGGAAGCAGTAGATGACAGGGTCTAGGACACAGTTGGTGCTAAGGAGGCAGAGGGTGACTTGGTGTGCATCATTAATAGCCTGGTGGAAGTCCGTGTTCCGGAAACCCAGCTCTGCCAGGGTCCAGGGCAGCTGCACCACGTGGTGGGGCACGAAGCAGATGATGAACACGGCCAGGACCGTGCAGACCATCCACAGCGCCCGGCGCTTGACCTCCGCGTTGCGGGGCTGCTGCACCGGCTGCGTCAGCAGCGTGCGGATGATGACCAGGTTGCAGATGAGGATGATGAGGAAGACGATGAAGAAGCTGGCCACGATGAAGATGTGGATGAGGAGGACTGGCATGCTGCCCTTCTCGTAGTGCTCAAAGCAGCGGGTGACGTTGCCCGAGCCCGCCTTGTCGGCCACAATGTTGGTGGAGTCCAGGATGAGGAAGTAGGTCGCGGCGGCCGAGATGGACACCCAGATGACCAGAGACAAAGCGATGCCACGCTTGCGGGTGGTGGCCTGAGCAGTCTGGATGGGCTGGGTCACCGCCTGGAAGCGGTTGTATGTGATGACGCCCAGGAAAGCCACAGAGCAGTAGGTGTTGATGAAGAAGAGACAGCCGGCCAGATTGCACAGGAATTTGGGCAGGATCCAGTTGCCCTGGTTGTGGTAGTAGATGATCCACAGTGGCAAGGTGATCAGGAAAAGCAGGTCCGCCACGGTGAGGTTCACCATGAAGATCTTGATCTCGTTGAGTTTCTTGGAAGGGTACAGGTGGGCAAAGACCCATAGCACGTAGCCATTGGCAACAACCCCCAGCACAAAGATGATGCTGTAAACAATTGGGAAGAGGGTGTATCGGAACTCAGAATCTACCCGGGAGGAATTGTGTGGCTCCATCTCTCAGGACTGGAAGGGTCACTGGTCATCGGGTCCTGGCTATGCCTGGAAGACCAGAGGAGGATTCTGGTTAATAAAGAGCCAAGAAGGGACTGTCCTAGCCCATCAATTCCAGGACGGCCTGCTGTGGTGTGAATGATGCTGTCGCCTCCAAAATTCATGCTGAAACTTTGTGCTCCATGCAACAACAAGAAATGTGACCTTCGAGAGGTGGAGAGCGCAGAGGCCTCAGGAACAGGACTGGTACTTCCTCTCTCTCTCTCTCTCTCTCTCTCTCTCTCTCTTCTTTAATATTTATTTATTTGAGAGGCAGAGTTACAGAAAGAGAGAGGGAGAGACAGAGAGAGAGGTCTTCCATTCACTGATTCACCAAATGGCCACCACGGCCAGAGCTGGGCCAATCCAAAACCAGGGGCCAGGAGTTTCTTCTGGGTCTCCTACACGGGTGCAGAGGCCCAAGCACTTGGGCCATCTCCACTGCTTTCCTAGACACATTAGCAGAGAGCTGGATCAGAAGTGGAAGAAGCCAGGACACGAACCAGCACCCATATGAGCTGCCGGCACTGCATGCAGAGGCTTTACCCGCCATGCCACGGTGCCGGCCCCTGGTACTTTCATAAAAGGGTTCAAGAGTGAAGGGAATATTCTTTCACCCTCTTTGCCCTTCTAGCCATCTGCCAGGTGAGGGCACACACTCAGGGGGCCATCCTGAGGAGCAGGCACCCAACCTAGCGGGTAAGTTGTTGCTTGAGATACCCACATTCTAGATGAGAGTGCCTGGTGTTGAGTTCTAGCTCCACTTCCAACTCCAGCTGCGTGCTGATGTGCACCCTAGGAAGGACCGGGTGACGGCTCAGGTAGTTATGTCTGTGAACCATGTGGCAGATGCTGAGGGGTTCCTGGCCAGGATGGGCATTTGGGGAATGAACCAGCAGGTGTCCATCTGTCTCTCTGCATCTCTGAATTAATTAATTAACTTTAAAAATGCTATCTTGGGCCAGCGCCGCCATAGCTCAATAGGCTAGTCCCAGTCAGGGCACCGGATTCTGTCCTGGTTGCCCCTCTTCCAGGGGCCTGGTTGCCCAGGAGTGCAGTGGAGGATGGCCCAAGTGCTTGGGCCCTGCACCCACATGGGAGACCAGGAGAAGCACCTGGCTCCTGGCTTCGGATCAGCGCGGTGCACCGGCCGCAGTGGCCATTGTGGGGTGAACCAATGGAAAAGGAAGAAAGGAAGACCTTTCTCTCTGTCTCTCTCTCTCTCTCTCTCACTGTCCACTCTGCCTGTCAAAAAAAAAATGCCATCTTGCAAGGTGTGCATTTGGCACAGTGCTTTAGATGCACCTTGGGGTGCTCTCACCCCATATGGAAATGCCTAAGGATGAGTCCCTGTTCTGATGCCAGCTGCCTGCTCATGCACGTCCTGGGAGACAGCAAGTGATGGCTCAAGAACTGGGTCCCTGCTATTCCAGAGAGAGACCCAGAAAGAGCTCCCAGCTCTTGGCTTTGGCTTGGCTCAACCCCAGCTCTTGCAGGCATTTGTGAAATAAATGGGAGTAGATGGGAGATCTCTATCTACCTATCTCTGTATGTCTCTTTGCCTTTCAGGTAAACAAAATATATAATTTTTAAAAATATTTACTTATTTATTTGGAAGACAGAGTCACGGAGAGAAAGAGAGAGATAGAGATCTTCCATCCAGTAGTTCACTCCCAAAATGGCTGCAAAGGTCAGGACTGGACCAGGCTAAATCGAGGAGCCAGGCACTCCACCCTGGTCTGTCATGTGCATGGCTGGAGCTCAGGTACTTGGGCCATCTTCCACTGCTTTCCTGGGCTCACTAGAAAGGAGCAGGATCACAAGTGGGACAGCCAGGTCTCAAACTGGCTCTCATATGGATATTGGCATTGCAGGTAGCACCTTGTCCAACTGTGTCACAGTGCCAACCCCTAAATAAAATTTTAAATGTCATCTTGAAAGCAGACGGCCAAGCCTCACGAGACACTAGACCTGCCAGGATCTTCACCTTAAACTTCCAGCCTCCAGAACTATGAGGAAACACATTTATGCTCTTTATAAATTAGCCAGCCTCATGTATTTTGTTGTAGCAGTACTAACAGACTGAGACATCCCCATTTTGCATACTCCCAAAACTCTAAAATCGATGTCATCTTCCAACCAATTGGCAGCACTTTTTCTCTATATAAAATAACAGTGTATTTTTATGATGAATAACATCTGATATTCAGTGAATCAATGACATTCAGTTTCTTTTATTCCTTTTTAAAATACAAAGCATTTTCTTGAGGCTGGCGCTGTGGCGCACTGGGTTAACGCCCTGGCCTGAAACACCGACATCCCATATGGGTGCCAGTTCAAGACCTGGCTGCTCCACTTCCGATCCAGCTCTCTGCTATGGCCTGGGAAAGCAGTAGAGGATGGCCCAAGTGTTTGGGCCCCTGCACCCACGAGGGAGACCTGGAAGAAGTGCCTGGCTCCTGGCTTCAGATTGGCACAGCTCTGGCCATTGTGGCCATTTGGGGAGTGAATCAGCTGATGGAAGACTTCTCTCTCTCTCTGTCTCTCCTCTCTCTCTGTGTAACTCTGACTTTCAAATAAATAAATAAATCTTTTTAAAAAAAGCTTTTTCTTTTGGCTTATTTCAGATAATCTATTTCTAAAGATAAAATATGTAACTTCATATTATAAAAAACATTTAACTTTCGGATAAAATCTGAGTATTTCCTATTGACGGGATTTGCAATAAACATTTTGGCAGTGGGGCAAGTGTTTGGCGCAGTGGTCCAGGAGGTGCCTGGCACCCTCTCAGAATCCTGAGGTTTGAGTCCTGACTGCTTCCAATTCCGGCCTCCTGCTTGTGCACACCAGGGAGACACAGATGATGGCTCAAACACTTGGTACTTGGGTCACTGCCACCCACATAGGAGATATGGATGGAGTTCCCAGTTTCTGGCTTTGGCCAGGCCCAGCCCTGGCTCTTGTAGACATTTGAGGAATAAATGAGTAGATAGGAGTGTCCTCCTTCTCTCCCTCTCTCTCTCTCTGCCTTTCAAATAAGTAAAATAAAATTTTTCAAAAGGAATTTAAAGTTTTTTATGATAAAATATTCCATATTTAAAAATAAAAAATAAGCTATATGTTCATAAAAAGTCTGGAAGATACAGAGAAGTATAATATTAGAGTGCCCCAGAGAATGAAAAACATGAAGCAGTCATTAGAAAGAATGAGAGGGGCCGGTACGGTAGCACAGCAGGTTAAGCCACTGCCTACAACACCAGCATCCCATATGGGCGCCAGTTCAAGTCCTGGCTGCTCCACTTCTGAGCCATCTCCCTGCTAATGCACCTGGGAAAGCAGCAGAGGATGGCCCAAGTGTTTCGGCCCCCGCACCCACAGGAAACCCAGATGAAGCTCCTGGCTCTTGGCTTGGGTCTGGCCCAGACCTGGCCATTGCGGCCATTTAGGAAGTGAGCCAGTAGATAGAAAACTTCTCTCTTTCTGCCTCTGTCTCTCCTTCTTTGTAACTTTGCCTTTCAAATAAAGAAATAAATCTTAAAAAAAAAAAAAAAAGAAAGAAAGAATGAGAGGGCTCATCGCTGTGGTATAGCAGGTTGGTCCTCCACCTGAGACACCTATATCCTCTATGGAACCAGTTGGAGTCCCAGCTGCTCCAATTCTGATCAAGCTCCCTGCTACAGCACCTGGAAAAGCAGTGGAAGATGGCCCAAATGGGAGACCCTGCTGGGGTTCCTGGCTCCTGGCTTCCGTCTGGCCCAGCCCTAGCTGTTTCAGCCATTTTGAGAGTGAACTGGCAGATGGAAGATTTCTCTCTTTCTCTGTAACTGTCTTTCAAATAAATAAATCTTAAAAAAAAGAAGAAGGAGAAGAAGAAAAGAACCAGGAGTGGGAGCGAGGAAGACAGCCATGACCAGCACCTCTTATTTATTTTTATTTATTTAAAAGGCAGAGAGAGAGAGAAAGAGAGAATCTTGCATTCACTGTTTCACACCCCATTGTCTGAAACAGCTGGGGCAGCGCCCAGCCAAGGCCAGGCCTGGAACTCAATCCCACTCTCCCAGGTGGAAGGCAGGGATGCAGGCATTTGTGCCAACACCCGCTGCCTCCTAGGTTGGGTATCTCGCACATAGCAGGAAGCTGGAGTTGGGAGTGGAGACAGGCTTGAATCCAGGCAGTCCGCTAGGGGATGGGGGCATCCCAGAGGCGTCTTGGCTGCTCCATCGCCCTCCTGCCCTTCAAGACCCTCCTGACGGGCGGATGCTCACCCTTCCAGCTCTTTCTTGCCTCACTCCCCTTCAGCTTTCAGCTGTAGCCAAACCAAACTCCTCACGTCCTGTGGAACCCGGTGTGTCTCCGAGACATCCTGGCCCCTGCCCAGGCCGGGAGTTCCTGCTCCGCCCAGCACTTCTCACTGGGCTGTTTCGGAATCACACAACACGGTTTATGAGCTGACCAAGGGCAGGACGGGTGGGTACTCAGAGGCCTCAGAACGCTGCTCCAGCCCGGAGCCACGAGTGCTCATCCAACGAATGTGTGAGTGACCAATCGAATGGGTGAATTGGGCTCAACTATGTGTGTGCTTGATCACAGGATGAGAAGATTTCTTTTAAAATGAATAAATAGGGGCCGGCACGTGGCGTAGCAGGTAAAGCTGCCGCTTGCAGCACCAGTATCCCATATGGGCACCAGTTCGAGTCCTGGCTGCTCCACTTCCGATCTAGCTCTCTGCTACGGTCTGGGAAAGCAGTAGCAGATGGCCCAAGTCTTTGGGCTCCTGCAAGTCCTTGGGCTGCTCCTGTGTGCAGAAGCTCCTGGCTCCTGGCTTTAGATCAGCGCAGCTCCGGCTGTTGCGGCCAACTGGGGAGTGAACCAGTGGATGGAAGACCTCTCTCTTTCTCTCTCTGCCTCTGCCTCCCTGTAACTTTGCTTTTCAAATAAATAAATAAATCTTTAACCAATCAATCAATCAATCAACTGGGGCTGGCATTGTGGCCTAGCAGGTTAAGCCCCAATCTGTAGCAATGGCGTCTCATATGGGCCCTGAGTTCAAGTCCTGGCTGCTCCACTTCCAATCCAGCTTCCTGATAATGCACCTGGGAAAGAAAGCAGTGGAAGATGGCCCAAGTTCTTGGGCCCTTGCACCCAAATGGGAGACCCGGAAGAAGCTCCTTGTTTTGGTCTGGCCCAGCCCTGGTCATTGTGGCGACTGGGGAGTGAATCATTGGATGGAAGACTTCTGTCTCTCTGCCTATGCATCTCCCTCTCTGTACCTGCAGCTTTCAAATAAATAAATCTTAAAAATTTTTAACAATAATAATAAAAATCAGGGCCAGCACTACGGGACAGCAGGTTAAGCCGCTGTCTGCAGTCCTGGGAGCCCATGTAGGTGCCAGTTTATGTCCCAGCAGCTTCGCTTCCCATCCAGCTCCCTGCTAATAGCCTGGGAAAGCAGCAGAGGATGGCCCAAGTGCACCCACGTGGGAGACCCAGAAAAAGCTCCTGGCTCCTGGCTTTGGCCTGGCCCAGCCCTGCTGTTGCAGTGATCTGGGGAGTGAACCAACAGATGGAAGATATCTCTCTCTCTCTCTCTCTCTGTCTTTCCCTCTGTTGCTGTCACTCTTTCAAATAAAAACAATAATAAAGCTTTGAAAAAATCAAATTAATGCAAGAAAAAATTCATGATGCACAAAATACCAAATTTTCAAGGAAAGCTAAGATCATTACAGTGCCAAAGTCCTAATAAAACCTGAGGGAAAGAAAAAATCCTTTTCACTTCTAAAAAATTTTGCATGAAAATACAATTTATCTGGGATTATGGAAATTTTGGTGCCCCCTTCAATTTCGCCCCTGTAAGTGCCTCCCTTGTCTCACCCAGGTCCTGGCTGAGGAACACAGATTTTTCTGCCTTGGGGGGCAGGGCTGGGACAGCCCCACTGGGCCCCCTGGCTGGAGAGTGTCCCGAGGACCTCTGGAGCCCAAGCCGGCCAGGAGGAGGGCACTTCCTGTGTGGGCTGAGGGTTGGGACGTGGCTGCCCCAAAGACCCAGAGGGAGCAGCAGGCCCCATCCAGCTGGCACTCAGGCAGAGCGAGGCCAGATGTGTCCCCACACCCCAGGAACACAGGGGTCTGGGGGAGAGAAGCGGGGCCGGCACCTTGGCCTTAAAGGCTAGAGGGGGCTGAGCCAGTGGACAGCTCTATTCCCATGTTCTGGTCTCAGGACCCCTGGAGACCCTTAAAAAAAATCCCTGGGGGCCCCAAGGGGCTTTTGTTTAGATCGGTTACAGCTATCAAGATGTAGCACGTTAAAAATTACAACAAAGACATTCTAAGACATGTCATTTTTAAATAAACCCCGCCCCGTAATAAGCTGCTTCCTTGCTAACATAAATAACATATTGTTAGTGAAGCACAGCTAGATTTTCCCGGACATAAACAAGTTAGGGAGAGCAGCGGCGTGGATTTACATTCTGTACAAATCTCTTTAATGTTGGGCTTAACCAAAGGCAGCTGACCTCCCGACTGCTTCTGCACTCAGCCTGTCGGGACCCGGGCTTCTGGTGGAAGCATCTGAGGACAATCCGCCCTCCCACCAGCATGGCCTTGCCAAGGCAAGGAGTGTTTAAATGGCTTTTTTTTTTTTCCCCTGGATCACTGGTGAGACTCTTCTTCGAGCCCATGTCAAAGCTGCACAAATAGGAGTTTTGTCCAGGTTGGTGGCGATGCAGACCCTGGACCCCCTCAATAAACTTGCTGAAAGCTCTGAACGCTCCCACGCCTTGGTCTGCCTGCCATCGGAGTGGATCTTCTCTTTTTGCGGACAGAACGTAGGATTTATTGGGGGGTGTAACTAAGAAGGGGAGCGCAGCGGAAGCCTCCCCCCGTGCCGGGCCTGACGCTTGTCCTTGGGGACCACCACTGGGGAGTGTTTGACCCCCATAGCCGTCAGGGATGAGCTGCTGCTCGGCTACCGTGTCTTCGAATTCACCAGCATCAAACGTGGTACAGCCTCACTTCCTCCAGACGTGGACCGCCTGGGGCCAGAGAACTTGACTTTGTGTCTTATTCTGCAGTGTGATGCAGAGGGGCGGCGACAAACCTGGCCATTGTGCCCTGGCGCTTCCTGAGGCACCTTGCATGCCTGCCTGGAGCCCAGGCTGGGGACAGCCCCAGGTCAGCGACATGAACAGCCACAGAGAGGGCCGTCTCCAAGGCTCCTTAGGATTCACCCGAGCACCAGGCTTCACCCAACCAGGAGGCTCCTGTGTAGCCCTCAGACTCTGGGCCCCATGCAGAAAAGCAGAAAGAGACAGACAGGAATATTCTTCCTCCTGCTGGTTCACTCCCCCAGTGCCCACAACAGCCAGCTTAGGGCTGAGCCGGGCCAGAGCCAGAAGCCTGGCTCTCCATCTGGGCCTCCCACATGGGCAGCAGGAGCCTAAGCATCTGTTGTCTCTCAGGATGCATTAGCAGGAAGCTGGGTTGGAAGTGGAACAGCCAGGATGCAAGCCAGCACTCCAGGAGGGGATGCCGGAGTCCCGGGCGGTGCTTCAACCTGCACCACCCCGAGTGGATCTTTTGCCTCTGCATCACTCCGAAGCCTGAGTCCTTACTCATCTCTAGAACATTGTCCACTGAGTTGTGCAGGTCTTCTAAGCAGGGACCTTTCATTATGCAGTATTCAAAGATGGCACTTTGGAGATCTCTACAGTCTCATCAGGAAATTCTTTGCCCGTTAGAAAGCAGTCAAGGCCATGCTGCTGGCAGATACAAGGTTTCCAAAAACTCTTTTTCTTCTTTCTTTCTTTCTTTTTTTTTTTTTTTTTTTTTGGACAGAGTTAAACAGTGAGAGAGAGAGAGACAGAGAGAAAGGTCTTCCTTCCATTGGTTCACCCCACAAATGGCCTCCACGGCTGGTGCACTGTGCCGATCCGAAGCCAAGAGCCAGGTGCTTCCTCCTGGTCTGCCATGTGGGTGCAGGGCCCAAGCACTTGGGCCATCCTCCACTGCCCTCCCAGGCCACAGCAGAGAGCTGGCCTGGAAGAGGGGCAACAGGGACAGAATCCGGCGCCCCGACCGGGACTAGAACCCGGTGTGCCGGCGCCGCAGGTGGAGGATTAGCCTAGTGAGCTGCGGTGCCGGCCCCAAAATTCTTTCTTTTGAGAGCTCCATTTTTTTCACTGGCTGGGACCCTCAGCCTCCACTCCCCGACACCCCCCACCCAGTCCGCGGACCACCCTGAGGAAGGGAGTGTAAGTCACAGTGTGCAGGGAGGAGGAGTTTTGTTTTTAGATAACTCCAGAGATGTTCGGGGAATAATGAACGCTACATTTACCTAATTAAACACCCACGAACCACCACCACACTAAACAGAGCACGGCACAAGAATGTTCCCGATCAGTGAAATCCCAAGGAGAGCCAGATGTTTCCTTAGCCACACCTGTGGGTATCCCCAGGCTTTGCCCAGCATTCGCTCTGCTGGGGGCTTCGGGACCAGCGGGCGATCAGCGAGGCCTGTTACCTCTCATGGCTTCACTTGGTGGCTTGGGCATTTGGGGACACAATGGCAAATAGACCGGCCAGGCGCTTGCTCCCCTGGTGCTCACAGCTGGCAAAGACCTCCCTGAGGAAGTGAAACTCGGTGTGGGCAGGAAAGACCCCTCAGGAAAGCTCCAGACGGCGGGTGAAGACCTGCCCTGGGACCGGGGATGCCATTCCTGCTGGAGCCTGGCAGAGGAGGATGGGAGATGTGGGGCGGCCCCAACTGGAGGTCAGGCAGGGGCTTGGTGTGCGTTGGTGCCTGGGTCCCAGCACCCAGGCGCGCCTCTGACCCCGGGACTGTCTTACACGGTGGACCCCTCTTTGTTCTTCACACCAGGACCCCACTTTGAGCAGCAACCAAGTGTGTTTCAATTGCCCGGATGTCTCCTCTGTGAGACTAAGTGTCCTAAGGGCAGGGCTTTGCGGGGTTCGCCCCGTGTCACTGTGCTTAGCAGTGTGACTGACAGGCAGTTGGTCCTCAGAAATCTTTAGGGGGGGGTGTAGCCTTGCAATGCAGTGGGTGAAGTCACTGCTGGTGACTTCCCAGTGGCGGGTCCGGTCCTGGCTGATCTGCTTCAGATCCCGTTCCCCGCTGATGCTTCTGGGAAGGCAGTGAAAGACGGCCCTGGCGTTTGAGCCCTTGCCACCCACATGGGAGACCTGGACGCAGTTCTCAGCTCTTGGCTGCAGCCTGGTCCAGCCTTGGCAGTTGTGGCCATCTGGGGAGTGAAACAGCAGATACAAGATCTCTGTCTCTCTCTCACCTTCCTCCCTCTGTCATTCTGCTTTTCTTCTTCTTCTTGTTTTTTTCAGATTTATTTATTTATTTATTTGAAAGGCACAGTTCAGAGAGAAGGAAGAAGAGACAGACAGACAGAGAGAGAGAGAGAGGTCTTCTCTCTGCTGGTTCACTCCCCAAATGACCACAACTACCAGGGCTGAGCTGGACCGAAGCCAGGAACCAGAAACTTCTTCTGGGTCTCCCACATGTGTGCAGGGGCCCAAGTACTTGGGCCATCTTCTACTGCTTTCCCAGGAGCATTAGCAGGGAGCTTGATCGGTAGTGGAGCACCTGGGACTCGAACCAGTGCCCAAATGGGATGCTGGTGCTGCAGATGGCGGCTTAACCTACTCTGCCACAGTGCTGGCCCCTTGTCTGTTGCTTTACTTAGAAAAATCTTGTCCTTTGAGATGTACTCTAGGGGCCAGCACTGGTTCACTCCCCAAATGGCACGGAAGAAGCTCTGGCTCCTGGCTTCGCATTGGCCCAGCTCCAGCCATTGCAGTCATTTGGGAAGGGAACCAGCGAATGAAAGACCTTTCTCTCTGTCTCTCCCTCTCTCTGTCTGTAACTCTGCCTGTCAAATAAAGAAAATCTTTAAAAGATCTGCTCTAGCGAGTGCTTCCTCTGGGAAGCCTTCCCTGGCTGCCTCAGGCAGGACGTTACCTTCTCCTCCGGTCACCGATGTCTGGGCACATTCCCCAGTACCGCAGCTGTCATGTGCGGTGAGCACGGATTTCTGTGCTATTTCCTCCCCAGGCGGGGAGCTTCCTGAGAGCCGGGATCTCATAGTTTTCATCTCTTTACTTTCAGGGTCAGGCACTGGGGAATGAGTAAATAAATGCACAAATGACCAAGCACCTGCTGACTCCCTGAGGAGCCTGGGACAAAGGAAATGTGTCCAGATTTTGGGAGCTGGGGAGTAGGGTGGGAAGAACAAGGCCTCTGGGATCCGGAAGACCCGGTTTATACCCGGCTCATCCTTCACTCACTGTGTTACCTTGGGCGAGTGACTTCACCACTCTGAGCCCCAACTGTTTTTTTTTCATTTACTAAAATCCTACAGTCCCGGGCGGCGCCACAGCTCACTAGGCTAATCCTCCGCCTTGCGGCGCCGGCACACCGGGTTCTAGTCCTGGTCCGGGCGCTGGATTCTGTCCTGGTTGCCCCTCTTCCAGGCCAGCTCTCTGCTGTGGCCAGGGAGTGCAGTGGAGGATGGCCCAAATCCTTGGGCCCTGCACCCCATGGGAGACCAGGAGAAGCACCTGATCCTGCCATCGGATCAGCGCGGTGCGCCGGCCGCAGCGCGCCGGCCGCGGCGGCCATTGGAGGGTGAACCAACGGCAAAGGAAGACCTTTCTCTCTGTTTCTCTCTCTCACTGTCCACTCTGCCTGCTAAAAAAAAAATCCTACAGTCCCAACAATGACCCCAAATATAAGCATGCAAATACCTAGAATTCAACAGTCAGGCCAGACCCGAACATCTGTGTGGCAACTTAAGTCAAGAGACAAAGTCTAAATGTTTAAAAATCAGAACTTTGGGGCTGGTGCTGTGACATAGAGGGCTAAGCCTCTGCCTGTGGGGCCAGCATCCCATTTGGGTGCTGGTTCGAATCCAGGCTGCTCCTTTCCAATCTGGCTCTCTGTTTATGGCCTGGAAAAGCAGCAGAGGATGGCCCAAGTCCTTAGGGCCCTGCATCCACATGGGAGACCCAGAAGAAGCTCCTGGCTCCTGGCTTCGGATTGAACCAGCTCTGGTCATCTGGCCTTTTGGGGAGAGAACCAGCAGACAGAAGACCTCTCTCTGACTCTCCCTCTCTCTGTCTATAACTTTATCTCTCAGATAAACAAGTAAGTCTTAAAAAAAAAAAAAAAACAAAACAGAATTTGGACACCTCCAAGTCCATGCACACTCCCAGAGTCTGATGAAGGAGGTGGGGGAGGGGCGCAGGTGCCACAGGGGATCTAAGCACCCAGCTGTGTAGACAGTGGGTGGCTGCCCGTCCGCAGTCAGGGCTCGGCGCTGCACTGACCAGAGAAATGTACAGAGCTTCCTCACCCACCACCACTTTTTCTACTCAACCCGTCTTTGCGAGGTGAATTTTCCAGGGATTGTGTCCATTTTTCCAGCAAAGGAAAAGACTTACAGAGGAAAACAGACTTGTCCACAGTCACAAAGCTGAGAAGAGGCCGAATCGGAATCCTGAATTCCAAGGCCCTTCAGGCTCTCCCAGCAGTGGCCCCTGCTGGAAGTTGTCCCCGGGAAGCCACGCCTCTGACCCAGGGCCCTGCCTGTCTCTTTGCTGCCTGAAGTCAGGAAGGCAATGGGGCAGTGGGATGGCAGGGTCTGCTAGGGATCCATCCGCCTCCTGCCTGCGGGAGCCGGAATCTGATCCTTTGGTCCAGCACCAGACTCATCCCCTGACCTGAGTCTCTGCCTCCTCGTTGGTAAAATGAAGATTTCTGAATGGGCCTAAGAGACAAGGAAGTAAAGAAAACAACCACATTTATAAGGGGCTAAAAAGAGCCCCTCTCTCTATTGCTCTCGCTCTCGTTCTCCCATCACTCAGTAACAAAGAAAACAAATAACCCAATTTAAAAACGGGCCAAGGACTTGGATAGACACTTCTCCAGGGAAGATACACAGCTGGCCAAGAAGCATAGGAAAAAATCCTCAGCCTCACCAGTCACCAGAGGAACGCGACTCAGAATCAGAGACAGCACCGCGGAGCAGGACCGCGGCCACTCTCCAGAAACCAGAACAGCAAGTCCTGCTGAGGACGTCCCAGGCTGGAACCCTTGACACTGTCGGTGGGAGCCGACACAGTGCAGCCGCACGGAAAACTGAAAATAAAACTGCCAGTAACCCAGCGGTCCCACTTGGAGGCACGCATTCCAAGAACAGGACCTCAAAGGCGTATTCGTGCTCCCATGTTCACAGCAATATTCTCAGTAGCCGAGTTGTGGGCGCAACCGAGATGTCCATGGATGCATGAACAGATCAAGAAAATGTGGTCGAGGAGCGGGCATTGTGGCGCAGGGGGTTAAGCTGCCCCCTGCCACGTCAGCATCCTGTACAGGTATGGGTTTGAGTCCCGGCTGCTCCAGTTCTGATCCAGTTCTCTGTTAATGCGCCTGGGAAAGCAGTGGAAGATGGCCAAAGTACTTGAGCCCCTGCCACCCACATGGGAGAGCCAAATGGAGTCCCAGGCTCTTAACTTTGGCCTGGCCCATTTGGGGAGTGAACCAGCAGATGGAAGGTGTCTCTCTCTCTCTCTCTCTCTCTCTCTCTTGCACTGCCTTTCAAATAAATACATAAATCCTTTTTTAAAGAATGTGGTCTTGGCCGGCGCCGCGGCTCACTAGGCTAATCCTCCGCCTTGAGGTGCCAGCACACCGGGTTCTAGTCCCGGTTGGGGCGCCGGATTCTGTCCCGGTTGCCCTCCTCCAGGCCAGCTCTCTGCTGTGGCCAGGGAGTGCAGTGGAGGATGGCCCAAGTGCTTGGGCCCTGCACCCATGGGAGACCAGGAAAAGCACCTGGCTCCTGCCATCAGATCAGCGCAGTGCGCTGGCTGCAGCTTGCCGGCCGTGGCGGTCATTGGCGGGTGAACCAATGGCAAAGGAAGACCTTTCTCTCTCTCTCTCTCTCTCACTGTCCACTCTGCCTGTCAAAAAAAAAAAAAAAAAGAACGTGGTCTATCCAGAGCCATACCATGCAGTAGTACCCAGCCTTACAAAGGAAGGGGGTTCTAGCAGAGGCTACAAAGCAGGAAAACGTGGGGGGCCGGATGCTAAGTGAAATAAGCCAGAGACAAAAAGGCTGATTCCAAGATTCTGCTTCTCTGAGGCAGCTCAGGTCATCAGCTGCATAGAACCGATAGGGGCTGGGGGCTGCCAGGTTTGCGGGGAGCAGTCTCCTGGGTAGAAAGCTCGAGGGGCGCCAGAGGAGAAGTTGTGCAGGACAGGATGCCTTGCACACCAGCATGAGCAGGGCTCATGGGACTGCACGCACACCTAACTGTTAAGAAGCAAATTTCTGCTGCTCTTCTTTCACCACAGTAAAGAGAAAAGTTTTTTAATGGGCCTGCGAGATGTGGGAAGACATTATAGATTTCAACTTGGACTCACATGACTCAGCTTCCCCTCTTAATAGCTGTGCAGCTCTTCGTAAAACTGCTTCTCCTTTTTGGGAGTGCTGACGGTGACACAGCTTCTTCCTAGGGCTTTTGGGTTTTTGTTTGTTTGTTTTTTAGATTTATTTATTTGAAAGGCAAAGTTACAGAGAGAGAGGGAGAGAGAGACACACACACACACAGAGAAGGAGTGATTTTCCATCCACTGGTTCACTCTCCAAGTGGCTGCAATGACCAGGGCTAGGCTAATCCGAAGCCAGGAGCTTCTTCCCAGTCTCCTAGGGGGTGCAGGGGCCCAAGGACTTGAGCCATCCTCCACTGCCCTCCCAGGCACATTAGCAGGGAGCTGGATTGAAAGTGGAGCAGCCAGGACTCAAACCGGTGCCCAAATAGGATGCCGGCAGTGCAGACACAGCCCTTTTCTAGAGCTTTTGTGAGCATCAAGCAAAATGAAGAAATTAAAGTCTTCAGGGAGGATGGTGGTTAAGAGCACAGCTTCTGGAATCAGATAAACTTGGATTCCGATCCTGCGTCTCAGAGTGGGCGTTTGGTACAGCGGCTTGTCACTGCTTAGGATGCCCCCCGCTCGCGTCAACAGTCGCAAGGACTCTAAATGCATAGCTGCAATAGGAGGACTCCTATGTCAAAGTCAAGGTTCTGAGGCCAGCAGTGTGGCTTAGCAGGCAAAGCACCGCCTGCAGTGCCAGCATCCTATACGGGCGCCAGCTGGAGTCCCAGCTGCTCCACTTCCGATCCAGCTCTCTGCTATGGCCTGGGAAAGCAGCAGAAGATCAACCAAGTGCTTGAGCCCCTGCACCCAGGTGGGAAACCCAGAAGAAGAAGCTCCTGGTTCCTGGCTTCGGATCGATTCAGCTCCTGCCATTGCAGCCATCTAGGAAGTGAACCAGTGGATGGAAGGTCTCTCTCTCTTTGCTTCTGTCTCTCTGTAACTCTGCCTTTCAAATAAATCTTAAAAAAATATTAAGTGGGAAAGGTCTGATGTACAGTGAGAGCTCAGACCGCTGGTCACCACCGGCAGTGTCAGAGAAGCCACCGGGTTCCCACAACTCCTCCCTCCTGTGCTGGGAACTCCCGGCGGCAGGCTCTGGCAGGTCGCCAGGGCCTGCTACACTGCAAGTGCTCAGGCACTGTTTACTAAATAGATCTATTAATCTCTCCAGTTCCAGTTTCCTCATCTAGAAAATGGGATTATGGGGACCAGCACAGTGGCACAGTGGGAAGGACTACTGCCTGCAGCACCAGCATCCCATATGGGCACCAGTTCGAGGCCCGGCTGCTCCACTTCTGATCCAACTCTCTACTATGGCCTGGGAAAGCAATAGAAGATGGCCCAAGTGCTTGGGCCCCTGCACCCACGTGGCAGACCCAGAAGAAGCTCCTGGCTCCTGGCTTCAGCATGGCCCAGCCCCAGTCATTGCGGCCATTTGGAGAGTGAAGCAGTAGATGGAAGATCTCTCTTTCTCCTTTTCTATCTGTTACTCTGCCTTTCAAACAAATCAATTAAATCTTTTAAAAAAATAAAGAAAGAAAATGGGAATCATACCAGTGCTGACCTCACAGGAAAGCTCTGAAGTTAAAAAGAGACAAACGTCTCAAGTGCATGGCACATAGTAGGTGCTCAATAAATCAGTTATCCCTGTTCTAACTTTTCCCTGCTCCTGTACGTCGGTGCCCTGGCCTGGCCCTGCTGCTCATCCTCTAAGGAGTCCCCTCAAGGAGTGCTTTCCTCCTCGTTTCCCAAGATTTACAAGGATCTGAGGGGCAGGTAAAGGAAACAGGTACCCAGGCTCCGGAGAGTTCTGTCCAACGCTCCCTACAGGCCCCTGAATGTGAGTCACGCACGGTGCTGGGCTCATTTATTGGTTGGTGAATGGAGCTCTTGGTCCGGGGAAGAGGCCAGGGACAGAGTCTAGGGCCCCAGCATTGGGGCCACCAGAGTACCAGTCGGAGTTACCCAATTTCCCTTTTCACTGAGGACCCTACTCTGACCCCAGCAGTGACACTCAGGCTCCATCTGCTCAGCTGGCCTAGGAAATGCCGTGGAGTTGCAGGACCCAAGCCTGACCCGGGGCTCTCCCCCTGGCTCCCCAATGCCCAGGCAGCGCCCGTCTGTGAGCCGCCCTCTGCCTCCTGGCTTCCCGGCAGGGAGGAGAGTGAGGAAACTCCTCTCTGAGCTTCCCCAGCCGTAGGCGCCTGCCTGTTCCACCAGGAAGCTCACCGACATCTTCCGGACCTGAGAGCCCCAAGAACACAGAGTACAGGCACAGGACTGGGTCCGCACCTGGCTCCGCTGTCTCTGAGCCGCATGACCTCGGCGCAGCCTCCCTTCCTCCACCTGCTGATGGGCCTTCACAAAACTCTCCTCTCTGGGTAGGGGTGAGAGCAGGATGAAGCCAGTGCAGCCAAGAGCCGTGCCTCGGACAACATCTGCTACCGGGCAAGCCAATCTCCACACCGCAAGCCAGCCACGTCTCTCTTGGAAGCAGCCGGCCAGGGTGGCTGGAGAGAGAAGCCCAGGAATTGGAGCCGGGGGTCAAGGCTCTGGCCTCAGCTGTGCCACCCACCTTCAGTTCCAAGCCCGGGGAATTTGTATCTGCAAGACAGGGTACGCCCTTCCTTGTAGTGTTGGTGTCAGGAGAAAGTGAGATGGCCGGGGGTGCAGGTTTGGGTAAAC
Source organism: Oryctolagus cuniculus (assembly GCF_051225735.1). Taxonomy (NCBI): domain Eukaryota; kingdom Metazoa; phylum Chordata; class Mammalia; order Lagomorpha; family Leporidae; genus Oryctolagus; species Oryctolagus cuniculus. The sequence goes on along the minus strand of NC_142873.1, from coordinate 144,271,890 downwards.
GGTAAAGCACTTGGCATAACGAAATGGGCTTTTATCAGCTAAACCGAGCTGTGAGCCTGGTAGCTCTTCTCCCACAGCCAGCCAGCGTGCTCAGCTGCAACCCGGGCCCTGAGGGGCCCCCTCCTGCAGAACCCAGGGGCTGGGTGGGGCTGCGGAGGGGGCTCCTCTGCTCTGTCTCTCACACACAGTCTAGCTCTGCTCTCCTTGTGGCCAAGGACACACAGGCACCCATGAAGCTCTCCGCCGGTCCTGTGATCCTGTTTCCAGAACTGTTGGGCTATGCCAGTTCCCAGACCTGCCCTAGGCACATGTGGGCAGTCACTGCCCCTTCCCCCACCCCCTACCCCAGGCCCAACCACAGACACACAGATACCCAGGACACCCCCAGAGACATCCCCCCCACTCGCCACGCCGAGACAGGATCCTAGCCTCTTACCACACACACACACACACACCAAACTCTGTGCCAAGGGTAAAGGCAAAACAATGCACAAACCAGACACCACCTCCTGCAGTACCCACGGCACAGATTACCGCATCAGTGCTCGTGGAGAGCCCTGGCCATGTCTGCACGGCCCCGGTCAGCTGATGGACATGTTCCCACCCAGCCTCTCACTTCGTCCTCCCCACAAACCACAAGGCCAGCATTTTGGTGGCCAGTCTGCAGAAGCAGAGTGAGGCCCCGAATCGCCCCAGGTCCCAGCCTGTAAGCGAGAGCTGCACCTGAACCTGAACCTGAACCTGGAGCTGAGCTGACTTCCGCCCCCGGTTGGCCGCTCAGTGCCTAAAGGCAAGCAAGTCTCTTTCTTTGGTCTCCCTCGCGCTCGCTCCTACGCGCACCTGCTCAGAATACCCTGAAAGAATTGAAAGAATGCAGCTTGGGTGTCAGGCAGAGCTGCTGGCTGTCTGGAGAGAAAGCCTTCCAGCCCCTCTTCCTCACATTGCTGAGCCCCAGCAAAGGAAGGGCGTCCAGCTGTGGCCCTGTCCTCAGGCCCTGGGACCTGGTGGTGGACACTGGCTGCAGACCTGGTTACATGGACTGATAATCTGCTTATTTTCACTATCCCCAGGGTTAACCTAGCATTTAGTGAGCTGCTAAGTCCCCTGTCCCATCTTGGACCCTTTCCCTCTCCTGACAGTCCTGGCAGGGAGATGGCATTGTCCCCATTTCACAAGTTAGGGACCTGCACAGAGAGGGGTATAACTCAACCACGATTACACAGCCCGTAAAACAGATGGCATTCAGCTCCTGGGGTCCACCTCCCCCCACCTCCTATCACCATCATCCCCTCCCATGTAAGCCTCTGAGGACATCTTGGCCCTGACTTGGCCTCAGAGAACCGGAGAGAGGGTGCTAGGTCCCCTGAGGAAGTCCGACCACAAGCAATTCTCTCCTACCTTGAGACTCTGGCTCTGAGAAAAGTGCCCCCCAACAGGACCCCGCCCCCTCCCTTTAGGTGCCCAGCTGGAGCTGGGAACCCGCCCCACTCCCACCCCCGTTACCTGTGGTGGTGCTAGGGGCTGCCACTGCACAGCCCGCGCACCTCCGTGCGGGTCCCGGGCCCCGGCCGGCCTCGGCGCTGTCTGGCAATTGCAGAAGTGAGGAAACAACCTCTCACTGCCAAGTCACCCCCGAGAGGAAATGCAGTGACCCTAGGGCCTCTCCAGCGGATGCCACAGGAGGCTCCAAGCTGCACCGCCCAAGCCCCGGGGCCCTGCACGGAAGCCTCTGTCACAGCCCTGCAAGGCGGGGTGCCAGGGAGCCCGGGCAGGAGAGAGAAAGCAAGAAGGGGCTCTCGGGAGAGAGGAAGAGGAGCAAGCAGGACTGAGTGACCAAGAAAATGCAGAGGGAGCCAGGGGACAAAAGGAGAGGGCAGGGGAAGAGAAGGAGGGAGAAAGACACACGCATGGAGAGACAGACAGACAGACACATACACGTGGGAGGGCCCAAGACTGAGGGAGTCCAAAGAGCAAGAGGTGGACAGCGAGTCTGTGCCTGCCCTGCGCTCTGGGGCTGAGAGAGCAGAGCGAGGGAAGCGGGGAGGGGTGGGGAGGTCCCTGGAATTAAAAGGGAGAGAAGCAGCACGCGGCTGGGAAGAGCTGCTGCAGTCGGGGTGGTCAGGGGACGCATGGGAGTCAGGACAAAGTCCCCTGGGAGCGCAGGCGGGCACGGGAGCCGGGGAGGCTGGGCAGCGTGGGCAGTTCACACGGGTGGACCCGCGAGTGCGAGTGCGTGTGAGACAGAAAGGGAGGAGGGTGGGGCTTCTGGCATACACGCGCGTCCGCCCCCCGCCTCAGTGTCCAGTCTGCGCCCCCTCACCTCGTTCATTCAGCTGACCTGCAGCCACAACCGTGTGGCTGCTGCTGTCCGAGGAAGCGAGTCCTGTGGACACCGGCGGACCCTGCAGCCTCCCACACAGAGAAGGAAGCGGAGGTTCAGAGAGGTCCTCGGCCAGGCAGGTGCAAACCAGAGCATAGGCTCCCGACTCCCCGCTCGGCACCCAGCCTCCCCTTGCCCTTGCACTCCACCGCTGTCCCTTCTTCTTTACGCCCCTCCCCCCTTAAGAACACAGCTTTTTATTTTTGTCTGAGATACAAGCCCTCATTTGGATGACGCGACTGGAGCCAAGCAGTGGGTTAGGGCGCTAGCTCTGCCCCCTGTTCTGGGGAGCTCCAGCCAAGGAACAAGCTAAGCAGGCTCTGGACAACTGCAGGCTGTCACATCCACTGCGACAGACCTACAGCCTGGGGGCCCAGCGGGCCTTAGAAGCCAGCATCCCCTATGAGCACTGGTTCGAGTGCTGGCTGCTGCACTTCCCATCCAGCTCCCTGCTAATGCACCTGGGAAAGCAGCAGGAGATGGCCCAGGGACTTGGGCCCTGCCACCCATATGGGAGATCCGGATGGAGTTCTCCTAGCTGTTGTGACCATTTGGGGAGTGAACCAGCAGATTACAGGCTGGCACCGCGGCTCACTTGGCTAATCCTCCGCCTGCGGTGCCGGCACCTCGGGTTCTAGTCCCGGTTGGGGCTCCGGATTCTGTCCCAATTGCTCCTCTTCCAGGCCAGCTCTCTGCTGTGGCCCGGGAGTGCAGTGGAGGATGGCCCAAGTGCTTGGGCCCTGTACCCCATGGGAGACCAGGAGAAGCACCTGGCTCCTGGCTTCGGATTGGCGCAGCACGCCGGCCGTAGCAGCCATTTAGGGGGTGAACCAACGGAAAAGGAAGACCTTTCTCTCTGTCTCTCTCTCACTGTCTAACTCTGCCTGTCAAAAAAATAAATAAATAAATAATTCAGTCTACAGACTGGCACTTCTGGGGCAGGACTGCCCCCAGACTCTGCATGTGATGACAGAGACGAAGGTGATGAATACGGAGAATGTCACCCGTGTGTTTGCAGCCCGGTCTGTGTCTCTGTGGATTCTCTAGAACTCCATATTTGGTTAGGAATTGGGAGTGAGATCAGAGTGTGGCCCGTTTCTCATTCCACTGCTCCTCTGACTTGGCCTTGCCGCCTGGGTGGGCTGGTGGGTTCACATCTTCTGGTTGCTGGCAGGGGCCAGGCCCTGGGCAGGCTGTTGGGCTAGCCAGTCCTCCCTCGCAGTGACCTCACGACCCTACTTACTGCCCACCAGGCCCCGCCTCCTACAGGCTCCATCCCACAGTGCCACACCAGGGACCAAGCTGCACACATGAGCCCTTCAGGGACAAACCACACCCAAACTGTGGCAAAGGGGCTGTCCCAGGTTAAGATACTGAAGAGACACACGAGATCTAACACGTGTGGTCCTTCTTTGGAAGCCACACCAGCAAATCAACCGTGAAAGACATGTATGGCGGCAGGTGCTTGGCCTCACAGTTAAGGCGCCCACATCCCAGAGCAGCTACCTGGGTTCAATTCCCGGTTCTGACTTCTGAGTCCAGCTTCCAATGCAGACCCGGGGAGGTAGGAGTGATGGCTCCTGTCACCCACAGGGGAGACCTGGATTGAGTTACTAGGCTTTAGCTTTGGCCCAGCCCAGCCCCTGCAGGCAGCTGGGAAGTGAACCTGCAAATGGGCTTGCTCACTCTCTCTTTCTCTCTCTGCCTTTCAAATGAATAAATACACACAAAAATATTTACAGATGAAATCAGGTATTTGGTATTTGCTTCAGAACACTATGGAACACACCTCAGCTGAGAGAAGCGGGTTGCCGATTGCTGAAGGACCTGGGGCTGGGTACGAGGAGCTCTGGGAGAGCATCTAACACCCTCTTTCCTGCGCCTTCAGCCTTTTAGAGAACAGAGGCTTCTGTTTGCTTTCTTGTAGCACCTCCGCACGCGTTTAGATGCTGGAGACCACACGACCGTGAAAAGGAAAATTGTCCCAATGTCTTGTAATGGATAATTGTGTTGGGGCAGTAATTTTCCTGTGGTGGCATCTCATGGGGATGCTAAGTGCTGTATCTTATCCGGAATGGGTGGAAATGAAGATAATGTAACCTGGACAATGAGTGACAGGAAAAGGGCCACGACAGCAACAAAGATGCCGGCACCAGAGGTGCATCGAGGCCGGGAGTCAACTGCTTCCTGGCATCTGACAGTGTGGAAAAGCCATATTCATAAATATATAGTGTACTATCGCTCAAAACACGAAGTAGGGTGGTACCTAAAGGGATAAACTGAATACTGTAAGTGGACATGGAACTCATGTCAGTGATTCTCAACCAGGGGTATCCGTGCCCTGCAAACATTTGTCAATGTCTGGAGACTTTTTTTTTTTTTTAAGATTTATTTGTTTATTCAAAATGCAGAGAGAGAGAGAGAGAGAGAGAGAGAGATCTACTGATTCACTCTCCAAACGCCTGCAAACACCAGAGCTGGGCCGGGCTAAAGCAGCAGCCAGGAACTGAACACATGGCTGGCGCAGACTCCAGTACCTGGGCCATCATCTGCAGCCTCCTAGGCACATTAGATGCAGTTTGGGGCCCTGCGAGTTAGGCTGCAGCTTAGAACTCCCACATCCAAAGCTGAAGGGCCTGGGTTAAGCCCCAGTTACTCCACAATTCCAACCTAGCTCCCTGCTAATGTACCTGGGAAGGAAGCAAAAGATAGTGCCGGTGCATGGGTCCCTCCCACCCACGTGGGAGACCAAGATGGAGTTCCTGGCCCCACCATAACTGTTGCAGACATTTGGGGAGTGAACCAGCAGATAGAACTGTCTCTGTTGCTCCCTCTCTCTGCCACTCTGTATTTCAAATAAATAAACAAAATTTTAAGAAGATACATTTTTTTGTAAACATTTTTTTTTTGACAGGCAGAGTGGACAGTGAGAGAGAGAGAGACAGAGAGAAAGGTCTTCCTTTACCGTTGGTTCACCTGCCAATGGCCACCATGCTGATCCGAAGGCAGGAGCCAGGTGCTTCTCCTGGTCTCCCATGCGGGTACAGGGCCCAAGCACTTGGACCATCCTCCATTGCACTCGCGGGCCACAGCAGAGAGCTGGCCTGGAAGAGGGGCAACCGGGACAGAATCTGGCGCCCTGATCGGGACTAGAACCTGGGGTGCCGGTGCTGCAGGCAGAGGATTAGCCTAGTGAGCCGCGGCGCCAGCAAGATGTATTTTTATGGGGCCAGCACTGTGGCTTACTTGGTTAATCCTCCGGCAGCGGCGCCAGCTTCCCATATGGACACCAGGTTCTGTCCCAGTTGCTGCTCTTCCAGTCCAGCTCTCTGCTGTGGCCCGGGAGGGCAGTGGAGGATGGCCCAAGTGCTTGGGCCCTGCACCCACATAGGAGACCAGGAAGAAGCACCTGGCTCCTGGCTTCAGATCGGCACAGCGCCGGCCATAGTGGCCATTTGGTGAGTGAACCAATGGAAGGAAGACCTTTCTCTCTGTCTCTCTCTCTTTCTCTCACTGTCTAACTCTGTCAAATTAAAAAAAAAATGTATTTTTATTTGAAAGGCAGAGTTACAGAGAGGGAAGAACAGACTGAGAGAGGGATCTTCATCTGCTGACTCATCCCCCAGATGGCTGCAACAGCTGGGGGAGGCCCGGCTGGAGCCTGGAATTCCACTGGGATCTTCCATGTGGGGCCAGGGCCCCAAGGAGTTGAGCCACCTTCCACTGCTTTCCCAGACACATTAGTGGGGAGCTGGATTGGAAGCAGAGCAGCCAGGACTTGAACCAGTTCTCATATGGGATGCTGGCTTAACTGCATCACAATGAGGGCCCCAGTAAGGTAACAATGCATAATAGCGAGAACTACTGTGTTTTTTTTTTTGTTTTTTTTTTTTTTTGTTTTGTTTTTTTGCCAAAGACACATAAAATCTTGATGGAGAGAACTATAAAAATCACTGAAAAAACGATTGAACAGGAATTAAATAAGCAGGTAGATGGACCACAATCATGCATGAGACTGACAGTATCAAAAAGATTTAAGTGCCTCCCACCTTCGTCCATAAAGTCAGTGCCAGTCCAATCAAAATACCAATAGAGTTTTCCAGAACATATTATAAGCTGATTCTAAAATTCAAAAGGAAAAAGATTCTAAGGTAGCCAGGAAGCTTTCTTGAAATATTTATTTTTAAATATACCTATTTATTTGAGAGACAGAGATCTGCTGGTTCACTCCCAAAATGTGTGCAACAGTCCCTGAAGCTGGGAGTCAGGAACTCCACGGAAGTCTTCCACGTGGAGGGCAGCAGCCCCTTCCTTGAGCTCCCCAGGGTCCGCATCACCAGGAAGGTGCAGTGGGGAGGAGAGCCGGGCACGCAGGCAGGCCCTCTGATACGGAATATGGGCGTCTTCACTGCCAAGCCCATCACCTGACCCCAAGAGTAACCAAGAAATTCTTGAAAAACAAACAAGGACAGATGGACAAGGACATATGGGACCTTCCCTATCACGCTGCAAGTCTCAAAGTTTCATCGTTGAGAGAGTGAAATTAACAAAGGGATAAACAAATAGTCCAAAAGAACAGAATAAAGATCCCAGAAATGGAGAGCACCTATATGGAAACTCTGACATAGCTGACAGAGTTGCCAAAACAGATCAAGGAAGTGACAGTTGCTGTAAGTTATTACTTATTCATGGGGGGGGGGGGGGCAGATATAATTAGATCCCTACCTCACACCATATCCAGAATTAAATTCCAAATGGAATAAGGATCTAATTGTGAAAAGCAAAATATAAAGAATTTTGGGGGGCTGGCACTGTGGCACAGCAGGTTAAAGCCCCAGCCTGCAGCGCCAGCATCCCATACGGGTGCTAGTTTGAGTCCCAGCTGCTCCACTTCCAATCCAGCTTCCTGCTAAAGTGCCTGGGAGAGCAGCGGAGGATGGCCCAAGTCCTTGGGACCCTGCACCCACGTGGCAGACCCAGAAGAAGCTCCTGGCTCCTGACTTTGGATTGGCACAGCTCCGGCTGTTGTGGCCATTTGGGAAGTGAACAAGTGAATGGAAGAACTCTCTCTCTCTTTCTTTACCTCTACCTCTCTGTGTAATTCTGTCTTTCAAATAAATAAATCTTTAAAAAAAATTTTTTTGGAAGCAAGTAGGTATCTTTATTACCTAAAAGCAGAGGAAATTTTCTTAAATTAAGACATGGGACTTACAAATAATAAGGTAAGTTGGACCATGTAAAGGTTAAAACTGTGGGTAGTGAAAGATACTATCAAAATAATGAAGGGACAAGTCACAGATCAAAAAATAGTTGTAACATGAGAATTCACAATATGACAATGAATTTTCAGGAATAATATAATGCCTGCAAATCAGCAACTTAAAAACAAAAGAAACGTGCATCAAAAAAGGAATCGGAAATTCACAGAAGAAAAAGCAGAAATGAGCAGGAAACATAAAAATATGTCAACATTATGGCATATCAGGAGCCCACATTAAAACAATCACCCAGCACGCTGGAAAGAATTCAAATCTGTTAATTCTAAGTGTTGAGCAGGATATAGAACAATGGGAACTCCCATTTCGCTGTAAAAGAGGGTATAACTGGAACTATTATGTTGGAAATAAATTTCATAGCAAAGTCGAAAATGTGCATCCTTCCTCAGGATACACCAAAATTCCTGAACACTAGAAATAAGGAGACATACATTTGTATGCTTCTACAATGTAATCTTTTTTTTTTTTTTTTTTTTTTTTTTTGACAGGCAGAGTGGACAGTGAGAGCGAGAGAGACAGAGAGAAAGGTCTTCCTTTGCCGTTGGTTCACTCTCCAATGGCCGCCACGGCCGGCGCGCTGCGGCCGGCGCACGGCAGCCGGCGCACCGCGCTGATCCGATGGCAGGAGCCAGGAGCCAGGAGCCAGGTGCTTTTCCTGGTCTCCCATGGGGTGCAGGGCCCAAGCACCTGGGCCATCCTCCACTGCACTCCCTGGCCACAGCAGAGAGCTGGCCTGGAAGAGGGGCAACCGGGACAGAATCCGGCGCCCCGACCGGGACTAGAACCTGGTGTGCCAGCGCCGCTAGGCGGAGGATTAGCCTAGTGAGCCGCGGTGCCAGCCTTACAATATAATCTTATTCATATATTAAACTGAACAAAACATAGATATAACATGGGGCACATAGCAAGGATAATACACATAAAACTTAGTTCCAACTGCTCCGCTTTTGATCCAGCTCCCTACCAATGTGCCTGGGAAAGCAGTAAAGATGGCCCATGTGCTTGGGCCCCTGCCATCCACGTGGGAGACTCAGATGAAGCTCCTGGCTCCTGGCTTCAGATCGGCTTAGCTCCAGCCACTGAGGCCATTTGGGGAGTGAACCCTCAGATGATCAAGATCTCTTTCTCTCTCTCTCTCTGTGTAACTCTGCCTCTCAAATAAATAAATAAATCTTTTTAAAAAAGACTTTAAAACAGTATTCTATTAGAAAACACAATGCGCAAGCATTAATAATATAAAGACAGTCAGGATATGATTACCTCTGTGACAGCAGGAGGTTTACCTATCACACCCCCACAGTCCACTTAACTCAGCAGTGGGGACACGAGTATTTGTGATACAGTTTTATATATACATTTCTATTTAAAAAGCAGACAGAGTTAGATCTTCCATCTGGTTCTCTCCCCACATGCCCACAGCAGCCAGCGGCTGGGTACTCCAGTGGGGGGTCTTCCACAGGGGTGCCAGGAATCAACTGCTTGAGCCATCGCTGCCACCTCCAGGTGGGCGTTGGCAGGGAGCTGGGACTTGAACCCAGGCCCTCTGACGGAGACTGCAGGCATCCTAAGCGGCGTCCTAGCAGCTGTGTCAAAACGCCTGCCCCTTTGTGGATGACACTCAGGTTATACCGTGGATGTCCGTGTCTCTGCGTCTCTATCGGGACTACAGGAGCCCACGCTGGGCAGGGACAGCCAGGAGAAGCAGGAGACGGGAGATGCAGGGATGGCGCCGCCTCACATACCAAGGCTTACTCTCAAGTCACAGCGATGGGACGAGGGCAGTGCGTGCATGGGGACAGAGCAAGGGGGCAAAGGAACAGAATAGAGGAAAAGGGGCAGCGATCATGCACTGGAGAGCCCGAGGGCCAAAGGCCCCGGGACGGCAGCTCGAATGCTTCCTCGCCCCTCCCCCACCCCACAACCTCAGTGTCTTCCTCCCCAGCCTTGTCTGCTGCTTTGCCTTGGTAGATGAAAAAACCCTGGAAAAAGTTTATCGCTGTCTCTTAGCTGTGGCACATTCAGCAAGTCTCTTAACCTCTCTGAGCCTACTTCCATAGCTTTAAAATGAAGATCACAGCAACTAGTTTATAAAAGTATTATGTAATAAAACAATGCTTTTAAAGGCATTTAACACAGGGTCTGGCTCCTAGCAAGTACATGACAAATGCTGACTGGCTTGCTTGCTTGATTTGAGAGACAGGAAAAGACATAGAGAGCGCTCCTATCCACGGGTTCCCTCCCCAAAGGCCTGCAAAGGCAGGGTCCGGGCTGGATGTTGGATCTGGAATTCAATCCTGGTCTCCCACGTGGGCAACAGAAACGCAAGCACTTGAGCCTTCATCACTCTCCCAGAGTCTGCATCAGCAGGAAGCTGGAGTCAGGGCCCAGAATCAAGAATCAAACCCAGTGTTCTGATGTGGGAGGCGGGCGGCTTTACCACCGGGCCAAGTGCCTGCCCCAGCCCATCTCAACCTGGCTCTGCTCCTGCCCTCTTGCTGTCCTGTGCCACCCTGGCCACCCCAACACACAAGCAGTGCCTGGGGGGGACAACGCTGCTGCCCCATGAGCAGACACTGTTGGGGGGAGGGGCTCCGTGGTCAGCACAGGAGGGTGATGGGAGATGCGGGTGGGAGCGTGTGGAGCAGGTGTCGGCCAGGGTGGGTGCTTCGGCCCCTGGGTGAGGCCATACACCACATGCAGGGCCATCATGGCTGCTGGTTACAGTTTGTGCATTGTGTCTGAGGACAGGGGTCTGTTGTGTGCTGAGTGTGTGAGCAGCCGTAGTGTTTCCTGCGGGTGAGGAGAGTGTGTTGGGGGGGGGGGCTGTGGGCTGGAGAGTGTGTGCTGCGTGTGAGGTGAGGGGTTTGTGTGTCGGGGGGCAGGGGGGTCGCACGTAACCTGGCTCTGAGCACCCTTCCGCGGCCGGACCACTCCCATGGACCCTGTGGTACCACTGGGCCACCAAGCGTCTTACCTGAGACACAGCAGGGACTGGAGGTGATGGAGGCTGAGTGGCAGGGGCCGCTGGGGGCATGGATGGCCTCCCAGGCAGCTCAGAAGTCGGCAGGAAGCAGAAGGCAGGCCCGGCCCCAGGTGTGTGACTCAAGGGCGGCCATCTGCACTCCCGGGGAGGCCAGGAAGCCAGCGCCTTGGGTGGGGCCCCAACCCCACGGTCACCGGGAATGCCCACTCTGAGCATGGGTGGGGCCAACAGCACTGAGCTGGCCCAGGCTGGCCGAGGAGGGAGGAACTGGGCCCTTGGGTGAAGGGGGGTGGGGAGTGAGGCCCTGACCTCAGCAGTCCTAGTTGAGGGCCGGGGGGGCGGCAGAGGGAATCCAGTGCAGTCCTCAGGAGCCGAGCTTCAGGGCCGAATCCAGTGAGAGGGCAAAGCTGCTCTCAGGAGACAGCCCTGCCTAAGGGGGATCCCGGCCAGGCTCGCCCACAGGAGACCACCGTCCAGTGCGCCTGATGCAACCCTGCCCGCAGACGCCCCACCTGTTAGACAAGAGGAAACTGTCTGGCCTCCAGCTGAGACAGACAAGCCATCCCCCGCACCCGTGCCCCTAGTCTGAGGGAGGCGGCAAGCCCTTGCTGCGGCTGCCCGCTGCGCTGTGTGGGGGCCCTGCTTGCCCTGATGGCAATCCTAGGACGACACGTGGAAGAGACCAGGAAGCCGGCGCTCAGTTTCAGGACTCGCACTCAGTGTGTAGTGGATTCGAATCCAGTCTGAGGTTTAGAGATCTGGTTTCAATACACAGAATCTCCCCGGGGCTCACGGGACAGGAGCAGTGTTTCACCCCGTTCTGCCAGGCCACAAAGCCTGTGAGCAGCAGAGCACACAGCCAAGCTCCTCCCGACCTGGTGCCCTGCCCCAGGGCCAAGGCGAGGGGCGCTGACAGTCCAGCCAGGAGTAAGTGAACCAGATGTGCCAAGACAGGGCCAAGGGAGAGAGCAGATCCTGCTTCTGCGCCGCCCCACCCCCAGGGCAGGCCCAGACCCATCTGCAGCCTGCCTCAGGCTTCCTCCTCCCTCTACCAGGGCACCCGGAAGTGAGAGGATGGAATGCCACAAGCAGCGACTGGCATTTTTGGTGGTGACACTGGCATTTTTTTTTAAAAAAAGATTTATTTATTTGAAAGTCAGTTACAGAGAAAGAGAGAGAGAGAGAGAGAATCTTCCATCTGATGGTTCACTCCCCAATTGGCTGCAACGGCTGGAGCTGATCCGATCTGAAGCCATGTGCCAGGAGCCTCTTCCAGGTCTCCCACACGGGTACACGTTGCCCAAGGCGTGGGCCATATTCTACTGCCTTCTCAGGTCATAGCAGAGAGCTGGATCAGAAGTTGAGCAGCTGGGACTCAAACCAACACCCATATGGGATGCCGGCACTGCAGGTGGCAGGTTTACCCGCTATGCCACAGCACCAGCACCAGCATTTCATTTCAAAGGCACAATTTCCATTTTTTATTTTAAGATCTATTTATTGAGTTGGAGAGAGGGAGCTAGAGATCTTCCAACTGCTGGTTCACTCCCCAAATGGCTGCAATGACTGGGGCTGGGCCAGGTCAAAGCCAGGAGCTTCTTCTGGGTCTCCCACGTGGATGTAGGGGGCCCAAACACTTGTGTCATCTTCTGCTTTCCCAGGCCATAGCACAGAGCTGGATCGGAAGTGGAGCAGCCAGGACTGAAACTGGGACCCATATAGGATGCTGGCATTGCAGGCAGCTGCTTTACCCACTACGCCACAGCACTGGCCCCACAATTTCCACTTTCTACACAAGAAAGCTGAGGCCAAGAGCTGGTGTCACTGGCACTGGGGCCAGGATGCAGGGCTGACGGGGTCGCTGGGCAGCAGCTCAGCCTGTGTCCCCTTCAGCCGCCTCGGGCCAACACCCAGCGCACGCTCCTCTGAGCTGGGTTGAGAAGGGGCTAGGGTCACTGGCGATCTTCCAGGAGGGTCTAGGGGTAAGACACGCCAGGAGGGAAACAGGCAAATGCCAGTCTATCTGGGAAATGAGGATGTTCTGACTGAATCCCAAGTCAACCTCTCAACGTGACATTCCTGATCTCCCTGGCCTCAACCACCTCGCCTGCAGGCTCTGGTCCAGCAGAGGGTGTTCAGTGCCACAGTGGGCTATGCTCTGACCTCCAGGCCTCCGCGGAAGCCATTCCCTCCAGCTGGACGATCTTCCTCACAAGTGCCAGCCTGTTAGTTGTTCCCAGCATTCTTCCTTCCCGCTTTGCCAACAAAACTTGGTTTTACTGGATATAATTGGTGCCCAGCCCCAGGGAACAAGGCTTGGGCTATGGCCTGTCTGTTCTCCTTTTCTGATTTCTCAAAGTGGCCATTGGAGGTATCCCTTGTGACCAGCTTCCTGGCCAATGGCACCCTCAGGGGAGAAGTCTGCTCTCAGCACAGCAGTTGTTCCGCAGCTGGGAGACAACCAGACCCTCCGGAGGACTGGGTGGTAGCTGATAAGAGCCCATTTCCTTGGTAACACTGTTAATGCCCACAAATACAAAAACTGCCCAAAGTGAGCAAAACATTTCCCTGTTTCTTTTTTGCCAGTTATTCTTTGCAACTAGAAGCATTCCTAATTGATAAATCAGCCTTGAGGTTATAACTCTAAAAAAAGTCACTTTAAGAGGCAGGCAGATGGCACAGCAGCTAAGCTGCACCTTGGGACACCTGTAGCCTGAGTGCCTGGTTCGTGTCCTGGCTCCTCTGCTTCCAATCCAGCTTCCCTGCTGATGGGCACCCTGGGAGGCAGCAAGTGATGGCTCCAGGACTTGGGTTCCTGATACTCACGTGGGAAACCTGGATTGGGTTCTGGGCTCCGGCTTTGACCTGGCCTAGTCCTGGCTTTTGTGGGTATTTGGGAGTGAATGAACAGATGGAAGAGCTCCAGCTCTCTACCTTTCAGATTAAAAACAAAAGAAGTAGATTTAAAAAGGTCACTTTCTCCAGGAAACATTCTCTGGCTGCTAAGAAAAGCAGGAAGGGGCCCCTCGTCAGCACAGTGGAGGCGACCTCTGCACCTGTTCACTCAACCTGTGCCCCCTCCATGAGGTAGGCAGCAGGGGTCCAGCAGTGTTCACCACCTCTAAACCATCATCTCTGCTGAACGACTTCGCACACTCAAAGCTGATGGCTGGCACAGCCTCCTGGAGGGCAGATGAGCCCGCAGACGGCTGGCCAGACCTGGAAGGACCACTTAACCTGTCAGGAACAGAGCAGGTGTGCACTCGTGTGCAGTGGGATGGGTGTCACTTTGCCTGGCTAGGAAGGACGGCAGCTGCTCCCTGCACTGCACAACCTCACAACAGCTGTCACTTCTGCAAGTGGCTGAACACTTCCTTCTCCCTGCCTCGGTCCAGTCTTAGCCAGGGCTACACCCACCCCCGCACCCTGGTCCATGTGTGATCTAGAGGCGCTCACTTGTACCTGGAAGGACAATGAGACACCCAAGCTGCTGGCCCCTCCCACAGTGGCATTGTGCCTTCTGTATCATTGTCCCTGCTTACTCACCTACAAGACATTGTAAAAAGTTTCATTTTGAGTCACCCAGTTCTATCTTCATGTGTCACCATCCTGCTTCTCCCGTATGTCTCTCCCATGAGGTGGTCCTGTCTCTCAGAGCAAGTGGGACATCTGAGCAGACTATAAACTGGATGTTTTAGTACATTAATTCATCTAACCCTCAAAATAGTCAGTACTTTCATTTTCCACAGAAATCACAATACATTTCCGCACTCAGTGAGCGCTGTGGCAGCTACCTTACACACGCCATCGCTGATCTTCCTGAAAAGCTGCTGCAGTAACTTATTTCCCATTTAGCAGATGAAGAAACTGAGGTTCAGCAAATAAAAGCCGTAAGAAGTCAGGTCTGTCCAACCCCAGAGCATGTCAGGGTTGAGCCAAGCCAGACAAGGGACCCACTTGTCTGTTGAATAACAGCTGAGGGAGAGTCCATCAACGATCTCAGTAGAAAACTTTATTATACATAAAGATTCTTACCACTAACGAATGCAGACAGGCTAGGAGACGATGGGACTGGATGGAGGCTGGCTAGCTCTTTGGAAAGTGAACAGGTTTAGGTGGCTTAGTGTCATGCCACACTGATTGGTCGGGCAGACGGGAGGACAGGTGCCAAACACCAGGCGGGGGTAGGGGGCATCAGGGCACGAGTGTAACTGCTCTCTCTGCCCACTCTGCCTTCCTGTGACCTGGGCTTCGGAGGATGGCACACCCGGAAGCAAGCGACTGAAGCAAGGGGGCTTCCTGTGGTGGCCCAGGCTCGTCTCTGAAGTCACGGCGACACCACTGTAAGCAAGATGTTTAATGGGATGATCTCCACAAACTACACACAGGTTTCTAACCATCACATCCATCACACGCAGTGAAGTACAAAACATTAAGTTACAGGCTGTGGGGGAGAAGGTAGCACCCAGGGTGGCACCTTCCAGTCCTGGTTGTTCTAGGGTGGGGGTGGGAGAGAAGGTCTTTGTTTAAACTGAGCCCCTCATTTCAATGTACAAAAGAATTACTCTGATCGATATTAAATTGTATTGAAAACAAAATGAACTAAAAAGCAAATACTACTCTATGTTGGGGTGGAAGTGGAGGAAAGAATGAGTCCTTCAAAGCAGGGAGGGAGACGGCTGGGGGAAGGTTCCGTGCTGTGACTCCGGGTGGTCACTCACGCTGCTCCATTTTTACTTTCGGTGGTCTAAGGAAGGTCCGGTTCTTCTTCTCTTTCTTCCCCTTTGTATTTGCTTGGAAGTTCCGCCAGCTGTCCACGCGCCCATCTCGACTTTCCTAAGGAAGACACAAGCGGACCAGAGGAAGGGCCTGCACCTGCCCTGCCACCCACTCTCCCTCCTGCAGCCCCGCCCAGTTCGGCCCAACAGGCGGATCTAGGAGCAGAACAGAGCAAGACTGCTGTCCTGCTTCCATGGCCGGCCCTACAAAGTGCCTGAGAAAGCAGGATGCATTCAAAGAGGACAAACTGAGAAGTATTCACATAAAGTATCACAGAAACGAGGCCAGACACTGCCAGTCTTCACAAAGGATGACTACAGTGTGCACTGCCAACCAGCATTTCACAAGCGACACGCTGGAGCTCAGAGGGGCTAAGTCGTGTTCTCAAACCCAGGCAGCGAGCCAGCAGCACAAGCCCTCTTTCTGCTGCACCCCAAACCTGGAATGCAGGCCTCAACGTCTAGTGTTGTGGAGAGGGCCACTAGGATCTTGACCTCAAACTCATCTCCGTGGGGCCTGCTCTTGTTCTCTCTCTCAAACAATAAGTGGAACAAAAACAAAGTCATCAATTCTGCACAGCCAACCACTACCCCTAAATCCTACCAAAGACCAAATGTCACCCCAATCCAGAAATTGGCCAAACACCTGAAGGCTAAAACCAGGGTATCAAAAAGGAATCAAGTCCAAGGAAGTGTCCCTTTAGGCAGAATCCAGTGTCACAAGAACCTCAGTTCTGACTAACAGCCCTCCCAGCAGCGGCTGCTCCAAGTCTGCCTCCTAAGTGAAATGTGCGACCTACGTTCCTGGAGCCCGTTCGGTGGCTGTGCCTACCACACACTCTAAAGGTCAGTCAGACCCTCGTGTCCGTGCCGAGGCCGCAGGGCTTAGAGGAGGCTGAGCCAAGAGCAGACTCTCCTACAGCTCCTCCTTGCCCCGCGTGCCTCTGGCCGTTTACCCGTCAGGCATGGAAATGCCCCAGAAACCAAATTTCTTGATTCTAGAAGAATCTCTGCCCACCCACCCCCCCCCGACATTTACCTCGAAGTTTTTCTGCCACTCCCGCTCGCGTTTGGCTTTTTCTTGAGCTTCAATCTCTTCTTCCCGCTGTCGTTTCCTAGGAGGAGCAGGCCGCAGTTCTTACAGGGCGCGTGGGGACGGTCAGCCCTGCAGGACAGGGCGACTCCTCGCGAGAGCGAGCACAGAAGGGAAGTCTACAAACAGGGCTGCCTAGAAAGGGCTCTAAGCATTTTCATGACTGTCTCCTTCCAGATTTGGTGAAAGACAGAAACATCTCTGCTAGACAGACAGACAGACAAGACCATCAAAGTCCAGCCAATAATCATCAAAGAGTTGGGGCTCAGTCGGTAGCACAGCTACGTCAACACCATATTTCAGCACAGTGACCATTACAGCAGCACAAGTTCTTACTCAAGAGGATTCCTGCACAAAACCCTATGTCAAGGACAGGCGTCTTGGGGCAGCAGTCAAGATGCTACTTGGGGTACCCAGATCTTGTATCAAAGTACCTGAGTTCAAGCCATGTTTTACTTTTTTTTTTAAAGATTTATGTATTTGGGGCCGGCACTGTGGTGTAGTGGGTGGGGCCGCCACCTGCAGTGCCAGCATCCCATATGGGTGCCAGTTCGAGTCCCAGCTGCTCCACTTCCGATCCAGCTCTGTTGTGGCCTGGGAAAGCAGTGGAAGAAGGTCCAAGTCTTTGGGCCCCTGTACCCTCAGGGAAGATCCAGAGGAAGCTCCTGGCTCCTGGCTTTGGATCGGTGCAACTCTGGTCGTGGTGGCCATCTGGGGAGTGAACCAGTGGATGGAAGACATCTCTCTCTCTCTCTGCTTCCTCTGGGTCTCCCACACGGGTGTAGGGGCCTAAGGACTTGGGCCATCTTCTACTGCTTTCTCAGGCCATAGCAGAGAGCTGGATCGGAAGTGGAGCAGCTGGGACTCGAACTGGCGCCCATGTGGGATGCTGGCACTGCAGGTGGCAGTTTTACAGGCTACACCACAGCACAAGCCCCCCAACCTTATCTTTTTTTTTTTTTTTTTAAAGATTTACTTATTTATTTTAAAGTCAGAGTTACAGAGAGAGAGAGGCTCCCATCTACTGGTTTACTCCCCAATTGGCTGCAGCAGCCGGAGCTGCACCGCTCCGAAGCCAGGAGCCATGAGCTTCCTCCAAGTCTCCCATGCGGGTTCAAGGGCCCAAGGACTTGGGCCATCTTCTACTGTTCTCCCAGGCCATAGCAGAGAGCTGGATCAGAAGTGGAGCAGCTAGGTCTCAAACTGGCGCCCCTAAGGGATGCTGGCACTGCAGGTGGTGGCTTTACCCACTATGCCACAGTGCCAGCCCCCAACTCTATCTTAAAACAACGATGTTTCACACAACTACAAAAATCTAGTTAGTACTAAATGCTAACAATACAAAACACTGAAATCAAACCAACCTCAACATTTCTGACCATCAAGGGAACTCTGCTTTAGAGCAGTAACCCTTTTCTAAGTGACCACACAGAACAGCCCTACACATTCATCAGAGCTGCAGCCCCCAGTTCCCCAGGAAGTCCTGGCCTCAATAACTCTGCCTACTTTATTTCAGACAGTCTGGAAGAAAACACACAGCCCTCCTAAGGATAAACAAACTCCCCAAGGACAGAGCTAGTCAGTATTTCCCAAAAATCAAAGAAAACTTCTTACCTTCGTGATTCAAAACCTTGGCTGTTGCAGTAACTATTTTAGACAGTCTCTGAAATGATGTACTATCTAATTCCTTCATCAGGAGAACCCCCAAAGACCAACATTCGTTAATCTAGGTATTCAGACATGGGATGGACATTGGGCGTAGCAGAAGGTGCCACTTGGGATGCCCACATTCCATATCAGAGAATCGAGATTCAGCTACCAGCTCGGCCCTCCATTCCAGCTTCCTGTGAATGCACACTCAGCAGGTGACAGCTCAAGGGACTGGGTTCCTGCCACCCACATGGGAGACCCAGACTGAGTCCCTGGCTCCTGGCTTCAGCCTGGCTGTGTCTCAGCTGTTATGAGAAGCACTGGGGAGTGAACCAGCAGATAAGACATCTGTCTGTCCATCTCCTTCTGTCTCCCTTTCAAATAAATAAAAATTAACAATAATTTAATTTTTTAAAAACGAATATGCAGATATGTACCTTTCATGCATCTCTTTGGCTTCTCTTTCTTTCCTTTTAATTTCCAGCTCAGCAAAGAGTTTCATGGTCTGTTTATATACTGCTTGTTTGAACTGTAAGAGAATTAAGAACAAAAGAAAATATAAGTACATACTTATAATCGGGAAGAAACACAACTAAAAAAAAGTTGGAGTTCTTATCAGAGGGTCAAGAGTATCTGTGATAAAGCAGATGGCTGAAGGAACGGGGAAACAGGCTGAGGAGAAAACACTGAACTTCGGAAGGCAGCGGACCCTAACGGTGGAACGCCTAACATTTCTCAAGCAGTCAGCCCCCTGCCCTCCCCTAGAGGGGGCCACCTGCTGCTGGCAGTCACTGCAGCAAGAAGTCGCAAGGATGTTTCCCTACAACAGTCACTCTGTAAGTCACATCAGGATAATTGTTAAGATTTAAGAAAACTTTAAACTTCTCCAGTCTATTGAGGCAATCAGACACAAATATTAAAGTCAAACCTCACTTAACCAATCCCTACTAAAGAACCCGTGGGACTAACCACTGCCTCTATAAAACACCACCTGGAGTGTGACCACTAGCTGGCAGGGGTCTGCTCACCAAGAGTCAGCTGGGTTATTCCCAAAGCTAGCCATGCCAGTGGCAATTACCATTATGGTTCTGTAATTTAACATACCACAGAGATTTACAGATGTGGTTATAGCATTTGCTGTTGCTTTGAAAGATTCAATAAACATAAGTCCCTAAAAATAACTGTGGTTGAATGAAATGCAGGTAAGACATAGAAAAGTAGATTCTGCTCTTGGTTTGCTTCACCAGTACCTAAGTTTTCAATGAATCTCAAAAGAAATTGAGGGTAGAAACAATAACATTGTATATATGACTTATGGTCAGCTGCAGACTTCAATCAGTGGACACACATGGCAAAGGAAATGCAACAGCCCTACATAAGAAGTGGATGAACGCACATTTCGTGTTTTGTGTCCGAATGAAATGTTCCCAGCACACACTCGGCATTCTTTCAGCTCTGCTCTCTCACCACGAACCAGCACTCCCGATCACACAGCCAAGCTGCCTTTGCTCATGCTGAACTCACCAGCTCAGGATCATCCTCCTCTACATTTGTAGGTTTTCCTTCCTTCTTTAACTGTTTTTTTCGTTCTTTCACCTAAAAAGAATTTTTTCATCAAAAGATGAGTATGCACATTTGGAGACTATCCACTGAGCTGTACACATATGTGTGCTTTTCTGAAGACATAGGTGTAACTCAGCATTCAACTAAGAACCATATGAGCCCCTCCCTCTTCCCTCAAACATCAGTGCAATCAAGGAGAACTAGAAACCATGCATCCTTCCTCAACCTGATCTAAAAGCCAGTCTACCAGCGGGGATGGAAAGGGACCACGGTGGGGCTATCCCCGGCACCAAGACTGATCCAAATAGCCTTTGATAAGCTGAACAGATGGCCTATTTATCTTGTTTGGCTTGTAGTAAAGTTGTTTATAGCAAAGAAAATGTACTTTAAAAGTTTTAGAAGAAGCATTAAGTATAAGTGGTGTTTTTCTCCCATTTCGACAACTGCATTCTTGATCATTTTCACTGTGAAATCCTCTTAAGCCAACATTTTCATATCACATTTACTGATACTTTTATCACTTTGCCACTACTGAGTTCCAAAAAGAAATTAAATACGATATCCATACACACAAGAATGATACTTCTATACTAATAATCAGTCTATTAGACCAGCAAAAAGCTAAGTGTCTTCTAAACTCAGAAAGGCCCTACCACTGCCACCTTGTGGTCAGAGGCCTAATGTTGACTTCCGTACAGGCAAAACCCAGGGCAAGGCTAACTACCACAGAGATTTAAGAAACTGCCAGGCACTTTTTCATTTTCTACCAGGACTGGGCCAAGAAGCGCCATTTTCAGCACATGAGGGTGGGCTGCATTCCTCGCCCTGTCTCTGTTCACTCATCTTCCTCCTCTCAACTGTGTGATTACTGGTTGTGAAGTCCTGTTTTAAAATCCAAAGCTCTTCGATTGAAAAGGTCATTCTATTACATTCACTGAAGTGGCTCTGATAAATGGCCTCAAGATTCTTGCACCAGCAATTAAAAAATGTTTAAGAAAAAGACCTTTCTTACCTCCAGCAAGCCATCTCAACATTTCCCGCGGCTTAGCAGATTACGGAATGCCCCCACGAGCAAAGTAAATAACGCCCGCTGCAACTGAATTTCTTTCAGTTGAGTCCTTCCCAACCCTGTTTTAATATGGACATGTCACTCCTCCTATTACAAAATCATGTACTCATAGCCCCTCGCCAGCTTTACTCAAGCCCACGATCCAAACCCTTCACGGGGACGAGAATAAGAATGGAGGGTGAAGCACCACCATGGCTACTCCCTCTTCCACTCAGAAGGGGCTACACGCGTGATGAGGGGGAAAACACTCAGCACTGGCAGGGAAAGAGGTGGGAGCAGCATCCCAACCATGCCTCACCCAGAGCTCCTCTCTTAGGGGTGAATTACAGCTTTAGGCACTCATAACTCATGACCACACAGCTAAGCGGTGGAGACCACCTAGGTAGTCACAAGCTAGGCCAGAAGGCATTGCTACGCAGTCACCCTCCTGCCAGGTGCCCATGGCTTGCTGGTCCGTCCCCTTGCCGTGCGAGTTTACACACAGCAGCACTATAAATACTTACAGTGTGTTCCACGTATTCTTTTCCTGCCTGAATTACATCCAGGGCCCTCTTCTTTTGCTCCTGATCCAGTAGCAACTTGTAAGCTTTGTCCACAGCTAATGCAAAACATTGAAATTAACTGTTTCTGCAAACACCCTCCGAAAGTCTGAACTATACTCAGGCAGTGTAAACAGACTTGTGCCGTCTAAAAGCATTTCCTACTTTTAAATCATTCACTATTGTTAAGCTAATTGTTTTTTAAAAGAACTACAGCAATGACTTTGCTTGAGAGCCTTGGAAAAAATTAAACACACATTGAACACTAAATATACCACATTTAGATTTAATTCTGTGATAAATTATTTCCAACATTCTTTATGCTCAGAGAAACAAATGGCCCTGTGAAATAACACTGTTGGCACACAGAAGCTTTAAGGAAGCAAAGGTCCACTTCTTAACCAGCAACACTCTGGACGACAACTGTTTCAGTGAAAACCACTGCTCCCTGTGCCCGCAAGACAAAGCACTACCATTCCTTTCCTGATCTAGGACAAGGAACAGTCAGCCTCTAGCACTGACATTACATTACTCAGAAGCAGGTAAATTTACAAATACCTTCAAAAGCCTTTTGTGCTCTGTCAGCATCATCTTGATTTTTGTCAGGATGCACCAATATGGATAACTACAGGAGAAAAGTTAGGTTTGATAATAAGAGAAACATTTAATAGCTCTTGGCCTGTACTGCATCTTTTTATAACCAAAATCTTTCAGGTACTATGACATAAAACATCTTTTAAAAATTAACAAATCAGGGCCAGCACTGTGGCGCAGCGGGTTAACACCCTAGCCTGAAGTGCCCGCATCCCATATGGGTGCCGGTTCGAGACCCAGCTGCTCCACTTCCAATCCAGCTCTCTGCTATGGCCTGAGAAAGCAGTAGAAGATGGCCCAAGTCCTTGGACTCCTGTACCCACGTGGGAGACCCGAAAGAAGCTCCTGGCCAACTGGGGAGTGAACCATCAGATGGAGTATCTCCCTCTCTCTGCCTCTCCCCTCTCTGTGTAACTCTGCCTTTCAAATAAATAAATAAATCTTTTAAAAAATTTAAAATTAAAATTAACAAATCCTGGAGTGGTTAAGATGTCACCTGCGCCACCCAAACCCCTTATCAGAGTGCCTGAGTTAAGATCCACTCCTGAGGGCCTGTGCTGTGGCATAGCAGGTAAAGCTCCTACCTGCAGTGTAGGCCTCCCACCACATGTGCACCAGTTCAAGTCCCAGCTTCTCCACTTCAGATCCAGCTCCCTGCTTATGGCCTGGGAAAGCAGTGGAAGATGGACCACATGCTTGGACCCCTGCACTTTCGTGGGAGACTGGGAAGAAGCTCCTGGCTCCTGGCCATGGCCTGGCCCAGCCCTGGCAATTATGGCCATTTGTGGAGTAAATCAATGGATAGACAATCTCTCCAACTGCCTTTCAAGCAAATACTTTTTTTTAAGGATCTTTTTTTTAAAGATTTATTTATTTGAAAGGCAGAGTTAGAACAGAGAGAGGGAGACACAGACCTTCCATCTGTTGTTTCATTCCCCAAATGGGCATAACAGTCGGAACTGGGCAGATCAGAAGCCAGGAGCTTCATTCGGGTCTCCCTCAGAGGTACAGGGGCCCAAGGACTTGGGCTATTTACTGCTGCTTTCCCAGGCACATCAACAGGGAGCGGGACTGCAAATGGAGGAGCTAGAACCCAAACCAACGTCCAGGGTATGGGATTCCAGCACCGCAGGCAGTGCTTTGCCTGCTACACCACCGCACCACCAGCTCCAATAAATAAATCTTAGAAAAGGTCTTGACTCTTACTGAATTTTTTACGTAGCTATATAAAAATGTTTTAACTGTGGACTTGGAACGCTTGCTTATTAAACTGGGAGAGACTGTCAATCTGTTATATTAGGAAACTTTTAAGTTTTAGAAAAAAAAAATAAATGTAAGTAGAGAGTAGAGCTAGGAATGTAAAAAACTATAGTTATATAAAGGGAAATGACAGAGAAGGCAAAGATTTAAAAAAAACCTTGGCTTAATAGTAGATTGGAAGATGACTATGAGTCAGCAATATGGGAAAAAATTTCTGTACTAAAGAAGCAAACACAACACAGGGTATTTGCAAATATACAATGCAGAAGCACTAGTCAGGCTCTGTTATAAGTATGAAGTTAACAGATACATTCAGAAGTTTTTAAAAAGGGGCAAAATATATAGAAAATCCAGCCATAAAGGAGGATTGCAGGGAGTGTGATTATTCAACTCAAAGAAGAAAAGGGTGGGGGTCTACTCAGCTGTCAAAACTGGAAAGATTTTTCAAACAGTTACTAGAATATTTTATAGCGCAAGTTATTAAACAGAAGAATGGGCCAGAATCAGAGGCTGCAAACCTCCTTTCTTGGACAATTTTGAGAGTACACCTTTATATTGAACCAGGCATCTCCTGGGTATACATTCATGTTTACAAAAGATAAAATTATTGAGGAATTTTTTGTCTCGTCTCTCTCTCACTGTCTAACTCTGCCTGGCCAAAAAAACAAAAACAAACAAACAAAAAAAAAAAACAAAAAAAAACTGAGGAATGGAATCTTCTAGATAGAAAGTGCTGTCAATCATGTGACATGTTCTCTCCCTGGAGCCAGGGGATTTGCCAAGTCTGTCTGACTCCACACAGGCTCTACTATTTCACCTTGTGTTTATCCTCTTAATTAAGGGGTCAGGGAGGTTTTATTTGGATATAAAATTCATTCTATTCACAGGTAAACTATGGCATCATATTTAATATTTTATATCACTCTTTTTTTAAAAGAAATAATAATTACATAGTCTTAAGTTTAAGTTTTAAAAAGGAAGAAGGAAGGTTAAGTTTTGGCCCACAAGCATCAAGTCATACAGCAAAGTCCTAAGACAATCATGTGTTTCATTCATTATCTTTTTGTTTTGTTTTGTTTTTTTGATAGGCAGATTTAGACAGTGTGAAAGAGAGAGAGAGAGAGAAAGGTCTTCTTTTTTCCGTTGGTTCACCCCCCAAGTGGCCGCTACGGCTGGCGCGTTGCGGCCGGCGTGCTGCGCCGATCCGAAGCCAGGAGCCAGGGGTTTCCTCTTGGTCTCCCATGTGGGTGCAGGGCCCAAGCACTTGGGCCATCCTCCACGGCACTCCCAGGCCACAGCAGAGAGCTGGACTGGGAGAGGAGCAACCAAGACAGAATCTGGCGCCTCGACTGGGACTAGAACCTGGAGTGCCGGCGCCGCAGGCGGAGGATCAGCCTAGTGAGCCGTGGCGCCAGCCGTCATTCATTTTTAAAAGCTTCAAACTCCAGGGCCGGCGCCGTGGCTCAATAGGCTAATCCTCCACCTTGCGGCGCCGGCACACCGGGTTCTAGTCCCGGTCGGGGCGCCAGATTCTGTCCCGGTTGCCCCTCTTCCAGGCCAGCCCTCTGCTGTGGCCAGGGAGTGCAGTGGAGGATGGCCCAGGTGCTTGGGCCCTGCACCCCATGGGAGACCAGGAAAAGCACCTGGATCCTGGCTCCTGCCATCGGATCAGCGCGGTGCGCCGGCTGCAGCGGCGGCCATTGGAGGGTGAACCAACGGCAAAAGGAAGACCTTTCTCTCTCTGTCTCTCTCTCACTGTCCACTCTGCCTGTCAAAAAAAAAAAAAAAAAAAAAAAGCTTCAAACTCCAGTTGTTAAAGGGAAGTAGTACCATACCTGCCGAAATCTCTTTTTTATTTCTTCATCTGTCACTTCAGGATCTATCTGAAGAACCTGAAAGAATTAAAACCAAATGTTAAAAGTGACCAAAAGAATTTATATGTAAGAGGTATCAAGTATATAAAAGCTCTTCAAAAGGTTCATAAAAATGGATTAAAAGGTAAGTTTATTTTGAAATTTTTTTCTGAAAAAGTTCATGAAAAGTGTTTATTATTTATTTTTTCCAAAAGATTTTATTTATTTATTTGAAAGGCAGGGAGTGGAGAGGAGGTCTTCCATCCACTGGTTTACTCCCCAAATGGCTACAACAGCAAGGGCTGGGCCAGGCCAAAGCCAGGGGCCACAGAACTCCATTCTGGTCTCCCACAAGGGTGGCAGGGACCCAAGGACTTGGCCCATCTTCCCCTGCCTTCCCAAGCACATTAGCAGAAAGCTGGTTCAGATGAAGAACAGCCTGGCTCAAACCAGTGCTCTGACATGGGATGCAAGCACTGGCCACAACACTGGCCCTTCTGTGAACTCTCTGAAGGACCCTTTTACATATAATACTCAACATCTAGAACAGTATTTCATGTTCTAGAACACTGGCTGGCACACAGTTCTAAAATTCTCAGGAAGTATGAATAATCAACTTGGTAACAATTCAACAGCTATATTATTTTAGGGTTTCCAATTAATAAGATGCTTACTGTCTACCAAGAAAATAGTTTACATCACACCTAGGGACATGTTTCTAACACCATGAGAAAACGTTGCATAGCTCTTCCAATCATTAAGGAAAGTCGCTCCAACACTCCCTCCCTCTTGTCTCAGCAAACAGAAAAAGCACAGCAGCTCAGCAGGGAAACATCAGGCCAGCTCCCTGATTTTCAGCTCAATCCAGAAAGGGTCACTTTATCATTACAAGGCCCATTAGTTCCCAAGCCACAGTGAACATCAGGATCACCTTGGAAACCTGAAAGCAGTGCCTGGAACTCACTCTGGGGAAGTCAGACTCTACCTCAGGAGAGCTGGTGGGGCAAAGGGCAAAAACATCTATACTGGCGACCAACAGTGCTTCCAACCAATGGACTCAATCTTTTCCAACCTTGGGTATCTTGGTGTTGACATCCCTCACCAAGGATCATTCTGACCCCACCTCCACAAATTCGTTCATTCATTCTACTCCCGGCAGAACACAGTACTTACTACACACTAGAAATGCAGAGAAGTAAGGAGGGGGGACATTCTTTTTTAAAAAGATTTATTTACTTGAAAGGTGGAGTTAAAGAGAGGGAGAGAGACAGAGACAGAAGTCTTCTACCCGCTGGCTCACTCCCTAAATGGCCACAACAGCCAGGACTGGGCCACATCAAAGCCAGAAGCTTCATTCAGGTCTCCCATGTAGGTGCAGAAGCCCAAGCACTTGGGCCATCTTCTGCTGCTTTCCCAGACACATTAGTAGGGAGGCGGATAGGAAGTACAGCAGCCAGGACTCAAACTGGCACCCATGTGGGCAGCACCAGCTTAACCCACTATGCCACAGCACCAGCTGCAATGACTTTGTTCTTTGCTTCTTGTGTTTTTAAGTTTCCTATAATGCACTTCTAAGCTTTGAGAAAATAAAGATTATTTTAAATCCCACCCCCCATAAAGAATGGAATGTTACCAGATGGACAATTAAGTAAATGATTTCGTAGTGCAGTTCATGGATTCAACACAGCATTTATTATTTATGTGGTATATGAGACCAAAGGAAGGTGTTGAAAGGTCAGAGTGAGAAGAGCATGCTGGAAACACAGAGGTGGGGCTGGTGCTGTGGTGTAGCAGGTAAAGCCACCGTTTGCAGTGCCGGCACCCCTTATGGGTGCCGATTCGAGTCCTGGCTGCTCCACTTCCAATCCAGCTCGCCACTATGGCCTGGGAAAGCAGTGGAAGATGGCCCAAGTCCTTGGGCCCCTGCACCCATGTGGGAGACCTGGAAGAAGCTCCTGGCTCCTGATTGGTGCATCTCCAGCCGTTGCGGCCATTTAGGGAGTAAACCATCAGATAGAAGACCTCTCTCTCCCTCTGCCTCTCCTTCTTTCTCTGTGTAACTCTTTCAAATAAATAAATAAATCTTCAAAAAAAAAAAAAAAAGAAAAGAAAGAAAGAAAACACAGAGTAGTAGTTTCCCACTTAATCCAGCTGCATCAAAATAAGTGTTTCAAAAAAATCCTCCGGTGATCTGCATCACATTAAAGTTTGAGAAGCACTACTAAGAAATGACGATGAAGGCCTGCTGTTGTCTCACGGAATCTCCAGAGATGAACAAACAAGAGCCAGGACATGGCCGGCGCCGCGGCTCACTAGGCTAATCCTCCGCCTGCAGCGCCGGCACACCGGGTTCTAGTCCCGGTCGGGGCGCCGGATTCTGTCCCGGTTGCTCCTCTTCCAGGCCAGCTCTCTGCTGTGGCCAGGGAGTGCAGTGGAGGATGGCCCAAGTGCTTGGGCCCTGCACCCGCATGGGAGACCAGGCACCTGGCTCCTGGCGCAGGCAGCAGCAGCCATTTGGGGGGTGAACCAACGGAAAAGGGAAAGCCTCTCTCTCTCTCTCTCTCTCTCTCACTGTCTAACTCTGCCTGTCAAAAAAAAAAAAAAAAAAGAAGAAGAAGAAGAAAAGAAATGAGATGGAGGTTAGGAATGGAGTTTCTGGCTTCAGCCTGGCCCAGGCCCAGCAGTCCCAGTCATTTGCAGAGTGAACAAACAAAATCTCTCTGTCACTCTGACTTTCAAATAAACCTTTAAAGAAAAACAGCAATGAGGTGAGAGGTACAGTGGGTTAGCCATCACTTGGGACACCTGCATCCCATACAGGAGCGCCAGCTTGAGTCTCAGGTACTCTACTTCCAATCTAGCTTCCTGCTAAGCCACCCATAGAGGAGATCCAGGTGGAGTTCCAGACTCCTGGCTCAGCCTGGTGCAGCCTGGGCTGTTGTAGCCATTTGTGGAGTGGACAGTAGATGTAAGCTCTCTCCCTCTTCGTCACTCTACATGAAAATAAGTGGATATTTAAAACATTATTTAAAAATAGCTATAAAGGAGGTATCTGGAGACAACTGGGATCATTTGAGTGTAAACTGGATTAAATGATGCTGGATGACATCATCTAAATAATGTGGGTGTTTTTGTTTTCAAGATTTATTCATTTCAAAGTCAAAGTTACATAGAGAGGAAGACACAGAGACAGAGAGACAGAGAGAGAGAACGAGTCCTTCCATCTACTGGTTTACTCCTCGAATGGCCACAACAGCCGGGACTGGGCCAGGCCAAAACGCCAGCCCCAATAATGTTTTTTCTAAACCTGGTAGTGATGCTGTAGCTACATGAAAGACAGTTTTTGTTTTTGGAAAAAATGAATGCCAAAGTGTGCAGGCTTTTACCATCACAAGGTCTGTAGCTTACTTTGACATGACTGAGGGGATCATGGGAAAGTATATGTATACATAAATCAAAAGTCATTTTACTGAAAGTTTTATCAGATGTCCACTAATCAATGGCAACAAATAATGAGTGCCTTTAAAGCTGAGCTAATGCCTTTTCTGTCTTTAAGATTTAAAGGTGCCACAAGTAGGTATCAAACAGTGAAGATACCGGGTTTATACCTGGGGCCCAAACTTCTTTGACACCAGCTTTACATGTTCAGTACAAACTTCTGGAGCACCTAACGCTGGCAGACACTGTGCTCACTGCTGTTCTCATGGAATTTAAAGTCTAATACACAATGGACAGACAAGTAACAAATAATTTGTTTTAAAGATTTTTTATTTATTTGAAAGACAGAGTTACCGAGAAAGGTAGAGAAAAGAAAACGGTCTTCCATCTGCAGGCTCACTCCCCAAATGACTGCGATGGCCGGAGCTGAGCTGATCTGAAGTCAGGAGCCAGGAGCTTCTTCAGGGTCTCCTAGATGGGTGGCAGGGGCCCAGGGACTGGGGCCATCCTCCACTGTTTTCCCAGGCACATTAGCAGGGAGCTGGATTGGAAATGGAGCAGCTGGGACTCAAACTTGCGCCCAGATGGGATGCCAGCACTGGAGGCCTGGGCTTTAACCCACTACGCCGCAGTGCTGGTCCCAAGTAACAAGTAATTCTGACCAATATAAAATTGCTGTAGTACCAAAATGGCTCTGAAGAAACACATAGGTCTGTCCAGATTCTTGGAAGCTTTTTCTTTTTTTAAAAAAGATTTTATTTGAGAGGTAGCATTACAGACAGTGAGAGGGAGAGAGAGAGAGAAAGGTCTTCCTTCCATTGGTTTACTCCCCAAATGGCTGCAATGGCCAGAGCTGCGCCAATCAAAAGCCAGGAGCCAGGAGCTTCTTCCTGGTCTCCCACGTGGGTGCAGGGGCCCAAGGACTTGGGCCATCTTCCACTGTTTTCCCAGGCCATAGCAGACAGCTGGAGCAGTGGAGCAACCAGGACTAGAACCAGCGCCCATATGGGAAGCCAGCGCCACAGGCAGAGGATTAAACTACTGTGCCGTGGCGCTGGCCCTTGGAAGGTTTTTCTCAACTCCTACTGTATCTCACCCTTTGCAGATCAGCAATGACTTCCACAGTCTTGGATCTCAAAAGGATAATTAATCATCACACAGAAACAAAAATATTGTAGCATTCAGATAAGTTCCTGAACTTAAGTCAACTGTAACAGTGGTCTCCTCTGAGATCTGCTTGAAACAGGAATCCAGTCTGAGGCATACGTGTACCTCTTAATAACCTGCAAGTTCCAAAGCCCTGTTTATACACCTTAGGATCAAGGTGCTGAAAATGACAGAGTCTATGGTGCTACCTGCTGGAGCCTTATAAGTTAAATCAAAAAAAGGAACAGAGAAGCTGGTTTTGTGGTTTAGCAGGTTTAGCCACTACTTGTGATGTCAGCATCCCATAATGGAAACCCAGTTCAAGTCCTGGCTACTCTGCTTCCAATCCAGTTCCCTGCTAATGCACCTGAGAAGGCAGTGGAAGATGACCCAAATACTTGGGCCCCTGCCACTCATGTGGATGACCAGGATGGAGTTATTGGCTCCTGTCTTTGGCCTGGCCCAGCCCAGGCTGCTGTGGTCATTTGGGGAGCGAACAGGCAGACAGAAGATCTTTCTGTACCTGTGTCTCCCTGTTTCTGTCACTCTGCCTTTTAAATAAATAAATAATATATATTTTTAAAATAATATAAAGAAGAGAGAATTGAGCAGGGGACCCAGGCTCATCTAAACTTAAGGAAGTAGGGAGGGCTCTTAACATAAAAGTAACAGCAGAACACACAGGACAGCTGATTACATAATGGCCAACAGTTAGAAACGTGACCACACAGGGAGCTGAAGAGGCGGCAAGAAGGAAAACACATGCACACACACAACTCCCTGGGTAAGGACTCCTTTATAGGACTACTCGGAGTCCTACTCTAACTTCTTCCTTGTACCCCTGCTGCTGAGCGAGGTGGGTATAGGTAGACTATTCAAATTATTACATGATGGCTAGGGGGACAGCTATCACTGGACTGCCTCTCCTTACCAGAAAAAAACCAGCTTCCCTGTGAAAGGAAATTGGATTCACTGAGGTGTCTCAATAAATACTACAGGAAAAACAGAAACCACTAGGGCCAGCGATGTGGAGCAGTAGCCTAAGCTGCCACTTGCAAAGCTGGCATCCCATGCTGGCAGAGTGCTGGTTCAAGTCCTGGCTGTTCCACTTCTGATTCAGCTCTCTGCTAATGCACCCAGGAAAGCAGTGGTGGATGACCCAAGTACTTGAGCCCCTACATTCATGAGGGAGACCCAGATGGAGTTCCAAGTTCCTGCTTTTGGCCTGGCCCAGCCCTGACTGTTGCAGCCAATATGGGGAGTGAACCAGTTGATGCAAGGTCTATCTCTGTGTCTCCCTCTCTCTCTGTAACTCTGCCTTGAAAATAAATAACAAGTAAAATCTTTTCCTTTAAAGATTTATTTATTTATTTGAAAGTCAAGAGTTACAGAGAGAGAGAAAGAGAGGTAGAGAGAGATCTTCCATCCATTCATTCCCCAATTAGTTGCAATGGCCAGAGCTATGCCGATCCAAAGCCAGGAGCCAGGAGCTACTTCCAGGTCTCCCACATGGGTGCAGGGGCCCAACGACTTGGGCCATCTTCTACTTCTTTCCCAGGCCATAGCAGAGAGCTGGGTCAGAATTGCAGCAGCCAGGATTCAAACAGGTGTCCATATGGGATGCCAGCACTGCAGGCGGCAGCTCCACCAGCTACGCCACAGCACCGGCCCCAATAAAATCCTTAAAGAGAAACAGAAGAGGCCAGTGCTGTGGTGTAACGGGTTAAGCCTCTACCTGAAGCACCTGCACCCGATATAGGCACCAGTTCATGTCCCAACTGTTCCACTTATGATCTAGCTCCCTAATAATGAACCTAGGAAAGCAGCAAAATATGGCCCAAATTTGGGCTCCTGCCACCCACATGGGAGACCCAGATAAAGCTCCTGGCTCCTAGCTTCAGTCTGGCCCAGCACTGGCCACTGCAGCCATCTGGGGAATGAATTGGTAGATGGAGATGTTTCTCTCTCTCTCTCGCTCCCTCTCTGTATAACTGCCTTTCAAATAATTTTTTTTTAATTATTTATTTTGAAAGTTAGAGTTAGAGAGAGAGAGCTTCCATCCACTAATTCACTCCCCAGATGGCTGCAATGGCCAGAGTCAGGCTAGTCTCAAGCTAGGAGCTTCTTCTGGGTCTCCCTTGTGGGTACAAGGGCCCAAGGACCATCTTCCACTGCCTTCCCAGGCCATTAGCAGGGAAGTGGATCAAAAGTGAAGCAGTCGGAACTCGAACACTACGCCATACCACTGACCTCAAATAAATAAACCTTTAAAAAACAAACTCCCACTGAACTGTATACTTAACAGTGGTTAAGATGATAGGAACAATGTTGTGGTGATGTGGGTTAAGCCACTGCCTGTGATGCTGGCATCCTATATCAGAGTGAGGCTGTTCAAACTCTCATCACTCCACTTCTGATCTAGCTCCCTAATGCAACTCAGAAGACAGCAGAAAATGGGCCAAGTGCCTGGGCCCCTGCCACCCATGTGGAAGACCTAGGAGTTCCAGGCTCAGGCCTTTGTCCTGGCTGCTGCAGCCCACTGGGAGGTGAACAAGAGGATGGAAGATTTGTTACTCCACCTTTCAAATAAAAATAAATCCTTTAAAAATTTTTTCTAAATTAAATAGTTAAGATGATAAATTCTGTTGTATTTTACCACAATAAAAAAGTGGTGGTGGGGGGGAGGGACTACACTTCAAGTTTCTCTGTCTCTGCCTCTCTTTCAAATAAACAAAATAAATATTAAAAAAAAAAAAAAATAGGCCGGTGCCGCAGCTCAACAGGCTAATCCTCCGCCTAGCGGCGCCGGCACCCCAGGTTCTAGTCCCAGTCCGGGTGCCGGATTCTGTCCCGGTTGCCCCTCTTCCAGGCCAGCTCTCTGCTGTGGTCAGGGAGTGCAGTGGAGGATGGCCCAAGTGCTTGGGCCCTGCACCCCATGGGAGACCAGGAGAAGCACCTGGCTCCTGCCTTTGGATCAGTGCGGTGCGCTGGCCACGCGCCGGCCATGGCAGCCATTGGAGGGTGAACCAACGGCAAAAGGAAGACCTTTCTCTCTGTTTCTCTCACTGTCCACTCTGCCTGTCAAAAAATAAAATAAAAGGAAGAAAGAGAAGAAATGCTGAATTATAACTCAGTGAGGGCTGGTGTTATGGCATAACAGGTTAAGCCACAACCTGAAATGCAAAAATCCCATATGGGTGCTGGTTTATGTCTTTGTTGCTCCACTTCTAATCCAGTTCCCTGCTAATGTGCCTGGGAAGGCAGGGAAGATGGCTCAAGTGTCGGGGCCCCTGCCACTCACATGGAAGACCTGGAGCAGGCTTCTGGCTCCTGGCTTCGGCTTGGACCAGCCCTGGCCATTGCTTCCAACTGGGGAATGAACCAGCAGATGGAAGATCTGTCTCTCCTTCTTTCTGTAACTCTGCCTTTCACATAAATAAAATAAATCTTACAACTCAGTGAGTGAAATAGAGAACCCCAAATCCATATGGATAAATAAAGGAATAAACTAAAACTTTTACACAGACAGGATATTTACATATTTTCCACGTATCTCCCCATAAAATACTTCTTACAAATCGGGGGAAAGTACCTTGCGGAAGCAATCTGGGAGGTCAGCGTTGTGGCAGAGGTTAAGCCTCTGCCTGCAGTGTCAGATCCCATATGTACACCAATTGAGACTAAGTTGCTCCACTTCCTATCCAGCTCCCTGCTAATGGGCCCGGGAAAGCAGTGAAAGATGGCCCAAGCCCTTGGGTCCCTGCAACCAAGAGGGACACCTGCAAGAAGCTCCAGGCTCCTGGCTTCGGCCTTGCCCAGCCCTGGACATTGTGGCTACTTGGAGAGTGAACCAGAGGATGGAAGATCTTTCTCTCTCCTTCTCTGTGTCTCTGCCTTTCAAATAAATAAATACATCTCAAAAAAAAAAAATCCGGAAGAAACCTCTTTTGTAAGTGATCAAGTTCACCTCACAGTAATGGAATAAATCAAAACCATCTACCACTTCATGGATGATAAACACA
Source organism: Oryctolagus cuniculus (assembly GCF_051225735.1). Lineage (NCBI taxonomy): Eukaryota > Metazoa > Chordata > Mammalia > Lagomorpha > Leporidae > Oryctolagus > Oryctolagus cuniculus. The sequence goes on along the minus strand of NC_142873.1, from coordinate 144,238,246 downwards.
ACGCTAACATCACCTCTGTAATATTCTTGTCAACACTGCAGGGACTGAACCTGACACAGGAAAGATCTGACAACCCAAGCTGAGACATGCTACAAAGTAACTGGCCTTTAATCCTCAGAGCCTCAAGGTCCTGAGTCAAGGGAGACTGAGGAAGCATTACACCCTGAAGGAGACCAGAGGCCTGACAACCAGGCTGAACAGGAGATCTTGGACTGGCTCCCTCCACCACAAAAGGCAAAACTGGGACAGCTGCTGACATTCTAATGTGATTAAGGATGGAACAATGAATCGATAAAGGAATGTTATCAATGTTCATTTCCTGACTTTGATCAACATACTGTAATTTGCAGGAAAACCACACTATAGAATGTCAGGCTGATCAACCATATCGACAACAAATTCTTAAATAGTTCAAGGGAAAGTCTTCTACTGTATTTGAAAATTTTTGTAAATCTGAGTTTCTTTCAAAATGAAAAACATCCTTGAAAAATTAAAGACCAGAAATAATGAACTCTGAAATCATGCCAAGTGAAATAAGCCAAACGAAAAGAAAAATATCACATGATATCATAATATAGGGTACTTAAATAGGCAAATTCAGAGACAAAAAAACAGACTAGAGATCACCAAGAGCAGCAGTGGGGTGGGAAGGGGAGTATTTGTTTATTAAGTTCTGAGTTACTGTTTAGAGTGCTGAGAAAGTTCTAGAAATGAACAGTAATGATGGCTGCACAACACTGGGAAATGTACTTAACACCACTAAACTGTACACCTAAAAATGACTAAAATGGTAATGTTATATATATTTTCCCACATTAAAAAAAGGTAAAGAAAAAGCATAGAAGGTGATAAGTGCTCAATGACTATTATTTCTGAGATGTAACTACTGATTTCAAAATCACGTATGAACATGAGCAGAGGTTAGTGTAAATACTCCACACTAAAAGAACTGATTAAATGCATTATACAGACTTTTTTGAATGTTGCAGGAAAATATTTTCTGTAGCAATATAGCATTTAAAGACTTGAAGCAGGGCTGGTGCTGTCATAGCAAGTAAAGATGCACCTGCAGTGCCGGCATCCCATACGAACACCTGTTCAAATCCCAGCTGCTCCACTTTCAATCCAGCTTTCTGCTATGGCCTGGGAAAGCAGTGGAGGATGGCCCAAGTCCTTGGGCCCCTGTACCCACATGGGAGACCTGGAAGAAGCTCCTGGCTCCTGGCTTCAGAGTGGCGCAGCCCTGGTCCTTGCAGCCGTTTGGGGTGTGAACCAGCAGATGGAAGACCTTTCTCTCTGCCTCTACCTCTCTGTAACTCTTTCAAATAAATAAATCTTTAAAAAAAAAAAAAAAAAAAAAAAGACTCGAAGGGTATGATTCTCTTGGTTTTAAATAGAAGAGAGTATAAATAGGAGAGGCTATTTCTCTTAGGTGAGTGTATACACAAGTATTCTTTTCTCAGTATTTAAAGTTTCATATAAAAAATTATTTTTATCATCAGGAAAAGTGTAAAGTGATAAAATTAAGGAAATCAAATGTGTTCCCTTGTCTAAAATCTTATGATCTTTCTTTTGTTGTTGTTGGGTATTTGCTGTTTTTCGGATTGCTATGAAACTAAAAGTCTTAACAAGCAGCCTAAACCAGAACCTAAAGGTACCAAGAGCTACATTTTCACATCTGAAAAGAAACCCTTGTGCATTTGGGTTGCTACAAGTCAATGGAGAACACATGACAGGGCAAAGATCAGCTAATTTCTCTTACCATGCTGCCTTTCCAACTCTGCTCACAATAAAACCAACCTAACCATTACACAGACTCCATCACGGTCCACAGCTGGAATCCATTCAGTTCCAGCTATGCTAGAAGCCAGGTGTGTGCTGTGGTATTAGTCTGTGTGCTGCCACAAAAAGCTCCCCACCACACAGGCAGAACAACATCAGTCAGCTTACCTCAAATGGATTCAAATTGAAGTAAGAGGAACCAGGACGCGTCAACCTTTCAATCTGATTTTTGGACGTAAGAACTGAATCTCTCTTCTCTATTTGTTTCACCTAAAATTAAGAGGATTAAAAGCTTCATTAGTAAAGCTCCATAATAAAGTGAACTGTCTCCTTTAATACAACATTCACTGGCATATTCAGCAAACAATTATTTGGGTGTCTATCATATGCAATATATTTTGCTAAGCATTTTAAAGGATAATTAAAGAGCCACCATTTATTGCAACCTAATACTATAAGAACTTTATAGTATCGGTTAGTCTCAAACTGAGGCATAGAGAGGTTAACTGGTTTACCTAACCTGTAAACTCAAATCTTAACCCCAACAGTCTTGACTCCAGGGGAGGCATCACTTTGGGAGTGAGCCAACAGATGCAGATTGATCTGTCTCTCCCTCTTTCTGTCACCCTGCCTTTCAAATAAATAAATAAGTGAATCCCCACCTCACCCCTGCCACTTTTTCTTCTTAAATAAACTGCTGTGTGAGGGAGCAAACTACTTAACTGACAGAGTTAGAAAAAGCCTTGACCTTGGGGCCCACTCAGTGGCTCAATGGGTTAATGCCCTGGCCTGAAGCACTGGCACCCCATATGGGCGCCGGCTGGAGACCTGGCTGCTCCACTTCTGATCCAGCTCTCTGCTATGGCCTGGGAAAGCAGTAGAAGATGGCCCAAATCCTTGGGCCCCTGCAATCGGGAAGAAGCTCCTGGCTTCGGATTTGCTCAGCCCCCGGCCATTGCAGCCATCTGGGGGAGTGAACCAGCAGATGGAGGACTGACCTCCCTCCCTCCCTCTCTCTCTCTCTCTGCCTCTCCTCTCTCTGTGTAACTCTTTCAAATAAATAAATAAATCTTAAAAAAAAAAAAAAAAAAAAAAAAAAAGCCTTGACCTGAAGACAATGCCAAGGAGAACAAACAGCAGATAATCCCAAAAAGCACCCTTGGTGTCCCTGCCGGAGTAGGAGAGCGAGTTATTAGGACGCCCTGCTGCATTGTAGGGCACCTTTAAAGCCATGGCCAAAACAAGGTCGGAAAAAACTTCAAACACGTAAAGAGTCACTCCTTCCCAGAACTTTCACTTTCTAAAATATGCTCTATCCTCTGTCCCAAACCTGATTTTCCTCCTCCTCACACTCATCACTACTGACACTATCCTGTGAGCTGGTTATTTATGGCTTCCTCTAGAACACAAGTTCTATGAAGGCAGGATTTTTTTTTCTGTTGTTCACTACCACACCCCAAACACCTCAACAGCACAGTACAAATCAAGTGCCCAATAAACATTCCATGGATACTGATGGGAGATTCCTTCTGGGGAACTTTCTCCCATCCATGTGAAACAAACTAAACGTTTTTCTAAACTAAGAGAGGATGGGTAAAACCAGCTCCCCTATAATTGCTAAGTCATTAGAAGCCAATAACCTTTGGTACCATGGCATCAACATTTTCCAGTGACTCAACTACTTCAAAAGGAGAGACCACAAAGGACATGCTAGGTGCCATTTTTAAATTGAATACTTTGGAGAAACTATGTAACGAGCACTGTTAGAAATACCAGCGACACAGCAGCTCACGGCCCTGGCGAGCTCACCTGGGGGTAGTTTCCACCCACTCCTCCGTCCACGCCAACTTAGAGGCCCCACCTTAGCCTTCTTTTAACTCTGTTTTGTATTTCATGAAACGCTCGCTTACGCATTTGCTCCTTTAATTCTCATTAAAACTCCGGTTTTAATACGAACTCTCTCATTCCACAGACATGGAAATTAAACGTGCGCAAAATTTCCCAAGCAAGTTAAGTGCCTGTAAGAACTGAGCCTGAAACTGCTTTTACCTTCACTAACTCAACACATAGTTACCGAGCACCCACCAGGCGCGGGACAGGCGACAGTAAACGGGGCTTGGACCAAACTTACTCCTACCCTGCCCGACAACAAGACCCTAGACGACCCCACCATCCTACATCTCAGGCTGGCAGCCTGCAAAATGGGGTAACATAATGCCTACCTGTCGTGATGCACGCTCAGCGTGCGTGAATCGCAGAACTAAGCCCTAACACGACTCAGTACACAGTACTCAGAAAAGAGATCGTTCTGTGTGGAATAAAGCCGGGGGCCAAGACAGCTAAGCCACCCCCCCAAGGAAGGGCCCAGCCTCTGCCATCCCGCGACTGCGCGTCGTGAGGTCACTCTCCTGCGCCCAGGCACCTCCTCGGCCACGCTCGCCGGTTCCCTCCAAACGCCAGCCACCGGTCCCTCTTCCGTGACCCCGGGGATGCCCCGGCGGCTGCCGGTGGCCGACGCACGCACGTACACGCACTCCCAGCCCCCGCTGCCCCGCAGGCCGGACAGCAAGAGCCGCCCAACGGTCCACGCCAGGAAGCCCCATCTCCGCCCACTAGGGACGTAGGCCGGAGCGGGGTCGTTCCGGTGCCACTAGTCCCCATTCTGTGTTCACCTCGCTGTAGAAGGTCATAAAAGCTTCCTCTGTGCTGCCTCCGCCGGCCGAAGCCCCACTCTCTCCTGAAGCCGCCATTTCCCCGGCCCAGCCACCACGTGACCCTTCTGCGCAGGCGCCGCCTCACGTGATTTTCACAGGCCCGCCCCTAGCCCCGCCCCTTCAAAACGAACCTTAAAGGGCTCGCAGCCCAGCCCAGCCCAGTCATCTAAGTGGAATTTTTATTAAAATTGAGGGGATATACACATAACATATAAGTAGTCACTGTAAAGTGAAAAACTCAGTGGCTTTTAGTACATAGTGTTTTGCCACTACCACCTCTATCTGGTTCATAAACAGGCTCTACGTCTGCAGCACCAGCGTCCCATATGGGCACCTGATGCTCCACTTAGGATCCAGCTCCTTGTTAATGACCTGGGAAAGCAGTGGAAGATGGCCCAAGTACTTGGGCCCCTGCACCCACGTGAGAGACTCAGAGTAAGTTCTGGCTCCTCTCTTTGGCCTGGCCCAGCTCTGGCCATTGTGACCATTTGGTGAGGGAACCAGCGGATGGAAGTTCTCCCTCCTCTATCTCTCTCTCACTGTAACTCTGGCTTACAAATAGAAAAATAAATAAATCTTTAAAAAAAAAAAAAGGTCCAAAATTCCATTCTTCCCAGCCCCTAACAGCCAATCTGAGTCCTGTCTCTCTAGAGCTTTGCCATTCTAGTTTGCATAAATGGAGTCATAAAATATGTGATATTTTGTGATTTTGTGTAGGCTCCTCTCACTCAGCACAGCCTTTCCAAGGTTTATCCAAAGTGTTGTATGTATCAGTTCTCTGTTACATTTACACCTGCACTGTATGTTTATACCACAGTCCACTGTATGTTTATCCACTCATCAATTGATAGACACTTGGGTTGTTTCCACCTTTTGCCTATTGTGAATAAGTGTTCCTACGAACATGCATGCACATGTATTTGAGCATCTGATTTCAATTTGGGGGTTATATCCCTAGAATTGCTGTCTTAGGGTAATTCTATGGCTAATTTTTAAAGCAGTCACCAAGCTGTTTTCCACAGTGGCTGATCACTTTACAATGTACAAGGGTTTCAGTTTCTCTACATCATCACCAACAGCTGTCATTTTCCATTATTACTATTACTATTAGGATGATAATAGCAGCATAGTGCCTGGATGGATCTTTTGTACAACCACAGCAGGATCTTCCACTGGATTCTCAACCTAGGAGATAACAAGAAATAGCAGTATCTGAGAACTACAGTTTATGAAACTGGAATGATATTTAATCATCTAGAAACACACCAGACTATTATAAGTAGATAGTGGGCTTATAAGTGATTATTATTTCCATCCTGCGTTGGCATTTCTCTGCCATGACATGTGAAAATGTGCCCACTAGATGTGTCCTATTTAAGTCATACAAATCAGCAACAGCACTTCTCCCAACCTAAAGATGATCAATAAAAACCAGATCTCCTGGTGCAGGCGTTTGGTCTAGTGGTCAAGCCACCTGTGGGGTTCAGTAACGTCCTCCTCCAGCTCCTAATTCAGGCTTCCTGCTAGTGTGGACCCTGGGAGGCCAGAGTGATGGCTCAGATGATTGGACCCCTGCCACCCATGTGGGTAACCTGGAGTTTCCAGATCCCTGCCTCAGACTCAGCCAGGGGCTATTGCAGGCATCTGGGAAGTGAACCAGTGGTTGAGAGCCCCCTCTATCTCTTTATTCTGCTTCTCAAATAAATAAGTAAAAGTTTAAAACTCAGTTCTATTATTTCATAGAATAACAAAGAAGGGGCCAGTGTTGTGGCGTGATGGGTAAAGCCACCTCCTGTGACGCTGGAATCCCATTTGGGAGTCCCAGCTGCTCCGCTTCGATCCAGCTCCCTGCTAATAAGAAAGTCAGCAGAAGATGGCCCAAGTGTTTGGGGCTCTGCACCCACTTGGGAGACCTGGATGAAGCTCCTGTCTCCTTGTTTCAGCCTGGCCTAGTGCTGGCCATGATGGCCATCTGGGGAGTGAACCAGTGGATGGAAGATTGAGCTCTCTTTTTCTAACTCTGACTTTCAAAATAAATAACCCTTAGAAAAAAGAACAAGGTATTTCTATGATCGTGAATGAGATCATCTGGATCAACCATATCATCTACAGAAGAAACTGGACCCCACCTCACCCCCAGGCAAAGATGTGCTACATGGTCCTGAAGAGGGTCTCGGTCGTATGCATTCGAAGGAGGAAGGGAGAGCAAGGCGAGGCCTTCCCTAGACTCCTACTCGTGCTCTTTTCCACTCAGGCCAGCCCATTCGACCACGAATTAATGCATTCAATGATATATGGGGCTGGCGCTATGGCACAGTGGGTTAACGCTCTGGCCTGAAGCACCAGCAACCCATATGGGTGCCAGTTCGAGACCCGGCTGCTCCACTTCCGATCCAGCTCTCTGCTATGGCCTAGGAAAGCAGTAGAAGATGGCCCAAGTCCTTGGGCCTCTGCACCCACATGAGAGACCTGGAAAAAGCTCCCGGCTCCTGGCTTTGCATTGGCGCAGCCCTAGCCATTGCAGCCAATTGGGGAGTGAACCATCGGATGGAAGACCTCTCTCTCTCTCTCTGCCTCTCTTCTTAGTGTGTAACTCTGACTTTCAAATAAATAAATAAATAAATAATAAACAATATATGGTGCAGGTATTAACTGCCGACTGTTTTCAGTCTGATAACTTCACAGGGGGATTAGACAAACGAGCTCAAGGACGGGGTCTCTGAGAAGGCTGAGACGAGAGTGAAACCAGTTCAGCGAACACTGACGTCAACATGATTTTATATATATATATATATATATATATATATATATATAAGCGCCTGCATCCGACAGACATACAGCTCCCTCAAGCCGTACAGTCCCCATCTAAGGATGCTAGTAGGTCAGGAATAGGAAGGCTGGCTTTGGGTTTTTAATAATGACTTTAGGGTTGTTGGAGGCGGACGCCACGCCTTATTCTGACAGGTCCGAGGGCCGAAATTCCGGGTTCTGACACTCTCCTTATGCTCCCGGTCTCCTCCACCCGTCTTCTGCAGTCCTTTGGCCCCTAAGCCCTTGTTAACGATTGGTTACGAAAAGGCCCACCCCTCACTCAGAATTCGCTGTGAAGCTCAGGGATCCCGCCTCCTCTCTCTCATGATTCGTTATCCTTACGTTTATCCCTCCCCTCCACTGAGCGGATTGGCTGCGTGGCCAGCCTCGCGCTTAGCGCGTCCAGAGAAGCTGCAAGACCGGAGACGCCCGGGGTGCTGCGTTATAGTGATGGCAGGCTCCGCGTTGGTGGCGCGGGCGCGGCTCGGGACGTGGGGCGCGAGGGCCGTACAAACCCGAGGCTTCGTCTCGGACAAGGTATGCTGCGGCACTGTCCGCTGACCCAGCCCTGAGGGCGGACCCCATCTGCCCTCTCTGCCGCATCTTCACCAATGTCTCCGTCTCTCTCCGCAGCCCGAGGATATCCACGGGAAAGCGGGCTCCATCCGGGAAGCGGGTGGGGCCTTCGGGAAGAGAGAGCAGGCTGAAGAGGAGCGATACTTCCGGTGAGGCCCGCCGGGTCCCGAGTCCAGAGCTAATCTGCCAGGGCCTTCCGAGCCTCCTTAAACTCCCGGTGGCTCCTCCCATCCCTACCTGGCGCCTTGGGGCGTCTCATGCCCCTGCAGAGCTCCCGGAACCCTGAGCCTCCAACACCCCGATTTTCGCCATTTATAAGGCGCTTCTAGTTCCCCCGCGGGAACAGCCACCTGGCCTCCCACCCACGCCATTTCCACCTGCGGGTTTCCAGAACAATCAACCCACGGCTCAACTCCTTTATTATCTACCATGCCGTCCCCCGCGGAGTTCTCCCCGGATCGTGGGCAGATCCCCAGATCCTTCACACGGTGTCCACACCCGACCATCTGATATTTGGAGACCCTCCTAACCTGACTCCATCAGCCCTCACCCACCCGTCACCCCCTCGACACTCTTTTCTCCCCTACGTGCCTTAGTTTGCAAGTCCACGTAAATTCTCTGATTGTTCACAGCCTCTCAGCCGTTTCTGGACGCCCACGTGTCTCCTCCCGAGTGAGTGGGTCAGAGGAGCTGGGTCACCTGCTCCCTATTGGACCGCACCCCCTCCTGGAGACTTTTGCCCTCGCCGCCCAGCCCCGCCCGCCCCTGAACTGGAAGTTTCTTTCTCCCGTTTAGGAGTGGAGTGGGCTGCCCGCCACATCCGCCTTCCCAGCCCTAAGCTATCTTTAGCCCTGAGCTATCTTAAACTGACTTCTGTCCACCTGCGGGTGGGGGGAGGGGCTGGAAGGAACTAACCTTGCTGCTACTTCTCCTTTGACCTTGTACCTTCCAAGAATTATCACCATAGCACCTGCCTTAGGAGGGAGCCAAGGTGTAGCTCTTGGAGGCCAGATAATGGGGCCCGTAGGTTTTACACTTGAGGGAAAATGAGGTGGTGAATCAAGATTTTAATAGAGCTCTTTTTTTTTTTTAAGTTTTAAGAATTTTTTTGAGAAGCAGACAGCTAGCTTTCATCCACTGCTTCACTCCTCAAATGCCCATGAGGGCTAGGACTGGGCAGGTGCAGAGGCTGGGAGCAGATCTTTCACAAGGGCAGCGGAACCCACTTCACTTGTGTCCTCACCATGCCTCCCAGGGTCTGCACTAGCAAGATGCTAGAGCTGGGGGCTGGGAATGGAACCCAGGAACTCCGATAAGAGACATGAGCATCTTCCCTGCTAGGCTAAAGTCCCACTCCACCAGTCTCTTCTTGAGAGCTAAATTGAACTGCTGAGAACTGCCCATGCCAGAGACCCCTTCTTTTTTGGCCTCTACATTTCTCTAGACAAGTTAGGATGGGAGATGGATATATGTGCCCCTCCTTTTGGGACTCTGGTTCTCTGGATTGCCCACTGATAAGGTGTTGGGGGCTTAGGTCACACCTCTCTGGAGTTTTCTACTTTAAAGGTGAATTTGAAAAGAATAACATTAACCAGGACAAAAGGAATCATTTTGTTCATCTTCTTAAGGTGGATATACCTTACCTTAAGATGGGCTGTACTTTCATTAGCAGGAGGTGGGGAGGAAGATTGCCAGCCAGATTCCCACAGCATTGAGACTCCTGCCTTAAATACTTAAGGCTCTGCTTAGAGATCCCTTTAGGTACAGAACTGAGATTAAACCCTGAGTCACCGTGTCCTTGTAGAGCGAAGACTAAAGAACAACTGGCAGCCTTGAAGAAACACCATGAAGATGAGATCGTTCATCATAAGAAGGAGATTGAGCGACTGCAGAAAGAAATTGAGCGGCACAAGCAGAAGATCAAAAGTCTAAACTCTGACGATTAAGTGCACACAGTCCCCGTAGAATGGCACGTGTCATTGCCCACTTCCGTGTGACTAATTCTGGTGTAATTAACATTGGTCTGTGTGCTACTAACAGGTTATAATAAATTGTCATCAGTGAGCTGTGTCTGATGCCTTCTATCTGGAGGTGAGCTGGGGGCTGAGACAGCTGAGATGAATTAGACAGGTACTGGAACCGGGAGCTCAGACAGTTACCACACTGAGGTAAGCCGTGTGAAACAACAGGCAAATAAGAGAGGATGCTGTGGCACAGACAAGGAGCCCCTTTTCCAGTCTAGTCAGAGGTGTTCAGAGAGAGCTTCCTGAAAGCTAAACCCCAACTCAAAGGATAAAGATAAGGAGCAGCCTGGAGAACAGAGAGGGATGCTTGCGTCAAAAGATGCAGCTCAAGGCCTGTGCTGTGGCACAGCAGGTGGCAGGGGCCCAGGTATTTGGGCCATCATCTACTGCCTTCCCAGGTGTATTAGCAGAAAGCTAGATTGGAGGCATAGTAGCCAGCACTCAAACCAGTGCCCTGATAAGGGATGCTGGTGTCATTAAGTGGTGGCTTAACCCACTGCCCCATAATGCCAGCCCCAGAATCGGCCAGATTTATAAAATGCTACGGCAGTGGTTTTACAAACCAGCAGCATCAGCATTACCTGAGAACTTGTTAGAAGTGCAGATTATCAGGCTGTATTACAAACCTGCTGAAATTGCCGGTGGAACCCAGAAAACTTTTAACAAGTCTCAGATGGACTGTGATGTATACTGAAGCTTGAGGACCACTGGGGTACAGATTCTTGGCCAACAAGCATTTTATACTAAGGCAGATTATTAAGTTCAGTTCACCCTTCATAACCATGGGCTCTGCATCCATGAAGTAAACCAACTGCAGATCAGAAATAATTTGGGAAAAAAGTACTGAACGTGTGCAGATTTGTTGTCATTCCCTAAGCAATGCAGAATAACAACTATTAGCATATTACCTTCATTGTATTAGGTATTAGAAACAATCTACAGATGACTTTTTAAAAATTATTTGAGGGACAGAGAACAAGAGACAGCTGTCATCTGCTGGTTCCCTCCCCAAATGCCCACAAAGCTGGGGCTTGGCCAGAGCAGGCCTACACCAGGAGCTGGAAACTCAGTCCAGGTCTCCTGTGTAGGTGGCAGGGACCTGAGTACTTGAGCCATCACCTGCTGCTTCCCATAGTGCATTTGCAAGAAGCCGGGATTGATTGTAGAGCTAGGACTCATACCCAGGCCCTCTAATATGGGATGTGGGCATCCTGACTGGCGTGTTGGCCACTGGGCTGAACACCCACCACTGGCAATGATTTAGTCTCCAGGAGAATGTGTATAGGTTGTGTGCAAATACTGTGCTATTTGATACAAGGGATTGAGTTTCCACAAATCTTGGTATCTGGTGTTGAAACAAATGCCCATGGAAACTGGGTTCAGCTGTATAACTAAAATAATCCTATTTACTATGATTCCTAATATGAGCATAACTTCAGGATTTAAAAATGTTAAGAATTATTCTTGTATGAAACATGAGCATTTTCTTAAAAAAAGATGTATTTGTTTATTTCAAAGGCAGAGAGGCAGAAAGAGAGAGAGAGAGCACTCTTCCATCCGCTGGTTCACTTCCGAGTTGGCCGCAATGGCCTGAGCTACGCTAGTCCGAAGCTAGGAGCCAGGATCTTCCGGGCTCCCACGTGGGTGCAAGGACCCAAGCACTTGGGCCATCTTCTACTGCTTTCCTAGACCATAGCAGAGAGCTGGATTAGAAATGGAGCAGCTGGGACTCGAACTGGCACCCGTATGGGATACTGGCACTGTGGGTAGCAGCTTTACCCGCTATGCCAAACACTGGCCCCCGTGATCATTTTCAATCATGACATTCCACAGGGTACAGTTTGGGAAATGCTACTGTGGTTAACTGCATTATAGAAATCCCAAGTCCTTTTTGTTTACATGTGCCAGAAGTTGTTATTGTCTGGCTTAAGGGAGAAAAAAAAAGTAATTTGCTGGAAGAATGGGAGCTATTGTCTCACGGAATCTCCAGAGACGAACAAACGAGTCAGGACAGGCATGGGCCAGCACAGCCCTGTGGTCCTCAGGAGCAAATCTGTCTAAACAGCTTTCAAAGCATCTGTGTCAGAATCATTCGGGGTTTGGTTTGGTTTTTTAAAGAAAAAATTCTATGGAATTTTACACACTAAAGTTATTTAACAATTGCTCAACAATGTATGGCACTTTCCAATTCTTTGCTCATTACATCTCCTGATGTATTTTGGCACATAGTTCCATCTGTTTAATGTTGTAGCCAAAGTCACTGAAGCAGGGAATTGGGAAGAAAGTCCTTCAGGTCTCCGTCTCACAATCAGGTTTGTGCTGAGCCAGGTCCCGCCCCCCTGACCTTGACTTGTGTGGTGGTACAGCTGCCTATCAGCTTTGTCCTGGATGTGGAAAAGGTTGGGGTGTGCTTGCCCTTCTGGAGATAGACGATAAAGGCAGTCTCCTGCAGTAAATGTAGAACCACCAGTGGTTGGTGCTGGCGTTTGCATTTTGGCTTCAGCATGTCTGCGTGCCCAGATGATGCAAACATGTTTACCTGGAGCCTAGCTGGAGATTTTCACAACACTAAGTCATATATATATATATTATTTATTTGAAAGACAGAGTTACAGGGAGAGGTAGAGACAGAGGTCTTCCACCCGATGGTTCACTCCCTAGATGGCTGCAATGGCTGGAGCTGCGCCAATGCAAAGGCAGGAACCAGGAGCTTCTTCCGGGTCACCCACGCAGGTGCAGGGGTCCAAGGACTTGGGCCATCTTCTACTACTTTCCCAGGCCATAGCAGAGAGCTGGATCGGAAAAGGAGCAGCCAGGACCAGAACCAGCAGCCATATGGGATGCCAGCACTTCAGGCCAGGGCTTCAACCCACTGCCCCACAGCGCTGGCCTCAGACAACACTAAGTTCTTTTGTATGTTTGTTTGTTTGTTTGTTTGACAGGCAGAGTGGATAGTGAGAGAGAGAGAGAGACAGAGAGAAAGGTCTTTTTGCTGTTGGTTCACCTCCAATGGCCACCGCGGCCGGCGTACCGTGCAGATCCGATGGCAGGAGCCAGGTACTTCTCCTGGTCTCCCATGGGGTGCAGGGCCCAAGCACTTGGGCCATCCTCCACTGCACTACATGGCCACAGCAGAGAGCTGGCCTGGAAGAGGGGCAACCGGGACAGAATCCGGTGCCCCGACCGGGACTAGAACCCCGTGTGCTAGCGCCGCTAGGTGGAGGATTAGCCTATTGAGCCGCGGCGCTGGCCAACACTAAGTCTTATGTGTAGTTCTCAACCCAGAACATTGGGTTTGCTTTAAACCTAGGAAGCTGTAAAACCTCCAGGGGTGAGCATTTGGTGCAAGAGTTGACACCAGACAGCACTTAGGATGCCCACATCCCATCTCGGAGTGCCTGGGTTTGGGTCCTGGCTCTGCTTCCTGCTAATGTGACCCCTGGGAGGCAGCAGTGCTGGCTCAAGGACTTGAGTCCCTGCCACCCACATGGTACCTGGCTTCAGCCCAGCCCTGGCTGTTGTTGTGAGCAGTTGGCATGGAATAAATCGATGGATGGAAGATCTGTCTGTGCTTTTCAAATAAAGTGAAAATAAGTCAATTTTAAAAAATATAAAAGCCTCAGGGCCAACTAAATCCAAATCTCTGAGGTTGAGGCCTGGGCGTTGGTAATTTCTGCTTTTTCAAGTCTGTGACCACAGCTGAAAACCTTTGATCTACTGCAGGTTCCCAGACTGAGGGGCCAGGAGGACTGAAATCAGTCCCTTCTACTCAGTTTTTTGCCTAATTCCCACAAAGAGGACCTTGGCTCATTCTCCTACTCTTGGATATCATTGCTCCACATCCTACATAGTCCATTTTCAGTTTTTTGTTCTGTGTTCAACAAATTATCCTTAGCATCTCTGTATGCTGGGCACTTGGTTAGTACTGAGGGTAGAACTACAGAATCATCTCGGCTCCCATGCGTACGGAGCCCATACCCATTAGGAAGGATGGTGATTGGCAGGAAGGTCAACCAATGGGAGGGGAGGAATGCTGGGGGCGGGCACGGGAAGGGTACTGCCCCAGGCCTGGGGGCAGAAGACACAATACGGCAGCCAGGTAAGAGGCCAGGATGGCACTCAAGGCCGAGCGGCAGCATCTGAAGAAGGCTGGCGTTGAGAGAGACCGGGTTATCGGGGAGCACAGAGGATCCAGGAGGAGGGGGCAGTGATAGATTGCGCCAATCTTCCACGCACCAGGTTGGCTATGTGCAAGTTTAATACCTGTGTACCATTGCTCAGTCTGTCCTTCCCTTTCCTTCGTTCCAGCCTCCCTCTCACCTCCCTCTTAAAAAAAAAAAAAAAAAAAAAAAAAAAAAAAGATTTATTTATTTGAAAGGCAAAGATAGAGAGGTGAGAGAACGAGGCGGGTGGAGAGAGAGATCTTCAATCCACTGGTTCACTCCCTAAAAAGCCTCAACGGCCGGGGCTGGACCAGCTGAAGCCAGCAGCTAGGAGCTTCTTCTGTGTCTCCCACATGGGAGAGAGGGGCCCAAGCACTTGGGCCGGCCTCTACTGCTTTCCCAGGCCATTAGCAGCCGGAACTTGAACCGGTGCCCATATGGGATGCCAGCACTGCAGGTGGAGGCTTAACCCGCTGCACCACAGCGCCAGCCCTTTGTCTTTTCACGTACAGTCTTTATCATTTGAGCAAAAACTACTGAAACAACTTGTCCAGGAATCAGTAACTCCAAGCACTGGAAAGGATAAAAAATCTTGGGAACAGGCAAAGGAACAAAGAAGCATAGGACATATAGGTGCCTGGTTCACTTGGTGCCACTGGGCACAACCTTGCAATTGGCAGATTCCTATTCTGTTTTTGAAATTGAGATAAAATTTACATAACAAAATGAATCAGTAATCAATTAAACTATAAAATTAAGTGGCATTCAGTATATGTATAATGTTGAACAAATGTTACCTCTGTTTTTTTTTTTTTTTAAGATTTATTTATTTGAAAGTTGGAGTAACAGAAAAGGAGAGACAGAGAGAGACAGAGATCTTCCTCTTCCATCTGCTGGTTCACTCCCCAAATGGCTGCAACCACCAGGGCTGTGCCAGGCCAAAGCCAGGAGCCAAGAGCTTCTTCTGGGTCTCCCACATGGGTGGTGGGGGCCCTGGGACCGGGACCATCTTCTGCTGCTTTCCCAGGCACATTAGCAGGGAGCTGGTTCATAAGTGGAGCAGCCAGGACTCGAACCAATGCCAACATGGGATACTGGCACTGCAGGTGGCAGCTTAATCTGATATGCCACAGTGCCAGCCCCACCTCTGTCCATTTTGAAAATGTTTTCATCACCCCAAAAGGAAACTCCATATATAGGAAGCAGCTATTCTCCATTTCCCCCTCCACCCAGGCCCTGGCAACTTGCAGTTGGCTTTCAGTCTGCAAGGACTTGCCTATTCTCAATGTTTCATCTAAACAGGATCATATAACATGCAACCTTTTGTGTCTGGCTCTTTTCACTTAGCATGTTCTTGAGAGTCATCATTATTGTAGTGCGTGCCAGTACTTCATTCCTTCTCAATGGCTGAATACTATTCCATTGTGTGAATATACAAGTTTTGATTATCCATTCATCAATTGATAAGCTGCTGGTTACTGTGACTAATGCTGCTATTCACATTCATGTGCAACTATTTGAACACCTGTGTTTGATTCTTTTCAATGTATAATGACGGGTAGACTTGCTGGGTCATATGGTAATTCTAGGTTTAACTTAATGAGAAGCCACCAAACTGTTCTCCACAGCGGCTGCAGCATTTTGCATTCCCACCAGCAATATGTGAGGGTCCCGGTCTCACCACATCCTTGCTAACATTTATTATGGCTTTTTGATCTAGCCAACCTAGTAGGGGTGAAGTAGTATCTCATGATGGTTTTAATTTGCATTTCTCTGCTGGCTGATAGTGTTAAGCATCTCTTCATGTGATTGTTGGCCATTTGTGTGTCTTCTTCAGAGAAATGGCTATTCCAAACTTTTGCCTATTTTTTTCAAATTTTTTTTATTGGGGCCAGTGCAGTGGTGTAGCAGGTAAAGCTGCCACCTGCAGTGCCGGCATCCCATATGGACACCGGTTTGAGTCCTGGCTGCTCCATTTATGATCCAGCTCTCTGCCATGGCCTGGGAAAGCAGTAGAAGACGGCCCAAGTCCTTGGGCCCCTGCACCCACGTGCAGACCTGGAAGAAGCTCCTGGCTCCTGGCTTCCTATCCACCGAGCTCTGGCTGTTGCAAACATTTGAGGAGTGAACCAGCGATGGACGACATTCTCTCTCTCTCTCTCTTTCTCCCCACACACACACATACATTGTCCACTGTTGCACTGTCTTTTAAATAGTTGAAAATAAATAAACATTTGTAAAAAGTCTTTAATTTTGATGGGGACCAACTTATCTTTCTTCTTTGCCACATTCAAGGTCATGTAGATTTACCTCTATGTATTCTACAAAGAACTTTATAAATTTAGCTCTTACATTTAGGTTTTTTATCCATTTTGTGTTAAGTTTTTGTATATAGTGTGAAGCAGAGGTTCAACTTCATTTTTTCATATCTGCTATCCAGTTTGTACCAGCACTGTTTATTGAAAAGATCATTCTTTCTCCATTTAAAAGCACGGCTCTCTTATCAAAAATGACCAGGGGCCAGCACTGTAGCACAGAGCACAGTGGGTTAAGCTGCCACTTGCAACATTGGCATTCCATATCACAGCACTGGTTTCAGTCTTGGCTGCTCCACTTCCAAACCAGCTTCCTGTTAATATGACTGGGAAAGCAGCCAAAGACGGCCAAAGTGCTTGGGCCTCTGCCACTCGTGGGAAATCCAGAAGGAGCTCTGGGCTCCTGGCTTCTGCCTGGTCCAGCCTTGGCAGTGATGGCCATTTGGGGAGTGAACCAGCAGACAGAACATCTCTCTGTGTCTCTCAGTCTCTCTCTCTCTCTGTCACTCTGCCTTTCAAATAAATAAAAATAAGTCTTTTTAAAAATGAGTTGATCATGAAGGTAAACCATATTCTATGCCATAAATCACACCTTAAGAAATTTAAAGGAATATAAATCTTACAGTGTAAGCTCTCATACTGAAATAGAATTAAGCTAGTTTTAAATTATTTATTTAATTTGAGAGACAGAAATCTTCCATCATTTTCCAAATACTTGCAGCAAACTAAGCTAAGCAAGGACAAACCTGGGATCCAGAAACTCAAACCAGGTCTCCTATGTGGGTGGCAGGGCCCAGCTACCTCCAACAATAGATCTCTGGCTGTCTCTGTCTCTACCTGTGCGTCTATTTTCAAATAAATTTAAATAATTAATTGTTTTTAATGAGAGGACATCACTACAGATCTCATGGGCATGAAAGCAATAATAAAGGCACACTATGAACAACTTTAGACTTAGAAATTTGATAACCTAAATAAACCAAATTTTGAAAGACAATCTGTCAAAAATCACACAAAGAAGAAATATGCATTTTCTTTTTTTTTTTTTTTTTTTTTTTTTTTGGACAGGCAGAGTTAGAGAGAGAAAGGTCTTCCTTCCGTTGGTTCAACCCCCAAATGGCCGCCACGGCCAGAGCTACACCGATCCAAAGCCAGGAACCAGGTGCTTCCTTCTGGTCTCCCATGCGGGTGCAGGGGCCCAGAGGCTTGGGTCATCTTGTACTGCTTTCCCAGGCCACAGCAGAGAGCTGGACTGGAACAGGAGCAACCGGGACAGAACCCGGCGCCCCAACTGGGACTAGAACCCCGGGGTGCTAGTGCCGCAGGTAAAGGATTAGCCTAGTGAGCCGTGGTGCCGGCCGAAATATGCAGTCTGAATAGGCTTATATCCAGTAACTAAACTAAACCAATAGTTAGAAATACTAGGCCCAGACACCAGGGCACAGTGGGCTAACGCCCTGGCCTGAAACACCGGCATTCCATTTGGGCGCCACTTTGAGACCCAGCTGTTCCACTTCCAATCTGGCTGTCTGCTATGGCCTGGGAAGGCAGTGGAAGATGGCCCAAGTCCTTGGACCCCTGCACTTGCATGGGAGGCGTAGAGGAAACTCCTGGCTCCTGGCTTCAGATTGGCGCAGCTCCAGCTGTTGTGGCCAATTAAGGGGTGAACCATCGGATGGAAGACCTGTTGTTCTCTCTCTCTCTGCCTCTCCTCTCTCTGTGTAACTCTGACTTTTAAATAAACAAAAAAAAATCTTAAAAAAAAAAGATAAAAAGGAATACTAGGCCCAATGGGTTTATGCATGAATTTTACCAAACATTTAAGAAAGAAATTGTAGAAATTCTCCATGATGTCTTCCAGAAGATAAAAATAAAGAAATACCTCCTAACTCATGTTAGAAGGCCAGAGTAACCCTAAGCCATTACAAGAACTGAAAATTATAGACCAATGTCTCTAGGGGAAAATGGATGAAAATATCCTGGACATAATATTAGCAAATCAAAACCAATAACATGTCAAAAGAATTATATCCCATAACCAAGTAGGATTTATCACAGGTAAGCAAGACATTAATTTAAAATCAGTTAATATAATTTAACACATTTCTCTCTGTCTCTCTCACTGTACACTCTGCCTGTCAAAAAAAAAAAAAAGAAAGAAAGAAAGAAAGAAAGAAAAGAAAAGAAAAGAAAAAAGATAGTCTAACACATCAGCAAGATAAAGTAGAAAAACCACATGAACATATCAACAGATGCCAAAAAAAAAAAAAAAGCTTAAGTAAATTTTGGAATGACAGAATTGTGGTGCAGTGGTTAAGCTACTGCTTGACACCAGCATTCTGTATCAGAGTTTAAGTCAGTTACTCCACTTCCCAACCAGCTCCCCACTAATGTTCCTTAGAAGGCAACAGAAGATGGCCTGAGTACTTAGGTCCCTGCCACCTCCTTGGGGAACCAGGATGGAGTTCCTGGCTCCTGGCTTTAGCTTGGCCCAGTCCTGGCTACTGGGGAGTGAACCAGTAGATGGAAGATCTCTTTCTCCCTCTCTTCCATTCTGCCTTTCAAATAAATATATAAATCTTTTTAAAAAGACATACAACACCATTCACAATAAAATTTCTCAATAAACTAGGAATAGAGGAGAACCTCCTCAAGAAGATAAAGAATATCTACAGGGGTGGGCATTTGGCTAAGAAATGAAGACACCAGTCAGGATGGCCACATTCCATATTGGAGCTCTTGGGTTCAATACCCAACTCCAGTTCCAGACTCCGGCTTTATACTACTGTGGACCCTGGGAGGCAGAGGAGATGGCGCAAGTGTTGGGATCCTGGGAGGCCAGGAAGACCTGGGTTGAGTCCTGGCCTCCTGCCTGGGATCAGAGGCTTTTATGGGCATTGGAGAGTAAACCAGTGAATGGGAGCTCTCTCTCTCTCTGTCTAGCCATCTTTGTCTCTGCTTCTCAAATAGATTTAATTGTATTTACCCAGGTTATCTAGAGTACTTTACTTTGAGTCAACTAATTATTGGCTTGAATCACATCTACAAAACACCTTCCCAGCAACATCTCGAGTAGTATTGATTGAGTAACTGGGCACTGTAGTCTATCAAGCTGACATAAAATGATCATCCCAAAGAGCTCTGTCTACTCTCTGTACTTTCTAAAGGCCCTGAGATCTTTAGAGCAAGGCTCACCAGAGAGGCTCTTAGGCTTGGCCTTATTGGAGGCCATGGTAGCACAATGAGCTCCAGCTGGCTGAGCACCAGTTGCCACCCCAGGTACCAGGCCTGGCTGAGCAAGTGTGGATGCAGCCATTTGGCGAGTGAAACAATGGATGGAAAATCTCTGTCTCTCCCTCTCTCTCTGTAACTCTGACTTTCAAATAAATACATAAGGGGCCAGTGCTGTGGCATAGCAAGTAAAGCCACCGCCTGCAGTGCCAGCATCCCATATGGGTGCTGGTTTGCATCCCAACTGCTCCACTTCCGATCCAGCTCTCTGCTATGGCCTGAGAAAGCAGTAGAAGATGGCCCAAGTCCATGGTGGGAGACCCAGAAGAAGCTCCTGGCTCCTGGCTTCGGATCAGTGCAGCTCCGGCCGTTGCGGCCAATTGGGGAGTGAACCAGTGCATGGAAGACCTCTGTCTCTGTCTCTCTGTCTCTCTGTCTTTCTCTCTCTCCCTGTCTCTCTGCCTCTCTTTCTCTCACTGTGTAACTCTGACTTTTGAGTAAATAAATAAATCTTTTAAAAAATATATAAATCTTGGCCGGTGCCGTGGCTCACTAGGCTAATCCTCCACCCACCTGCGGTGTCAGCACCCCAGGTTCTAGTCCCGGTTGGGGCGCTGGATTCTGTCCTGGTTGCTCCTCTTCCAGTCCAGCTCTCTGCTGTGGCCCAGGAGGGCAGTGGAGGATGGCCCAGGTGCTTGGGCCCTGCACCTGCATGGGAGACCAGGAGGAAGCACCTGGCTCCTGGCTTTGGATCGGCGCAGCGCGCCAGTCGTAGCAGCCATTTGGGGGGTGAACCAACAGAAGGAAGACCTTTCTCTCTGTCTAATTCTGCCTGTCCAAAAAAAAAAAAAAAAAAAAAAAGGAGATTGTTGTCTGGGTCCTTGCAAATTACTGTAAAAAAGTATATTGGGCTAGGTAATGAATAAACACCAAAATGTGTCACTCACAGTTCTGGCGGCTAGGAAGTCCAGACCAGCACACTGGCACACACAGTGCCTGGGCAGGGCACCGCTGCCTCGTGGATGGCCTCTTCTATGTGTCTTCACATGGCAGAACCAAGCTCCCCTGGGCCTCCTTGTAGGGACACTGATCCCTGTCGTGAGGACAGAGCCTTCCTGACCTAATCGTCTCTCGAAGTCTCCACTTCTTCATAAATCACTCTGGAGGTTAAGTCTCAACCTATCAATCTGGGGGGTGGGCACATTTAGACCATAACAACAGTCAGAAGAATATGACAGAAGATCACAGAACAGATATTCTTCTCAACCAATGACAGTGGAACAACCAATTTCACATCCAAAAAAATTTCATCTAAACAGACTACATCTTTCATAAAAATCGATCTAAATAGTTCACAGACATAAATGTAAAATGCAAAACTTAAAATTCCTGCCTGTGATGCCAGCATCTCAAATTGGCACCAGTTTGAATCCCAGCTGCTCCACTATTTCTTTCTTTCTTTCTTCCTTCCTTTCTTTCTTTTTCAAGATTTATTTATTTATTTGAAAGGCAAAGTTACAGAGAGGCAAAGGCAGAGGGGAGGGGAGATCTCTCACCCACTGGTTCACTCCCCAAATGTTCGCAACGGTCAGAGCTGAGCCGACCCGAAGCCAGGAGCCAGGAGCTTCTTTCTAGTCTCCCACAAGGGTGCAGGGGCCCAAGGACCTGGGCCATCTTCTACTGCTTTTCCAGGCCATAGCAGAGAGCTGGACTGAAAGTGGAGCAGCCAGGACTTGAACCGGTGCCCATATGGGATGCTGGCACTGCAGGCAGCGGCTTAATCTGGTACGCCATAGCACTGAGCCCTGATCCACTTCTTATCCAGCTCCCTACTAATGCGCCTGGGAAAGCAGTGGAAGATGACCCAAGTGCTTGGAACCCTGCCACTCATGTGGGAGATCCCAAGAGAGTTTCAGGCTCTTGGCTTCAGCCTGGCCATCGCCTGCTGATGCAACCATTTGAGGAGTGAACTAGCAGATGGAAATTCTTTCTCCCCCTCTGTCTTTCTCTCTCTGTAACTCTGCTCTTCAAATAAATAAATAAACAAATCTTAAAAAAAAATCCTAAAAGGTAACATAGAATAAAACTTAGATGATCTTAGGTTTCTTGGTAACTTTTTAGACACAAATTCAAAGGTATAATCCATGAAAGAAATCACTGATAAGAAATTAAAATTTTCTGCTTATGAAAGACACTGCCAAGATAATTAGAAAATAAACTGCATACTGGGAGAAAATATTTGCAAAATATATATTTGATAAAGGATTGTTATCTAAAAATATGCAACGAACTCTTTAAAATCAACAATAAAGAGGCAAGCATTTAACCTAGCAGTGAAGATACCAGTTAAGATTCCCATGTCCCGAGTTCCAGCACTGTGGTATTCTGGGCTAACGCCTTTGCCCGCAGCACCAGCATGCCAAATAAGTGTCGGTTCGAGTCCCGGCTGCTCCTGTACTCTGGGTATGGCCTGGGAAAGCAGTAGAAGACAGCTCAAGTATTTGGGCCCCTGCACCTAAGTGGGAGACCCAGAACAAGCTCCAGGCTCCTGGTGGCCATCTGGGGAGTGAAGTAGCAGATGAAAGACCTTTCTCTCGGTCTCTGCCTCTCTCTATATAACTCTGCCTCCCAGATAAATAAATACAAATTAAAAAAAAAAAAAAAGATTCCCATGTCCCATATCAGAGTTCCTAGGTTTGAATCTGGCACTGGCTCCTGATTCTTCCTGCTAATGCAGACTCTGGGGGGGGCAGCAGGGTAGTTAGATCCCTTCCACCCACCCGGGAGACCTGGATTGAGTTCTGGCTCCTGGCTTCAGGCTGACCCATTGTGGGTATTTGTGGAGTGAAGCTGTAGATAGCAGGATGGGAGTGCTTGCTCTCCCCACCTTGGCAGTTCTTATAAAACTAAACAAACTCTTATCAGACAATCCAGCAATTGCACTCCTTGGTATTTACCTAAGGGTGTTGAAAATTTACGCCTACAAAACATCTAAGTATGGATGTTTATAGCCACTCTGTTCATAATTGCCAAAATTTGGAAACAACCAAGATGTTGTTCAGAAGTTAAGTGACTACACTATGGTCCATTCAGACAATGGAATAGTAGGCAGCACTAAACATGAGGTATCAAGCCATGAAAACATATGGAGGAGATTCAAATGTAAAAGAATGTGAAAGAAATCAACTTCAGGGGGCCTGCCGGTGCTGTTGCATAGTAGGTTAAGCCTCCGCCTATGGCGCCAGCATCCCATATGGACACCAGTTCAAGTCCTGGCTGCTTCACTTCCAATCCAGCTCTTTCCTTATGGCCTGGGAAAGCAATGGAAGATGGCCCAAATGCTTGCCCCCCTTCCCCCCAAACCCACATGGAAGACCTGGAAGAAGCTCCTGGCTCCTGGCTTCCGATCAGCTCAGCTCCAGCCATTGTGGCCATCTGGGGAGTGAACCAGCAGATAGAAGTCCTCTCTGTCTCTACCTCTCTCTGTAACTCTGTCTTTCAAAAAAAAAAAAAAAAAGACATCTGAAGGGTTTTCTACTGCGGTCATTAATTTAAAGGCCCTATTGAAATCCATCCTGAATGTTTCTTATCATCACTAGTCACTATGCTCTCACATCTGATAAAAAGTCAAAATCCAGGGCCGGCGCCGCGGCTCAATAGGCTAATCCTCCGCCTAGCAGCGCCGGCACACCGGGTTCTAGTCCCGGTCGGGGCGCCGGATTCTGTCCCGGTTGCCCCTCTTCCAGGCCAGCTCTCTGCTATGGCCAGGGAGTGCAGTGGAGGATGGCCCAAGCGCTTGGGCCCTGCACCCCATGGGAGACCAGGAGAAGCACCTGGCTCCTGCCTTCAGATCAGTGTGATGTGCCGGCCGCAGCGCGCTGGCCGCGGTGGCCATTGGAGGGTGAACCAACGGTAAAAAGGAAGACCTTTCTCTCTCCCCT
Organism: Oryctolagus cuniculus; assembly: GCF_051225735.1. Lineage (NCBI taxonomy): Eukaryota > Metazoa > Chordata > Mammalia > Lagomorpha > Leporidae > Oryctolagus > Oryctolagus cuniculus. The sequence goes on along the minus strand of NC_142873.1, from coordinate 144,214,689 downwards.
TCTCTCTCTCTCTCTCTCTCTCTCTCTCTACTATCCACTCTGCTTATCCAAAAAAAAAAAAAAGTCAAAAGCTGGAGCAAGGGGGCCAGTTCTGTGACGCAGTATGTTGATCCTCCACCTGCGGCGCCGGCACCCCATATGTGCGCCAGTTCTAGTCCTGGCTGCTCCTCTTCCAATCCAGCTCGCTCTCTGCTGTGACCTGGGAAAGCAGTAGAAGATGGCCCAAGTCCTTGGGCCCCTGCAACCATGTTAGAGACTGGAAAGAAGCTCCTGGCTTCGGATCGGCACAGCTCCAGATATTGTGGCCAGTTGGGGAGTGAAAAAACGGACGGCAGACCTTTCTGTCTCTCCCTCTCACTGTCTGTAACTCTACCTCTCAAGCAAATAAATAAAATCTTTAAAAAAAAAAAAAGCCAGAGCCAGCGCTGTGGTGTAGCGGGTTAAAGCCCTGGCCTATAGCACTGGCAACCCATGTGGGTGCTGGTTCGAGTCCTAGCTGCATCACTTCCAATCCAGCTCCCTGCTAGTGTTTCTCTCTCTCTCTCTCTCTTTCTCTAACTCTTTCAAATAAATAAAATAAATCTTTAAAAAGGAAAAAAAAGGTCAAAAAGTCATTTATTACCTCAGATCCAAGAGTTAACTAGTTTGGTATATCTTCCATCTTCTCAATGGATTGAGAGAGATTCTGGTGCCACCATTAGTGGATGTGATGATGCTGACTCTCTTTTTTTCATTTTTAAAATATTTATTTATTTATTTATTTGGAAGTCAGAGTTACAGAGAGAGGGAGAGAAAGAGAGACGATATCTTCAACCTGTTGGTTCACTCCCCAGATGGCCACAATGGCCGAGGCCAGGAGCCAGGAGCTTCGTCCGAGTCTCCCATGTGGTGCAGGAGCCCCTGTACTTGGACCATCTTGTGCTGCTTTTCCCAGCCATTAGCAGGCAGTCGGATCAGAAGTGGAGCAGCCGGGGCCGGCGCCACGGCTCACTAGGCTAATCCTCCGCCTAGCGGCGCCAGCACACCGGGTTCTAGTCCCGGTCGGGGCACTGGATTCTGTCCCGGTTGCCCCTCTTCCAGGCCAGCTCTCTGCTGTGGCCCGGGAATGCAGTGGAGGATGGCCCAAGTGCTTGGGCCCTGCACCCCATGGGAGACCAGGAGAAGTACCTGGCTCCTGGCTGCGGATCAGCGTGGTGCGCCAGCCACAGTGCTCTGTCTGCAGCGGCCATTGGAGGGTGAACCAACGGCAAAGGAAGACCTTTCTCTCTGTCTCTCTCTCTCACTGTCCACTCTGCCTGTAAAAAAAAAAAAAAAAAAAAAAGTGGAGCAGCTGGGAACTCAAACCTGTGCCTGCAGGACTCTTCCAAGTATATATAACTCATGTATTTATTCATCTACTTATTAAAACAAAAATTTTTTTGACAGGCGGAGTGGACAGAGAGAGAGAGACAGAGAGAAAGGTCTTCCTTTTCCGTTGGTTCACCCCTCAATGGCCACTGCGGCCAGCGCGCTGCAGCCAGTGCACCGCGCTGATCCAAAGGCAGGAGCCAGGTGCTTTTCCTGGTCTCCCATGGGGTGCAGGGCCCAAGCACCTGGGCCATCCTCCACTGCACTCCCGGGCCACAGCAGAGAGCTGGCCTGGAAAAGGAGCAACCGAGACAGATTCCGGCGCCCCGACCGGGACTAGAACCCGGTGTGCCGGAGGCACAGGTGGAGGATTAGCCTATTGAGCCACGGCACCGGCCTAAAACAAAATTTTATTGAATGTCTACTATGTGTCAGGCACTGTGCTAGGGGCTGAGAATAGCAAACCAAAGTCTTGCCTTTGTGGAGCTTCCTGAAGGTGAAGAGGGCAAAAAAGTAAACAAGTAGGTATCCCTGTTAGGTTGAAAACAAATTAAGCAAAGCAAGGTGACACAAAATGGCTGGAAGTGAATGCGTTTGCATAATTCACTCTGATAAGGGCTCTACCTTATAGAGTTAGCGAAAGGAGAGGCCTGCAGGATGGAACATGAGCTGTGAAGATACAGATCATTCCAAGCTGAGTTCTAACAGCAAGGGCCCTGAGATAAGAGTGGCCTGACGGGCCCAATAACAGCAGAGCAGCCAGCAGAGTGGGAACAGGGCAAGTCAGCCAAGAAGAAAACAATGAGTGAGAGTTATTCATGAGATTGCTCAACCAGCAGCAAAATCTGTACTTCTGCACGGTCCATTCCATTTGATGTTATGCAAATCAGCTGACTCTGGCCTGGTCTTAACCAGAAAAAAAAAAAAAAAAAAGATTCCCAAGTTAATGAGTGAAGAACCAGACACTAAGTAAGAGCCTGGAGAGTGAGTTGAGTCACCCCAATTCTAATCCCTGCTCTGCCACTGCCTTACTCTTTGACCCTGAGCGAGGCTGTGTATCAGCAAGGACAAACAAGAGTAGAAGGAATTAAAGGAGAAAAGGAGGGCACAAGACCATCAAGGGGCTTTGAATGCCATGTTAAGCCATCTTGACCCTGGCCAGGGGGTTCAAACTTGGGGTCCCACACAGGCCAAGTAGCTAATGTAAATGAGTAATGCGGTCCGCATGTTCTTGTTATGGGAACAGAGAACTCGAAAAGACAAATCCAGTTACCACATTTGGCTCCATGTTGGCAGATCTTCGTGTTAGCTAAGAAAATTCATGAGTTGGAGAGTTTATGTTAAATCTTTCAATTTTTAAATCTTAGCAATGGACTCACTTTTTTAAAACCCAAAGGACTGAATAATACGTGTTTATCAGACCAAATTATGACTCAGTGTATGTCCAGCTACAAGCTGAACAATGAAAGCTAGTTTTATGCCCTTGTGGTGACTCGGGCAGAGTATTTTCAGATGTCTTTGCTCATCTGAGCTATTTATATTTGCTTCTCTCTCCCTCCCTGTTGATTCTGGCTGCCAAATTTTGGACATTATTCAGCTCTGTACTCTGTCCCCCTCCACACCAAACACAGTGCCAGACCATCTTAGACACTGATAACATGTCCAAAATAAACTTAAGTTTTGCTAGGGGCTGGCATTATGGCGCAGCCCTGTTAAGCTGCCACCTGTGATGCCGGCATCCCATATGGGCACCAGTTGGAGTCCCGGCTGCTCCACTTCCTACTAATGTGCCTAAGAAAGCAGTGGAAGATGGCCCAAGTGCTTGGGTTCCTGCCACCCAAGTGGGAGACCCAGATGGAGTTCCAGGCTCCTGGGTTTGGCCTAGACCAGTCCTAGTCATTATAGCCATTTGAGGAATGAACCAGTGGATGGAAGATATCTCTCGTTCTCCCTGTGTGTCTCTCTTTCTGTCTTTGTAACTCTGCCTTTCAAATAAATGCCTTTTTTTTTTAAGTTTCATTACCACCAAGAATCTTAATATATTTATTCACAGCCTTCAACTCATGAATTTGCGTCTAGGAATTTAATTAATCAGGGATTACAGTGCAATGTTCTTATGAAAGAATTTTAGCTCATCTTGATATAAAGTAGTGAAAATGGGGAAGAAAATTCTAAATATCCAGTCATAGGAATTAGTGAACATATTACAGTACAAATAAAGTTCTGTAACCATTACAATTATGTTCAAGGGTGTGGGTGTTTAGCCTGGCACTAAGATGACCATGTCCCACATCAGTACCTGGGTTCAGTACCTGGCTGTGCTCCTGACTCCAGCTTCCTGCTAATGCAGATCCTAGGAGGAAGCAAGTAACTGTGTTCTTGCCACTCACATAGGAGATGTGGCTTGTATTTCCAGCTCCTAGCATCAACTCAGTCCAGTCCTGATCCAGTCCCAAGTGCTGTTGGGGCATTTGTGAACCAGTGGATAGGAGCTTTCTCTCTTTGACTACCTCTCTCTCTTTCCCTTTTCCTCCCTCTCAAGTAAATAATAATAATAATAAATTATTATGCTTGGGACTGCTTGCAACATCTTCATTTCATATCAGAGTGCTGGTTCAAGTCTGGGCTGCTCCACTTCTGGTCCAGCTCTCTGTTAACACACCTGGGAAGGCAGCAGGTGACAGCCCAAGTGCTTGGACTCCTGCCACCCATGTAGGACACCTGATTGCAGTTTCTGGATCCTGGCTTCATCCTGGCCCCTGGCTGTTGCAACCATCAGAGAAATGAACCAGCAGATAGAAGATCTCTCTCTCTCTCCCTCTCTGTAACTCTGCCTGTCAAATAAATAAATATTTTTTAAAAATTATCTTGAATATTAAGGTCATGAAAATTATCAGGAAATATGCTAAGTGGAAAAAGAAGGCTACACAATTACACACTATTTACATACTAGAGAAAACACAGTCAATATATGGTAATATGAAATATATAATAAGTACGTGCAAAGAAAAAAACTTTAACATTGGTTCTCTTCAAATTAGGATTTGAAAGGCTTCCCCTCTCCTTCATCTCCTGGTTCACCCCCCAAATGCCCATGACAGCCAGGCCCAGACTGAGCCAAAGCCAGAGTTCAGAACTCAATCTGGGTCTCCCATGTGGGCAACAGGAACTCAAGTACTTGAGCTATTATCTGCTTTGCCACAGTGCCCACCCCTAAAAGGATCTCTCTCTGTCTTTTTAAATTACGGGGCTGGACATCTGGCACAAACAGTGAAGATGTTGCTTGGGAAGCCGACATCCCATATATGAGTGTTTGGGTTTGATCTCAGCTCTGCTTCCATTCCAGCTTCTTTCTAATGCAGGTGCTGGGAGGAAGCGGTGATGGCCCAAGCGCTTGGGTCCCTGCCAGTCATGTATGAAACCTGGATTGAGTTTCTGGCTCCCGGCTACAGCCTGGCCTAGCCCGGTGGCCGCACACTTTTGGGGAGTAAATCAGTGTATGGGAAGATCTCTCCGTTTCTCTCTCTGCCTTTCAAGTAAAAAATAATAATTAGAAAATAAAATCACAAACATGACATTTTTAACATGGGTAGACTTAGACATGTTAGGGAAACGTATTGTCTTAAAACCTCCATCTTCTCTCTCACCCAGAGACACCCAAGGCTAGCAGCTCCAGATTCGGTTTCCTCAGTGTAACCGCTGCACATCTGTGAGACCGCCCCGTGTGCACCCCGGCTTTCCCGTTAGCCTGGATCGAGACCTGCACCCCTTGGCGTTGAGGGGCAGGTAGAGGTGCCTCCCGCTCCACGGTGAGGGCGAATCCCAACCTGACTTCGCTCTAATGGCTATTCTACACGCCCCCAGGGTTACCCAACTATACAGCAACGAACAGCGCAGGGCGGAACGGAGGAAAAGCCTCTAAAAAACACTAAGGGGGGGAGGGATGTCGTCCCGGGTTGGTTGATTTTTTTTTTTAACCTTCCAGTGTTCTGTTTTCCCCACATTTTATGCAATAGACATAAATCACTTATAATTCGGAAAGCAAAACAAAACTAAAACCAAACATTTTTTAAAAAGGGAAACAAAAACTGGCGAGCCGACGGGGAAGTCCAGGTCCCTTTCGGGGAGGGGGGCAGGGAGGCGGGCGCCACGGCCCGCACCAATCGCAGCTCGGGTGCCAGGGCCCCGCAAACAGCCACCGGCGCGCGCTGCCGTAAGCAGCCTGGAAACCCGCTCGGGCCTATCCCTCGCGCCGCCGCCGCCGGCGGCTGCGATTGGCTGCCAGCAAGCCCCGCCCACCTCCCTCCTCATTGGCCGCCGCGGCTTGCGTCAGAGGTGCCTGTTGCTGAGCAAAAAGTAGTGCGTGCGGCTGGGCGTCCTGAGGTCAGAGGAGCAACGCTAACCGCCGTTTCCTCAGCGCCTCAGACGTGCCGGGCCCCGTGCTCCCAGCTTTTCACAGGGAGCGCTCCTTGCCGCTTTTCTTGAGCACCCACACAGCCAGGAGCGTTATCAATGAAGTACAGCTTCTTCATTGCCATCAAGCCTCGCGAAGGGGTTTGACAAACAGCACTGTGGAGGAAAACCTCTCTGCAAAGGGGTAGAACTGGAACCTTCAGCTCCCAGATCTCGATCCCAGTTGCAGGCTTTGCTGCTGATGAGGGGTTTAGAAGTCTTTTGGGAGTAGGAAGAGCTGGGACAGGATGGTGGCCAGAGCCAGGGGTGTTGCTCTAGGGCAGGTCTATATAGGGGTGAGGGCGAGCCTGAGGAGTTGGGGTGGGGGAAGGGAGGGCAGGAAAGTGGGGCTCCGTGAGGCAGTCTTAAGGTGAAATCCAGTCCTCGATCTCAAGTTTCTAGCCTCCACTGTGTGGTCAGCTTTCTGGGCAAAATCTCTCCGGACCCGAGGCTCCCCGCTCCCAGGCTAAGAGCCGGAACAATGTCCGTTCAGGCCGCGAAGCCCTTTGAGAGACTGGCCCTTGCTGGCAGCAGGAAAGTCTTCAGCAACCACACGGTCCTGGCCTTTTCGCCAGACCTTTGGGCGATGTCACGGGACCCAAAGATCTATAAACGCGGAACGGTTTGGGGGGCGGTCTTGGGGCCACCCTTTTTCCCCAGCCAGTTCTGGCTGAGCCGTGGCAGGGCCCGACCTGCAGGGGGCGCTGAGGGCTCACGCAGCCGACGAAACTCAACGGGAACGCTAAGCAAATAGCCCCAAAGCACCCAGCGGGTTAGTTTTCCTATTTTAATAAGAGGAGCGAGCTTTTCCAAACCTGAGGGTTTCTGTCCTGGACGCAACCCAGCAAAGCGAAGCATATGCACCGCGCAGCACCAGTTCCCTCGACAGGGGCTCTGGAGGTTAGAGCAGCTCAGGTCAATTCTTTTGTTTTAGGGATGAGGAAACGGATTCTGAGAGCTGAGACAAAAATCAGCTGGGATCGCAGAGCTAAAAGCTAGCACCCCGGTTGCCTGACTCCTGGAATGTGGTCTTGGGAGATAGATAGCTGACTCCAAGAGTGTATGGCTGCCCCCAGTACACATCTCTGGGGGAACAATTTCAGTTCTGCTTGGGTAGCGGGACGGCTCAGAACAAGTCTGCTGGAGCAGGGAGGGCCTCCCCCAGCACCGAGCACCATGCGGGCTTCATGAGTAATGGAATGAATGTGTGAATAGGCCGGTGGAGAGTGGATCTGTTCTGACTTTATCAAGCCTGTGGGAGGGGGATTTCTTTCCTTGAAAACCTCCTGGGGCAGGGGTTGTGTTCTGAGATTCAGAGAGCTGAGGGAGGAAGACAATAAGAACTCAGAAAATGACATTTGGGCTGATAAATCATAGCTCTGGAATGGTGGCGATATAAGGTTATCATAGCAAGGGCACCCCGGAATTTGGGATTAGAAAATGAATTTAGGAAGAATAAACCCAGAACAGATGAGAATCCTGTGAGAGTCATAATCTGAAAGAGAAGCTGAAGCCGGAAGAAACCTGAAAAACATTTCAAATCCAATCTAGACTTATCTTCAGGACTGGAATGCAATTGAGGAATAAAAATAGCTTTGGCCAATCAGTGGCCTCAACATAGCTGATGCAAGAGTCGAGAGAGTATGGCAACAGGAGGAAGAGATCTTCACTGAACCAAAAATCACAAGGCAGGGGGGAGGGGAGGAATGTGCCCGGGCTGGGGCCACACCCCACCCTCTCGGCATCCCACTGGGCTGGCAGCTTTGTGGCTGGATTCCCAGAGCCCAGCACAGTGTCTGGTACACACACCACGGTCAATAAATATTTACTGAATGAAAGGAAGGAAAGCAATGGAGCTCTGACCGGCAGATTTGCTCTGAGTCGAGTGAGTTCAGTGATTCATCTTGGTTCATGGTTCCTTTTGCCAGGACTCCAGCTGCTGTGGCCATTTCCAGGGGATAACTTGGCTTTTCACACATGCTCCCCTACAAGGAGGGATGTGCTGACCCATCTATTAGAGGCCACTTGATAGTTATGTTCCTCACTGCCAATTAATACACCTGCTCTAAGCACCAGTTCCTGTGCCTGCCTGCTCCTTGCAGATTCACGTCATCCTCTCATTTGGGTGTGCTGGAGTTTCTACTTTGGATTCATAAATGCCTGGGTTTGAGTCCTGGCTCAGAATGCTAAGCCGTCTGGCCTTGGCCAACACACCTCCTAAGCCTGTTTTCTTGTCTGTTAAATGGTGCCCTAATACCTGCTTCACAGGGTTGTGTGAGAGCTACATGAGACAGCAGCTGTGCCACTCCTGCTGTAGCCCAGTTAATGGTAGTGACTGTGCCGCTTCTTGTCTTTCCTTCCTTGCAGATTCCATGACAAAAGACCGCCCAGTTTAGTATATCAGCCTCTTTGGCTTTTCCTTCTCACAAATCACTCGCTTTGCAAATGAAGTGTTGGGAATGATCTAATCATGTCCTGGAATATTCTAAAAGGTTACTCTGCAGAGGAGAATAACTCATATTTATTCAAAAATATCAGGGCTGGCATTGTGGCACAGTGGGTTATGCTGCTTCTTGCAATGCCAGCATACCATATCGGAGAGCCAGTTAGAGTCCCAGCTGCCCCACTTTCAACCCATCCCGCTGCTTACATTCCTGGGAAAGTAGCAGAAGATGGCCCAAGTAGTGGGGCCCCTGTCACCCATGTGGGAGATGAGTAATGTGATCAGGAAAATTCTCTCTTTTTTCTCTCTCTCTGTGTCACTTTCCCTTTCAAATAATAAAAATCATAAAAAAAAAAAAAACACAGTGAAGGCATTGAATGCTGGATACAATTTCAGTGGTCAGGGATTTACAACAAGGAGTACTGAAAAAAAAGTTTCAAGGCCAAACAAGAAACATGGGTGTGGCACATGATGAAACTGACAAAATAAATTGAATCACATCTTGGCAGATTTTGAACATCGAACTTTGTAGTCTGGACATTGATATTATAGAGTAAACTTTTTAGAATGAAAACTAAATTTGACAGGGTAGCTAACAGGGGAATTTAATTGAAGATTCTAGGGCATATTATTAGCAGAACATTGTGATAGGTGACATAGGACAAGAGACAAAGATGCCCTCAAGAAGCATATAACTGGGCCAGCATTGTAGTGCCCATATGGGCACCCAGCTGCTCCACTTCCAATTCAGCTCCCTGCTAATGTGCCTGGGAAAGGAGCAGAAGATGGCCTGAGTCTTGGGCCCCTGAATGCATGTGGGAGACCCAGAGGAAGTTCCTGGCTCCTGGTTTTGGTCTGGCTCAGTCCTGGCCTTTGCAGCCATTCAGGGAGTGAACCAGCGAATTGAAGATCTCTCTCTCTCTCTCTCTTTCTCTCTCTCCCCTTCTCTCTCCCTCCCTCTCTCTCTAGCTCTGCCTTTCAAATAAATAAATAAATACATCTTTTATAAAAGAAGCTTATAAGCAGATAAGACAATATAAACACAATTTGTAATACAAAGTACATGTGATAAGTGTTAAAACAGAGACCCCAGCCCAAGTGCTTTGGGAGCTCAGCAGTAGGTTAGATTAGCTTCCTTGTCTGAGAAAGCTGGAGGCAGAACGAGACAGAGGCTCATCCTTGGAATCTAAACCCAGATTAGACAAGATCCCCTCCATCCTTGCCCCCTCCAGGATCCCATGCCCAGAATAAACAATGACATTCCAACTGAAACACAGGAGCCTGTGCTGTGGCGCAGCAGGTTAGGCCGCCAGCATCAAATATTGGAGTGCTAGTTCGAGTCCCAGCTACTCAGCTTCCAGTCCTGCTCCCTGCTAATGTGCCTGAGAAAGCAGCGGGGGATGACTCCAGTCCTTGGGCCCCTGCATCCCCGTGGGAGACCCCTGGGCTCCTGGCTTCAGCCTGGTCCAGCACTGGCATCAGCAGATGGAAGACCCCTCCTCCACCCCCTTCTTCCTCTCTGTCACACTGCTTTTCAAATAAATATTTTTTTTTAACTTGAAACCCAATGGGTCAAGAAAAAACATGGAGGAAGAGGCTCTGTGGGAACCTGGCTTTGGGCCCTGGGGTGCTGTAGATGCAACTTCCTTGCAAGAGGAGAGCTGAAGACCAGGAATCGGATGAGATCAGGGAGAGTGTGTCTGGAGAGAAGAGGGATGAAAACAGAAACTAAGGGAGCACCCACGTTTTAGGGAGTGGGAAGAGAGGGGGGAGTGGCCAGAGGATGAGGTAAGCATAGACTCAGCAGAGCACCTCGTTACTAAGTTTCGCTTAGGAGGGTGGCAGCTGTGGAAGGGTGGAAGACAGGACGGAGGCCCCTGGGGCGCAGAAGGCAGAAAGTGTTGTGACCCGGCTGGAGATCAGGCCCGAGGTTGGCGGACAAAGGAGTTTACAGGGACTCCACAGTGAGTGGATCCCCCGGGTCTGGTACGATTAGGGGCCTGGCAAACATGGTGGCGTCCTCTGACTTCCATCAATCTCTAATTAGTACCACTGGATGGCCGCCGGGGCCAAAGCCCTCCTAACCCTAACCAGTCTCTCCAGGAACCAAGAAGTTGAAGCACTCACTCGGGAGGGATTTCACACCTGGCTTTCTGGCCCAGCCCGGTGCAGTCCCGTTTCGTCACGCAGCCCCTAATGACTCTGCGGGCTGTCACTCTCCTACGGCTTCGTCTGCGAGGTGACTAAACGCCTCTTGCAAAAGTTTGCAGCATTCGTCCGAGGCCAACTACAGCTCCCAGGGTGCCCGCGCGCCGCCCGGCGCCGATTGGCCGAGCGCTCGGCTCCGGGGGGCGGAGTCGCCCCCGCCTCCCCGGGAAACAGGCAGGCGATTGGCTGGGCCGCAAGGCTTTTGTGTCCCCGCCCTCCCCCGGAGACCGCAGCGGGCTCAGAGGCGCTGCTGGTGTCACAGCCGGACGAGCGCTGGCAGTTCCGCGGCGGGGATGCTGAGCGGCGCCGGGTCCGTGAGCAGCCCCGGCCACTGCGGACGTCCGAGGCACTCCGGGCCCTGAGAACCCCTTCGCTACCGCCACTCCGGGGGCTCCCGAGGCCGTTCACTGTCCCAGAAGCCAGACAGGGTCGGGAAGAGTCCAGCGTCGCACCGGCCGCGCTTCGGCTCGCGAGTGTCCTGGAACCCCCGAGAGACACCGCGGGGTTCTCGAGCCTCCCCGGCGGCCCCCAACCCCGGCCTCCTGCGCGCGTCCGTGCACAACCCCCTCCGGCGCCCGTGTCCTGGCGCACACCATGATCGTTGCAGACTCCGAGTGCTGTGCCGAGCTCAAGGGCTACCTGCCGTTCGCCCGGGACGGCGGCGGCGGCCCGGGCGCAGGGCAGGTAAGCGGCGCCGTGCGTTCCTGGAGCCCCGGGGCGCGTCGGAGCCCCCGGCAGTCCCGGGCTCGGGGAGGGGGCGTGCAGCGTGTAACCCCGATCCGAGGTTGCATCAACTGGCAGCCCGGCCCTCCCCCGCGCCCCCTCCCGCGGCTGTGGAGCCCTCCGCTCGGACTCCCGGCCAATGGGAAGGAAAGCCTTCTCCGTGCTCTCCGGGGTTTGGGCTGTGGTGGAGAGCGTCTTCAAGTCCAGGCAAATCCCGGCCGGAGCAACCGGACCGCTCCTCCTCCCCGCCCCCTTCCGCAGAGTCCCTTCCTCTTAGCGGGCGCGGGTGGGCGGAGGACTCTTTCTAGGATGCGTCTCTGCTCCTGTCCCCCAGAGTGGGGACGGGGACACCTGGGACCCGCCGGTCGGCACCCGGACCGAGTATTTGGAGGGGGCGGGACGGGTACCCCGGTACGCGCCGGCGGCAGCTGAAGCTGCGGGCTGCCTGGGACACCCCTGGCCGCGGCTTCGGTTAAGCTGCGCCCTAGTAATGGGTCTGAGGTCTCCTAAGTTTGTTTCTCAGCCTCTGGCCCAAAGATCCCACTTTTCAAGAGAGGCAAGGAAAAGGGCTGGCCCTGATCTTAACAATTCTGTCTCTCTGTCTCTTTGTCTCTCTCTGTCTCTTTGTCTCTTTCATACACACACACACACACACACACACTAGCAGCAATGATGAACATCTTATCATCCAGTAAGCACCTACTAGGTGTCAGGCTTCCCATTTTGCAGGGAGATAAGATTGAGGCCCAAGACTGCCTTGGGAAAATGCCTTCACCAACCCCACCAAGTACCTTATTTTGGGGACCTGATGCCTCTAGGATTTCTGAAAGCGCTTGGCCCTACAGGGAGTTTTGTTGGGCGGTGAGGCGACTTGCTGGGGCCGGGAGCTGGTTCAATTGCTAGTCATAAGCTCTGTGACCCAGGAGGGGAAAACCCTCCTTTTTCTAAGCGTGGTGATAGTTGGGGGTCCTGCTGCAGTGGTGGAGGGTTTGTGGGCTGGCTGTTCTGTGAGCCTGCTTCTCCCCACCCCTCACGACTTAGCAGGAATGAGCCTCGCTCCTGCATCCTCTCAGCTGTGTGGCTCTGGCCCAGTCACTTCACTTGGCTTCTTTGTGGGACATGGACATGATGTTATTACTGAGAGCAGCTGGGCACCAGGGCATGCAAGGGCTGGGTTCAGGTCCCAGCCCTCCCACTCACTGGCCCTGTGATCTTGGCAGAGTGCTCTCTCCTCTGATCTGCTGTTTCTTCCCATGGGGATTTGATAGTATCTCCAAGGGCTCGTGGGGAAAATTAACTCAAAATAGGAGCAGTGGCGGGAGCACAGTGCCTGAAACGGGGTCACTGCATCAAGCACCCTGACTTGTCGGAACGCAGTCAGAGCGCACAGCCCCCTTCCCCCAGAGTGTCTTTTTTTTTTTCCTTAAAGACTTATTTATTTTTATTTATTTGAAAGGCAGAGTGACAGAAGGACAGAGAGAGGGACAGAGGGAAATCGTCCATCCACTGGTTCATTCCCCAAAGGGACGCAACATCTGGGGCTGGGCCAGGCTGAAGCCAGGGAACCAAGTACCCCACCCAGGTCCCCGACGTGGGTGGCAGGGGCCAAGCGCCTGGGCCACTGCGCGCCCTTCCAGGCACACCAGCACGGGGAGTGCTGGAGCCCATGCTCCCCACTGGGAGGAGGTCTAGGGAGGAAAGAATGCCTCGGGTCCGGGGCGGGGGGCTTCAGGTGGAAACTGCTGTTTTGCAGAGGGGAAAGCTGATGGTGTCTGAGAGGTCGCCATGATTCTCTCTGGAGGAAAGAGCTCCTTGGGAAAGTGTCTGCTCTGAGTAGAACCCTGAGGAGCTAGCCGGGTGCAGAGCTCAGAGCCTGCACCCAAGGGAAGAGCCCTCCACCCCCTGCTTGCTTCACCACACACCCCTTCCAGGGGGTCCGGGCCTTCAGGTGTGTGTGTTTCCAGAAAGTTCCGGGGGCTTCATTCTACTACAGGTCTCCAAAAAGTTCATGGAAAATGCAAGTTACGAAAAAAAAAAAAAACCCAACTTGCATGGATTTTAAAATGTCTATACCCAAATAAACTTATCTTTTGATTCCATTTTCTATGAACTTTTTGAAGTCTCTGTGTATGTTTTGAAAGCCCTCTTTGGGCACTGGGGTAACTTCCTCAAACATCACTTCCCCCAGGATGGGGGAGGGAAGTCGTCCCTTTGCATCCAGTCCACCTTCTCCACAACAGGAGCTCTTATCCCAGTTATGCGACTTGGTGTTGTGATTGGGTGCTTCTTCTCTGTCTCTGTTGCTGGACTTGAGGCCCAGCCCACCGGTCCCAATGCCGGCACTGCTCTTGGCAGCTGGCAAGAGCTCGAAGAGATTTGCCCCGTGTTGGCGTAGCTGACCCCGTGACCATTCAGGCCTTGAGGTCAGATCTCCGTCTCAGAGAGGACTTTCTGAGCCTCCGTGATCTACCTCTAAGGAAAGAATAAGACCCAGTTCCCTCAGGATGGTTGTGAGGAAGTGGCTAGATGTAGCTGGTGCCCGTTCATGGTGGGCATCCAAGCGTGTGGCACCACACCCCCACCAAGGCTGACGGTCAAGGGCTCCTTGGGGTGTGTCTCCCTCTCAAGTGTAAACGGTTGAAAGATGTGAGTTCAGGGGAAGGGTGGATAGTGTCTGCACCTTCCCAGCTGGCAGAGACTGAGCAGGTGTCTGTAGCAGAGGCTCGCCTCTCAGTCTCTATCAGGCACCAACACTGAAGGCTGAGGCTGTTGCCAGAGGTGGATGTGGGTGGTGGGCAGAATCTTTGGAAGCCGGGCTGGGGTCCAGTCTCTAGACCCGGGCCCATTGCCCGAAGCGGTGCTGGTGGAGTGGAAAGGACCCCAGCACCCAGAAGCCTGGATTCACATCTCACTTCTTCACTTGTCAGTGAACTCCTGATTTTCGTCCCTTAGAAAATAGAGACCACTCTCCGTGCAATCTGCCGAAGATTGGGTGGAGCCTGTGTGCGAGTACCGGAGTTAATGTAAAAAGTAACATCCAGCCAGCGCCTGCATCTGGAGCCAGGCACTCGGAGGGAGGTCTGAGACTGAGAGAGGGTGATCCTGCGGCAAGTGACCCCCTCACAAGGCACTAGGAGCAGCCACCCCGGGTCTCCTTCTCCCCTACACGAGTGTGTGACCTCGGGCAGGTGACTTGCCCGCTCTGGGCTGCCCTGTCTTCGTCTGTAGCGCAGGGGCGCAATCATGCCTTTATCAGGCGTGTAGAGCTCCATGTTCTCTACTGCGGGAGCTCCCAGTCACGTGTGGCCATTTCTGTTCAGGTAAATCAAAGCTTAAAAGAACAGCTTTCTGTTGCCCTGGCCACCTTGCAAATGCTCAGCCACAGTGACAAGGGACTACTGTGCAGACGGAAGCCATTGTGCCTCCACGGGGAGTTCTGCTGGACTGCGCTGTGCTAGCCACTGGGGGGACCCCAGAACCAGATCCAGTATGTGTGCCCCGAAGATGAGGAACAGTGTGCGGGGGGCCGGGTTGGGAGCAGCGGCTCCTGCTCCCGGCTGCTGTGGCTGGAACCCCGGATGCAAAGGCCTCGAGGCTCCTGAGAGGTCGAGAAATTTAGAGAATGGGGCGTAGTTTCCGCACTTGCGGGAAACCCGTGTGTCTCCCCACTCGCCTACCTCCTTCCTGGTTCAGTGACTGGAAATAACTTGACCCCTCGGAGCTCTGTGCCACAGCAGTAAAACGGACCATGCGAGGTACGGGACCCAGTGTGGTTGTCTGCCATTATTTTTGTTGACTCCCTACCCCAGGGGACGGAGGGGGTGGGGGTGGGGGCAGGGCTGATTTGGAGTTGTCATCTCTTGGCAGTGGATCCCTGCCCTGCCTGCTTTGCCTGGACTTCCCCTGGTGTCCGGGAAGCATTCAGGGTATTGGAACTGGGGGTTCAAATCTACTCGGCCTTGCTTTCAGTTTTACACTGCCGGTTCCCTCTGGCTGGGCTGTTGGTCCCTAGAACCCCTTTCAGGCCCTGCTGCCTTCTCGTCATATAGACAGCCACTCAAAGGGCACTTCTTTATGGCCTTTCCTGTCCACTTCCACGAGCGTGGCACCCACCCACCCACCCACACGAATGCTCTATCTCATTCACCTGGTAGAATCCGAATGGAAATCCTCGTCGTCCTTCACCTTTTCCCTGAGGTCCCAACCTCAGTATGAAGACTGAGGCTTTGTCTTTCCACTGCCGTGTTCTTGCTGCCTGCAGGGTCATCAAAAATATTTGTCAGGCGAACAAATTAATATGAGTTCTACCTGAGAAGCACTTAGCTTCAGAAAGTGATCACTAGATGTGCACGCAGTGGTCCTCACACAGGCTGTGCATTAGCTGGGGTCCCACCCCGGACCAATTAAATGAGACTTGCTGGAGATGAGACCCTGGCATGGGTCTTTAAAAAAAAAATCAGCTTCTCCAAGGATTTCTAATACACTGCTTGGGTTGAGAAGCCTCTGTTTGAAACAAGAACGAGGTTAATGGGAGCCAGCCTCTGAGGTGCTGACTGTGGTGGAGGTGCTGGGGTAGGCGTGCAGGTGTTGGCTCATTAAACCCTCAGGACGCCAGGGAAAGTTGGTACTATTATCCCCATTATTTGATGAGAAAACCGAGGCTCATATGGTGGTGGAGCTGTCTCCTGAGCCCAGGCCGCTGTGTCAGGAGCCCGCCCCCTACCCCCAATCCTTCACCGCCCCCTGCGTTGTCCCCATCACGGTTAGTACTGCTCGGAAACAGTGGTGGATCAGACCCACCGCTCCAAGTCCAGCAGGCACCAGAGCCCTCCTGCCACAGCGCCCAGGGTCAGATGTTGGGGTGACCTGGGATTCCCAAGGCTGTTCCCTGTCCCTCCCCGGCACCCCTCCCCCCCCCCACGGCCCCACCCCGCCCTGCCCTGCTGTGGTTTTCTATCTGTCCTCAGGTCCCCTGAGGGGGAGGCCCAGTGTGTGGAGTCAGCAATCCTTATCTCCCAGACAGAGCTGTTGGGCTTTTTCTCTCCGGTGAGGGTGGAGGGAGGGAGGGTGGAGAGGGAGCGCCTGGGGAGCCTGATGGTTCCTACACTGGGCTTGGACCCCTGGGGCCTGTGTGGGCTGACAGGGGCCCCAGCAGTCAGTCCAGCCACCTACTCTGTCCAGGAAAGCCGAGGGAACTTTCTCAGAGCCACACTGCAAGTTAGGAGTGCAACTGGTGCCCTCACTGGCGACTTCATGGTTCTTTCCTTTAGAGTATTCCAGAACCCCAGAGCACTGCCTGTCTCAGGGAGCTTTGTAATCACTAGACCTCATTTAAAAAAAAATTTTTTTTTTTTTTTATTTAGTTGGAAGGTCAAGGGACAAAGAGAGTCAGAGACAGATCTCCCATTTGCTGGTTCATTCTCTAAATGCCCCTAACAGCCAGGGCTGGGCCAGGCCGAAGCCAGGAGCTGAGAATTCAGTCCAGGTTTCCCTAGTGGGTGGCGAGGACCCAAGTACTCCGGCTGGGATTGGTAGCACAGCTGGGACCTGAACCCACAAACCCTCAGATATCTTAATCACAAGGCCAAGTGCCTGCCCCTCAGTCTGCATCTTAATGCTGACCAGTGTTCCTGTCCGATGAGGGCATGCCTCTGGTTTGGGGTAGCTGCTCCCGGAGCAGTGCTGAGATCCCCAGCACTTCCCAGTGAGCGTACACCTGTGTATCAACCTGTCCAAACAGCTGCTGCCTTCGCCGCTCTGCGTCCCAGCTTACCTCCCTGCGCTCTGTTTGTACTCACAGACTGGTGTCAGTGACCTGGCCCTGCTCCCCGGCAAGCTGCTAGTGGGGAGATGGCAGGCGATTGGAGGACAGGGTCTTTAGAAGCAGAGACACTGAGAATTTGGGGCCCAGAGCGAGGGTCAGGAGAAGGTTCCTGGTCCCTGAAGGGCAGTACAAGCTAGCTCTGCAGAGGGAGTGGCCTGGGGAGGGCGGTGGGCCTGGGTCATTAACTAATCTGGAAGGCGAGGGAGCCGGAGGAAGGGTTTTAAACCAGTTGATCAGACTTGCACTTGAGAAAGTTAATCCGGCTGCTGGGTAGGAGACGGGTTGAAGGGGACAGGAGGACAATTAGCGAGGCTATGGGTGGTGGCCTGGGCAAGAGATAGTGGTGGTCTGCGGCGAGGTGGCGGCGGCAGGGGGGATGAGATGGGATCCTGTGTCCCTAGGTGTCTAGGGTAGTTGGGTACTGGCTTCAGGATGCAAATGATGAGGTGTTCCACACAGGCTCTCTGGTGCTTCTAGAACGTGGCTTCCTGTGCAGTTCCCTGCTCCAGGCTCCTCCCTCCCAGTACTCTGGGGCTCCTGGGTCCCTGCCCAGTTCCTGAAGCGTTCAGCCTGGGGTGAGCCCTCTTTCTTGCTCACCCTCCTGCAACCGGCCAGACAGGTGTCTATCTCCCTCCTGGCTCCTCCGAACAGGGGGCACCAGAGGGTAGTTTGAGGAGCTCCCGGGTGCCCCTTGGCTGGGAGGAGGCGCCAGGAGAGATTACAGCCCTCTTTATCCCGCCATCTACCACCAGTTAACCACTGTGTGTGTCCTCCCAGGAGCAGAGCGAAAGCCGGGCCCGGCAAGGCCCTCGTGGGCCCAGCGCCTTCATCCCAGTGGAGGAGGTAAGCTTGAAAGGGGTTGGAAATCCTTGGGCAGAAAAGGCTGGACATTGGTGGGCCAGGGTCCTCTGCCCCTTAAATTAGAGCTTTGAAACTACCCCCTTCCAATTCCTGATTCACTGAGCTCATA
Organism: Oryctolagus cuniculus; assembly: GCF_051225735.1. Classification (NCBI taxonomy): domain Eukaryota; kingdom Metazoa; phylum Chordata; class Mammalia; order Lagomorpha; family Leporidae; genus Oryctolagus; species Oryctolagus cuniculus. The sequence goes on along the minus strand of NC_142873.1, from coordinate 144,196,722 downwards.
AAACAGCTCTGTGAGACATGCATTAGCAATCCCATTTTACTGGGAAGGAACAGACTCAAAGAGATAAAGTGATAGTAACACGGCCACACTTCTCATCCCCAGAGCAGTGCCTGTTTCTCCTTAGTAAGTCAGAACTACCCAGGTGGGCGTTCTGGTGCAGCAAGTTAAGCCACCACTTGGGATACCCACATCCCATATTAGAGTGCTGGTTAGAGTCCTGCTTCCTCCCCTCTGGTCCAGCTTCTTGCTAATGATGATGGCACAAGTACTTGTGCCCTTGCTACCCTTGTGGCAAACCTGGATGGAGTTCCAGCCTCATGGCTTCAGCCTGGCCTGGTCTTAGCTGTTGCAAGCATTTGGAGAGTGAACCAACAGATGGAAAATTTCTATCTCTGTGTCATTCTGCCTTTCAAGTGGATGCAAATGAAAAATAAATTTAACAAAAAGAGAGAAAGGAAGAAACATTTTCTTAAAAAGAAAAAAATTGAACTCCCAGGGGCAGTATTGTGGTGTAGTAGGCAAAGCCATTGCCTGTTTCGCCAGCATCCCACATGGCACTGGTTTATGTCCTGGCTGCTCCACTTCCTAATCAGCTCCCTGCTGATACCCCAGGAAAAACAGTAGAAGATGGCTCAAGTGCTTGGGCCCCTGTGACCCACATGGGAGACCCAGATGAAGCTCCTGACTCCTGGCTTCGGCCTGGCTCAGTCCTGGCTGTTGTAGCCACTTGAGGATTGCACAGGCAAATGGAAGCCCTCTCTTTCTTCTGTCTTTCTCTGTAACTTTGACTTTCAAATACATAGATAAATCTTTAAAAAAAATAAAAAATAGAACTACCTATGTGTATCTTTTCACTCCCCGCCCCCCTCTTTTTTAAAGATTTATTTATTAACTGGAGAGTCAGAGCTGCACAGAGAGAGTCAGAGAGAGGTCTTCCATCCACTGGTTTATTCCACAGATGACCACAACGGTCAGAGCTGAGCTGATCCGGAACCAGGAGCCAGGAGCTTCTTCCAAGTCTCCCATGCGAGTGCAGGGGCCCAAGGACTTGGGCCGTTTTCTGCTGCTTTCCCAGGCCATAGCAGAGAGCTGGATCTGAAGTGGAGCAGCTGGAATTCGAACCAGCGCCTATGTGGGATGCCGGTACTGCAGGCCGCGGCTTTACCCACTGTGCCACAGCTCTGGCCCCGGGCTCCTATCTTTTCATCCTTGACTGTGCATATATTACAGTCCTTTTTTTCTGCTTTGAAAGCAATGTAAACATTTCAAGCGTTTCAGAAAGCTTTGATCTCTTAGCCTTTTGCCACTTTTTTTTTTTTTAAAGATTTATTTATTTATTTATTTATTTGAAAGGCAGAGTTACAGAGAGGCAGAGGCAGAGAGAGAGTCTTCCATCCACTGGTTCACTCCCCAAATGGCCACAATGGGCAGAGCTGGGTCGATGTGAAGCCAGGAGCTTCTTCTGGGTCTCCCATGCAGGTGCAGGGGCCCGCGCACTTAGGCCATCCTCTACTGCTTTCCCAGGCCACGGCAGAGAGCTGGGTCAGAAGTGGAGCAGCCAGGACCCGAACTGGTACCCCTGTGTGATGCTAGCACTGCAGGCAGTGGCTTTACCCACCACACCACAGAGCCGGCCCCTTGCCACTTGCTTTCATGTAGATGTTTATTTTCAGTAGGGACTCCAGGACATAGTTTACAGCTTGCTTTTCTGTTTGTTTTCTGGTTTGCCCTGAGCAACTCATCAGAGCCACCCCTCCTCTCTGAGTCAGTCCACCCATGGTTGTGCGTGTCTGTTGAAGGATGAACCTGTGTCAGGCAGTGTTCTAGGTGGGGGTGGGGTGGGGTGTGGAGCAGTAAACAAGACACAAATCTCTCTGCCGTTGTGGAGCTCGTTTGTGTGCCCTGTCCTCTTTGCTCTCCTGACTGTAGGCCAGGTGGTTGACGAGCTGTTACTGGTGGTCTCTGCCCATTGCCCCCTCTCTGTGGGTGTAAACTCAGCAACCCCTGCTGATTATTTATGTCTACAGCCCAGAGTTTTATTTTATTATTTTTTATGTTTTTTTTTTCAAGATTTATTTATTATTTATTTGAAAGGCAGAGTTACAGAGAGGCAAAGGCAGAGAGAGAAAGAGAGAGTTTCTACCCACTGGTTCACTCCCCTCCGGCCGGAACTGGGCCAATCCGAAGCCAGGAGTCAGGAACTTCTTCCAGGTCTCGCACATGGGTGCAGGGGCCCAAAGATTTGGCCATCTTCTGCTGCTTTCCCAGGCCATTGCAGAGAGCCAGATCAGAAGTGGAACACGGCCAGCGCCGCGGCTCACTAGGCTAATCCTCTGCTTTGCGGCGCCGGCACACCAGGTTCTAGTCCCGGTCGGGGTGCTGGATTCTGTCCAGGTTGCCCCTCTTCCAGGCCAGCTCTCTGCTGTGGCCTGGGAGTGCAATGGAGGATGGCCCAGGTGCTTGGGCCCTGCACCCCATGGGAGACCAGGAGAAGCACCTGGCTCCTGGCTTTGGATCAGCTTGATGCGCCGGCTGCAGCGTGCCGGCAGCGGCGGCCATTGGAGGGTGAACCAACGGCAAAGGAAGACCTTTCTCTCTGTCTCTCACTCTCACTGTCCACTCTGCCTGTCAAAAAAAAAAAAAAAAAAAAAAAAAAAGTGGAGCAGCCGGGACTCAAACCGGTGCCCATATGGGATGCCGGCACTGCAGGTAGCGGCTTTATCCGCTAAGCCACAGTGCCGGCCCCTAAAGTTTTATTTTATTTATCTGAAAGGCAGAGTGACAGAAGGAGAGACAAGAGAGATGGAGATCTTCCATCTGCTGGTTCACTCTCCAAAGGGCCGCATGGCAAGGGCTGGGCCAGGCTGGGCCAGGAGCCAGGAGCTCCATCTGGGTCTCCCACATGGGTGACAGGGGCCAGGCATGTGGGCCACCCATTTCTTTCCCAGGCACATTAGGGAGCTGGATTGGAAGTGGAGCAGCCCCTACTCAAACTAGTGTTGTAATATGGGCTGCCAGTGTCACAGGCAGTGGCTTAACACACTGTGTCACAGCACTGGCCCCCTGCCCAGGGTTTTAAGCTCCAGTATTGTTTTTGTGTTTTATATTCTAATTTATAACTAACCACTCTACTTTATAATAAAGGAAAGAGATGGGATTTAGAAATCATCTGGATTTGAATCCTGTTTCTGTCATTTATGCGAACTACGGCCTACAGAAGAGGGTGAAACCTGTCTGGTTTCCTCTCTGTTAGGGAGAAATAATGGTATTTACCTCAAAGCATTATTGAAAAGATTCAATGAGGGATGGCTAAGAGGTCTGCATCCCACATTGGAGTACCTGGGTTCCAGTCCCAGCTCCAACTTTCTGCTAACGCAGACCCTGACAGGCAATGGTGATGGCTCAAGTAATTGGGTTCCTGCCACCCACATTGGAGATGTAGATTGCATTTCCTTCTGGCCCAGCTCCAGCTATTTGCAGGCACTGGGGAGTGAGCCAGCAGAGAGGAGCTCTCTCTCTTTGTCCAGCTCTCTCTCTGTCACTCTGCCTCTCAAATAAATAAATAAATAAATATTTTACAAAAATAAAATCATTGACCCCGGGGCCTTTGTTGTGGAGTAGAGGTGAAGCCGCCACCTGTGCCACTGACATCCCATGTGGGCGCCGGTTCATGTCCTGCCTGCTCCACTTCCAATCCAGCTCCCTGCAAATGCACCTGGGAAACCAGTGGAAGATGGCCCAACTGCCTGGGCCCCTGCACCCATGCAGGAAACCTGGAGGAAGCTCCTGGCTCCTGGCCTCGGTCTGGCCTAGCCCTAGCCATTGAGGCCATCTGGGGAATGAACCAGCAGATGGAAGATCTCTCAAGATCTCTCTTTCTCTCTTTCTGTAACTCTGTCTTTCAAATATTTTTTTTTTTAAACTAACCCCTTTCAAAAAAAATTCAATGAGATCATACAGGTAAACTTTTAAATCAGACCTGACGTGGACAAAACAGATAATGTGACCTGTTTTGCACCCACTGCCGTGGTTATGTGCATTTGCGTGTTAGAACAGAATCTCCTTGAAGGTAGAAGAAACTGTATTCTTTTCTTTTTTTTTTTTTTTAAAGATTTATTTTCATTTGTTTGAAAGACAGAATGACAGAGAGAAATAAAAAAAAAAAATAAGTCTTCCATCCACTGATTCACTCCCCAAATGGCCACAATGGCCTAGGCTGCGCCAGGCCAAAGCCGGAACCTGGAACTTCATCTGGGTCTCCCACATGGACGGCAGAGCTCCAAACACGTGGGCCGTCTTCCGCTGCTTTCCCGGGAGCATCGGCAGGGAGCTGGATCGGAAGCATGGCTGACCTGGAACATACGGCGTTATAGGCCACAGCCTAACCCCTGCTCCACAACACTGACCTCAGAGAAACTATACTCTTTTTTTTTTTTGACAGGTAGAGTTATAGACAGTGAGAGAGAGACAGAGAGAAAGGTCTTCCTTCCGTTGGTTCACTCCCCTAATGGCTGCTACAGCTGGCGCTGCGCCAGTCCGAAGCCGGGAGCCGGGTACTTCCTCCCGGTCTCCCACGTGGGTGCAGGGACCCAAGCACTTGGGCCATCCTCCGCTGCCCTCCCGGGCCACAGCAGAGAGCTGGACTGGAAGAGGGGCAACTGGGACTAGTACCCGGCGCCCCAACCGGGACTAGAACCTGGGGAGCCAGCGCTGCAGGCAGAGGATTAGCCAAGTGAGCCACGGCTCCGGCCAAGAAACTGTACTCTTAATCTCTGTTTCAGTTTTCCTATCTAAAAATGGAGAAAGTAGAACTCCAATTTCATACTTATAATGATTAAATGAAAAAAAAATATATATATATAAAGTGCTTGCACAGTGCATGGCATTTAGTAAGCATTATATAAGTATTGGCTATTTTTTAAAAGATTTATTTATTTATTTGAAAGTCAGAGTTACATAGAGAGAGGAGAGGCAGGGAGAGAGAGAGAGGTCTTCATCCTCTGGTTCACTCCCCAGTTGGCTGCAACGGCTGGAGCTGTGCTGATCCAAAGCCAGGAGCCAGGAGCTTCTTCCTGCTCTCCCAGGGGCCCATCTTCCATTGCTTTCCCAGGACATAGCAGAGAGCTGGATCGGAAGAGGAGCAGCCAGGACTAGAACCGATACCCATATGGGATGCCAGTGCTTTAGGCCAGGGCGTTAACCCGCTGCACCATAGCTTGGGCCCCAAGTATTGGCTATTATCATATATATGAAGTGCCTGATAAGTGTTTATTTACTGAAATGTGTTTCCGCCCCACTCCCCCTCTTTTTGAACAAGGTGGTGGTTTTGAGTTACTTGCTGTAATTCACCCATTGCCCAGTATGTGTTGGTCTCTGTAGCTGGGAACCCATGCTCTCCTCCCCTTGCCTTGGCAGGTGCTTCGGGAGGGAGCTGAGAGCCTGGAGCAGCACCTGGGGCTGGAGGCATTGATGTCTTCAGGGCGGGTGGACAACCTGGCGGTGGTGATGAGTCTGCACCCTGACTACCTTAGCAGCTTTTGGCGCCTTCACTACCTGCTGCTACACACGGACGGGCCCCTGGCAAGCTCCTGGCGCCACTACATTGCCATCATGGTGAGCCGCTCTGGGCCTGATGCTTGTGGGACTGGCCACAGGTGGGGCTCTGGCTGTGGATCTCCTTGTGGGGCCTCCTGAGCTGATTTCCCAGATGAGGAGGAAAGGGGTTTAGAGCCCAGGAAAGCCCTGAGTGGCCATAGAATTGGAGGCTTTGAAGACAGGCATCTTAGATGCCGACTTTCCAGACTGAGAAACTTGGGGTGCAAGGAGGTCAGGTGAGCTCCAAGCTGGTGGCAGATGTGGGGTTAGAATCTAGATTGCCCACCTTTTAAGCAACAGGGTACTGTGCTGGCTTCACCCTGAGCGAGGCCCAGAGGAGGAGGGTGACTCAGGCTCTGTCCGCCCCTGCAGGCTGCCGCCCGCCACCAGTGTTCCTACCTTGTGGGCTCCCACATGACCGAGTTTCTGCAGACTGGCGGTGACCCTGAGTGGCTGCTGGGCCTCCACCGGGCCCCTGAGAAGCTGCGCAAACTCAGCGAGATCAATAAGCTCCTGGCACATCGGCCGTGGCTCATCACCAAGGAGCACATCCAGGTGTGGTGGGCAGAGAGGTGGGGTCCCGAGGGAGCGCAGGGGCCTGGCCGTGGCCTGGCTGGAGCCTGGCCAGCAGCCCCATGGCAGGCACTGAGCAGGCCCGGCCTTCTCTCCCCTGCAGGCCTTGCTGAAGACGGGCGAGCACAGCTGGTCCCTGGCTGAACTCATCCAGGCCCTGGTCCTGCTCACCCACTGCCACTCGCTGGCCTCCTTCGTCTTTGGCTGTGGCATCCTCCCTGAGGGAGACCCAGACGGCAGCCCTGGCCCCCAGGCCCCTTCACCGCTCAGTGAGCAAAGCAGCCCCCCAAGTGGGGACGCACTGAACAACTCTGGGGTAAGTTGCTAGGCCTGGGTCTGGGTGGAGGCGGGGGTGGGGCTGGCATGGCCTCTGGTCCTTGGGCGGGAGCCACTGCTTTCCTGAGAGGACCTAGGGAACTAATATTGCTTTTTTCTATTTTTCTTTTTTAACATATTTATTTATTTAATTTTGAAAGTCAGAGTTACAGAGAGAGAGAGAGAGAGAGAGAGAGAGATCTTCCAACTGCTGATTCACTCCCCAAATGGCTGCAATGGCTAGGCCAGAGGCCAAAGCCAGGAGCTTCATCTGGGTCTTTCCATATGAGTGGCGGGGGTCCAATACCTGAGCCCCCCGCTGCTGTTTTCCAGGTCATCAGCAGGGAACTGGATCAGAAGTGTAATGGCAGAGACACTAACCGGCTATTATGGGGTGCCGGCATGACAAGTGGTGGCTTCACCTGCTACATCACAATGCTGGTCCCATAATTTTGCTTTGCAACTCAGTTTTCTCATCTGGGAAATGGGGATGAAAATCCTCTACTGACACCAGACTGTGAAGGTTTAATGAAGTACCACGTGACTGGCCTTTCAGCCTGTAGCTCCATGAGGTCAAAGTCTGCTGCCTCTTAGTGCTTCAAAAAGACAAAGCCAAGCTTGCCTCTTACTCCCTAATGTGGCCATGTTTGTTTTAATATAAAAATACAGGTACTTTCAAATCTACCTCTTGGGGGGGCAGCATCCTGGCATAGCCTGCAGCACCAGCATCCCATATGGGCATCAGTTGCTGTCCCCGCTGCTCTGCTTCCAATCCAGTTCCCTGCTAATGTGCCTGGGAAAAGCTGTGGAAGGTGGCCTGAGTGCCCAGGCCCCCACTACCCGCGTGGGAGAGCCGAATGAAGATCCCGATTCCGGGCTGTGGCCTGGCCCAGCCTTGGCCGTTGTGGCCATCTAGGGAGTGAACAAGCAGACGGAAACTCTCTCTCTGCATGTGTGTGTCTCCTTCTCTCTCTGTAAGTCTGACTTTCAAAATAAATAAATAAATACATCTTTAGAAATAAATAAAAAATAAGATGCAGTTTACCTCTGGGGGAGCTGAAGTGTGGGAAAGGCGCGCGCCTGCTCTGTGACTTTGCACACTTCCCTCTGGGCAGCACAGACCACAGGGGAGACCTCGGTGGCTGGCACAGAGGGTGCCCTTGGCCTTTGTGATGCCTCGGGAGGCGTGGGTGTGGGAAGGACGTGGGGGACCTTTCCAGAGTGGATGGTCACCACCGGGTCTCTCCTGCAGGGCCTGGAGGCCGCGCGCGACGTGGAGGCGCTGATGGAGCGCATGCGGCGGCTGCAGGACAGCCTGCTGCGGGACGAGGGCACGTCCCCGGAGGAAATGGAGAGCCGCTTCGAGCTGGAGAAGTCAGAGAGCCTGCTGGTGGCCCCGGCAGGTACGAGCACAGGGCCCGCCCCCTTCGCACGCGTCTCTGGGAGGCTGGGTGCTGCACCTCCTGCATTCCAGAGGCAGCCACCTCTCCACTCCCTCCAAAAGGTTCCGGCCACAGCTTTTGGGCTCAGACCTGGCTGTGGTCCTGGCCTGTTTGCCCCCTGGCTGACTGGATCGGCCACTTTTGGCCCCAAGGCTTCAGGAACGATGTGTAGGGTAGATGGAACAACAGAAGCAAAGCGCTTAACACAGAGCCTGGCCCCGGGTCAGCCGCTCCACCAATAACTGCCATCTCCCGGTGTTACCCCGGGCTGAGCCCCCTGGGACTGTGGGCCCCCTTGTCCTCCTGCCCCAGGCCCGGCTTCAGCCCCGGTCTGGCTGCCACCCACTGTAGCTGGGGCTTCCCCTGGCCCTGTCCTCTGCCCTCCCCTGCTCCGTCAGGAGTGTACCCCAGTGTGCTCCACGCCTTGGCCTTCCTGTGACCTCTTTCTAACCCGGTCCTCAGCTGACATCCTGGAGCCCTCTCCACACCCAGACACGCTGTGCTTTGTGGAAGACCCCACTTTCGGGTACGAGGACTTCACCCGGCGTGGGGCCCAGGCGCCCCCCACCTTCCGCGCCCAGGTAGGGCTCCCTCCACTCCTCTCAGCCGTTGCTCTAGACTTAGTGGCAAACAGGTGGCCGATGGTTGAAGCAGTTACAGTGCTGGTTAACTTCTCTCCCTCGAGACCCCACAAGGTCAGCAGGGGTCCTGTGGGTTCCGCAGCTCAGCGTCCCTGATCCCAAGGAAAAGGTCATTGCCAAGTTGCAGCCACTTTGACTTCCGGCCCAGAGTGGGCGGTGTTCGATTTGCGGAGGAGGGAGGGGCCAGAGGCCGATCTCTCGGGCTCTCTCCCTGACCCCACCCCACGTTCCTCAGGATTACACCTGGGAGGACCACGGCTACTCGCTGATCCAGCGCCTGTACCCCGAGGGTGGGCAGCTGCTGGACGAGAAGTTCCAGGTGGCCTGTAGCCTCACCTACAACACCATCGCCATGCACAGCGGCGTGGACACCTCCGTGCTCCGCAGGGCCATCTGGAACTACATCCACTGCGTCTTTGGCATCAGGTAGGCACTCAGCAGGTGAGCGCCCTCAGCGGGGCACGAAGGCTCGGCGGGCACAGCCTGAGCACTCAGCTGCTTCATGCTTCTCTTCTTTTCTTCTTGCCAGTCCTGTTTTTCAAAGTGAATCTGTTTCTTTGCTGACTTTAAAATACAATAGAGGTGTTCACTGAACCTTGTAACTGAACCTATTTAATCCTAGCCCCAGAGATAACGATGCTTTTACATATAGGTAGTTGCATGTACACTCATATATGTATTTGTGTGTGCATGCTGCATACATATACACATACACGTGTGTATAGAACCATGTATACATGTGTGCACATGTATTATATGCAGCTGTGTTGGAACAGTCATGTGCCACACAATGACCTTTCTGTCAACAAAAGACTACGTATACAACACTAAGACTGCTAACACCTAGGGGCCAGCATTCTGGCACAGCGGGATAAGCTGCCACCTGTGATACCAGCAACCCATATAGGTGAGGGTTCCAGTCCCAGCTGCTCTGTGTCCCATCCAGCTCCCTGCTAATGCTCCTGGGAAGGCAGTGAGGATGGCCCAAGTCCTTTGGCCTCTGCATCCACATGGGAGACCCAGATGAAATTCCTGATTCTGGCCTGAATCAGCAGATGGACAATCTCCCTCTCTCTCTGTCTCTCCCTTTGTCTCTGTAACACTGCCATTCAAATAAATGAAAAAATAAATCTTAAAAAAAAAAAAGATTGTAACACCTAGAGACGTCACAGCCATTTGAGTTTGTGTAAGGACACTCTGTGATATTTGCACAATGATGACGTTGCCTCACAACACATTGCTCTGAACAGAGCCTGTCTTACAGTGACGTATAACTCTTCCCATTCTGAGTAGCAGTTCTTCTGTCATAATAAGTGAGGATAACATGAATGCCCATCAGTATGGGATTTTAAATTATATATATATATAATTTATGAATATATAATGGACATATATATATCCATTCAGTGAAATATAATGCAGCTGTCAAAAATGACAGTAGAAGTCTGTTTAGATGGCCGTGGGGAAATATACAAAATGTATTGAGAGAAAAGAAAGCTGGTGACCAACCAGAATATTTTGTTCCTTTTTTTTTTTTTTTTTTTCAGATTTTTTTTTTTTTAATCTGGAAGACAGAATTTGAGAGAGAGAGAGAGACATCTTCCATCTGCTGGTTCACCCCCCAAATGGTCGCAATGGCCAGGGCTGGGCCAAAACAAAGCGAGGAGCCAGGAGCTCTTCCAGGTCTCCCACGTGGGTGCAGGGGCCCCAGCACTTGAGTCACCATCTGCTTTCCCAGGATCATTAGCAGGGAGCTAGATCAGAAGTGGAGCAGCGCAGACTTGAACAGGCGCCTTTATGGGATGCCGACGTTGTAGGTGGCGGCTTTACATGCTGCGCTAGTCTTGTTTCTTTTACCAGATGCTTGTGTGTGCGTGGATAATGCACACTAGAATGATAACATTGGTTGGTTTCTGCACAGTGTATGTGATGAAATTACATTTTGTCTTGTTTGTTAAATCTCTTTTGTTTTTTAAACTTGATATATTCACATTCAACATATTCTACAATTTACATTACCTAGTGTGAACCGTGTTTCTAATCAGTAGGAATAGTTTTTTTATTCTTTTTTAACTTTGGCATGGTATTCTTAGTGTTTTGCTATGACAAATACTACATGTGCTGACTACTCTTATCATACATAAGTTCTTTTAGATAAATCTTAGATATGAATTATTTGAAAAGGATATATATATATAGAAGACTTACTTTGAAAAACACTCTGATAACTTGGTGGTCAATTTAAAGAATTAAGGGGGAAAAATTTCCCCAGAGTCAGCATTGTGGCACAGTGGGTTAAGCTGCTGCCTGTGATGCTAGCATCCCATATGAGTGCTGGTTCGAGTCTCAGCTGCTCTACTTCTGATCCAGCTCCCTGCTAATGTGCCTGGGAAAGTGGCAGAGGATGGCCCAAGTGCTTGGACCCCTATACCCACTTGGGAGACCCAGATGGAGTTCTAGGCTCCTGACTTTAGTTTGGCCCAGCCCTGGCCATTACAGCAATTTGGGGATCTTATTCATGGAAGATCTCTCTCTCTCTCTCTCTCTCTCTCTCCACCACTCTTTTTCTCTTCTCACTGTCTCTCTCTCCCTCTCTTTAAGTTTGCCTTTCAAGTGAATAAGTAAATGTTTAAAAAAGTTTTCTTTTCTGCCAAATTCTGTCCTAGTACAGTCCTATCTGCATCCTGTAATGTTTTACTCATTTTCTTTTTCTTATGTAGTCATTTTTGTGTAGTTGAAGTTATAATAGTTATTTCAGGGCCAGCGCCATGGCTCACTTGGTTAATCCTCTGCCTGCGAGGATTAACCCATATGGGCGCCAGGTTAATCCCATATGGGTGCCGGGTTCTAGTCCCGGTTGCTCCTCTTGCAGTCCAGCTTTCTGCTGTGGCCCGGGAAGACAGTGGAGGATGGCCCAAGTGCTTGGGTCCCCGCACCCGCATGGGAGACCAGGAGGAAGCACCTGGCTCCTGCCTTCGGATCGGCGTAGCTCTGGCCGTAGCGGCTGTTTGGGGAGTGAACCAATGGAAAAGAAAGACCTTTCTCTCTGTCTCTCTCTCTCTCACTGTCTGTAAATTCTACCTGTCAAATAAATAATAAAAAAAAGTTATTTCATAAAAAAAACTTATTTGATGTTTGTAAAGAGAAACTCCTGATGTTTAGAAGTGTTAGAAAATACAGATAACAAAAGGAAGAAAATAAAAAGCATCTTTGGCCCCCTCTGCTCCTGTGACCAGATATCTGCTTGCTGCCCTCTTTGCTCCGTGCAGGTAACCCGAGCACAAATCGTTTTACACAAACACAATCAGTGGCCATTTTCTTACCTATTCGTTTTACTTAACGTACTCATTTACTCAAACATAAGCATATTTTAGTGGACACATGATTTTTTTTCTTTTTTATTTAACAATTTATACTAAGCATCAAAAATTATCCCTACTTTTTTTTTTTTTTTTTTTTTTGACAGGCAGAGTGGACAGTGAAAGAGAGACAGAGAGAAAGGTCTTCCTTTTGCCATTGGTTCACCCTCCAATGGCCGCCGCGGCTGGCACGCTGCGGCCGGTGCACCGTGCCTATCCGAAGGCAGGAGCCAGGTGCTTCTCCTGGTCTCCCATGGGGTGCAGGACCCAAGCACTTGGGCCATCCTCCACTGCACTCCCGGGCCACAGCAGAGAGCTGGCCTGGAAGAGGGGCAACCGGGACAGAATCCGGCACCCCGACCGGGACTAGAACCCGGTGTGCCAGCACTGCTAGGCAGAGGATTAGCCTAGTGAGCCGCGGCGCCAGCCTATCCCTACATTTTTTAAAAACATACATGTCCCTTGTAGAAAACTTGTGCTTCTGTGCATTCCTAGGCACAAATTCCATCTGCCAGGTGATTTGAGCCAAACTGAGCCATCCTCTTGCTGGCTATTGGCAGGTTTCCCTTCCAGGGGTGGCCAGGGATGGGTATATTGGAAAGTGGCACAAGCCAGCCCCGTCCAGTCTTTATTTATATTTTTAATATTTATTGTTTATTTGAAAGGCAGAATGAGAGAGAGAGAGAGAGAGAGAGAAAATCTTTCACCTGCTGGTTCACTCCCCAAATGGCCACTACAGTCTGGGCTGGATGAGGCAGCCAGACCCGAGCTGGCACATCTGATGTGGGATGCTGGTGGTGTCACAGGCGCCGGTGTTGCAGGCAGTGGCTTAACCCACTGAGCCACAGCACTGGCTCCCTGGTCCAGTCTTCGGCTCGAGGCTCCCCTACTCTGCAGCATGGTCCTGGCTCTCATTCCTTTTCTACTCAATCTGTCCTCCAGTTTTCAACCAATCTTCCCACCCACACTGATCTGCGCTGACAGTAGCTGCCCAGCTCACTGGCCTGCGGAGTGGCAAGGTGGCTTCAGACCTGACTTCCTTCTTGACTTTGAGCAAGTTCATTGTCTTCCCAGGCCTTGGCTTCCCATATACAAGACGAGTACCAGCTCCTTTTCTTGCCCTCACCCTCTCACTTCTCCTGGGTAGATAGGTAGATAGGACCTCCTCCCTACCATCCATGGCCTTAACTTTGGAGTACTGACTATGGCCTGGGAGCCATGCAGAGCTGGATCTGAAAACCATTCCCAGCAATATGACTTAGGCACGTGTCTTCCCTTCTCTGAATCTCAGCTGCCTCAACTATACAATAGGGTTGATGACTTCAGTGTGCTGTGTGTGAGCGCTGGAAGGAGCCAGGCTTCTTCTTCTTTCCCACCTTCCAACTTTTCCTCACCACCCTGTCGCCTTCCTCTACAGTGTGGGGGTCGGGGACCGGAGCTATTGCTGGGGGCAGAGGGTGAGGAGTGCTCTGGGACCTCTCCATCCAGGTATGATGACTACGATTACGGGGAGGTGAACCAGCTCCTGGAGCGGAACCTCAAGGTCTACATCAAGACGGTGGCCTGTTACCCAGAGAAGACCACCCGCCGAATGTACAACCTCTTCTGGAGACACTTCCGCCACTCAGAGAAGGTACAGCCTGTGGAGGGGGCAAGGGGTCTGGACCCAAGAAGGGACCCCAGACCAAGTTTGTCCCGCCAGGTGGGACACCTGGGCCTGCCCTCCTGAGTTGGCGTCTTATTTCACTGTGTGGATTCAGACTCCATATAATCACCTGTCAAGTAGCAATATGGGTGCCTGTCTCACACGGTGTCCTCAGGGGTCCAGATTGTAACCCTGTGACTTGGTAGCAGTCACTGGGCCTCCCTGAGGGCTGTGTCCACCTGGGAATGATGCAGCTGCTTGCGTTTCAAGGTTCTTGGGAGGATGAGCGGAGGAAATGTGTGTCAGCCGATCCTGAGCAGGTGCTCAGTGAGTGGTAGCTCTGGGTTCTAGGCTTGGGGGCTAAGGAGACGAGTCACAGTAGGGATGCACGCCCTTGGAACAGCTGTCATTGCTCATTGTGCCAAACCATTCAGAGCACAGCAAGGGTCGGTGTGCCTCTGCAGGAAAGAGAAGGGCGAGGTGGTCGGTCAGGGAGGGTGGCCATCTGGGAGGGCCGGAGATCCATTGCCAACAGCCCTACTCTGCCCCAGGTCCACGTGAACCTGCTGCTCCTGGAGGCCCGCATGCAGGCCGCCCTGCTCTATGCCCTCCGCGCCATCACCCGCTACATGACCTGACTGCCTCCTGCGTGGGACCTGCACATGGAGCAGCTGACTTGGGGGCCACCCTCCTCCCTGCCAGGACTTCTGTGTCTGGAGACAGCGCCAGAGCCCATCTCCCCACATCGGGCTTGGCTTGTGTGTGATGTGCAGCCCCTGAGCCACACCCTCCTTATCCTCACTGGAATGGATAGCATCTTTGCTCTGACTCCGGGGATCTCAGCTCTGCCTCTGGGAGCTGGAAGGGGACTAGGGGACCCCAAGGGGCTATGCCCTTCCTCCTTTCCCTACTCCTAGAGGAAGGAAAATGGGTCCAGCTGAAACCTGTGGGCCAGTAGGCTGTGTCCCAGACTCCCCAGGTGCTGGGACTTCCTGGACTGAGAGCTCCCTGGCCGGCCCCCATGGGAGAGGGGCAGACACCTCCAGGGACTGACACTCCAGGCAGCTTTGCCTTCCCATCCTCCTCATTCCAGAGTTCATTACCTCCTACCTGCTCTTCACCCATCAATGTGAAAGGTCACAGCTGGCCTGTGTCCGGTTCCCCCAAATCTTGTTCTGTTGGGCAGCCCGAGGGTGCCTTGCTCCCTGGTTGCCTGGTCCTGGTTGAATTATTTAGACCTCCTTCACTCTAACCTTTTCTCCCATACCTGGCGGTGGGAAGCCCCAGGAGAGAGGCCAAGCACATCAACAAGGCCGGTCATCTCTGCTCGTCCCGGTGCCTTCTAGAGGGGGCGAGGATTAGGTTAGAAATTCTGTTTTCTTGGGTCCTCTATGGTTGACATTCTCACCCCTGTAGGGCCTCCCCCACTGGCACCACGGTCAGCGCCTGAGAGGAGGGGGAGAGAGGTTCTGTTCTCTGAGCTGCACCTGCCTTGCAGAGTCTGCCACCCGCTCCCACCACCAGTGGCTTTGCCAAGAAACTGGGCCTTTCTGGGTGGCTTAAGTGGTACTGTGGCCCAGTATGAGAGGCAGGAGGCTCCTATTTGGGCCCTGTCACTAGCCAGGTGGCCATGGCCACATTGCCAAACCTCTTTGACCACCAGAGTTGCAGACGGACGCGTGAGTCTGGGTCCCCCATGTCTAGTGCTCCCCCTTGGGATGCCTACCTGCCCACACCTAACTGATTTCCTTGCAAGATCCTGAAGGCGTCTGGAGACCCCACTCCTGCAGTCAGTCAGTGTCTCCTAGCTGCCTTCCAAAGACCCTGGCCCCTTCCCAGTGCCCCGTCTGTCCCCTCTCCAGGAGTTTAGGTGGATTGCTTGGAGGCAGAAGCAGCCAGGGACAGACCCCAAGCACTTTCTGTAGCACATGACTGTGAACTTCTCTCGCCCTTCTCCTAGCAGCAGGTGCCTCTTGGACTGGGTGGGGGGTGACCAGGAAAGGCAGGGCCATCATGCTGCTGCTTGGAGCCTGGCCAGTGTGCCACATTGCGTGCCCGTGCTGGCACGGGGACACAACTGGCATCCCCTTCAAGCCTGAAAACCCTCCCTACAAAGAAAGTGGGCAAGAGGGAAGGGGCCCCCTGCAAGGGGGGTTGAATTTCCAGAGGGGATGTCCCCTGGGAGGGTGGAGAGGGGGAGGGCTATCCAGTGTTCAAGTGCAGTCACCTTTGACTTTGCTACCAGTTCCGTTTGATGAGAAATAAAAGTCCGCCAAGGTTTTGTTTTGTACTCCTTGTTAATGGGCTGTTTTTCCATTTCCTGGAGGTCAAGGTTCACCTCCCAGCCTGAGCACGGAGCCGTGATTGCATCACGGACCGGCCCCGACAGCCCCGCCCTGTGGGTACTTGGCCCAGTAGCTTGCCAGGGTTGGGATTGCCGCATTGAAAGTCCACCTCTGCCCCTTGGGGACCCAGCCCTGCCACCCGTCCAGGGCTGTGTAGCAACAGTGGACATGTTATTTTTCTGACCAAGCTTGCCCTGGGCTTGGTGCTTGGAGGCCATTTTTTCTGATTCCACAGCAATCCTGTGAGAGAACTGAGATGCAGAGGTGAGGCGACCTAGGCAGTTCCATCCTGACTGAGAACTTGGCCTTTCCCTTGGCTCCTTTTCTCTGCTTCTGGACTCGCGGCACCATCGCGGGAGGCATCTGAGAATCCGAGGGGAACTCCTGTGTCTCCTGTCCCACCATGTTGAGATTGCCTGCCTCTCGGCCTTCCCTCCTTGGCACTGAGGACACAGAGCAGTCCCCACATTGTGCTAATGCCATTTATGGCTGTGTGACTGAGCAAACTTCTTCACTTCTCTGGGCACCAGGAACTCATGAGCTGACCAGGAAAACTGAACCATGACCAAGAGCTAAGACTCCTATAGGCTGCCCACTTCCTCTAAGTGGGGCCAGTGGCCAAGCATTGAAGATGGGCTTCCTGCGGTGTGCCTCCTGGATGGAGCCATGTGCCCTGCTCTCTGGGGCCCTGCTTTGTTTTGGTCGTTGTTTGGGACACACACTCTTCAATCAAGAGTCACTTGGGAGGATGGGCAAGAAAGCCAATCAGACTTGAGTACACAGCTTAGATTCTATGTTTTTTTTTTTTTTTAAGATTATTTATTTGAAAGGCAGTGTTACAGAGAGGCAGAGGTAGAGAGAGAGAGGTCTTCCATCCATTTGTTCACTCCCCAGATGGCCACAACAGCTATGGCCATCCGAAGCCAGGAGCCAGGAGCCTCCTCCAGGTCTCCCATGCGGGTGCAGGGGCCCAAGGACTTGGGCCATCTTCCACTGCTTTCCCAGGCCATAGCAGAGAACTGGATCGGAAGTGGAGCAGCCAGGACTCAAACTGGTGCCCAAATGGGATGCCGGTGCTGCAGACCAGGGCTTTATCCCGCAGCGCCACAGCGCCCCACTGCGCCACAGCACTGGCCCCGGATTATATTTCCGGCTTAGCTGCTTCTTATCCCTGGAAGGGTTGGTTAATTTCACTGTGTTTCCAGTTTCCTTGGCAGTAAACAGAAGGGTAAAATGTTCCCATGTCTTTTCCAGGTGGTATTTCTTGAGTATGACAGTTGCAGGTGTTTTCTAATTTAATCTCCCAGTCCTCACAACAGCCTGTGACAAAGGGGTGGTGCTCCCATTTTACAGACGTGGAAATGGAGCTGCAATCTTTTTAAAGATTTATATATTTATTTGAAAGGCAGAGTGAGAGACACAGAGAGAGACTGAGAGAGAGGATTTTCCATGCACTGATTTATTCCCAAAATAACCATGATAGCCAGGACCAGGCCAAACCCAGGAGCCAGAAGCTTCTTCCAGGTCTCCCATGTGAGTGCAGGGGCCCAAGCACTTAGACCATCTTCTGCTGCCTTCCCAGGCCGTTAGCAGGGAGCTGGATCAGAAGCAGAGCAGCCAGGACTTAAACCAGCACTCACATGGAATGCCAGCGCTGTTGGCTTTACCTGCTACTCCAGTGCCAGCCCCTCAAGTGAGAATTTAAGAGAATACCAATTTAGCAGTTAGACCCTGATGCAACTTCCACTCTTGACATTTAATGTTTATTTAGTCAGTTATCTATTTGAAAGGCAGAGAGAAAGAGAGAGGGAGATGGAAAGAGACATACAAAACTTCTGCTGATTCACTCCTCAAATGTATACAGTAGCCAGGGCTGGGTTAGACTGATGTCAGGGGTCTGGAAGACCAGTCTGTGTTTCCCACGTAGGTGGCAGGGGCCCAACTATTAGGACCATCATCTGCTGCATCCAGGGTGGGTGTTAGCAGGAGGCTGGAGTCAGGAGCAGAGCTGGGACTTGAACTCAAAAACTCTGATATGGGATGAGAGCGTACCAATAGGTGTCTTTACCACTGAATGACCACCCCCAGTTTTGACATTCAATGTCTGGCTAATGCCCCTGGGACAGCAGCAGCAGATGACCCAAGTGCTTGTGCCTCTGCACCCATGAGGGAGACCTGCAGGAAGCTCCTGGCTCCTGGCTTTGGCCTGGCCCAGTCCTGGCCATTGCGGCCATTTGGGGAATGAACCATCAGTTGGAAGATCTCTCCTCTGTCTCTCTCTCTTTATTTGAAAGGCAGAGAGACAGAGAGAGAAGAGAGATCTTCCATTTGCTGGTTTACTCCCCAAAAGACTGCAACAGCTGGGGCAGGGCCAAGTCAAAGCCAGGGTCTCCCATGTGGGTGCAGGGGCCCAAGCAGTTGGGCCATCTTCTGCTGCTTTCCCAGGGGCATTAGCTGAGAGCTGGATCAGAAGTGGAGTTGCTGGGATAGCAAACCACACCCACATGAGATGTCGGCTTTGCATGTGGTGGCTTAACCCGCGACACCATGATGCAGGTCCCCACTTTACAATCTTGTGTGCCTTAGAATCTCCTGGAGGACCTATGGTTGGAGGCAGAGTTTGGGAATTTGCCTCTTGTACAGCTTCCCTGCTGTTGTTCTATTCAACAGCTGTTGTGCACCTGATACGTAACCCGGCCAGAATAGAAAGCAATGAAGCAGACAGGCAGGGTTCCTGCTCTCTTGGGAGTGACTAGCAAGTGGGAGAGGCAGATATTTGATCACCACACAGCTTAAGTATCCCGATTATAATCGTGTTCAGCGCCTCGAAGGAGAAACAGGAGGTGCTATGCGGGCATACACCGCCTAACAGTGGAGTCTTTTCTTCCAAGGAGATGTGCTGAGCCTTTGCAGAAGCTACAACACAGCCAGGAAGAATGTTTTCCAACTCACGGAAACACCTTGGATCCTGCGGGCTCTGTGGAACACATTGAGAAAGCTGCTCTCCCACAGTCCTCTGTAGCGGTCAGTAGGGTGTGGCACCCTCCTGGCACTCAGTCCTTCCCCACCCCAACCCCTCTGGGAGCACTGGTTGCTGAAGGGTTTGGCTGAATCCCTTTCTGGAATCTGCCCTGGGTTGAAGGGAGCAACTTAGCTCGTGGTTACGCCCCCTCCAGGCAGTCTGCCTCCCATACCTGGTTGATGGGAGACAATGTGCAAAGGCCTGGCCTCTTTGCGTTCATTTGAAGTCATTGAAGGGTTATCCCAGCTCTGGCTGCCTTCCCCCCGTCCCACCTCCTAGGCCACCTAGAGTCCTCTGTTGTAGCTGCACTGCCCCTAACTTCTCACTGCCCTGTGATACTATCCCCAGGAAACCTCCAGTATGCAAAGTCTCATCAGCGGCTGCTTGCCTGAGTACTTGACCATCATAGATGGAGAGAATAAGGCTAGAGCTGGGCAGTGCTGGCTGGGGTTCTCCCACATCTGAACCCAAGACTCTCCTCAGAGTCTGTCACCACAGTGTGCCCCTGCCCATGACCTCCTGCCCTGATTTTCTCTTGCTGAGGCTGGAGGTCACAGCTCTAATGGCCAGAACAGGTTCTCACTCCCATGGCTGGAGACCTTGGGTGAAGTCACTGCCCCTCCCTGGGGAGAAGGCCAAGTACATGGCCTAAGTGATTGGTGTTCTCTGAAGTCTGCCTCTGTGTGATGCCCCTGCTCCCAAACCTGCAGCTCAGTGGTTATAGAGCGGAATTGCCGTCCTCCCATCTCCAAAGCTCTTCTGCTCTCACAGGTGATTCCTGGGAGGTCTCTAATTCCTGAGTGTCCAACCCACATTTCAAGAAGGAACCCTTTGGGGCTTGTGATGTGGTGTAGTGGGTAAAGACACCACCTGTGGTGCTGGCATCCCATATGGGCACAGGTGTGAATACTGGCTGCTCCACTTCTGATCCAGCTCCCTTCTAATGTGCCTTAGAAGGCAGCGGAGGATAGCACAAGTGATTGGGCCTCTGCACCCATGTGGGATACCTGGAAGAAGTTTCTGGCTCCTGGATTTCATCCTGGGCCAGTGCTGGGGAGTGAACCAGCAGATGGAAGATCCTCCTCTCTCTCTGTAACTCTCAACGACTTAATAAATAATTAAATCTTTGAAGAAGACGCAGCCCCAGTCTGCATGCACCTTGAAGCCCAGAGGGGAAAGAGGAACATCACGCACATCCTTGTGATCAGCCCTGGGGAAATAAAAAGCACGGGGAGCCACGACAGAGCACAGCCTACCCTGGACCTGGAGGGTGAAGGGTGGGACCAGGGCAGACATTTTGTGCAGCTGTTGTCACTGGGATGCCCACATCCCCCAGTCAGCCTGGTTGGAGACCCAGCTGTTCCAATTTCTGGGAGGCATCAGATGATTCCTGGGTCCCTGCCGCCTACCTAGGAGACCCAGATGGAGTTCTGGGCTCTTGTCTTCAGCCTGGCCCAGCTTTGACTCTGTGGGCATTTGGGGAGTGAACCAGTAGATGGAAGATATCTCTCGCTCACTCTCTCTCTCCCTCTGCCTTTCAAGTAGGTGAAAACAAACTCTTAAAAGAATGTTGAGATGGGATCAGTCTTTGGCATAACGATAAAGCCACCACCTGCAGTGCTGGCATCCCATATGGGCGCTGGTTCGAGTCCTGGCTGCTCCACTTCCAATCTACCTCTCTGCTATGGCCTGTGAAAGCAGTGGAAGATGGCCCAAGTCCTTGGGCCCCTGAACCCACATGGGAGACCTGGAAGAAGCTCCTGGCTCCTGGCTTCAGATCAACACAGCTCCAGCCGTTGCAGCCATCTGGGGAGTGAACCAGTGGATGGAAGACCTCTCTCTTTCTCTCTCTCTCTCCCCCTCTGCCTCTGCCTCTGCCTCTCTATAACTCTGCCTTTCAAATTAATAAATAAATCTTTAAAAAAATAAAAAAGAATGTTGAGCTTCATTCCACAGGAAGTCACAGTTTTCAAAGGAGATCACTGTGTATCCCGACACAGGTAACATGGGAAGGGGCAGTGGAGCAGGTGAGGCTCATTTGGACCTCTGGGATGCCAGGTGCCTCCCTAAGTCTTGCCCGGGTGCCATCTGGTCTAATCGTCACCTCGAACCTCTGTGGGCAAGCCTGTTAGCTCCATTTACTTGATGGGTATAATTTAACTCGGGCTTCAGTTCCTCACTCAGGAAGGTTTGTCTGGCTCCTGTGCCCACCTAGAACACACGTCCTCTTCCTTTCACCTTTTTTCCTTATGATCATTTCTGTGGCTCCCTCATCTTCCCACTTCAAGGCAAGCTCTATGAAGACATGGATTTGTGTCTGCTGTGTTCACTGCTATATCTATTTCCAGAACCTAGAACAGGGCCTGGCTCAGAACACGGGCTGAATAACTAAGCGTAGAGAACAGGTTTGCATCCACCAGGGAGCCTGGTCTAGGGCTGGGCCTGGCTGGCTGTGCCCTGACAGCCCCCCAGGCCACGCACTGGGCCCCTGCTCTGCTTGTCTCACTCTGCCTGGCTGTCAAGGGCCAGCTCTCAGATGCTCAGCGTCAGAATAGTGTGGGGGAAAGAAGTTTGGACTTTGGACCGAGACAGATGAAGCTCAAATCTGAGTGTGAGTCCATCTGGGATGAGACACAGTATAAATAAATAGAACTAAGTACCTGTATGACCTTTGGTAACCTTCTTTAATTTCCTCATCTTTCAAACGGGAATGTGGGCCTGCATTGTGTCATAGCAGGTTAAGCTGCTACCTGGGACACTGGCATCCCATACGGATACCGGTTAAGTCGGCTGCTCTATGTCCCATCCCTGCTAATGCACCTGGGAAAGTAGTGGAAGATGGCCCAAGCCCTTGGGGGCCCTGGCACCCACAGAGGAGACTTGGATGGAATTCTAGGCTCCTGGCTTTGACTTGGTCCAGCCATGGCATTGCTGCTGTTTGAGAACCAGTAGATCTCTTCTATCTCTCCCTCTCTCTCTGTAACTCTGCCTTTCAAATAAATAAAGAAAATAAATCTTTTTTTATTTTTATTTTTTATTTTATTTTTTTTTCTTTTTCTTTATTTTTGACAGGCAGAGTTAGTGAGAGAGAGACAGAGAGAAAGGTCTTCCTTCCGTTGGTTCACCCCCTCAAATGGCCACTATGGCCGTTGCACTGTGCTGATCAGGTACTTATCCTGGTCTCCCATGGGGTGCAGGGCCCTAGCACTTGGGCCATCCTCCACTGCACTCCCTGGCCACAGCAGAGAGCTGGCCTGGAAGAGGGGCAACCGGGACAGAATCTGGCACCCCGACCGGGACTAGAACCTGGTGTGCTGGCGCTGCAGGCGGAGGATTAGCCTAGTGAGCCGCGGTGCTGGCCAAAACAAATCTTTTTTTGTAAGTTTTTTAAAAACTTTTTGTTATTTTTAAAATAAAATGGGAACATAAACACCTACATCAAAAACAGTTTTGGGGAAGAAATGAGAAAACGTGGAAAGCAGTTGTTGAGTTCATTTACTTCCTCCCTTCAGCAGAAGACAAGGATCTGGTCAATGCTATCTTCTTAGACGCAATCTCTTTAAATCTCAATTTCCTGTTTTCAAAGAAAGGATACTAGTAGTTCCGAGGGTAGGAGTTTGGTGTAGCTATTAAAATGCCACTTGGAACACTCACAGCCCATATCAGAGAACCTGGGTTCAAGACTGAGCTCCACTCAGGATTCCAGCTGCCTGATAATGAGCACCCTGGGAGGCAGCAGACGATGGCTGAAGTGGTTGAATCTCTGCTGCCCACTTGGGATCTAGACTGAGTCCCTGGCTCCTGCAGGCATTTGGAGGAGTGAACCAGCAGATGACAATTTTTTTTTTTTTTTTTGACAGGCAAAGTGGACAGTGAGAGAGAGAGAGACAGAGAGAAAGGTCTTCCTTTTGCCATTGATTCACCCTCCAATGGCTGCCGCGGCCGGTGCACCACACTGATCCGAAGGCAGGAGCCAGGTACTTATCCTGGTCTCCCCTGGGGTGCAGGGCCCAAGCACTTGGGCCATCCTCCACTGCCTTCCCTGGCCACAGCAGAGAGCTGGCCTGGAAGAGGGGCAACTGGGAGAGAATCCGGTGCCCCGACTGGGACTAGAACCTGGGGTGCCGGCACCACAAGGCGGAGGATTAGCCTATTGAGCCGCAGCACTGGCCAGATGACGATTTATGTGTGTGTCTCTCTGTCTCACAAATTAAAATAGTGGGACCCAGCTCCCAGGATTGTTATGTCCATTCAGCTGAATCAGTGGTTCTTACCCAGGTGTTTGGTGGACACAGCTGGGGGTGTCACCAGTGTCTGGGGGGTGGGAGCCAGGTCGTTGCTGGGCATCCTACAGTGCACAGGACAGTCCCTTGTAACGAAGACCTCCGCAGTGCAGTAGTCAAGGATCCCGCGGTTGAGAAATCGTGACTGAAGTCATGTGCATTACGTGTTCAATACAACGCCTGGCACACGTCAACTGCTTGGCAAATGGAAAACAGACTTTTGGGGAAAGATGTGTTCCCAGGAGCAAGAATATGAGTTTGGTGGATTCAAATCCCCATGGTCCTTTTCCCTAACATCTAACCACGAGGCTGTTACAAAGAGAAGAGGCTCGCAACAAAGACATGGCTTTACCCAAGCTCCTTAGAAGTCACAGGATGAGCAGTATGTTCAAAACAGGAGGCCCAGGGCCGGATGGGAGGGCTCACATCCTCCCCCCCAGGCCGCCTCTCCTGTGCCGGAGTTTCAGCTGTCGTTTGGGTTGGTGAGAGATCTTCGTGCTGGCCCAGATCCGGGACTGACAGCCCCAGGTCCTCCCACTTTGTACGAATGCCCAGAAAACACCTTCCAGCTCAGCAACAATTTGAGCAACAAGCTGAGGCAGGGCAGCACAGTCGGCATTCAGCTCGTCCATCGCTTCCACTGCGCCGGCCACTATCCCTCTCCCCTGATGGACGCCACTGGAGTGGTGGTCAGGAGCAGTCACCGCCTGGAGAAGGACGTTTAAGTCCCAGCTTTGCCAGCACTAGGCTCATCATCTCCCTGACACGCGCGGTGTGTGTGTCCCCACAAGAAGCATGAGGTAAGGGTCATTAGCGTTCCTATTTTACAAAAAATAAACCAAAGCTCAAAGAGGTAAAGGACTTGCCCGATGTCACAGGCCCGATGTCAAGTGGCAGAGGATCGTTGCTGGGACAGGGGCTTGTGGAAATAGAAAGAGGAGTGGACGCACTCCCTGACTTCACCAAGCTTAGAGTCTCACAGCAGAGATAAAGACAGGAAACACCTAATTCCAAGCAGACACAGTGGGAACAGCTCTAATAAACAGCATTCAGGCGAGGGAAGGCAGGTCTGGGGTCAATGCCAGGTGAGAGCAACGAGGAAGATTTCATGGGGGAACTGGGGACTGAGCTGATCTTTGAAGACAGGTAGAACTGCAAGTGGACACCCAGCCCCAGCCTCACGGACTGAGAGCCTGAGAAGTAGGACTTCCGGGTTGGGCCACAGGACGTGTGTGTACAGGGACAGGAACAGAGATCTGTCTGGAAAAGTTGATACATTGGGGCAAGACATGAAAATGGGTAGGGGAGGTGTTTAAAGTATTTAACAACCAGAAGGTATAGGAAGCAGAATCAGGATGGATACTGACGAGCAGTAAACAATTCCCACGGCCCTGCTAATGGGAACAAACTGCATCCCACACGGAATGCTCTGGAAGGGGTGTCCTCATTCACTTACTCAGCCTCTTTCCCACCTTCTGGAAACAGCACACTCCTATTTCACTTTAACGATCTATTTGTCCTACTCTCAGTCTGCTACTTCTGGTGGGCCTGAAGCCACTTTTGGATCTCCAGATACAGGTACACCTTGAATCCAGGCAAGCCAATAAGAACACAGCTGTGATTGGCACAAGCTGGGGCCAATGAGAATCCTCCTCTAGCAAAGCTCTGTTTTACAGGAGAAGCCAAGAGAAAGGAAAATCAAGGTAGAGATAAAAGCAATGGGAGAGGGAAAGAATTCAGTTGGTTGTTCTTTTAAGAGACTACATGTTTTAATTGTTTATTAATTTATTATTTTATTTGAGAGACTAGAAAGGGAGCTCCCATCTGCTGGTTCACTTACCTAAGTGACCTTAAGTGCTGGAGTTGGACCAGGCCAAAGCCAGGAGCCGTGAACTCCATCCAAGTCTTCCACATGGGAGGCAGCGACCCAACTACCTGAGCCATCACCTGCTGCCTCCCAGGGCGTACATTAGCAGGAAGCTGGGATCAGGAGCAGAGCTGGGACTGGAACCAGGCACTCCAATATGAGACATCAGAGTCCCAAGCAGGGTCTTAACTGCTAGGCCCAATACCTGTCCCAGAAACCAACTCTTGGGGCTAACTTGTGGTGCAGTGGAGTAAGCTGCCACCTGTGCCGCTGGCATCCCATAGGAGCTCCAGTATGAGTCCCAGCTGCTCCACTTCTGATCCAGCTCCCTGCTAGTGCACCTGGGAAAATAGCAGAAGATGGCCTGAGTGCTTGGGCCCCTGTAAACAGGTGGGAGACCCAAATGGAATTTTTGGCTCCTGGCTTCAACCTGGCCCAGCCCTGATTGATGCGGCCATTTGAGGTGCAAACCAGTGGATGGAAGATACCTCTCTCCCTCCCTCTCTTCCTCTGTCTCTCTCTCTCTCCTCTCCCCACCCTGTGACACTGACTTTCAAATTAAATAAATCTTAAAGAAAAACACAATTATTTATGACAATATTTACAGTCTCAGGGCTGGCTTTGTGGCACAGCGGGTTCCTACATCCCATATTTGGGTGCACCTGAGAAGCAACAGATGATGACTCAAGTTGTTGAATCCCTGCCACCCACATGGCAGATCTGATTGGAGTTCCTGGCTCCTGGCTTCAGCCTGGCCCAGCCCCAGCCATTGGTACATTTGGAGAGCAAACCAATGGATGGTTCTCTCTCTTTATCTCTCCCTGTCACCCTGCCTTTCAAATAAATAAATAGTTTTTAAACATATACATTTAGAGTCTCTAAATCCAGCTATGCCAAAAGTCTTCACCTATACACTTCCGTTCCATGTGCAAAAAATTCTTTTATGAGTAAGACAGGTTGGGTTGACTTTTTTGTCACTTGCAACTAGTCAAATGCTAATACTATTACAAAGGGTCTCAAATGTTATCTTAAGGAGTTCTGTGTAGGTTCTAGAAAGACATGACAAGGGGGCAGGAACAGCCAATGAAGAAGAAAAAAGATACAATAAAATTACTAAAGCAAGCTAGAGAGAATTGGAAATGAAAGCAGAAGAGAATGGAGGGAGCTCCTACTGAACACCTCTCCTTAGGGAAAGTGGACATCTAATTTTTGCCATGAGTGAAGGAGATATAGGACATAAATCATTAGGTTCGGCTAACATCCTTCTCCTTGTCTCTGAGCCAACACTTTAGTGCTTCTATGAACCGGATTTTAAGTGTTGCAAGACAAGTTTAGAAAGGCATCTGCATGTTACAGAACTGAAAACGCTCACAGATGATATTCATGTTGTCAATGAAGATGTGGCATCACGGAAAGATACATTCAGCACATTGCTAAGTAAAAAAACCAAGTTACAAAATAGTTTAATAGTCTCATAATTTTTGTTTGTTTAAAAATATATTTATGGGGTTGGCACTGTTGCACAGCTAGTTAAGTTACTGCTTGCAACACCCATGTCAGAGTGTTGTTTCAAGTCTCTCCTGCTCTGCTTCCCATCCAGATTTCTGCTAATGTGCCTGTGAAAGCAGCAGAAGATGGCTCAAGTACTTGGGCCCCTGCCGTCCACATGGGAGACAAGGAGGGAGTTGCAGGATCCTGGCTACAGCCTGGCCCAGCCCTGGCCATTGCAGGTATTTGGAGGGTGAACCAGAGGATGGAAGATCTCTGTTACTCTGTTTCAAATACATAATAAAATAAATCTTTTTTTTTTTTTTTTTAAGAGAGAGAGAGAGAGAGATCTTCCATCCACTGGTTCACTCCCCAAATGGCCTCAGTAGCCAGAGTTGGGCTGATCTGAAGCCAGGAGCCAGGAACTTCTTCTGGTCTCCCACGAGCTTGGGCTATCTTTTTTGTTCTTTTTTAATAGAAAGTTTTATTTAATAAATATAAATTTTGAAAGTACAACTTTTGGATTATAGTTGTTCTTCTCACCATACCCGCCCTCCCACCCCCAAACCATCCCACCTCCTACTCCCTCTCCCATCCCATTCTTCATTAAGATTCATTTTTAATTATCTTTATATACAGGAGATCAACTCTATACTAAGCAAAGATTTTAACAGTTTGCACCCACACAGACATACAAAGTATAAAGTACTGTTTGAGACTAGTTTTACCATTAATTCTCACAGTACAACACATTAAGGACAGAGGTCCTACATGGGGAGCAGGTGCACAGTGATTCCTGTTATTGATTTAACAATTGACACTCTTATTTATGACGTCAGTAATCACTCGAGGCTCTTGTCATGAGCCGCCAGGGCTATGGAAGCCTCTAGAGTTCACAAGGGCTATCTTTCTGTGTTTTCCCAGGCATATTAGCAGGGAGTTGGATCAGAAGTGGAGCAGTCGAGACACAAACCAGTGCCCATATGGAATGCCAGCGCTGCAGGTGCCAGCTTAACCTGCTGTGCCACACCACCAGCACCCTAAAGTAAATCTTAAAAAAAAAACATATATTTATGCCTGCAATACATTTTTTTTTTTTTTTGACAGGCAGAGTGGACAGTGAGAGAGACAGACAGAGAGAAAGGTCTTCCTTTGGCCGCCACGGCTGGCACGCTGCGGCCGGCGTACTGCACTGATCCAAAGGCAGGAGCCAGGTGCTTCTTCTGGTCTCCCATGGGGTGCAGGGCCCAAGTACTTGGGTCATCCTCCACTGCCTTCCCGGGCCACAGCAGAGAGCTGGCCTGGAAGAGCAGCAACCGGGACAGAATCCAGCGCCCCGACCGGGACTAGAACCTGGTGTGCCGGCGCCGCCAGGTGGAGGATTAGCCTAGTGAGCCGTGGCGCCGGCCATGCAATACATTTTAACAGAATATGGTTACCTATCCCAAATCTCTTTTCCCTTTCTTGTTTGTTCATTGAACCTCAAGTAGTTCAGGTATCCATTTTTAAGAAAGTGTACTTGAAGCTTTAATTCTGAGTCTGCCATGGAGAGGCCAGTGATTGGTCTAGGGGCAGTCATGTGATGTAGTTCTGGCCAATAAGACAGGAAGGAGAGTGGAAGAGGAGTCTTCCTTCTAGTTTCTTGGTTAAAAAAGAAAAAAATAGAGACGGATGTGAAGAAATTGAAACCCTCCTGTATTTCTTTCTTTTTCTTTCTTTTTTTTTTAAGATTTATTTATTTATTTGAAAGTCAGAGTTACACAGAGAGAGGAGAGGCAGAGAGAGAGGTCTTCCATCCAATGGTTCACTCCCTAGATGGCTGAAACAGCCAGAGCTGTGCTGATCCGAAGCCAGGAGCTTCTTCTGGGTCTCCCACGTGGGTGAAGGGGCCCAAGGACTTGGGCCATCTTCTACTGCTATCCCAGGCCATAGCAGAGAGCTGGATCAGAAGTGGAGTGGCCGGGTCTCCAGCAGGCGCCCATATGGGATGCTGGCACTTCAGCACTTCAGGCCAGGGCATTAATCTGCTGCGCCACAGGGCCGGCTCCTCTTCTTCTTTTTTTTTTTTTTTTTTAAGATTTATTTATGCGCCGGCGCCGTGGCTCACTAGGCTAATCCTCCGCCTTGCGGCGCTGGCACACCAGGTTCTAGTCCCGGTCGGGGCGCCGGATTCTGTCCCGGTTGCTGCTCTTCCAGGCCAGCTCTCTGCTATGGCCCAGGAGTGCAGTGGAGGATGGCCCAAGTGCTTGGGTCCTGCACCTGCATGGGAGACCAGGAGAAGCACCTGGCTCCTGGCTTTGGATCACAGGTGGTGTGCTGGCTGCAGCGTGCCGGCCGCGGCGGCCATTGGAGGATG
Source organism: Oryctolagus cuniculus (assembly GCF_051225735.1). Lineage (NCBI taxonomy): Eukaryota > Metazoa > Chordata > Mammalia > Lagomorpha > Leporidae > Oryctolagus > Oryctolagus cuniculus. Next base: position 144,167,791 of record NC_142873.1, on the reverse strand, counting down.
AACCAACGGCAAAACGGAGGACCTTTCTCTCTGTCTCTCTCTCTCTCACTGTCCACTCTGCCTGTCAAAAAAAAAAAAAAAAAAGATTTATTTATTTATTTGTAAGAGTTACAGAGAGGCAGAAGCAGAGAGAGAGAGAGAGGTCTTTCATCCGCTGGTTTACTGCCCAGATGGCTTCAATGGCCAGAACTGAGCTGATCCAAAGCTAGGAGTCAAGAGCTTCTTCCAGGTCTCCCACTTGGGTGCAGGGGCCCAAGGACTTGGGCTATCTTCCACTGCTTTCCCAGGCCATACTAGAGAGCTGGGTTGGAAGTGGAGCAGCCGGGACTCAAACTGGTGCCCATATAGGATGCCAGCACTGCAGGTGGTGGCTTTACCCACTAAGTCACAGCACTGCCCTCCCCCTTTTTAAAGATTAATTTTATTTATTTGAAAGGTAGAATTACAGAGAGGCAGGGGCAGAGAGGAAACTCTCTTGTATTTCTAGTAGATCCATAAAATGGTGCAGCTGCCTTAGGAACAGTCAGGCAGTTCCTCAAAAATTAAGAGATAGCATTTCTTCCATAAAATCCAGCCTTCCAACTTCTAGGAATCTACAGAAATTGAAACATCTCTCTAGAGGTGGGTATTTGGCCTAGCAGTTAAGCCACTGGTTGGGAAGCCTGCCTCCCTTATGGGAGTGCCTTGGTCTGGGTCCCAGCTCCACTCCTGATTCCAGCTTCCTGCTAATGCACACCCTGAGGGGCACCAGGAAAGTAGTTGGGTCCTTGACACTTGTGTAGACAGCCTGGATTGTGGGCATTTGGGGAGTAAATAAGTGGACAGGAGTTTCTTTCTTTATCTCTCGCTCTCAAATAAATTTTAAAAAATGTCTAAAAGTCTGTCTATGCCCCCATAGACAGGGACCAGCTCTGTAGTGTAGCGGTTAAAGCCACATCCCATATGGGTGTCAGTTCTAGTCCTGGCTGCTCCACTTCCGATCCAGCTCTCTGCTGTGACCTGGGAAAGCAGTAGAAGGTGGCTTAAGTCCTGGGACCCCTGCACCCATGTGGGAGACCCAGAAGAAGCTCCTGGCTCCTGGCTCCTGGCTTTTGATCAGCTCAGCTCCAGCCGTTGTGGCCATTTGGGGAGTGAACCAGCAGATGGATGACCTTTCTCTACGTCTCTCCCTCTCACTGTCTTTTGCTCTACCTCTCAAATAAATAAATAAAATCTTAAAAGTCTGTCTACACAAAAACTTACACATAGATGTTCACAGAAGCATTACACATGATAGTCAAGGGAATTGTCTATCAAGTGAAAACATGATATATCTGTTTAGTGGAAGAGTAAGTAGTTAGCAACATAACCGAATGTAGTACTGATCCATTTTACAACATGAGTGAACCTTGAAAATATTATGCTACATGAAAGAAGTCAGTCACAAAAGATCTCACATTGTGTGATTGCACTTACAGGAAATGTCAGAAATTGGCAAATCTACAGGCATAGATAGTAAGCTAGCTGTTGATATGGTGAAGGAGGGGAGGGTTGGAAGGAGCTGGGTTGTGACAGCTAATGGGTGCTCCGTTTCTTTTTAGGGTGATTACTTTAATGGATCTCAAGATTCTGTGAAATATTTTTAGTCAAGTTGTTATTGTTTTCTTTCTCACTTTCAAACTCTATTTCTTTATTTGTAAACCACAGAGACACAGGGAGAGACAGACAGAAATCTTCAATCCACAGGTCACTCCCCAAATGCCCACAACAGCCATGTCTGGGCCAAGCTGAAGCCAGGAGCCAGGAACTGGATCCTGGTCTCCCACATGGCTGGCAGGGACCCAACCACTAGAACCATGACCTGCTGCCTCCCAGGGTATGCATGAGGAGGAAGCTGGAATTGGAAGGGGAACTGGGACTGAAACCCAGGCACTGCAGTAGGGGATGCAGGCCTCCCCAGCACAGTCCTAACTGCTGTACCAAATGTCCACCCTAAGTTGTTTTCATTAAAAAGTGCTGATTTTAAGAACTGATAACTTAAAACTGCCCCCCCCCATAGTCTACAAAACATTCTCCTTCCCTCTGAAGGTCTTACTATGCACTGCATCATTAACCAGCCTAGTACAGTTAAACTGTAATGGCCAATTGAGACAAACAGTTCTGGGACCGTTTTTCCACCACTGATCACGACGGGGGTGGCCAGGATTAGGGATAAGATTCTTTTAGCCTCCTGAGCTTTCTGGGCAGACTTGATGTCCTTGCCAGGTCCAGCAGCCTCTTATCCACTGCTTTAATGACACTTACAACAACTAGCTGTCTCATATCACAAACAGCAAAATGACCCAGAGGAGCACGATTGGAGATGCTCTCAACACATGCAGGCCTGCCAGGAACCCTATCAACGATGGTAGCATCACTGAGAATTTCAAGAATGTAGGGCCATCTTCTAGCATCTTGCCAGAACCATGACCAGTGTTTTCCTTCTGCTCAGCGAACAATGCAAGCTTGGTGACAGCCTAGTACGGGGGTGTGGCCAGCACTGATTTGCTCTGGAAGGTCCAGGATAATCACCCAGTGAAGCCAGCTGCTTCCATTGGTGAGTTGTTTTTGTTGTCACCAGCAACATTGCCATGGTGAACATATTTCACAGACACTCCCCTCCCCGCTTTCATGTTCATTTGAGAGGCAGAGAGTGAGAGAGACAGAGTTCCCATTCACTAGTTTACTCCCCAAATGCCCACAACGACGAAGATAAAACCAGGAGCCAGGAACTCAACCTAGATCTCCCATGTAGCTGTCAGGAACTCTGTTACTTGAGCCATCACCCCGGCCTCCCAGGGTCTATAGTTGCAAGAGGCTGGGGTCAGGAGCTAGAACGGGATTCAAACCTAGGTACTCTGATGTGGGATGTGGGTTTCTTAGCTGCTGGGCCAAACACTTGCTCTGAACATACACATTCCTGACACTGAAGCTCACATTGTCCCCAGGAAGATTCACTCAAAAGGTCATGATACATTTTTTAATCTCTTCTTTTCCAACAGACTTTAGCTCAGTTGTGGCAGTGACTAGAGCAAAGGTGACCACCACACTGGACTTAAGAAAACATCATAGGGCCAACGTTGTGGCATAGTGGGTTAATCCGCCCCCTGCAACAATGACATCTCACATGGATGCTGGTTCAAGTTCCCTGCTGTGGCCCAAGAAAAGCAACAGAAGATGGCCCAAGTGTTGGGGCCCCTTAACCCATGTGGGAGACCTGGAGGAAGCTCCTGGGTCCTGTTTCAGTATGCCCCAGCCCTGGACATTGTCGCCCTTTGGAGAGTGAACCAGTGAATGGAAGATCTGTGTGTGAGTGAGTGCGTGTGTGTGTGTGTGTTTGTGTTTCTTCCTCTCTCTCTGCAGCTCTTTCAAATCAATCAATACATCTTTTTTAAAAAATTAGAAAACATGTTGGGGCCAGATAGAGACAGATCTTCCATCCACTGGTTCACTCATTAAATGGCCACAAGGGCCAGAGGTGAGCCAATCCAAAACCAGGATCCAGGAGCTTCTTCTGGGACTCCCACATGGGTGCAAGGACTCAAGTATTTGGGCCATCTCTGCTGCTTTCCCAAGCACATCAGCAGGGAGCTGGATCAGAAATGGAGCGGCAGGGACACAAACTCTTGCTCATATGGGATGCCGGCACTACAGGCAAAAGCTTTACCATATATATATACCATATATATACCATATACCGTATATATACCATAGCACTGGTCCCAAATAAATCTTTTTTTTTTTAGAAGAGTCAAATTTCATTAGCATGATTGCAATTTGTTGAGGCAGACGGACTTATTTCTTTGAAAACTGATAATGATGAATGATTTTCTTAAGGATTTTATTTATTTATTTACTTGAGAGGTAAAGTTACAGACAAAGAGGAGGAGAGACACGGAGAGGTCTTCTATCTGCTAGTTCACTCCCTGCATGTCTGCAATAGCTAGGTCTGGGCCAGGCTGAAGCCAAAAATGAGGAACTCCATTCAGGTCTCCCATGTGGCTGGCAGGAATCCAATTACTTGGGCCACCATCTGCTATCTCCCAGGTGCATTCACAGGAAGTTGGATCAGAAGTGGAGCAGAGAGAACTCGATCTGGCACTATGATATGGGATGCTGGTGTGCCAAACAGCAGCTTAACTCACTGTGCCACAATGCTGGCCCTTACCATCTTTATTTTTACTTTATTTTTATGTATTATCTGAAAGGCAAAGAGACAGGCAGAGAGAGAGAGAGAGAGATTCTAGCTGCTGGTTCATGCTCCAAATGCCAACAACAGCCAGGGTTAGGCAAGGAGCCTGTAACTCAGTGTGGTGTTAGGAACCCAAGTACTTGGGCCATCATCTACTGTCTCCCGGGGTGTGCACCAGCAGGAAGCTGGAGCTGGGAACAGAGCCGGGACCTGAGCCTAGGCATTTCAAAATGGAATGCTACCATCACAAGCAGCATCTCTACTGCCATACCAAATGCCTGCACCCATTGCCATTTATTTTTAAGATTTATATATTTATTTGAAAGGCAGCGTTACAGAGAGGCAGAGGCAGGGAGAGACAGAGCGAAGTCTTCCATCTGCTGGTTCACTCCCCAAATGGCTGCAACAGCCGGAGCTGGGCCAATCTGAAGCCAGGAGCCAAAATGTTCTTCTAGCTCTCCCACGCGTGTGCAGGGGCCCACACACTTGGGCCATCTTCCATGGCTTTCCCAGGCCATAAGCAGGGAGCTGGATCAGAAGTGGAGCAGCCAGGACTCGAACCGGCGCCCATATGGGATGCCGGCACTGCAGGCAGCAGTTTTACCCACTACACCACAGCGCCGCCCCCCATTGCCATCTTTATGGGTGAATTTCCAGTCCTTGAACCAGGGCATATTAATACTTAGTTTCAGCAGGTTGTCACCATTACAAAAGAATATTGGCACAAATGCTACTATGCCGGAATTGTAGCCAAGTTTCTTCATTTGGGTGCTGACTTCCTTAACCATTTCCTTGTATCCTTTCTGGTTAAAGGGTGGCTCAATGGAATTCATTTTGTTAACAAACAATGAGTTGTTTCACACCCGGTGTGCTCATGGGCCTGCCCATTCTTGGAGACACCAGCTTCACCTTGACCGACCCCAACAGCAACAATCAGAGCAGCAGTCAGCCCGATAAGTGCCTGGAGTCGTGTCCTTGATGAGTTTCTGCATCCTGGGGGCATCATTGATTGTCACGTAATACTTGCTGGTCTCAAATTTCCACAGGGAGATGTCAGTGGAGACATCGTGCTTATGCTCAGCCTTCAGATTATCTAAGACCGGGTGTGCTGAAGGAGCCCTTCCCCTCTCAGCAGCCTCTCCTCAAAATTTCCTGATTTCTTTTTTTTGGGTCACTCTTACCACACGTGTAGATGACATAGGCAGGAGCTATGGACTTGCCTGAATCTAAGCGCCCAAGGATTACAATGTTAATGAGTCTTTTATTCGCCATTTTGGTTTGGATTTGGTGGTGATTTTCACAACATCTGTGTTTTGGTGGTAAACTCATTGTGATAAAGTTTCTTGCATGTTTTTAAAGGGTGAGTTGTGTGGTAAGTAAATTATATCTCAATAAAGCTATTATTTAAAAGTGAATGAGAGGTGCGGGAGCTGTGGCGTAGTGGGTAAAGCTGCTGCCTGCAGTGCTGGCATCCCACACGGGCACTGGTTCAATTCCTGGCTGCTCCACTTCTGATTCAGCTCTCTGCTATGGCCTGGAAAAATAGTAGAAAATGGCACAAGTCCTTGGGCCCCTGCACCCACGAGGGACACTCGGAAGAAGCTCCTGACTCCTGGCTTCAGGTTGGCGTAGCTCCAGCCGTTGCAACCATCTGGGGAGTGAACCAGCAAATGGAAGACCTCTCTCCTTTCTCTCTCTCTGCCTCTGCCTCTCTGTAGCTCTGTCTTTCAAATAATAAATAAATCTTTTTAAAAAGGCTTAAATTAAATAAAAGTGAATGAGAGAAAGAGTACTTGTGGAAACAGAAGTCCCTCTTTGTTTCACTACAGTTTAGTGGAGCTACATGTTGTTATGTCCACAGGCAGTGCTCGGAACTATGACAACCATCTCTCAACCATGAAAGAGAGGGAAACGCAACATGATAAGAATGAAAAAACAGAGCGATAGAAAGAATTTGGGTCCTTGATAGAATCTTGGAGCTACTGAAACAACCAGTTCTGAAGTTTATCTGCTCCAGGTCTTCTTCATATGAAAGAGAATACATTTTTCTTACACAATTATGAGGGGCTTTTTGTTTTTATCAGTTTATTGAGATAAATTGAACATAAATTGACCAGTTTGAAGTGAACAATTCCCCGGCCTTTAGTATGCTGCCAGGCTTGTGCAAGCACCTCCTCCATCCAGGGCAAAACATTTCCATCACTCCCAAATGTCGACCTCTTAACCATTTAAAAAAAAATTATTTTTATTTACTTAAAAGTCAGAGTTACACAGAGAGAGGAGAGGCAGAGAGAGAGAGAGAGAGAGAGAGAGAGAGAGAGAGGTCTTCCATCCGATGGTTTACTCCCCAAATGGCCACAACGGCTGGAGCTGCACTGATCTGAAGCCAGGAGTCAGGAGCTTCTTCCAGGTCTCCCACGCGGGTGCAGGGGCCCAAGGACTTGGGCCATCTTCTACTGCTTTCCCAGGCCATAGCAGAGAGCCCGATTGGAAGTAGAGCAGCTGGGACTCGAACCGATGCCCACATGGGATGCCGCCACTGCAGGCAGCGGCTTTAACTGCTATGCCACAGAGCCGGCCCCAATTGATTGGTCTTAAAGCACAGGTGAAAACAACCTGGGGCTTTGAGATAGTTGTAAGTCTTTTTTTTTTTTTTTTTTTTTTGACAGGCAGAGTGGATAGTGAGGGAGGGAGACAGAGAGAAAGGTCTTCCTTTGCCGTTGGTTCACCCTCCAACGGCCGCCATGGCTGGCGTGCTGTGGCCTGCGCACCGCGCTGATCCCAAGGCAGGAGCCAGGTACTTATCCTGGTCTCCCATGGGGTGCAGGACCCAAGCACTTGGGCCATCCTCCACTGCACTCCCTGGCCACAGCAGAGAGCTGGCCTGGAAGAGGGGCAACCGGGACAGAATCCGGCGCCCCGACTGGGACTAGAACCCGGTGTGCCGGCGCCGCTAGGTGGAGGAATAGCCTATTGAGCCACGGCACCGGCGAGATAATTTTACATTCACATGCCGTAAGAAATAACACAATGAGACAAAGAGGTGCTGTGTACCCTCACCGAGTTTTTCCCAGCATGGCATCATGGGAAAGGATGGTGCCGGATCACAGCCCAAATATGTGGATTCAGCCGAGACACAGAGTGCTGTCCTCACCACAAGGATTCCTCACGTTGTCCTTTTAAGAGACATCCCCACTCTCTTCTTGCCGCCTGAACTCTAACAGTCAGTAGCATGTCCTCCATTTCGAGGACATTTTAAGAATTTTATATAAGTGAGTCATACAGTATGTAACCTTCTGAGATTTTTTTTTTCACTCAGCATAGTTTTCTGGAAATTCATCCAGACTGCTGCAAGTCTAAGTATTAACATTTCCTCCGTTTTCATTGCTGAGTCTTTGTCCACGCTGAGTGGGGTTCCTCAGTTGTGCCATGGCTTAACCACTCACTCACTGAAGGATGTTTGAGTTTTTTACTACACCCAATAAAGCTACTCTAAACATTCAAGGGGTCTTTTTTTTTTTAATTTATTTCATTTATATGAAGGACAAAGTTACAGAAAGAGAGAGGGGAGACACAGAGAAAGAGATTCCATTTGTTGGTTCATTCCCCAAATGGCCACAATGGCTGGGGCTGGGCCAGGCTAAAGCCGGAAGCTACAAGCCAGGAGCTTCATTTGGGTCTCCCACATGGTGCAGGGCTGCAAGGATTTGAGCCATCTTCCATTGCTTTCCAAGGCACATTAGTAGGGAGCTGGATTGGAAGAGGAGTAGCCAGGACTTGAACTGGCGTCTGTATGGGACGCCAGCGTTTTGGGTGGTGGCTTTACCCACTACGCCACAATGCTGGCCCCATTCAAGGCTTTTTTTTTTTTTTAGAGAGATTTATTTATTTATTTGAAAGGCAGAGTTACAGAGAGGCAGAGGCAGAGAGAGAGAGAGAGGTCTTCCATCTGCTGAGACTCAAATCAGCACCCATATGGGGTGCTGGTACTGTAGGCAGTGGCCTTATCCAGTACGGCACAGCGCTGGTCCCTCAAGGATTTTTTAACAAGATAAATCTTCATTTCTCTGGGACAGATGCTCAGGATTACAATAGCTGCGTTTTATGGTAGTTTTAGCTTCTTAAGGAACTGAATAACTATCTTCCAGAGTACAGGGCCCAGGATTTTCATTACAATATTCTATTGTCTTTACATAAAATTTAGCAATGCTGCATTTAAAGAAAATCCATATCAGAAGTTGGAAGACGTAGAGCAAAGAGCTGCCAAGCTCCGCTGCAACACCTTAGTCTTCGCTCTGACGTGTGCTCTCTACGGCTCCCCAGGGCAGGGGTCAGTGTGGATGCCCTCTGTGGTTGCTGAGCCCTCAGGAAGCCCCTGCTCTGCCCTAGGAGAGTTGGAATTTCCCCACTTCTGAACCAGGGACCTGTTGGATGGAACAGAAAGCCATTCGGCTTTAAGCAAAAGAAGCGACTCACTTTACAAATATTCAGGAAGTGTAGCTGAGCCTCGCATAGGACTGAAGATATGAAATTGAAAATTCTGCAGATCCTACCAGCCGGTCCAGGGGGCTAATGACACAGTGCAGAGAAACAAGTTGAGTTCTTGGGCTCAGAAGTCCAGTGACTCGAGTTGAAATCCTGGTTCTACTACTTGTAAGCTGTGTGACCCTGGGCAAGTTACTTAACCTATCAGTATTCCAGCTTCCTTATCTTAAAATGGGATAATAACCATAACCACAGTATTAGGTGCATTTGGTGATTAAGAGAGATAATATATGTAAAATGCTTTACCACAGTGTCTGGCAGGTAGTGAGTGCTGATGTTAGTTACACCATTATTTCAGAATTAGATGAGGAGGTGAGAAAATTGTAGCACAGTAGTGGCAAATATTCAGTATACTTCTGCTAGGTGTCAGCTCTCAGCACAATTGCCCATTTGTTTGCTCTTGTTAATTTTTGTTTTTTATTTGAAAGGCAGAGAGAGAGAGACATAGAGAGAGATCTTCTGTCTGCTGGTTCACTCCCAAATGCTCAAAATAGGCAGGACTGGGCCAGGCTAAAATCAGAAGCCTAGAACTCCTACCCATGTAAGTGACAGGGACCTATGTGCTGGAGCTGTCATCTGCTGCCTTCCAGGGTGTGTATTAGCAGGAAGCTGAATCAGCAACAGAGTAGCCAGGACTCAAACCAGGCACTCTGACATGGGACGCTGGCACCCAAGTGGCAACTCCACTACTCATGACCCCACATGCCCACCCCTCAGCATTATATTTTAAACAGATTTATTGATATATAATTCACTCACCCTATAAGTGCACATCTCATTAGAACAACCATCACCACACAGAACCTTAAAACCTCGTCATTACCCCAAAAGGAAACCCCATCCCTCTCAGTCATCATCCCAAACCTTCCATGCCTTCAGCCCTGGGCAACCACTGATAGGATTTCTGTCAGTGGATTTGCCTCTTCTGGACATGTCAAATAAAAAGAATCACACAAAATGTGATCTTTTATGACTGGCTTGTTACACTTACCATCACATTTCAAGATTTGGTGTTAGCAGGGCCAGCGCTCTGGCTTGTGGGTTAAAAGCCCCAGCCTGCAGCATCAGCATCCCATATAGGCGCTGGTTGGAGTCCCGGCTGCTTCACTTCTGATCCAGGTCCTTGCTAACGTGCCTGGGAAAGCAAAAGAGAATGGCCCAAGCACTTGGGCCCCTGCACCCACGTGGGAGACCCGGAAGAAGCTCCTGGCTCCAGATTGGCTCAGCTCCTGCTGTTGCAGCCATTTGGGGAGTGAATCAGTGGATGGAATCAGAGACGGACCTCTGTGTCTCTCCCTCTCACAGTCTATAACTCTACTTTTTCAAATAAATAAATAAAAATCTTTAAAAAATAACAAAAACAAATTACCACAAATTTAGTTGCTTACCAGCAGAAGGCATTCTCTGATTGAAGCCACAGATCAGAGATGCATCTTCCAGGGCTCCCGTCAGGCACTCGTCCTCTGTAAGCACACGCTGGCACGCTAAGGAGCTCACACGTCCACGCAGGAGGCCACAGCCCCCATAACTGAAGGTCCCGCCTCTCAAGGCTGTATCATTGGAGATCAAGTCTCTGACACACACACGTCAGGGGACACATTTAACTGTAGCACACGTCCTTCTCTTGTCTGTCATCAAATCCTTCACCTCCCTCTTCCAGTGAGACCTGTGATTACGTCAGGGACCCACCAGATAATCCAGGATAATTCTCCCTCTCAATATCTTCACATTAATCACAGCTTCAAAGCGGGTAAGTTACACAGAAGGCAAACTGACAGACTCCAGACATTAGGACGTGGGTGTGGCTGGGGGGCTGTCATTCAGCCTCCCACACCGCTTGATCAAAATGTCCCTTTCTTTTTTCCTATTAGGAAATGCATCCAGTGATCAGTTGAAAAACAAGGACACGACTGGCCTGGGGCTTGTGTCTGTGACAGCTGGGCTGACTGCTTTTTCACTTCCTGACGAGTGGGAAAGTTCCATCACCCTTTGCTAGCAGGAGGGGCAAGTTCCATCAGGAGTGGGGGAGGGCAAACAGTGGCACAGGTTTCTTTCTTATTTTTTTTAACTTTTTTTTTTATTTATTTGAAAGGTAGAGTTACAGAGACAGAGACACAGAGAGAACTTCCATCCACTGGTTCACTCCCCAAATGGCTGCAACGGCTGGAGCTGGGCTGATCGATCCAAATCCTGGAACCAGGAGCTCCTTCTGGATCTCCCAAGTGGATGCAGGGGCCCAAGCACTTAGGCCATTTTCCACTGCTTTCCCATGCATTAGCAGGGACCTGGATCAGAAGTAGAGCAGCCGGGACTCAAACCAGTAGCCATATAGGATGCCGGTTCTTTACCCACTATGCTGCAGTACCAGCCCCAGCACAAGTTTCCAATAGTAATTTCTGGAAAGCTTTCTATTAGGAAATTCTTTGGTTTGTTTTTAGGAATAATTAGTTCAGTTTAAAAAAATTTTTTTAAAATTTGGGAGGCAGAGAGAGAGAGAGAGAAAACTCTCTTATCTCTAGTCCTTTCCTCAAATGCCTACAACAGCCAAGACTAAGCCAGGTCAAAGCCAGGAGCCAGGAACTCCCTCCATATTTTCCACGTGAGCAGTAGGAACTCAGACACCTGTGTCATCATCACTGCCTCCCAGGGTTTGCACTAACAGGAAGCTGGAGTCAGGTGTGGAGCCTATATAAAACCCAAGCACTGGGGCCGCTGCTGAGGTGTAGCAGGTAAAGCCACTGCCCCCAGTGCTGGCATCCCGTGTCCTGGCTGCTCCACCTCAGATCCAGCTCCTTGCTTATGTGCCTGGGAAAGCAGCGAAAGATGGCCCAAGTCCTTGGGCCCCTGCACCCATGTGCCTTCAGATCAGATCAGCTCCAGCCAGTGTGGCCATTTGGGGAGTGAACCAGCAGATGAAAGACTTTCTCTCTCTCTCTCTCTCTCTGCCTCTGCCTGTAACTCTGCTTTTCATATAAGTAAAATAAATCTTAAAAAACAAAAACAAAAACAAGCACTGATATAAAGCAAGAGCCTCCCAAGCAGTATCCCAAACACTTGAACAAATACCTGGCCCTGGTTCAGGAAATTTACATCTTTTATCTCTAAAACATCATTTTTCCAGGCTGAGGTTTTTACAGAGTAAGGCAGTTTTAACTTAGAGGCATAAGCCACTTGCCTAAAGTTACATAGGCAGTAAGCAGTAGAGCTCAGGGCTTTGAACTCAGATCACACAATCTGGACACCAAGAGCCACAGCCCAGGCCACCTCTTGATAAAAAGGAGCTCCCCAGCCTCTAACACATTCCTCTCTTCTTGACATTGGCCCTGGGTGGTTGTTAGACCAGAATTACAACCCGAGATCCATGCAACTTAGGCACCCCAGTTCCGTCATCTGTGATGCCTCAAGGACCAGAGTTCACCGACTGAGCTTGGCACCCTCCATCAGTGCTGGGACAAGCAACATGTTTGTTAGACACGATGTCCTTTCAGGTGTCACACAGCCCCGCCCGCAGAGCTAGCCAGTGGAGCCGTCCTCAGGCTGAGTCACTGCCAGGCTGTTTCACAACCTGTTTGTGTGTCAGGCAGCAGACATGGAAGGTCACTGACTGTCTTGCTGAGCTCCTGGATGGAAAGGTGGGGCTCCTAGTGACAGGTGCAAGGAGAGCTGACTCACCTGCGCCCACTGCGATTTTCACCCAGAGGTTTCTTCAACTTCTTCTAGGCTCTCTCTTTGACCTGGGGTAACATCCTGAACCGAGGGAAGTCTCAACAAACCTCAGTTCCTCATCTATAAAATGGGAATTATGCAAGGGTGTTAAAAATATTCTTAGAGTGGGGCAGGCATTGTGGTGCTGCAGGCCTGGCTGCCACTTGGGAAGTCTGCATCCCATATCAGAGTGCCCTGGCTACTCTGTGCATCCGGTCCATCTTCCTGCCAATGCACCTTCGAGACAGCAAATGACCCAAGTTCTTGGGCCCCTGCCACCCACATGGGAGACCTGAATGACATCAGCTTGATTTAGCCCCAGCTGTTACAGGTATTTGAGGAGTGAACCAGCAGATGGAAGATCTCTCACTTTCTCTCTGTTACTCTGCCTTTCAAATAAGTAAATAAACAAATCTTTTTTTTTTTCAAGGATTTATTTATTTTATTTGTAAGGCAGAGTGACAGGGAGAGACAGAGGGAGAGAGAGATCTTCCATCTGCTTGTTCACTCCCCAAATGGCCACAACGGCTGGAATTAGGCCGGACCGAAGCCAGGAGCCAGGAGCTTCTTTCTGCTCTCCTACATGGGTGCAGGGGCCCAAGCACATGGGCCATCTTCCACTGGTTTCCCAGGAGCATTAGCAAGGAGCTGGATCTGAAGTGGAGCAGCCGGGACTCAAAGCGGTGCCCATATGGGATGCCAGCACTGCAGGCAGCAGCTTAACCAGGTACACCACAGTGTCGACCCCAGTGAATAAACCTTAGAAAAAAAAATTCATGGAAGGGCAGCTGTTTAGCCTAGCAGTTAAAACACCCACATCTCATATCAGAAATACCTGATTCAATACTGAGCTCAGCTCCAGAGTCCAGCTTCCTGCTTATGCAGATCCTAGGAGGCAGCAGGTGATGGCCCAAGTAACTGGGTTCCTGCCACCCATATGGGAAACCTGGATTGAGTTAATAGTTCCTAGCTTTGGCCTAGCCTGCTCCCACCTGTTGTGGGCAATTGGGAAGTAATCTACCAGATGGGAGATCTCTGTGTCTCTCTGTCTCTACCTCTCAAATAAAACAAAAATTTCATGGAAAATTAATATTATGAAAAAAACTATGCACATATTTTAATATATTTTTGTAGCCAAATAAACCTCTGTTAATTCCATTTTCCACAAATTTTTTGAAGCACCCTCATACACTTATCCAATGATCATGCAGTCTATGTGCACAGCACCACTGATCTACACAACAAGCTGATGTAGTTGATGCTGTTACTCCATTTTACGAATGAAGATACTGAGGGTCAGAGATGTTATGCCACTGACCAAAGGCACACAGTTGGCTAGTGCAAGGTCAGGAATGAACCCCTGGTGCGTATCATTAAAGAGCTTGGGTTCGTGAGGCAACAGCAAGGGAACAAACAGGCTGACCTCTAGGCACTGCTTGCCAGTCCACGCTGAGTCATCAGGCCAGTCCCTTCCCCTCCATGTGCTTCCCTATCTGCTCTGTGGGATGGGGGATAGGAAGGTAGATACATGCACCTGAAGGGGTTTGTCACTTAAAAAAAAAGATTTATTTATTTGAAAGGCAGAGTTACAGTAAGAGGGAGAGGCACAGAGAGAGACAGAGAGATCTTCCATCCATTGGTTTACTCCCCAAATGGCCACAACAGCTGCGGCTGGGCCAGGCTGAACCCAGGAGCTAGGAGCCTCCTCTGGGTCTCCCACATGGATGCAGGGGTCCAAGCACTTGGGCCATTTTCTGTTGCTTTCCCACGCTCATTAGCAGGGAGCTCAGTAGGAAGTGGAGCAGCTGGGTCTCAAACCGGTGATGTCATGGGCTGCAGATTTACCTGCTATGCCACAACATCAGCCCCGCTCTTTCACTTTTTCTGTCTGTAGTCTTACAATTTAAGGTCAGAAAGTCTCTTCCTGAGTCACACTTGGGCATGGTCTCCGTTCCTGGCCTAGGCTCTTCCTGAGCTTCCTTTGGGGGAAGAGCAGATTAATCCTTCTTCCACGTTGGAGATATTTTATTTTATTTTATTTTACAGGCAGAGTGGACAGTGAGAGAGAGAGAGAGAGAGACAGAGAGAAAGGTCTTCCTTTTGCCGTTGGTTCACCCTCCAATGGCCGCCACAGCCGGCGCGCTGCAGCCGGCGCACCGCGCTGATCCGATGGCAGGAGCCAGGTACTTATCCTGGTCTCCCATGGGGTGCAGGGCCCAAGCACTTGGGCCATCTTCCACTGCACTCCCTGGTCACAGCAGAGAGCTGGCCTGGAAGAGGGGCAACCGGGACAGAATCCGGCGCCCGACCGGGACTAGAACCCAGTGTGCCGGCGCTGCTAGGCAGAGGATTAGCCTATTGAGCCGCGGCGCCGGCTCCACCTTGGAGATTTACCAGCAAGTTGTAGCTCTTGCTTGCAACTTTTCCATAATTTCCATTGAGCCATATCCACATTCATAAACCTGCGAGGACCAACAGCAGCTCAGTCACTGAACACACCACTGTGCCAGGAGCATCATCTACATTTTCCTTCAAAAGAAAAAAAGATTTATTGGGACCAGCTTGTGGTAAAGACGGTTAGGTAGCCATCTACAGCTCTGGCATCACATACTGGCAATGATTCAAGTCCCGGCTGCCCCACTTCTGATCCAGCTCCCTGTTAATGCTCCTGGGAAAGTGGTGGAAGATGGCCCAAGTGTTTAGGCCCCTGCACCCACGTAGGAGACCAGGAGGAGGCTCCTGGCTCCTGGCTTCAATCTGGCCCAGCCCCAACCACTGTTAGGAGTGAACTAGCAGACGGAATCTCTACCTTTCAAATAAGTAAAATAAGCCGGCGCCGCAGCTCATTAGGCTAATCCTCCGCCTGCAGCGCCGGCACACTGGGTTCTAGTCCCGGTTGGGGCGCCGGATTCTGTCCCGGTTGCCCCTCTTCCAGGCCAGCTCTCTGCTGTGGCCCAGGAGTGCAGTGGAAGATGGCCCAAGTGCTTGGGCCCCGCACCCCATGGGAGACCAGGATAAGCACCTGGCTCCTGCCACCGGATCAGCGCGGTGCGCCGGCCGCAGAGCGCCAGCCGCGGCGGCCATTAGAGGGTGAACCAACGGCAAAAGAAAGACCTTTCTCTCTCTCTCTCTCACTGTCCACTCTGTCAAAAAATTAAAAAAATGTTTTTAAAAGGGTTTATTTATTTATTTTCTTACTTGAAAGGCAGAGTTACAGAGAGGGAATGACAGAGAGAGAGAGAGATCTTCCATCTGCTGGTTTACTCCCCCAAAAGGCTGGGCCAGGAGAAAGCCAGGAGCAAGGAGTTTCTTCTGGGTCTCCCACATGGGTGGCAAGGACACATCTTTTGCTGCTTTCCCAGGTGCATTAACAGGAAGCCAGACTGGGAGTAGAGCAGCCAATATTCAGACCAGGGCTCATACAGAATGCTGGCATTCCAGGTAGTGGCTTAACCAACTGCGCCACAATGCCAGTCCCTACATGTTCTTTTTTTTTTTTTTTTTTTAAGCTTTATTTATTTATTTGAAAAAGGCAGAGTTAGAGAGAGATCTTCCATCTGCTGGTTCATGCCCCAGACGACCAAAGTGGCCAGGATGGGCCAGGCTGAAGCAGGAGTTTCATCCAGGTCTTTCAAACATTTGGGCCATCCTCCGCTGGTTTCCCAGGCACATTAACAGAGAGCTGGATCAGAAGTGGAGCAGCCAGGACTCGAACCAGTGCCCATATGGGTCACTGGCATTTCACAAGTGGTGGCTTAACCCACCACAACACAATGCTAGCCCCGCATTTTCCCTTGATCTTCACAATGGCCACAAGAGAAGAGACCTCTTGAGGTCTTACTTACAGGAGGTGGAGTTGGCCTCAGCCTTGCTGGGTCTGCCTCTTGGCCCTTTGCCAGATGGCTATTCCTCTGGGCTCCCAGCCCTGATGGTGAGAGAATGCCCTGGAATGATGAATGAAGAGCACTTGGTGAGCTGCAGAGCATTGTGCACACAGGGCTGCTATGGAGTTATTACTGGCTCTCTTTTCCCCACTATTACTGGGAGATGGGACCCAAGTCTTCAATTGTTTTTGCATCTACAAATAATACCAATATGGGCTTTTCTTTAGGTTCTTGGTTGATAATTACCAGCTGCTATCATTCTAGTCATTAAGGACAAACAGGTGGGATCAGTCAACAAGATCTTAGCCACACAGAAAAGACAACAATGTTGAGAATTAGTTTTCTTGTTGGCTTGGTCATTGCCCAGTTTTCCTTGCCATTATGATTTTTGTTGTTGTCATATTTTCAGTGTTCTCCCCAAAGAAATAAGAGGAGAGAATCCAAGACAAGCAGAAAAAATCACTCAAACACAATTCCTCAGCAGCAAAACTACCTGAATGCCAATCTCAACTCTTTGTCACCTGTAGGAGTTTCTCAGAAGCCACACACCCACCCTGCCATAACAGCTTCTCCCTCTAGCAGGCTCTCCCGGCTCTGCCAGGTACTCCACTCTGTTTACTCTTCTCTGCTTCCAAAGGGGGTCACTTCTCTCTTGTATTTTTAAAGAACATATTATTTTATTTATTTAAAAGGCAGAGCTACAGAGAGAGGGACACACATACACAGTGAGAGAGACAGAGAGAGAGAGAGAGAGAGAGAGAGAGAGATCTTCCATCTGCTGTTTCACTCCCCAAATGGCTACAACAGAGCCAGGAGCTTCTTCAGGGTCTCCCACGTGGGTACAGGGGCCAAGACTCAGGCCATCTTCCTCTGCTTTCCCAGGCACATTAGCATGATCAGAAGTGGAGCAACTGGGACTCAAACCCAACGCCCATATTGTATGCAGGCATTACAGGCAGTGACTTTACCCACTACTCCATAACACCAACCCTGAACTTTGTTTTTTAATGTACTAATATTTGTTGGGCAACCACTCCTGTGTTTAGAATTGCAGTGACTTTATAATTCTTTAAAATGGAGAAAGTAATTTTTTCATAAATATTAAGATCTTCTAAAATATTAGAATTTCTAAGAATAAGCATATAATGCTATTATAACCAGAAAAATAACATTTTCTTTATTTTAATTTTATTGATATATATTTACATATATAATTAAAACATACTCATTTAAATGTACAACTTGATGAGCTTTTTGTTTTAAAATTTTAGCTATTTATTTCATTTTGTTTGAAAGGCAGAGAGACAAAGATAAACAGAGACAGATCTTCCATCTGCTGGTTCACTCCTTGGATGCCAGCAATGGCCAGGGCTGGGTCAGGCCAATGCCAGAAGCCCAAAATTCAGTTCGTATCTCCCACATGGAGGGCAAAAATCCAAGTATTTGAGCCATCATCTTGAAGAACCTTAAAAATCAAACCAAGATGGAGTGACTAAAGCTAACACTATTAAAAACAGGAAGTCACCTTTGCCCCAAATAAAATTAAAGTTTAAAAATTATAGCCCTAAACTTTTTCCCCAGAGCTAAAATTAGGTGCAGCTATAAAAATAAGGGACCCTATGCTTAGCTAGCTGCAACACTTGTGCCTGGCTGTGCTAAGACCTAACCCAGTTTGTATGCCTCCTAATACTCAAATAACGGTGTGGGAAGCGGGACGCTGCTCTCCCTCCAGGGGAACGAAGGGAGCGAGACGCGTCCCCCTCAGGGTGAACAAGATGACCCTGACAGGGAAAGGAACTGCTAAAGAAGTAAACAACAAAATGGCGACGAGGTGCATGCCTCCCATGTGATCCCGTAGCTGATTGGATAGAAGACGCATGCCTTTCACATGATCAGCTCACGGATTGGAATGCTGTGTGCATGGACACTATAGTGCTTTCGATTGGTCGCTGCGGGTATATAAACCGTGTGGCTTTGTGCTGGGGGCGCTCTCTGGACTCCCGAGTTCAGGAGGCCCGTCTGCACAGACGCCGAATAAATCCTCTTGCTTTTTGCATCAGCTGGTCTGGACTCTGAGTCTTTGGGGTGTGCCTCTCGACGTGTTAGCATCCTCACTCAGAGGGTCTAACAATCTGCTGCCTCCCAGGGTGTGCACTGGCAGGAAGCAGGATCAGAGGTGTAGCAGGTGGGACATGGACCAGCCACTCCAATAAGCGAGAGTCTCATGCGGCATCTTAACTACACTAACTGAACTGATGTGCCACACTCCAGTCCCTGCTTGATACATTTGGACAAATACATACCTCTGAGAACCTACCACCACAATCAAGATAAAAATTTCCATTTTCACCAAAAGTTCACTGTGTCCATTTGCCATCAATACTTGCCAACCCTCCCCACCGGCAAACACAGATCTGATTTTATTCACCATAGACTAACTGTGTCTGTTCTACAACATCATTTTTTGCATTTGCATTCTTTCATTTAGAATGTTTTGTTTTTATTTTATTTGAAGGTTTATTTTATTTATTTAAAAGGCACAGTGACAGAGAGCGAAAGAGATCCTTTATTCACTGGTTCACAGGCCACAATGGCTGAGTCTGGACCAGACTTAAGCCAAGAGCCAGTAACTCCATCCAGGTCTCCCACATTAGTGGCAGTGGCCCAAGTATTTGGGTCACCTTAGGCTGCTTTCCCAGGCATGTTAGAAGGGAGCTCGATTGGTGGGGCCGGTGCTGCGGCACAGTGGGTTAACGCCCTGGCCTGAAGCGCCGGCATCCCATATGGACGCAGGTTCAAGACCCGGCTGCTACACTTCCTGTCCAGCTCTCTGCTATGGCCTGGGAAAGCAGTAGAAGATGGCCCAAGTGCTTGGGCCCTTGCACCCACATGGGAGACCTGGAAGAAGCTCCTGGCTTTGGATTGGCACAGTTCCAGCTGATGTGGCCATTTGGGGAGTGAACTTTCGGATAGAAGATCTCTCTCTCTCTCTCTGCCTTTCCTCTCTCTATGTAACTCTGACTTTCTAATAAATAAACAAATCTAAAAAAAAAAATAAATAAAAAGACAGGAGCTCGATTGGAAGCAGAGCAGCCGGGACTCAAAACAACACTCTGATATTGGATGCCAGAGTTGCAAGCAGAGGCTTAACTCACTGTGCCACAGCATCTGTCAGCGCTCAGCTCTCTGCTCTTTGCTGAGTTGCCCACCTGGCCTGCCCATTCAACCATGTAACCTCGCTCTCCCCCAAGTCTGAGTGACTGGACACTCTCTATCTGTTCCTTCCGTTCTGACGGATAAAGCCTTATTTCACAAAGAAAAAAATTATCTATCTTGTTATGTAAATCAGTAGTTTTTTGTTTTATTATTATGTAGTAGTATTTCCTTGTAGGAATATATTACAATCTATTCATCCATTCCCCTTTCATGGACATTTGGTTTGTTCCAAGATGTTTTTCTTTTTAATTAACACATATTCTTTTTTTTTTTTTTTTTTTTTTTTGACAGGTAGAGTTAGACAGTGAGAGAGAGAGACAGAGAGAAAGGTCTTTCTTCCTTTGGTTCACTCCCAAATGGCCGCTATGGCCGGAGCTATGTAGATCCAAAGCCAGGAGCCAGGTGCTTCCTCCCGGTCTCCCACGCGGGTACAGGGCCCAAGCATTTGGGCCATCCTCCACTGCCTTCCCGGGCCACTGCAGAGAGCTGGACTGGAAGAGGAGCAACCAGCACTAGAACCCAGCACCCACATGGGATACTGGTGCCAAAGGCGGAAGATTAACCAAGTGAGCCACGGCGCTGGCCCCACACATACTCTTAAAAGACTTGAAAAACAAGGGACTGGCACTGTGGAGTAGTGTGTAAAACCACCACCTGTGGTGCTGGCATCCCATATAGGCGCCAGTTCAAGACCTAGCTGCTCCACTTCTGATCCAGCTCCCTGCTAATGTGCCTAGGAAAGCAGCAGAAGATGGTCCAAGTACTTGGACCCCTGCACCTACATGGGAGACCCAGAAGAACCTCCTGGCTCCTGGCTTCAGACTGGCCCAGCTCCAGCCATTGTGGCCATTTGGGGAATGAACCAGCAGATGGAGGTCTCTCTCTCTCTAATTCTGCCTTTGAAATAAATGAATCAATTTTTAAAAATTTAAAAATTTGGAGAGAAAAACAAATGGAGGAAAAATAAACTCCAATCCCATTAACCAAAGGCAATTATCATTAACATTGGGATCTTTTGTTTTTTTTTTTCCCCCTCTCTGGACAATGAGAATTTCAACTCGAGCAGCCTGACTCCAGAGCCCATTTTTTTTTTTTTATTTAAGATTTATTTTTTTATTTGAAAGGCAGAGTGACAGAGAGGGAGAGACAGAAAAAGAGAGAGAGAGAGAGGATAGATCGTCCATTCTCTGATTCATTCCCAGAATGGGCTGATCTAGGCCAAAGCCAGGAGCCAGGAACTCCATCTTGGTCTCCCATGCGGGTGGCAGGGACTCAAGTATTTCAGCCATCATCTGCCACTTGCCAGGCTTGGAGTAGTCAGGACTCAAACCAGCCACCCGACATGGAATGCGCACACCTCAAGCAGTGGCTTATCCAAAGCAGCACAACGCAGCCTCCAGGGCCCATCTTAAACCCTAAGTGCTAGAACGCTGATGCACCCCTTCTGCTTCTCCACAAAGTCTTTGTGGGTTTCCTTACATCCTCTGGACTGTACAGTCTGCCCTGGAGAATGTTTGATTTGATGTTATACATGATGGCCTATGACCCTTCGACCCAAGGAAGCGGTTAATGGTAATGATCTAAAGGGGACCAGAAATAAACTTTTACTTGCAAATATATCACATAGCAGACTCAAAATTCTGGCTGCTCTGAGGGTGGGAAAACACCCCCTGCTTCCAGGGGCTGGTGTGAGGAGTAAATGAGCAATACAGATTCACCGAGAGTGCTTACCCCAAAGCATGGTACCTGATAAGCACTCATTAGAGGGGAACTGTCAAAGGGCCTCCATCCAGGAAACTTGAGACCCAGTGGGTTAATTATCTTCAGACAGAAAACAACTCTGACTTCCCCAGACAGCCTGGGAGGAGAGAAACCCAAACAGACAGTTACAGTTCAGCTAAAACAGAGCTAATCTTTAATCTTTTATGGATACGTGTAATACATTAACTATTATAGCCTGTCCCCTTGAGGCACCTCAACACCTGGTCAAGCAGAGGCTGGGTTGGGCTGGCTGGGCTAAGTGGAAGGGAACAAGTAAATAGGATAATTACCCCTCTGCAGCAGACTTTCTTAGGCCCCTGCCTTGAGATGACACGGCTAATGCTGTCTGTCACACAGGGGCCAGGATAGGGAGAACTCTTGAGTCAGCACCCAGGGAACAGCACACATGAAATGACCTGAGATGCTTTACCTGTCTTTCAGCAACCCAAACTCCTTAAGACCAAGGGTTGAATCATTTCTTATTTGTCACTGGGTGTTTGCTGTTAGTGGTTACTATTAATAACGATGCTGTCATTATCATAATAGGGAAAACAATTCAAAGGTGCAGAATTACTAAGGCGAGGTGTCTCCAAGAATTATGAAATCATAAAGTTCAACTAATGAATTATCTCAACTCTAAAACACTTTTTTTTTTTTTTAATTTGAGAGGTAGAGCTACAGATAGGGAGAGATAGAGAGAAAGGTCTTCCATCCCCTGGTTCACTCCCCAAATGGCCTCAATGCCCAGAGCTGGACCGATCTGAAGCCAGGAGCTAAGAGCTTCTTCCTGATAAGCAGGGTCTCCCACACAGGTGCAGGGGCCCAAGCAGTTGGACCATCTTCCACTGCTATCCCAGACCATAGGCATAGAGCTGGATCGGAAGAGAAGCAGTCAGGACACAAACCAGCGCCCATATGGGATGCCGGTGCTGCAGGTGGAGGCTTAGCGTGCTACATCCAAAGCACTGGCCCCTATGACATACATTTTGTGTGCATGTTGATCAGTCTTCAACTTACAATACATGCATTTCTCTACTGACTGAGATTCTGTTATTAAATAAACACTGTGACTTAGGCGTACACAGTGTCCAGGAATCAAGGAAACAAAATACTTCGACTTCCTGCTCTGGGCAAAAATTCTTTGTGCCACAGCCTGGACTTCAGTATGTTTACTAGAAGGAAGTTTACTTCTTCTTCAGACCCTCCTTCCTGTAGTGGACACCATTACTGATCAGCTGTTCCTTGTGTGAAGCTGAAATCTGTCTCCTTATAATTTCCTTCCAGCAGTTCTAGCCCTGACTCTGGAACTACACAAAATTAGTCAAAATTTTCTTAGGAAAAATTTTTTTAGACTGTTATGAACTGAATGTTTGTGTCTCTCCATAGTGCGTATGTTGAGTCCTAGCTCTCTGTGTGGTGGGGAGGTCTTCGGGAGGTAATTAGGTCATGAGGATGGAGTTCTTATAAAAAGAAACACAATTGCTGGGTAAAGCCTCCGCCTGTAGTGCTGACATTCCATATAGGTACCAGTTCGAGTCCCGGCTGCTTCTCTTCTGATGCTTTCTGCTATGACCTGGGAAAGCAGTGGAAGATGGCCCAAGTGCTTGGGTCCCTCCACCTGCATGGGAAGAAGCTCCTAGCTCCTGGCTTCAGACTGTTCCAGCTTGAGCCATTGCGGCCATTTGGAGAGTGAACCAGGGGATGGAAAACCTCTCTCTCTTTGTTTCTCTCTCTCTCTGCCTCTGCCTCTGTGTTTCTGTAACTTTGCCTTTCAAATAAATAAATCTTAAAAGAAAAACACAAGGGAGCAAACTGTTGAAATCCTTACTTAATGTATACTAAGCTGATCTTCTGTATATTAAGATAATCGAAAATGAATCTTGATGTGAATGGAAGGGGAGAGGGAGTGGGAAAGGGGAGGGTTGTGGGTGGGAGGGACGGTATGGGGGGGAAGCCATTGTAATCCATAAGTCGTACTTTGGAAATTTATATTCATTAAATAAAAGAAAAAAAAAAGGAGAACAAAAAAAAAAAAAAAGAAAGAAAAACACAAAAGAGATAGCTTTTCTTTTGGTACTGTGAGGGTACAGGATGACAGCTGTCTACAACCAGGAAGAGTTCCCTAATCAGACACCAGCTTTGTCAGCACCTTTTTTTTTTCCCCCAAAGATTTATTTATTTATTTGAAAGGCAGAGTTACAAAGAGGCAGAGGCAGAGAGAGTCCTCTATCTGCTGGTTCTTCCCCAAATGGCTGTAATAGCCGGAGCCGGGCCGATCCGAAGCCAGGAGCCAGGAGCTTCTTCTGGGTCTCTCACGGATACAGCATCTGGGCCATCCTCTCCTGCTTTCCTAGGCCACAGCAGAGAGCTGGATTGGAGGTGGAGCAGCAGGGACTCGAACTGGCACCCATATGGGATGACAGCAATGTAGGTGGTGGCTTTACCCACTACGCCACAGCGCCGGCCCACTGTGTCACCCCTCTTTGTCAGCACCTTGATTTTGGATTTCTCAGCCTCCAGTACTAAGACAAAATTTGTTGTGTCAGCCCCCAGTCCATGGTAACTGATGAGCACAGTGAGAACTAAAACAGAGCAAAGTCTTAGGACAGTACATCTCTGAAGCCAGACAGATCTGGATTTTTGTCCTGATTCTGGGCTTGCCTGTAACCTTCACTGAACTGTTTCCTCATCTGTAAAGTCAGCTAAAGTGCCCATTGTTGTGAGAATTACATGAGAAAAATAGGTATAACATATTTGGCACCTGATGCTCGGTAAATCCTCTTCTCCTCCCCTCTCCTCAGTCCCCACTGGCTTTGTCATATTTTTATACATTGGAAGATTGATGTCCTGTTCCACCTTTGCCAAGTCTTTTCCAAGTTAAATATTCTCCAGTTCTTAAACCACTCTCCTCAAAATAACTCTGATTCCTTGCATGCCTACAATATACAGTACAGGCACCATTGAAAGTCTAAGAAGTTAACTAATTCGCTTAGGATCAAACAAGCAGTACCAAGATTCAAGTCTAGAGTAGTCTGGCTCTAAAGTCACACCCTCGATTCTAGATCATATAGCAGTATGTCCACATGTGGACTTTTAAATGTCCTAGGAGCAACATTTCAAAAAGTGAAAAGAAATGGTGAAATTACATTTAATACGTTATTTTTACTTAACCCAAATTTTCAAAATAGCATCATTTCAACATGTATTTAATATAAAAAATTATTGAGGGGCCAGTGTTGTGGTACAGTAGGTTAAGCTGCCACTTGGCAATACATGCATCCTACACTGGAGTTCAAATCCCAGCTGCTCCATTTCTGACACTGATCGCTTGCTAGTGTTCCTGGCAAACAATGTCCCAGTACTTGGGCCCCCGCCACCCACATGGGAGATCGGGATGGAGTTTCAGGCTCCTGGCTTTGGCCTGGCCCAGCCCCAGCTATTGCAGACATTTGGGAGTGAACCAGCAGATGGAAGATCACTTTCTTTCTCTGCCTCTTGCATGCTTGCTGTGCCTTTCAAATAGATAAATAAAGCTTTAAAAATTATAGAGTTTTTTCTTTTTGTACTAAGTTTTGAATATCCAGTGTGTATCTTACAGTATATCTCAGTTTGGATTAGCCACATTTCAAGTAGCTAATAGCTACACATGGCTCTTGGGTATCATATTAGCACATATCTAAAAGAAAGGTGAGGGGGCTGGCATTGTAGTACAGCAGGTTAAGTTGCCACTCACAATGCTGGCATCCCATATATGTGCTAGTTTGAGTCCCGGCTGCTTCACTTTCAATCCAGCTCCCTGCTAATGTGCCTTAGAAAGCTGCAGAAGATGGCCCAAGTCCCTGGGCTCCTGCCACCAGTGTGGGAGACCTAGATGGAATTCCAGGCTCCTGGTTTCAGCTTGGCTGAGTCACAGTCATTGTGGCGATTTGGGTAGTGAACCAGCAGGTGAAAGCTCTCTTCTCAGTCTCTACCTCTATTTCTGTAACTTTGTCTTTCAAATAAATATTTAAAAAAAAAAAAAGGGGGGGGGGGAGGTGAGTGTCCCAGCCTGGAATTTAAGGACTTAGGCTTCACTGTATCTAGTGCTAAATGTAGAAGACCAAGGAAATCATTTGATAACCCTTCTGCTGCTATCAGATATACCAATAATTTTCTCAACAAATACAGTACAGCCAGCACCATACCTGCAGGTTCTGCATCTGAGGATTCAGCAAACTGCAGATTGAAAACATCTGGGGGAAGATTGCATCTGTACTGAGTGCACACAGACTTTTCATTATTCCCTCAACAATATAGTACAACTATTTATGTAGCACTTACATTATATTTGGTATTACAAGTAATCAAGAGGTGACTTAAACTCTATGGGAGGATGTTCATGAGTTATATGCAAATACCACACCATTATACATAAGGGACTTGAGCATCCATGGATTTTGATATCTGAGCCAGGTAATGGAAAGAATCCCTCTATGGATGCATGAAGACAGGTGTATTTATCCAGTTCTAGTCCTGGCTGCTCCTCTTCCAATCCAGCTCTCTGTTATGGCCTGGGAAAGCAGTAGAAGATGGCCCAAGTGCTTGGGCCCCTGCACCTACATGGGAGACCGAAAAGAAGCACCTGGTTCCTGGCTTCGGATCGGCATAGCTCCAGCCTTTGCGGCTATCTGGGGAGTGAACCAACAGAAGGAAGACCTCTCTCTCTGTCTCTCTCACTGTCTGTAACTCTACCTCTCAAATAAATAAAAATATTTTTTTAAATATTTACTTATTTATTTCAATGGCAGAGCAACAGAGAGAGAAACAGAGGAAGATTTTCCACCCGTTAGTTTATTCCACAAATGGCGCAATAGCCAGGGCCAGGCCAGGCCAAAGCCAAGAGCCAGGAACTCCATCCTGGTCTCCCAACTAGAGGGCAGGGGCCCAAGTATTTGGGCCATCATCTGCTGCCTCTAAGGAGCATAAGCAGGAAGCTGGATAGGAAGTAGAAGAGCTGAGGCTCAAATCAGCTCTTGGATATGGGATGCCAGAATCACAAGCAGTGATTTAACCTGCTGCACCCCAACTCAGGCCCTGGAACTTATACTTTTTTTTTTAAAGAGCTATTTACTTATTTGAAAGGCAAAATTAGAGAGAGAAAGGTCTTCTATCCACTGGTTCCTTCCCCAAATGGCCTCAACAGCTGGGGTTGGGCCAGGCGGAAGCTGGAAGCCAGGAGCTTCACTTGGACTTCCCATGGAGTACCAGGGGTCCAACCACTTTGGGTCACCTTCTGCTGTTTTTCGTGGCCATTAGCAGGGAGCCAGATGGGAGGTGGAGCATCCAGGACTTGAATGGCACCCATGTGGGATGCTGGCATTGAAGCCAGTGGCTTAACCTGCTACTTTATAGCACCAGCCCCAGAAATTTGTAATTTCTTTTCAAAGATTTATTTATTTTATTTGAAAGGCAGAGCTACAGAAAGGCAGAGGCAGAGAGAGGGAGAGAGGTCTTCCATCCACTGGTTCACTCCCCAGAAGGCCGCAGCTGCGCCAATCCGAAGCCAGGATCCAGGGGCTTCCTCTGGGTCTCCCACGCAGGTCCAGGGGCCCAAGGACTTGGGCCATCTTCCACTACTTTTCTAGGTCATAGCAGAGAGCTGGATCAGAAGTGGAGCAGCCAGGACTCAAACCACTACCCCTGTGTGATGCCGGCACTGTAGGCAATGGCTTTACCTGCTACGCCACAGCGCCAACCCCAGTAACTTATAATCTTAATGGGAGGCAACATACGAAAAACAATTGCTAGTGTGTCACCTAGTCAAATGTACTGTGAAGAAACACACAGTAGGGTATGGAGGCAGGAAAGATAGTGGATTACAATTTTATTGATTGATTGATCTTTTAAAGATTTACTTATTCATTTAAAACAGCCACAGAAAGAGAGGGAGAAACAGAGAGAGATCTTCTATTCACTGGTTCACTCCCCAGATGGCTGCAATGGCAGGGGCCGGGCCAGGCTGAAACCAGGAGCCAGTAGCTTCTTCTGGGTCATCCACCTGGATGGCAGGGTCCCACGCACTTGGGCCATCCTCTGCTGCTTTTCCCAGACCATTAACAGGGAGCTGTATTAGAAGTGGAGCAGCTAAGAAACAAACCGATGCCCATATGAAATGCTAGCACTGCAGGTGACAGCTTTACCCTTTACTCCACAACACCAACCCCTGCAGTTTTATTTTAAAAACTTATTTAAAATAAATAAATAAGTGTAGGGGGGGAGAAGATATTTCTTCTCTTTGGTGATTCACTCCCCAAATATCTGAAACAGCCAAGGCTAGGTCAGGCTGAAGCCAGGAGCCCAGAACTCCACCTGGGTCTCCCATGTAGGTGGGTGGCAGGGATACATGTGGGCCATCATTTGCTACCTCTCAGATGCATTAGCAGGAAGGTGAGGCGGAGCAGCCAGGATTTGAACCAAGTATTCTGATATGTGATATGGGCATCTCAAACAGCAGTTTAACCCACTACCACAACACCTGCCCCATGGATTGCGCTTTTTAAATAGGTGGTCAGGGAAGTCATCACTAATAAAAAGGAGAGTTAAGCAGAGACCAAAAGGCAGCAAGGGAGTGGATCCTGCATTTCAGAGGGAGAAGGGAAATCCCAAGCAGTTTGTACAACTGCCAAAGACTTAAACTGATGGCCGGCGCTGTGGCTCACTTGGCTAATCCTCCACCTGCGGCGCTGGCACCCCGGGGTTATAGTCCCGGTTGCTCCTCTTCCAGACCAGCTCTCTGCTATGGCCGGGAAGGGCAGCGGAGGATGGCCCAAGTGCTTGGGTCTCTGCACCCGCATGAAGGAGTAAGTACCCAGCTCCTGGCCTCGGATCAGCACAGCACTGGCCGTAGCGGCCATTAGGGGAGTGAACCAACAGAAGGAAGACCTTTCTCTCTCTTTCTCACTCTATAACTCTCTCTCTCACTGTCTAACTCTGCCTGACAAAAAATTTTAAAAAAATTAAAAATTAAAAAGACTTAAACTGAGGGTATCCCTGACATATTCAAGTTGTGTGGATGGGGGGGGGCAGGGATGGGCTCAGAGGAGGATGGTTGACAATGTCTTATCAGATAGGTAACGGGATGAGAGCTGCTCATATAGGTTTAATAAGGATTTTGGCTTTTTCTCTAAGTGAAGACTGCTATAAAGTAATGAGGACACTGGAGATAATAGGACAGAAAAGCAATGGTTCTACCTGTTATCTGTTGCATAGGCTATGTGTATCGGAAGCAGCTAACACAAAGCAGCTCTTTCCTACAGAACTAGGTTGTAACGCTAAGGTTGAGAATCAAACATTGAGTATAATAGGAAGGTAGGGCCATTTAAATTCTCATTAGACCATTCCAGAAAGCTGTTGAAGGAACAGTGTTTGTATGTGTGTGTGTTGTGATCCACGTGAATAGTCTGCTGTGCAGATGCAGGCTGTCCAAATACTGGTCTTCCTTTCAGACCAGTCTAGTGATTGGCTGGGAAACATTAAATACATGAACTCTTCCCCTCTTTTGCTATCACTAACCATAATAATTGGGGGAAACTCACTGTGGGGGAAAGAATCCATAAATTCAGAAGGCAGCATGGTAAAGAGATGACCTTGGTGTCAGGAAGAACCAAATTTGAATTTGAGTTCTGTCATTTACTGGCTGTGTGCCCTTGGGCAAGCTACTTTACCTTCCTGAATCTCTTTTCCCTCCTCTGTAAAGTGGAGAAAGGTACTATCTTTCAGTAGCATTTGGCATTTTTACACACATGTAAGTGGCTGGTGTGTAGCAACTGTTCAATAATTAGTAGCTTTGGGATGTGTTCAATACATATAAAAAACATCTTTAAAGAAAACACATGACTCCTCCCTTCAATCTATCCAGGGAGATGAGATATGCACAAAATATATTCAATAAGGTAGAATGTACCTGCTGAATATAAAATAGCGCTACCATTAATTGAATGCTTATACAGCCAAGTGGTGTGCTAAGCGCTTTCTATCTACCTCATTTATTTTTGCAACCTCCCTCTGTACTACTATTAGCTCTGCCTTACAAAAAAGGAAGCCGAGGCTCAGAGAGGGGAAGTGAATTGCCCAAGGTTGCACAGCTGTGAGGAGAGAGCCGCACAGCCTCAGCAGAGAAACCCTCCCCTGTATGTAACTCCTAGGCCTCAATCAGGTTTTACCATACTGCTCACTCATTTCCTGTCATTTTTATTTCTTTTAAATCTAACCTTACCTCAAAATGTCAGCTGAAATTTTGGTAAATACCACAGTGCCTCAAAGGAAGGAACCGCAGTTCTTTGGGCTTTATAAAACTGGTGTCTGCACAGGAAAACAGAGATTCAGCAACTTTACGACCTCCTCCGATCACCAACACGGAAAGTGCGCGCCTCTGCCCAATCGTGTGAGTCCCCAGGTTGGTCGGGGGGCACAGCCTAAGCTGGGGGGCACGAGCCCGTCCGACAGCCGTCAGAGTTCTGCGTAGGGCCAGTTCTCTTCCTATTCTGGACACTCTTTCCATGGGATCTTTTTAAAGTGATTAAAAAAAAACAAAAAAACAAAAAAACAAAAAAACAAAAAAAACCAAAACTTGTTTTAGAGACACGAGAGAAAGAGAGCAAGAGCACTCCAACCCATGGGTTCACTCACCAGATGCTGCACCTGCAGGCCGGGCCCACGCGGAGGCAAAGCGCCATCAGTCACTCTTACGCCTTCCAGCACAACCTGTGAGGCGTGAGGCTATGCCCACTTCCCTCCCCTGAACTTCGCCATGTTGGGTCCCATAGTACCTCATGCTCAGCGTGTCTACGCAGGAACTCATGTGTCCTGCCGCACCCATACTGTTTTCCAACTCGGAAAAACAAGTCCCATCACGGCCACCCAGCGCCGTGCGACTCCTCCGGTCCTCCATCTTTACCTCTGGCGTTTCATGAAATCATCCCATTTCTTACATTAAAAAAAATTTTTTTTTCTCGGAGTTATTTCCCAGCCAGGGTTGTACAAAGCTCCTGTTTTTTTTTGTTTGTTTGTTTTTGTTTTTTGTTTTTTCCTCCACTCTCTCCTTTCCCAAGCTTTTCCCCACTTCACAGTCACGATTTCTGCATCCACTCACGTGATGATGGACACGCGCATTCTCTGCACCTCTTGGCTCTTGTAAACAGTGCTACGGCCAACGACAGCGTGCAAATATCTCTTCGAGGCGCTGCTTTTAACTGCCCAGAAGAGAGATTGCCGGGTTCAATCTTTTCAGGCACCTCCACCTTGTTTTCTATTTTATATTTTCTAGTTTACATTTCTATTTTACAGTGCACACAGTTTAGGGATAACCTCTTTCTTCAGTCTTATTAGCTCCAAGAGATTTCCTACACAGAACATCTCCAGGTCCTCGAACTTGAAGAAAATACATGGTTTCCTAGAGGTCAGCCTATGACGTCACAGCCGCGCAGCTCTGAGGAACGCCCCAGAGGCGGCCGCCGGGGGCCGTACGGCGGCACTGTGTCCTGCGCATGCGCGTCTGCTTGCCCGGCCTCCGAAAAGCGCTTTGGGCCCTCTCGGCACCCTTACCTTACAGGGAGGCGGTGCCGAGGTTCGTGCGTCTTGGGACTTCCTGCTGCAGCAGCGAGAACGAGCGGAAAAGGTGGCTGAGGGCGGGCTGGAGTGATCTGCAGGCTGGGGACTAGTTATCACTAAGAGGCGGTGACATGCGTGGATGAATATAATTCCAGGCTTTGTGAGAAGTTAGAGTGCCCGTGGAGGTGCCTTTGTAGTGTAAGTGCGCTTGTGTTCTGGTTGCGGCCTTAGAAGGACCTAAACCATCATTTTAAGAGAGCGTCACGCTTGTACGCGGCTCGTTTTAAAGAAAACCTGGTCTGGTGCAGGCTCTGCCACTGACTGTGCGTGTCTTCGAATCTCAGTGGCCTCATCTGTAAACCGGTTCTGTAGACCTTTCTTCTGAGTGTTATTGAACGTCTGTTATGTCATTTGAACCACGTGGCCTCGGAGTTAACGTTAAATATTGTTGGCTTCATTTTAGTTTTGATCCTTTGTCGGAGAGACAGGACTCCCCAAAGGCCGGACCTGAGAACGCCATCCAGGTCTCCCATGTAGGTGCCAGGGGACCAGCTATTCAGACCGTCATCTGCTGCCTCCCGTGGTGGGCGTTAGCAGGAGGCATAACGGGGACTCAAACCCAAGCGCTCCAGTATGAACTGTGGGAGTCCCAATAGGTGTCTTAAGCCACTGGGCCAAATGCTTGCCCCTGCCTTGTTCTATCATGAAGACTGAGTGCCAGGGTGAGGGGTTGCACAGCTTCCTAGAGATTGCACAGGGGGCTGCTGGAGATTTCAGAACTTGAGTTCTAGGGCGCAGCTCTGGCCGTTGCGGCCAACTGGGGAGTGAACCATCGGATGGAAGACCTTTCTGTCTCTACCTCTCTGTGTGGCTCGGTCTTTCAAATAAATAAAATGAATCTTAAAAAAAAAAAAAAAAGAACTTGAGTTCTGCTGTAGCTATGGGCAGATGTCCTTTTATGTTTCTGCCAGCAGTGCCTAAGATTAGCCATATAAAGATACTTGAAATGTTTTGAGATAATGAGTTGATTTCAAGACCAGCGCCACATTAGATCAGGTGTCCCTCCACTCCCCTGATGTATGACAGTTATAATTCTTTCCTAGGTGTATCCTGTGCCTTACCTGCCTGGGGAGCCTGAGTCCCCATTCTGTTGTCTTCCGCTTAATCAGCCAGACACCATGGAGGCACCTCCAGTCACCATGATGCCAGTCACTGGGGGCACCATTAACATGATGGAGTACCTGCTGCAGGGTAAGTGAACCAGAGAGTTTGAATTACCTGTTTTCCCCTTTTTTGTTCAGTTTTCCTGGAGGTGCAGAAAGCAACTTGCAGTTCCTGACACTGAATAGACAACAGCTGGGGTGAAGCCGCCACCTGCAATGTTGGCCTCCCACATGAATGCGGGTTCACATCCCAGCTGCTCCATTTCTGATCCAGCTCCCTGCTAATGGCCTGGGAAAAGGAGCAGAATATGACCCAAGAGCTTGAGCCCCTGCCACCCACATGGGAGACCCAGATGAAGCTCCTGGCTTGTGGCTTTGGCCTGGCAGCAGCAGATGGCCCAAGTGCTTGGGCCCCTGCACCCGCATGGGAGACCTGGAGGAAGCTCCTGGCTTTCGATCAGCTCAGCCCTGGCCATTGTGGCTATTTGGGGAGTGAACCAGCAGATGGAAGATCTCTTTCTCTGTAACTCTGATGTTCAAATAAATGAATCTTTTTTAAAAAAAGAAAGATAACATTTTTGGTTGCTGTTATTTTATTTATGTATTTTCATTCTCTGCAATTCAAAGCCAGTATTAGTACAAGAATATATTTGGGAAGTTAACGCAGGAAATAATACTCTCTATGATTTTATTATTTTTTATTTATTTGAGAGAGAGAAAAAATATCTCCCATCTGCTGGTTCTTTCCCCAAATGCTTGCAATGGCCAGGACTGGACTAGGGCTAGAACCAGGAACAGGGATTGCCATCCAGGCCTCCCATATGGGTAGCTGTGACACAGTTACCTGAGCCATACCTGCTGCCTTCCAGGGTCTGTGTTAACAGGAAACAGAAGTCACGAGCTGGAGCCAGGCATTAAATCCAGGCACTCTGATGTGGAATAATGCTCACCTTTCTTGTTTGCTCTGACATATTCGGTCAACGGCGTTTGACTATGTTCCCGGCCTTGGGGTCACAGCAATAGAGAAAGGTGACTAAAAACTCATGGTCGTAAGTTCTGGTGAAGAATAAAGCAGGGAAGTGCGCAGAGGCTGGTGGGAGAGATGCTATTTTATTTAGCATGATCAAAAAAGGCCTCTGTGATAAGAAACATTTGAGGAGAGACTTGAGTGAAGTGATAGGATAAGATACACAGAAATTTGGAAGAACATAGAGAAATACATTGTCAGATAGTTGGCATTTTTAGGGAGTAGCAGGAAGGTCACTTGGGCTGGAGAGGGAGATCAAGGCGGGGAGTGGAAGGAGACGGTGTTGGACAGGTAGCAGGGCCTTGTAGACGATGGTAAAGATGTGGATTTTATTCCGAATGAAACATGAAGTCACTGGAGCATTCTGAACAAAGGACACTCACTCCCTGCCTTATGTTCTGCAGTACTATGTGGCTGTTTTGTGAAGAAGAGAGGAAGAAAGCAAGGGTGGCTGCTATAAAGACCACACAAAAAGTCAAGGCAGTTTGAACTAGGTGCAAGTAATAAAGGCAGTCAAAGTGATTGGATATATATATATATATTTTATTTGACAGATAGAGTTAGTGAGAGAGAGCGACAGAGAGAAAGGTCTTCCTTCTGTTGTTTCACCGCTTAGATGGCCACTACGGCTGGAGCTATGCCGATCTGAAGCTAGGAGCCAGTGCTTCCTCCTGGTCTCCCATACAGGTGCAGGGGCCCAAGCACTCCTCCACTGCCCTCCCAGGCCACAGCAGGGAGCTGGACTGGAAGAGGAGCAACCGGGACTAGAATCCGGCGCCCATATGGAATGCCGGCGCCACAGGCA
The DNA here is from genome assembly GCF_051225735.1 of Oryctolagus cuniculus. NCBI lineage: Eukaryota > Metazoa > Chordata > Mammalia > Lagomorpha > Leporidae > Oryctolagus > Oryctolagus cuniculus. Next base: position 144,133,887 of record NC_142873.1, on the reverse strand, counting down.
GAGGATTAACCAAGAGAGCCACGGTGCCGGCTCCTGTTTTTTGGGTTTTGTTTTGTTTTGTTTTGTTTTAGGATTTATTTTTTTGAAAGAGTTACAGAGAGAGGTAGAGCCACAGAGAGAGAGAGAGAGAGAGAGAGAGCTCTTCCATTCTGCTGGTTCACTCCCCAAATGACCACAATGGCCAGAGCTGAGCTGATCGGAAGCCAGGAACTTCCTCCAGGTCTCCCATGCGGGTGCAGCGGCCCAAGTACTTGGGCCATCTGCTGCTGCCTTCCTAAGTGCATTAACGGAGTGGAATGGAAGTAGAGACAGCACCCATATAGGATGTTGGCATTGCAGGCAGAGGCTTAACCCACTGTGCCGCAGCACCAGCCATAAGGGGTTGGATTTTGCATTTATTTTAACAATATGGATTGTATGTAGGATGTGTGATTAGAATAAAAGGAATCAAAGATGATTGTGGGTTTTATGGCCTGGGCAACTGGAAGCAGAGTTACCATTTACTTTAATGAAGATGACTGCAGGAAGATTAGTTAAAGATGAACAGGTTGGGGCCAGGGTTGTTGCATAGCGGGCTAGGCCTCCGTCTGCGACGCTGGCATCCCATATGGGTGCCAGTTGGAGACCTGGCTGCTCCACTTCAATCCAGCTCCTTGCTAATGCACCTGGGAGGGCAGTGGAAGATGGCCCTAGTCCTTGGGTCCCTACACCAACGTGGGAGACCCAAAGGAAGCTCCTGGCTCCTGGTTTTGGACTGGCCCAGCCACGGTCATTGTGGCCATTTGGGGAGTGAGCCAGCAGATGGAGGATCTTGATCTATCTATCTCTCCCTCCTCCCTCCCTCCCCTCATTGCTCTGTAACTCTAACCTTTTTTGTTGTTGTTGTTAAGATTTATTTATTTATTCGAAAGTCAGAGTTACACAGAGAGAGGAGAGGCAGAGAGAGAGAGGTCTTTCATCCGATGGTTCACTCCCTAGGGGGCTTCCAAGTCTCCCATGCAGCTGCAGGGGCCCAAGGTCTTGGGCCATCTTGTACTGCTTCCCTAGGCCACAGCAGAGAGCTGGATCGGAAGAGGAGCAGCTGGGACTAGAACTGACGCCCATATGGGATACTGGCGCTTCATGCCAGGGCGTTAACCCGCTGCGCCAGAGCTCCGGCCCCTGTAATTCTAACTTTCAAAAACTAAAAAATAAATCTTAAAAAAAAAAAAAAAAAAAAAAAGGAAGCCCCAGGTCTAAGCCCCTGCTTTAAAAAAAAAAAAAAAAAAAAAAGATGAACAGATTGACATTGAATTAATTAAAATGAAGATGTTTGTTGAACATCCAAGTGGAAAAATTCAGTATACAATTGGATATATGAGTCTGTAGTCTATGAGATATAAACGTGGGAATCCTCAGGGGATACATAAAATAAAAAGCCGTGACACTGAAAAAGAATGTGTGTGTATAATTTATGTAAGAACTCTGTTAGATGTTGTCATAAGGCAGAAGGAAGCACTTCATTCTTCATTCTCTTTTAGTTAAATATATGACTTAAAAGGGAAACTTGATATTTGGCCTATTAAACGGAAGACTTATTGGCTGGAAATGGAAAATAATTGTTGAAATAAATGACGTGGTAATAGTATCACTATATTCTAGGTAAATAACTTTGCCTGTTAAAGGCTCTGGGCCTGTGGCCTGCCAGACATTAGCACTACTAGAGAAAGCCTAGATACTTTCTAGTGCCAAGTAAGAAAGTGTAAGAAACTGAAAGGGAACTACTTTCTGATAATGTTATGGAATACATTCAGACTCCTCTGAAGTCTCATGTGTTGGCCCTGTGCATTATAAAATACTAAGCTGTTTCTTTTTTTTTTTTTTTTTTTTTTTAATGTTTTGTTAACTTTTTGCTAATCCCGTGACTCATAATGAAAGATGGGCCTCAGGAGTCCTTTTTCCCTCCTTAGGAAGTGTTTTGGATCACAGTTTGGAAAGCCTCATTCACCGCCTACGTGGCTTGTGTGACAACATGGAACCTGAGACTTTCCTTGATCATGAGATGGTATTCCTTCTGAAGGGCCAGCAGGCCAGCCCATTTGTTTTGAGGGCTCGGCGCTCAATGGATAGGGCAGGGACACCCTGGCATCTGCGTTACCTGGGACAGCCAGAAATGGGAGACAAGAACCGCCATGCCCTGGTGCGAAACTGCGTGGACATCGCCACATCTGAGAACCTCACTGACTTCCTGATGGAGATGGGCTTCCGTATGGACCATGAGTTTGTTGCCAAGGGACACCTGTTCCGTAAGGGCATCATGAAGATTATGGTGTACAAGATCTATCGCATCCTGGTGCCAGGAAACACAGACAGCATCGAGGCCTTATCACTCTCCTATCTTGTGGAATTAAGTGTTGTTGCACCAGCCGGGCAGGACATGGTGTCTGATGACATGAGGAACTTTGCTGAGCAGCTGAAGCCTCTGGTTCACCTTGAGAAAATAGACCCCAAAAGGCTCATGTGACCAGGAAGATCTGTTTGTATTTGAGGACTAACCACACCTGTTAGAAAAAAGCAGGTGGTATGAATGCCCTGTTTCACCACTGGCAGCCAGGCCTCATCCTTCATGAAAGAGGACAGCAGTGTCATTTAGTTGGTTCCTTGCACTGTTTTTCTCATGTGGTGATTCGACTTATATGACAGCCTTTCTAAATTAAATGCTCAGGCTAGCATTGTGAATCTGGAATAAATTAGCTTTTGGAAAGAAAAATTTATCATTTGTGTTTGATATTTGTAACATAATATGAACTCTGTTATATGGTAATAAAGGCTATAAAGAGAAGTGTCTATAATTCTATGGTTTCAATTCTTTACTTCCCTACCCTGCTAATTTCCTTACCAATTGGAACAAAAAAAAAATGACAATTACTAGTTTTTTTTTTTAATTTTATTTATTTTTTTATTTTTTGACAGGCAGAGTAGACAGAGAGAGAGACAGAGAGAAAGGTCTTACTTTGCCGTTGGTTCACCCTCCAATTAGTTTTAATTTCAGTAGTGATGATGGATGATAGTTTTTAATCACATTTGTCACTGAAAAAATATTTTAAGGATTTATTTTATTTGTTTGAAATGCAGAGTTATAGAGAAAGAGAGGGAAAGACAGGGCGGGGGCAGGGGAGAGCTTCCATCTGCTGGTTCAATCCCAAATGGTGGCAGTGGCCAAGACTGGGTCTTGTAGGAGCCAGGAGCCAAGAGCTTTCTCTTTGCCTCCTATGTGGGTGTAGGGGCCCAAAGACCTAGGCCATCTTTCACTGTTTCCCCAAGTGAATTAGCAGGGATCTGGATTGGAAGTAGAGCAGCTTAGTCTCGAACCACCGTTAATATGGGATGCCAGTATTGCAGGTGGCAGTTTACCCCATTACCCTACAAAACTGGCTGCTGCCAAAAAATTTTTAAATGGTATTATCCAAGGAGATGTACTAGTTCTATTTTGGTATATATCTTTCTGGGTTTGTACTTGTTTATTTGAGAGAGAAAGAGAGCTCTTGTCCACTGCTTCACTTCTGAAATGCTCTCAGTGCCTGTGGCTGAAGTCAGGAGCTGAGAACTCAAAAATTGGGCTCACTGAATCTCACACGTGGGCAGCAGGAAACCAGTTACTTGAGCCATCACTGCTGCCTCCCAGGGTCTGTATTGGCAGGAAACTGGAATCAGGAGCCAGAGCTGGGAATCAAACCCAGGTACTTCAATGTGATATGTAGGCATTTTATTATTATTATTATTTATTTGACAGAGTTAGTGAGAGAGACAGAAAGGTCTTCCTTCTGTTGGTTCACCCCCCAGATGGCCACTACTGCTAGAGCTACGCTGATCTGAAGACAGGAGCCAGGTGCTTCCTCCTGGTCTCCCACACAGGTGCAGGGGCCCAAGCACTTGGGCCATCCTCCACTGCCTTCCCGGGCCACAGTAGAGAGCTGGACTGGAAGAGGAGCAACTGGGACTAGAACCTGGCACCCATATGGGATGCTGGTGCCACAGGCAGAGGATTAACCAAGCGAGCCACGGCGCTGGCCCCCAGGATGTAAGCATCTTAACCAAGAGATCAAATGCCTACCCTAGTTTTATTTGTAATAAGCTTATGTATATGAGATATATATTTTTAATTCCATATATGCTAGTTTGTAGCTCCCCCCCTTTTTTCATTAATTTGTTATTAACATATTTTCAGGATGTTAGCCCACAGTGTCTATTTTTCCCCCCAGAAACCTTTTATTTAAGGAATATAAACTTCATGCATTTCATAAATACAACTTTAGGAACATAGTGATTCTTCCCACTGTACCCACCCTCCCACCTGTACTCCCACTTTTCTTCTTCCTCCCTCTCCTCTTCCCATTCTTATTTTTTACTAAGATCTATTTTCAATTAACTTTATACACATAAGGTTAACTCTATACTAAGTAAAGTGTTCAACAAATAGTAAGAAAAGAAAAACTTCCTTAACAGTAGATTCAAGGGCTGTCCATAGTCATTGCATCTCAAAGTGTCAATTTCACTTCTATAGATTACCTTTTATGTGCTCTGTTAGTTACCACAGAACATATATTTGTCCTTTTAGGACTGGCTGATTTCTCTAAGTATGGTGTTTCCCAGTTTCATCCATTTTGTTGCAAACAACAGGATTTCATTTTTTTAAAACACCCCTGTAGTATTCCATGGTGTACATATCCCATAATTTTTTTTAATCCAGTCCAGTTAATGGACATTTGGGGTTTATTCTATATCTTAGCTGTTGTGAATTGAACTGCAATAAATATGGGGCTACAGATAACTCTTTCATATGCTGATTTCTTTTCCCTGCCCATTTCTTAATTGGGTAAATTCCTAGGAGTGGGGTAGCTGGGTCATATGGTAGGTCTATATTCAGATTTCTGAGGAATCTCCATACTGTCTTCCACAGTGGCTGCACCAGTTTACATTCCCATCAATAATGGATTAGGGTACCTTTTTCCCCACATCCTCGCCAGTATTTGTTGTTTATTGATTTTTGTATGAAAGCTATTCTGATGGGGGTGAGGTGAAACCTCATTGTGGTTTTGATTTGCATTTCCCTGATGGCTAGAGATCCTGAGCATTTTGTCATGTGTCTGTTGGCCATTTGGATTTCCTCTTTTGAAAAATGCCTGATTAAGTCCTTTGCCCATTTCCTTTCTTTTTTCTTTTTTTTTTTTTTTCTTAAAAAAGATTTTTATTTATTTATTTGACAGGTAGAATTACGGACAGTGAGGGGAAAGACAGAGAGAAAGGTCACTCCCACGGTTCACTCCCCAGATGGTTGCAATGGCCAGAGCAGCGCCTATCCAAAGCCAGGAGCCAGGTGCTTCTTCTCGGTCTCCCACGTGGGCACAGGGGCCCAAGCACTTGGGCCATCTTCCACTATTTTCCCAGACCATAGCAGAGAGCTGGATTGGAAGAGGGGCAGCCAGGACTAGAACCAGCGCCCATATGGGATGCCAACATCACAGGTGGAGGATTAACCTGTGCCATGGGGCTGGCCTGCCCATTTCTTAATTGGGTTTTGTTGTTGAATTTCTTGAGCTCTTTATATATTGTGGTTATTAATCCTTTCTCAGTTGCATTGTTTGCAAATAATGTCTCCCATTCTGTCAATTGCCTCTTCACTTTGCTGAGTGTTTCTTTTGCAGTGCAGAAGCTTCTCAATTTGATGTAATCCCATTTGTCAATTTTGGCTTTGATTGCCTGTGCAATCAAAATAAATCAAATAAATCAAAATAAAAGACCTCTGGGGTCTTTTATAAGAATTCTTTGCATAAGCCAATGTCTTGCAGGGTATCCCCAATGTCCTCTAATAATTTGATGGTACTAGGTCATAGATTTAGGTCTGTAATCCATTTTGAGTGGATTTTTGTTTAAGGTGTAAGGTAGGGGTCTTGAGTCATACTTCTGCATGTGGAGATCCAGTTTTCCTAGCACTATTTGTTGAAGAGATTGTCCTTGCTCCAGGGATTGGTTTTAGCTCCGTTGTCAAAGATAAGTTGGTTGTAGATGATTGGGTTGATTTCTGGTGTTTCTATTCTGTTCCATTGGTCTATCCATCTGTTTTTTGTAGCAGTACCAGGCGTTTTTTGATTATAACTGCCCTGTAATGTAATCTGGTATTGTGATGCCTCTGGCTTTGTTTTTATTGTATAAGATTGCTTTAGCTATTCAGGGTCTTCTATGTTTCCATATGAATTTCAACATTATTTTTTTCTAGATTTCTAGATCTGAGAAGAATGTTCTTGGTATTACATTGAATCTATAAATTACTTTCTGTAGTATGGACATTTTGATGGTACTGATTCTTCCAATTCATGAACATGGAAGATTTTTCCTGTGTGTGTGTGTGTCTTCTGTTTCTTTCTTTAATGTTTTGTAATTCTCATTATAGAGATCTTTGATGTCCTTGGTTAAGTTTATTCCAAGATTTTTGATTTTTTTTTTGCAGCTATTGTGGATGAGATTGATCTTAGAAGTTCTTTTTCAGCCATGGCATTGTCTGTGTAATCAAAGATTATTGAATTTTGTGTGTTGATTTTATATCCTGCCACTTCACCAAACTCTATTATGAGTTACAATAATCTCAGTGGAGTCTTTTGGATACCCTGTAGATAGAATCATGTCATCTGCAAATAGGGATAATTTGACTTCCTCCTTCCCGGTTTGTGTCCCTTTGATTTCTTTTTCTTGCCTAATGGCTCTGGCTAAAACTTTGAGGACTGTACTGAATAGCAATGGTGAGAGTGGGCATCCTTGTCTGATTCCAGATCTTAGTGGAAATGCTTCCAACTTTTCTCCATTCAATAGGATGCTGGCCATGGGTTTGTCATAAATTGCCTTGATTGTGTTAATTCTGGTAGAATTCAGCAGTAAAGCCATCTGGTCCTGGGCTTTTCTTTTTTGCTGATTCAATATCTTGGTTATTGGTCTGTTTAGGTTTTCTGTGTCTTCAGGGCTCAGTTTAAGCAGGTTGTTTTTGTTCAGGTATCTATCCATTTCTTCTAAGTTTCCTGATTTGTTGGCATACAGCTCTTTGTAGTAATTTCTGATGATTCTTTTTATTTCTATGGTAACTGTTGTTACATTTCCTTTTCCTTTTTCATCTCTAATTTTATTTATTTGAGTCTTCCTCTTTTTTTTTTTTTTTTTTTTTTTGTTTGTTTGTTAGTTGAGCCACTGGTATGTCAGTTTTGTTTATTTTTCCAAAAAACCAGGTTTTTGGGACCAGCGTGGTGGTGGTGTGGTAAAACCACTGCCAGCATCCCATAATCCCATATGGGTGCCAGTTCAAGACCCAGTTGCTCTGCTTCTGATCCAGCTCTCTGCTATGGCCTGGGAAAGCAGTAGAAGATGACCCAAAGCCTTAGGCTCCTGCACCCACATGGGAGACCCGGAAGAAGCTCCTGGCTCCTGGCTTCGGATCTGCACAGCTCCGGCTGTTGTGGCCAATTGGGTAGTAAACCAGTGGATGGAAGACCCCTCTCTCTGCTTCACCTTCTCTCTGTGTAACTCTGACTTTCAAATAAATAAATAAATCTTTAAAAAAAAAAAAAAAAAAAAAAGAACAGCTTTTCGTTTTGCTGATCTTTTGTATTTTTTTGTTTCAATTTTGTTTATCCTCTAATTTTAATTATTTCTTTTCTCCTAATTTTGGGTTTGGTTTACTGTTGTTTTTCTAGGTCCTTGAGACACATTGATAGCTCATTATTTGGTACCTTTCCAATTTCTTGATCTAGGCACCAATTGCTGCAAACTTTCCTCTTAACACTTTTTGATGTATCCCATATGTTTTGATATGTTGTATTGTCATCTTCATTTCCAGAAAATTTTTTGATTTCTCTTTTGATTTCTTCTATGGCTCAATGTTCATTTGGGGGCATGTTGCTTAGCCTCAATGTGTTTGCATATGTTGTAGAGGTTCTTTTTTTTTTTTAAGATTTATTTATTTATTTGAAAGGCAGAATTACACAAAGAGAGAAGAGAAGCAGAGAGAGAGAGAGGTCTTCTATCTGCTGGTTCACTCCTCAAGTGGCCGCAACAGCTGGAGCTGTGCCAATCCGAAGCCAGGAGCCAGGAGCTTCTTCTGGGTCTCCCAAATGGGTACAGAGGCCCGAGGAGATGAACCATCTTCCACTGCTTTCTCAGGCCGTAGCAGAGAGTTGGTTCAGAAGTGTAGTAGCCGGGACACGAACCAGCACCCATATGGGATGCCAGCACTGCAGGCAGCGACTTTACCTGCTACGCCACAGTGCGGGCCTCTCTATAGGTTCTTGAGTTTTTTATTTCTAGCTTCATGCCATTGTGGTCAGAGAAGATGTGTGGTATGATTTCAGGTTTTTTTGAATTTGCTATGACTGCTTTATGGCCTAACATGTCATCTATACTAGAGAAAGTTCCATGTACTGGTGAGAAGAATGTGTATTCTGCAACTGTAGGATGAAAAGGTCTGTAGATATCTGTTAGATCCATTTGCTCTGTATTGTCGATGCACTCTGTTGTTTCCTTGCTGATTTTCTGTCTGGTGGTCTGTCCATTGCTGAAAGTGGGGTATTGAAGTCCCCCATTACTATTGTATTGAGTCTGTGTCTCCTTTTAGATCTGTTAATATTTCTTTGAAATAGCAAGGTGCCCTCTAATTAGATGCATATACATTTCTTATAGTCACATCATTTGAATTGATCCCTTCATCATTACCTAGTGCCCTTCTTTGTCTCTCTCTCTGTTTTAGATTTATCTATTTACTTGAAAGAGTTACACATAGAGAGAAGGAGAGGCAGAGAGAGAGAGAGAGAGAGAGAGAGGTCTTCCATCTGCTGGTTCACTCCCCAATTGGCCACATGGCTGGAGCTGCACCAAACCAAAGCCAGGAGACAGGAGCTTCCTCTGGGTCTCCCACGTGAATGCAGGGGCCCAAGTCCTTGGGCCATCTTCCACTGATTTCCCAGGCCATAGCAGAGAGCTGGTTCAGAAGTGGAGTAGCCAGGACTTGAATTAGTGTGCATATGGGATGCTGGCACTGAAGGCAACTGCCCCTCTTTGTCTTTTTTTTTTTTTTTTTTTTTTTTGACAGGCAGAGTGGACAGAGAGAGAGAGACAGAGACAGAGAGAAAGGTATTCCTTTACCGTTGGTTCACCCTCCAATGGCCGGCGCATCATGCTGATCCGAAGCCAGGAGCCAGGTGCTTTTCCTGGTCTTCCATGAGGGTGCAGGACCCAAGGACTTGGGCCATCCTCCACTGCCCTCCTGGGCCATAGCAGAGAGCTGGCCTGGAAGAGGGGCAGCCGGGACAGAATCCGGCGCCCTGACCGGGACTAGAACCCAATGTGCCGGTGCCACAGGTGGAGGATTAGCCTAGTGAGCCGTGGCGCCATGCCCTCTTTGTCTTTTTTAACAGTTTTGTGTGCAAGTTTATTTTGTCTGATACTAGGACGGCTACAGCAGTTCTTTTTTGGTTTCTGTTAGCATGGGATATCTTTTTCTATCCTTTCAATTTCAGTCATCATGTATCTTTGTTGATGAGATTTGTTTCTTGTAGGCAGCAAATAGATGGGTTTTGTTTTTAATCCATTCAGCCAGTCTGTATATTTTAACTGGAGAGTTGAAACAGTTTATATTCAAGTTGACTATTAATAAGTAACGACCTGGCCCTGCCATTTTCCCAAAAATATTCCTATTGTTTACTTTGGCTTTCCTTTGTACTTTTACTGGAAGATTTCTGCCTTCATTTTCTTTCATAGTGATGACTATGTTTCTGTGTTTCTATGTGTAGCACAACCTTAAGCATCTTTTGTAAGGCTGGACTAGTAGTGACAAATACTATCAATTTCTGTTTGTTATGGGAAGGTCTTTATTTCACCTTCATTCATAAATGAGAGTTTTACAGGGTACAGTATTCTGGGTTGACAGTTTTTTTCTCTTAAGAATTGGAATATATCTCGCCATTCTCTCCTAGCCTGTAGGGTTTCTGATGGGAAGTCACCTGTGAGTCCAATTGGAGATCCTCTAAAAGTAATCTGGCACTTCTCTCGTGCATATTTTAGAATCTTTTCTTTATGTTTTACTGTGGAGAGTTTGACTACAGTGTGCCGTGGTGAAGATCTTTTCTGGTCATGTCTGTTGGGAGCTCTATGTGTTTCCTCTTCTTGAACATCCCTTTCTTTCTCCAAATTAGGGAAGTTTTCTATGATTATTTCACTAAAAATTCCTTCTAATGCATTCTGTCTTTCCATGCCTTCAGGAACTCCTAAGATCTGTATGTTGGGTCATTTGATAGTATCCCATAAATCTCCAACACTCTTTTTTTAGTTTTCTAATTTCATCTTTTTTTGGTCTGACTAAAATTTCCAGAAATTTGTCTTCTAACTCAGATATTCTTTATTCTGCCTCACTGAATCTGTTAAATTTTGCTACTGCATTTTTTATATGTTCTATTGAGTTCTTCATTTCCAATATTTCATCTTGATTTCTCTTTAAAAATCTCAATTTCATGAGAAAAATTTTCATTCAGGTCATATATGGATTTCTTTAATTCGTGGATTTGCTTCTAATTACTTCTAAGTAATCCTATGATCAATGTTTTGAATTCTCTTTCCAGTGTTTCTTCGATCTCTTCATCTTCACATTCTAGTATTGAAGTGTTTTGTTTCTTTGGGGGCATCATGTTGTTTTCCTTATTCTTGTTTCTTGAATTGCTGTGTTTATTATTAGGCACTTTTGGAGATACTTGTTTTGTTTTTTTCCCCCTTTGATGACTTTCATCGTTGGACTGTGCCTCTGTGGCTTAGTGTAGTACCTGCTCTTTCAGTAAATACCAAAGGCATGTGCTGGGTGTGGCCTGGGAGCTCTATGCAGTGCTCCAGGGTGAGGGGAGTGTCCAAGGTGACACCAAGTTGGGTGTGGTAAATCTCGCTTTTTTTTTTTTTTTTTAGTCAGAGGGGAGGTTTGATCAACTCTGTTAGTGTAGTCTCACGCTCACCTCCTCTCCTTCAAGGGAGACCAATGCCTGGGTGCTAGCCCCAGGGTATATAATATTCATCCATGCTGCCACAAGAACCACACAAAGGATATGTGTAGTCCTCGGTATAAGCATGGATCCCACAGCAATGATTCTCACCAGGGAATCAGGGAGTCCTGAGCGTGTGGAGCCACCCACAGTGACTGCCCAAAGACCCAGCCATACCCTGTGCCCTCCCACGCAACCACAGTGTTTTCTTTTTTTCTTTTTTTTTTTTTTTTAAATAAGCCTGACACAGCCACAGTGTTTTCAAAGTCCCAGTACACAAGGCTCCCACAGTCACAAACACCCAGCCTCCTATCAATTCTCCCAGCCAGACTCAGGCATCTCCTCTTGGCTGGTTGCTTGGACACAAGCTGGAACAGCTCTTAACACATATCCAAAATGGTACCCACCCTCTCAGCTAGTTACAGGACACTGGTGCCAGTGGGTCAGGGAGAGAGTAACGTTCCCCCTTTTATTTTCTTCTTGGTTGGCAGGTACACTGTCCACCACAGGGCTCTAAGCCAGACGCATGCCAGGCTCTTCCCACAGCTTTATCACCAGTGGCTTGTGCTGTTGCAGTCTGGTCTCACTTCACTCTCCAAAGCTGGTGCTGAGGCTCTCAGCTTCTGGGGTCCTGAGTTGTGCACATCCACATCCTCCATGTAGATCCACAATGTCCCCCTAATTTGTTTGAAGTTTCTTCTGCAGTTTTCTCCTTCCTTCCTATCTTTCCTTCCTTCCTTTCCTTCTTTCCTTCCTTTTTTTCCTTCCTTTCCTTCCTTCCTCCTTTCCTTTCCTTTCTTTTCTTTCGTTTCTTCCCCTAGACTAGAGTGGTAAGCTCCCTCCCTATTCTACCATCTTGGGATCCTCGAGGATGGGATTTACCCAGTGTCTATTTTTTTAAAAAGAGAAAGAATTTCACTTGTTGTGGTGGAATGAGAAGGTCATGCCAAGATGGCTACTGAGAGCAGAACCTGCCTGGCAACAGGCTGTGATTGGATGGTTTCGGAAACTGCCTGGCAACAGGCTGTGATTGGATGGTTTCGGAAACTGCCTGGCAACAGGCTGTGATTGGTTAGGGCATAGACTGCCCCTTGACCGGATTGGCTGCCTTGGCTATTTAAGCTGCTGTAGCAACTGAAAGAAACATATTTTCAGGCTGCTTGCCTCTGGCCTGCTTTCACCTGGCTCCCAGGGTCAGTGTGGTGACTCTGCACCTCTTGCCCCCACCACGCTCCTCCTCTCAGAACAAATCCACAGCAGCAATTTGTAAATTTTTTTTTAAAGTCTTATATGAAAGTCCAGAGTTACAGGGAGAGACAGAGAGATAGAGATCTTAGATCTGCTGATTCACTCCCAGATGATGTCAATGGCCAGCACTGGGCCAGGCTGAAGCCAAAAGTCAGGAGCTTCCTCCAGGTCTCCCACTTGGGCACTCTTCCACTGCCTTTCCCAGGCTATTAGCAGGGAGCTGAATCAGAAGTGGAGCAGCTGGGACATGAACTGGCACCCATATAGGATGCTGGTGTTGTAGGTGGCAGCTTTACCCTCTATATCACAATGCTGCCCCCCATTTATTAAGTTCTTACGTGGGAGCCAGTGCTGTGGCACAGTGGGTTAAAGCCCTGGCCTGCAGCGCTGGCATCCCATATAGGCGCTGGTGCAGGTCCCAGCTGCTTCACTTCCAATCCAGCTCCCTGCTAATGTGCCTGGGAAAGCGTGGAGGATGGCCCAAATCTTTGGGCCTCTGCACCCACATGGGAGACCCAGAAGAAGCTCCTGGCTCCTGGCTTCAGATTGGCTCAGCTACAGATATTGAGGCCATTTGGAGAGTGAACCAGCAGATGGAAGACCTCTCTCTGTCTGTCTCTCTGTCTCTCTCTCTCTCTCTCTGTAACTCTATATTTCAAATAAATAAAAAATAAATCTTTAAAAGAAAAAGGAAGGGGAGCTGATGCTGTTACTTAGCGTGTAAAGCCCGTCTCCTGCAGTGCTGACACCCCATATGAGCACTAGTTTGAGACCTGGCTTTTCCACTTCCAATCCAGCTCCCTGCTAATGGCCTGGGAAAGCACTAGAAGATGGCCCAAGTCCTTGGGACCCGTGGGAGACCCAGAAGAAGCTCCTGTCTCCTGGCCTCAGATCAGCTCAGCTTCAGCCGTTTTAGCTATTTGGGGAGTGACGCAGTGGATGGAAGACTTCTCCCTCTGCCTCTGCCTCTCTGTAATTCTTCCTTTCAAATAAATAAATAAATCTTAAAAGAAAAAAGTTCTTATGTGGCTATACCATGCTGAATGCTTTAGGTATGTTTAAACAGCCCTCCTCCCTTTAATAAAGATTACTTCCCTTTTTCTTTCTTTTTTTAAGATTTATTTATAAGTTACATAGAGAGTTACATAGAGAGAGAAGGAGAGGCAGAGAGAGAGAAAGGTCTTCCATCTGCTGGCTCATTCCCCAACTGGCTGCAATGGCCAGAGCTACACCAATCCAAAGCCAGGAGCTCTCTCTGGTCTACCACGTGGGTGCAGGGGCCCAAGGACTTGGGCCATCTTCCATTACTTTCCCAGGCCATAACAGAGAGCTGGATCAGAAGTACAGCAGCCAGGACTCGAAACAGTGGCCGTATGGGATGCTGGTCCTGCAGATGGTGGCTTTACCCACTACACCACAGTGCCAGTCTTATGATATGATCTTGATCAATATTAAGTTCCCGTCTTGTGCTTTATTCCTAAGCTTTCCATTCTGTTTTGGCCCTTTTCTTTGTTTCATTACCAGCAGCATGTTTTTGTTCCTGTGGCTTTGTGGCAGAGCCAGTTCTACCTGTAGGGCAAGTACCTCTACCTTTTCCCCCCTTCGAAGTAGACTTTTTCGTAGACCTTTATTCCCTTATGTTCATGTTACAGTACGTTTTAGTTTCTCAACATTATTGCTGGGATTTTTAATGAGATTTCATTGAGTGTGTATAGTTTTAATTTGGGGAAGAATTGACATCCTTTCACGGAACACTCCCTCCCCAGGATCTCACCTCTTTCAGGTCTCTGCTAAAATGTCAGAGAAGCTTTCCCTAACCATCCAAAATTCAGTAGCACACTCCAATCCACTCCCATCATTTTGGCTTATTTAAAATTTTCCAATCGTTTTTGTTATTATTTGATTATTCACTGCTTCTCTATTAGAATATAAAATGCAGGGGTTTGTGTTGTGGCACAGTGGGTTAAGCCACCACCTGAGATACCATTGACCCATATCATAGCCCTGGTTCAAGTCCTAGCTGCTCTGCTTCCAATCCAGCACTATGCTAAAGCACCTGGGAAGGCAATGGATGGTGGCCCCAAATACTTGGTCCCTTTTCCACCCATGTGGGAGACCTGGATGTAGTTCCTACCTTCTGCCTGGCCCAAACCTAGCTGTTGCTGCCATTTGAGAAGCAAACCAGTGGATGAAAGATCTCTCTCTGTCTCTCCCTTTCTCTCCCTATCCTCTACTTATAGAAATAAATAAATCTTTAAAATTTATTTTACTTGATAAATTTCTTAAGACTAATTACTGTAGACCAGTAACCAGCAAACTACTCCTGTGTGTCAGCCTGCTGCCTGCTTTATAAATAAGGTTTTACTGGAACACGTGCACACTCATATGGATGTTTTTGTACTACAACAAAGATTTGAGCAGCTACAACAGAAACTATGTGACCTGCAAAGTGGGAAATGCTTGTCATCTTGCCCTTTACTGAAAAAAGTTGCTGATCCTTATAATACACTATAGTTGCTATTAATAGAAAATATTATATTTTTATTGGATCTTTATTCCTGATAAAGAACATTACTGATTTTACAAAAGATTTACTGGACCGGCGCTGTGGCATAGTGGGTAAAGCTGCCACCTGCAGTGCCAGCATCCCATATGGGCACTGGTTCAAGTCCTGGCTGCTCCACTTCCAATCCAGCTCTCTCTATGGCCTGGGAAAGCAGTGGAAGATGGCCCAAGTCCTTGGGCCCCTGAACCCACATGGAAGACCCAGAAGAAGCTCCTGGTTCCTGGCTTCAGATGGGTGCAGCTCTGGCTGTTGCAGCCAATTGAGGAGTGAACCATCAGATGGAAGACCTCTCTCTCTTTCTCTCTCTGTCTCTCTGTCTCTGCCTCTCCTCTCTCTGTGTAACTCTTGACTTTCAAATAAATAAATAAATCTTTATTTTAAAAAAGATTTACTATTTATTTGTTTGGAAGGCAGAGCAACAGAGAGAGAAAGAGAAGAGACAACACAGAGGGAGATCAGTTGATCCTCCAGTTCACTGGTTCACTCCCCAAATGGCCATAGCAGCCAAGGCTGGCCCAGGCAGAATCCAGAAGCCAGGAACTCCATCTGGGTCTCTCCCATGGGTGATAAGGGTCCAAACACTTGCCTATCTGCTGCCTTACCAGGCCATTAGCATGAAGCAGCTTGGACTCAAACTTTCACTCTGACATGAGATACCAGAGTTGCACAGAGGCAGTTTAATCCACTGTGTCACAACACTGGCCCCAACACTTTTTTTTAAGATTTTTTTATTTATTTATTTGACAAGTAGAGTTACAGACAGTGAGAGAGAGAAAGGTCTTCCTCCCGTTGGTTCACCCCCCAAATGACCGCTGCAGCCGGCGCTGCGCAGATCCGAAGCCAGGAGCCAGTTGCTTCATTCTGGTCTCCCATGCGGGTGCAGGGCCCAAGCACTTGGGCCATCCTCCACTGCTTTCCTGGGCCACAGCAGAGAGCTAGACTGGAAGAGGAGCAACCAGGACTAGAACCCGTTGCCCATATGGAACGCCGGCACCACAGGCGGAGGATTAGCCAAGTGAGCCACGGCACCAGGCCCCTGGCCCCAACACTTCTAATTTTTGTGAGATGATTCCTATATTTGCAAACTTATTTAGTTACTGTTTTATAGTTCCAATAGTGTGTTGGTCTGTTTCATTTTCCTTAGAGACCATCAGATCATTGGCAAGCAAGTAAGTTGTGTCTTATAGCTTAATATTCTTACATACTTCTTTCACCTTTGCCTTGTCTTTTTTTTTTTTTTTAATCTATTTATGTATTTATTTGAAAGCTAGAGTGACACAGAAAGAGAGAGAGAGCAGAGACATAGGGAAAAAAAAGACACCTTCCATCTGCTAGGTCACTCCCTAAATGGCTGCAACAGCCAGGTCTGGGCCAGGCTAAAGCCATGAGCCAAGAACTCCATCCAGGTCTCCTAGGTGGGTGGCAGGGACTCAAGTATTTGAGTAATCTGCTGCTTTGCAGGTATATTAACAGGGTGCAAGAAGCAGAGTAGTCGGGACTTCAACCAACACTTGAAGATGGGTTATGGGCATCATGGTGGTAGCATAATCCACTGCACCACAATGCTGGCCCCCAAATCATGTAAATTTTCATCCTTTGTTTCACCAATGTGATGAAATATATTGACAGATTTTCTGCTATTGTCCATTGTTGTAGTCCTGGGATAACTCCCACACATCATATCTTTAAGATACCCTGTTGAATTTGGACACCTGTTATTTTATTTAAGATATTTGCATTGTAATGTTCCTTAATTGCCATACTAAGGTCTATGTGATGTGACTACTCCCTATTTTTTTAACCTTCTGAGCTGGAATTGCAAGGTAAGCACTTAGCAATGGCTAAGATATAGTCTTTGTTTTTAATAGCTCCCATTATAATGGCAGAAACAAACAGATTATACAATTTGTGTAATCATAAAAGCTATGCCAGTAAAGGACTCCTTCCCAAAGCAAATGATTCTTTTGCACTGACTAAGCAGGTATGTTTCCTTTGCCTTGGATACACCTCAATGCTCTTACTTATGTATTATCTTAATACCCTTTATCTATCTTAATACCCTTTCACCTTTGCCTTTTCCACTTATCTCTACCTTATACAAACAAATAGCAAAATCAAACAATGGAAAGCATGTAACACAGTGGCTAAGAGCCCAAGCTTGGGGTGGGCGTTTGACCTAACAGTTAAGACATTAGTTAAAGTGCCTGGGTTCAGCGCCCAGCTCTGCTCCTGTCTCCAGCTTCTTGCTAATGCAAACCCTAGGAGGCAATAGTAGTAATGATTCAAGTGATTGGGTTCCTGCAGACCTGGATTGTGGCCCTGGCCACAGCTGTGGCAGGCATTTAGCGAATGAACTAGTGGATATGATCTCTTTCATGCTGTTTCTCTCTCTGTGTCAAAAAAAGTGTTTAAAAAGCACTCAAAAATAGCCCACAAACAAATAAATAAATTAAAAGCACTCAAGCTTGAGAGATAAGTGGAAGTTCTAATTCTAGTCATGTCATTTACTAGCTATGCGACCTTGGACATGTTGCATCACCTTGCACAGAATCCGTTTCCTCCTCTGTCAAATTGAGAATAATAATAATAATAATGATACCTTCATCATTGTAAACGGTGTGAAGGCTTTTGACACAACACCTCATGGGTCACCAGGATTTTCCCTTTCCCTTCTCCTGTGATTATTCCTGGACAAGAAGGTCACTGAAGTCTGTCTGTCTGTCTATCTATCTATCTATCTGTCTGTCTGTCTTTCTAAGATTTATTTAATGGGGTTGGCGCTGTGGTGTAGCAGTAAAGCTGCTGCCTGCAGTGCCGGATTCCCATATGGACTGGTTCGAGTCTTGGCTCTTCCAGTTCCCATCCAGCTCCCTACTGATGTGCCTACAAAAGCAGTGGAACCTGGCCCAAGTCCTTGGGCTGCTGTACCCACATGGGAGACCTGGAAGAAGCTCTTGGCTCCTGGCTTTGGATCAGCCCAGCTCCAACATTGTGGCCATTTGGGGAATGAACCAGCAGATGGAAGATCTCTCTCTCTCTCTCTCTCTCTCTCTACCTTTTAAATAAAAAATAGGTACCAGCGTTGTGGAATAGTGGAGAAAGCTGCTGTCTGCAACACTGGCACCGGTTGTGTTCTGGCTGCTCCACTTCTGATCCAGATCCTTGCAACCCTGGAAAAAGCAGCAGAAGATGGTACAAATGCTTGGGCCCCTGCACACACAAGGGAAACCTGGATGAAGCTCCTGGCTGCTAGCATCAGCTTGGCCCAGACCTGGCTATTGGTATGGTTTGGGAGTGAACCAGCGGATGGAAGATTTTGCTCTCTCCCTTTGTTTCTCCCTCTCTCTCTGTAACTCTGAGAAACAGAAACAGAAAGAGGGAGGGAGGGAGGGAGAGAGAGAGAGAGAGAGAATCTTTCATATGTTGGTTCCATCTTTAGCTGCCTTCCCAGGTGCATCAAGAGGAAGGTGGACCAGAAACAGAGCAGCCAGGACTCAAACCAGCACTCTGCCATGGGATGCTGGTGACTTAACTCACTGTACCACACCGCTGGCCTCTGACCTCTGACTTTTGACAGCGGCTCACAGCATCACTTATTTCATGTTTCATCATGTTCTCTGTGTGGACTTCTCAGCACATATATTTTAGCTTCTACTTTACCATTTGATAGTTGTTTGTATCTTGGGGAAGTTACTGCAACTCTCAGGAAGTCTATTTTTCAACTTCAAAACAAGCATAAGTGTAGTGCCTATTTCCATAGAATTGTCATGTAAATTAATTGATCAATAAGCATAGGAACCTAGCAGAGTGCATGGCACATAACTGTTTAATGCAAGTTAGACGTTTTCAGTTTTAGCATTTTTTAAAGATTTATTTATTTTATTCAAAAGGCAAAGTTACAGAGAGAAAGAGAGAGGGAGATCTTTCATCCACTGGTTCACTCTCTAAGCGGCCACAACGGCCAGAGCTGGGCCAGACCAAAGCCAGGAGCCAGGTGCCTGGAGGGTCTCCCATGAAGGAGCAGGGGCCCGAGCACTTGGGCCATCTTCCGCTGTTTTCCCAGAGAGCTGGATTATTATTACATTATCAGGGAGCTGGACCAGAAGTGGAGCAGCCAGGATCCAAACAGGTGCCCACTACACCTCAGCACCAGCCCCAAGTTTTGGCATTACTAACACCACTGGATGCTTCCTAAGTGAAAGAGCTGTGTTTTGTAGGACACAGACCTTGGAACACAGAGCTCCAATACAAACTCTGCCACAAATATTTTGCTGAAGCTAGATAAATCTCTCAAGCCTTAGTTTTCCTATTTCTCTAAAATGTTTATGAACATAAAACTCTGTTCCTAGAAGTTGTTATAGGGATTAAATAAAATAATTTACTCATTTAGCATTTAACACAGTGCCTGGCATAAATATTGATTCGTTGATCAATTATTTCTTGCCAGACACTGAGCTAAATATTTAACAGCATTCTACTTTATTTCTGTAAATGTCCTAACTCTACCTGTCTTAGCACTACTCATAGAGAAGTCTTTCAAATATTTGTTGAATGAATGAGTGAGTGAATTAGTGATTGCTGACTTGTAGACCAAAAGAATCTTGCTTGTGTGAGCTGTTTTGTCTGAGGTTGACATTCCTCATTCCAGTTTGATGACTTGCTGTGAAAGCTACAGGCTCAGCACCTGCAGAGAGCAGGAGCAGATTCTGGGACAGAGGAGCTCTAGACCCTAGCTTTTTGCTCTAAAGTTGGGGTGGCCACTGTGGTGCAATGGTTAAGCTGCCACTTTGGCTGCTCACATCCTGTGTCAGAGTGCCTAGCTCCAAGTCTGGCCTCCACGTCAGATCCAGCGTAAGCCCCCTGGAAGGCAGCAGATTATGGCTCGATTACTTGGGTTCCTGCCACCCATGTGGGAGATCTGGATGAATTCGGTCTGGCTTTGCTCTGGCTTAGCACTGACTGTTGTGACCATTTGGGGAGTGAACCAAGCGATGGAAGATCTATCTCTTTTGCTCTGTCACCCTACCTTTCAAATAAAAATAAAGGAAATAATTTTAAAAATTTTTTAAGAGATTTATTTTATTTATTTGAAAGTCAGAAATACAGAGAGAGAGAAAGAGAGAGACAGAGAGAGAGAGAGAGAGAGAGAGATCTTCCTTCCACTGATTCACTCCCCAAATGACCACAACGGCCAGGGCTGGGCCAGGCCAAAGCCAGGAGCCAGGAGCTTCATCCCAGTCTTCCACATGGGTGCAGGGGCCCATGGACTTGGGCCATCCTTTGCTGGTGTCCCAGGCATATTAGCAGGGAGCTGGATTAGAAGTGGAACAGCTGGAACTCGAATCGGCACCCATATGGGATGCTGGCCCTGCAGATGGCTGCTTAACCTGGCCCCTCAAAGGAATAAACTTTTAAAAAGAAAAAAAATCAGTCATCCTTTAATGCTTTATTTCTCATAACTGAAAAAATTAAACAAATTGCTATAGGCAAAAATATTAAAATTTATAATATTCAGAGTCATGGAGACAGGATTACTTTTTTGGGTGAAATAAAAATCGATGCAACCGTTGCTGAGGGCATTTGGCCCAAGGAAATAATTAGGGACTTTCACAAAGATTTAATATAAGGCTTGTCATTGTAGTGATATGGAGGATAGCAAAACAATGGGAGTAATCTGGATGTCTATTAAGAGGGGGGAATAATTAAATGATACTTCATCTATACAGTATGATATCTTGTAGCCATTCAAAAAGAATGTTTAGAAATGCATGGATTTAATGACATGGAAAACTATTACAGGTAATTCAATGTATTAATTGTGTGACTGTGTGCAAATTACTTAACTCCTCGACCTCAGTCTCCTTGTCATTAAGTGAGACTACTAATATTGCCTTCCTTACAGCCTATCATGAGGTTTAAACGAATCATTCTAGGGGACAGCATTGTGATGCAGCGGGTTAAACTGCCACCTGTGACTCTGGCATCCCATATGAGGGCCAATTCGAATTTCAGCTGCTCCACTTCTCATCAACCTCCCTGCTAATGACCTGGGAAGTCAGCAGGAAACGGTCCAATACTTGGCCCCTGCCACCCATGTGGGAGACCCAGATGGAGTTCTAGGCTCCTGGGTTCAGCCTGGCCCAGCCCCGGCTGTAACAGACATTTGGAAAGTCAACCAGTGGATAGGAGATCACTTTCTCTATTTGTCTCTCCCTCTCTCTCAGTGTAAGTCTGCTTTTCAAATAAATTATATGTGTGTGTATGTGTGTGTACATAGAGAAAATGATATGAAAGTTAATTCTTTCAAATGTTAAGTATTGCTTGGTGTTGGAAATACACTATAGTTTTCATTTATTTGCCTCATTTTTTAACAATGAATATTGTATTTCTTGTGTAATTTTAAAAATAGTATTACTGTATATTTCTTGTGTAATTTAAAAAATAGTATTAAATTTTAAAAACTAGAAAAAGAATATTGTTTTAAAAGGAGAGTAGGGGCATTTGGGAATTTCTACCCTGCCTCTGCCCTGCTCTCCAGCCATGGGACAGTGTTCAAGTGTAGGGAGAGGTCAGCCTTCCCCAGCCGCTGACTGTGAGAGGTCATCGCCCCTCTTCTCAGATGAGAAAGGATCCCACACCCCAGGATGCCCTTAGGCAGAGACAGGTTCTTAGCAGGGATGAGGCTGGAAATACAGAAGCAACACTGAGCTCTAGAGGTGCACAGGATGTGAGTCACACGCTGGTCCTTTGTCAAGTTGACTCTAATGGTTTCTATGTTATTCCTTGACAGTGTGAACATGAACTTATGAGACAAGTATGTCAGAAGGTACACATCTAAATAAGGACGCCCCTTTGAAGTACTTATTTGAGAAACCACACACTGATTCCAAGAAAATCTTTTGTTCAAACGTTTTTGGGAATTTTTGAGAGGAAAAGAGGAGGAATCAAACCAATTGATTTAAAAATCAGTTTATGTGAAATATTTTTCTGCCAGTGCTGCAGCTCACTTGGCTAATCCTCCGCCTGTGGCGCTGGCACCCCGGGTTCTAGTCCTCGTTGGGGTGCTGGATTCTGTCCCGGTTGCTCCTCTACCAGTCCAGAAAGAGGGCCCGGGAAGGCTGTGGAGGATGGCCCAAGTGCTTGGGCCCTGCACCCGCATGGGAGACCAGGAGGAAGCACCTGGCTCCTGGCTTCGGATCAGCGCAGCGCGCCGGCCACAGCGGCCATTTGGGGGGTGAACCAACAGAAAAAGGAAGACCTTTCTGTCTCTCTCTCTCTCTCTTACTAACTCTGTCAAAAAAAGAAAAGAAATATTTTTCAAGTTCTTTATATGTTAAAACTGAGATACCCGGTACTTTTTTAGGTATAGTGAAATGGGTACTTTTCTGTTTCTACTGGCATTGTAAATTACAAATTAGTGAAAACTTACCAGAAAACACTATATAAATAAATATCAAGAATCACCAAAGACTGTCAAAAGTCCCACTTCCGGTAATCCAGGCTGAGGAAATAAACTAACATATTAAGGGGGAAAACTCCATATATTTCATAATAATGAAAATCTTGAAATAACCTGAATGCCTGGTTAAATAAATTTCAGCAAATCCATTTCACAGAATATTTTGCAGCCTTTAATGTTATTGTTAAGACGGGCCAGGCGTTTGGCATTGAAGATGCCACTTGAGACACCCATAATGCATGTCAGAGGGCCTGGGTTTGAGCTGTAGCTGCAGGTCCTGATTCCAGCTTCCTGCTAATGCACACTCTGGGAGGTAGCAGGTGATGCCCCAAGCATCTGGGTCCCCGCCACTCATGTGGGAGACGTAGATTAGGTTCTGGGTTCCTGCTTTCAACCTGGTCCAGCCCCAGCTTTTATGGACACTTGGAGAGTAAACTAGTAGATAAGAAAGCTGTCCCTTTCTCTGACTCTCTCTCACTCTCTTTTAAAGATTTGTTTATTTATTTGAAAGTCAGGAGTTACAGAGAAAAGAGAGACAGACAGATCTTCTATCTGCTAGTTCACTCCCTAAATGGCTGCAACAGCCAGGGCTAGGCCAGGCCAAAGCCAGGAGGAGCCAAGAGCTTCATTTGGGTCTTCCATGTAGGTGACGGGGACCCAAACACTTGGGCCATCTTCCACTGCTTTTCCCAGGCTATTAGCAAGAGCTATATCAGAACTGGGGCCCATATGGGATGCTGGCATCACAGGTTGCGGCTTTACCTGTTGCGCCACAATGCCAGCCACAATTTTATTTTATTTTATTTTATTTTTAAAGAGGTAGGCTTGGCCGGCGCCGCGGCTCACTAGGCTAATCCTCCGCCTAGCGGCGCCGGCACACCGGGTTCTAGTCCCGGTCGGGGCGCCGGATTCTGTCCCGGTTGCCCCTCTTCCAGGCCAGCCCTCTGCTGTGGCCAGGGAGTGCAGTGGAGGATGGCCCAGGTGCTTGGGCCCTGCACCCCATGGGAGACCAGGAAAAGCACCTGGCTCCTGGCTCCTGCCATCGGATCAGCGCGGTGCGCCGGCCGCAGCGCACCGACCGCGGCGGCCATTGGAGGGTGAACCAGCGGCAAAGGAAGACCTTTCTCTCTGTCTCTCTCTCTCACTGTCCACTCTGCCTGTCCAAAAAATAAAAAATAAAAAAAAAAATAAAAAAAAATAAAAAAAAAAAAAAGAGGTAGGCTTTAGGCCTAGCAATTAAGACACTAGATAGGACACCCATGTCTCATATCAAATTACCTGGGATCGATACCATCCCCCAGCTCTGACTTCAGCCTCCTTCTAACGAAGGCCCTGGTTCCTGCAGTGATTGCTCAAGTAAATGGATTCTTGCCACCCATATGGGAGACCTGGTTAAGTACCTGGCTCCTGGCTTCAAGGCTACCTGGACATTTGGAGAGTGAACCAGTAGATGGGAGCTCTATCTATCTCTGTTTCTCTCTCTCTGCTTCTCAAATAATTTTTCAAATTAAGATTGGAGCCAGGGCTGTGGCATATTGGGAAAAGCTGCCACCTGCAGCACCAGCATTCTATATAGGTGCTGCTAGTTCGAGTCCCAGCTGCTTCACTTCTTGATCCAACTCCCTGCTACTGTTGCTACTGTTCCTAGGAAAGCAGCAGAAGATGGCCCAAGTGCTTGGGCCCCTTCACCTATGTGGAAGACCCAGAAGAAGCTCCTGGCTCCTGGCTTTAGTCTGACCCAGTCCCAGCCATTGTGGCCAGTTGGGGAGTGAACCAGTGGATGGAAGATCTCTCTTTCTGTGTGTGTCACTCTCTCTCTGACTCTGCCTTTCAAATAAATAAATTTTTTAAAATATAATTAAGATCCCAAAGCAACATGACTATATGCTTAATATAATATTAAAGTAGCTTAGCATTTTACAAATTGTGTGTATTCTACTACTACTATTTTAAAATTCTGTATGAAATAGAGATAAAACAAAGCACACCAAAATGGTAGTACTTGTATTAAAGTGGTAGGCTTATGGGTAATTTTTGTTTTAATCTTAGTGAAATGCATTTCTTTTCTTCTTAAAAATTATTTAAGAAGAATAAAGTCTATATGAGTCATATAAAAACATCAGTCCCAGTTGCCCCTCTCTTTGTAATTATGACTTATAAATAAATAAATAAATAAATAAATCTTTTAAAAAAATCAGTCCTAACTCATCTTCCCTTTTACCCAACTTATTCACCAATTTCTGATTATTTTAAAAATTGAGATCATTTATTTGAAAGGTAGAGTTACAGAGAGGCAGAAGCAAAAAGAGAGAGAGAGGTCTTCCATCCACTGGTTCACTCTCCAAATGGCCACAATGGCCAGAGCTTAGCTGATCACTTCCATTGGATCAGAAGTGGAGCAGCCAGGACTCAAACTGGCATCCTATATGGGATGCCAGCACTGCAGACAGCGGCTTTACCAGACATGCCACAGTGCTGGCCCCTGAGCTCATCTTTTTGAAAAAAGATTTATTTATTTATTTGAAAGCTAGAGTTACAGAGAAGGGGTGGGGGAGAGAGAGCTTCCATCTGCTGGTCCACTCCCCAGATGGCCACAATGCCCAGGGCTTGGCCAAGCTCAAGCCAGGAGCCAGGAGCTTCTTCCAGGTCTCACACGTGCATGACAGGGGCCCAAGCACTTGGGCCATATTCTGCTGCTTTCCTAGGCACATTAGCAGGGAGTTGGATCAGAAGAGGAGCAGCTGGGTCTCAAACCTGTGCCCATATGGGTTGCAAGCATCAGAGGTGGGGGCTTTACCCATTATGCTACAACGTTGGCCCCTGAACTCATCTTTAATGAAGGTACAGATTTGGTATCAATGTAGATGTTCAAAAGAATGTGTTGAGGCAAGAAGTATGGTGCAGCAGGTTAAGCCACCACTTGGGACACCCACATCCCATATTGGAGTGCTGATTTGAGTTCTAGCTACTTCACACTTCCGATCCTGCTTCCCACTAATGTACACCCTGGGAAGCAGCAGATGGCTCGAGTGCTTGGACCCCTCATACCCACTGGGAAACCCAGATGGAGTTCCTGGCTCCTGGCTTTGGCTTGGTTTAGCCCCAGCTGTTGCAACCATTTCGAGAGTGAATCAGAAGATATAAAATCTCTCTGTCTTTCTCTGCTTTTCAAATAAATAAATAAATCTTTTTTACTGTTAATGAATTGACATTCTTTCCTTTTTTAAAGATTTATTTATTTACTTGAAAGGGAGAGCTACAGAGAGGCAGAGAGAGAAAGAAAGGTCTTCCATCCACTGGTTCACTCCCCAGATGGCTGCATAGGCTGGAGCTGAGCCAATCCAAAGCCAGAAACCAGGAGCTTCTTCCAGGTATCCCACGTGAGTGTAGGGGTCCAAAGACTTCAGCCGTCTTCTACTGCCTTCCCAGGCCACAGCAGAGAGCTGGACTGAAAGTGGTGCAGTCGGGACTTGAACCGTTGTCCATATGGGATGCCGGCACTGCAGGCGGCAATTTTTCCCTCTATACCACAGTGCCAACCCCAATAAATTTTTTTTAATATATCAGAGTCCCTATACACATTTCTGAATTATGTGTCCTAAAAGATATTGAAGAGGGGCTGGTGCTGTGGCATAGCAGGTAAAGCTGCTGCCTGCAGTGCTGGCATCCCATATGGACACCGGTGTGAGTCTGGCCACTCCACTTCCAATCCAGCTCTCTGTTGTGGCCTGGGAAAGCAGTAGAAGATGGCCCAAGTCCTTGGACCCCTGCACCGCCGTGGGACACCTGGAAGAAGCTCCTGTCTACTGGCTTTGGATCAGCTCAGCTGCAGTCATAGCAGCCAATTGGGGAGTGAACCAGTGGATGGAAGACCTCTCTCTCTGCCTCTTCTTCTCTCTCTGTGTAACTCTGACTTTCGAATAAATAAATAATTCTTTTTTAAAAAAAGAACATCAGTCCCACATTCTTTTGAACATCTACATTGGTAGCAAATCTCTACCTTCAATAAAGATGAGTTCAGGGGCCAACGTTGTAGCATAGTGGGTAAAAAAAATAATTATTTTATTTATTTGAAAGACATTGTTACACAGAGAGAGGTAGAGCCAAAGAGAGAGAGAGAGAGAGAGAGGTTTTCCATTCCACTGGTTCACTCCCCAAATGACCACAACGGCCAGAGCTGAACTGATCCGAAGCCAGCTTCGTCCAGGTCCCCCACGCAGGTATAGGGGCCCAAGGACTTGGGCCATCTTCTGCTGCTTTCCCAGGCCATAGCAGAGAGCTGGATCAGAAGAGGAGCAACCGAGACTCAAACTGGCAGCCATATGGGATGCCAGCGCTGCAGGCTAGGGCTTTAACCCACTGTGCCACAGCACCGGCCCCATAAATAATTCTTTAAAAAAATACAATCATCTTAGGAGTGAGGGCTTCAACCTAAAATTTTTTAAAAAATAAAGAATCAGTTATAATAATGTTGTAGGCCCCAGACAGACCTTGAATTGGACCTAGTCCTGAAATTCAGTCCCTATAAGATGTTCCTGATGAGGTAGGTGGCCTCCAGATAATAATCACCACGACCCTTTAGTAAGCACGTCCTGTGTATTGGGTACTATGTTTAAACAAAAATTTACCAAAAGCATTTCACTTTAACCGTTGCAACAATCTTTTGAGATAGATGTTATTTATTATCCTTGTCTTACTGGTAAGGAAACCGAGGCTCCTGGAGAAGCATGGCTGAAGTCAGAGCCATGAGAGGCAGAACGAGGCTGTTTGACTTGAGACTCAGTCTCTCAAGGCTCAACTGCCGTGCCATATGCTCTTACTGTTTGCATAAGGTCATGGGGTCTTCTGTTGCTGAGGAGGCAGAGAAAGCTTGCACACGATGGACAGCCTGACGTCCCCTGCTGATAACTGTCTCAGTGCCCAGCCTTGGGGACTGCAGAGAAGAGAACACAGCATAAGGTTGTGTTCAGATTTCATTTCAAGACTCAAGCACAGCTACTCTGGGGCCCAAGTGGAGGGAGAAATGTCTCTTTCACTCTGCTTTGAAGTACACAGCTCCACATTATGACTGTTAAGGGATTTCTCTCACTTTTGGGGTGGGCCACAAACTGTCCAGGGTGTCAGTGTCAGTGAATCCCAATCTGGGCCATGAACCCCAAGGGACTCCTTAGCAGTGACACTGGTGGCCAGAGCGGGAGCTGATGAAGGTGATGGACAGTTTTTGTATATGTCTGCAGCCTTATGAGACACCAGCACCCTCATTTAACTGAGTGAGGCTGCAGGCAAGAGCAGGGAATAGTTCTTCTCTGAGGTCTAACAGTAATTTATGGTCATACTTGGTACAGAAAAGGAGCTTGCGCAGCATTTACAAAGCTCTGATAGATGTGGGTCACCTCTGGTAACTGATGCTTGAAGAAACAATAATCTTAGAATGCAGACGTAACATAAACTGGGAAAAGTGTTCCCAAAGTAGTATCAGCCAAACCTGACCATCAGAATCTCCCAGTCAACTCTTAGAATCTTTGGCATTTGGGCCTAGAAATCTGTATTTTCCCTTTATTGATCCCTCTAGGTAAATGTGAAGGTCCTTGGTTTAGGAACCATTGTTCCAGGAGCTGCACACACCAGAACTGCAAATCATTTTCAGAAACTAAATCTGATGGTTGGAAACAAGATGGAATCCCTCTGCTGCTCTTGGGAGCTGGAAATCCAACCAGAGAAGTGAGGACAGAGCTTGTGAGGAGTTCAGGATTGGAAATGGGTCTTGAAAGATGAACACCATTAGGAGCCAGTACGGTGGTGTAGCAGGTAAAGCCACCGCCTGCAGTGCCGGCATCCCATATGGATGCTGGTTTGAGTCCCAGCTACTTCCCTTCTGTTCCAGCTCTCTGCTGTGGCCTGGGAAAGTGGTAGAACATGGCCCAAGTCCTTGGGCCCCTGCATTCGCATCGGAGACCTGGAAGAAGCGCCTGTCTCCTGGCTTCAGATCGGTACAACTCCGGCCGTTGCAACCATCTGGGGAGTGAACCAGAGGATAGAAGACCTCTCTGCCTGCCTCTGCCTCTCTGTAACTCTGCTTTTATAAATAAATAAATCTTAAAAAAAAAAAAAAAAAGATGAACACCATTTCAAAGGCAAAAAGGAAAAGAGCAATGATGAGCAAAGGCACAGGTAGCTGAGAGGACAGTGAAGTGTCCAAACTCTAATTTGTAAACCGAGATTTGACCCAACAATTCTAGATATTTATCCCAGTAAAACCGTTGATCACCCTTTGCTGTACTATTCATAACTACAAAATAAATAAAGGCCAGAAAGAATTGACATAGCCTACAGTAATTATAGGAAACAATTTATATAGTGAAAACTATGCATCTACTTAAAGTATGATTCTAGAAAAATGTCATGCATGGAAAAGTATCTACTACATATGAAAAATGAGAATCACAGGATATAAAATAGCATATCTGGTATGATCCATTTTAAAAATATGCACGTGTGTGTGTGTGTGGTGTGTACTAAAAAAAAGATACAAGGGCTGGAGTTATGGTGCAGAGGCTTAAGCCACTGCTGCGAAGCTGGTATTCCATATCAGAGCTCAGGTTCAAGTCCTGACTACTCCACTTCTCACCCAGCACCCTGCTGATGCACCCAGGGAAGCAGCAGAAGATGACCTGAGTACTCGGGCCCCTGCCATCCATGTGGCAGATGTCAATGGAGTTCTGGGCTCCTGCTTCAGCCTGTCCCAGACCTGGCTGTTGTGGCCATTTGGGAAGTGAACTAGTGGATGGAAGACCTCTTTCTCTTTATTTATTTATTTTTTGACAGAGTGGACAGTGAGAGAGAGAGAGAGACAGAGACAAAGGTCTTCCTTTTGCCGTTGGTTCACCCTTCAGTGGCCGCCACAGCCGGCGCACCGCGCTGATCCGATAGCAGGAGCCAGGTACTTATCCTGGTCTCCCATGGGGTGCAGGGCCCAAGCACTTGGGTCATCCTCCACTGCACTCCCTGGCCACAGCAGAGAGCTGGCCTGGAAGAGGGGCAACCGGGACAGAATCCAGCGCCCCGACCGGGACTAGAACCTGGTGTGCCGGCGCCGCAAGGTGGAGGATTAGCCTAGTGAGCCACAGCGCCGGCTGACCTCTTTCTCTTTCTGTCATTCTGCCTTTCAAATAAGTAAGATATATCTTTTTTAAAAAATAAAGAAATTATATAAAATAGTTAACAGATGTGGGATTTTGCATAATTTATTTTTTTCCATTTTATTTATCTACATTTATGAATTTTCTGCACTGATTCTGATTATGTTCCATTGGGGAGTAAGCCAGTGGATGGAAGATCTCTCTCTCTCTGCCTCTGCTTCTCTGTAACTCTTTCAAAAACATAAATAAATAAATGTTTAAAAATAAATTATAAAAATTAAAAAGATTCAAACAAAAATATGCCATTATTTTTAGCAGAAGTAATAATTTCTTAATATCAATAACCAATTATTATTTGAAATTCTCTAATTGTCTCATAAATGTCTTTTTATGGCTGGTTTGGTTAAGTCAGGATCCAAACCAGGGGAACATGTTATATGTGCTTGTTATTTGCTTCTTATTATTCTGTAACATTCCTCTCCTACCTCTTTTTTCATGCAAATGACATCAAGTAACACAAAAATCCATTTACTCTGCTTTAGAGTATGCAGCTCAGTCATCCTAGTCAGTGGTCCCCTGCCTGGAGGGTGCTTGCCTGGCTCTCATTACCCCTCCAGGCAGCAGAGGGTATTGGGAGCTCCTTCCCCAGGGGACCTCCACACAAACCTTCATATTCAAAGCAGAAGAGCAAACTCAAGCGAGGAAGGCCCCAGCTGGTGACTGCCACCTTCTCTCTAGCTATTTGAACCAGCCCCAGTTCCCTGGCAGTCTCTGTTTCTTCTCTGAGGACTGATGATCCATGTCAAGAAGCCACTTTTGGAGACCTTGACCCATGCTACTGGACTCTCAGGATGATCGTAGGGACAGGCAGGCACTGATAGGCCACAGGATGACAAGGCTGGCTCTACCCCAAAGCTGTTTTCCTGTGTACTATTATTGCCCAATTCCAGAAGAGCAGGAAGTTCATCACCACCTAGTCCAGAGAAGCAGAATGCAGGCAAGAATCAGGGCTTGGCTCACCTGGGCAATAAGTTCTTAGCTTTAAAAAGGAGATCCAATAGTAGCAGAGTTGTTGACAACAACAGCTGTCAGTACGTCTCTCTCTTGACTCAGTCTGCTGCCACCTGGTTAGGTTGCCCTCTGGTGCAGATTGTCTTCCTAGAATGTTTCTTCTCCTCCTCACGGGAGTTCCCATTGCTTCTCTCCTCTATGGACCTTCCCGTTTCTTGAATCTCATAAACTATCTTTGACTTCTACTGTTGGTAAATCATATCTGCCAATGTCTTCTTTTTAAAAAAATTATTTATTGGGGCCACTTGCAGCACCAGCATCCCATATGGGCACCGGTTCAAGTCCCAGCTGCTCCACTTCCTATCCAGCTCGCTGCTAATGTGCCTA
This sequence comes from Oryctolagus cuniculus, assembly GCF_051225735.1. Taxonomy (NCBI): domain Eukaryota; kingdom Metazoa; phylum Chordata; class Mammalia; order Lagomorpha; family Leporidae; genus Oryctolagus; species Oryctolagus cuniculus. Next base: position 144,103,035 of record NC_142873.1, on the reverse strand, counting down.
GGAAACCAGTGGAAGATGGTCCAAGTCTTGGGCCCCTGCACCCATGTAGGAGACCCGGATGAAGCTCCTGGCTCATGGCTTTGGCCATTGCAGCCATTTGGAGAATGAACCAGAAAGTAGCAGATTTATCTCTTTCTCTCTCTGCCTCTGCCTATCTGTCACTCTGACTTTCAAATAAATGAATAAATATTTTAAAATTTTTATTTATTTGAAAGGCAGAATGACAAAGAGAGTGGGAGACAAAGAGAGAGATCTTCCATTTGCTGCTTCACTTACCAAATGGCCACAATGCCTGGGGCTGAGCCAGACCAAAGTCAGGAGCCTGAAACTCCATCCAGTCTCCCATGTGGAAGGCAAAGACCCAAATACTTGGGCCATCATCTGTTGCCTTTCAAGGTACATTAACAGGAAGCTGGATTGGAAATGGACCAGCTGGGATTCGAACCTACACTCTGATAAGGGGATGCCAGGTCACAAGTGGTGGCTCAACCTGCTATGCCACAACTCTGGTCCTTCTCAGTATCGTCTTATGAAAAGGTGCAATAGAAGATTTTTTTTCTCTTGAGAGGCAGAGAGAGAGAGAGAGAGAGAGAGAGAGAGAAACAGAAACAGGCAAATCTCCTATCCACTAGTTCACTCACCAAATGACCACAATAGCCAGAGCTGGGCCAGAAAAAAGCTAGGAGCTGAGAACTCAAACCAGTCTCTCATGTGGGTGTCAGGGATCCAACCATCTGAGCCTCCACTGCTGTCTTCCGGAGTGCACATCAGCAAGAAGCTAGAATTGGGACTGGAGCCAAGACTTGACCCAGACACTCCCATATGGAAAGCAAGCAAATGGTGTATTAACTAAAACATCTGCCCCAAGAGACACATTTTTCCCCACAGTTTTACATTTCTCAAATCAAAATGCTTAGCACAGATCTAAGTGCATCGCAAGCATTCAACAAGCAGTATCGTAGGTGGTAATAAATGTAATGTAATGTGGTAATAAATGTGATGCTCTTTGAAGAGTGCAGTAAGTATTGAGGTCATGATTATGTGCACACTGCTGCATACTAAACCTGCTCATTGCACATAATCTAATCTTGCGATCTTTCTTCTACATCAATAGTAGATCCACCTTACTGTCTTTGAAGTTATATGATTTCTAGAGAATGGATGTGAATTTTTTAAAAAGATTTATTTATTTACTTGAAAGTCAGAGTCTACACAGAGAGAGAAGGAGAGACAGAGAGAGAGAGAGAGAGAGGTCTTCCATCCGTTGGTTCACTCCCCAACTGGCCGCAATGGCCAGAGCTGCACTGATCCAAAGCCAGGAGCCAGGAGCTTCTTCTGGGTCTCCCAGGTAGGTGCAGGGGCCCAAGAACTTGGGCTGTCTTCTACTGCTTTCCCAGGCCATAGCAGAGAGCTGGATCAGAAGTGGAGCAGCCAGGACTCGAACCGGCGCCGATATGGCTTCAGGTGGTGGCTTTACCTGCTATGCCACAGCACCAGCCCCTGGATGTGAATTTAATCATTCCTCTATTGATAGATTTTTTTCATATTTTTCCTGAAATACCAATAGTGGATATTCTTATATACTTGCAATAGTATTTCTGTGAGATAAAGACCTAGAAATAGAATCCTGTAATATACTGATGTGGAAATTTTGTAGTAGAAGTTTCTGAGTGAGAGGCATGTGAGTGGTTAATCAGGATGCTGACTTCGGTAAGGCAATATGTGATTATGGAAAGCACACAGGGCTTCAAGACAAGAGACCCAAATCCCAATTACGGATATACCACTTATCTTGGGAAATAATGTTTGCTCTTACACTCATTCATTCAAAAATATTTACTGAATTCTCTTTACTCTGTGGCAAGCATGGTGTTAGGGTTTTAGAATACAGAGATAAGACACAGTCCTCACTCTCATGAAATTTACAGTAATTGGTGGTGCAAAATACACAATTAGATGCTATTTGCTAATCATACGATCTTGGGAAGTTGCGTAACCTCCTGTCTATTTCTTTTTCTGGGAAATGGGGAATCCTTCTATCACAGGGTTGTCATAAAGATGAAATGAAATAACACACACGAAGTGCCCCACACAGTGCCAGGTGTGGTGTGCACTGAATGAGTGAAAGCTGTCCTTACTGTTCTCATAATGGAATTTTGGTGTTATAGGAAGTAATTTGTTACAGTTGCTGAGATAGAATTTCTACCTCCCTGAGTGCCAGGTTGTATATGATGAAGTGAATTGTTAAGACCATAATGTAGTATATAGAAGGAGGCACTCCGTGAATGCTGCTTTTTGGTTTTTGAGGTTGAGACAAAGGGTCAACAAACAGATGGAAACACAAACATCCATATGTTTGATCTTTCCGGTCCAGGTGTCACAGAGTCAATTCTCAGCACTTCCTTAGCCACACAGATGTCACCTCCTGCCACATCTGATCATCTGGGACAGAGCACATCCCTCCCTGCCCACAGCAGAAGTAAGCAAGGACACAGAACTTCCCAAAGGCCCCAGGCCGATGGCTGCCTCCTGCTGGGGAGTTCTCTCCCGGCTTATAATGCATAGCCCAGCTTGGACCCATTTTTAATGGAGTCACTTGTTTGTTTGACATTTGACTATTTTCTTTCCCATATGGATTTAAAGTAAGAACTAAAAGAAGTATATTTTGAAACAAAAGATTCTGTGGTTTAGTTACTAAGTAAATTTAAAGATACTCCCAGAGAAGCCAGCTTTGTGACACAGTGAGTTAAGCCACCTGATGCTGGCATCCCATAATGTGCCCAGGAAGGCAGAAGAAGACGGCTCAAGTACTTGGGGCCCTGTCACTCATGTGTGAGACCAGGATGGAGTTCCTGGCTCCTAGCTTCAGCCTGGCCCAGACCTGGCAGTTGCAGGCATTTGGAGAGTGAACCAGTGAATGGGAAGATCTCTCTGTCTCTCTCCCTGTCGCTCTGCCTTTCAAATAAATAAATCTTAAAGATAATTTAAAAAAAAATTGTTTTCCAGAGGTGAGTGTTTATCCTAGCAGTTGGGACACCAGCCTGTATCCCTTGGACTGGCATTGTGGCACAGTGGGTAAAGCCGCTGCCTGCAACACTGGCATCCCATATGGGCACCAGTTCAAGTCCTAGCTGCTCTACTTCCAATCCAGCTCCCTGCTAATGGCCTGGGAAAGCAACAGAGGATGGCCCAAGTGCTTAGGCCCTGGCAACCACATGGGAGACCCGGATGAAGCTCCTGCATCCTGGCTTTGGCCTGACCCAGCCCTGGCTGTTGTGGCCATTGGGGGAGTGAACCAGCAGATGAAAGATCTCTCTGTCTCCTCTCTCTGTCTCTCCTCCCCCCCGCCCCCGTAACTCTGGCTTTCAAATAAAATAAATACATCTTTAAAAAGAAAACCAAAAAATGCCTGTATCCGGTGTCAGATGGAGTGCCTGGATTCAAGTCCTGTCTTCCGTGTCTTCAGCTCTCCATTCCAGTTTCCCTCCAGTGCAGACCCTGGAAAGGCAGCAGGTGATGGTTCAAATAATTGGGTCCCTGCCACCAGGGACAGGGGCTGTGGCACAGTGGGTTAAAGCCCTGGCCTGAAGCGCCGGCATCCCATATGGGCTCTGGTTCTAGTCCTGGCTTCTCCTCTTCTGATCCAGCTCTCTGCTATGGCCTGGAATAGCAGTGGAAGATGGCCCAAGTCCTTGGGCTCCTGCACCCGTGTGGGAGACACAGAGGAAGCTCCTGGCTCCTGGCTTTGGATCGGCTCAGCTATGGCTGTTGCAGCCATCTGGGGAATGAACCAGCAGATGGAAGACCTCTCTCTGTCTCTGCCTCTACCTCTCTCTGTAACTCTGTCTTTCAAATAAATAAAATGAATCTTTAAAAAATTTTATTTATTTATTTATTTGAAAGACAGAGTTACAGAGACACAGAGGCAGAGAGAGAGAGAGAGAGACAGAAGAGAGAGCGAGAGAGAGGTTTTCCATCTGCTGGTTCACTCCCCAAATGGTGGCAACAGCCAGAGCTAAGTCAATCCAAAGCCAGGGGCCTGGAGCTTTTGGGTCTCCCATGTGCATGCAGGGGCTCAAGGACTTGAGCCATTCTCTGAGCTTTCCCCGGCACGTTAGCAGGATGCTGATCAGAAATGGAGCAGGACTCAAACCAGAGCCCATATTGGATGCAGGCACTGCAGGTGGCAGCTTTACTGGTTATTCCACAGTGCCAGGCCCTGTTCTGACTTCTTTTTTTCTTTCTGATTCTTCAGTTCACTGGAGGGTTTTAAAAACAGCAATATTTATTTTTCCTTTCTGGCTGTGTATCTGGCTACACAGTTCATACCACATTCCTCACGGTGTTGTTGTTGTTGTTGTTGTTGTTTTCTAACATTTATTTATTTGGAAGGCAGAATTACAGAGAGGGAGAGACAGAGAAAGAAAGATCTCCCATCTGCTGGTTCACTCCCCATTTGGCCACAATGGCAGGGACTATGCCAGACCAAAGTCAGGAACCTGGAACTCCATCCTGGTATTCCCCAGTGGTGGCAGGACTCCGAGCACTTGGGCCGCCTTCCTCTGCTTTCCTAGGAGCATTAGCAAGGAGCTGGATCAGAAGTGGAGCAGCTGCTTAACCTGCTGCACAACAGTGCCGCCCCACCCAAGGGACTTTGACAAACTGACTTTCCTTGCAGAGGTAGTGTGGCACAGTAGTCTACAGTCCAAATTTTGGACCAAGGAGACCTGGACTCTCATTCTTCTGTATACCAGGTCTGGAATCTCAGACAAAAAACTCTGAACTCAGTTTCCTTACCTGAAAAATAGGAAATATTAGTATCACTAATACTATGATATAAGCATTATAAAAGGAACACAAGGGACGAGAGCTGTGGGAGTTAATACATGTAAATGGCTTAATGCAGAGCTCACAGTAAGCACTTTTAATTTTCTGTCATGGTCATGATCATTTATTTGTCTTTAAGGTATTTCGTGCAGTGCTTGCCACACAGTTAATGTTTAGAACACATAGCTATTATAAATTGCCTACAGTTTCTAGCTGCCAGGGTTACAGCTTTATTATCTGTTTGTTTATTTTAACTTGCTAGTGATTAACAGGATCTTTAGTCTAGTACTTAGGGACCTGTCTCATCATCTCGGGAACTCTGGCAGCACCTGGCACCACATCTGGCACTTAGTAGGCACTTAGTACATATCTGTTGAATCACATTAGATTGAACTGAATGCCCGTTCGGATATTAGTGCAACAGCTGTGTCACTAAATAGTTCTCATTCCAAAAGTGACAGCCAGCCATGACACAGGCATGCTTGCACGGTTGGTAAGCCACGATTTCCACTTCCTGCATTGCAGACATCTCAATTAATATTCTATTCTACTAACATGGCCCTTGGAAAGAAAGGGCAAACTAACAGATCTAGCTTAGCAGATAGAACAAACTTGGATCAAGGCAGATTTGGGCTTACATCCTGGGTCTGGCGCTGTCTAGTGAATCAGTCCATCCAAGCCTCCGTTTTCTCATCTGTGAGAAGGGGATGTAGCAACACCTGTGTCATGAGGCGATTGTGAGAATAGGGCCATCGTCTGCAGTGCCCTCTGCCTGGGTCTGCCTCCCTCATGGTTCACCTCGTTTAGTCCTCCTGCTTCCTCAGCCTGCTGCCACTTCTTCTAGAATGCTTCCTCTGCCACCCATGGTTGGTTGGATCCCTGTAGCACTTGCCAATTACTCTGTATAATTAATTTTTTTTTTTTTTGACAGGCAGAGTGGACAGTGAGAGAGAGAGACAGAGAGAGAAAGGTCTTCCTTTGCCGTTGGTTCACCCTCCAATGGCCGCCGCTGCAGCCAGCGCACCGCGCTGATCCGATGGCAGGAGCCAGGAGTCAGGTGCTTTTCCTGGTCTCCCATGGGGTGCAGGGCCCAAGCACCTGGGCCATCCTCCACTGCACTCCCTGGCCATAGCAGAGAGCTGGCCTGGAAGAGGGGCAACCGGGACAGAATCCGGTGCCCCGACCGGGACTAGAACCCGGTGTGCCGGCGCCGCAAGGTGGAGGATTAGCCTATTGAGCCACGGCGCCGGCTAAATTAATTTTTTTTTTTTTTTTGACAGGCAGAGTGGACAGTGAGAGAGAGAGACAGAGAGAAAGGTCTTCCTTTGCCGTTGGTTCACCCTCCAATGGCCGCCGTGGCCGGCGTGCTGCGGCTGGCGCATCGTGCTGTGCTTCTCCTGGTCTCCCATGTGGGTGCAGGGCCCAAGGACTTGGGCCATCCTCCACTGCCCTCCCGGGCCAGAGCAGAGAGCTGGCCTGAAAGAGGGGCAACCGGGACAGAATCCAGTGCCCTGACCGGGACTAGAACCCAGTGTGCCGGCGCCGCAAGGCGGAGGATTAGCCTAGTGAGCCGCGGCGCCGGCCTGTAATTACTTTTTAAACTATTCACTTCCTTTCTGGATCACAAATTCCCAAAACATGGTCTTTTTCACTCATTCTTGTGTCTCCTTGGTACACAATGTTTTGGGTGGACCAAGTTTGTTAACTGAGTGAAGAAATGAGATAGTAATATACATAAACACAGAGCCTAACATCTAGCAAGCTCTCAGTAAATGAGAATTATCATCATTTTTATTATTGACAACAAAGTATCAGTGCTGAGTTTACTCATCTTGAGAAAACAAATACAGTGGGAGGAACAACAAACTAGAGATAGGAATTGTGAGTCAGCTCTGTGTCTTGTTTGTGATATGTCCTTGGCCAAATCTTTATTCTTCTCATTTCCCCACTATTAAAATGAACATTAGACATTCACCCCAGTGACCAGTTCATCGTGGTTCTCATAACGTCTGCCCTTCACCGCGCCTCACCCACACGGCTCCTGCACATGCCCAGAGTTTCTAGGTAGAGAGCCTGTCCTGAGTTTGCACTTTTCTTTCTCAGCTGCTCATTGTTGACCCCTGACCCCTTTCCCTTGTGACTTTGTCTAGCTCCTCAGTTGTTGTTTTACACCAGTTGGCTACCTCTCAGCTGTTATCCAAATACAGAAGCTCCTTGCCATGCTATGGGTTACATCCCAATAAACCCATCATAAATGGAAAATGTCATGAATTGAAAATGCATTTGAAACCTAACCTACCAAATATCATAGCTTGGCTTAGCCTAGTTTAAACGTGCTCAGGTCTCTCTGTCTCGCCCTCTCTCAGTAACTTTGTCTTTCAAATAAATAAATAGATCTTTTAAAATAAAAAGGGGGTGGGGGCTAGATTGTGGCACAGCAGGTAAAGCTGCCACCTGCAGTCCCAGCATCTCATATGAGCGCTGGTTCGAGTCCCACCTGCTCCATTTCTGATGCAGCTACCTGCTAATGGGCTGGGAAAGCAGCAGAAGATAGCCCAAGTGCTTGGGTCCCACCACCCACATGGGAGATGCAGAAGAAGCTCCTGGCTCCTGACTTCAGACCAGCCCAGCTCTGGCCACTGCAACCATTTGGGGAGTGAATCAGCAGATGAAAGATCTCTCTTTCTGTCTCTCCTCTCTCTCTCTCTCTCTAATTCTGCCTTTCAATTAAATAAATAAATCTTTTTAAAAAATAATAAAGGTGCTCAGAACACTTACTTTAGCCTACAGCTGAACAAAAGCATCTAAGACAAAGCCTAGCCTAATAAAAAGTGTTGAATATCTCATGGAATGTAAAAATAGAAAACACAACACCCATGCTGGCCACATAGTACACAGTAGCCTAGGTTTATGTAATGGTTGCTAGCTGACTATAACTGGGGACTGTGGCTGGCAGTTACTGTTCAGTATTAAAAATGTATCACATATTGCTGACCTGGAAAAAGATTAAAATTCCAAATTTTGGGGCTGGCACTGTGGCAGAGAGGGAAAGCCTGGCCAAAGCCAGGAGCCAGGAGCTTCATCTGGATCTTCCATATGGGTGCAGGGGCCCAAGGACTTGGGCCATCTTCTACTGCTTTCCCAGGGGCATTAGCAAGGTCAGAAGTGGGATGGCAGTGACTTGAACTGGTGCCCATACAGGATGCTGGCATCCCACATGGTGGCTTAACCCACAACACCACATCACTGGCTCCCTCAAAAATCAATTTTTTTTTTTTGACAGGCAGAGTGGACAATGAGAGAGAGAGACAGAGAGAGAGAAAGGTCTTCCTTTTTCCGTTGGTTCACCCCCCAATGGCCACTGCGGGCCAGCACGCTGCGGCCGGCGCACCATGCTGATCCAAAGCCAGGAGCCAGGTACTTCTCCTGGTCTCCCATGCGGGTGCAGGGCCCAAGCACTTGGGCCATCCTCCGCTGCACTCCCGGGCCACAGCAGAGAGCTGGACTGGAAGAGGAGCAACTGGGACAGAATCCGGTGCCCTGACTGGGACTAGAACCCAGAGTGCCGGCGTTACTAGGCAGAGGATTAGCCTATTGAGCCGCGGCGCTGGCCAAAAATCAAAATTTTTTAGGTGCCAACTGGATTCTCATCTTCTCCCGACCCTCTTGCTCACAGGGCTCTGGTAACTCAGCTACCCTGAAGTTTCCTGGAGCCCCTAATCTCCCTGACTTAAGAACTTTAAATACAGCAATCCCTCTGCTTGGAACATTACCCAATGTCTCTCTTCTTTAAAAAATGATTTACTTATTTGAGAGATAGAGAGGAGATCTTCCCTCTGCTAGTTTACTCCCCAAATGGTAACAAAAGCCAGTTCTGGGTCAGGCTGGAGCCAGGAGCTGGGAACTACTTCCTGGTCTCCCACATGGGTGGCAGAGGTCTAAGTCCTTGGGCCACCTTCCATTGCCTTCCCAGGTACAGTAGCAGGAAGCCAGATCAGAAGCAGAGTAACTGGGACTTGAACTGGCACTCTGATAAGGGATGCCAGTATTGCAAGCAGCTGACTTAACACTTTGTGCCACATTGATCCTGTCTACTGTCTCTTTACAGGTGCAACCCACACTCAACTTCTGTGTCTCAGCTTAACATCACTTCTTCAGGGAGCATTACTTCACTTCATTAGAAGTTAGGTGTCCTTGATACATACTCCAGCTTCCTGGTAGATGAGGTGTGGTAGAATGTCAGATCTTCGTGTTTGTTTGTTTTGTTTTGTTTTGTTTGACAGGCAGAGTGGACAGTGAGAGAGAGAGACAGAGAGAAAGGTCTTCCTTTGCCGTTGGTTCACCCTCCAATGGCCGCTGCGGACAGAGCACTGTGGCTGGCGCACCGCGCTGATCCGATGGCAGGAGCCAGGTGCTTCTCCTGGTCTCCCATGTGGGTGCAGGGCCCAAGGACTTGGGCCATCCTCCACTGCACTCCCTGGCCACAGCAGAGAGCTGGCCTGGAAGAGGGGCAACCGGGACAGAATCTGGCGCCCCGACCGGGACTAGAACCCGATGTGCCGGCGCCGCAAGGTGGAGGATTAGCCTAGTGAGCCGTGGCGCCGGCTGATCTTCGCATTTTTATGAGAAGTTAAAAATTGGAGACTAAAATGTGACATTTGTTTTTAATGCTGGCAAGTAATTTTTAAAATGAAAACATTGTAGCCCAAATAAAAATATCTGTAAGTTAGTGATTACCTGTGGCCTGCCTGTTTGTAACCTGTGCAGTTTACCCTTTAGTTATACTTGATAATAACTTCTGGGTTAATCACCACTTCGTCATCTTTACATTGATTCACTGTCTACTCCATGCCAAGCACTGTCTTGGTGCTTTACGCAGATGATCTCATGTAATTCCCAAACTATCTGTAAGGTCAAGTAAGGTTCAGGAAGGTTAAGACACTTGCCCAAGGTTAGGAGTCATAAATGGTGGAGCCACGTGCTAAAGGTCTTTGCCCAGTAGATGTGCAAGGTTGGAACTGTCTGTCCGTTTAGGATGGGGGAGGCTCTGAAGCTCGGCCTAACATCTACAAGTGTGTATCAGGTTTGCTGCGCACTCACTACGTGCTACGCATTGTGGAAAGCACTTTACCTGACTGATTCAGTCTTCACAGCACCTCCATCGAGGAGCTGCTGTTGTCGTCCCATCTTATGGATGAGGAAAACGAGATACAGAACAGGTACCTGATCATTCAAGATGAAGACAGGATTGAGGGACCAGCACTGTGGTGTTGCAGGCAGAGCTGCCTCCTGTGACACCCACATCCCATATGGGAGCTTCTGGTTCCTGTCCTGGCTGCTTCACTTCCAATCCAGTTCCCTGCTAACGGTCTGGGAAGAGCAGCAGAAATGGCCCAAGTGCTTGGGCCCCTGCCAATCATGTGGAAGACCCAAATGGAATAAATAGATAAATCTTTGTTTCTTGTTTTTTTGTTTGTTTGTTTGTTTGTTTTTAAGATTTTATTGATTTATTTGAAAGGCAGAGTTACAGACAGAGGGGGAACCAGAGAGAAAAGTCTTTCATCCACTGGTTTGTTTTTTTGTTTTTTTAAAAGGATTGAAATCCAAACAATCTAATCCCACAGTCCCTGCTTTCAGGAACCCATGTTACCAGTTTGAGTTGGTGGCAGCGTAATGACTGATGGGGAAAGAGGAGACATGTATAAGTCACTGTTTCTCCAATCCAGAGCCTCACAGAGGGACTCAATTGAAAGGAATCCGTCTCAGTTATTTCTGTGAACCTGATATTGAGAGGTATGACCTGCAGGTGGCAGCAATGTTAAGTCTCTTCTCTAAATTCTGAGTGTTGAAAGCTATAGCGAGGAAACTTCAGGTATTCACATCCATTCATTAGCATGTTGTTATCTGATTGGCCCCAGGAATCCTTTGCCAGTTAATTGGACTTCTGGGTTTTCAGTCCAGTGAGAACTCCTGGCTAGTGGAGACTTGCTCAGCTCAACTGTAAAGGATTCAAAACCATAGTGAAATCATTCAGTTCAGCAACCTTTGCATTTTAATTTGTTTTTCAGCAATGTTTGATTTTAATTTGTTTTTGTTTTTTAATTGGAGAGACACAGAGAGATAGAAAGAGATTGCCCTATCTGTTGGTTTACTCCCCAAATGCTTGCAACAACCAGGGCTGGGCCAGGCCAAAGTCAGGAGCCTGAAACTCAATCTTGGTCTCCCATATGGGTGACAGGAACCCAAGTACTTGAGCCATCATCTGCTGCCTCCCAGGGTGTACATGAGAAGGAAGTTGGATTGGAAACAGAAGAGCCTGGGACTTGAACCAGCCACTCCCATGTGGGGCTGGGCATCCCAAGCGGCAGCTCAATGCTGTGCTAAATGCCCACCCCAATCAAAATTATCTCAAACTGTTGGTGGAATATTTCAGTGGTTCCCAACACTTTTTTGAGTTTCTGATCTTTTTAAAGAATTTCCTATTTTGTTGTTGTCTTTTAAGGGACAGTAATATATAAATAGCATAAAAGCAAACCCAGTAAAAGTCAATCTTTCAAACACACTTGTGTATCCCAAGTCACACTGTTTTCCCAACCCAGAGGAAAGCTTGCATATTCTTCCAGGTATAGACTATGGCCATGAAAGTATATGCATATCCTTTAAAATAATAAATGGTACTTTGTGGTGGGCATTCTGGTACAATAATTAAATTGCTGCTTGGTGTGCCTGCATCCCATATCAGAGGGCCTGAGTTCACATCCCTGCTCTGCTTCTGATCCAGCTTCCGGTGGATGTATTCCCTGGGAGGCAGCAGATGATGGCCCAAGTACTTGTGTTCCTGCCGCTCCTGAGGAAGACCCAGATTGAGTCTGGGTTCCTGTCACAGCCCCAGCTCTTGTGAGCATTTGGTGAGTGAACCAGTAGATAAATGATCTCTCTCTCTTTCTCTGCCTTTCAAATAAATAGGTATGAACAAAACTTTTTAAAAAATAAGTAAATGGCCATCTAAAGTTGTAACTTCCAAAATAAAATTTAGAGGCAAAAAAAACAAAAACAAAAACAAAAAACCTGTTTTGAGAGAGACCAAGACAGAGAGAGAGAGAGAGAGAGAGCGTGCGCGCATTCCCATCTGCTGGTTTACTCCCAAACGCCAGCAGTGGAGCTGGGGGTAAGTGTAGAGGCGAGGGGAACTCAGTCCGGGCCTCTCATGTGGATGGCAGGAACCCAGCTGCCTGAGCCATTACTGTTGCTTCCTTGGTCTGCGTTAGCAGAGCCTGAGGCAGGGATAGCACCCAAGGTACTCTGATGTGAGATATTTATGTCCTATTTGGCATCTCAACCGTTCAGCCAATGCCCACCCATACAGGGAAACTTCTATGATCTTGGATTAGGCAACGATTTCCTAGATGTGACAGGATCCATAAAAGAAAATATAATGGAAAACTTGGACTTGATCAAAAATTTAAAATTCTGATCTTTGAGTTTATGAAGAAAATGAAAAGGCAATCCACATACTGGAAAAATATTTGCAAATCAAATATCAGAAATATCTTGTATCCAGAATATATAAAGAACCCTCAGGGGCCGGCACCATGGCACACTTGGTTAATCCTCCGTCTGCGGCATCGGCATCCCATATGGGCACTGGGTTCTAGTCCCAGTTGCTCCTCTTCCAGTTCAGCTCTCTGCTGTGGCCCGGGAGAGCAGTGGAGGATGGCCCAAGTGTTTGGGCCCTGCACCCCATGGGAGACCAGGGGAAGCACCTGGCTCCTGGCTTCGGATCGGCGCAGCGCGGGCCGTAGCAGCCATTTGGGGGTGGTGGTGGTGGTAAACCAATGGAAGGAAGACCTTTCTGTGTGTGTCTCTCTCTGTCTAATTCTATCTGTAAAATAAATAAAATATTTTTTTTTTGACAGGCAGAGTGGACAGTGAGAGAGAGACAGAGAAAGGTCCTCCTTTTGCCATTGGTTCACCCTCCAATGGCTGCCACGGCTGGCGCACCGCACTGATCCGATGGCAGGAGCCAGATACTTATCCTGGCCTCCCATGGGGTGCAGGGCCCAAGCACTTGGGCCATCCTCCACTGTACTCCCTGGCCATAGCAGAGAGCTGGCCTGGAAGAGGGGCAACTGGGACAGAATCCGGCGCCCCAACCAGGACTAGAACCTGATGTGCCGGCGCCGCAAGGTGGAGGATTAGTTTATTGAGCCGCGGCCCCGGCTAAAATAATTTAAAAAAAAAAAATCTCAGAACTTAATAATAAGAACAAACAACCCAGTAGAAGAGTGGGCACAAGACTAACACAGATACTACATTGAAAGAGAAAAACAGATAGCAAAAAAAGTACATAAAAAAGAGCTCAATTTGAAAAAAAAAAAAGATTTATTTATTTGAGAGAAAGAGTTATAGACAGAGAGAGGGAGAGACCAAGAGAAAGGTCTTCCATCCACTGGTTCACTCCCCAAATGGCCACAATGGCTGGAGTTGCATCCATCTGAAGCCAGTTGCCTGGAGCTTCTTCCGGGTTTCCCACATGGGTTCAGGGGCCCAAGCACTTGAAACATCTTCTACTGCTTTCCTAGGCCATAGAAGAGAGCTGGATTGGAAGAGGACTTGAACTGGTGCCCATACAGGATGCTGGTGCTGCAGGCAGTGGCCTTACTCACTGCGCCACAACGCTGGCCCCAAGATGTTCAATTTTATTAGTCACTGGGGAAATGCACATTTCACTGAGACATCTCTACATACCTATTAGAATGACTAAGAATAACTAAGAAACTAAAGAAAAAAAAAGGCAATCCTAAATGCTGACAAATGTGCAGCACAACTGGAGCACTCCTACACTGCTGCTGGAAACGCTAAATGGTGCACAATTTGGAAAACATTTTCTTTCAATACTGTCGGACACACATACCATACAACTCAGCAATCTGAGTCCTGTGTATTTGCCCAAGACATATAAAAACTTATGTTTAGACAAAAATCTATACATTAATGTTTTGTCAATGTAATTCACAGTTGAAAAAACTGGAAACAATTCCGGTGTGAGCCTGGTGAGAGGAAAAACAATGGTGCACCATCACTGGAATATTCTTCAGTAGTAACAAGGACTGAACAACAGATACAGGCATGAACAACATGGCCAAATCTCAAGCGCGTTACTCTACGTGAAAGTAGCCAGACTCAAACACCTACTTACTCTGATTCCATTTATTACTTTTGGGAAAAACTAAATGACAGCAACAGAAAACAGATCAGCAGATGCCATGGGCTGGGTTAGGAGGAGAGCTGACTGTAAAAGTTAATGAGAAGGGAGTATTTTAGGATGAGTAAACTTCTTACCTAGATTATGGGGTGGTTACACAATGTATACATAGGTCACTCATAGAACTGGACACCAAAAAAAGTGGGATTTACTCTATTTAAAACAAAACAAAAAATCTAATTAAAACCAAAACCTACCAAAGCCACTGATTTCAGGAAGGCATCACACAGATGTTGATACAAATGAATTGTTTTTCCTTAGCAGAAAAAGGTAAAGTATTCTGTATGCAGGAGGGCTTAGGCTGGTTTTCTTTCTGTTTTACAGATTTTTTTTTTTGAAAGGCAGAGTTACAGAGAGAGAGAGGAACAGCCAGAGAGAAAGAGAGATTCTTATATCTGCTAATTTATTCCCCAAATGGCAGCAACAATGGGGGCTGTCAGGCCAAAGCCAGGAGCCAGGAGCTTCCTCTGGGTCTTCCACATGGGTACAGGGGTCCAAGGACTCGGGCCATCTTCTGCTGCTGTCCCAGGTACATTAGCAGGGAGCTGGATCAGAAGTGGAACAGCTGGAACTCCACCGCTGCCCATATGGGATGCCAGCACTGCTGATGGCAGCTTACCTGCTATGCCACAGAACTGATGCCAAGCCTGATTTTCTAAAAGTTGTTTTCTTTGGGCCAGCTTTGTGGCGTGGCAGGTGAAGCCACCACCTTAGATGCTGGATCTCATATCACAGTGCCCATTTGAGTCCCAGACTCAGCCTTTCAAATAAATAAATTTTTTAAAACATTATTTGAGAGAGAAGGGCTGATCTTATCGGCTGGTTCAGTCTATAAATGTTTGAAGCAAAACTGGGAACTGGGAATTCAATCCAGTTCTCCCACATGGGTGGAAGTAACCCAATTAACTTGAGTCATTACCACTGCCTCCCAGGGTTTACATTAGCAGGAAGCTGGAGTTAGGCATGAATTCCATGTACTTCCTTGTAGGAGACATGTATTAATCACTAGACCAAATACCCTCCTCTACCCCCAGCTTCTTTTTAGTATACAGAACTATTTCAAGCAAATAGAAAAACGAAGATGCTTGGGGGCCAGCGCTGTGGCATAGTGGGCTGGGCCTCCTCCTGCAGCACCAGCATCCGGTTTGTATCTTGGCTGCTCCTCTCCCAATCCAGCTGTCTGCTTATGGCCTGGGAAAGCAGTGAAAGATGGCCTAAGTGCTGGGACCCCTGCACCCACGTGGGAGTCTGGGAAGAAGCTTCTGGCTCCTGGCTTCAGATCAGTGCAGCTCTGGCCATTGAGACCATTTCGGGGAGTGAACCAGAAGATGAAGACCTCTCTTTCTGTCTCTCTCTATCTGTAACTCTACCTCTTAAATAAGTAAATAAAGCTTTTTTTAAAAAAATGCTTACATAACACCCAAGTACTTTTCACCAACTTTTTCAAACCTCAATATCTTACCTTATTGTCTTAAAATATTTTCCAGGAATAAAATAGAGAGAGATGTTTTTAAGCCCCACTGTAGCCCTCGTTTCATCCATTCCCCTTTTTCTCCTCAGAAGTAAATGCTTGTTGGGCGGGGGCGGAGGGTGGTGTTGTGGCATAGCAGACAAAGCCACCGTGACTGTGATGCCAGCATCCCATATGGACACTGTCATGTTCCAGCTGCTTCATTTCTAATCCAGGCCCCTGCTAATGGCCTGGGAGGGCAGCTGAGGATGACCCAGGTGCCATGTGGGAGACCTGGAAGAAGCTCCTAGCTTCTTGGTTCAGCTTGGCCCAGTCCTAGATGACACAGCCATTTGGGAAATAAACCAACTGATGGAATACCTTGCTCTCTGTCTCTCTGTGTCTCTATTGTTCTGCCTTTCAAATAAATAAATCTTTTTTAAAAAGTAAATGCTTGCCTGCACTTTTTTTCACTTTTATTTAATAAATATAAATTTCCAAAGTACAGTTTATGGATTACAATGGCTTTCCCCCCCCATAGCTTCCCTCCCACCCGCAACCCTCCCCTCTCCCGCTCCCTCTCCCATTCCATTCACATCAAGATTCATTTTCAATTCTCTTTATATACAGGAGATCAATTTAGTATATATTAAGTAAAGATTTCAACAATTTGCACACACACAGAAACATAAAGTGTAAAATACTGTTTGAATACTAGTTATAGCATTAATTCACATTGAACAACACATTAAGGACTGAGATCCTACATGAGGAGTAAGTGCATAGTAACTCCTGCTGTTGACTTAACAAATTGACACTCTTGTTTATGGTGTCAGTAATCTCCCTAGGCTCTTGTCATGAGTTGCCAAGGCTATGGAAGCCTTTTGAGTTCGCCGACTCCGATCTTATTTAGGCAAGGTCATAGTCAAAGTGGAAGTTCTCTCCTCCCTTCAGAGAAAGGTACTTCCTTCTTTGATGACCCGTTCTTTCCACTGGGATCTCACTTGCAAAGATCTTTCATTTAGTTTTTTTGTTTGTTTGTTTGTTTGTTTTGCCAGGGTGTCTTGGCTTTCCATGCCTATAATACTCTCATGGACTCTTCAGCCAGATCCGAATGCCTTAAGGGCTGATTCTGAGGCCAGAGTGCTGTTTAGAAATGTGCCAGGGGATTCCAATTCAATCCCATCAAGGTGGCATGTAATCAAGGTGGCAATAAATATCTTTTTAAAAGTGCAGGCAAGGCCGGTGCCGCAGCTCATTAAGCTAATCCTCCGCCTGCGGCGCTGGCACCCCAGGTTCTAGTCCCGGTCGGGGCGCCGGATTCTGTCCCGGTTGCCCCTCTTCCAGGCCAGCTCTCTGCTGTGGCCAGGGAGTGCAATGGAGGATGGCCCAAATCCTTGGGCCCTGCACCCACATGGGAGACCAGGAGGAAGCACCTGGCTCCTGGCTTTGGATTGGCGCAGCGCGCCGGCCGCAACACACCGGCCGTAGCGGCCACTTTGGGGGTGAACCAACAGAAAAAGGAAGACCTTTCTCTCTGTCTCTCTCTCTCTCACTGTCTAACTCTGCCAGTCAAGAAAAATATTTATTTATTTGAAAGCAGAGTGACAGGAAGAGGGAGACAGAGAGAGAGAGATCCTCCATCTGTTGGTTCACTCCCCAAATGACTAAAACAGTCAGGATGGGCCAGGTTGAAGCCAGGAGCCAGGAACTCCATCTGAGGCTGCTATTAGCCATCATTCACTACTTCCCAGGAACATTAGCAGGGAACTCGACTGGAAGCAGAGTAGCTGGGACTTGAACTGACACTCCAGTATGGGTGTGGGCATCCCAAGTGGCAGCTCAGTTCACTGCACCACAGTGCCTGTCTCTTGCCTGAATGTTTTATATCCTTGTCTGATTTTACATCTTTGGTATGTATGTATGTATGAATCTTTAAGCAGTACATGGGTTTTTTTTGTCATACTGAAATTTGTATATACATAGAATCAAGTTGCATATAGTGTTCTGCAACTTGTTTTTCTTCAACATTCTGTTTTATCCATGTCAATATCTATAGCTTTAGTTCATTCATTTCAGCTGTTTTGCAGCATTTTTTTTTCATCTACTACTAGAAATAAAGAGCAACAGAGAGGGAGACAAGGAAAAAGAGAGGGAGAGAGATCTTCCATTCTTTGGTTCACTCCCCAAATGCCTGCAACAGCCAGAGCTGAACCAGGCTGAAGTCAGGAGCCTGGGATTCCATCCAGGTCTCCCACATGGGTAGCAGGGCCTCAGGCACTTTAGAAATCACTTGCTGCCTCCCAGTGAGGTTGGCAGGAGGGAACCAGAGCAAATCTATTTCAAGCCAAGATTTGATAACACTGCTCTGTTGCCCCGCCCAGCCAGCAACCCCAGCTGATCCCTGTGACAGCCCCAGCTGACTGTACACAGCCCCAACTGACC
Organism: Oryctolagus cuniculus; assembly: GCF_051225735.1. Lineage (NCBI taxonomy): Eukaryota > Metazoa > Chordata > Mammalia > Lagomorpha > Leporidae > Oryctolagus > Oryctolagus cuniculus. The sequence continues at coordinate 144,085,048 of NC_142873.1, read as the reverse complement.
TGTGTGACAACCCCCAGCCAGCCTGCATGACAGCTCAGTCTGTTCCATCCAAGCTCCTTCTCTATGCACTACCCAAACCCACCTTTCTGTGCACTGCCCAACCCCCATTCCATACACTGCCCAAACCACTCCCTCCTTCCCTGGAGCAGAGACTGCAAATTCCACAATGTTGCAAACTTAGAACCAGTGCCAGCTAGACATATCTAGTATGGCTACAGGCTGTGTCCCCACAATAACATTTAGGTTGTTATAATTTTTTAATTTTTTTTTTATTTAAAAGGCAGAGTCACAGAGAGAGGGAGAGACACAGTCTTTTCATTCATTGGTTCACTCCCCAAATGGCTGTTATAGCCAGGGCTGGACCAGACTGAAGCCAGGAGCATCTTCCACGTCTTCTACATGGGTGCAGGGGCCCAAACACTTGGGCCATCTTTTGCTGCTTTCCCAGGCACATTAACAGGGAGCTGGATTGGAAGTGGAACTAGCACCTATATGGGATGCTGGTGCCACAGCACCTGCACTGCCGCTGCTATACCATATGCTAGCCCCTTGAATGATTTTATTATAATAAAATTGCCATCGCTGACACCCTTGATCCTAACATTCACCTGATGCCTAAACACTTACAGTAGTTCAAAAAAAGGGCACAAAAATGGAAAGTACTTAAGCTTTGCCCAAACTCTACCCTCTTTGACTATTCAATTTAGCTATCCCCAGACATCTCCACCTGTGCCTCCAGGTCATCAAAAAGAATGGCCTACACTTGTTAATTGTAGCTCATTCTCTCTCCTGCTTGCTCAAACTTATTCCTTTGAGTGTGTGCTTTTGCTTTAAATAAGTCTTCTCTGCTCATCGTTATCTATGTCTCTTTCTGAATTCTTTCTCAGTGGAGACAAGAACATGGACCAAGTCTCACGAGGGGCCACTCCACAACACCAGGAAGCTAGGTTGGAAGTAGAGTAGCTGGGAATCAAACCAGCACTGTGATATGGGATGGAGGTGTTCCAAGCAGCATTTTCACCACCATGCCATGATGTCTATCCATATTATGTGTTTTAAATATACCATCAACAGATATTTAGATTATCTCTATTTTTTCTCCTCTATTTCAAGCGGTGCTACAAGGAACATTCTCATACCAATGTCCTGTGTCCATGTTCATTGTTGAAAAAATGGAAGCTTAAAAAAAAAAAAAGGCAGAAAGAAAAAACTAATGTGACCCATCACAACAATTGTTTTCTGAGCGTCTGCTAGGCACTTTAATTTTCACACCACCCTATACATTAGGTACTAGTATGTTTCCTATTATATAATGAGAAATTGAGAAAGGCAGAGTGACAGAGAGGGAGATGGAGACAGAAAAAGAAATATCTTCCATCTGCTGGTTCACTCCCCAAATGGCTGCACTAGACAGAGCTGGGCTGATTCAAAACCAGGAGCCAGGAGCTTTTTCCGGATCTCCCATGTGAGTACAGGGGCCCAAGCACTTGGGCCACCCTCTGCTGCTTTCCCAAGCCGTTAGCAAAGAGCTGGATCATAAGTGGAACAGCTGGGACTCAAACCTGTGCCCATATGGGATGCCAGTGTTACAGGCAGCAGATTAATCTGCTGTGCCACAGCACTGGCCCCTTCTCATTTTGAGGGGAGTAGGGAAGATTTATTTATGTGTTTGAAAGACAAGGTTACAGAGACAGAGGAGAGAAGAGAGAGACAGAGATCTTCCATCCACTGGTTTGCTCCCCAAGTGGCCACAACGACCATAGTGGGGCCAGGCTGAAGCCAGGAGCCTCTTCTGGGTCTCCCACTTGAGTGACAGGGGCCCAAGGACTTGGACCATCTTCTGCTGCCTTCCCAGGTGCACCAGCAGGGGGCTGGGTTGAAAGTGGAGCAGCCAGGACTGGAACTGGCACCCATATGGGATGCCGGCACTGAGGCAGCGGCTTAACTCTCTTAGTCACAGCGCCAGCCCCAGCAGAATACTTTTCTTTTGTCAAAGCCCATGCTCTTGGAGGCTGGCACTGTGGTGTTAAGCTTCTGCCTGGGATGCCAGCATCTTACATGGGTGCTGGTTCATGTCCCAGCTGCTCCTTTTCCAATCCACCTTTCTGCTAATGGCCTGGGAAAGCAGTGGAAGATGGTCCAAGTGCTTGGGCCACTGCACCCATGTGGGAGACCCAGAAGAACCTCCTGGCTTCTGGCTCTTGGCTTCAGATCAGCCCGGCTCTGGCTGTTGTGGCCATCTAGGGAGTGAACCAGTGGATGGAAGACCTCTCTGTCTCTCCCTCCCTCTGTAACTGCCTCTCAAAAAATAAATAAATCTTAAAAAAAAAAAAAAAGCTTATGCTCTTAGTATTATGCACCAATAAGTACCCATGAGCCCCAATTCCAGATATATTAACAGTTGGCAATAGCCCTTACTGTTAAGTAGTATCTCAGAAGTCAAGAGAGGCCTATCAAAGGCACTTCTCATTTAAAAAATTATGTGGGAGGGACCGATGCTATGGCGTAGCAGGTAAAGCCACTGCCTGCAGTGCCAGCATCCTACGTGGACATCAGTTGGAGTCCCGGCTGCTCCACTTCTGATACAGCTCTCTGCTATGGCCTGGGAAAGCAGTAGAAGATGGCCCAAATCCTTAGGTCCCTCCACCCACATGAGAGACCTGGCTGCTGGCTTCAGATTGGCAAAGTACTGGCTGTTGTGTTCACTTGGGGAGTGAACCAGTGGATGGAAGACTCTCTCTTTCTTTTTCGTCTCCTTCTCCTTCTCCTTCTCCTTCTCCTTCTCCTTCTCCTTCTCCTTCTCCTTCTCCTTCTCCTTCTCCTTCTCCTCCTTCTCCTCCTTCTCCTCCTTCTCCTCCTTCTCCTCCTTCTCCTCCTTCTCCTCCTCCTCCTTCTTCTTCTTCTTCTTCTTCTTCTTCTTCTTTTGACAGGCAGAGTTAGACAGTGAGAGAGAGAGAGAGAGACAAACAGAAAGGTCTTCCTTCCGTTGGTTCACCCCCAAAATGGCCGCTGCGGCCGGAGCTATTCCGATCTGAAGCCAGGAGCCAGGTGCTTCCTCCTGGTCTCCCAAGTGGGTGCAGGGGCCCAAGCACTTGGGCCATCCTCCACTGCCCTCCCAGGCCACAGCAGAGAGCTGGACTGGAAGAGGAGCAATGGGAACTAGAACCCATATGGGATGCAGGCACTGCAGGCGGAGGATTAACCAAGTGAGCCATGGCGCTGGACCCCTTTCTCTCTCTCTTTCTCTCTGTAGTTCTTACTTTCAAATAAATAAATAAATCTTTTAAAAATTATGCAAAAAATAGACATATCTCAATTGAGTTTTTATAAACTGAAGGCACCTATATAACCAGACATTGTTTTCCAACCCTGAAGGGTAGCTGCTGGCATTTAAGAGAGCATTTTTGCCTGTTTGGTATTTTATATATGTGAAATCATTTGTATGAATTCATTTGGTTTGTCTTCTTTTACTTAACATTGTTTGTGACAATTACCTATGTGGTGGAGTATTGTATGTTATAGGGCACAAAAGGTGTGTGAAATGATGTACATTTTGCAAAGAATTTCTTTTTTAAATTAAAAAATACTTAGTTTTATTTATTTTCATTTACTTGAAAGGTAGAGTGACAGGGAAGAAAAAGAGAGGGAGAGAGAGAACCTTCCATCTACTGGTTTATCCCCCAAGTGGCCCAATAGCCGGGCTGGGCCAAGCGGAAGCCAGGGGCCTGGAACTTTATCTGGGTCTCCCACATGGGTGGCAGGGACCCAAGCACTTGAGTCATCATCTGCTGCCTCGAAGATGCATTAGCAGGAAGCTGGACCAGAAGCAGAGGAGCCGGGACTCAAACCAGGTATTTGAAGCAGGATGCAGGTGTTGCAAGTTGCAGCACAACATCTGCCCCTTTTTAAAATGTTTAAAATTTATTTGAGAATGACCTGCCTGCCTGATAAACACATTCAGTTTCTCTAGGGCGCTCCAGCAATTGGCCACTTTGCTCAAGTGCGGTAACTTTTAGGAAAATGCAGACCCCTGGCAAATTGGCTGCTATAGCATCAGTAAAACTTCATGGATTACATAAACATATATACCTTGAACTGAGTGGCTGTGGCAGTCATGCTGTCATAATGAACACAAGTCACAGTGCATTTGTTGGAAACAAACAGGAACAAAAAATGAAATCCTCACATAGCAGTTACCCAGGTAGGTTTAGAAGAGTAACTCGTACTGAATTTCACCAGAAGGATCCAGTGGCAACCATAAAATTGGCTATTTATGACATGCTGCCCCCAAACCCTCACAGAACAGTAAGGCAATGGCTACAACTTTTCTATATGAGAATATTCTAGAAGATATCCTTAAGGATTTAGTGGAAGAGCTTCCTCGACCACGAAAAGTACCTAGACGCCTTGATGAGTACACACAAGAAGAAACAGGGGCTTCCCCAAGAGTGTGGTCTCCCCTCGAAGATTATCTGCTACAGCAGAATGAAAACTGCAGAAAATAATAATGAGGCGACTGAAACTTCTTCCTGGGGAGTTTCTCTAACCTAAGCCTGGCGTGAAACAATGTCTCTGGTTCAAAACAATGTCTCTGGTTTGTCACCTGATGTAGGTGCTAAACGCTTGGGAAGATAGGTCAGGAAGGACTATTTCAACAGGAAATTGCAATAACATAGATTACTTGATAGAAATATTTTATAATATAATCTGATTTGAATGTTATAAATGGTGATTTAAAAGTTTCTAGGGGCTGGCGCTGTGACTTAGTGGGTAAAGCTGCCGCCTGCAGTGCCGACATCCCTTATAGGCGCTGGTTCAAGTCTCAGCAGTTCCACTTCCGATCCAGCTCTCTGCTATGGTTTGGGAAAGCAGTAGAAGATGGCCCAGGTCGTTGGGCCCCTGCACCCACATGGGAGATCCGGAGGAAGCTCCTGGCTCCTGGCTTCGGATTAGCTCCGGCCATTGGGGCCAACTGAGGAGTGAACCAGCAGATGAAAGACCTCTCTCTCTCTCTCTCTCTCTCTCTCTCTGCCCCTCTCCTGCTCTCTCTGTGTAACTCTGACTTTCAAATAAATAAATAAAAAGTTTCTAACTTGAGTTTAAGAATAAAATTTATTGGATAAGGAGACAGAAAAAGACACAGAACTCTCATCTACTGGTTCACTTGATCTGGGTCTAATGATGCTCATGATGGCTAATACAAGGCCCAGGCCAAGGAGCAGAACTCAATCCAGTTCTCCCACGTGGATGGGAGGTTCCCAACTACTTGAGCCATCACTGCTGCCTTGCAGTGTCTTTAGGAAGTTGTAACCAGGAGCTGGAGGAGGTTATTGAACCCAGACACTCCCATGTGGGGTGCTAGTCTCCTAACTGGTATCTTAGCTGCTAGGTACAATCCCTGTGTCTGCTTGTAAGCACCCCTGCCTCTTCTTCAACGTTATAGCCAGGCATCACCCTGAAGACTAGGTGATGAGCTGCAACTATGGGAGAGCATGAACAGCCTGAGCACCACAGGGGGCAGTCTGGGACCCTTGTACTCCCCTCACGTCCTCTCAGCCCTCTCAGATTCTAGCTGAAGCTTTGGAAAACAATTTAGTGAAGGCTTCAGCTCTCCTTCTATCTTTCTGCTTTCTCTCTTGGATCTTCTCTTAAACTATGATATAGAATAATAGTAGGAGCAGAAATGTAAAGGGAGTTAATGCCCCTTGGGGCAAGCCGGACCAGTGGGTGTGGGTCATCAATGGGTAAATGCTTCTGAGAGGCAGTACTTAGAAGGACCATGATGAAAGGCATTCTAGAAAATTCTCAGGGGGATGCAGCATGAACACTTGGTAATGCATCCTCATGTTGGCTTTTCTTTCTTCCCTATTTATTCTGGACTTTCACTTTAAATCCCTCAGATCCCCTTCCAGGTTGCCTGCTGTTAATGCTTGTCTCAGCTTCTGCTCCCTGGCAGGAATCTTAATGAAGACATAGTGTAAAATACCCAGTACATGGTAGGCCTTCAAGAAAAAGTAGCAGTTTTACTATGACTACGATTACTACAGCTACTTTTACTAGCATTATCAGTTAGGGTTTCAAGTTGCCATCCCTTAGTTCCCTTCCCTGAAACCATGGATGATTCTGAAGCTCCACAATTAGTCTCTATGACAACCTTTTTTCCCCCCCTAGAGGTTAGTGGGAACCACTGAAGGATTCTCTTTATTTTCTTTTCTTTTTAAAACCTGTACTATTTTTCAGGCTTAGTGAAGTACAGCTGACAAACAACAGCCTGTACATGTTTTAAATGCACACACAGTTTAATGAGCTTTGACATATTACACGCCCTCGAAACCATGCCCAGGAGCAGCATAGATGAAATGCCCACCACTCCTCAAAGTTTCCCCGTCCCCTGGGAATTCCTCCCTGCCGAGACATTGCTTTCTTGATCCCCAGGGAGTCTCTGGTTTTCTTCCTGTCACTACAGATTAGCTTGCATTGCCCAGAACTTTTAATCAGTTGAACTTTACCGAAATGTACTCTTTCTTTCGGTCTGACTTCTTTCACTCTGGGTAACTATGTTAAGAATCATCATGTTGTTTCATATATGCACCGTTCGTGCCTTCTCATCACTCAGGAGTATTCCATTGTATGAATATTCATCCACCTTTTGAAGGGCATTGGGGGTTTTTGTTTCCAGTCTTTGGTTTCTACAAATAGAGTTGCTGTGAACATTCATGAAATAAATCTTGCTATGTGTGGATGTGTGCTCTCATTTGTCTCAGGCACATGCCCAGTAGTCCTACTAGGGCCATATGAGAGGTATATACTTAATTTCTAAAGAAACTGTCAAATCATTTCCCAAAGTACTTGTATCATTTTAAAATCCTACTACTAGTGTCTGAGAATTCTTGTTGCTCCATATTTTTGTTAACATTTCATATTGCCAGTCCTTTTATATTAGCTATTCCAGGAGACATATTATTATGATTTATTTAATCCTATTGGATTTTTCAAATTTATTTTTATTTATTTCAAAGGAAGAGAGAGCAATCTTCCATCCACTAGTTCACTTCCCAAACACTGCCAATACCCAAGACTGGCAAGGCCCAAACCAGGAGTTAGGAACTCAAACCAGGTCTCTCAAATGGGTGGCAGGAACCCAAGTGCTTAAGCCATCACCTGCTGCCTCTCCGGGTGTACATTAGCAGGAAGCTGGATTTGAAATGGAGCAGAGACTTGAATCTAGGCATGCTAATATGGGAATGTGGGCATCCCAAACGGTGTCTTAACTGATGCCTGCCAAACACCTGCCCCCACATTATGGTTTCCTAAAATTTTTTTAAAAAAGATTTATTTTTTGAAAGGCAGAGATACAGACAAAGAAAGAGAGAAAGAAAGAGAGGTCTTCCGTTTGCTGGTTCACTCCCCAAATGGCTGCAATGGCTGGGGTTGGGCCAGGCTGAAACCAGGAGCCAGGAGCTTCTCCTGGGTCTCCCAGGTGGGTGCAGGGGCCCATCTTCCACTGCTTTCCCAGGTGGGTCAGCAGGGAGCTGGATTGGAAGTGGAGCAGCTGGGACTCTAATAGGAGTCTATATGAGATGCCAGCACCGCAGGCAGAAGCTTAATCTTTATGCCACGGCACCATCCCATTCCCTAAAATCTTTCATGTGTGATTTGCTATCCATTTCTTTTGGTGAAGTGTTCAAATCTTTTTAAAAATTGGGTTGTATTCCTATTGTGTTGAAAGAGCTCTTTGTATATACCAGATACCAGTCCTTTTTTTTTTTTCAACAATTTTTTCCCAGAGTGGCTTGCTCTTTCATTTTCAAATCAGTGTGGGTTAGGCAGGCACTTGGAACTCCTGCGTTCTGTATTGGAGTAGTGGTTGAAGTCCTGGTTGCTTTGCTTCCAATCCTGCTTCCTGCTAATACGTCCTGGGCAACAACAGAAGATGGCTCAAGTGCTTCAGTCCCTGCCACCCCCGTGAGACAATGACATGGAGTTCTAGCCTCCTGGCTTCGACCTGACCCACTTCTGGCTGTTGTGGACATTTAGGGAGTGAACCAGTATATGGAAGTTCTTTCTCTCCCTCTGTCTTTCTCTGTCATTCTGCTTTTCAAGTAGATGAAAATAAACTTTTTTAAAGCCTTGCTTAAAAACAAAACATACCATTGGATATTTACTTTAAAGCATTCTTGTGTACATATACCAGTTACTTTATGTACAATAAAAGAATGGAAAAGGGTAAAATGAGAGAATAGAGGGAACTAGACTGTAGTAGTCACGATGTAGTGGAACTGAGCTGTGGCTTTCTAATTGAGAATGTGCCCTTGGTCTGCGGACACAGAGTGCGGCAGAGCAGCAGTTTCCCTTTGCGGTAGACCCCTCCTGTATGCTGCTGCTAGCTCCTACCTCCATTTCCAGCTGTGCAGGTGTGCCCCATTTATCAGCTGCCCACCAGACTGGAATCTGATTTGCCTTACTAACAAACCCTGTTTTTACAATGGGCTCTTATTACTTTACTAAGTATTATTATTATTTAATAAGTATTTTTAAAATACTTATTTTCATCTACTTGAAAAACAGTGATAAAAAGTGTGTGTGTAGGCCGGTGCCGCGGCTCAATAGGCTAATCCTCCGCCTTGCGGCGCCGGCACACCAGGTTCTAATCTCGGTCGGGGCGCCAGATTCTGTCCCGGTTGCCCCTCTTCCAGGCCAGCTCTCTGCTGTGGCCCGGGAAGGCAGTGGAGGATGGCCCAAGTCCTTGGGCCCTGCACCCCATGGGAGACCAGGAGAAGCACCTGGCTCCTGCCTTTGGATCAGTGCGGTACACCAGCCATGGCAGCCATTGGAGGGTGAACCAATGGCAAAGGAAGACCTTTCTCTCTGTCTCTCTCTCTCACTATCCACTCTGCCTGTCAAAAAAAAAAAAAAAGTAAAAAAAAAAAAAGTGTGTGTGTGTGTGTGTGAGAGAGAGAGAGAGAGAGATGCTCATTCACCCCTCCAAATGGCCACAACAGCTAGGACTGGGCCAGGTGGAAGTCAAGAGCCAGGAACTCCATCATGGTCTCCCACATGGGTGGAAGGGGCAAAAGGAAGCTGGAGTGGAAGTGGAGCAGCCAGATTCAAACTGGCACTTCCATATATGGGATGTCAGCATCTCAAGTGGCTGCTTTAAGCCGCTGTGCCACAAGGCCCCTGACACCTTTACTACATTACACAATATACAAAGAAGTGACTTGCTGGCCTGTTTAACAATCTTTTCTGGTGAAAAGCAGCAAAGCAATTCAAAGACAAAATACCTTGCACTGTCATTGTTCTTGCCATTTGAGAATAATGTATGGCTTCCCATGCCAAATTTGATACCATCTTGGACAACAGTAGGTCTGGAAGTATTACGCTTTCTTCCTGCTGATGGCTTCTCATTACATTGTTTTAGGTACTCCAAAGAGATGTCTCTTTTGAAACAAATTGATGAAATCTTTGTTTACAAATCTGTGAAGAATCCATGCATTTACAATACATATACCAATTATTTGAGTAATCAAAGATCAATACTGTTTTTTTTTTTTTTACCTGTAATCAGGATGGAATATTTGGAAACAATCAATCATGTTTATCCACACAACCACTGAAATCATTATAGGTACCCAATACCTTTTGTTGTGGCACACTGGCTCTGCTCTTTTTTTGTTGTTGAACTTTGCTATGTCTTTCATTACAATGACATGTTTATTATCTAGCCTTTTTAAAAATATTTATTTAATTTATTTTTAAAGATTTATTCATTTACTTGAAAGGCAGAGTTCCAGAGAGACAGAGGGAGAGACAGAAAGGTCAGTCTTCCACCTGCTGGTTCATTCTCCAAATGGATGGCTGCAATGGCCGGAGCTGCACCGATCTGAAGCCAGGAGCCAGGGGCTTCTTCTGGGTTTCCTACATGGGTTCAGGGATCTAAACACTTGGACCACCCTCTGATACTTTCCCAGGCACATTAGCAAGGAACTGGGTCAGAAGTGGAGCATCCAGGACTCAACCAGTGCCCATATGGGATGCTGGCACCACAGGCAGTGGCTTTACCTGCTATGCCACAGCTCCAGCCCCTGTTGTACGTAATTCAAAGGCCGAGTGACAGAGAGGAAGAGATAGGGGCAGAGATCTTTCATCCATTGGTTCACTACCCAAATGGCTGCAATGGCCAGGGCTGGGCCAAACTGAAGCCAGGAGCATTGTTTCCTAAGTGGATGGCAGGAGCCCAAGTACTTGGGCCATCTTGCACTGCTTTCCCAAGCACGTTAGTACAGAGCTGAGCTGGAAGCAGATAGCAGGGACTTGAACCAGTGCTCATTTAGAATACTAGCGTCACAGGCAATGGCTTAACCACTGCTCCACAACCCTGGCCCCTTAAGTAACCATTTTACAATGAAAATTTGTAAACAAATTTGTAATGTGTAATTGCATGACCCTCTCACTTGTTTTTTCATCAATGTCAGTTTCAGAGGAAACATGTTTAGACTGTTTCACTTGGTACATGTAGCTTGAAATCCAGTATTTTGAAGGTATACAAACAAGTCATAACCAGTAAAAAAGAATATCCAAAAAAGTCTGTAACTGTGGATTCTGTACCACTTCAAGCACTTATAGAATTCTTACTCCCAAGCACACAGATGACAACTTGTCAATGCATAACCACAAGTGGCAACACGGTAGCGTGTATCAGGCAGCAGTGCTGTGTGCTACACAATACTATGCAGTGTCCATCGTCCTAGTGTCCTAGATACAGGACAGCTATTTTCTAGTACTGATGATCTGAAATACAGTGCATTTGCTGTATTACAATCAGTTATGTATGTAATCTTTTGTTCAGTGGAACTTTTAGCAAAAATAATTTGTAAAGTTTGTCATTTTCACAATGAATTAAAAAAAATGTTTATAAAGATTTATTTATTTGAAAGTCAGGGTTGGAGAGAGGGAGAGACAGAGAGAGAAAGAGAGAGAGAGAGATCTTCCATTTGCTGGTTCATTCTCCAGATGACCACAATGGTTAGGGCTGGACCAGGCAGAAGCCAGGAGCCAGGAGCTTTTTCCCAGATCGCCCATGTGGATAGCCCCGGGCCCAAGCACCAGGGCCATCTTTAGCTGCTTTTCTCAGGCCATCAGCAGGGCGCTGAAGTAGAGCAGCCAAGACACAAACTGGCGCCCGTAGAGAATGCCTGCATTGCAGGTGGCAGCTTTACCTGCTATGCCACAATGCTGGCCCCTAAAAAACATTTTCCTAAAAGAATAGAACTCGAAATATAGTGTTTACTTCAAAGTTACCATAATTGTTATACTTTGGCTCAACTTGAGCTTTTATGGGACTACATATAGGACTGGTCACCTTACACCGAATCTGAAGACTCCTTCCTTGGGCTTTCCCTCAGCTCTGGCCAGGGCCAGGGCGCGCGCCCGAGTCTCAGACACTGCTTCCCAGAAGAGGCGGCTGTGGGAGAGCGGGCGGTGCGCAGTCTCTCCCCCAACCCTCGACATGGAATTCATTTTATTTTACCGATTGTGTATTTCAAAGTCGCTGATTTTTTTCTCTGGAAGCGTTGCAGTTTTATTTAAATTTAGGTCGGTCTGTAGATTCTCTGGGCGGAAGGCGTCTAGGGGATGATAATAGCCTGGTGGCTCCTTTTAGGTGATGTTGGCGGCGTTGAAATACTGTGTTTGATTAACAGGCTGAAGGAGAGTTTCTTACGCAGGCAATTGAGGTTAACTTGCTTGTTAAGTGTTTTGCACTTTAAATGGCCCCTCATTACTTTTTTCCTTTAGGGAAAATGGAAATTTGGCCAGAGAGGCTCCAGACACGGTTTTCTGGAACAATACCCTTGCATCAGCTCCTGTCTCCAGCACAGCCTCCTCACTAGTTAAAGAAGGGACCCAGGAGGTTCTGCACGTAGGGCAAAGACAGCGGGCGGCGCAAGCCCAAAGACGCGATGGAGGTGGAGAACCGACCTCCCGGAGAGCAAAGGGCTTGCAGTTCCCGCCATTTCGTTCCCCGGCCGCCCGACTGGAGACTACAAATCCCATGAGCCTCCGCGGCAGCAACGCCCCACCCCTCGGTGTCCGGCCCGCTCCGTCTTCCCCCCCGCCCCGGGGGCTGGAGGCTCTGGCTGTAGCCTGGAGGCCGGCGGGCCAGGTAGGATTTCCGGAGGAAACTGCCGTGGAGGCCGAGGAGTCGGTGGCGGCGGCGGCGGCGGCGGCGGCGGCGGCGGCGGCGGCGACGACCCGGGTGAGTCCGGCAAGCAGCGGATAGCGAGCGGGACGGCGCGCGGCGTCGGGCTGCAGGCGCCTCTCGGGCTCCGGCCGCGGTCTCGACCCTGCGAGGGGCTCGCGGTCCGAGCCAGGGGTAACGGCCGGGGTCGCCGTCGCGTCGCGCCAGGGCGGGGCGGCCTGGGGCCGCCGCCTCCCTCCTCGGCCCTCCCACCGCTGTCCCGCTGTGGCGTCTCCGCCCGCTGCGGGCCCCGCGCAGGCTCGCCTGCACGCTCCGGGACTGGCTGGCCCTTTTGTCTGGGCTGCTCGGCTCCCCTTTGTGCCCGTGCGTGGAGTCGCCTCCTCGGGGATCCCGCAAGGCCAGTTCCTGAGGGGACCTCTCCCCGGGGCTCGGGTTACCGTAACGGAATCGGTTCAAAGTCCATTTTTCAAAACCATCCTCGCTTGGACCTCCGCATTCCGGCGGGCTAGAGCGGAGGCTTCGCAACTAAGCAGTTTCTGTAGCAACCTGGAGGTCATTGTCTAACTCTTAAATGTCAGCCCAGGCAGCTTCAGGGCTCGAATCTCCGGGCGTCTTTCTTGGGAAGGGGTTGAGTCCATGAACAAGAAGGGTCGACCCGGGGACCAAAGAGCCGGTACTGATGGCTTTTGGTTCTCGGAGGAGAGTGATTTATAGGACATCATTCATTGCCTGCAAAAAAAAAAAAAAAAAAAAAAAAAAAAAAAAAAAAAAGACTCCATTCACTCAGCTCCTCAAGCGCCTCACCCACAACTTTTAAAGCGCAAAAGTCCATTAACAGAAGGATCTTTGTTACGGAGACTTGTAGAAAGCACAAGTCAGTTTATTGGAGGAGAGCTGGTCGAATCTTACTGGGAACTTGAATTGTGTGGATGATCAGATTTGGTTGGCGCTGTATGTCCCCTTGGAAATGTGCATTGCTAGATTCCGCTTACGGAAAAAGCTTTCTGAATGCCAGGGCAGACACAACCTTTTTGAAAAAAGTATCCAGTCTGGTGGAATGAGGACAGCCGAGACCCCTTTGCATGAATCGGGGAAGGTTATTGAAGTTACATAGGTTAAATTCCTGCACCAGTAGGCAGATAAAGTCCTTTGCACTTTATTACTTTGTTTCATATCTCGTGGAAATGACAGACTCAGAACCCCAGATTGTGTTAGTAATACTGTCTAGAGATGAGAGGTCCTTAATGCAGTGGTTCTTCTGTCTGAACCTAGCAGTGAGTCAAGGTCTTTTGTTTTCCTGGCTTTGTTTCGAACAAGCCATCCACAGAATTGCCCTGGAAATTTTCAAAATAGTCTAGCAAACAGCAGTTGCTATTGACTGGCTGTTACTCATTTGTTCACATGTGATAGTGCTATCAGTGTTGCAGTTAATACACTGTATAGCTTAACATCCTAACTACAGTTCTGCAAGGTGGTAGTTCTTCCACTTTACAGCTGATAAATCCTACCCTCTACAATGTTAAGTGACTTGTCCAAGGTCATTCTGTTAACCCGCATGAGGAATAGGAAACCCTACTAAGAAGCAGAGTTACAGACAGACGGAGAGACACAGAGAAATCTTCCATCCACGGGTTCACTTCCCAAAAGGCCACAACGGCTAGAGCTGGGCCCATCTGAAGCCAGGAGCCAGGAACTTCTTCCGGCTCTCTCATGTGGGTGTAGGGACCCAAGGGCTTGGGCCATCTTCCACTGCTTTCCCAGGCCATAGCAGAGAGCTGGACTGGAAGTGGAGCAGCACCCACATGGGATGCTGGCGCAGCAGACGGATACCTAGCCTGCTGTGCCACAGCGTAGGCCCCATCACACTTACTGCAGCTGCTAGTCATATCACCGCAACCAGCTTTAATTTGCTGAAATCAAAATACTGAGCAGGAGACTGGCATTGTGGCATAGCAAACTAAGGTGCCACTTGTAATGCTGGCATTCCATATCAGAGCACTGGTTGGAGTCTTGGCAGCTCTGCTTCCAATCCAACTCCTTGCGATTGTGCCTGGGAGAGCAGCGGAGGGTGACCCAAGTACTTGGGCTCCTGCTACCAGCATAGGAGACCTGGATAGAGTTCCTGTCTTCTGTCTTCTGCCTGGCCTAGTCTAGCCTAGCCTTAATTATTGTAGCCATCTGGGGAGTGAATTAGTGGATGGAAGATCTGTCACTCTCTACTTCAAATAAATAATTAAAAAAAAAAAACAAATATTGGAGGAAAAAATGAACTGTTTTCCAAAGTAAAGTAGTTTATAAGGAAATGGAATTCCTAGAACCATAAGCAGTCTTTCCCATAAGTCATACTGAACGTTGGTCCCAGCACTTAGTCTCACAGTATGATTTGATTACCTTGTGCCCAGGCAGAATGACAATTTTATGGAGACTTGGGGGTGAAAGGGTAAGAGTTACTCAGTTGTGGTTTTAAAGTTCTTTACAAACGTTTACTAAGAAATATGTTGGAGGACATAGATACAGCAACTGTGGCTGCTGAAATTCACGTTGTACACAATTCAAACTCATATACGTTTTTTAGTCAGTGTTAAGACCCCCCAAAATTCTTTTCTTTAGTTTCTGCCTTTAGTAAAAACTGTTAATCAGTTTGAAACCTGTCATTAAGCCTTGGATTTGTGTCAGTACATGCCATGAATGTGACATCAGAGACAGGAACCTACTTCAGCTCCCTGACTTAAATTCTTTTTAGGTAAAATACATAACATGCCAATGGAATGGAGTCAATAGAATTAGTCTAGCCTTTCTAACTAGTAGAAGCCTGTTTTAAATCTTTTTTATTGTGCCATCATCATGGGAAAAAAACTTTTTTTCCCTTAGATTTCTTGCTGTTAGTCTACTTTATTTCCAAATCCATCCATTCATTCGAACATGAATGCAAGCCTGTTGCATACTTGGTACTGTTTTAGATTCTGAGGATAAAGCAGTAAAAACAAAAGTCTGTTCCCTCCTGGAGTTTACAGACTGATTAAGGTTGGGGTGGGAAGAGGGAGGAGTTAGACAGTAAGTAAATAAGCACTAAATAAATAAAATGCTTTTTTTTTATTACCTAGGCAGTCTTTTTTTTTTTTTTTAAGATTTATTTATTTGAAAGGTAGAGTTACAGAGAGGCAAAGGCAGAGAGAGAAAGGAAGAGAGAGAAGTCTTCCATCTGCTGGTTCACTCCCCAGTTGGCCGAAATGGCCAAAGCTGGGCCGATCCGTATCTAGGAGCCAGGAGCTTCTTCCAGGTCTCCCACAGGGGTGGAGGGACCCAAGGACTTGGGCCATCTTTGGCTTTCCCAGGCCACAGCAGGGAGCTAGATTGGAAGTGGAGCAGCCAGATCTGGAACTGGCACCCATATGCGATGCTGGCCCTGCAAGCGGCAGCTTTACCCCCTATGCCACAGTGCTGGCCCCAACTAGGCAGTCTTGAGCAGCTCAGTTGATGTCTTTAAATCTTAGTTTTCTCATCTTTAACATGGGGCTAATGATTCCTGTTCTACCTAACTTCGGGAATTGTTTCTAGGAGTGAAAGAGTAAGTGTTTGGTTGCATTACATGCTTAAAACTCCTGTAGTAAGTTATTTTTACTACTAGTAGTAGAAAAGGAAAAGCAACACTGGAAGAAGGTACAAGTACTCATATAAGGAAAGGGAGAAGAGAATGGATGGATTCTCTAATAGAGTCTGATATACCATTGTGAAACTTCCAGACTGTTAGTCACATCTTAACAGGGATCACTATAACCATTTATGTTGCCCCTATTCATAGTATTTATCAAATTACAGTGTTATTTGTTTTATATTGTCACAGTTAGCTGTCATATGGAAGGGATAAGGTCCTAATGTACATCCTTACTGCATAGCACACAGCCCCATGTATTTCACTGGAACTTTATAAATATTTTCTGAATGGATGAATGATATTTAAAAAGTGAATAGGTATAGTTCTGGAGGATATAAGCACCTAAATAATTCTTTCATTCAGCAGTTGTTTTTGTTTTGTTGTTGTGTGCTAGGATCAGGTTGATGGTCTGGCATGTAATGATATGAAGTTGTATAACTTTGGCCTCCCAAGAGCTCACACTGCAATAACACATAACAGTGGTGCGGTATTAAATAGAGGTATGTTATAAAAGAGATATGGACCAAGAGATTGTTTTCTTCACCAGTGAACAAAGGCATTGCATAGGACGTGATGTTAGAGTCCAGTCTGGAGGGATAAGTTCAGGTAAAGCAGTTGCAAGGTGCAGTGTGAGTCTGTGAAGTGTGTGTCTGGGGGAGAATAAATAGTCTGGTATGGCTGGAATGTATTGCATTTGGTTTATAATATGTTTTTAAATAGAAACTTTTGTTTACTTTACTCACTTGAAAGCCAGAGAGAGAGAAACATCTCAAATGCCCATAGCTAAGACCATGCCAGATCAAAGCCAGGAAATGGGAACTCAGTCTGGGACTGCTATGTGGGTGACAGGGACCCAATTACTTGAGCCTTCACTTGCTGTCTGTCAGGGTTTGCGTTAGCAGAACCAGAACCTGGACTCGAACCCAGGCACTCTCATACAGCTATTGGTATATCAGGTGACGTCTTAACTGCTAGACCAAGTGCTTGGCCCCTGCTTGGTATCCTGAAGGTAGGTTGTAGAGTTAAGGAGATTAAGTGCCAAAAGGAGGTGGGATCGAGGGACTGTTTGGTTTTGATTTTAAAGGATGGGAGAGATTTGACCTTTTCCTTTTTAAAGTAGGTATTATTTTTAAAAAGAGTTATTTATTTATTTATTTTAAAGTCAGAGTTACAGAGACAGCGAAAGAGAGAGCGATCGATGTTACTGTCTACTGATTCACTTCCCAAATGGCTTCAGGTGGGTTTGGGGAGCGGCTGAAGCCAGGAGCTTCTTTCAGGTCTCCCACGTGCATGTAGGGGCCCAAGCACTTGGGCCATCTTCTGATGCTTTCCTAGGTGCATTAGCAGGGAGCTGGATTGGAAGTGGAGTAGGGGCCGGCACTGTGGTGGAGCGATAAAGCTGCCACCTGCGGTGCTGGCATCCCCCATGGGCACCAGAGCAATTCCTGGCTGCTCCACTTCTGATATGGGATGCGCCCATATGGGATGTCAGCACTTCAATTTGGGGCTTTAACCTGCTGCCCTTCAGCACTGGCCCTGAAGATGACTCTTAATGTGAAACTTAGAAAACCTGGTGTGTTATAACAGATGCCTTAGGTGCCACTGTCTCTGAGCAGTTCACAAATCTTGTGCCTCCATTTTCTCATCTCTCAAAGGGTCTGGAATACTTTATCTCTGAAATTCTAGGATTTTATAATTTACAATTAAAAGCATTCTGTGGGGTTTTTAGGAGAGGAAGTGTGTTCAGTGGTGGTTTGATTTTTAAGGAAGAGATGGCTGAAGCTATATGGTTTTCAGATACAAGCTTGGTTTTCAGTTTAACTTCTGTTAGTTTTTTTTTTTTTATTTTAAAGATTCATTTATTTATTTGTAAGAGTTACACAGAGAGAGAAGGAGAGGCAGAGAGAGAGGTCTTCCATCTGCTAGTTTACTCCCCAGTTGGCTGCAACAGCCAGAGCTGCACAGATCCAAAACCAAGAGCTTCTTCCAGGTCTCCCACGCAAGTGCAGGGGCCCAAGGACTTGGGCCGTCTTCCACTGATTTCCCAGCCTATAGCAGGGAGCTGGATCGGAAGTGTGGCAGCTGGGACTCAAACCTGTGCCTCTATTGGATGCCGGCACTGCAGGCCTTGGCTTTAGCCACTAAGCCACAGCACTGGCTCCTTCTTCTGTTAGTTTTAAAGCACCAGATATTTGTTTTTACAGTCTGAAGGTTTGGACATCTCTTCTCAATAATTGCCTCGAGTCTGAATGCTTGGGTTCTAAGCCCACCTTCATCACTTCCAGCCATGAGTCTCCATGAACAAGTCAGCTAATCTTTTAAATTTTAGTTTCCTCTTTTTTTTTTTTTTTTTTTGACAGGCAGAGTGGACAGTGAGAGAGAGAGACAGAGAGAAAGGTCTTCCTTTTGCCGTTGGTTCACCCTCCAATGGCCGCTGCGGCCGGCGCACTGCGCTGATCCGATGGCAGGAGCCAGGAGCCAGGTGCTTTTCCTGGTCTCCCATGGGGTGCAGGGCCCAAGCACCTGGGCCATCCGGGACTAGAACCTGGTGTGCCGGTGCCGCTAGGCGGAGGATTAGCCTAGTGAGCCGTGGCGCCGGCCAGTTTCCTCATTTATAACATAGGAATGGTGACACTTCAGAGGTATCAGATAAAGTATGTGACAGGTCTTTGTGAACTGTCTCATGTTTAATAAATATGAGAAAAGACATACCTGACAAAGGGAGTTGTAGGAGTATGATGAGTACCATATGAGGGGAGCACTGGTTTAAAGTGATACTTGAGGTAGTGAGGGAAACCTCTCACAGCATGTGAACTGGCAGCACGTCAACTTGAGAAATATTTGTAGTGTATGACGTTCCTGGCTGTTCTTTCAGGTATCCATTGGGAATAAAATCTAATCTTTAATAAATCTGTGACTTGTTTTCTTCCTTTAAAATAAAAGATTTATTTATTTGAAAAGGAGAATTACAGAGAGAGAGAGAGTCTTCTATCCACTGGTTTTCTCCCCAGATGACTACAACAGCTAGGGCTGTGCCAGGCCGAAGGCAGGAGTCGGGAGCTTCATTTGCATCTCAGGTGGATGCAGGGGCCCAAGGACTTGGGCCATCTTCTGCTACCTTCCCAGGTGCACTGGCAGAGGAATGCTGGTGTTGCAGGCGACGGCTTCATCCGATATGTCACAGTGCCGCCTCACCACCCCTTTTTAAGCTCCAATGTTAATGATATTCTATATTTTTTAAAACTGCAAGCTTGGTAGCTGAATATCCAGGATTTCTTTTTCTTTCTTTTCTTTTCTTTTTATTTTTGAGAGAGAAAAGACAGGAGAGAGTGCACTTCTGCTGGTTCATTCTTGAACTGCCCACAAAGGTTGGGACTGCCAGGGCCAAGAGCTGGGAACATAGTCCATAGGTCTCCCATGTGAGAGGCAGACACCCAGTTTCCTGAACTATCTACCCTGTATCTACCCTGTGTTTGCCCTGGTAAGAAGTAGGATTTAGGAGCCAGAGCCAGGAATTGAACCCCATTGCTCTACTATGGGATGTGGTTATCTTAACCACAGGGCTAACTACCTGTTCTCCATCCCTCTTCCCCCAACACACCTATTTTTTTCAAGAGCATTTTGATAGGTGCTAACTGTATTTTATTTAAAAGCAGTAAATAACACTTTATGTCTTGCTTGGTTCATTTCTTCCACATGCTGAAAGGAATCAATGTGTCATCTTACAGAGAACACCCCTACCCGACTTTACCCTGCATGTGCCGTCTGTTGATAACCTGTGTGCTGTAATCTCCCTACCCATCTGCTTACTCTTCTCTGCACTTTGGTTGGCACTGTGGTGTCAGAAATTGGTATAAAGGATTAAAGATTCATTGAGGGGAGAGGGTCCAAGTGTTTAGCCTAGTGGTTAAGATGCTGGGTAAGACACCCATGTCCCACACCATAGTGCCTGGGTTCTGGCTCTTGACTCCCACTTCTTAACTTTGCTTAGTAATAATGAACCCACTCAAGCTTTCCTAAAGAACAACCATTTCTCTGTGAACCCTATTGTGAGGTAAGTAAGAAAGAAATATATCATCAATACTAACGTGAGAAAGATATTTTATTATTTTTAAAAGATTATTTATTCTTTAAAGATGTATTTATTTAAGAGGCAGAGTTACAGAGAGAGGGAGACACAGAGAGAGAGGTCTTCCATCCACTGGTTCACTTCCCGAAATGGTTACAATGGCTGGAACTGGGCCAATCCAAAGCCAGGAGATTTTTCCGTATCTCCCACTTGGGTGCAGAGGCCCTAGCAGGTCATCTTCCATTGCTTTTCCAGGCCATTAGCAGGAAGCTGAATTGAAAGTGGAACAACCAGGAGTCTTCATGGTCTCCCACCTGGGTGCCTGGGCCCAGGCACTTGAGCCACTCTCTGCTGCTTTCCCATGTGCAGTAGTGGGAGCTGAATCAGAAGTGGAAGCAGCTGTGACTCAGATGCTTCCAGCGTTGCAGGCAGTGGCTTTACCACTACACCACAACACTGGCCCCACTTAATTATGTTTTAAAATATCCTTGGAGGCAGGTGTTGTTCTAGCAGTTATCATGCCAGTTAAAACACCAGCATCCTATATCAGACTACCTAGGTTTGATTCCCCATCCAGGTTTCCCACACAGGTGGCAGGGGCTAAGCTTTTGAGCCATCTTCTGCTGCTTCCCAGGATGCATCAGCAGGAACTGAATTGGAAACAGAGAAGCTGGGACTTGAACTGGTACTCTGATGTGGGTTATGGGAGTCCCGAGCGAGGGCTTAACGTTCTCTGCCACAATGCCCATCCCTGGCCAGTTTCATTTTTAATGCTTTCATGGATTAAGAAAATGACCAGTTTATTTCCTTACCCTGTTTTAAGTTTATTTACTTAAAAGAGTGACATCCATCTGCTGTTTCTTTCCCAAAACGCCTGCAACAACCAGATCTCTGACATGGGTGACAGGAACTCAAGTAGTTTGAACCATCACTTGCTGCCTTCCAGGATGCCTTGTTAGCAGCAAGCTGTTTCGGAAGCAGAATAGCCAGAACTCGAACCAGGCATTCAAATATGGGATATGGGTGTCCCAATCAGCAGCTTAACTGGCTTGCCACACACCTGACTCTCTTTCCCTTCTCTTAATTATCAAATCCAGAAACAATCATTGAGGGATTTTTTTTTATAAGAATTTGGAGGTGGTGATAGTAGGGTATAGAGCAATATTGGAAAGAGGATGAGGCCGGCGCCGCGGCTCACTAGGCTAATCCTCCGCCTTGCGGCGCTGGCACACCGGGTTCTAGTCCCGGTTGGGGGCGCCGGATTCTGTCCCGGTTGCCCCTCTTCCAGGCCAGCTCTCTGCTGTGGCCAGGGAGTGCAGTGGAGGGTGGCCCAAGTGCTTGGGCCCTGCACCCCATGGGAGACCAGGATAAGTACCTGGCTCCTGCCATTGGATCAGTGCGGTGCGCCGGCCGCGGCGGCCATTGGAGGGTGAGCCAATGGCAAAGGAAGACCTTTCTCTCTGTCTCTCTCTCTCTCACTGTCCACTCTGCCTGTCAAAAAAAAAAAAAAAATTTAGTAGAAAGAGGGGTGGTATCTGGAGTTGACTGCTTGTCTTCCTGTTTTAGTGGTGACACAACTTTATAGCTTTTGCAGAATGGAATGTACCCATCACAGATGTGCTGTTTTTTCTACAAATGCTTTGCTATCTGCATCTGTTTATTTATAATCTCTTGGTTTAATTTTTTACATGGTTCTAAGGACTCTTGGGCAGTTTAGTTGGTAAAGATGTTTTTAAGAACACATTAGGGCTGGCGCCGCGGCTCACTAGGCTAATCCTCCGCCTGCTGCGCCGGCACCCCGAGTTCTAGTCCCGCTCGGGGTGCCGGATTCTGTCCCGGTTGCCCCTCTTCCAGGCCAGCTCTCTGCCATGGCCCGGGAGTGCAGTGGAGGATGGCCCAGGTCCTTGGGCCCTGCACCCGCGTGGGAGACCAGGAGAAGCACAGCGCGATGCGCCGGCCGCAGCTTGCTGACCGCGGCGGCCATTGGAGGGAGAACCAACGGCAAAGGAAGACCTTTCTCTCTGTGTCTCTCTCTCTCACTGTCCACTCTGCCTGTCAAAAAAGAACACATTAGGTCAGTGGCTGGCTATCGCTTCTAGGCCTTTTGGCTAAGATCAAGTGTAGGTCACTGGCTTTACTTTGTGTTTGTTGCTTTAAATCTAGTTTCAGCTAGAGGGAACCTATATCAATTAGGGCCTTAACATGTGACTTTCCTGCACAAGGGAATTCTTCCACTGTTTTGCCTAATAGAAGGGAAAACCTCGCAGTTCACATTCTTTGATTTAATATCAAGCATCACAGTGTTGTGTTTTATGCAAGCTCAGGAGTCACATTGCCTGTATTAAAATCTTGGTTTCAGAGGTGGGCATTGTAGCGTATCATAGGCATGACATGTTCTATGTCAGAGTGCCTGTTTGAGTTCCTGCAGCTCTGGTTCTGATTCAACTTCAAGCTAATGAGCCTTGGGAGGCAACAGATGGCCCAAGTACTTGGGTCCCTTCCAACCATTGGGGAGGCCCAGATGGAGTTCCTGAGAAGTGACTGTTGAAAGACATTTTGGGAGTGAACCAGTGAATGAAAGTTCTCTGTCTCTTCTGTCTTTTCTCTGTCACTCTACCTTTTAAATAAATCTTTTAAAAATCTTGGCTTCATTATTAATTAGGTGATTTATCTTGGAAGGCCTGCTTAAAATGGGACTAATAACTATCTATTTAATGGTTGTTCTAGATATTTAAGGTTGTATATTGGACAAACAAAAGGTAGTCGGTTCAGTTTGACTTTAAGTTTTAAGTGCTTTTCCTGATGGTTAGATTATATTTTTACTGTAGTTCCTTTTTTTTTTTTTTTTTCTGAAGAGCATAGATTGTCAGGAGGAAGAGTTTGCAGTGCCATATATATTTTGAGAAGTTGTTTGGTTTACTGGTTAAGCCAATACTGGAAGTAACTAGAATAATATCTTAAATGTTCAAGGAAAACACCTCTCAACCTATAATTGTATGCCCTGCAAAGCCAGTGAGGCTGAGAGGGAAAATTTCAAAGAAATCCAATAAAGCATATTCCCACAGGAAGAAGAAAAATGCTTCTTGGAAACTGTGAGACTTAGAAAGGATTGGTGAACAAAGGTCATAGTGTACATTTGGGGAAACTTAGAAGGATGCACTTAATAATGTCGTATTTCTGGGTTTGAAAGTGAAAGTACTCAAAAATAAGTAGGGAAGGGGTTTGGGGTAAAACTTTAAATTAAAATTAAAGGAGGAGAATGAAGATACTAATTTTAGACTTTAGGTGAAATATTCATCTTAACTTTTTGGGTAACAACAAAAGAATAGAAAAGTAAGAGAAAGAATGAAAATAGAATAAATAGGAGTTAGAAAGGAGAATAAGTGGGCCAGTGTTGTGGCATGGCAGGTGAGGCTGTCGCCACCTGCAGCCAGCGTCTCATATGGGTGCCAGTTCATGTCCTGGTTACACCACTTCTGAGAAGCACCAGATAGAAGATCTCTAACTCTTTCAAATAAATAAGCAAATCTTAAAATAAAAAGTTAAACAAAAACACAGGGGAATAAGGAACAAATCAATGCAACATAAGGCAAAAGGGAAAAAAATGGGAAAAAAGAACAAATGAAAAATGTAAAATAAGATGGTAGAGTGGGATGAGAATATTTCTTAATCACAATACAAGTAAGATAGATCAAACTAGTTCCCTAAAAACTTTCTATTTAAAATACAGAGATGATCAGAGCAGGGAAATAGTAAAGAGTTAAATAAATGGGAAACACATGCAATGGTTATGGATAGGAAGACTCAGTGTTGTAAAGATGACAGTTGTCCCCTGTTTAAGTTTTAGATTGAACGTTAATTCTAATCAGTATTCCAAGAAGTTTTTTTTTTTTTTTTTTTCCTCCATGGAACTTGGCAACTTGTTTCTAAAATGTAGATGTGTATGTAGGAATCAAGACTCTGGAGACAAGCTGGGGAACTTCTCTTAATCTGATTTTAAACTGTAATGATTAGACATGTAGTTTTGGCTCATGGACAGAGAAATTAGACCTGCAGAATAGAGTGAGGTACTGAGAAACAGACCAGTGAAACTTGGATAGTTGACAAAGGTGGCATTACAGGTCAGTGGAGAAAGGATGAATTATTCAATAATGTTCTAAGATCATTTGTTAGCCATATGAGAAAAAAAAAATCCCTATCAAATTCTATACACAAAAATCAATTTAAGTTGTGCTAATGACCTAAATATAAAAGGTAAAACTTTAAAATATTTAACAGGAAGATAAGAAAGTATTTTTTTATCTCAGGTTTTGTAAAGAGTTTTTAAAACAGGAAAAACCTAGACTATAATGAAAAAGATTGGAGACTCACTAAATTGAAGAAGTTTATTAGAATTATTTAATTTCTATTTTTTAAACTACATGTTTTATATATAATCATTTATTTTATTTTTAAAAAATGCTAAAGTATTGGGCCCTGCACCCCATGGGAGACCAGGAAAAGCACCTGGCTCCTGGCTCCTGCCATCGGATCAGCGCGGTGCGCCGGCCGCAGCGCGCCGGCCGCGGCGGCCATTGGAGGGTGAACCAACGGCAAAGGAAGACCTTTCTCTCTGTCTCTCTCTCTCACTGTCCACTCTGCCTGTCAAAAAAAATAAAAAAAAATAAAAAAAAAAATAAAAAAAAAAAATAAAAAATGCTAAAGTAGCTACATGTGTACCAAGACTCAGATTAAGAGTAAAAACATGACTGGGGTTGCTGATGTGACCTAGCAGGTTAAGCTACCACCTGCATTCATATGGGTGCCAATTCGAGTCCTGGCTGCTCTGCTTCCAGTCCAGTTCCCTGCTAATGTGCCCGAGAAAGCAGCAGAGGATGGCGTGGGTACTTGGGCCCCTGCTACCCAAGTGGGAGACCCAGATGAAGCTCCTGGCTCCTGGCTTTGGCCTGGCCCAGCCCTAGCTGTGCAGCCATTTGGAGAGTGAACCAGCAGATGGGAGATTGATGTCTCTCTCTCTCCTTCCTCTCTCTCTCACCCTTCTTTAACTCTGCCTATCAAATAAATAAATACATCCTTTAAAAAAAAAAGATTACCTTTTCCTTCTTCTTGCCCAGATTATTACTGTATGTATATCATTCCAGTCTTTATCTTTTTGCTTTTTTACATATGTTTACATCTCTGAGCACTATATGTTGTTTTGGATATTTTAAACTTTGTATAACTGAACTCATGCTGCATGAATTCTTCTACTACCTAATTTACTTAACATTGTATTGTTAAGTAAATTTCACTCATGATTTTTTTTTAAAGATATATTGATTTATTTGAAAATGACAGTTACAGAGAGAGAGAGAGAGAATCTTCCATCTGCTGGTTTACTCCCCTAATGGCTGCAGTGGTCCACAGCTGGGCCAGACCAAAACCAGGAGCCAGGAGCTGCTTCTGGATCTCTCCCACAGGGTACAGGGCCCAAGAACTTGGGCCATCCTCCATTAAGCAGGTGTATTAGCAGGGAGCTGGATCAGAAGTGGAGCAGCTGGGACTTGAGCTGGCACCTACATGGGATGCCAGCATCACAACACCAGTCCCTCATGCATAATTGAATATATATACATATATATAGTTTATTTGTTTTTACCATTGTATATCATTTTGTTTTTGATTTATTCATCTCAGGAGTTTCAAATGCAAAATAGAGGCAAGTATTTGGCATAGAAGTCATAGATGTGAAGATGCCATTTGGGGGGCCAGCGCCATGGCTCACTTGGTTAATCATTTACCTGCTGTGCTGGCATCCCATATGGACGTTGGGGTCTAGTCTCGGTTGCTCCTCTTTCAGTCCAGCTCCCTGCTGTGGCCTGGGAAGGCAGTGGAGGATGGCCCAGGTCCTTGGGCCCTGTTCCCGCATGGGAGAGCAGGAGGAAGTACCTGGCTCCTGGCTTCGGATCGGTGTACCTCTGTCCATAGAGGCCATTTGGGGGGTGAATCAATGGAAGGAAGACCTTTCTCTTTCTCTCTCTCTCTCACTGTCTAACTCTGTCAAATTAAAAAAAAAAAGGTGATAAATAGCAGCTCCACAGTTGGCTGCAGAGAATAACCGTAGCTTTGGGTAGATTTACAATGATAAATGTCTGAAGAGAACACCAGCAGTGAGAACTAAGGAATAGGTGATGGAAAAGGTTGTGTTGTTTTAGACTAATCGGGGAAAGGCTGCTCTGAGGGAGTCACATTTGAGTCATCACCTAAGCAAAGGAGCAGAAGAGTATCCAGGCTGACTGAACAGTCGGGGTAAGATTTATTTATTTATTTATTTATTTAGACAGGCAGAGTAGACAGAGAGAGAGAGACAGAGAGAAAGGTCTTCCTTTGCCATTGGCTCACCCTCCAATGGCCGCCACGGCCAGTGTGCTGCGGCAAGTGCACCGCGCTGATCCGATAGCAGGAGCCAGGTACTTATCCTGGTCTCCCTTGGGGTGCAGGGCCCAAGCACTTGGGCCATCCTCCACTGCACTCTCTGGCCAGAGCAGAGGGCTGGCCTGCAAGAGGGGCAACCGGGACAGAATCCGGTGCCCCGACCAGGACTAGAACCCGGTGTGCCGGCGCTGCTAGGCGGAGGATTAGCCTAGTGAGCCGTGGCACCGGCCCAGGGTAAGATTTAAGATTATGCTTGTTTAGTCACAGAAACAGCAGTAGAATTAGTGTGGCTGGAACAGAGTGAACAAGAACCAGAGTGGTAGGAAATGAGGTCCGTGGGATAGACAAGACCAAGTCTTGTCTGATCTTACAGTCCATGCTAAAAAATTTGGAGTTGGGGCTGGCACTGTGGCGTAGCAGGTAAAGCCGCCACCTGTTGTGTCCCATATGGGCACCGGTTTGTGTCCTGGCTGCTTCTTTTTTGGATCTAGCTCTCTGCTATGGCTTGGGAAAGCAGTACAAGATGGCCCAAGTGCTTGGGCCCCTGCACCCACGTGGGAGACCTGGAAGAAACACCTGGCTCCTGGCTTCAGATTGATGAAGCTCTGGCCGTTGTGGCCACTGGGGCGTGAGCCAGTGGATGGAAGACCTCTTTGCATCTGCCTCTCTGTAACTCTGCCTTTCAAATAAATAAATGGGTCTTGGAAAAAAAAAAAAAAGAAATTTGGAGTTAATTTCAAATGGAAGAAGGAGATATGACCAGCCTTAATTTTTAATGCTTTAATCAAATTTTATATATTTTTATGTATTATATATTATATTGTATATTATATATTTTATACATTATATTTGAGAGATATACAGCTCCCATCTGCTGATTCACTCCCAAAATAACTCACAATAGCTTGGAGGAGGCCAGACCTGGAACCAGGAGCCCAGGAACTCAATCCAGGTCTTACATGTAGATAGCAGGAACCCAATCACTTGAACTGTCACCACTGCCTCTAAGTAGACTCAACTCCAGGTATTACAATATGGAATGTTTAAAAAAAAAAAAATGAGGGGCTGGCGCTGTGGCTCAGTAGGTAAAGCCGCCGCTTGCAGTGCCAGCATCCTATATGGGCACTGGTTCGAGTCCCAGCGGATCCACTTCCGATCCAGCTCTCTGCTATGGCATGGGAAAGCCGTAGAAGATGGCCCAAATTCTTGGGACCCTGCTCCTGGGTGGGAGTCCCAGAAGATGATCCTGGCTCCTGGTTTCTCTGATCGGCGCAGCTCCAGCTGTTACAGCCAACTGGGGAATGAACCAGCAGATGGAAGACCTCTCTCCCTCCCTCTCTCCCTCCCTCCCTCTCTCTCTCTGCCTCTGCCTCTGCCTCTCTGTAACTATGCCTTTCAAATAAATAAATCTTTTTCTAAAAAAATATGGAGGCTGGTGCCGTGGCTCACTAGGCTAATCCTCCGCCCGTGGCGCCAGCACCCCAGGTTCTTGTCCCGGTTGGGGCGCCGGATTCTGTCTCGGTTGCTCCTCTTCCAGTCCAGCTTTCTGCTGTGGCCCGGGAAGGCAGTGGAGGATGGCCCAAGTCCTTGGGCCCTGCACCTGCATGGGAGACCAGGAAGAAGCACCTGGCTCCTGGCTTCAGATCAGCGTAGCATGCCGGCCGTGGTAGCCACTTGGGGGGTGAACCAACGGAAAAAGGAAGATCTTTCTCTCCGTCTCTCTCTGTCTCGCTGTCTCACTCTGCCTGTCAAAAAACAAAAAATATGAAATGTGGACATCCTAAGCAATATCTTAACTGCTAGGACAATGCTTGCCCCTGTATTCTTTCTCTAAAAAAAAATAAAAACAACAACAAAAAACTATTTTCCATTTTATTTGAAAGGCAAGAGAGAGAAACAGAGAAAGATCTTCTATCTGCTACTTCCCAAATGCCAGCAACAACCAGAGCTGGGCCGTAGTAAAGCGAGGAACCTGGAACTCAATTTGGGTCTCCCATATGGGTGGCAGCCATTATCTGCTGGTTCCCAAGGTATGCATTAGCAGGAAGCTGGATTAGAAGCAGAATAGCTCGGACTTGAACCAGGCATTCTGCCTGATGGAGGATGTGGGCGTACCAACCAGTAACTTAATGGCTGTACCGCACACCTACCCCATGCTTTATTTTATTTTATTTTTTAATTTATGTTGTTTCATTTGAAAGAGCAACAGAGAGAGAGAACACTTCCATCTGCTGGATCATTCCCCAAATGCCTGCAATAGAAAGAGAGTTAGAGTGAGAGACGGAGAGAGATAGCAATCTTCTATTTGCTGATTCACTCCCCAAATGCTTTCAACAACCAGGGCTGGTCCAGACCAAAGCCAGGAGCCAGGAGCTCCATCCCATTCCATTAAGTGGCTGGAACCCAGAACTTGAGCCTACTGCCTCTCAGGGTGTGCAGAAGCTGGACTGGAAGTGGAGGTGGGACTCCAACCCAGGCATTCTGATGGGTATTCCAAGTATCACTCGACCCACTGTGCCATAATGCCCAGCCCATGCTTTACTTTTTAAAAGTATTACCAAATACACTGAGGATAACATTATAGGAGTCTGAGAAGAAAGAAGGCCAATTAGGGATTGATTGCATCAGTCTAGCAAGAGCTGGAGATAACTTGGATGAGGCCAGCGGGAAATGATTAAATTATAGATTGTTTTGGAGGGTGAGGCAATATGGTTATTGATTAATGATTGATATGTCATTGTGAGGAAAAGAGTCTAGAATTGTACCAAAGTTGTCCTGAACAACTTGAGATCTTCAGTTGCCATTTTACTATATGATGGCGATAATGATACAAAATAGCACCTAACACATATGGGCAGCTCTTTTTTAAGTGCTTTACATCTGTTGTCCTCATTGAATAGTGAAGACTGGGGTGAAACAAATTAGGAGTGAGGAATCAAGAGTGTGTGGTTTTTTTTTTTGTTTTTTGTTTTTTTGTTTTTTTTGTTTTTTTTTTTTTTTTTGACAGGCAAAGTTAGACAGTGAGAGAGAGAGAGAGAAAGGTCTTCCCTCCGTTGGTACACCCCCCAAATGGCCGCTATGGTCCGCGTGCTGCGGCTCGCGCACCAGGCCAATCCTAAGCCAGGAGCCAGGTGCTTCCCCCGGTCTCCCATGGAGGTGCAGGGCCCAAGCACCTGGGCCATCCTCCACTGCCCTCCCAGGCCACAGCAGAGAGCTGGACTGGAATAGGAGCAAGCGGGACAGAATCTCAGAATCTGGCGCCCCAGCGGGGACTTAGAACCCGGGGTGCTGGCGCCTAGTGAGCCGCAGTGCTGGCCAAGAGTTTTTTTTTTTTTAAAAACATGATATGTATGTAAACCCTATTAGACTTTCAGTGAAGGATACTAAGTGAAGGTTGCTAAATATCCTGTACCGTAGGGGGAAATGCATGATAAAATTTGTTGCAGGGGCTGGCATTGTGGTGTAGCAGGTAAATATTGTGATGCCGGCAACCTGCATGCCAGCATGTTCATGTCCCAGGTGTTCCACTTCCAATCCAGCTCCCTGCCAATGGCCTGGGAAAAACAGTGGAAGATAGCCCAAGGACTTGGCCCCTACCACCCAAGTGGGAGACCCTGATAAAGATTCTGGCTTTGGCTTGGCCCAGCCCTTTCTGTTGTAGCCATTTGGGGAGTGAACCAGCAGATATAAGATCTCCCTTTCTCTGTTTCTCCCTCTCTCTG
Source organism: Oryctolagus cuniculus (assembly GCF_051225735.1). Taxonomy (NCBI): domain Eukaryota; kingdom Metazoa; phylum Chordata; class Mammalia; order Lagomorpha; family Leporidae; genus Oryctolagus; species Oryctolagus cuniculus. The sequence goes on along the minus strand of NC_142873.1, from coordinate 144,054,989 downwards.
TAACTCTGACTATCTAATCTTTAAAAAAAGGAATTGTTCAGCGGTAATGCCAGTGATGTTCCAGTGAAGGAGGGAGTGTTGATAATGAGGAGACGAGATTCAAGAGCCACGTTCTGGGGCCCTATAACAAGTACAAGTCAGGAAGAGGAGATTTATGGAAGTTTTCTTAAAAGTTTAAATAGGAAAATAGACTAAGAGTTTTTACATGGACAGTTTAGGAACACTTGATTGCTGGGGTTGTGTTAAGTAGATTAGAAGGGAACGTTCCAGAGGTAGTGAGAATATTTGGATTCTGCTGTGTCTTCAGCCAGTGAAGCTGAGGAGAGGGATCTGAGATGTGTTTAGAAATGATCTGTGGCCGGCGCTGTGGCTCACTAGGCTAATCCTCCACCTAGCGGCGCCGGCACACCGGGTTCTAGTCCCGGTCGGGGCGCCGGATTCTGTCCCGGTTGCCCCTCTTCCAGGCCAGCTCTCTGCTGTGGCCCGGGAGTGCAGTGGAGGATGGCCCAGGTCCTTGGGCCCTGCACCCACTTGGGAGACCAGGATAGGCACCTGGCTCCTGGCTTCGGATCAGTGCAATGCGCCAGCTGCGGCGGCCATTGGAGGGTGAACCAACGGCAAAAGGAAGACTTTTCTCTCTCTGTCTCTCTCTCACTGTCCACTCTGCCTGTCAAAAATAAAAATAAATAAAAATAAAAATAAAAAAGAAATGATCTGTGATGTAGAAGGTGAAGTTTCTCATTTGGACAATTTGATGTATGATGGTGATTTAGGAAGCTGCAGGAAGAAGGAGTAAGGATAGCTAAGAGGTAAGTAATTAGTTGCTTTGTGCTTGTGCTATGGAGTTTGTGGATATCTAGAAGTTTAATGAGTAAGACGTGGATTTGGAGTTCATTCAAAAAATGGTTATTGAGCACTTGCTATTTTCCAGGAACTATTTTAGATGTTGCAGATACAGTAGTGAACAAAAAACAGGCAAAATACCTGTCCACAATACCAATATATATATGTATGTGTATGTGTTTGTGTGTGTGTGTGTATATATATATATATATATAAAGATTTATGTATTTATTTGAAAAGCAGAGGTATAGAGAGAGGGAGAGACAGAAAAAGAGATTGTCCACTGCTGGTTCACTCTCCAAATGACGTTGCAGTCTGGGGCTGGGCAGGCTGAAGCCAGGAGCCTGGAACTCCATCTGGATCTCATACATTGGTGACAGGGGCCCAAGTACTTAGGCCGTCTTCTGCTGCATTCCCAGATACTTTGCCAGGGATCTGGATCGGAATTGGAGCAGCTAGAAGTTGAACCAGCTCTTATACAGGATGCTGGCGTCACAATTGGCGACAACCTACAGCACCACAACGCCTGTACCAGAAGTGTGTATTTTAGTGGGAGGAGATGACAAACAATTTAAAAGTACTTTATGTAGTATATTAGATGGTAAATGCTCTGAGAAGTATAAAGCTGGAAAGAGGTAAAGTAGGAGTGAGTGGAGTGATGCTGGTGATTGCAATTTAAAGTAAAGTGATCAGGAAGGCCTCAGTGAAAGGTAACATTTGAACAAAGACCTGAAGGAATTAAAGAATGAGTATCTGAGGTAAAAACATTCCAGCTCAGACTCCCTGAACATATTGGCAAGTTTAAGGATCTGTAAGCAGGCTCACCTACCTGGCATTTAGTAGGGGCAGGAGGAGTAGTTCAACATAAGGAGAGGTGCGGACATGGTCATCGAGTACCCTGAGCTGTTGAAAAGACTTTGGCTTCTGCTTTGAGCTTCTGAGAAAGATCTGGACTCAGCATATGTGTCAGGTTTGGGCATCATCTGTGTATGAGTGATTCTACAGCTGGGCGGAGGCACAAAATAAGTTTCTTCTTCTTTTTTTTTTTTTTTAATTTGACAGAGTTAGACAGTGAGAGAGAGACAGAGAAAGGTCTTCCTTCCATTGGTTCACCCCCTAAATGGCCGCTACAGCCAGAGCTATGAAGCCAGGCGCCAGGTGCTTCCTCCTGGTCTCCCATGCAGGTGCAGGGCCCAAGCACTTGGGCCTTTCTCCTCTGCCTTCCTGGGCCACAGCAGAGAGCTGGACTGGAAGAGGAGCAACCAGGACTAGAACCTGGAGCCCATATGGGATGCCGGCGCCACAGGTGAAGGATTAACCAAGTGAGCCGCAGCACCGGCCCCAGACTTCTTTTCTGCAGAGATTAATTTCATGGGATTCTTCCAGCAAGACACCTTTCTGTATGTGATTCTCTTAAGAACAGAGGCATTGTGTTCATTGAAAGTTTCCATTAGCTAATTTAGGATCATCCCCTGATATCTGTTGAGAATAATGAGACTGTGACTAACAGCTGAAGCACTATTTATTCTGCCTTTACAATGTCAGATTATTGTTTATTTTTTAAAAAGATTTATTTATTTGAAAGACTGACAGAGATCTTCCATCCAGTGGTTCACTCCCCAAATGCTGCAACAGCCAGGCCAAAGCCAGGAGTCCAGAAATCCATCTGGGTTTCTCACATGGGTGGCAAGAACCCAAGTACTTGGGTCATCATCTGCTTCTTCTCGGGCACAGTACCGGGAAGCGGGAGCAGAACCAGCCGTCTCGGCATTCTGTCACAGGAAGTGGGTGTCGGAAGCAGCAGCTTTTAGCCCACTGTACCGCAGTGCCTGCCCCTTTTTTAAATTTGTATTAGCCACTTTTACGTGTTTAAATTCTTCATTATTATTGCTATTTCAATTATTTATGAGACATCTATTCAGTGCTACCATGTATGGAACAAAGTGCTGACCTCAGATCTATAGCATGAGAGGTCAAATGGAACTTTACACAAATGAACACCCTGTGTTTTGGCTTTTAAGTCATTTCAGCCCATATTAACCCCTTATTTTCTAATTCTTTTTATACTTGCTCTTGCAGGATTGACACTTCATTAATTTGACTTCCCACTTAGAATCTGTTTCTTTTTCTTTCTTTTTTTTTTTTTTTTTTTTTGGACAGGCAGAGTGGACAGTGAGCGAGAGAGACAGAGAGAAAGGTCTTCCTTTGCCGTTGGTTCACCCTCCAGTGGCCGCCGCAGCAGGCGCGCTGCAGCCGGCACACCGCGCCTGTCCGAAGGCAGGAGCCAGGTACTTATCCTGGTCTCCCATGGGGTGCAGGGCCCAAGCACTTGGGCCATCCTCCTCTGCACTCCCTGGCCACAGCAGAGAGCTGGCCTGGAAGAGGGGCAACCGGGACAGAATCCGGCGCCCCAACCGGGACTAGAACCCGGTGTGCCGGCGCCGCTAGGCGGAGGATTAGCCTAGTGAGCCGCGGCGCCGGCCTTTTTTTTTTTTTTTTTTTTTTTTTTTAAGATTTATTTTATGGCTGGCGCCATGGCTCACTAGGCTAATCCTCCACCTGCAGCGCCGGCACCCCGGGTTCTAGTCCCGGTTGGGGCGCCAGATTCTGTCCCGGTTGCTCCTCTTCCAGTCCAGCTCTCTGCTGTGGCCCGGGAGTGCAGTGGAGGATGGCCCAAGTGCTTGGGCCCTGCACCCCATGGGAGACCAGGAGGAAGCACCTGGCTCCTGTCTTGGGATCGGCACAGCATGCTGGCCTTGGCAGCCATTTGGTGGGTGAACCAACGGAAGGAAGACCTTTCTCTCTGTCTCTCTCTCACTGTCTAACTTTATTTGAAAGACAGAATCAGAGAGGTAGAGACACAGCGAGAGGTCTTCCATCTGCTGGTTCACTGCCCAAATGACCACGATAGCCGGAGCTGAGCCCAATCCAAAGCCAAGAATCAGGTCTGGCATTGGGGAAAAAGCAGACATCTTCAGTTTCAAAAGTGCTTTTCCTAATTTTCAAGTTAGCAGGAGGACCTTTTAAAAAGAGGAAGGGGAGTTGGGGGAGCTTAGGGAAGATAATGGTTCAGGTGGTTGATTGTCATGCAGGTTCTCATGGTCAGCTCCAGTAATCAGCTTGACACCAGTTAGGTGGAGCTTCCTTTGATGTGGAGCTGGTGGCTAGAAATTTTTGACCAAGCTGTGGTGTCAATTAAAACTAGGTTTGGTGGGGTTGGCATTGTGACACAGTGTGTCAGGCGCTGGGAACACTGGCATCTTGTATCAGAGTGCCAAGTTGAGTTCTGACTGCACTGCTGTGATCCAGCTCCCTGCTAATGCATGGGGAAAGGCTGATGGCCTAAGTAGTTGAGGCCCCTGATATCCATGTAGGAGACCAGGGTGGAGTTCCAGGCTCCTGGTTTTGGCCTGCTATAGTGGAGCCCTGGCCATGGCTCTGTTTGGAGAGTTAACCAGCTGATGAAAGATCTGTGTCTCCCTTTCTCTCTGTAACTCTTTCAAATAAATAAAACAAAATCTTAAAAAAAAAAAAAAAACAAACCACACCAAAACCTGGTTGTAAATTTCTTGCTTACCTGAGGTCTATGATTCTAACTCTGTCTTTTTTTTTTTTTTTTGGACAGGCAGAGTGGACAGTGAGAGAGAGAGACAGAGAGAAAGGTCTTCCTTTTTGCCGTTGGTTCACCCTCCAATGGCCGCCACGGCCGGCGCGCTGTGGCCGGTGCACCGCGCTGATCCAATGGCAGGAGCCAGGTACTTATCCTGGTCTCCCATGGGGTGCAGGGCCCAAGCACTTGGGCTATCCTCCACTGCACTCCCTGGCCACAGCAGAGAGCTGGCCTGGAAGAGGGGCAACCGGGACAGAATCCGTGCCCCAACCAGGGCTAGAACCCGGTGTGCTGGCGCTGCAAGGCGGAGGATTAGCCTACTGAGCCACGGCGCCGGCCTCTAACTCTGTCTTGTAGTCAATGCCTGGAGTTGCCTTTTTTTTTTTTTTTTTCATTTTGGTTTTTTTTTTTTTTTAAGATTTATTTGAAAGGCAGAGCAATAGAGAGAGAGAGAGAGAGAGAGAGAGAGAGAATGAAATCTTTTATCCATTGATTTACTCCCCAAAAGGCTGCAACAGCCAGGGCTAGACCAGACTGAAGCCAGAAGCCTGGAACTCCATCCTTGTCTCCCTGATGGGTGACAAGGGCTCAGGCACTCAAGCCATCATCTATTGCTGTCCCAGGTGCAGTTGCAGGGAGCTGGATGGGAAGTGGATTGAATAGCTGGAACTTGAGCTGCTGTTCCAGTATGGAATGCTGGCATCTCAAACACTGGCTTAACCTGCTGCACCACAATGCTGGCTCCAGTGACTGGAGTTTCTAAGAAGCATTATTTATCTGTTGAACAAACATTTTGATTAGTCACAAGATCAGCAGTTAGTTTTCGTTCATTAGAATGTGAAAAGGGAAAGGAGGATGTTACGCTTACATTACGCTTACATTACGCTTACAGCATCAGTACCTAGAGCATCCCTGGTAAGTGGCAGTTCATGCTGTTGGGCTTGTGTACAGTGTCTGGGGAGGCTGTGACAAGTAATGGCTGGCGTAAACTTGTTGAATCATTTTGTCTACTTGCTGCTTGGGGCCTCTTTCATAGATATTCTCTGATGTACATTAACACGTAATACAGACGTCTTCACAGTTTGAGTCTACTTCTGTGTCCTTCTACATGCCTCTCACCTAAGACTTTCCTGTCCTAATTTCTAGTCTTACTGTTTTCATGACCCTGATCAGCATGTTAGGACATTTGCTTAGGAGTCTGCTTATGTTCTAATCTCAATCACCTCACTGTCCACACAAACTAGGCAGTCAAGTGTGCTGCCTAAAGCTCTGTGCATTAGGAGGGTTTTCCTTCACTGCCTTTTACTGTTACCCTCTGAGTGAGGCTGTAGTGCAACCACTATAGTAACCACTACATATATGCCAAGGGAAGGGCACCGGTGCAACAGTGGAGGATGATTTGAGAGTTTGAGCTGTCAACTCATGATTGTGCCTTCTAGTCCCCCTTGTGCTTGAACCTAGGTATATCTCTTTTATCTTATGATGGAGTATTGCTGGGTCCATCCATCCTTCTGACGTGTATGTCTTAGAGAACCCAGGTCATGCTGAGTAGTTGTGAATAAATGATCACTTGATGAAGTGCTGTTTTTGCTAGGGCCTGGTAGTATGCCAGAAGGTTTTTATTTTAAGATTTACTTATTTGAATAACAGTGATAGGCGAAAAAGAGGGAGAAAGAGAGTGAGAGAGAGCGAGCACTATCTTCCACTGACTGGTTCACTCTGCAAATGGCCACAACAGCTGGTCTGGGCCAGCCTGAAGCCAGGAGCCAGGCACTCCATCCAGATCTCCCGTGTGGATGGCAGGGACCCAAGTACCTGAACCATTATCTGCTGCCTCCCAGGTGCATTAGCAGGAATGTTGGAGTGGAAGCAGAGGTGCTGGGACTTAAACCAGCTCTCTGGTATGGAACTGTGGGTGTCCAAAGCAGCAGCTTAACTTGTGCTACATCAGCAGCCCCATATGAGAAGCTGCTTTGCAAAAGGCTCACCCTTTTCCACTTCTAATGGCATGGACTTGTTGTAGAACCACAGGCATCTGTACTGGTTCTCCCACTGGGGCTTGCCCTAGTACTCCTTGTACCGTTGGTCTGCTTGGTTTTTTGCTTCACCACCTAAATCTGCAAAGTCCTTTCCTGGTCTGTCCTACTTTATAAACGGTCTGTTTTTGGTGTCACCCACTATAAAGGTCAGAGCTGTGTTTCTTACACGTTGTGCTTCCCTCTTCTTGATGGGACTTGCAAAAATGCAACGATTAACCTAGAGGCCTTTATTTCATGCCCCTTATTGCTGGGCCTATAAAAATGTTACTGATGTCATGAGATTTGAATTTTGTAGCATTTATCTCTCACCCTATGGAGAACATGTGTCTTATCAAGGCTTTCAGTGTGCTCTCCACCTGTTGCTCATCTGGCCCAGTTAGCATATTATCAGTATAGTGTGATATTCTGCAGGAAATCTACATGATCCATATCTCTTAGGACTATATTATGCCAGAGGATGACAGAATGACATAGTCCTGTAAATGTATGCTGTAATCCATTTTATGTGAATGTAAATTGTTTCTGATCATGTTTCCTGATGGGAATGTATAATTTATTTATTTAGAGTTTATTTCTCAAATCCTTGGCTGACTACCATGCACTTAGGGCTGTGTTGATCTGTTATATAGCAAAGATACCACATCTGGAATGGCAGCTGCAGTTGCAGCTACTATTAAATTGAATTTGCAGTAATCTGCTTTTTGCTTGGGATTTGTTTGGTTTCCACAGGGACTAAACTAAAAAGTGAATTGTGCAACTCTAAGAGTATAGCACTGATTTCTGCCGTTATACTGCCTCTACCCCAGAGATACAGTATTGTTCTGTTTCGTATTTATTATCTTGGTGGGTTGAGTGGGGCAGTCTTAGAGGTTTCCTTCTACTTGGCCTTCCCCAGTGTGTTAACTCTTACCTCACAGTCAAGACCAGAATGGGGGTTGCTCAAATTTCCAAAATTGTCTATCTCAATTATACATTCAGGGACCACCAGGAAGCCTTTGGAGACCCACTCTGAGCTCTTCTTAACTAGGATTCCATTTACTCCTCACTTCCAGACTCCAGGTATCAATGCCAACCTATCTTCAAAACATTAAAATGTTCTTTTATCCCCCCAGTTCATAGTTACCTAAATGAACAGCTGTACAGCAACTTTATAATTTGTGTGCCAGTATAGATGGATTGAGACTAGGCAAGAGGTCTCTGGTGTTGCCCACAAAAGCACTGGGGTGCTGCCAGCCCAGGCAAAGAGGGTTTAGGACCAGAGAGCATGGAATGGGGCACCAAGAGCTCTTCCTGAGAAGATGGTGGGAGTTGGACCGTGTGTGACCTGAGGCTTCAAGCCCTCGGCACATGCTCCATTTTCCCATCATACTTCACTTACAGAATTTTAGATAAAATTCTAAGAATTTCAAGACTAGGGCAACTGGAGAGTACTCCAGATTACAGGGATCACCGATGTCCATGGAATCTATATCATATAGATCTCTCAGAGCTACAAATTTCTCTGGGAATTATTGTAATTTGGTGTTGCAAGTTCCTTTCTTCTGGGCCCTGGCCCTCCTTTGGTTGACAAGTTCAGTCTGAATGTAGCCTAAGTTTTGAAACTGGGCATGGGATCCTGAATTTATTTATTTAATTTATTTATTTGAGATGGAGATGTAGAGTTACAGTGAGAGGGAGAGACAGAGAGAAGGTCTTCCATCCGCTGGTTTACTCCCCAAATGACCGCAACGGCCAGAGCTGTGCTGATCCAAAGCCAGGAGCCAGATGCTTCCTCCTGGTCTCCCAAGCGGGTGCAGGGACCCAAGGACTTGGACCATCTTCCACTGCCTTCCCAGGCCACAGCAGAGAGCTGGATCTGAAGAGGAGCAGCCGGGACTAGAACCGGCGCCCATATGGGATGCCAGCGCCACAGGCGGAGGATTAACCCACTGTACCACAGCTTCAGCCCTTGAATTTATTTTTAAATTGTACAGACAGAGCTCTCATCTACTGGTTCACTCCTCAAATGCCTGCAATAGCTGTGCTGTGTCAGGCTGAAGCCCAGGGCTGGGAACTCAATTCTTATCTATCATGGGTAGCAGGCACCTAAGTATGCTGCCTCCCAAGGTATGCCTTAGCAAGAAGCTAAGAACTTCAACCAGGCCCTCAGGTATAGGATGCAGGCATCCCAGCTCGTGGCTTGATCACTATGCCCAGTGACTGCCCTGGGATCCAGAGTTTTTTGTTGGGGTTATTGCCCTCTGCATCTCAATCTTCCATCCTTCATCAAATAAAATAGTCTTCTTATTGGCTCCTCATCTGTTTCGCCTCTAGTGTCATGTCCTATTACCTGACTCCATAAATCTGTAAGTCATGTCTCTTTGCCACTCTAACCTTGCTGGTCATTATGGTAATTGTGCAAACCTGACTGTTTTTTAAAATTTTTATATCAAAGTAACTTTTTTTAAAAAAAGATTTATTTATTTATTTGGAAGGCAGAGGTTACAGGGAGAGGGAGAGAGCTTCCATCCGCTGGTTCACTCCCCAAATGGCTGCAGTAGCCAGAGCTGGGCTGATCTGAAGCCAGGAGTTTTTGCGGGTCTCCCTTGTGAGTGCAGCGACCCAAACACTTGGGCCATCCTCCGCTGCTTTCCCAGGCTCATTAGCAGGGAGTGGGGTTGGCAGTGGAGCAGCTGGGTCTCGAACATGTGCCCATATGGGATACAGCACCCCCCTCCCCCCGACTTCTAATAGTTATTATGGTAACCTGGTCTCCTTTGGAGGGTCCTGTCATGGCCATTGCTTATCAGTGAGCAATTTTATGGAGAACAACTTTTTTTTTTTTTTTTTTTTTTTAAGATTTTATTTATTTGAGGGGCCAGTGCTGTGGTGCAGTGGGTTAAAGCCCCGACCTGCAGCACCAGCATCCCATATGTATATGTGCTGCCAAAGTGAGCACAACCAGCATCCCATTTAGATGCTGGTTCAAGTCCCAGCTGCTCCTCTTCCAATCCAGCTCCCTCTGATGGGCCTGGGAAAGCAACAGAGGATGGCCCAAGTCTTTGGGCCTCTGCATCCATGTGGGAGAGCCATTTGGGGAGTGAACTAGCTAATGGAAGACCTCTCTCTGTCTCTACCTATTCTGTAACTCTTTCAAATAAATCAAATAAATTTTAATTTAAAAAAACAAAGATTTTATTTATTTGAGAGGTAGAGTTACAGAGAGAGGGAGAGACAGAGAAAGGTCTTCCTTCTGCTAGTTCACTCCCCAGATGGCTGCAACAGCTGGAACTGAGCCAATCCAAAGCCAGGAAATTCTGGGTCTCCCGCATGGGTGCAGTGACCCAAGCACTTGGGCCATCTTCCAGTGCTTTCCTAGCCATAAACAGAGAGCTGGATTGCAAGAGGAGTAGCCGGGACATGAACCGGCCCCGTATGGGATGCTGGTGCCGCAGGCAGAGGCTTAGCCTACTACATCACAGTGCCAGCCCCTGAAAACAACCATTAAACTTCTTAATGATGCCAGTGCCCCATCATCAGCACATTCCTTTTGGCATTCTCCCACCCTTTCCAAGGGACAAAATTTGAAGGGTTTTCTGACTGGATGTCATGCATCCATTTTAGCATGCTTGCTTCAAGAGTAAAGGGCTTAATTACAAATTACCCGGGAGATCCCGTGGCTTTCACATTTGGCTTTCAATTGACTGTTAATCACATTCATGTTTTTGCTATCTTTTTTTGAGTCTGTTGTCGTTGTAGTTTCAGTTTGTGCCTTATCCTCTTCAAGTAAGTGCCTGATATATTTAATCAACTAGTACATTCCTTCCACAAATAGACAAACACTGTTTGCCACTGTTAAAGTTTAAAAATTAGATCAGCACCTTGTGCCAAGAATTGTCAGTGTTAGACATGCCCCAGTGATGGCGTCGTCATTCTGTCTAGTCTACTACTGGTTCAACTCAAACTCCAGCTTACTCTCAATTTTCTCATAGCCTTCCTTTCAACAACTGTCAGTAATTTATGTTTTCTGCAAAGCAGGCTATGAATTGGAGTTAGTGTTTAGACTTTTTTAGGGAATGCCTTATTATCAAAAAACCACAAGACAAGTAGGAAGCTGAATTGGACACATTTGATCATTGTCTTGATTGGAGGTGAAGGTTGAATATCTACCTTTAGTTAAATTTCTTTCAAAACATTTTTTGGGTGTCGGGCTGCTTGGGATGTCTGCATTCCACATTCAGGCGCCTAATTTGAGTTTCAGCTCCTCTGCTTCCACCCCCAGCTTTCCGCTAATGCACACCACGGAGGCAGCAGGTGATGGCTCAAGTACTTGGGTCCCTGCTGACCGTGTGGAAATTCAGGTTGGATTCTCAGTCCTGGCTTCAGCCTGGCCCGGCTCTGACTGTTGCAGGCATTTGGGAAGTGGAGCTGTGGATGGAAGATTTCTGTCTTTCTGCCTTTCAAATAAATTCTAAAGATTAATTTAAAATTATTGTAAAACTTTTATTTTCATTCTTGAGTTTTCTAACCTTATAGCTTCCTGAACTGTTCTCCTGCATCTACAATAACTTCCACTTTTCCTAGGTAAAACCACTTTCCTCCCTCATTCACACCCCTCATGTCTTTTCTCAGGTCTTTATGTTAGTTTGTTTTACATTAAAAACTTGCCTTTTTCCTTACATTCTACCACATTTAAGGAATAGAAAAGGGGCCTTGAGAAAACTGAAAATGATGCGTTTTTAAAATAAGTGGCTGTAAATGTTGTGTTTTCAGTATTGTATGTGTGTATATCAATCCTGTTAAAATAACTCCCAGTTGGCAGTGTTCCCAATTAGTAAATTGTACATTTCCATGATGTTCCAGTTTTAAACTGTAATCACTGTTATTGATTGGACTTATTTATATGTAGATATAGATGGATTTTACACTTTAAGTATATCATTTGCTTTTTTCTCTTTTCAGAAATTATACCCCATTTCCCTAAACTGATTAATAGTGACATGGAAGACCCATTTGGTGAGTATCACCTTCATTTTCCTTAGTTAATGATATTTCTGTTTTATCCTTATTGCCATTAAAACTTTGAAAGTAAATTTTTTTTCATGTTTGGCATGCTACTCTCTGGAATAGTGGTTTTTCAAATGTTTTGTTCACAGGGCCCATTTATACCCAGTTTAAAATTATGTATTCTTTAAAGATTTATTTATTTGAAAGACAGAGTTACAGAGAGGCAGAGGCAGTGAGAGAGAGAGGTCTTCCATAAAGTTCTCTATCTTGATCACATAGTAATTTATATAAACTTCTGTTTGGAAATTTGGTTCTGCTGCTATTTCAGAAACATGTGCTTTGTAGTGTTTCATTAGTACTTGATCAAAGAATGGTAACTTGAAAGTTACCTTACTAGTAGGGATGTATAATATTTCTAGTTAAATTTTGCCTATATATATTTCTAGCAACACACACACACAGACACACACACACACACAGAGAGAGAAAGCAACATGAGTAAGGGAATCTAAATCTAGATGAAGATTTTTGTTTTGTTTTGTTTTTTGACAGGCAGAGTGGACAGTGAGAGAGAGAGACAGAGAGAAAGGTCTTCCTTTGCCGTTGGTTCACCCTCCAATGGCCGCCGCAGCAGGCGCGCTGCAGCCGGCACACCGCGCCTGTCCGAAGGCAGGAGCCAGGTACTTATCCTGGTCTCCCATGGGGTGCAGGGCCCAAGCACTTGGGCCATCCTCCACTGCACTCCCTGGCCACAGCAGAGAGCTGGCCTGGAAGAGGGGCATCTGGGACAGAATCCGGCGCCCCGACCGGGACTAGAACCTGGTGTGCCGGCGTAGATGAAGATTTAATAATTGCCTTTTTGACTAAAAAGTTAGTTGCTATTTACTGACCCTATTTTCCTATTGACTTATTTCAAAGTGAAAGATACATTCTAGGATATCAAATGTTTCAAAACCATAGCATAGATTAGGAAATACTTTCCATTAATATATATCAGCACACACACACACACACACACACACCCCAAGAAAAAGTAATCAAAGACAGTTTTACTTGAAGAAGCATTTGATTCAATTCCTTTTTAAACCAGTGGAATTTGAGGAGTTATACTAAAGATGTTACCAAAATTCTCTTCTGCTCTTGCCCAGTTGCTGTTGATGACTGAGGTGAAGCTCTGAGCTCTTGGTACTAGTAATCAGTTCAAATTTGTAGTTTCTGTCTTGCTTTGAGAAGACTGCTACTGACAACCTTGCAAGATCAGAATTACTTCTGAATCTAGGTGACTAATCTTTAGGACTTGACTTTTCTTTCTCTGAAGGATAGGTTAAAAAATTATATTGGGGCTGGTACTGTGGCGTGGCGGGTAAAGCTGCTGCCTGCAATGCCGGCATCCCATATGGACACTGGTTCAAGTCCCAGATGCTCCACTTCCGATCCAACCCTCTGCTGTGGCCTGGGAAAGCAGAGGAGGATGGCCTAAGTCCTTGGGCCCCTGCATCCGTGTGGGAGACCCAGAAGGGGACTCCTGGCTCCTGGCTTCGGATCAGTGTAGCTCTGGCCATTGCAGCTATTTGGGGAGTGAACCAGCAGATGTAAGATATCTGTCTTGATCTCTCTCTCTCTGCCTCTGCCTCTGCCTCTCTGTAACTCTGCCTTTCAAATAAATAAATGTTTTATTTAAAAAAAAAAGGATTATATTTAGTTCATTGACCGGATCTTCAGTTGAACACTAGAGGGCAGTAAATTGCTCTTAATCTGTAGTTGTCATTACCAGGTTAATTCCAGAGGTGATAAGTTATGAATTATTTGGCAACCTGAGTTAATTTTTGGTGCTTGGTGACAAATTCTAAAGTACATGTCCATATGATAAACTAGAATGATGCATGACCTCAAAAGTTTGTGTGTTTTTTTTTTTTTTTTTTTTTTGCTAGAAACTTGTTTTCTTTTTGACTGACATCTTTACCTCACCAAATTTAAGTATAGGGTAAGCATCCCTAATCTGAAATACTGCCAAATCTGAAATTTTTGAGTGTCAACATAATGCCATAAGCGGGAATTTGACTCCTGACTGATCTCATGACGAGTTCTAGTCAAAACCTAAGTGCATGGCTGGCGCCACGGCTCACTTGGCTAATCCTCTGCCTGTGGCGCCAGCACCCCGGTTTCTACTCCCGGTTGGGGTGCCGGATTTTGTCCCAGTTGCTCCTCTTCCAATCCAGCTCTCTTCTGTGGCCCTGGAGGGAAGTGGAGGATGGCCCAGGTGATTGGGCCCTGCACCCACATGGGAGACCAGGAGGAAGCACCTGGCTCCTAGCTTCAGATCAGCGCAGCACGCCGGCTGTAGCGGCCATTTGGGAGGTGAACCAATGGAAGGAAGACCTTTCTCTCTGTCTCTTTCTCTCTCACTGTCTAACTCTGCCTGCCAAAAAATTAAAATAAAAAAATAAAACCTAAGTGCACTAGAAATACTGTGTGAAATAACCTTCAGTGGGGCAGGGATGCCATCATCCCATATTGGAGTGTATCGTTTGAGTGCTGGCTTCTTCATTTCTGATCTTTCTTCCTGCTAATGTGCATCCTGGGAGAGAGCAGATGATGGCCCAAAAATTACTTGGAGGGGCCGGTGCTGTGGCTTAGCAGGGAAAGCCGCCACCTGTGGAACTCCATCCAATATGACTTAATCTGCTGTACCATAACACCATGCCCTCTTTGTTTTAGATCCTCTCCATTGCATCTTATTTTAAAGGGACCTAGGTAAAATACAATGAAAGTAGAACTTGTTAGTCTGTGTTCTTATACACTACCAGTTAAAAGAAAAATTATAATGGCAGCACAATACTTACATGCTGGGTAAAGATGGAGTCCAGAGAGGATGTACTTTAAATTTATGCTACTCTGGTGGTTCACACGCCACTGCTTCTTTCTTCCTCTCTTCTCAACTGTGTGTTAACAGCCAATGTCCCCACAGCATGCCACAGAAAAAGGGACCGAAATAATGACATATCATTCTTTTTAGATTTATTTATTTATTTGAAGGCAGAGTTACAAAGAGAGAGGAGGAGACAGAGAAACCTTCTATCCGCTGGTTCACTCCCCAAATGGCTGCGATGACCAGGGCTAGGCCAGGACACAGCCTGGAACCAGGAGCTTCGTCCAGGTCTCCCTCGTGGTTGCATGGGCTCAAGTACTTGGGCCATCCTCCACTGCTTTCCCAAGCACATTAGCAGGGAGCTGGATTGGAGTAGAGCAGCTGGGACTAGAACTTGTGCCTGTATGGGACACCAGCATTGCAGGCAGCAGCTTAACCCACTACTCTGCAATGCCAGCCCCTACATATCATTTGTGTTAAAATACAGAATTATGATTTACTTCTAAAGATTTGGGAGTAGGAGAGGCTCTGTATACTAATTGCCCTCCCAAAATACTTGAAATTACCTGGCTTCTTCATTAAGTTCCTATGTATCTTCCTTTCTATAGACATGAACACGGTTTGCTTAAAAATATTTTGAGGGAGTTTGTCTTTGATGTGGTAAGTATTTATTGACATATAAATTATTAGGGGCTGGCGCTGTGGCGTAGTAGGTAAATCCGTCTGCAGTGCCTGCATCCCATATGGGCGCTGGTTCGAGTCCCAGCTGTTCCACTTCCAATCTAGCTCTCTTCTATGGCCTGGGAAAGCAGTAGAAGACGGCCCAACACTTGGGCCCCTGCACCAGGTGGGAGACCTGGAAGAAGCTCCTGGATCCTGGCTTCAATTGGCACAGCTCCGGCTTTGCAGCCATCTGGGGAGTAAGTGGATGGAAGACCTCTCTCTCTCTCTCTCTGCCTCTCCTTCTCTCTCTGTGTAACTCTGACTTTCAAATAAACAAATAAATCTTTTAAAAAAAGCAATATAAATTATTAGCATGACTTCTGAATTTAAAGCTAGTTGTGGAGCTGGCATTATGGGGCAGTGGGTTAAGCTGCCACTTGTGACACAGGCATTCCATATGAGTACCAGTTTTGAGTCTCAGCTGCTCCACTTTTTTTTTTTTTTTTTTTTTTTTTTTGACAGGCAGAGTGGACAGTGAGAGAGAGAGACAGAGAGAAAGGTCTTCCTTTTGCCATTGGTTCACCCTCCAGTGGCCGCCACGGCTGGCGCGCTGCAGCTGGCGCACCACGCTGATCCGAAGGCAGGAGCCAGTTGCTTCTCCTGGTCTCCCTTGGGGTGCAGGGCCCAAGCACTTGGGCCATCCTCCACTGCACTCCCTAGCCACAGCAGAGAGCTGGCCTGGAAGGGGGGCAACCAGGACAGAATCCGGCGCCCCAACCGGCACTAGAACCCGGTGTGCTGGCGCCGCAGGCGGAGGATTAGCCTAGTGAGCCGTGGCGTCGGCCAGCTGCTCCACTTTTGATCCAGCTCACTGCTAGTGTGCCTGGGAAAGCAGTGGAAGCTGCCCCAAGAACTTGGACCCCTGCTTCCTATATGGGACACCTGGATGGAGTTCCAGACTCCTGGCTTTACTCTGGTCTAGCCCCAGGGATTGTGGCCATTTGGGGAGTGAACCAGCTGATGGAAGATCTCGCCCTCTCTCTGCAACTCTGCCTTTCAAATATACAAATCTTTAAGGAGAGGGGGAAAAAAGCTAGTTTACATATACTTAGTGTCTTTTTAACCAATACCAGTGAACGTTTTTTGTTTGTTTATTTTTAAGATTTACTTATTTGAAAGGCAGAGAGAAAGAGATCTTCCATCCACTACAGCTGGAGCTGGGCCAGGAGCCTGGGACTGTCATCCAGAGTCTTCCATTTGGGTGGCAGGAGCCAAGTACTTGGGCTATCCTCTGCTGCTTTCCCCAGGCACATTAGCAGGGAGTTGGACTGGAAGCAGAGCAGCCTGGACTCAAACCAGCATTCTGATATGAAATGCTGATGTTGCAAGCCCCAACTTAATGTGCTGTGCCACAACACCAACCCACTCCCCGCCCCAAGATTTATTTATTTATTTCAAAGGCCGAGTGAGAGAGAATTCTCTTACCTGCTTTTGACTCCCCAGTGCCCACAAGTGTTGAAGCCAGGAGCCCAGAACTTAGTCTGAGTCTCTCACATATGTGGCAGCGACCCAGTTATTTGAGCCATAGTGGAGAAGCTGGGACTCAAACCAGCACTCCAATATGGGATGCAGGCAACCCAAGCAGTGACTTAACCTGCTGCACCATGATACCAGTCCCCAGTCTCCTTTTGATTAAAATTTGTATTATATAGGATATATGAGAAACCATTTGCTCAGGTAGTACATAGAACATTACTTTTTTCTTTTTACGAATTTACATTCAGACCGAGTTTATTGAGAGAAAATAAATCCGCAGAGGTGGGTGACCAACTGCCTGCAAATACAGGATGGAACACATGCCAGAAGGCCAGGACATTACTTTCTAAACAAAATTTTCTTTCTTCTTCTTTTTATTTTTTTAGATTTATTTACTTATTTGAAAGTCAGAGTTACACAGAGAGGAGAGGCAGAGAGAGAGGTCTTTCCTATATGGGACACCTGGATTGAGTTCCAGGCTCCTGAGTCTTTCTGCTGGTTCACTCTCCAATTGGTCACAATGGCCGGAGCTGTGCCAATCCAAAGCCAGGAGCCAGGAGCTTCTTCTAGGTCTCCCACACGGGTGCAGCGGCCCAAGGCTTTGGGCCATCTTCTGTTTTCCCAGGCCGTAGCAGAGAGCTGGGTCAGAAGTGGAGCAGGCAGAACTTGAACTGGTGCCCATATGGGATGCTGGTACTGCAGGTGGCGGCTTTACCTGCTACGCCACAGCACCGGCCCCTAAACAGAATTTTCTTATTCTATGTCCTAATCTGTAAATAGTTATGTTGTAAAGGGTATGTTTTTCTAGCTGTTAACAACATTTCTTAAGGAGACATGATTAAGATTAATGAATTTACTTCAAAGTTTAGAGGAAAAAAATTTGTAATCCTATGTTGTTACTTCTTGAAGTTCAATATATTCCAATAACGTGGTCCTTCCCTCCTTCCTCTTTAAGAATGAAGGGTAAAATATGAACTTAATTAGTTTTGAGATCCTTAGAGTGTAGGAGATAAATTCCTCTGGAATTAAGTGATGCCTGAAATATTAGTTCCATAGTTTCCTCCGTGGTGTTGGTTAGAAGCTTTGTTTTTAAGATTTGTTTATTTATTTATTTGAAAGAGTGTCAGAGAGAAAGGGAGGGACAGAGACAGAGAGAGATCTTGCATCTGCTGGTTCACTCCCCAAAAGGCTGCAGCATCCAAGCTGGGCCAAGCTGAACCGAGGAGCCAGAAACTCCATCTGGGTCTCTCACATGGGTGGCAAGGGCCCAAGCAGTTGGGCCATCATCTACTGCTTTCCAAGGCACATTAGCAGGAAGATGGATAGAAGTAGATGGCTAGCACTGGAACAGGCACTGTATGGGATATGGAATGCTGGTGTTGCAAGCAGTGGTTTAATCTGATGAGAAATTTAATGTAACATTATTATATTATATTATATTATATATTAAATATTCTCTGTCATCTTTGTTCCTGATAATAATATACACTGAAAGTAAGGTCTTTTTCACTGTTACATCCTATTGCCCAACAGGAAGGACACAATACAAATATGTTTTTTTTTTTTTAACTGGTTTTGTCTGCTGAAGATAAAATTATCAATCTCAAGGAAAATAAAGTGAACAGACATCAATTTTTGTGAGCTTAAATAGCAGATGTCATGTGATTATTTCTTCTCACAGTAGAGAATAGCCCTGGTAGTGGCAGTGCAGGCTTGGACAGGTACTAAGTAGTACTGCTGACAGTGTGGCCATCTCTAGTGTCCTGCCACCATTTGCCACCACTTCTGACTGCCATTTATTCTTGGAAAGTCAGAGCAAATATGAGGGATTGGCTAAATATATAGACTGGTTTTGGTTCATTTCTGCACACTGAGCCCTTATCAATGTGTCATGCACCCTATAAAGGCAATAATAAATATTATGCAAATGTTTTCTCCAGCTTGTAGTTTGTCTTTTTCTTTCTAGTAGAAATTTTTAACTTGCTGAGTTCCAATTTAATAACTTTTTTCTCTTATGATTCATGCCTTTTTTGTTCTAAGAAATTTTTGTTTAATCCCAGATCACAGATTTTTTTTTTTTAAAGATTAATTTATTTGAGAGAGAAGAGGAGAGGAAAGGAGATGAGATGAGATCTTCTGTCAGCTGGTTCACTTCCCAAAAATGGCTGCAATAGCCAGGGCTGGGCCAGGCCTAAGCTAGGAGCCTGGAACTCCATCTGGTCTCCCACACGGATGCAGGGGCCCAAATAGTTGGGCATCTTCTGCTGCTTTCCCAGGCACATTAGAGGGAGCTGGATTGGAAGTGGAGCAGGCAGGACTCTAACCTGGTGCTCATATAGGATGCTGGCATTGCAGACATTGGCTTAACCTGCTGTGCCACAATGCCAGCCACACGTAGATTTTCATCTGTTTTTATCTTTTTAAGAAGTTTGTTATTTTCAGTTTTACATTTAAGTCACTAGTTCTTTCTGAGTTAATATTTGGATGTGATACATATTTGAAAATACTCTGTTGTCTGATGAATTATCTTGGCACCCTTGTTGAATTCCTGATGAATTCTGTAATTTTCTAGGAAAATGTAGTTGGCCAGAATGACTCAAAAAATAGAAATCCTATCTAGACTGATGTTAAAACGTATCTAGGCCCAGTCAGTTTTATGGGCAATTTAATTCATCTTGAAGGAACAGATAATTGTAATGTTTTATCAACCACAGTAGAGCAGAGAAAAAGAAAGTATATTTATTCATTTTTTAAAGGTAGCAAAATCCTAGTAACTAAAAAAGCTGACAAAGATAGTATAAAATACATTTGTCTTATCCCACTTAATGAATACAGTTAAAGAAATACTATATAAAATACTTGCAGAGGCAAGCATTTAGCTTAGCCATTAAGTCACTGGTTGGGCTGCTTGCAACCCTTTCAGATTGCCTCAGTTTGAGGCCTGGATCTGGCTTCTGATTCTAGCTTCCTAACAGTGCGGAAGCTGAGAGGCAGCAGGTAATGTCTCAGGTAATTGGGTGTCTGTTTCTGTCTCTCTGCTGATCACATTTTTAAATACAGATTAAATCCAACAAACCATTATTACTTTTTTCTGATTTCAAAAACAATACAGATTTCTTACAGAAAAATTAGAAAATGCATTATAAGTTTAAAAAATTAAGTTTAAAAAATTGTTAAATCACACTTGATCTTTCCCCACAAGTGCTAACTACTGATACCATTTTTTAAAAAGTTTATCAATTATTTTTTAAATTTACTTATTTTTCATTCTGTTTGAGTGACAGAGATCTTCCATCTATTGGTTACTCCTCAAATTCCCACAGCAGTCCAGGCTGGGCCAGACTGAAGCCAGGAGCCTAGAATTCCATCCAGGTCACCTATGTGGGTGACAGGACCCAAGTACTTGAGCCATCACCTGTGCTCTTCTTCTTCTTCTTCTTCTTCTTCTTCTTCTTCTTCTTCTTCTTTTTTTTTTTTTTTTGAAAGGCAGAGTGGACAGTCTTATTCCTCTAATATATTTCTTTTCTTTCTTTTTACAGGCAGAGTGGACAGTGAGAGAGAGAGAGAGAAAGGTCTTCCTTTGCCGTTGGTTCACCCTCCAATGGCCGCCGCGGCTGGTGCACTGCGGCCGGCGCACGGCACACGCGGAAGATTAGCCTATTGAGCCGCAGCGCCGGCCTCAACATATGGATTTATAACTGCTTTTTTCCCCCAATTTTGTGTGTGAAATATATTAGAAGAAATATATGGCCGGCGCTGCAGCTCACTAGGCTAATCCTCCGCCTTGTGGCACCGGCACACTGGGTTCTGGTCCCGGTCGGGGCACCGGATTCTGTCCCGGTTGCCCCTCTTCCAGGCCAGCTCTCTGCTGTGGCCAGGGAGTACAGTGGAGGATGGCCCAAGTGCTTGGGCCCTGCACCCCATGGGAGACCGGGAGAAGCACCTGGCTCCTGGCTTCAGATCAGCGCGGTATGCCGACTGCAGCTCGCCGGCCGCACGGCCATTGGAGGGTGAACCAACAGCAAAAAGGAAGACCTTTCTCACTGTCCACTCTGCCTGTAAAAAAAAAAAAAAAAGAAAGAAAGAAAGAAAGAAAGAAAGAAAGAAAAGAAATATATTAGAAGAATAAGACCAGAATTTCCTTCAATATCTAGGTTATTAAGAAATGTATAAATAATAATTCATTATTATGTTGATAGATCAAAAACTAGGACAAAAATGACATGCTCATCTTTGTTGGCAAAAAATTTTGACAAAATTCAACTTAAAAACTTTAATTACTGTAGGAGTAGGATAATTTACTTAAATGATTGATAATAATACCTACATTTCTACCAAATTGATTTAAAAATTGGTAACATTAAGACATGCTTTGTAAAATAATGTTAAATAAACCCTTCTTTTTTTTTTATTTTTTTATTTTTTTGACAGGCAGAGTGGACAGTGAGAGAGAGAGACAGAGAGAAAGGTCTTCCTTTTGCCGTTGGTTCACCCTCCATTGGCCGCCGCGGCCGGCGCGCTGCGGCCGGCGCACCGCGCTGATCCGATGGCAGGAGCCAGGAGCCAGGTGCTTTTCCTGGTCTCCCATGGGGTGCAGGGCCCAAGCACCTGGGCCATCCTCCACTGCACTCCCTGGCCACAGCAGAGGGCTGGCCTGGAAGAGGGGCAACCGGGACAGAATCCGGCGCCCCGACCGGGACTAGAACCCGGTGTGCCGGCGCCGCTAGGCGGAGGATTAGCCTAGTGAGCCGCGGCGCCGGCTAATAAACCCTTCTTTGACCTCCCATTGTCTATTGATAACGCTAGCATGAAAAATGTGTATATTCTTTCATTTTTTTTTCTTTTTGAACATTGCTTGCATACTTAATGTGATCAAGTGTAGTTCTGTAATACCAACAGACACCAGCATATTTATCAGCAAAATACAGAGGTAATGTCCAATATTACACTTATTCCACATTATTTTTGGGAGTACTAGACAACGCAGTAAGGCAAACAAATTAGAGGTATGTTTTCAGTAATGAACAAAATAATTTTATATTTGTTGGCAAAAATTCGAAACAATCAGTGAAAGAAAAGTCTAATAAAATGGCAAAAGAAATGTTAAAGATGAATAATTAAAATGTATATAATAGGATCTGGTGCTGTGGTGCAGCGGGTTAACGCCCTGGCCTGAAGTGCCGGCGTCCCATATGGGCGCCAGTTCGAATCCAGGCTACTCCTCTTCCGATCCAGCTCTCTGCTATGGCCTGGGATAGCAGTAGAAGATGGCCCAAGTCCTTGGGCCCCTGCACCCACATGGGAGACCCAGAGGAAGTTCCTGGCTCCTGGCTTCGGATTGGCGCAGCTCCAGCCATTGCGGCCAATTGGGGAGTGAACCAGCAGATGGAAGACCTCTCTCTCTGCCTCTCCTCTCTCTGTGTGTAGTTCTGACTTTCAAATAAATAAATAAATCTTTAAAAAATATATATAATATATGTAAGTATAATAAGTTATATATAAAAAATAAAGGTGTAAAAGTAATTTACAGTAAAAACCAAAATTATAAAATAACTAGAGTGATCTTAACAAGAAGTATGTAGCCTATATGATAAAAGTAGAAATTTGCTGCCGGCGCCGAGGCTCACTAGGCTAATCCTCCGCCTTGCGGCGCCGGCACACTGGGTTCTAGTCCCGGTTGGGGCGCTGGATTCTGTCCCGGTTGCCCCTCTTCCAGGCCAGCTCTCTGCTGTGGCCAGGGAGTGCAGTGGAGGATGGCCCAAGTCCTTGGGCCCTGCACCCCATGGGAGACCAGGAGAAGCACCTGGCTCCTGCCATTGGATCAGTGCGGTGCGCCAGCCGCAGCGCACCAGCCGCGGCGGCCATTGGAGGGTGAACCAACAGCAAAGGAAGACCTTTCTCTCTGTCTCTCTCTCTCTCACTGTCCACTCTGCCTGTAAAAAAAAAAAAGTAGAAATTTGCTGTTACTAAGTAATAGATGTATTATGTCATGTAATAGGAAAAATTACCAATAACATTTATTACATAGATTTAATACAATTTTAGTAATTGTAGTGAACTTACACTTCCTTTTGGTATTTGACTAAGTGATTATAAAGTATAGGTAAAATTAAAGTTAATAAACTCCCCCTTTTATTCAGTATTTTTTATTTTTATTTCATTTTTATTTTTTTCATACTAAGTTGTATAAGGTCTCAGTTGTATTTTTAGATCATATGTTCTCTTCCATTGAGCTGTCAATTTTTTCACAAAATATGTGTATCACTACAGTCAAAACAACTTCTGATTGTATCTGTTCCATATTCTGTCATGTTGAAAATGACTTTTCATGATTAGAGCTTTGACTTGATTCAAAGGCAGGATAATTTTTACAAGATTACAATTTGAAACATCAATGAAGTTTAAAACATAGAGGCGCATGGGTGCATACACACACACACACACATGCCATAATTGAGGCTTCCATTAAAGGAAGGTGATAATATAAAAGGTTATCCTATGGAATGGTGCTGAGGGCCTTTAATTACACACTGAAGATCTGTTGGGGGTTTTCCTTCATCAACCCAGTGTTTGGTAGCCTGAGTGATATCACATCAAATTGCAATCTAAATACAGTATTCCTTTTTTTTATTGCTTAGAAGGATTACTGTTACCTTTGATTTGTCTAAGCCTTTTTGAATTTGATATTTAGGTTCCTATGAACCTACATCTTTGATTTTGTTGATTGACCTCCCAAGTGAACTTAAATTTTTATTTATTTATTTGAAAGAGAGGGAAGCAGTCACAAAGAAATCTTCCATCCATCATTTCATTTTCCAAATGCTCACTAGAGCCAGAGCAGGGCCAGGCCAAAGCAAGGACCCAGAACTCAATCCAGGCCTCTCATGGAGGCAGCAGGGACTCAGTTGGTTAAGCCATTACTGCCGCTTCCCAGGGTATGCATTAGCAGGAAGCTGGATTTGGAAGCATAGCTGAGAGTCAAACTAGGCAGTCAGATATGGGATACAGGCATCTCAAGCAACGCCTTCACTGCTACGCCAAATGCCTGTCCCCCACAACAGTTTAGATGCTGTAAAACAAGTGAATTTGGCAACTTTGTCTTTATCCCAGGGGTCAGTCTAAAGTTTATTTATTTATTCATTTATTTATTTTTAAAGATTCATTTTATTTATTTGAAAGGCACAGTTACAAAGAGAGAGGGATAGATGAGAGAGAGAGAGAGATCTTCCATCTGCTGGTTTATTCCCTAAACGGTCACAACAGCTAGAGCTGGGCCAGGCCCAAGCCAGGAGCTTCTTCCAGGTCTCCCACATGGGTGCAGGGGCTCAACCACTTGGGCCATCCTCTGCTGCTTTCCCAGGTGCATTAGCAGTGGTCTGGCTTGGAAGTAGAGCAGTTGGGATTCAGTCTGGCACCCATGTGTTGGATGCCGACGCTATAGGCGGTAACTTTTTTGCTACGCCACAACACCAGTCACTTTCCCCTTCAGTTTAAGCTCAGTAACCAAAGGGCGTGAATAGCAAAAAGCCTTCAAAGTCTTAAATAATAAAAGAAAAAGATGGTACCTAAGGAGGTTCACTCTTGCTAGGATGAGGAGTTTGGCTTAATACTAAACGTGTTCAGGGCTGGCGCTGTGGCAGCAGGTTAAAGCCACCGCCTGCAGTACCGGCATGCCGTATGGGCTCCAGTTTTAGTCCTGGCTACTATACTTCTGATACAGCTCTCTGCTCTGGCCTGGGAAAGCAGAAGACAGCCCAAGTCCTTGGGACCCTGCACCCACACGGGAGATCTGGAAGAAGCTTCTGGCTCCTGGCTTTGGATCAGCTCAGCTCCAGCCTGTTGCAGCCAGTTGGGGAGTGAGCCAGCAGATGGAAGACTCTCTCTCTCTCTCTCTCTCTCTCTCACTCTCTCTCTCTCTCTCTCTCTCTCTTTTTTTTTTTTTTTTTTTTTTTTTTGACAGGCCGAGTTAGTGGGAGAGAGAGACAAAGAGAAAGGTCTTCCTTCCATTGGTTCACTTCCCAAATGGCCGCTATGGCCGGTGCGCTTTGCCAGTCCAAAGCCAGGAGCCAGGTGCTTCTTCCTGGTCTCCCATGCAGGTGCAGGGCCCAAGCACTTGGGCCATCCTCCACTGCCTTCCTGGGCCACAGCAGAGAGCTGGCCTGGAAGAGGAGCAACCGGGACAGAATCTGGCGCCCCAACTGGGACTAGAACCCCAGGGTGCTGGCGCTGCAGGCAGAGGATTAGCCTTGTGAGCCACGGCGCCAGCCAGACTGCTCTCTCTTTGTATCCCTACCTTTCTATGTAACTGTCTTTCAAAAAAAAAAAAAAAAAAAAAACAACTAAATGTGTTCATGTTTAGTTCTAGTCATAATTTCATAACTACATTCATAGTAGATGGCTTACTGTTAGTTATAATTAAAGTCAGTTAGTATCCTGATCCTATCCAAACAGTAATTTTTTAAAAGATCTATTTAATTATTTGAAAGACTGACAAAAATGGTGAGAAACAGAGAGATCTTCTATCTGCTGGTTCACTTCTCAAAAGACCATAGCAGCTGGGACTGGTCTGGGTCAAAGCTAGGAGTTCAGAACTCCATCCAGGTCTCGCACATTGGTCTCAGGAGCCCAAATACTTGGGCCATCTTCAGCTGCTTTCCCAGGCGCATTAGCAAGGAGGTGCATCTAAAATAGAGCACCTGGGATTCAAAACAGCACTCCAAAATGAGATACCAGCATCACATATGGTGGTTAAATCACTGTCACAACTCTGGCCCCCAAACAGTAATTTTATTAAATCATTCAATAAATGTTTGTTGGCTCACCTCTGTGTCTCACCATGAAGGAAAAAACACCAAGATATAGTTCTGGCTCAGAGAGGAAATTGAGAACTGTTAATGAGAGGCAGAACAAAATATTTTTATATAGATTTTTAAAAGTTATGTTATTGGGGGCCGATATTGTGACGCAGTGGATTAAGTCCCCACCTGCAATGCCAGCATCCCATATGAGCACTGGTTCAAGTCCCAGCCTCTCTGCTTCCAATCCAGCTCTCTGCTATGGTCTGGGAAAGCAGTGGGAGAGAATCCAAGTGCTTGGGCTCCTGTATCCGTGTGGCAGACCCAGAAGAAGCTCCTGACTCCTGGCTTCGGATCTGCCCAGTTCTGGCCATTGTGCCATTTGGGGAGTGAACCAGTGGTTGGAAGACTTTCTGTCTTTTCCTCACTCTGTCTGTAACTTTGCCTCTCTAAATAAATAAATAAATCTCTAAAACAAAACAAAAAAAAAAAACAAAGATCACACATGATCCTGAGGCACACTTGCACACTGCTGGTAATAATGCCATGCCTCCTGGAGGTTTATGTTGTGTAAAACGGTCTGACAGTGATCTGGGTTTGTCTTGAAACCCTGCAGCTAAAATTTTTATTGCATGTCTTGATTTATCTTACTGCAGAGTGGAGACTCAGACCTAAATTACTTAGATAGGAATCCTTGCTTTGTCACTTAGTAACTTGGAAAAGTGTACTCCATGTGACTCAGTTTTCTCCTCTATGAAATGGAGATTGCAGTGTTATCTTTGGGGCTGCCGTTGTAGTATAGCGGGCAAAGCTGCTGCCTATTATGTTAGCATCTTATATGGGCACTGGTTCGATTCCCAGCTTCTCCACTTCCTATCTAGCTTCCTGCTAATGGGGAAAGTAGCAGAAAATGTCCCAAGTACTTGGGCCCCTGTTGCCCATGTGGGAGACCCAGAAGAAGCTCCTGGCTTCTACCTGGCCCAGTCCTAGCCCTTGTGAGCATTTGAGAGTTAACCAGGATAGAAGATTGGTCTTTCTCTCCCTCCCTCCCTCCCTCTCTCCCTCCCTCCCTCCCTCTCTCTCCCTCTCTCTCCTCTCTCTCTCTCTCTCTCTCTTTCTCTCTTTCTCTCTCTCTTTCTCTCTTTCTCGTTTCTCTCCCTCTTCTCTGTAGCTCTTTCAAATAAATATATGTTTTTTAAAAAGTGGTATCTTTCTCAAAGGTTTGTTGTAAGAATTAGGTAAATAGGTAAAATGAAGCAGGTATTTGGTGCAGTGGTTAAGATACCCCTTGGGACACCTACATGCTATATGGAAGTCCTCACTCCCTTGGTTTCAGTTTTTCTGCTAATGTGCACCCTGGGAGGCAGCAGGTGATGGTTCAAGTACTTGGGTCCCTATCACCTATATGGGAGACCCAGATTAAATTCCAAGCTGCTGGCTTCAGCCTCGCCCAGGCTAGGCAGTTGCAGATATTTGAGGAATAAACCAGTGGATGGAAGATTCTCACTCATATTTCACATTCAATCATTTTCTCCCTCTTCCCCTCCCCTCCTCTCTCTCTCCCTCTCCCTCTCCCTCTCCTCTCCTTCTCCCCACCTTCAAGTAAATAATTACATAAATAAGCAAGCAAGCAGGAAACCAGAATCAGACCAGAAATCAGCTTTTAGTGATTATAAACTGGTAGTCCTTGTGTTTGTTTTAGGAATTAGAAAAGAATTTTTAAAACCGGTTTTTAATAATCTAAAAGCTATCTAATTAAAAGAATCTATTGCTGTCTATTGATGTGAGTTTATGCTAGTAGGTAGCCCATAGCTAGCAATGTAATCTCAGTCTGAGCTGTCTTTATTTTTGCTTTTTGTCACAAAACTCATCAGTGATTTATTTATATGTACATTTTCTACAGGCTTGGCATATATTCCAGCATAAATACAGCCAGGACTTGAACTGGTGCTCTTATGGGATGCTGGCATTGCAGGCGGAGGCTTTACCCGCTGCGCCACAGTGCTGGCCCCAGGAGATCTCTTCTTCTGTCTGTCTTCCTCTCTGTTCTCTCTGCCTTCCAAATAAAATAAATAAATATTTTTAAAAATTTGTGTCTTGGGAGGTTTTGTGTAGTGACTACATTTGTACAGGCCAGCAGCACTAATAAAGTTTTTCAGAAAGGGAAATTTGGGATAGGCCATTTGGAGAGTGAACCAGCAGATGGAACAAAGGCTCAAGTTTTCCATATTTTTCTCTGACCTCATTATGTTTTTTTCTCAAGGTGTTAATTAACATTCTATTACCTTTTAATGAGATTTAGAAGAAAGGTATGTATAATGTAAAACATAATTTTTCTTTGGCTTTGGAAATGATATACAAATATTTTTCCCCTGGATGGCACATTTCCGGTAGTTGTAAAAACAAGGTTGTTAAAAAGGGAATGATAGGGGCCAGCACCGTGGCACACTAGGTTAATCCTCCACCTTTGATGCCAGCATCCCATAGGGGTGCTGGTTCTAGTCCCGGTTGCTCCTCTTCCAGTCCAGCTCTCTGCTGTAGCCTGGGATTAGCAGTGGAGGATGGCCCAGGTGCTTGGGCCCCTGCACCTGCATGGGAAACCAGGAAGAAGCACCTGGCTCCTGGCTTCGGATCGTAGCAGCTCCAGCCATAGCGGCCAATATTTGGGGAGTGAACCATCGGAAGGAAGACCTTTCTCTCTCTCTGCCTGGAACTTTACCTGTCAGATAAATAAATAAATAACATCTTTTAAAAAGGGGAGGATGATAGAAAAAAGATGGATACTTCATACATGGAAGACAACAAATAAAATGCCTTTGAATTTCTGGCTGGAGCAGGTTTAATAGAAACACCACTTACACAGTCATCCTTAGTTCTTTTGCAGGAATTAGTGTTGACTCATCATGTAACCAGGTGTTCATTACTCAGACTTTTTAGTAGGGAGTGAAGTGTATTCTGCACACTTACCAGAAGAGAATGTTATTTAAGGAGATTTCCTTGTTAGAAATTTCTGGATAATTTTTTACAACTATCATCACATATTTATTATATTCCTACTGGATATGTGACCAAATGTTGTAATATTTATATTTCTTTCTTCCTTGCTTGTGAATTTGAGGGTTACCTGAATTAGAAAGAAGGAAAATTAAGTGGTAGCAGTTAATAGTCATCTCTTTGAGTCACCAGCAATGTATGCCACTTGACTGGGAAACATTCAGCATATTTCAAAATCCTGTATGGGAGCACCTTAATTTCTGACTGGTTAGTTTCTATATAACATTGATACTTCTTCGTTCCTTAATAAAAATCAATTGAGAGTTAGTTTTTATGACTATCATGTGATTTTATAAACTATTTTTAAAAGCATTTTTCCTTTAAGATTGAGATGCCTTATTTAATTTTATTGGAACTATATAAAAATATATCTTCAGCTCATGAAAAAGTACTGTTTTGAGTAGAAAGAATTATTAATTGGATGGCCAGTAAGATAGAGGCTAATTTCAAACTGATAACAAATGAGTCTCACTCTAAGAAGGTCTTTAGATGAAATAAAATCATTTTTTGCTTGGTTCCTCAGACTTTAAATTGTTATTAATATCTAGATACTATAAGTGTTATTAGAACAAGTAATAGTAATTCAGTTGCTAAAGAATGTCTGTATCAAGGCCGATGCCGCAGCTCAATAGGCAAGTCCTCTGCCTGCGGCACCAGCACCCCGGGTTCTAGTCCTGGTCGGGGCGCCGGATTCTGTCCCGGTTGCCCCTCTTCCAGTCCAGCTCTCTGGTGTGGCCGGGAGTGCAGTGGAGGATGGCCCAAATCCTTGGGCCCTGCACCCGCATGGGAGACCAGGAGAAGCACCTGGCTCCTGGCTTCGGATCAGCACAGTGCGCCAGCTGCAGCCGCCATTGGAAAGTGAACCAGTGGTAAAGAAAGACCTTTCTCTCTGTCTCTCTCTCTCTCTCTGTCCACTCTGCCTGTCCAAAAAAAAAAAAAAAAAAAAAGTCAGAGAATCTGAGTACAAATGGCTCAATAGTCTATACCTGAAAAAAAGGAAACATTTTTAAGAGTCAAGTTTCCTTCAGAGTATACTGCCTGTAGTAGTTGGTGTGGTGAAATATAAGCACCACATGCTGATAAAATGTAGAGTTCTTTGAGATTTCTTATTAGCAGACTTCTGTGTATGCTTTAAAAATTGTTTTCGTTCAGCATGTTCAGCAGAACTTTCCGTGCTGATGGAAATGTACTATATCTGCACTTTCCCGTGTGGTAGCCATCTGAGCTACTGCAATGTGCTGGTGCAGCTGAGAAACTGAGTCGTAAATTATCTTTCATCTTAATTAATGTAAGTGTAGATGATTCCATTTGTATAGTGGCCACAGGATTGGACAGTGCACTTCGATATTTGAGAGCTGAGCAGCACACTGATGGCCAGCACTTCTCTAGCAATGATTAAAACAGGTTTTAGTATAATTAGTATCTTCTTTTTAGTGTGCTTTGAAACACTACATTTTATTTTGCTGACCTTAGAAAGGAGAGAACACAGTGTTTAGGAAAGATGACTGAGGAAGTTTCAGTTGAGGGATGTGGTGTTTATTCCAGCCCCTTATTTATTTGTCATCTTCCCAATGAAACCCTTCTTCTTGTCCAGTATGTCATTTAGCACCTTCTCTTTTATCCAACCCTACTTCCCTTTTTCTCCATAACGCTTACTATCTAATGTACTGGAAAGAGAACAGGGATTTTTTTCTTCCCTGTTATCATGGTAGTGACACTCCTGATACTTTAGAGATGGTTAGCAAATATTTGTAGAATGAGTAACTACAGGTTGTGATTTCCCAATAATAATAATCCAATTCATTTAGCATTTATTTTGCATGGGGTTAGATTAGTTATATAAAGTACACAGTGGCCACTTCCCTATCTGTAATAAAATATTTCCTGAAACAATTATTTGAAAAGAACATTGAATTGGTTAAATCATTGGTTTAGCCAGATGGTACCTTTGCAATAATTTGAATCAGTTGCGTGCTTTCATGTGGTTTAAAGGTCCATGAGTATCATTTATGTCCTATTCTCCTTTGTTTTTCTCTTTGTCCCCCAACCTGTGAATCTTTGTGCCCTATTATTTTTTCCCCACATTCTCACTTTCTAGGTCTGTCTTTCCCACAGACTTCACAAATCCTTACCCAAATCAAAGAAAAATCTTATCTCTGTTCTTTTTTTAATTTTTTTAAAATTATTACTATTATTATTTGAAGGCAAGAAAGAGATATCTTCAATCCAGTGTTTTTACTCCCCAAATGACCACAATGGCCTGAGATGGGTTGATCTGAAGCCAGGAGCCAGGAGCTTCTTCCGGGTCTCCCATAGGGATGCAGAGGCCCAAGCACTTGGGCCATCCTCAGCTGCTTTCCCAAGTGGTTAGCAGGGAGCTGGATCGGAAGTGGGGCAGCCGGGACTCAAATTGGCATTCACGTGGGATGCTGGAGTCAAGCTGTGGCTTACCTTGCGGCAGCACAGTGCTGACCCCATCTCTGTTCTTAACTGAAACTTTTCTGTTTATTATAATTCCTTCCTCAGTTCTAAAAGTATCCCCTCATCCCCTAAGTATCCTTCAGAGCTGATTGTCCTCAAAATAAAAACTTCTAGAGAAAGCAAAAAGGAAGAATCTCTTTATCTCCAATTTTTTTGTTCTTTTATTTGAAAGACAGATGGAGGGAGATCAAAATGTCTGCAAAACCCAGGGCCCAAGGCCATGAGTCCAGAATCCAATCCATGTCTCCCACATGGATGGCAGGGAGCCAATTACTTGAGCCAACATCTCCTGCCTCCCATGAAGCTCATTAGCAAGAAGCTGGATTGGAAGCAAAGTAGCTGGGACTTGAACTGGGCATTCCAATATGGAACACAGGAGTCCCAAGTGGTAACTTAACTGCTATGCCAAATACCTGGCTCCTCCAACTCCAGTATCTTGATTGAAATCTCTGATTCTGTGGAGCTGAAAGCAGTCCTGCTGGCATTATTCCAGTTTCTTTCTCCCATACACATGTCCAGTTTTTAAACATCTACCGATGCGTTACTTCATGCCTCCCATATCAAGGGCAGAAGAGCTATGATGTAATAGCATAACGGAACCTCCCTCACTCTTTCCTAAAGACCTGTGATATTTAAATTAACATTAAACCATTTGAGAGGTAAAGGTCATTTATATAAAGAACTTAAATGCTGGGAGAAGGAGCCAGAATATATTAAACAGCTTCAATCATCAGTCTGTTTAATCTCACAACAACTCTAGAAAGTATCTCCATTTTACAAATGTTCAAACTTGTGCTCATTAAGCTAAGTAACTTATCCTGAGCCATTAATAAATGGGAAAACTCAAATTTTACATGGTTATTTGTGAGTCTTAAGCTCTGCTTTCTTTCACTGTAAACCTTTCTGCCTTCTGGAAATCAAGGTAAAGCAGGAAAGCAGGAGTCACGGTATCTGATGTAGGAGTAGGATAGGATGCAGTTCTGCGTGTGTTTTGTATCCAGTGAAGCAACCACATACAGAAACCAGTATTATTTGGAGTAAGTGGTATGGTATCCAGTGATTCCAGTGGCCCTGCCTTAACTTTAACCTTCTCTGCCTCTTTCAACCTGTTCTTCAGGCTAGTTCACATGAAGTTCAAATGCCTTCTGCTTAGCACCTTGAGCCTAATAGTAGTGATTATATGAGTGAACATTCATATGACAAATTTTTTTTTACTACTTGCAAAGCTGGAAGTTCTCAGACGCTATCCTGAGCATGCCATTTTTCCCTTACAAATGAGAGTTAAACAAGCACCTTTCAGAATTGTTTGCAATGGTAAAGTAGTCCATGATCCCCACAATTCTTGTAGCCCTTTTTACTGACACTTTTCACTCTAGTTGCCTTTTGCTACTAGATTCCATGAACAAAGCTTAAAGTTAAAGAATGCTCTTTCTTCCAGTGTAGTCAAGGTTAATAAATGTTTACTGCATATATACTGTGGCACCAAGTTATGACAAACATCGTGAGTTTAAAGATAATACATGGGGGAGCCAGCGCTGTGATACAGTAGGTTAATCCTCTGCCTGTGGTGCTGGCATCCCATATGGTTGCCGGTTCTAGTCCCAGCTGCTCTTCTCCCAATCTACCTCTCTGCTATGGCCTTGGAAAGCAGTAGAAGATGACCCAGGTCCTTGGGCCCCTGCACACATGTGGGAGACCCAGAGGAAGCCCCTGGCTCCTGGCTTCAGATCAGCGCAGCTCCGGCTGTTGTGGCCAACTCGGGAGTGACCCAGTGGATGGTAGACTTTTCTTTTTGTCTCTCCCTCTCACTGTAACTCTACCTCTTTTTTTTTTTTTTTTTTTTAATTTGACAGGCAGAGTTATAGACAGTGAGAGACAGACAGAGAGGAAGGCCTTCCTTCCGTTGGTTCACTCCCCTAATGGCCGCTATGGCGATGCTGCACCCATCCGAAGCCAGTAGCCGGGTGCTTCCTCCCGGTCTCCCATGCGGGTGCAGGGACCCAAGTACTTGGGCCATCCTCCACTGCCCTCCCGGGCCACAGCAGAGAGCTGGACTGGAAGAGGAGCAACCAAGACTAGTACCCAGCACCCCAACCGGGATTAGAACCTGGGGTGCCGGCGCCACAGGCAGGGGATTAGCCAAGTGAGCCACGTCACCGCCCTAAATAAAATCTTAAAAAAAAAAAAAGATGAATTCATCATGGTACTTGCCCACTAAAAGTTTCTTACCTAATGGACAAGCCTGAAATTGTTGCCAGCATCACAGGTGGAGGCTTATCCTGCTATGCCACAACACAGTGCTGCCAACTCCCCCCCTTCCATTTAAGATTTATTTATGGGCTTGTGATGTGGTGTAGCAGTTACAGCTGCCACCTGTGACGTTGGCATCTCATATGGCTGGTGGTTCCTGTCTGGCCTGCTCTACTTCCGATCCAGCTCTCCGTTAATGGCCTGGGAAAAGCAGCAGAAGATGGTCCGAAGTACTTGGGGCCCCTGTCACCCTTGTGGGAGACCTGGATGAAGCTCCTGGCTCCTGACTTTAGCCTGGACCATTGCTGGAGATTGGAGCCATCTGAGGAGTAAACCAAATGCAAGATCTCTCTCTGACTCTCCTTCTCTCTTTCTCTCTCTATCTCTGACTTTCAAGATAAATAGATCTTTTTTAAAAAATTGGAAGATTTATTTATTTATTTATTTGGAAGGCAGAGCAATAGAGAGATACAGATCTGCCATCCACTGGTTCATTTCCCAGATGGGCACAACAGCCCTGTCTGGGCCAGGCCAAAGCCAGGAGCTTGGAACTCCATGTAGGTCTCCCACATGGGTGGCAGGCCATGTACTTTGGTCCATCTTTGGCTGCTTTCCTAGGCACAGTAGCAGGAAGCTGGATGAGTAACTGGGACTTGAACCTGCACTCCACTACGGAATACCAACATTACAAGCAGCAGTTAGCTCACTGAGCCACAACACCAGCCCCTAGATTTCATTTCTTTCTTTTTTCTCTAAAGATTTTATTTATTTGAAAGGCAAGTTACAGAGAGAGACAGAGGCAGAGAGAGAGAGAGAGAGAGATCTTCCATCGACTGGTTCACTCCCCAGATGGCCTTAACAGCTGGAGCTGTGCCGCTCCAAAGCTAGGAGCCAGAAGCCTAGATTCTCTTCTGGGTTTCCCATGTGGTTGCAGGGGTCCAAGAACCTGGGCCATCTTCCACTGCTCTCCCAGGCCATAGAGCAGTGGAAGCAGCCCAGACTTGAACCAGCGCCTATATGGGATGCTGATACCACAGGCGGTGGCTTTACCTGCTATGCCACAGCACCAGCCCTAGATTTCATTTCATTCAAGGCATTTTTTCTGATCTCTCAAGACACAGCTAGACATGTTTATACATGTGTTTGCGTAGGACCTTGGTTCTCACTGTACTCTGTTCACTTGAACTGTAGCAGCAACACCATCCTAGGCACATGATAAGGGTTCAGTAAATATTTATTGGAATTCTGCTTGAGTGACTAAGGAAAGGTGCATATCCAATAGAGAAAGCAACATTAGATTAGAGCCCGTTCTTGAAGGATGAGAAGTGTTCCCTAGATGGACCTGGGAAAGAAATTCCAGGCCAAGGGAGCAGTTTATACAAATAGATGAGACAGTGACAAGTTTGCAAATGATTATCAAGGCCTTCTAATTTCCACATGGAGTTTGAGACACAGTTATTAAATGTAGGATGTTATCTCCTGTAACTTTCAAGAACGAGCCAGACTAGATTAGAGTGGATCATGGGGGGGGAAAAAAACGCTGCTGCTTTCTCTGCCAATTATATATCTAGAAGTTGAAAATTCATCATTTACTTGGATATACATTTGTGTGATCTGCTAATAATTTCTGTTGGTCAACCTCTCCTGGAGGAAAGGAGCTGGCTTCCTAACCTCTCGCTGGAGCTTACCTCTTTGAGACATCTCAGATCATAGAAAAGAAAGAGTTTGCTGAATTAAGCTGAGGGAGATGTAATTAAAATAGCTAAGAGCTTACTCTTCTTGGAAATCCAATTTATGTTGGTACATCATCATACAAATACATTAAAGCATTATACTCATGATTGATTTTTTTTTTTTTTTTTTTTTTTTTTTTTTTTTTTGGACAGGCAGAGTGGACAGTGAGAGAGAGAGACAGAGAGAAAGGTTTTCCTTTGCCGTTGGTTTACCCTCCAATGGCCACTGTGGCTGGCGCGCTGCGGCCGGCACACCGCGCTGATCCGAAGGCAGGAGCCAGGTGCTTCTCCTGGTCTCCCATGGGGTGCAGGGCCCAAGCCGTTGGGTCGTCCTCCACTGCCTTCCCGGGCCACAGCAGAGAGCTGGCCTGGAAGAGGGGCAACCGGGACAGAATCCGGCGCCCCGACCGGGACTAGAACCCGGTGTGCCGGTGCCGCTAGGTGGAGGATTAGCCTATTGAGCTGCGGCGCTGGCCTCATGATTGATCTTAAAAACTGGTTTTTGAAAACCTAAAGCATATGAGCATTCTCATATTGGTGTGTGATGTATTTACCCACAGTTTGAGAGCTGTAAATGTCACTAAAAGTTTCAGATCTCTAGAGGATTTTTAAAAAAGATTTATTTATTTATTTGAAAGTCAGAGTTACACGGAGAGAGAAGGAGAGTTAGAGAGAGAGAGAGAGAGAGAGAGGTCTTCCATCCGCTGGTTCACTCCCCAATTGGCCACAACAGCTGAAGCTGCGCTGATTTGAAGCCAGGAGCCAAGAGCTTCTTCCAGTTCTCCCACAAGGGTGCAGGGGCCCAAGGACTTGGGCCATCTTCTACTGCTTTCCCAGGCCATAGCAGAGAGCTAGATCGAAAGTGGAGCAGCCGGTTCTCAAACTGGTACCCATATAGGATGCCGGTGCTTCAGGCCAGGGCGTTAACCTGCTACGCCACAGTGCCGGCCCCTAGAGGAATGTTTTTATCAGAAGAAAATACATAGTCTAAAAAATTGTAAGGTCAAGAAAATTTGTAATTATCTCTGTTGTTCATAGTCTTTTCTCTTTAAACGTTAAATCTGAGAAACAATATTTCTAAGCAAAGAAAATAATCAGTCAAAATGTTCACACATGGAAGAAATCAGTGATGTAGCTTATGCCTGAATGTAGCAGACATAAGGAACCCCATTCCTTACCTCTGCACAAATAAGACAAAGTAATCTTGAATTTAAAATCTTCTTTACTTAATCCAAAGCTAGAGTTTTGATATTTTTACTACTATGAAGTTTCAGCTAGTAAAAGAAGTAACTAAATACACTTAGAGATCATGATTTTCAAGTGAAAATAAAATTATCATCATATGTTAATTTATTAAAATACAATTTTCTTTGTGAATTGAAAGCATTAGGGAGGACATTTGGCGCAGCAGTCAGAAATGCCATTTGCAATGCCTGCATCTCGTATTGGAGTGCCTGGGTTCAGGTCCTTACTCGACACGCTGTTCCCGCTTCCTGCTAATGTGTGCCCAGGGAAGCACTGTGTGATGGCTCAGATGCTTGAGTCCCTGCCTCTCATGTGGGGAGACCTGAATTCAGTTCCAGGCTCCCAGTTTTAGCCTGACCCTGACGTAGCCTTGATGCACACATTTGGGGTGTGAATCAGAGCATAGGATCTCTCTCTCTCTCTCTCAATTTGAAAGAGTTACAGAGAGAGAGAAGGAGGAGATAGAGAGCTCTTCCATCCCCAAATGGCTGCAATGGCCAGGTCTGGGGCAGGCCGAACCCAGGAGTCTGGAGCTTCATCCAAGTCTCCCACATGGGTGCAGGGGCCCGAGGAGCTTCACCATCTTCCACGGCTTTTGCAGGGACATTAGCAGGGAGCTGGAAGTGGAAGTGGAGCAACTGGGACTCAAACCGGCCCCCGTTGTCTCTGTTTCTCTGTCTTTCCAAAAAGAAGTATGGCCCAGATATGAACACTGAAAAGCTGCTGTGATCTCAGTCTGATTTAGCAACAAACCCAATGACTAACATGTAAGAAGACGATTCAAACTACTTTTTTCAGGAAAAGGTGGGTGAAGTTTTCCTCATATTCTGGGTAGGCCTTGGCAAAGATATTCAACAATGTCTTACTCCTTATAAATAATTTTTTAAAGACTTATTTATTTTTTATTTGAAAGAGTTACGGCTGGCGCTGCGGCTCACTAGGCTAATCCTCCGCCTTGCGGCGCCGGCACACCGGGTTCTAGTCCCGGTCGGGGCACTGGATTCTGTCCCGGTTGCCCCTCTTCCAGTCCAGCTCTCTGCTGTGGCCCGGGAGTGCAGTGGAGGATGGCCCAAGTCCTTGGGCCCTGCACCCCATGGGAGACCAGGATAAGCACCTGGCTCCTGCCATCGGATCAGCGCGGTGTGCCGGCCACAGCGCGCCGGCCGCGGCGGCCATTGGAGGGTGAACCAACGGCAAAAGGAAGACCTTTCTCTCTGTCTCTCTCTCTCACTGTCCACTCTGCCTGTCAAAAAAAAAAAGGAAAGAAAGAGTTACACAGAGAGAGAGGAGAGGCAGAGAGAGAGACTTCCATCCACTGGTTCACTCCCCAGTTGGCTGCAACACCCGGAGCTGTGCCAATCCTAAACCAGGAGCCAGGAGCTTCCTCTGGGTCTCCCACAAGGGTGCAGGCCCAAGGACTTGGGCCATCCTCCACTGCTTTCCCAGGCCATAGCAGAGAGCTGGATCAGAGGTGGAGCAACCAGGATTCAAACCAGTGCCCAAAATGGATGCCGGCACTGCAGGCAGCAGCTTTGCTTGCTATACCCCAGCACAAGCCCCTTACAAAATACTTATTTATTTATTTATTTTGGAAGTCAGAGTTACAGAGCGAGAGGGAGGAAGAGAGAGCTTTCATCCAGTGGTTCACTCCCCAGATGGCTGCAACATCCAGCACTGGGCGAGGCTGAAGCCAGGAGCCAGGAGCTTCCTCTGGGTCTCCCACATGGTTGCTAGGGTCCAGCACTTAGGCGATCCTCTGCTGCTTTTCCCAGGCCATTAACAGGGAGCTGAATTGGAAGTGGAGCAGCCAGGACACGAACTGGTGCCTGTATGGTATGCTGGTGTCACAGGAGGCAGCTTAAGCCACTATGTAACACTGGCCCCCGTATTAACAAGTATAACAAATTGGGATTTCAATTAGTGGAATATAGTAATCATGGCTCACTGAGGTAGAATTTAGTTCATGTCTGTGTGGCCTGCTTTGTGACAACTTGTACTGTTGGCTGATGATCTCCTTAAGTTTTTCTGTTGAGTACCACCTTGTGGAACTATACAAGTTTGGGCTTTTAGGGAAACAGTATCTTTGGCATGCTCAGCTCCTTACAGGCTACATGTAGAGTTTAGAAACAGTTCTTGGGGGCTGGCGCCGCAGCTCATTAGGCTAATCCTCCGCCTGCGGCGCCAGCACTCCAGGTTCTAGTCCCAGTGTGGGCGCCTGTTGGGGATTCTGTCCCGGTTGCTCCTCTTCCAGTCTAGCTCTCTGCTGTGGAAGGCAGTGGAGGATGGCCCAAGTGCTTGGGCCCTGCACCCACATGGGAGACCAGGAGGAAGCACCTGACTCCTGGCTTCGGATCGGCACAGTGCGCCAGCCGTAGCAGCTATTTGGGGAGTGAACCAACAGAAGGAAGACCTTTCTCTTTGTCTCTCTCTCTCACTGTCTAACTCTGCCTGAAAAAAAAAAGAAAGAAAGAAAGCGAAACAGTTCTTGGGGGACAAGCATTGTGGTACAGTGGTTAAGATGCTATATGAGATGCCCAATACTGGAGTGCCTGGTTCCAGTCCCAACTACTTTGCCAACTAGTCCATTTCCCACCTTGCTTCTTGCTAATGTGCATACTAGGAGGCAGAAGATAGTTGTTTAATTTCGTGGATCCCTGCCAAGTGGGAGATCTAGATGGGCTCTGGACTCCGGATTTTGGCCTTGCCCAGTGCTGGCCATTGCAGGCATTTGGAGAGTGAACTAGCAGGTGGAAGATATGAAGATCTCTGTCTCTCCTTTTGAAATAAATGAGGGAGGAAAGAATGGAAGGAGGGAGGGAGGCAGAGAAAAATAGAGCTCTAGTTAGAGGACTTCAAGTACCGACTAAATCTAAACTGTAGCGTGGATTTCTTTGCTTTTTAAGTCTTTATAAAGCCTGTATTGCACTTTCTCAGATTCACAGATTTTAATTCCATTTCTGTCTCATTCCTTGAGGCACTAAGCAGTGGAGGAAAAGGACTCTAAAGAGAGTTTCTGGCATGAGTCTATAGCTTAGCAGTTAAGACATCTTCATCCTACATCAGAATACTTGGGTTGATTCCTGGCTCCAGCTCTTGACTCCATCTTTCTTCTAATGCTAACTCTGGGAGGCAGGGGTGGTGATCGAGTTCCTACCAATAATGTGGGAGACTTAGATTGTATTCCTAGCTTTTACCCCTGTCAACCGCAGCCATTAAACCACTGAGTGAAGCCAGTAGGTGGGAGTTCTCTATGTCTGTCTTTAATAGATAGATAAATAAGGAGCCAGCACCATGGCTCACTTGGTTAATCCTCCACCTACGGCGCCAGCATCCCATTGGGCACCGGGTTCTAGTCCTGGTTGTTTCTCTTCCAGTCCAGCTCTCTGCTGTGGCCTGGGAAGGCAGTGGAGGATGGCCCAAGTGCTTGGGAGACCAGGAGGAGGCGCCTGGCTCCTGGCTTTGGATTGGCATAGCTCCAACCGTGACGGCCATTTGGGGGGTGAACCAACTGAAGACCTTCTCTCTGTCTCTCTCTCACTGTCAACTATATTTGTCAAATAAATTAAGAAATAAATTTAAAAATAGATAAAGTTTACAAAAGAGTTTTTTTTTTTTTTTTTTTTTTTTTTTTTTTTTTTTGACAGGCAGAGTGGACAGTGAGAGAAAGAGAGACAGAGAGAAAGGTCTTCCTTTTCCGTTGGTTTACCCTCCAATGGCCGCTGCAGCCGGCGCACCACGCTGATCTGAAGCCAGGAGCCAGGTGCTTCTCCTGGTCTCCCATGCGGGTACAGGGCACAAGCACTTGGGCCATCCTCCACTGCACTCCCGGGCCACAGCAGAGAGCTGGACTGGAAGAGGAGCAACTGGGATAGAATCCGGCGCCCCGACCGGGATTAGAACCCGGTGTGCCAACGCCGCAGGCGGAGGATTAGCCTAGTGAGCCGCAGCGCCGGCCCAAAAGAGTTTCTTTTATTAGCTAAGAAATAGTAAGAGGGAATTGTCAGGGCAGGAGTTTGACACAGCAGTTAAGATGCCACTTGGGATGCCAACATCACACAGCAAAATGCTGGGTTCGATTCCCACTTTTGACTCCTGACTCCAGCTCCCTGCCAGCACAGGCCCTAAGAAGCAGCAATGACGACTGAAGTGATTGGATTTCTGCCACCCTTGTGGAAAATCTGAATTGAGTTCCTAGCTCTTATATATCACAGGCATCTGGGGAGTGAACCAGTGGATAGGTGCTATCTCCTCTCTCTCTTTTTCAGTCTCTCTCTCTCTCTCTTTCTTACCTCTCAAATAAATAAACAATGAAAATATGGTAGGGGTTTCAGCAGCTATACCAGGATTCATAAGTCTCTCTGTTCTCTTGTATGGTCCTGTCTACAGAAACCAGATTCTAAGGTACTCTTTCTGGGCTGTATGTTGGGGAAGGATTTAATATGTCTAGTTTGAATGTACCTAGATATTAGAGCTAATACTTTCTTCTGGGCCATTCCATCTGTGTGGTGTTTCTGAACACCAGTGGTGATTCTGTGCAGACTTCCTTCCTGGTCTGCTTGTTCTTGTATGCTGTCTCTGTTGATGGCACAGAAATGTCATCCTCTTCCTATTCTAACTAACCTCTTTGTACTGACAGTTTTTTGCAATGTACTGTCACTTAGCTGCTCCTGACCCAGCCTCTCCTTTCTTGATTTGTCTTTTTACTGGAACAACTATAGAGATTATTGCTTGCTTTTAAGAGTTTTCCAGGTACCAGTGACAGAGCTCTTTATGTTATGTCATTTAATTCTGCAACTACCTTGTATTGCTAAGTATTGCTGTACTCTTCTTAAAAATTAGGAAACCTGGGGTGCAGCAGGTTAAGCCACCACCAGTCTGGCATCCCCTGTGGTGCCAGTTCACATCCTGGCTGCTCCACTTCCTATGCAGCTCCCTGCTAGTGCACCTGAGAAAGCAGCAGAGGATGACCCACGTGGGAGACCTAGATAGAGTCCCAGGCTCCTGGCTTCAGTCTGACTGAGCCCTGACTGTTATGGCCACTTGGGGCATGAACCAGCAGATGGGAGACCTTTCTCTTTGTCTTTCCTTCTCTCTGTACCTCTGCCTTTCAAATAAAATAAATAAATCTTTTAAAAAATAATAATAATTAGAAAACCAAGGCTCAGACAAGTGAAGTAACTTGCCTAGTTTTAACATCTAAAAAGTGATAGAGATGTAATTAAAGTTTCAGTCAGACTCCAACTCTGACACACTTAAACAGTATTCAGTATCGACTCCATAATGATGATATTGATAACGATGTTGATAACTGCAACTGTATTGAGTCCCTCCTGGGCACCCAAGCAATGCATTTGCTACCTTTCACGTCTCTATTTCACAGTGGTAGAAACTGCTGTTGCAAATGGTCTGCTTCTACATGTGTAAATATAGTGCCTGTGTTCCAAAGAGTGATACTCAGATAGGATCGTTCTTTCAGTGTGTTTTTCTTTTTACTCTCCTTCCTATTTTGATGGTCAACATCATGTTTTCTTCACTAATACCAGTACTAACAGTTGAATGTTGCCTGAGTACTTGTGCACATTTTTTAACTGTTTAGCAATGTCATAATGAAGGGGAAAAAGGCTTAGGGGAAAGTCTAGATACTAGAAATCTTTCTAGGACCTCAGTTTGGACCACAAAGACTTAAACTAAAACCTCTATTTTTTGGTAACTTTTTTGTTGAAAGAATATTAGACTTTGATACTTAGAAACTTGGCAATGTAAGACACAGTATTTGAACTCCTCATCCTACTTTTCTTATCTGAAAATAAGGTAGATA
Organism: Oryctolagus cuniculus; assembly: GCF_051225735.1. NCBI lineage: Eukaryota > Metazoa > Chordata > Mammalia > Lagomorpha > Leporidae > Oryctolagus > Oryctolagus cuniculus. The sequence goes on along the minus strand of NC_142873.1, from coordinate 144,013,067 downwards.
ATACATCTCTTACAATGCAGAGCTAGTTATAATGATGATTAAATGAAATAAGTATAGAACTTTTTAATATAGTGCTCAAAATATTAGTTACCTCTTTTACCTCGGGTGTTTGTAACATAATACAAGGTATATAAGTGTTGTGTTATGTGTGGTTTTTTTTTTTTTTTTAAGATTTATTTATTTATTTGAAAGGCAGAGTTAGAGAGAGGAAGAGAGAAATCATCCACTGGTTCATTCCCCAATTGGCTGCAACCACTGAGTCTGGGCCAGGCCAAAGCCAGGAGCCTGGATCTTCATCTGAGTCTGCCATGTGGGTGGCAGGGATCCAGTGGACTGGGCCATCTTCCACTGCTTTCTTCCAGGCAGATTAGCAGGGAGCTTGATCAGAAGTGGTGCCGCCGGGGCTCAAATTGGTGCTCATATGGGATGCTGGCAGGTGGTGGCTTAGCCTATTGAGCCACAACACTGGACAAGTGTGTGTCTTCTTTATATTTAGAAAATTTATTGTTAGTATATACGGGTCTGTATGTAAATAAAGATTTGTCCAGTTACATCCTTAATATCTCTATTTAGCTATATGTAAGTTAGCAATATCATGATAAAAAGGAAAAAGCAGTGTGCATGCTGGATTTTTGTTGCTGCATGTGATTAGCTAATATTTCCATGTATTATTTCCCCAGCATTTAGGGCTACTTCCTGTAATTTTTTGTCCTCAAGATCATACAGTGGGTTATTGTGCTTTATCAGGAAGAGAAGTATTGTGTAATACATTCCAAATATTTATTTCAAGTTTACTATTTTAGTAAACACATTTTCAGAGATGTTTCTTTTTATTCTAAGAAAGGGTACATTTGGTTGTTTTGTTTTGTTTTGATGTATTTATTGTTTGTTCCAGCTGCTGTAACAAAATACCATGGACTGATTTATTTAAATAGTAAACATTTATTTCTCAGAGTACTGGATGCTGTGAAGTCTAAGATTAAGGCACTTGGATTTGGTGTCTGTGAAGACCCTCTTTCTGACCTCCAAATGATGTACCCTCTGGTGGAAAGAACTAGAGAGCTCTGTGGAGACTTTTTAAAATTTATTTAAAGATTCATGTATTTATCTGAAAGGTGGAGTTACACAAGAGAGAGAAGGAAAGGCAGAGAGAGAGGTCTTCCATCCGTTGGTTCAATCCCCAATTGGCCACAACGGCCAGAGCTGCACCAATCTGAAGCCAGGAGCAGGAGCTTCTTCCAGGTCTCCCACGCGGGGGAAGGGGCCCAAGGCTTGGACCATCTTCTACTGCTTTCCCAGGCCAAAGCAGAGAGCTGGATCAGAAGTGTGATAGCTAGGTCTCGAACTGGCACCCATATGGGATGCCGGCACTGCAGGCGGTGGCTTAACTCACTACACCAGTGGAGACTTTTTAATAAGTCCCTACAACCACTCCTGGGGGTTCCACCTTCATGTCCTAATTATCTCCCAAAGACCCCATCTCCTAACAGTGTCATATTGGGAGTTAACATTTCAACATGTTTATTTGGCCATCTGGAAATAAAAGAAAAAAACACCAAACTTCCTTCCTTCCACTGTGGTCTCAGAACATACTTCTGACACCTGATATTTGAGGGTCCCCTCTCCCCCATGCAACACTGGACACCAGCTGAGTGTCCTCTGAGTTCATTTCTGACAGCATCTACCTGGAGAATGCATCAGAGCCTGCAGGTAGAGGGCACAGCTCCAAGACTGCTCCCACACACACTTTAGTTGCCAGTCAAAGCCCCAAGTTGTTTTTACCTGTGCTTAAGACTAATCAACTGGGGCCGGCTCTGTGGCATAGCAGTTAAAGCCGCTGCCTGCAGTGCCGGCATCCCATTTAGGCACCAGTTCAAGTCCCAGCTACTCCACATCCAATCCAGCTCTCAGCTATGGCCTGGGAAAGCAGTAGAAGATGGCCCAAGTCCTTGGGCCCCTGCACCCATGTGGGAGACCTGTAGGAGCTCCTGGCTGCTGGCTTTGGATCGGCGCATCTCCATTGTTGCCATCTGGAGAGTGAACCAGCAAATGGAAGACTGACTCTCTCTCTCTCTCTCTCTCTCTCTGTGTCTCTCTGCCTCTACCTCTCTGTAACTCTGCCTTTCAAAGAAATAAATAAATCTTTAATAAAAAGAGAAAAAAGACTAGTCAACTACAAATCAGAGTTCCCACAATCCTCTCCCAGGATTCAGTTATTTTGCTATAGTGATTCACAGAACTGGGGGGTGGGGGTTGGGGTACGGACTTAGATTTACAGGTTTTGTTAGTAAAATGATGCTGTCTTATCTGTGGTGCTGTCTTAAGCTCCGTGTCAGATGACCCAAAGCATCAGCTCCACCCCCACCCTAATGGAATTCGTTGCTCCCACTTCCCTACACCCTACCAGGACCTGCTTCCCTCCCACACACGGGCTCTCTTGACACATCTCTCTCTCTCTGTGTCTCTCTCTGTCTCTCTCTCTTTCTCTCTCCCCTCCTCCCACTTTTTCACCCTCTTTTCTCCCTCCTCCTCCAGCCTGTCAGTATTGTACCCCACCTTTCCTTTGACTAGATGTTTGGTGTGTTTTGTGGTGGTCTTATAGGTTTGTTACAAAGGATATTACCAAGGATACTAATGAAATACCAGATGAAAAGTTAGGCTCTTTCCAGGGGCATCACCTTCCAGAAACATCCAAGTGTTCAGCTATCTAGGAAGTTCTCCACATGTAGTCCTTTTGGAATTTTAAAAGAGGCTTCATTACATAGGCATGATTGATTAACTCATTGGCTATTGGTGATCAATCAACCTAACCTTCAGCCTCTCTTTCCTCCCTGTGTTTGGGAGGTAGGACTGAAAGTTCTAAATTTCTAATCCTACTTTGGTCTTTTTGGAGGGTCCAGCCCCCATCCTGAAGCAAGCTAGAGGCTACCAACCATCAGTCAACTAATTAGCATTTGAAAAGACATTCTCACTTTGGAGATTCCAAGGAATTTAGGAGCTGTATGGCCACAAATGGACTAGATAGATAGATAGATAGATAGCTATTTTATAGTATTACAGAGGGTATACAAATATTCAACCTATGACAACTATAATAAAATGCCAGAACAATCTGACATTTTGAGGTCTGTGTCTAAAACAGAGCCTTTGAAGGACTTGTTTCCATGAGCATGCTACTCATAACCACACTGATGCTTTTGTGTAATTAAATTTACAAATTCTTTGCTGTGCTGCTGCTTCTTCTGTGGCTCTGAGCTTGGAGAGTTCCAGCCAGGCTCAAAGTCAGGAAGAGGAGGTGTGGTGGACTTTTGGGCTGTGCCGCTCAGCAGCTAGAATGTGGTTGGCAGTCTCCTCCCCTTCCTGCACTTCAGCTCTACACAGTGTGCACTCTGGAATGACAGGCATTCCTGTGTGAAGAGAGCCTGTGTGAAGACATCTTTGAAAGAACTACAAGTGCCCAGACCTGGATACAGGGATTAGAAACTCGGGCATATTAACCGACCTCGTGCCATTTCCTGATGCTTGTCTGGCAGTGACACCAAGAGAGGATTCTGTGTCCCCTCCTTTGTGGATTTATCTTTTTAAGAAGTTTGCTTTGTCCAGGAGAGTTGGTTGTCGTGAGATACATCAGACAATTTAATCATGGGGCAAGCTGATGTCTCCAGACCGGTAAATCCAGATGCAGTGGGTGAGTAATAGAAGGCAGAGAAACAAGATCTTGACAGACGCAAGGCAGATTTACAGGTGAAGCCGAGGAGTTTATAGGAGTTTGAATGCAAGAGTTTTCATGTTCATAACTTTGGAATGTTTATTAGTTTGTGAAGAATGAATTGAAAACATAAGTTATTTTCAGTTACATTAATTTACCACTTACAGTTTTGTTTTACTTGATCTGTAAAAGTCTGTATTTTACATTATGTTGCTGAGAAATGAGCTATTAACTTCCTGCCCTTGTAGAAGATGAGCCCTATAGCGACTCTTGTTTGTAATTCAGAGGTATTTTACTAATATTTTATGGAATTTGGGCAATTGCTATATATCTGGTGTAGAGCTAGAACTGTTGACTTTTAAGAATTGACTTAGCGTTTTAGATTTGGTTATACATTTTCCAACTAAGTCTCGAGATTTTTCCATTGTGCTGGTGTTTCCGTTCTCATCAAACAAGACTTCAGTAGAAACTCTTCCGAAGTCATTGCTTTACATCTGTCAGGGATAGCTGGAGACCAAGCCGGTAACTGTGAGCACAGCTCATTTTCCTAACCTCGTAGGGATTTCCATAATATGATCACAAATTGGGAGAAGTAGTTTCAAGTAGATGTTCATTAAAGGGTTGCTAAACACATGAGGCAGAGGAAAGGCTGTGAATCATTGCCGAACATTCTAGTATTTAAGAGAAAGACGTGCGTCCTCTTTGGTTCGTGAAGCAGCTGGAAACATGTTCAGACCTAAGCTGCTTTGTTTTCCCTTGAAATAAAAAAAAAAATGCCTGTGTTGGTGACTTAGAAGTATAAAAGGGTGAGAACACCAGTAACACTCCTAAATGTATCATAATTTAATATGACTGGTTTCTTTATGGTAGTATTTTCACCTGAGTTCCCAGGTAGAAGCTAGACAAAAGTGTTGTTCGTGTGTTTCTGAAACTGAGGTACTGCATCATGAGGTAACTCATTTAGCAACAGATTTTTAGAACTGAAGTCAAGAATTAATTCAGTTTTATCAACCAGAGCTAGGTCTTTACTAATTCAATAATTCATTTTTTATTTTATTTATTTGTTTGAGAGACAAAGTTACAGAAAGAGGAGGAAAGACAGAAAGATCTTCTGTTCCCTGGTTCACTTCCTAAATGGCTGCAACTGTCAGAGCTGGGCCAATCTGGAGCCAGGAGCCAGGAGCTTCTTCTGGGCCTCCCACGTGGGTACAAGAGCCCAAGCACTTGGGCCATCCTCTTCTGCCCTCCCAGGCTATCAGCTGGGAGCTAGATTGGAAGTGGAGCAGCCTAGATGTGAACCAGTGCTTGTTGGTGCTGCAGAGGCTTAACCTACTGCACCACAGCACTGGCCCCAATAATTCACTTTTTTTTCTTTTTAAAGATAAATGTTTCTGGGGTCAATGCTGTGGTGTAGTGGGTAAAGCCGCCACCTGCAGTGCTGGCATCCCATATGGGTGCCAGTTTGAGTCCCGGCTGCTCCACTTCCGATCCAGCTCTCTGCTATGGCCTAGGAAAGGAGTGGAAGATGGCCCAAGTCCTTGGGCCTGTGTACCTGTGTGGGAGACCTGGAAGAAGCTCCTGGCTTCAGATCAGCGCAGCCCCAGCCATTGCGGACATCTGGGGAGTGAACCAGCAGATAGAAGACCTCTCTCTGCCTCTGCCTCTGCCTCTGCCTCTCTCTCTGTAACTCTGCCTTTCAAATAAATAAGTAAATCTTTAAAAAAAAAAAATAAAATGTCTCATAAGTAAACACAGAGAAAACATAAAGAACCCTCTGGGAACACTATCCAGCTTGAGAAGTGAAATTAAAAACAGAGATAGGGGATGCTGCTTGTGATTCCTGATTTCATATCTGAGTGCCTCACTCTGCTCTCCATTCCAGCTTCCTACTTATGCACACCCTGGGAGGCAGTAGGTAATGGCTTAAGATTGAGTTTCTGACTCCTGGCTTCAGCCTGGCCCAGCATGGGCCATGGTGGGCATGTAGGGAATGAACCAGTGAATGGAAAATCTCTTTCTCTCTCTCTCTGTCTCTATCTCTCTCCCTCTCTGTGACTATGCTTTTTTTTTTTTTTTTTTTTGACAGGCAGAGTGGACAGTGAGAGAGAGAGACAGAGAGAAAGGTCTTCCTTTGCCGTTGGTTCACCCTCCAATGGCCGCCGCGGCCGGCACGCTGCGGCCGGCGCACCGCGCTGATCCGATGGCAGGAGCCAGGAGCCAGGTGCTTTTCCTGGTCTCCCATGGGGTGCAGGGCCCAAACACCTGGGCCATCCTCCACTGCACTCCCTGGCCACAGCAGAGAGCTGGCCTGGAAGAGGGGCAACCGGGACAGAATCCGGCGCCCCAACCGGGACTAGAACCCGGTGTGCCGGCGCCGCTAGGCGGAGGATTAGCCTAGTGAGCCGCGGCGCCGGCTATGCTTTTCAAATAAATAAATCTTTTTAAAAATTTGTAGCTTTGAAAACTATACCATTCCCATTCCCTTAAAGGCTTTTTTCAAATGTTATAGTTTCTTAATGGGATTTTAAAAACATTTCAGTGAACAACTCTTTGAAAAGTCTTACCAGATTATTGGATAAGTATACAAAGTAAATTGAACTTTTAATTGATTACTATTCTAGGCCTATAATATAGCACTTAGTTTTGAACTTTGAAATTAATGGGGACTGACACTGTGGCACAGCAGGCAAAGCCACTGCTTCTGACACCAGCATCCCATCTGAGCACTGGTTCATGTCCTTGTTGCTCCGCTTTTGATCCAGCTGTCTGCTAATGGCCTGGAGAAGGCAGCAGAAGCCCTTGCCACCCACAAGGGAGACTCAGGTGAAGCTCTTGGCTTCCACCTGATCCAGCACTGGCTATTGCAGCCATTTGGGGGGTCAACCAACGATGGAAAATCTTTCTCTGTCTCTCTCTCCCTGTGACTCTAACTTTCAAATAAATTTAAAAAAAATTAGTTGTACTACGTTTGGCAAGTCTAGGTATACAGAACATGTGAGTGTATATGGTCAATCGATTTCTTATTATTTTCAAGGCACTGTGAATGACCTAGAGGAACCTATATAGATGTACTTCATATCTAGACCCTCAAGAAGTTGAGAACTAATTTTTTTAAAAAATCTAAAATATTATTAATTTGTTTAGGGTTAAGGCATACTCCTTTTTTTCCAAGTTAGTTGACCCCTTTGACTTATGATGGAAGTCAACAGCTATTAGAGAAGAGTTAAATAAAAAAGCTTTACATGAAGATTCATAGACACATTTATGATATATTACATGAGCATCCAACCTGAGTTTTGTGTTTTTTTTTTTTTTTAAGATTTATTTATTTATTTGAAAGGCAGAGTTACAGAGAGAAGGAAGGACAGACAGACAGACAGAAAGAGAGATCTACCATCCACTGGTTCACTCCCCAAATGGCCACAGTGGCCAGGTCTGGGCCAGCCCAAAGCCAGGAGCCAGATTTCCTTAGGTCCCTAACGTGGGTACAGGGGCCAAAGGACTTGGCCATCCTCCATTGCTTTCCCAGGCACACCAACAAGGAGCTGGCTTGGAAGTGGAGCAGCTGGGACTCTGGACTTGATGGCACTTACATGGGATGCTAGAGCTACAGGCTGTGACCTAACCTGCTGTGCATGGTGCTGGCCACCCTAACTAGAGTTTTTACCACAGGATGTTTCTAACAACTGGTGAACTACTTTGACTCTGAGAGATCTTCAAAAAGTGCATAGAAAAAGCTATTATGAAAAAATTATGCATGGACTTAAACATTTTTTTTTTTGCTAAAATACTTAGCTTTGAATTCCATTATCTGTGAACTTCTTGAAGTTACCTAATATTTGGATGCAGAGTAGGAATTTATGTGTGATATCCATTCAAGGAAAAAAAGCAGTTGTCCTCATCAGTTTCACTAACTTATCCTTTTCACCTACCCCCTACTTTGGTTTTACATAGGAATATATTACTTTAAAAGATAATTTTTCCCCTCCTACATTCATTTTCCATCACCATTTTATTCATTTTGCTCTGAAATTTATAGTTATGGATTATCCTCTTGATTATTGGGATAATTTGGGAGAAAGTGGTAGGAAAAATTGTTCAGAGGCACAGTCCTAAGGAATTGCCAAATCAATCAAATTTACTGTAGCCACATAGCAGCAATAAAGAGGGATACATATAGATAGGCAAATTAAAAATAAACTTCATGGAACTTTGTAGAAAAATATTTAGTAGTATTTAACTGTCAGAATGATCAGAGACATTTTTTTTTGAAGGTTTTTATTAATGAATACAAATTTCATATGTACAGCTTTTAGGAATGTAGTATTTCTTCCCCTCATTCCCGCCCTCCCCAGAGACATTTTTCGTACTTACCTGGGTCTATCAATAAATGCTTTCTTCTGAGAAAGGAAACAATTCCTTCCTCCTGTAATCCAGAATTCAAGAGGAGGTGACAGTGTAGGGGGTCTCTCATGACCTTATTAAAAGATTATCTGTTATGACCAAATTTGGAATATTGACTAAAAATAGTTGACCCTTCTCTCTGCTCCCATGGGTTTTTTGGATACTCTGTTGTCACAACCGTGTATTTCTTCTTTCTACTTAGAGGTAAACTTTGGAAACTACAAGAGTTTTTTTTGTTTTTTGTTTTTTTTTAAAGAAAAAATAGCTGATATTCTGGCTAGTCACTATTAAAATTTACCCTCAACCCAGAATTACAGTAAAATTGTGCTTTTCAAGTTGCCAGGGATAAAAGCAGCATCTCTTCTTGATGGGGTCATAGTAGAAAACCTTAATTTTTCCAGAGGTGGAGGATAAAGAGAGACCTCCCTTCCTTCTCTCTATCTTCTCTTTAATGCTTTGCCCAGTTCTTTCTAATACCTGAGGGTCAGAGCTATGCAAGATTTCCACTGGAAGTTATGGACCTTTAGACAAAGCCTACTTTGTTCATTAGTGGCAGATTTTACTTTCTGAAATTTTGTTGCAGTTTCTGAAGCAGTCCTTTAAATCCAGTGGTAATCCTCTTTTAGAAGGGCAAAGATGATTAAGTACAGTAGTGTAAATACCATAAATCAGTGTTCTCCATTTACAGAGGTCTGATGCTATGAAAGTACTGTTTACAGCAAGCTCTGTTTCTAGAAAGATGGGCATAAAATATATTAAACAGGCCCAAACTGTCAAGTTATAAAGATACATGGTATGTCTTGATACTGAAGTATGTATCTTGTTGAACAAAAGTATATAATTTAATTTCCCACTAATAACTTGCCTTATAAAAATTTTGTGAGTAAAATGGAATAACTTTGTACAGTATAAATCTAAGCCTCTTTTAAAAGCTGATAAAATATAAAAGATAGACATAAAATTCATACAAACCTAATAATTTTGTCACTCAGGTCTAGTGAAGGGGAGAGGATAATGAAGGCTGTGTTGAAAACTAAATGTTCTGTGGACTCTAATTGATCACCTGTGCTGTGCCTTACCATCCAACATATATGGTTAAGAATTGATTTTCAATCTGATTCTAAAATGAACACAATCTTTGACCTAGAGCATACTAATCTTGTGCTAGCCCTGATCTCCATCAAATTATGTTTAATATGTTTCTATAATAAATCACTAATAAATACTTTATTTGAAGTTGAAGAGTGTTAAGGGTTGTTTTAAAAATTATATTAAACATTCGTTTTAAAAATCACCCTGAAATTTGTGTAGAACAATTGAACTTGAACTTAAAAACTTTAAGTAAATGTTGACCAGGAAAAATATGGTGGATGAAGAAACTACTACTAGAACTCTGCGGAATACATAAGAAACAAACCTATGAAATGTGAGTTGCTACAACCTGGAATGAGGGAGTAAGTAGTTTAAATACCAGGGCCTATTTCAGGGTAATACTCAAACAGGAAACACCAAACTATAATTTGGTTAGTTATCTTCCTTTCCCAACCTCCACCCCCTCCAAAAAACACCAAGCCTCACAACTCTGTGACATGCTTTCCTAGTGACCTTCACCTGCATGACTCAAAGAAAGAGATGTTTTCTTTGGAACACATAGTTATAAAAACTATAACCAAGCCGGCGCCGCGGCTCAATAGGCTAATCCTCCGCCTAGCGGCGCCGGCACACCGGGTTCTAGTCCCGGTCGGGGCGCCGGATTCTGTCCCGGTTGCCCCTCTTCCAGGCCAGCCCTCTGCTGTGGCCAGGGAGTGCAGTGGAGGATGGCCCAGGTGCTTGGGCCCTGCACCCCATGGGAGACCAGGAAAAGCACCTGGCTCCTGGCTCCTGCCATCGGATCAGCGCGGTGCGCCGGCCGCAGCGCGCCGGCCGCGGCAGCCATTGGAGGGTGAACCAACGGCAAAGGAAGATCTTTCTCTCTGTCTCTCTCTCTCACTGTCCACTCTGCCTGTCAAAAAAAATAAAAAAAATAAAAAAAAATAAAAAAAATAAAAAAAACTATAACCAGCATCCTGTACCCTATTTCTGACAAACAAAGGGAAGCTACCTTTTCTTGGCACTAATAGAAAACAGCCCTGGGCCAGCGCCGTGGCTCAATTGGTTTTACTCTGCCTGTGACGCCAGCATCCCATATGGGCACCAGGTTCTAGTCCCGGTTGCTCCTCTTCCAGTCCATCTCTCTGCTGTGGCCCGGGAAGGCAGTGGAGGATAGCCCAAGTGCTTGGGCCCCTGCACCCTTGTGGGAGACCAGGAGGAAGCACCTGGCTCTTGGCTTCGGATCGGCGTAGCTCCGGCCGGAGTGGCCATTTGGGGGGTGAACCAATGGAAGGAAGACCTTTCTCTCTGTGTCTCTCTCTCTCACTGTCTATCTCAAATAACTAAAAAAAAAAAAAAAAAAAAAAAGAAAGAAAGAAAGAAAAAGAAAAAAGCCCTAAGACCCTTTTATATTCCATAACTAATTTAAAAACTAGTTTAAACAGAAACAGTGAAATATCTAAATGTGACTTGAATCCTGTATTTCTTCTGTCAAATTGGAATAGGAGGGAACTGGTTATGAAATCAGAGATATTGTGAACTAAAGTCAAGGTACAAATTTGTTTATGAACTATTTCAAGCTTATCTTTCTCAGCTCTTTTTTAATAAGTATTGAATAAATTTGAGGTATAATTATATTATTTCAAAAATTTTAGTAAATTTATTTTTATTTGGAAGTCAGAAGACAGGGAGACCCACAGAGATAGATCTTATACCTGCTGGTTCACTCCCCAAATGCCTGCAACAGCTGAGGCTGGGCCAATCTGGAGCCAGGAGCCAGAACTCAATCTGTCTCCCACGTGGGTGACAGGGACCCAAGAACCTGAACTATCACCTGCTGCCTCCCAAGGGATGCACTGGTAGGAAGGTAGAATCATGAGTGGGGCCATAACTCAAGCATTCTGACATGGGATTCAGGTGTCCCAAATGGCATCTTTCACCACTAGGCTGAATGCAAAATTATAATTAATATTTTAAGAAACATGCACATGGCCCTGGTCACCATTCTAGTTATAAATAATACCTAATTAGAAAATAATGTATGTCTAAAGGCAGGTGTTTGGCACAGGTGATAAGGCACCACTTGACAGCTGCATCCCATAGAAGAGTGCCTGGGTTTGAGCCTCATTTCTGCTCTGACCCCAGCTTCCTGCTTATGCACACTCTAGGAGGCAGCAGATGATGACTCAAGTACTTAGGTCCCTGCCACACATTGGAGACCTAGATTGAGTTCTACATTCCTGGCTCCAACCTGCTATTGCAGGAATTTGGGTATTGAGCCAGCAGATGGAATCTTTTTTTTTTTTTTTTTTTTTTTTGACAGGCAGAGTGGACAGTGAGAGAGAGAGACAGAGAGAAAGGTCTTCCTTTGCCGTTGGTTCACCCTCCAATGGCCGCCGCAGCTGGTGCGCTGCGGCTGTTGCACCGCGCTGATCCGATGGCAGGAGCCAGGAGCCAGGTGCTTTTCCTGGTCTCCCATGGGGTGCAGGGCCCAAGGACTTGGGCCATCCTCCACTGCACTCCCTGGCCACAGCAGAGAGCTGGCCTGGAAGAGGGGCAACCGGGACAGAATCCGGCGCCCCGACCGGGACTAGAACCTGGGGTGCCGGCACCACAAGTGGAGGATTAGCCTAGTGAGCGGCGGCGCCAGCCAGAAAATTTCTACATCTCTGTTTCTCTACCTTTTGAATAAAAATGAAAATTAAAAAAAGGAATATATGGGGCTGGTGCCGTGGCTCACTTGGATAATCCTCCTCCTGTGGTGCCGGCATCCCATATGGGCGCCGGGTTCTAGTCCCGGTTGCTCCTCTTCCAGTCCAGCTCTCTGCTGTGGCCCGGGAGGGCAGTGGAGAATGGCCCAAGTGCTTGGGCCCTACACCTGCATGGGAAACCAGGAAAAAGCACCTAGCTCCTGGCTTCGGATCGGCATAGCGCTGGCCATAGCAGCCATTTAGGGGGGTGAACCGACGGAAGGAAGACCTTTCTCTCTCTGTCTCTCACTGTCTATAACTCTACCTGTCAAATAATAAATAAATAAATAAATAAATAAAAGGAATATATGTCAAAATAGAATTTTATAATAAAAGACTAATTCCCATTTCATAGACTCCCCACAGTTTGATTTGGCAGGGGTAGGGAGTGTCTGACCCATGGGCCATGGAAGGCCTCTGTAATCATTTGCTCTTGTTCTGCCAAGGCAGCTATAGATGGGACTCCAAGTAGGCTTAATTTTTTGTTGATAATTTTGTATAGCCCACAAATGATGTTGAAAATATCCAAACAGGCCAGCACTGTGCCTCAATAGGCTAATCCTCTGCCTAGCGGCGCCGGCACACCGGGTTCTAGTCCCGGTCGGGCCACTGGATTCTGTCCCGGTTGCCCCTCTTCCAGACCAGCTCTCTGCTGTGGCCAGGGAGTGCAGTGGAGGATGGCCCAAGTGCTTGGGCCCTGCACCCCATGGGAGACCAGGAGAAGCACCTGGCTCCTGCCTTCGGATCAGCGTGGTGCGCTGGCCGCAGCGCGCCGGCCGTGGCGGCCATTGGAGGGTGAACCAATGGCAAAAGGAAGACCTTTCTCTCTGTCTGTCTCTCTCACTATCTACTCTGCCTGTCAAAAAAAAAAAAGAATATATATCTCCAAACAATCTGTGGCAGAAAAATGGTTCCCCACGCCTGGTAGGCACACTTCTGAGAAAATGTAAGGAGTTTATCATTAATCTCCTACTTTGTGTTGGTCAATTTTCCTTTTTGAAAATCTTCTTGGACTTAGGTAGGAAACACTTCCTTTTCATTATCACATAATTCCTTGAAGATTCCATCCTTCATATGTTGGATGAAATCGAGTTTTTATGATTTTCTTCTAGTGTCTTCATAATGAGTTTGAGGGGAAAGGAAGTTAATTTACCCTTTTCACAGAGAATCATTAATCTATATCCTCCTTTAGGACCTTTTTCTTATATCTTCATCCATACATAAGAATGCTCCCTTTATTTACAATTTATTCCTTTAAACAGGCACCTAAGCAAGCAGTGAGTGGGTCTTTATCACTTTATTTCAATCAGGTACAGGTGTTGCTCTTGAGCGGCTGGAAGTTGAGTTTCCAGAGCACTCCCAGACTAGCCTCCACCAGAGTGCCTAGATTAAGACTTTGGAGTCCCATCTCTCTTTATATATTATCAGCAGCAAGAAGAATCTGTCTGAACTTGAAACAGGATTTGAAGAAATACTGTGCAAAGTTTTAAAGAAAGACTCCAATACAAGCTATGACTTAATAAGTTAAAAAAGAAGAATCAGTAATCAGATGTAAAAGTAATATATAACAATGGCCTAAATCATTGTGGGGGCTGGCACTGTGGTGTAGTGGGCTGGGCCTCTGCCTGCGGGATCCCATGTGGGTGCCAGTTCATGTCCCAGCTGGTTCTCTTCATAGCCAGCTCTCTACTGATGACTTGGGAAGGTAGTGGAGGGTGGCCAAGTGCGTGGGCCCCTGCACCCACATGGGAGACCAGGAAGAGGCTCCTGGCTCCTGGCTTCAGATTGGCCCAGCTCTGGCCGTTGCAGCCACTTGGGAAGTGAACCAGCAGATGAAAGACCTTTCTCTTTGTCTATCTCTCTCTGTCTAAAACTCTACCTCTCAAATAAACAAAATAAATCTTTAAAATAAATAAATAGAAAATGCCAAAATCAAACAAACCAAAAACCCAGCTTCTAATTGAAAATAATGTACCTTGTAAAAATATTCTTCAAAAATGAGAAAATTAAATGACCTTAAATAGTTGCATAGAATTGTAGGAAGAATAAAGGAGGACCTGAAAAGCAAATTACATGGGAAATGTAAAAGAATATTGTTTGTTAAAACAGCAGTAATATTTTCTGTGGTTTATTGTTATATATTTGTAGGAGTGAATATATGACAACAACAAAGAAGATGAATTTAAAATGTAAGATTTTTGTGGTCTTGAGGGAAATTATTAACGTAGATTATAGTAAGTGGTGGCCAGCGCTGTGACTCAGCAGGTTAAATCCCTGTCCTGAAGCACCGGCATCCAATATGGGTGCCTGTTCTAGTCCCAGATGCTCCTCTTCCAATCCAGCTCTCTGCTATGGCCTGGGAAAGCAGTAGAAGATGGCCCAAGTCCTTGGGCCCCTGCACCCATGTGGGAGACCCAGAAGAAGCCGCCAAAGTGTTTCTGAAACATTAGAAGGAATTTCATTATCATAAAAGGGTCCACTCAAGAGGATGACACAGTCATTCTGAGTTTGTGTATGTCTAATAACAGCTTCAAAGCAAAATCTAATGAAAGATATCTACTTCCATAGTTGGGATGTTAACATACCTTTCTCAGCAGCTGATAAAACATACAGACAACAAATCAGTAAGAATATAAATGTTTTATATGACACAGTAGTCAACTTGACCTAATTGGCATATTTAGAATACCACACACAGCAGTTGCACAATACGCTGCTTTTCAACTGCCCATGCAACACAATATATTATAAATCTGGAAAGATGGAACTGTAAACTTTTGTTGTTGTTGCTTTTTAATTTAAGGCTAAGGAACACAGGGAGGACCTCACAGTTCCTCTGTAGGAATACCTTATTGAGTAGGAAGCACTAGAATAATGCCATAGTTTTGTAGTTTATTTTTTCTAAAGAGAATGTTTGCTTCTATCTATTTTAACATGGGTGACATTTCCAGGTAATAATCTAGAATTGAGTTTAACAACCCTAGTTGGCTGTAAGAATCACCTGAAGAGATTTTTAAAAACAGATTCCAGGGTTCCACATCCTGGAGACTCTATTTGAAAAGGTAGTTGAGCTGATTCCAAGTATTTGAACAGATTTGATAGCCAGTAAGGTAATACTGTGTATGGAGAGGGAAGAGGGGGAAATGTAAGAATACGAATGAATGACTTTGGGATAATCACTAGGGCAGGGCTGGGTGTGCCTGAACCCCACTGCAAAACGCAAGAGGAATATCAGTCTCTTAAAAGTTTCGTAAACATGAAAATTAAGCATACTTGCATAGAAAAGCAAAGAAAAAAATTGCTGCTCTCTTTGCTTTTTTATTCAGTGACTTTGTATAAAGAAGAGGAGGACTGTTCTTAGCAATAGATTTGATTATAAATGCATCTATACATGTGAATTTTTGAAAACCTTTTTATTTACTTATTTGTATTTGGAAGGCAGAGAAAGAGGGAGAAAAAGAGAGAGATAATCCATTTGCTGGTTCACTCCCTGAATGACTGCAACAGCTAGGGCTGGGCAAGACCAAAGCAAGGATCTTCATCTGGGTCTCCCACATAGTTGGCAAGAACTCAACTGTTTGAGCCATCACCTGCTGCTTCCCCAGCTGCCCAGTAAGAGGAATCTCAGAACAGAAGCAGAGCCAGCAACTGGTCCGATATAGGATGCATGAGCCCCAAGCAGCATCTTAACCATTGCACCAAACACCTGCCCCATACACACTGTACTTTCTAAGAGAAATTGAATTTGTTTTGAGTTCATGTACTGGCATACATAAGTATAATTGAAAAACATCATTTTTGTGGCCATTTTGAATCTATAAGAGAAAGGTAACATGTAAATCTATTGCTCAATGTGTTAGAATTGAGATGAGCTCAGGCCTACTTTAGAAAGTCATCACATACTGTAGAAGAAAGCTAGTGTGGCTGAGTCTCTCAAAGGACTTTACAGATAGAAACTTCTCTATGCATCTGTTTCTAAAGCTTTGGGGCCATTTTTCTTTGTAAAAATATCACATTGCACTAATATAACTTTAACTTTGTCAGTCAGTAAATTTTTTTGTAGATATTACTTTACCTACTACTTCTAACCACATAGGCATTTTCCTGTGTGTCTTAGAATACTCACTGGATGGGTTAGCAGGAGATTTAAAATTTCACTCCCTTCTAGCTTCTCAAGTAAGGCTATCGAGAAAGTACAATTTCTGTTACATAGCTCCATTTCTGAGGCTGTCTAGGTCTTTGAAAGCCTTGTCATTAGCATGTTAAATATTATGTTATGAATATTCTGAAGTGCCTTTGTTTCTCATTGACATTAATAATTGAGAGGATACTGTTTAATTAAAGCACAAGCTTTTTTTTTTTTTAAGATTTTTTAATTATTTATTTTAGAGATAGAGTTACAGACAGTGAGAGGGAGAGACAGAGAAAAAGGTCTTCCATTCGCTGGTTCACTCCCCAGATGGCCACAACAGCCGGAGCTGTGCCAATCCAAAGCCAGGAACCAGGAGCTTCTTCTCGGTTTCCCATGTGGGTGCAGGGGCCCTAGCACTTGGGCCATCCTCTGCTGCTTTCGCAGGCCACAGCAGAGAGCTGGATTGGAAGAGGAGCAGCCAGGACTAGAACCGGCGCCCACATGGGATGCTGGCACTGCAGGCAGAGGATTAACCTACTGTGTCACAGTGGGGGCCCCAAAGCACAAACTCTTAAAAGCAATGCCATGTGTTCACCCAGTGTTGCTCCTTGGATCCATACCGTGGTACTAGTGAGGGGGAAATTGTTGTCAGAATTTTTAAAAATATGCGGCCGCAGTGTGCCGCCCGCGCCAGCCATTGGAGGGTGAACCAATGGCAAAGGAAGACCTTCCTCTCTGTCTCTCTCACTGTCCACTCTGCCTGTCAAAAAAAAAAAAAAAAAAAAAAAAAGAATTTTAAAAAATATGGCCCAAGGGCCAGGCATTGTGGCATGCTAGCATCCCTTATCAGAGCACCAGTTCAAGTCATGGCTGCTCTACTTCTGATCCAGCTCCCTGCTAATGTGCTTGTGAAAGCAGTGTAAAATGGCCCAAGTACTTGAGTCCCTGGCATCCATGTGGGAGACCCAGATAAGAGTTCTAGGCTCTTGGCTTCAGCCTGGCCCAGCCCCTGCTGTTTTGGCTATTTGGGGAGTAAGCCAGCAAATAGAAGATCTCTTTAAAAAAAAATCTTTATTGGGCCCTGCACCCGCATGGGAGACCAGGAAAAGCACCTGGCTCCTGGCTTCAGATCAGCGTGATGCACCGGCCGTGGCAGCCATTGGAGGGTGAACCAACAGCAAAAGGAAGACCTTTCTCTCTGTCTCTCTCTCACGGTGCACTCTGCCTGTCAAAAAAAAAAAAAAAAAAAAATCTTTAAAAAATAAAAATATGGGCCGACGCCGCGGCTCTCTAGGCTAATCCTCCGCCTAGCGGCGCCGGCACACCAGGTTCTAGTCCCGGTTGGGGTGCCGGATTCTGTCCCGGTTGCCCCTCTTCCAGGCCAGCTCTCTGCTGTGGCCAGGGAGTGCAGTGGAGGATGGCCCAGGTGCTTGGGCCCTGCACCCCATGGGAGACCAGGAAAAGCACCTGGCTCCTGGCTCCTGCCATCGGATCAGCGCGGTGCGCCGGCCGTAGCGCGCCGGCCGCGGCGGCCATTGGAGGGTGAACCAACGGCAAAGGAAGACCTTTCTCTCTGTCTCTCTCTCTCACTGTCCACTCTGCCTGTCAAAAAAATAAATAAATTTAAAAAAATAAATAAATAAAAATAAAAATATGGTCCAGTGTAATAGTCACATTCTAGTGTTTTTCTTTCTTTCTTTCTTTTTTTTTTTTTAAAGATTTATTTATTTGAAAGTCAGAGTTACACAGAGAGAAAAGGAGAGAGGAGAGAGAGAGAGAGAGGTCCTCCATCTGCTGGTTTACTCCCCAACTTGCCGCAACAGCCAGAGTTGCACCAATCCGAAGCCAGGATCCAGGAGCCTCTTCCAGGTCTCCCACATGGGTGCAGGGGCCCAAGGACTTGGACCATCTTCTACTGCTTTCCTAGGCCATAGCAGAGAGCTGGATCGGAAATAGAGCACCCAGGACTTGAACCGGCACCCATGTGGGATGCCAGCACTGCAGGCGGCGGCTTTTACCCACTACACCACAGCACCGGCCCCATCTAGTGTATTTCATATAAAGAATTAAAGACTAACATGCCCTGGAATGAAGCATGCAAACTAAGAAGAGAAGAATTACTGTCTTCAGTCAACGCAATCTGTCACTTTAGTAACCAGGACCTTATTTTGCCAGAGTCTTCTGGGCCATCAGCACTAATCACTGCAGTTATTCTAATAATTACAGTTGTGTAAGTATGACACTTTTCAATGGATTTCCTAGGAAAGTTTAGGACTTCCGTATGTCAACTGGAAAAGGATTGAGTTTGGCAACTGTTTCTTTAAAAGAAGGCCTGTGGCATAACAGGTTAAGCTGCTGCTTGCAACGCTGGCATCCCACATGGGCGTAAGTTCAAGATCCAGCTGCTTCATTTTCAGTCCAGCTTCCTGCTAATATGCCTGGGAAAGCAGCAGAAGATGACCCAAGTGCTTGGGCCCCTGCACCCACATGGGAGACCCAGAAGAAGCCCCAGACTCCTGGCACAGCCCCGCCATCACAGCCATTTGAAGAATGAACCAGCTGATAAAAGATCTCTCCCTTGTGTCTCCCTCTCTCTGCAACTCTGTCTTTCAAATAAATAAAATGTAAAATATATATACACACACACACACATATATATAGTGCTTGTTCTTTGTGTATTTTCCCTATGAAAGCATATCTATAATATTAAAAGGTTTTAAAGATTGATTTGAAAGGCAGAGTGATAGAGAGGGGAAGACAGAGCTATCTTTCATCACTAGTTTACTCCCCAAACAGCTGCAACAACCAGGACCGGGCCAGGCCAAAACCAGGAAACAGGAACTCCATCCAGGTGTCCACATGCATGGCAGAAACTCAAGTACCTAGACCATCAATCACTGTCTCCCAAATGCATTAGCTGGAAACTTGATTGGAAGCGCAGTGTAGGTGTGAATCAAACCAGGCTCTCCCACATAGGATGTGATGTGTCACAATGCTGCCCCAAAAGAAATTAGTGAGAGAGAGACTCTTCCATCCACTTGTTGATTCCTCAATAGCAAGAAAGAGAGAAAGAATCTTATATTCACTGATTGACTCGTTAGATAGCCACAATGGCCAGGGCTGAGCCAGCTCAAGTGCTGGAGCCTGAGTGCCGGGGGTCCAAGTACTTGGGGCATTTTCCATTGCTTTCCCAGCTTTCCCAGGAAGCTGTATCAGAAGCAGAGCAGCCAGAACTCCGAGTGGTGCTCTGAGACAGAACGCTGGTGTTGCAAGCAGTGGTTTAACCCACGTAGCCACAACGCCCGCCCTTGTTACACACCTTTTGATCCCCTTCCCTAATGCCATTATTTGCTTCTGATGTGAATTACAGTACATGTTCCTTGAAGAATTTCTGCAAGTAGACGTGCCGCTTTAATTCTAGGATGGCTGTTCCACATAACTCTTTTTTTCTTCCCCTCTAGACACCTCCAGAGAACCCTGGGACAGTAGGTGGAGTGCAAAGATGTGTTATGTTGCTTTCCTGCTTTTTGTTGTTGTTGTTGTCTTCCTGCTTTTTTTGTATTATTATTCTTGGCTTGCCTTGGCTGCTCCTTTCTCTGACATTAAAACTAACTAACGCTGCATGTGTGACCATTGTGAGGGCCTCCTGACCTTTCATTTCAATCTGGCACATGTATCATGTCAGTTATGTTTTTTGTCAAATTCTTAATTTCAGGATTGTCCCTAGAACAGTAGGCAAACTGGAATTTCACCTCCACTATACCCCAAAAAGTTTCCTCCATTTTAAAGAATAATTTCTAGTGCCCCCGTCCCCCACTTCAACACTTTCTAGTGCTCCAGAACTTCCTAGGGTCCTTTTTGTGAAGGGAGAAAATAAACTGATAAACAGATACAAGTACGGTGTTAGCACTTTTACTGTTTATACTTGAACTATTTATTTATTTATTTCATAATTGAGCTATTTAAACCTGAACTGTTTATACCCTAAAAAAGGCATGGAGAACGGTGTTTAGCAGAGAATAATGACTCACTCACTAGTGATAGAATCCCCTGCTTTAGTGATGGGAAATCTCATGCATATTAGGAAGACATCCACATTTTGTGTGTGTGTGCCTTTAAAAGATGTTGAACTGGTTCTGATCATTTCACTGAGTTTTTGTCTTAAAATGATGTCAGCTTGATATGGTTCCTCTTCACTCCTGGTGATTATTTGTTATGGATTTTGATGTTTGATGTCCACATGATGGAGTCTGACTGTCTGCATGATTCTCATTGCTCTGACCCTTTCCAACTATCACAGGAAGAGAGGGGAAGGGCCCAGCGGAGGTTACGCTGAAATGATAAATTGGTTTCTGTCTTCTCTCTCTGCTCTCTCCATGTAACAGAAGAAGCAGGCCAGCCCACTGCAGATCCAGGCATGATCATGGACAGTGTGGAAGCTGGAGACACAACTCCTCCCACCAAAAGGAAGAGCAAGTTCTCAGGCTTTGGCAAGATTTTCAAGCCCTGGAAATGGAGGAAAAAAAAAAGTAGTGATAAATTCAAAGAGACATCAGAAGGTGAGCTAATATTTAAATATAGGTTCTTGGTTAAAGAGTTACACATTTTAGAAGTACCTTTTGTTTTTTTTGTTTGTTTGTTTGTTTTTAATTAAACAGGCAGAGTTAGAGAGAGAGAGAGAGAGAGAGAGAGAGAGAGAGAGAGACAGAAAGGTCTTCCTTCCATTGGTTCACCCCCCAAATGGCTGCCACGGCCGGCGTGCTGCGCCGATCTGAAGCCAGGTGCTTGCTTCCTCCTGGTCTCCCACATGGGTGCAGGGGCCCAAGCACTTGGGCCATCCTCCACTGCCTTCCTGGGCCACAGCAGAGAGCTGGAATGGAAGAGGAGCAACCAGGACTAGAACCCAGCCCCAATATGGGATGCCGGCGCCACAGGCAGAGGATTAACCAAGTGAGCCACGGCGCCGGCCCCAGAAGTACCTAATTTTTTCATTCTTTTCCCAAACTTCTATAACCATATTGAAGAGAGAATTTAATCTTCTTGGTAAAGTTAATTAATTTATTTGAAAGAGTTGCAGAGAGAGAGAAAGAGATCTTCCATCTGCTGATTCACCAGATTCATTCCCCAAATGGCCTAATTGGTAGGATGAGGCCAGGCCAGAGCCAGGAGCCAGAAGCTTTATCTGGTCTCCCATATGGGTGCAAAGGCCCAAGAACTTGGGCCATTTTCTGCTGCTTTCCCAGGCGCATTATCTGGGAGCTGGGTTGGAAGTAGTGCAGCTGGGACTCAAACCATCACCCATATGGGATGCCAGTGCTAAAGGTAGTAGCTTTACCCACTACACCACAGTGTATGCTCCAGAATTTAATCTTTTAGAATTGAACCACCAAGTAATCATTCAGTGAGCCATATATATATATATATATATATGCATATATATATATAAAAGATTTACTTATTTTTTATTTGAAAGGCAGAGTTACAGAGGTAGAAAGAGAAAGAGGTTTTACATCCTCTGGTTCACTCCCCAGATGGCCTCAAAGGCTAGAACTGGGCCAATCCAAAGCCAGGAGCTAGGAGCTTCCCCCAGGTTTCCCAATGGGCACAGAGGCCCAAGGACTTGGACCATCCTCTACTGCTTTCCCAGGCCATTGTAGAGAGCTGGATCAGAAGTGGAGCAGCCAGGATTCAATCCGGCGCCCATATCTGATGCCAGCACTGCAGGCAGCAGCTTTACCTGCTATGCCACAGCACTTGCCCCCAGTGAGCCTTATATTTTTTTTATTCTTTTTTTTTTTTTTTTTTTTTGACAGGCAGAGTGGACAGTGAGAGAGAGAGACAGAGAGAAAGGTCTTCCTTTGCCGTTGGTTCACCCTCCAATGGCCACCGCGGCCGGCGCGCTGCAGCCGGCGTACCGGAGCCTTATATTTTATAGCCTCATTCTCAGATTAGTATTTTGATGGGATTGAAGTGTCTTGAATAGTGAGTAGAGTTTCTGAACTGTAGCAAATCTAAGGTACTTCTTTTTTTGTACTCTGCTCATTTCCCAACAACTCAAATTTCATGAGTAATTATTGAAATTTCAATCAAGCTATAATTATGTAAAGATAGTCCTTTTGGAAATCTTAGTTTCTCTGTATTTTCATTCCTAAGAATAAAAATTTGAGCTACTTTATTCTTCTACTCATGGTGTTAAAATACTGAGTAATGTTGGCCTTCAGCTGCCACATTTTTAAGTGCTGTTTTCCAATTTAATGTTAGTTCTAGAGCGAAAAATATCTATGCGCAAACCAAGAGAAGAGCTGGTTAAAAGAGGTGTTCTGTTGGAAGACCCTGAGCAGGGTGAGTTTATACATGAATGCATGTGCCTGTCTCTGTGCACTTCGTCTTTGACTGGGTCTAAGTGTTTGGATTTTATTTCGTTATTGCTATTGTTGGGGTGGAGGAGGCTTTAAAAGAAATTTTCACCCTTCCAATGTCTGGCTACGTGCTATAATGCGAGATTGAGTGCTTGGTGAAGGATTCTTGGGACAAAAGTTCTCTCCCTATACTTCCTCAGGTTTGTACCAGCTGCTGCACTGTATGTCATTTCCTTTTTTGACCAAATTTGTCCCCATTCCTATACTGCTACACTAATCTGATTGTCATGAGGATCATGTTTTGATATTTCAACATTCATTGCTGGTTAAAAATACCAGGATTTTCTCCAATGTGACTTTCATGAAGCAGTTTATTATAAACATAAAATTATAGTATCATATATTGATTGCATTTCATTTCTCTTCATTCTTTGTGTGAGATAAAATCTGAAGGTGAAATTTTTAAAATACATCCCATGTTTTGGAGGATGGGAGAAAAACCAGGTAATTGGAGTATTATCCTGTTTGAGGTCTAAGCTATGTAATGTACTGCCTACTTATATATATATGTATATGATTATCTCAGCTAACTGAAAACTAACCCAGAAAAAGCAAGCTTGAAGGAGCAATATGAAAATGTTATTGCTGCTGGTTACTTTTGGAGGTTGGAATAATAGGATGGTTAACTATTTTTCTGAATTTTCTGTGATTAGTTATAATCATGTTAACTTTTGCTTTTCATGTCTATTTGCTTTTTATAGCAGGACACAAAATCTTCTAGGCATTTAGGTAGATAAGTAGAATTATAATGCTTCCATTACAATACCTTTTTGGCTCTTGCTTTTTAATAGAGTCATTTCCTTCCCAATACCTTCTCCTGTTTCACACTTTTCTTTTTTTTCTTTTTTTTCTTTTTTTTTTTTTTTTAACAGGCAGAGTGGACAGTGAGAGAGAGAGACAGAGAGAAAGGTCTTCCTTTTGCCATTGGTTCACCCTCCAATGGCCGCTGCGGCCAGCGCGCTGCAGCCGGCGACCGCACTGATCCGATGGCAGGAGCCAGGAGCCAGGTACTTATCCTGGTCTCCCATGGGGTGCAGGGCCCAAGGACTTGGGCCATCCTCCACTGCACTGCCTGGCCACAGCAGAGAGCTGGCCTGGAAGAGGGGCAACCGGGAAAGAATCCGGCGCCCCGACCGGGACTAGAACCCCGGGTGCCGGCACCACAAGCAGAGAATTAGCCTAGTGAGCCGCAGTGCCGGCCCTGTTTCACACTTTTCTTGCTCATTTGTCACAAACTCCATATGTTATTTCTATCTTGTTCTTCACCTTCAGTCTCTTTTGCTCTGTGCTTTTTATTGACTCCTAATCCATGGTTTCTGTAGCCTGCAAGCTCAAAGTCCCAAATGATAAACGAGTCGCAGCCAGTAGACAAGATGCTACTGTGCCAAACAGAGACTTGATCTAAACTTTATTCTGTTCCAAGAGATAATGAGGATGGTCCCAACACAATGAAATGATATGTATCCGGGTGATAGGCCAGTTACCCTGAACTGATCATTACATTCTTACATACATGTATTAAAATGCCAATTTTGGCCCATAAATATGTACAGCTATTATGTGTCTTTTTTTGGACAGAGTGGATAGTGAGAGAGACAGAGAGAAAAGTCCGTTGGTTCACTCCCCAGTGGCGCTGCAGCCGGTGCACCGCGCTGATCCGAAGCCAGGAGCCAAGTGCTTCTCCTGGTCTCCCATGCGGGCATAGGGCCCAAGGACTTGGGCCATCCTCCACTGCACTCCCGGGCCACAGCAGAGCTGGACTGGAAGAGGAGCAATCAGGACAGAATCCGGCGCCCCAACCAGGACTAGAACCCGGTGTGCCGGCGCCACAGGTGGAGGATTAGCCTATTGAGCCACTGCGCCAGCTATGTGTCAATTTTTAAGACATATTAAGAAAATAAATATAGGGATGGGCCTTGCGTACTGACTGACAACAAAACCAGTGTTTGAGCCTTGCAGTCCTCTTCATACTCAGAGATGGCTTTTGGCTTGATTATGGTTCTGACTTGATTGTACTATAAAATATTTAATTACTGAGTTTTGGGGGAGCATTCAATGATTGTAACGCCTGATCCTACTACTGTACTCTGTCAGCATTGCATAAACTCTGCATTAAATACATGGCATGATACATAAGTGTAGACAGCCCTGATTGAGTAACTTGAAAGATAACTAATCGTGTTTGCATATATTTTACTAGTTTCTGCAGAGCAGAAACTGATTAATAATGTCTCTTAAACGTTTTCTGTATGGTTGTTATAAGTCAAGTCTTTGTTGGCTTTGAAACTATTGTTTCATATTCCAGAAAATTCTATTTTTGTTAAAGCTAGGCTGTATTAACATAAGCAGTAACTTAATACTTGTTGCATAGTTGTAAGCTTGCTCTTTTCCCGTATTTTTTTTTTTTAAGTAGCTATCAGATTACTTTTAGCTTTAGAATTGTACTTTTTCTTACTGCTTATTTGCCTTAGACCCTTCTACTTTTGCCCAAACTCCACCTCTGTTGGGATTGCATGAAAATGGCACTGTCACATCTCCTAGTAGAAGGGTAATGGGTCAGATGAAAGGGACTGGTCTAGGAGAACTCAGTGGGCTAAATCAGGAGATGCTAAAATGATATTACCCAAAGTGTCTCACTAAGGAAAGCAAAGGAGGATGCCATGTAGGGAGCAGCTAGTTGCAGTACCCCTGGCACTAGAAGGTAAAAGAGTTTTTAATTTTTAACCTCACTGCTTGCAGCTCTCTCTTCTAAAAAGAGTCTAGGAAACTGAGAATGTTCATTGAATTGCGCCATGAAGGATTCTCACCTATGATTTTAAAGCAATAAGGTTTATCCCAAAGCCTCCAACTTAGCCTCTGCCCTGCAGTTTAGTCTGTAGGAAATCATCATGTGCAGGTATATCATGTTTACCACTAAAGTACCCATTAGTTACATCCCTTGCTGTCCACTTTGCTACCCTTGGTTCCTCTCTGCTATTTTTCATCTACTTTCTAATGATAGCTAATTATTGATTGTCCTGTTCTGCTTATTGCCTTTTTTTTTTTTGCATTTTATTTATTTATTTGAGAGGCAGAGTTACAGAGAGGGGGAGAGACAGAGAGAAAGGGGTTCCATCCACTGGTTCATTCCCCAATTGGCCGCAATAGCCGGAGCTGGGCCAATCTAAAGCCAGGAGCTAGGAGTTTCTTCCGGGTCTTCCGTGCGAGTGCAGGGGCCCAAGCACTTGGGCCATCTTCCACTGCTTCCACGGGCCATTAGTGGAGAGCTGGATACCAGCCAGGACATGAACTGATATCCATATAGGATGCCAGCGCCACAGGCAGAGGTTTCACCTACTGTGCCACAATGCCTGCTCCTCATTGCCTTTCTATACCACATTCTCACAGCTTTCTGAGCTAATCTGCTAAAAGATGGTTCAGATCATGTCTCTACTACCCTTAATTCTTTGGCTTCTTGTTTTGTGCAAGATTCAAATCAGGCTTCTTTACATGGTATTTTTTACCCTTCATGGTCTGGATCTTGCTGTTTTTTTCCAGTCTCACCCATAACCATTTCTTATGTGTATCTATTCTCCTGCCAGGCCAAACTAATCACTGGCCCTCCTAACAGGTGAATGATTTCACACCTTTAGACATGCTGCCTCTTCTTCCTAAATTGCCTTTCATCAGTATGCCAGCCTCTACTGCATCTTCAAGACCCAGTTCAGATACCACTCTCTGTGTAGCTTTCCTGACTGTTCCCATCCCCAGGAGAATGATTTTTTTTCCTCCATTCAAGCCATAGCACTTCATTCTTTATAGCTCTTGACATTTAGCACTGTAGTGTCTTATGTGCAACAAGGCTGTCCTATTCATCTGCCTTATTCACAAAGCAAGGTACTTGGCATATGATAGACAATCAAATGTTTATTGGAAAAAGGAATTATTTATTTAGATCAGAGAGTCTAGATCTAAATAAGAAGCTAAAACAGGATGAGGGGGCAAAGAGATAAGAAAGATAAGAAATCACTGGCTCCTCTCCCTATGTGACAACGTTGGTTCCATCACTTTGCTTTTTCCTGTTTCCCCTCACAGGTGTTGAGGATCCAGGAAAGTCAAGCTGCACTGTGTTAAAGAATGGCCACACCACCCCTGTAGGGAGCGTTAGATCTCCCAGTCCAGTCCACACAGAGGAAGAACCAGCAAGCATAGCAAATCCTAGGAAAGCTACTCCAGAAGAAGACCCAAAGAAGCGACTTGGTAAGAAACTGGATTTTTTAATTTAAGAGACATACAGCAATCATTCTTATTTATCTCAGGGGTTTGCATGAGAACAGGGATAAACAAACCCAGAAGTCGCCGACTGCAGCACTAGCATCCCATATGAGTACCAGTTTGAGTCCTGGCTGTTCTACTTCCAATTCATCTCTTTGCTATGGCCTGGGAAGGCTGCGGAGGATGGACCAAGTGCTTGGGCCCCTGCACCCGCGTGGGAGACCCAGAGGAAGCTCCTGGCCCCTGAATTTGGATTGGTCCAGCTCCACCATTGCAGCTATTTGGGAAGTGAACAAATGGATGGAAGACTCTCTCTCTCTCTCTATGTCTCCCTCTCTCTCTGTAGCTTTGCCTTTCAAATAAGTAAAATAAATTTTTTAAGTATTATCTTTTTTTAAAAAAGATTTTATTTATTTATTTGAGAGGTAGAGTTACAGAGAGACAGAGAGACAGGTCTTCCATCTGCTGATTCACTCCCCAGATGGCTGCAACAGCTAGAGCTGGGCTGATCTGAAGCCAGGAGCCAGGAGCTTCTTCTGAGTCTCCCATGTACTCGGACCATCTTCTGATTCCCCAGACCATTGCAGAGAGCTGGATCAGAAGAGGAGCAGCCAGGACATGAACTGGTGCCCATATGGGATGCCAGTACCACAGGTAGAGGCTTAGCCTACTATACCATTGCACCAGCCCCAGTGAAATAAATCTTTAAAAACAAAAACAAAAACAAAAACAGAGTTTTGCATTCTCATTTAAGAATTTCTTAACTACTTGCAGCTTTAAGTGGAAGTTCACACTCTGTCATTCTTGCATTCATGATATAACATAAATTTATGAATCTAATGGAGAGAAAATGATGTTAAATAACAGATTCTTGTAGGGGTTTTCAGGTTACACTTGCTCTTCCTCTACCCAAAGAATTTTTTTATTTTTAAATTTTTTGTGTATTTGTATGAAAGGCAAAGAGTGAGAAAGAACTCCCATCCACTGCTTCACTCCCCAGATTCCCACAGTTACTGGGACAGAGCCAGCCAAAGTTGGGATACAGAAACTCATCCAGGTCCCCTGCATAGGTGGCAGGAACCCAGTCACTTGAACCATCACTGCTGACTTTCACAGTCTGCATTAGCAAGAAGCTGGGGTTAGGAACCAGAGGAGGAAATAAAATCCAGGTACTCCAAGACTGGACCCAGGCGTCTTATCACCTGCCTCCACCCAAGGAATTTTGATTCATCTCCTTCGGTAGCCTGGCCCTTTTGTGTTGAATTATTACCATGACAAGCCTCTCCTTAAGAATGCTGAAGTTAGAAAAACACTGAGAACTGTTAGCCTATAAACTGATTTACAAACTAAATATAATTGATAACATTGACCATGACTCCATGGATGTGTTGGCTTTCTCAGTCCCTCTTGTTATCTTCTCTTCCTTTTTAATTTACATGTGTTTTACACAGGCTCAACTGGAAGCCGGCCTAATTCTGAAGGAGAGTCTGCTCCTGAGAATGTACCCAAACAGCCTTTACTTCCCCCGAAAAGACCCTTATCCTCTTCTTATGAAGCAAACGAAGGACAAGCAAAGAATGTCACTTCTTCTGGCAGCATGACGAGGTCCATCTCTTCTGCTTCCACCTCTTCCATCAACACAGCACCTAGTGCCACCACTGCTGCCACAAATCTAGCAAAGACTGCTAACTCCTTCGTTACACCTTCCCCGGCACCCAGGACTCCGTGT
This sequence comes from Oryctolagus cuniculus, assembly GCF_051225735.1. NCBI lineage: Eukaryota > Metazoa > Chordata > Mammalia > Lagomorpha > Leporidae > Oryctolagus > Oryctolagus cuniculus. Next base: position 143,984,581 of record NC_142873.1, on the reverse strand, counting down.
GCAGCTCCTGCCAGCACTAACACTACTACTACCCCAAGCTTTATGCATACAGTCCCTGCCAAGCAGCCTCCAGTTCCTCCACCTAAACCAGCTCATAGAAATAGCAACCCTGTCATCGGTAAGTAAGTCTTCAGACTTTTGTTTTTTGTTTGGTTTGATTTGGAGTGGTTGTTTTTATTGGATAACTGTTACAGTATTGATATGGTCTGTGAGAGAGTATTCCATATCTTGCCCCTTTGGATCTCCTCATGTAGGATAAAGAGTCTTGATAATCAGGCAGATAGCCATAACTAAAACTAAGTTTAGGTTTGAGGTGGTTAATGTCTATTTTCCTAAAATGGTGTTTCTAAAGCACTTACATATAGTTGGGGGATTGGATATGTAAAGATTATAGCAGATTTAATCAGCGTGAAGTTACTAACTAAAAGAATCAGAATAATGCCACCTCTTAAGAGTGGCAAGACAAATTTTTCAAATGACAAATTTTTTTAACTCATTATGTCCTAAGTTTTCCGTTTTCAGATATTTCAATGGTACAACATTTGTTTTTTTGAAAGTTGCCATAGTGGTATATTTATTGCTCAATTTAAGTCTTTATAGGTATCCTATATATAGGATGATGGAACATAATGTGTTAAAATCTACTTTAAATTGCCATTGCCCCCCCCCCTTTTTTTTTTTGACAGGCAGAGTGGACAGTGAGAGAGAGAGAGAGAGAGAAAGGGTCTTCCTTTTGCCGTTGGTTCACCCTCCAATGGCCGCCGCGGCCGGCACACTGCGGCCCGCGCACCACGCTGATCCAATGGCAGGAGCCAGGTACTTATCCTGGTCTCCCATGGCATGCAGGGCCCAAGTACTTGGGCCATCCTCCACTGCACTCCCTGGCCACAGCAGAGAGCTAGCCTGGAAGAGGGGCAACCGGGACAGAATCCGGCACCCCAACCGGGACTAGAACCCCGTGTGCCGGCGCCGCAAGGCGGAGGATTAGCTTAGTGAGCCGTGGCGCCGGCCGCCATTGCCTTTCTTAAGCATAAGTGAGTATGCTAGATAAAAGGATGATTTTATAAATGCTGATGTAACTTCTGACTCAGTGTCTGGCATATATATCTTCATGGACAACTATGGAAGATATTATTTTAATGTTCTGATAAAATCTTGATAAAATTAAGAATGCGACTCTTACATTAAAATAAATAGTGATAAAGAAAACAGAGGAGGTAATCAGTGAACTTTTTGCATTATCCCAAAGTCCTATTTAGGTCTGTTTTCTTTACATAAATGCACACCTTCTTAGAGAAATTTCAAGAAATAGAGATTAGGAACAAAGGCTAATGCATGCTTCAGAGCTAATGAAAATGTAGTTTTTTAAGAAAAATAATACTAAACTTAGTACTTCTTAATGTTCTTGTTAATGATTTAATGGTTGAATAAAAAGTATGCTCATTTAATATCTAATATTATCGAATTGGGTGGAGTGACTAGAATCTTGAAAAGCAAGCTTAGAATATATTGTAACAGGTTGGAGTAGCTTGATGAAAACAGGATGAAGATTATTATTGTCATCACCACCTTGGATGGATACTGACATGCCAGCTTATCTCTGAGGAGCTTTCACACACTTATTTTCAAAATCACCTGGTGCAGTAGGAAACTGATTTTATCTTTTATATAGTAGGGCAATTAGAACATAAAGACATTGTGACTCATTCAAGGTTGTGGTGAGAGATAGAAACTGAACTTGGGTTTCTCAAGTCTCAGGTCCAGACTATCAGGCTCACCAAGATTTATTAAAACAGATTGAGGGGCCAGCATTGTGGCATAGCAGGTTAAGCCTCCGCCTGTGATGCCGGCATCCCATATGGGCTCCAGTTCGAGTCCTCGCTGCTCCACTTCCAATCCAGTGCCCTGCCTGGGAAAAACAGCAGAAGATGGCCCAAGTACTTGGGCTCTTGCACCCGCATGGGAGACCCAGAAGAAGTTTGGGACTCCTGGCTTCGGCCTGGCCAAGCGATAGCCATCGCAGCCATTTGAGGAATGAACCAAAGGAAGATTCTCCCTCTCCCTCTCTCTCTCTCTCTCTCCCTCCCTCCCTCTCCCTCTCCCTTTCTTCCCCCCCTTCACCACTCCCCCCCTTTCACCTCTCCCCCTCCTTCACCTCTCTCTCTCTCCCTCCCTCTCTCTGTAACTCTGCCTTTCAAATAAATAAAACATAAATCTTTAAAAAATAATTTTTTAGGGGCCTGAGCTATGGCGCAGCAGGTTAATGCCCTGGCCTGAAGTGCCAGCGTCCCATATGGGTGCCAGTTTGAGGCCCAGCTGCTCCACTTCTGATCCATCTCTCTGCTATGGCCTGGGATAGCAATAGAAGATGGCCCAAGTCCTTGGGCGCCTGCACCCACGTGGAAGACCCGGAAGAAGCTCCTGGCTCCTGGCTTCAGATTGGCACAGCTCTGGCCATTGCGGCCAATTGGGGAGTGAACCATCGGATGGAAGACCTCTCTCTCCCTCTCTCTCTCTCTCTCTCTCTGTGCCTCTCCTCTCTCTGTGTAACTCTGACTTTCAAATAAATAAATCAATCTTAAAAAAAATAATTTGTTAAAGATAAATTTATTTATTTGAAAGAGAAAAAGAAGTCTTCTCTCTGCTGGTTCACTTCCCAGATGGCTGCAACAGCAGAGCTGTGCCAATCTGAAGCCAGGAGCCAGGAGCTTCCTCTGCGGGTACAGGGGGCCAAGTACTTGGACCATCCTCCACTGCCTTCCCAGGCCATAGCAGAGAGCTGGATCAGAACTGGAGCAGCCAGAACTCGAACCATGCCCATATGAGATGTCAGTACTGCAGATGGCAGCTTTACCTACACCACAGTGCTGGCCCATAAAAATAATTTTAAAAAAGAAAAAAAAAAAAGCACAGATTGCTGGACTCTGTCTTTTCTGACTTTCTGATTTTAGTCAGTCTGGGACTAAGCCTAAGAATTTGCATTTCTAGTAGGTTCCCAGATGCTGCTGCTGCTGCTAATCCAGGAGCTAGACATTGGTCCTTTGCTTTAGAGCAGTGGTACTCCACGCTTTTCAGCTTAAAGCAGCATATTAAATGAAAGTGTGCATACGATTCCCTGGCTACACTGCAGAAGCCACTCTTGGCCTGAAATGTATACACCAAAGTACTAGGCCTGTGACTGAGGAGTCAGTATCAGTCCATGACTGGTCCTCAGTAGAAGAACAAAAATAGGACAGTTCATGGAGTTTTTATTAAAGTTAAATGGATTCAGTTCAAAGAATTATCCCTTACTCTGAAATTACTAGCCTTTCTAATTACCTGGTATTAAAGTGCCATTTCTTTCACAACAGTATTATGATCATAAATTATTTACTTAATACCAAGCCTTATTTTCCAATCCTAAAAAAAAGAGAACCTGAGATTGATCAGGAGGTGTCTTCTGTTTGTTTTGAAAGGCAGAGTTACAGAGAGGGGGAGACAGAGAGACAGATATCTTCCATCTGCTGGAATCAGAAGCTGGAGCTGGGAATCAAACCTGGATAGACCCAGTGTATCCAAATGTTTAAATGTTTTCATAGAGTACTATTACACAGTGAACTTTTTTTCTGTCTCTAATTTGTATTAACTTTATCTACATCCAGGATCAGTTCTAAAAAGTTGTCCTGGAACAGGGAGTTAGCCTAGTGGTTAAGTTGCCTGTGTCCCACATCAGAGTACCTGGATTCAATTCCTGTCTGACTGCAGACTCTTAACTTCCTAGAAGGTGGCACTGATGGCTCAAGTAATTGGGTTCCTGCCTCCCACATGCACACCTTGATTTCATTCCTGGCTCCTGGCTCCTGGCTCCTGGCTCCAACCCCAGCACTGCTCTGGCCATCTTGGACATTAGGGAGTGAAGAGTGGATGGGAGCATGCTCTCTTGCTCTCTCTATCTCTCTGCCCCCCAAATAAATAAGTAAATACTTTTTTAAAGTAAAAATTAAAATTCCTGTCTGTTCTCATAGCGACAAAGTAAGAATACCCATCAGAGTCTCCCCGTACCACTTATACATATACTAGGCCTTCATGTTTTGTTTTGTTGTTGTTAGATATCTGGAGTACTTATTGCTTTTTACTATTTGGCTTGTGAATAATTATAGTTATGTAGCTCTTTCATTTTCCAGAAAACATTTGATGAGAGAAGCCTCATTTAAATTGTCAGAGTTAACTTGATGCTTAGAATGCCTACAACTCTAAAGGAACACCTGGTTTGAATACCAACCCCTCCACTTTCAATCTAGATTCCTAACAACGTGCATCTTAGGAGGGAGCATATGATGGCTTAAGTATTTGGATCCTTTTCATCTTATCAAATGCATGTACATTTGATTTTTCTTCAAGAAAAAATGCATTTGTTGTTTGTTTTCACTTTTAGCCAGTAAAAATGGTATGAAGCTATCCCCTCCCTCATCTGCAGGCCTGTATTTCCTGCTTCATTCCCCTTCCTGCCATGGGCTTCTGATTTCCCTTACAGAAATCCACTTTATCAGTAAAGCCACAACTGAAAATCTGCTCCCTCCAGGCCCTCAGCCACCAGCCTGTTCTGCCTAGGAGCACCCATGCATCAGGCAGGGCCACTACAGGAGGAGTGAATATGTGGGGACACTACCATGTTGACAGCAGCCAACCCGCCCCCTCCGCTCTTCTCTGCCACCACCACTTCCCTGCCTTGTGACCATCATGACCGCTTGCTTCTCATAACTGTACCCAACACGTACACATACACCAGGGCTTCTGGGCCTCCCATGCCCTAGGCCTTCTGTTAGAATACATACAAATTTTGTTTCAGGATAGAAATATGTGAGGAATGGCAAAGTCATGAAATTATATAATGTGTTTGAATAATGAAGACAGAGCTCAGCTCTGATTCTTGGCCTTGGTCTGGCTCCTCAAAGCAGTGTAAAGCCATGATAAACTGAAGGATTGCTCTCTTTTTCAGCTGAACTGTCTCAAGCAATAAACAGTGGTACATTATTATCAAAACCATCCCCACCCTTGCCACCCAAGAGAATCATTCCATCAGGCTTGGTGTCCACCTTGGAGCTTGCTGCTGTTGTGACCACGAAGACACCAAGTGATCAAAGAGAGAAGAACACAGGCTCTGTAGGCTCCGAACCACTGCTGATGATGCCACCCCCCACCCCCTCCCCACCACTGCCTACTCATATTCCTCCAGAGCCCCCGCGGTCCCCTCTAGTCCCTACTAAGACTTTTCAAGTTATGCCAGAAATTGAGTTTCTTCCACCCTTAGATCTACCCCATGAGGCTCACCAGCAGGAAGATCAGAAAAAAGAAGTCCCCAAGAGGATATTGGACCAGAGCTTTGGAGAGCCCCATATACCCTCTAGGCTGCCCCCAGTCCCACTGCATATTCGAATCCAGCAGGCCCTGACCAGCCCACTTCCCACGACGCCTCCCTTGGAGGGCTCTCACAGGGCTCATTCATTGCTCTTTGAGAACGGTGACAACTTTTCTGAAGATAGCAACACCCTGGGTCGGACCAGGTCACTTCCTGTCACTATTGAAATGCTGAAAGTGTGAGTATCTTTCAAGCTTGCCTCTTGTTTCTCCTTGTCTATTCTAGGTAACCCTACCAGGAAAAAATTACTTATAAAAAGATATTGTAAGTTTAAAGTACAAAGAAAATTCTGCCAAAAGGATAAATTCTAGAATTTGGAATTTTTTTACCCTGCTGATTTCTGTAATACATTTTTTTAAAACTTTTATTTAATGAATATAAATTTCCAAAGTACAGCTTATGGATTACAATGGCTTTCCCCCCCCAATAACTTCCCTCCCACCCACAACCCTCCCCTTTCCCGCTCCCTCTCCCCTTCCATTCACATCAAGATTCATTTTCAATTCTCTTTATATACAGAAGATCAGTTTAGTATATATTAAGTAAAAATTTCAACAGTTTGCACCCACATAGAAACACAAAGTGAAAAATGTTGTTTGAATACTAGTTATAGCATTAAATCACAATGTTCTATAATACATTTTTTAAATTTTTTCGTGGAGGAGACTTTTTCTTTTTGGGGGACAGGTGGGAGGGAGAACTTAGGAATGTTACAAGATACTGATACTTCTCTTAGTATACTATTAGAAATGTGAGATTTCATGTGACTGTTCTGAAATATTGGCCTGTAAAATATTTAAAGGTTTTACCACATACCATACCTTTCGAAGAACTTTCGTTTGTTTGTTTGTTTGTTAATTTTAGACATTTTAAAAATCTGTGGAATCAGTTAAAGGTTTCCTACGTACATGCCCTATATAGAAGGCTTCTCTCCAGTCTGACATTTTACATCTACTCTAAGATACATAAAATTTAAGCTCTTCTGCAATCTTAATAGAATTTCAGTCTCCCCTGAGTGCTCATGGAGATTTGGGAAAATTAAAATTATTTGATTTATACAAGGAGGGCAATGCATATATAATTTGGTGCATAGGAACCTACCTTGGAGCAAGATAGCCTGTGTTCCCATCCCAGTTTTACCAGTCTTAGCTTGCAGTAGGGTAAGTTACTAAGTTACTTAACATTTCTGTGCTTTAGCTATCTCATCTCTAAATGAGAATGAGATCTACTCTGTAGGCTTGTGAGAACAAAGTTAGACCTTCTGGAAAGCACCAGTGCCTAGTAAGAGACAGACCTGGGATTTGTACCCTGAGCTGTTTGGATTAATAGCTGCTAAAAAGTTTCTTGGCAAGATTACTACCATATGGGAGGGATTTATCAGGCATTTCATTCATGAACTTTCCATAGTTACTTCAGTCCTTTGTCTTAAAAATCAGTTATTGTCTTCATTTCTGAAAAGGAAATGTGATTATGTTAATTTGTTAGTCCAGACGATGAAGAAGAGGAGGAGCAAATCTGCCCGTCTGCGTTCAGTGAAGGTGTGACATCTACCTCAGTCATTCCTAAACTGCCACAGTGTCTACAGGAGGAAGAGGAAGAAAAGGAGAGTGACTCTGATTCAGAGGGTCCCATTCAGTACCTAGATGAAGAGGATGAAGACGAATGCCATCAGAGTAAGAAAGGAGGGGGGAGAGAAGAGACGATTCTTTTACAGATAAAACTGCTTGCTGTTTCAAGAACTTGTAAGATGAAAGGAGATGGGCACCCTCTTCCATCAAGCCATATGGATAACTGATGTTGGAAGCCACTGTGCAGAACTCCCTGTCCCTGCTGTCAGCCCTGTGTTAAAAGACGCTATGAGGGAGCCAAGTAGATTGAGTCACCAAGTAGATTGAGTCAGTTTGTTTGGTTTTCATGTAAAACCGAAAAAATATTCACCTTGGAGCAGGCATTTAGCCTGTTACTGTATCCCATGCTGGAGTACCTGGCTCCAGCTCCTGACTGTTTCCTACTAGTGCACACCCTAGGAGGCAGCAGGTGATGACTCAAGTAGTTGGATCCCTGCTACCCATATCAGAACCCTGGATTGAGCGATTGGCTCCCTGCTTCACCCTGCCCTGGTCCTATCCATTGTGGGCATTTGGTGAGTGAACCAGTGAATCAGTTTCCTGTCTGCCTGTCTATATTTTCTCTGCCTCTCAAACCATTTACCTTGATGGCTAAAAAGATATCCCAGGCATATGTGCTAAGAAGAAAAAAACAAAGTGATACTCTCCTTCAGTATTGTTACACAGTTAAGACAATAAAAGCCATGTTTGTGCCCACAAGTTTTTGTAGATAATGAAATCCCGATTCCTAAGAATGGAAAGAAGCTTGAAGAACAGATAGATTTAAGGTGTGTTGGTGTAAAAGCTGTTATGTTTTAATTCAGAGGGCTGAATCATGCTATTTCCTCTAGCAACTCTTACTAAGGAGAAAAATTTTACAAGAGAGGATATCTTTTGCCTATCTGAATCCATCTGACTAAAAAGATTTTTAGATGTCTTCAACATTTTTTCTTCCCCTGTATAAAGGTGCTCTGGCCAACAAAGTGAAAAGGAAAGACACACTGGCAATGAAGCTGAACCAGAGACCCAGTGAACCAGAGTTGAACTTGAACTCTTGGCCTCATAAAAGCAAGGAGGAGTGGAATGAAATACGGCACCAAATTGGAAACACACTGATCCGGTAGGCCTTTGCTTCAATTAGCTGGATATGATTTGATTATGCCAAAGTATGTGTTAGATGCTTATTTTGTGGTGAGACATTAATTTATGTTGTGTTTTTTTTTTTTAGTATACTTTAAAAATACATATTGAACCAAGTTGGGAATTGTATTAGCTTTTTTGTTATTTTTACTACTTTAAAATATCTGAAGCAGAAATCTATCTCTTTATAAATATAAAAGCTTGTTTATTTAGTTTTGGAAGTTTAAACCCCAAGAATGGGCAGCCGCACCGCTCTGACATCTGATGAAAATGGCAGGTGACACTGGTAGAGGGTGTGCAGAGGAGACTGTTTAAAGATTGATTGATTGGGCCGGCGCCGTGGCTTACTAGGCTAATCCTCCGCCTAGCGGCGCCGGCACACCGGGTTCTAGTCCCGGTCGGGGCGCCGGATTCTGTCCCGGTTGCCCCTCTTCCAGGCCAGCCCTCTGCTGTGGCCAGGGAGTGCAGTGGAGGATGGCCCAGGTGCTTGGGCCCTGCACCCCACGGGAGACCAGGAAAAGCACCTGGCTCCTGGCTCCTGCCATCGGATCAGCGCGGTGCGCCGGCCGCAGCGCGCCGGCCGCAGCGCGCCGGCCGCGGCGGCCATTGGAGGCTGAACCAACGGCAAAGGAAGACCTTTCTCTCTGTCTCTCTCTCTCTCACTGTCCACTCTGCCTGTCAAAAAAAAAAAAAAAAAAAAAAAAAAGATTGATTGATTGATTGATTTGAAAGTCAGTTACACAGAGAGAGAAGGAGAGGCAGAGAGAGAGAAAAGAGAGAGGTCTTCCATCCGCTGGTTCACTCCCCAGTCGGCCGCTACGGCCAGAGCTGCGTCGATCCGGAGCCAGGAGCTTCCTCCAGGTCTTCCACATGAGTATTTGGGCCATCTTCATTACCTTCCTGGGCACATCAGCAGGAATCATGCCTAGAAGCTGAGTAGCCAGGACTCAAGCCTACCAAAAATTACCATGTATTAGTTGGTATAGTGTAAGTTATTAAGCTATACCTGTATTACTGGATTTGGAAGTTGTTACCTATTTTTTGCTATGTGAATCAATTCTGAGTCAGTGGTTCTCATACTTTAGTATTTGTCTGAATCACCTGGCAGGCTTGTCAAAAAACAAATCATGGGGATAGGTATTGTGTGCAGTGGTTAAGTTGCCACTTAGGGCACCCACATTCTATACTGGAGTGCTTGGTTCAAGTCCAAGCTCTTCTGCTTCTGATTCAGCTTCCTACTGATGTGCAATCTGGGAAGCCGTGATGATGACTCAGGTACCTGGGCCCCTGCCACTCATGTGGGAAACCTGAATTGAGTTCTGAGTTTCTGGCATCTACTTGGCCCAGTTCTGGCTAATATGGACATTAGGGGAATAAATAAGTCAGTGGCTGGCAGATTCTCTCTCTGTGTGTCTCTCTCTGTCTCTCTTTCAAGTACAATAAAAATCAGTAAAAATTTAGGGAAAAAAATAAATCACTGAGGTCTACACCCAGTTTTTTATCTTGGATGGGGCCTGATAGTTTATATTCTTTCTCATACTGTTTGTCCTGGAACCATACTTTGAGAACCACTGTTCTAAGTGAGAGTATTAGGATAATACTGCTCCCCACCCCATTTTTGTCATAAATTTTAAAGTAATAAATCCATATTCCTTATCCCTTTAAGTTACTGCTGTTCCTGGTAAAGTCATCTCCACTACTGTTGACTACTAATGAAGAGACTGTTACCTGTCCATAAAAAAAAAACCACAAACATGTATTTGAAAGGCAGAGTGGCACAGAAAGAGGGGCAGGCAAAAAGAGAGAGAAGTCTTCATTCCCCAAATGGCCACAATGGTCAGGGCTGGATCAGGCCTAAACCAGGAGCCTAGGGGCCAGTGCTGTGGTGTAGCGGGTAAAGCCTCTGCCTGCAGTGCTGGCATCCCATATGGGCGCTGGTTTAAGACCCAGCTTCTCCTTTTCCAATCCAGCTCTCTGCTGTGGCCTGGGAAAGCAGTGGAAGATGGCCTAAGTGCTTGGGCCCCTGTACCTATGTAGGAGACCCAGAAGAGGCTCCTGGCTCCATTGGGGAGAGAACAAGCAGATGGAAGACCTCTCTCTCCTCTCTCTTTCTCTCTTTCTCTCTCTCTCCCCCTCCCCTCCCCCTCCCCCTCTTCCTCTCTCTGTCCTTTTCTCTGTGTGTAACTCTTTCAAATAAACAAATAAACCTTAAAAAAAAAAAAAAAAGGAGCCTAGAACTCCATCCACATCTCCTACATGGGTGGCAGAGGCCCAAGTACTTGGGCCTTCTTCTGCTGGCTTCCCAGGCACATTAGCAGAGAGCTGAATTGGAATTGAAGCCAGAACTCAAACTGGTGCTCCGATATGGGGTGGCAATGTTGCAGGCAGTGGCTTAACCTGCTGTACCACACAACAGTGGTTCTTATCTGTCCCTTTAAAGGACAGCATTATTATTACTTTATACCCAGTATAGGACTGGATGTATCTTTCTGGAAATTTATTTTACTTGGAAGGACATCATTTGGAGAGGTCAGAGAAAGGAGGCTTTGCTGGACCTAATTAGCTATAGGAAAGTGGTATCTGCACTGGCCACTGCCAAGTCTATATCCTTTCAGCTCTTGTAAAGAGTGACAAATAGCTGATTTTTTATTAGTTCCATGGTTCATCCCTTGATTTTACAAGTAGCTAACCAGAATCCACAGCAACTGATTGAACCTTTTCTGTCTTGTCTTTTTTTTTTTTCCAAGATTTATTTATTTATTTGAAAGAGTTAAACAGAGAGATAGGAGAGGCAGAGACAGAGAGAGAGGTCTTCCATCTGCTGGTTCACTCCCTAGTTGGCCACAACGGCCAGAGCTGCGCCAATCCAAAGCCAGGAGCAGGAGCTTCTTCCGGGTCTCCCACGTGGGTGCAGGGGCCCAAGCACTTGGGCCGTCCTCCACTGCTTTCCCAGGCCATAGCAGAGAGCTGGATCAGAAGTGGAGCAGCCGGGTCCCGAACCGGAGCCCATATTGGATGCCGGTGCTTCAGGCCAGGGTGTTAACCTACTGTGCCACAGCGTCGGCCCCTCTGTCTTTTCTGCCTTTGGGATCTGGTTGCCAGGATTTGGTGACTAATGTTAACAAGATGGTAGTCTTGCAGAACTCCAGCTGTCTCAGAATATCAGCAAAAGAACTTCAGGATTTTGAATTAGGTATAAATGGGCACCTTTGAAAATAGATTCCTTTTTCCTAGAATAACCAATGCAACTATGAAAAAGAGGAACAAAGTTGGAGGACTAACAATATCATTTCAAAATATACTTTAAAGCTAAAGTAATTTAAAGTGTGGTACTTACATAAATAAATCAGTGGAGCAAAAAAGAAGCCAGAAATAGATCCATCTATATAGGTTCAACTGATTTTACACAAAGGTGAAAAGATAATGTTTTCAGCTAAATGGTTCTGGCACATTATGTGTATATATGGTACCCATACATAAAAATCACTTCAACTGATACCTTGTTCTATACGCAAAAATTACTCAAAAGGCACCATGGATTCTAAAGCAGGAGAGCGTAAGCGTTTAGCACAGTGGTTAAGCCACTGCTTGGGACACCTGCATCCCACATCGGAGTGCTTGGTTCAAGTCCCAGCTCCAGTCCCAGCATCCTGCTAATGCATGCCCTGTGGTGCAGCAGTGATGGCTCCAGTTCTTGGTTCCCTGCCACCTACGTGGGAGACCTATATGGAGTTCCTGGCTTGTTGCTTCAGCCTGGCCTAGCCCTGTTTGTTGCAGGTATTTGGGGAGTGAACCAGCAGATGAGGAAGATCTCTTTTTTCAAATAAATAAATAAATATTTGTAAATGAAGTATTACAGCTAAAGCTGGTTTTGTAGAAAAGAGAAAATCTGGGGGCCAGCGCTGTAGCTTAGTAGGCTAAGCCTCTGCCTGTGGTGCCAGCATCTCACATAGGCACCAATTCTAGTCCTGGCTGCTCCTCTTCAGATGCAGCTCTCTGCTTGTGGCCTAGGAAAGTAGTGGAAGATGGCCCAAGTGCTTGGGCCCCTGCATCTGCATTGGGAGACCCAGAAGAGGCTCCTGGATTTGGATCAGCCCCGCTCCAACTGTTGAGGCATTTGGGGAGTGATCCAGTGAATAAAAGACCTTTCTCCACCTCTCCTTCTTTCTGTCTGTAACTCTGCCTCTCAAATAAATAAATAAATCTTAAAAAAAAAATCTTCGGGGCTGGTGCTGTGGCGTAGCAGGTAAAGTCGCTGCCTGCAGTGCCAGCGTCCCATGGGGCGCCAGTTCAAGTCCCAGCTGCTCCACTTCTGATCCAGCTCTCTGATATGGCCTGGGAAAGCAGTCGAATATGGCCCAAGTCCTTGGGCCCCTGAACCCATGTGGGAGACCTGGAAGAAACTCCTGGCTCTGGTTTCCGTCGGCGCAGCTCCGACTGTTGCAGCCAATTGGGGAGTGAACCAGTGGATGGAAGACCTCTCTCTCTGCCTCGCCTTCTCTGTGTAACTCTAACTTCCAAATAAATAAATCTTCAAAAAAAATCTTTGTGAACCTGGGGTACACAAAAATTTCTTAGTTATGATATTAATTAAGCAATAGGACTCAAAATCTTTAATTTTAAAAAATTTAAAACAACCTTGAAGGCATGATTCCTAAAAAAAATTGATACAATTGCACTTCATCAAAATATTTAAAAAAATTTTTTTTATTTACTTGGAAAGCAAAGTTGCAGAGAGAGAAAATCTTCAACCCACTGGTTCACTCCCTAAATGGCTACCAATGGCTAAGGCTGGGCCAGGCCGAAACCAGGAGCCAGGAGCTTCATCCAGGTCTCCCACATGGGTGCAGGGGCCCAAGTACTTGGACCATCTTTATTTGCTTTCCCAGGTGCAATAGCAGGGAACTGGATCAGAAGTAGAGCAGCCAGGACTCTAAATCAGTGCCCATATGGATGCTGACATCATAGGCAGAGCTTACCCAAAATTTGAAACTTCTGTTCTTTTAAATACACTTTATAAAGAGTGAAAATAAGTCAGAGACCAACAGAAAATTATTCAAGTCTTATATCTGGTAAAGGTCTTGCATAATACAAAGAATTCTCAAAACTCAGTAAGAAAACGAACAGTCCACTAAAAAAGTATGCGTTAGTGTTGAGCAGAAACATCACCAAATAAGCGATACAGCTGGCAAATAAGCTTATGAAAAAGATGTTCAATATAATTAATCACTAGGGATGTGTGAATTAAAACCACAGTAATCCAAAGACATACAGATGGCCAACAAGTATATGAAAATATGCTCAACATCACTAATCAGAACTACAAATCATCTCACACCTGTTGGCTGTTAACTGAGAAACAAAGACAAGTGTTGATGAGGATGTGAAATAATAACTCTGTTAAATGGCATGTGAGGAGTATTTGAAATCCTGTTATTTTTTATGAGAATGCAAAATTCTATAGCCACTGTGGAGAACAGTGTGGCAGTTCCTCAAAAAATACAACTGCATTGCCCAGCAGTCCCTCTTCTGGGGATCTTACTGAGATATTACTGCTCCTGTGTTCACTTCAGCTATACACATAATAGTCAAGATGGGAGAACAACTTTAATGTCTGTCAGTGGATTGAGGCTATGTGCTGTATGCCCACAGTGGAGTATTATTCAGCCTGAAAAAAAATTCCTGGGATATAGGACAGTATGGATGAACTTATCCTTAGGCTAGGTAAAATAAGCCAGTCACAGAAAAATACTACATTTCTCTACTTCTATGAAGCATCTAAAATAGTCATACTTCCTCCACTGGCAGCCTGCCAATGCCACCTCTGCCTCTGTTCTCTGCTCCACAGAATCTTCCCCTTCCTCCACTTGTACAACTCTTACCCAGTTTCCAGGTCTTCTAGGAAGCCTTCCAAACTACCCTAATGCATTTCTTCTTCTTTTTTTTTTTTTTTTTTTTTTTTTTTTTTTTTTTTTTTAATTTATTTATTTGCTTGAAAGAGAGTTACAGAGAGGCAAAGAGAGAGACAGGTCTTCCATCCTCTGGTTCACTCCCCAGATGGCCACAATGGCTGGAGCTGTGCTGATCCAAAGCCAGGAGCCAGGAGCTTCTTCTGGATCTCCCACATGGGTGCAGGGGCCCAAGGACTTGGGCCATCTTTTACTGCTTTCCCAGGCCATAGCAGAGAGCTGGATTGGAAGTGGAGCAGCCCGGACTTGAACTGCACCCATATGGGATGCCGGCACCACAGGTGGCGGCTTTACACCCCTAGGCCACAGCACTGGCCCCCCTAATGCATTTCTGAAATGCTGTCCCACGTGTAACTGTGCTGGGTGTAGCATTCTCAGAGGTCCTACCTGAATGTTTCAAAGTATGTGTGTCTGTTCCCCCACTTCCCTTACTGAACTATATGTTTCTCTCTCTTTCTCTCTCTTTTTTTTTTTTTTTTTTTTTTTTTTTTTTTTTTTTGACAGGCAGAGTGGACAGTGAGAGAGAGAGAGAGAGAGGTCTTCCTTTTGCCGTTGGTTCACCCTCTAGTGGCCGCTGCGGCCAGCGCACCACGCTGATTGGAAGCCAGGAGCCAGGTGCTTCTCCTGGTCTCCCATGGGGTGCAGGGCCCAAGCACTTGGGCCATCCTCCACTGCACTCTCGGGCCACAGCAGAGAGCTGGCCTGGAAGAGGGGCAACTGGGACAGAATCCAGCGCCCCGACCGGGACTAGAACCCGGTGTGCCGGCGCCGCAAGGCGGAGGATTAGCCTAGTGAGCCGCCGTGCCGGTGACTGTATATTTCTTAAAAGCATATTATTGGGGCCGATCTCTGTGTAACTCTGACTTTCAAGTAAATAAATAAATATACATTTTTTAAAAAGCATATTATGTTTCTCTTAAATCTGACAGAACACCATTATAATTGATTTTCAGTAACTGTCAGCTGTGATTGGTTAAAAAGTGAGACTTGAGTGTAAAAAATTTAAAGTAGGCCGGCACTGCGGCTCACTAGGCTAATCCTCCGCCTAGCGGCGCCGGCACACCGGGTTCTAGTCCCGGTCGGGGCGCCGGATTCTGTCCCGGTTGCCCCTCTTCCAGGCCAGCCCTCTGCTGTGGCCAGGGTGTGCAGTGGAGGATGGCCCAGGTGCTTGGGCCCTGCACCCCATGGGAGACCAGGAAAAGCACCTGGCTCCTGGCTCCTGCCATCGGATCAGCGCGGTGCGCCGGCCGCAGCGCGCTGGCCGCGGCAGCCATTGGAGGGTGAACCAACGGCAAAGGAAGACCTTTCTCTCTGTCTCTCTCTCTCTCACTGTCCACTCTGCCTGTCAAAAAAAAAAAAATTTAAAGTAGTCATACTGTTTTTGTTTAAAAGATTCATTTTTTTTTTAAAGATTTATTTGAAAGTCAGAGTTACACAGAGAGAGGAGAGGCAGAGAGAGAGAGAGGTCTTCTATCCACTGGTTCACTCCCCAGTTGGCCACAACGGCTAGAACTGCACTGATCCAAAGCCAGGAACCAGGAGCTTCTTCCGGGTCTCCCACACGGGTGCAGGGGCCCAAAGACCTGGGGCTTCTTCCACTGCTTTCCCAGGCCATATCAAAGAGCTGGATCGGGCCAGAGCCATGGTTCAATGGGCTAATCCTCCGCCTTGCGGCGTCAGCACACTGGGTTCTAGTCCCGGTCGGGGCGCTGGGTTCTGTCCCGGTTGCCCCTCTTCCAGGCCAGCTCTCTGCTGTGGCCTGGAAGTGCAGTGGAGGATGGCCCAAGTGCTTGGGCCCTGCTCCCCATGGGAGACTAGGAGAAGCACCTAGCTCCTAGCTTCGGATCAGCACGATGCGCTGGCCGCAGCACGCCGGCCGCGGCAGCCATTGGAAGGTGAACCAACAGCAAAGGAAGACCTTTGTCTCTGTCTCTCTCTCTCTCTCACTGTCCACTCTGCCTGTCAAAAAAAAAAAAAAAAAAAAAAAGAGCTGGATCGGAAGTGGAGCAGCCTGGACTTGAACCAGCACCCATATGGGATGCCAGCATTAGCATTGCAGACGGTGCTTTACCTGCTACGCCACAGCACTGGCCCCTAAAATAGTCATACTTCTAGAAACACAAAATAGAATGGTGGTTGCCAGGGACTGAGCAGAGGTTAGGGGCTAAATACGCAGTTTCACTTAAGCTGCTGAATAAGCTCTAGAGATCATGTTTATAACTTTGTATGTATTATTAAACAAGCCATATTGTACACTTAAAAATCTGTGTACCCATGTAAAATGTTCAGTACACCACAGTATTCCCCTCTTACCTATGGGGAATATGTTCCAAGACTCCCAAGTGGATGCCTAAAACTGGTTAGTACCAACCCCTCAATTCCTTTTTCCTGTTCATATATACATACATAAAATTTATGAATTATGCACAGAGAGACATTAATAACTAATAGAATAGCTGTAACAATACACTATAATAAAAGTTATATGAATGTAGACTCTCACAATATTTTATTATATCTTTACATTTTCACTTAAATGAAGAACTGTCCAGGTTTCTTTAGCATATCCAAATTGCCAGTATTGATACTTCTGTGCTTTGGGGCTAATATTCAGTAAACTAAGGATTATTTAACCACAAGCACTGTGGTACTGTGGCAGTCAGTCTGATCACTGAGATGGTTACTAAATAAATAATGCATAGGTGGTGTATACAGCGTGGATACAAAGGAATGATGATTCCTTTGTCCAGGATGGGACAAAGTAAAATGGCACAAGATTTCAAAACAGTATGCAGGTGCTGGTGTGGAGGCACAGCGAGTTAAGCCACTAGCATTCTGTGGGTGCCAGCTCCCTGCTAATGGGCCTGGAAAAGCAGCAGCAGATGGTCCCAGTGCTTGGGACTCTGTCGCCCATATGGGGGACCCAGATGAAGTTCTGGGATACTAACTGGCTTGACTGCTGGATTTGGGGAGTGAACCAGCAGATAGAAGATCTCTCCCAGGGGCTGGCGCCATGGCGCACTAGGTTAATCCTCTGCCTGTGGCTCCAGCATCCCATATGGGTGCTGGTTCTAGTCCCAGCTGCTCCTCTTCCAATCCAGCTCTCTGCTATGGCCTGGGAAAGCAGTAGAAGACGGCCCAAGTGCTTGGGCCCCTGTACCCGCATGGGAGACCAGGAAGAAATGCCTGGCTCCTGGCTTCAGATCAGTGTAGCTCCAGCCATTGTGGCCATTTGGGGAGTGAACCAACAGAAGGAAGACCTTTCTTTCTGTCTCTCTCTCACTGTCTGTAACTCCACCTCTCAAATAAATAAATAAAAATCTTTAAAAAAAAAAAAAAAAGGATCTCTCCCTTTGTCTCTGCAACTCTGCCTTTCAAATAAATAAATCTTAAAAAAAAAAAAAAAAGATTATGTTCAAGACCTAATCCCCATTACCTGTTTATATGACTTATTCAGAAGTGGGGTCTTTGCAGGTGTAATCAAGTTAAGATGGAATCATCCTAGATTACAGTGGACTTTTTTTTTTTTTTTTTTTTTTTAATTTGAAAGGCAGTTGGGCGGGGGGAGATTTTCTATTCTCTGTTTTACTCCCCAAATGGATGCAAGGGCAGTGGCTGGCCCAAGCTGAAGCCAGGAGTCAGGAATTCTATCTAGGTCTCCCATATGGATGACAGGGACCCAAGCACTCAGGCCATCTTCTGCTGCTTTCCCAGGTGCATTATCAGGGAGCTGGATTGGAGGCAGAGTTGCTGGCACTCAAACTGGTACCCATATGGGATGTGGTTTCGCAGGCCACAGCTTACCCCATCACACAACAGCATCAGCCCCAGGATTATACTGGGCTCTAATTCAGTGACTGATATCCTTATAAGGAGGGAAATTTAGACTGCTTTGTGACTTTGGCATCAGAAATTGGAATAATGTGTCTGCAAGCCAAGGAACATGCAAGATTGCTGGCAACTGCCAAAAATGAGGAGACAGCTATGAAGTAGATTAGAGCCTCTGAAAGAAACCAGGATTACCAGGCCGGCGCTGTGGCACAGCGGGTTAACGCCCTGGCCTGAAGCTCTGGCATCCCATATAGGCACCAGTTCGAGACCTGGCTGCTTCTCTTCCAAGCCAGCTCTCTGCTGTGGCCTGGGAAAGCAGTGGAAGATGGCCCAAGTCCTTAGGCCCTTGCACCCATGTGGGAGACCCAGAAGAAGCTCCTGGCTCCTGGCTTCAGATAGGCACAGCTCCGGCCATTGCTGTCATCTGGGGAGTGAATCAGCAGATGAAAGACCCCTCTCTCTGTACAGACTCTACCTCCCTCTGTAACTCTTTCAAATAAATAAATCTTTAAAAAAAGAAAGAAAAAAAGAAACCAGCATTTCTAGCATCTTACTTTTTGGACCTCTAGCTTTCAGAGCTCTGTGAATTTGTTTTTTCAAGCTACCTGGTCTCTGATAATTTCCTCTTTTTAAATAATTTGTTTCAAGGTCAGCAGTATGGCATAGTGGACTAACCCTCCGCCTGTGGCACCGGAATCCCACGTGGGTGGTGGTTGATGTCCTGGCTGCTCCTTTTCCAGTCCAGCTCCCTGCTATTGTCTGGGAGAGCAGTAGAGGATGGCTCAAGTGCTTGGGCCCTTGCACCTGCATAGGAGACCTGGAGGAGGCTTCTGGCTCCTAGCTTCCAATCAGCTCAGCTCCGGACATTGCAGCCATCTGGGGAGTGAACCAGTGGATAGAAGGGCTTTCTCTCTGTAACTCTGCCTCTCAAATGAATAAATAAAATATTTAAAATATTATTTTTCCTTTATTTGAAAGGCAGAGAGACAAAGACAGAAGGATCTTCTATCTGATGGTTCACTTCAAAATGCCCACAACAGCTGGGTATCCCACTTGGGTGGCCAACTACTTGAGTCATCACCTGCTGCCTGCCAGGATGTGCATTAGCAGGAAGTTAGAATTGGAAGCAGAGCCAGGAGTTGAACCCATGCACCAGTGTGTATTACAGGCATCCCAAGCAGTGTCTTAACCCCTGCACCAAATGCCCTCCCTGGTGATAGTTTCTTAGAGCAGCCCTAGGACACAAATACAGAAGGGATGGGTATGTTTATTGTCATGATTGTGGTAATGGTTTGTTGATGTGTTAAATATGTGCATAAGTGTATATATGTATTAGTATTATTGCATATATATCAGTTATACCTTAGTAAGGCTGGGTGTTTTAAAAGAAGTAAAAAAAAGGGAAGGTCTTATTCAGAGAAGGAAAATCATTTGAAATATATTAAATTGTAAAAGGTACATAGAATAGGGCTGTAAGTTCTCTGTGCAAACAAATAAAGAGCTAAATAATTAACAGCATGAATACTGAGAAGTAGAAATTAAAGGTCAGGCCGGCACCGCGGCTCACTAGGCTAATCCTCCGCCTTGCGGTGCCGGCACACCGGGTTCTAGTCCCGGTCGGGGCGCCGGATTCTGTCCCGGTTGCCCCTCTTCCAGGCCAGCCCTCTGCTGTGGCCAGGGTGTGCAGTGGAGGATGGCCCAGGTGCTTGGGCCCTGCACCCCATGGGAGACCAGGAAAAGCACCTGGCTCCTGGCTCCTGCCATCGGATTAGCGCGGTGCGCCGGCCGCAGCGCGCCGGCCGTGGCGGCCATTGGAGGGTGAACCAACGGCAAAAGGAAGACCTTTCTCTCTGTCTCTCTCTCTCACTGTCCACTCTGCCTGTCAAAAAAAAAAAAAAAAAAAGAAATTAAAGGTAAGAAATGAATACCTTTCTGATTCCAGAAATGGTAAATTGTCGTTGGTAAGTGAAAATCTCAGAACTGTTGACAAGATGAGAAATTTCATCAAATATTTCATAGAGAAGACTGAAATTCAAATCATGTAATTATACAATATCACCCACCAGGAAATAACTAAATTGGGGTAGTTCTTAAACTACTGGTTTAAAAATCCAGAGAGGAGGGGCCAACATTGTGGTGTAGCGGGTAAAGCCACCACCTGCAATGCTGGCATCCCACATGGGCACCAGCTGGAATCCAGGCTGCTCTACTTCCAGTCCAGCTCCCGGCTAATGTGCCTGGCAAAGCAACAGCAGCTGGCCCAAGTGCTTGGCCCCTGAACCCACATGGGAGGAGATGGAATACATCTCTCCCTCTCTCTGTAACTCTGCCTTTCAAATAAATAATATAATATTTTTAAAAAAAATCCAGAGAGAAATTATCATTTTTTAAAAAAAATAAGTGTATACTACTTTGTTGTTGTTGTTGTTTTAAAATTTATTTATTTGAAATGCAGAGTGACAAAGACAGCGGGAAAGACAGAGAAACAGATCTTCTGTATGCTGACTCACACCCTAAAATGGCCACAACAACCAGGGTTGGGCCAGCAGAAAGCCAAGAGCCAGGAGCCAGGATCTCCTACATGGGTAGCAGTGGCCCAAGCACTTGGGCCTTCTGCGACTACTATTCCCAGGCCATTAGTTGGGAGCTGGATTGCAAATGAGCAGCTGGGACTCAAATTGGTGCCCAGAGGGGATGCTGGTTTTGCAGGTGGGCCACTTAACCCGCTGCACCACAACAACCCCCAGAGTCACACTGAAACTTTGTTTCATATATATATATATATATATACACACACATATATATGTAAAATAAATATACATATATCTATTTACATATATGTATATTTGTGTAAATATATATATATATAAAACTTATATGTACTAAATCTCATTCTTTTTCCTTATTTTCTGAATCAGAATTTCAATTGATGTGCATGTGGAATCTTGTTAACAAAGGGTCTAGTGCTTCTGAAAGGGAAAAGGCATTTTGGGAACCCCTGTCCTGGCTAA
The DNA here is from genome assembly GCF_051225735.1 of Oryctolagus cuniculus. Lineage (NCBI taxonomy): Eukaryota > Metazoa > Chordata > Mammalia > Lagomorpha > Leporidae > Oryctolagus > Oryctolagus cuniculus. The sequence continues at coordinate 143,963,625 of NC_142873.1, read as the reverse complement.
GCCTTCCCTTTGCAGGTGAGGACACTCGGGGAGTAGCCAAGCTTCTTTGTGGTAATAGCTCTTCCTGAGGTCAGAGTAGTGCTACCATCCTGGTCTCCTGTTAGTAGATACAAGTCTTTTTTACAATGTGATACTTGTGTTAGCACTTTCAATGGAAAATTATGTTTCATTTCAAATAAATGAAATATATCCCTTTGAAAGTTTTGGTTTCTTGTGCATGGGACTAATATAAACCGTGACCAAAAAAATCGCTGTGAACAAGGTTGGAAGTTTAACATAGACATTACCCTTACTTTTCTTCTTTCCAGGCGACTGAGTCAAAGACCAACACCAGAAGAACTAGAACAACGAAATATACTCCAGCGTGAGTCCAGCTGGGCAGTAAAGTTGTATAGATGTTCTTTGTAAATTTCTCACTTTCCTATAAATAAAAGAGAAAGTGAGTGTCTGCTGTAAGGGCTGAAGAGAAATGGTTTCATCCAGGAAAAAGCTATTCATATTTTCCCTTGAAGGAACAGTCCCCAAGCTTCCTTTGGAAGATGGCCTCATTGTTGTGTACTTGATATGCCAAAACTTTGTTTTTATGCTTCACAGTTTCCTGGGACTGCTGTGGGCATTTGAGAGGATTTGACTGTGTTTGGGAGATGTGGTCCAACACTTTCTATATCTTCCGGAGACTGAGGTGGTGGCTGTGCATTTCTGTTCCTAGTGGAATCTGATGGCTAGGGCCCAAAGCAAGTCCCAGATGCAGCAGTCTTCCTGTGGCTTTCACCCCATAGGATGTTTTTACCTCCATAGTCACCAGATAGAACCCTGTGACTGTCTACATAATTAGCTCCCTAATACCTCCTCACTGAAGAGGCATTGGCTTCCCTAGGATTACTTGTTTGCATGCTCATCTGACCAGTCCATCCTCTTAGCCCGGTGTGGTTATTTTATTTTATTTTATTAATTAATTTATTTAAAGATGTATTTATTTATTTGAAAGGCAGAGTTACAGAGAGGGATGGAGAGACACAGAAAGAGATCTTCCATCTGTTGGTTCACTCCCCAAACGACAGCAACAGCTGGCACTGGACCAGGCTGAAGCCAGGATCCAGGAGCTTCATCCAGGTCTGAAACACCTGAGAGGCCCAAACCTGAGCCATCTTTTGCTGCTCTCCCAGGCACATTAGCAGGGAGCTGGATCAGAAGTAGAGCAGCTGGGACTCCAGTCAGCACCCATATGGGATGCCAGCATCAAAGGCAGAAGCTTAACCCACCATGCCACAACACCAGCCTCCAGTTAGTAAATTTTCAACTGTGGAAGCCTCTGTAGACATGACACAAAACTAGATATGATCTCTATTGTCCAACCTTAGCTTGTGGACAGTAAAAATGTAGCTAGCCCACCAGATTTGGTCCCAGAGTTTGTTGACCTCTGCTCTTAAGTAACTGTATCTATTAACAAGAAAATTGTCTGGGCTGGCACCGCAGCTCACTAGGCTAATCCTCCGCCTGCGGCGCTGGCACACCGGGTTCTAGTCCCAGTTGGGGCACCAGATTCTGTCCCTGTTGCTCCTCTTCCAGTCCAGCTTTCTGCTGTGGCCCGGGAGTGCAGTGGAGGATGGCCCATGTCCTAGGGCCCTGCACCTGCATGGGAGACCAGGAGAAAGCACCTGGGTCCTGGCTTTGGATCGGCACAGTGCGCCAGTTGTAGTGGCCATTTGGGGGGATGAATCAACGGAAGGAAGACCTCTCTGTCTCTCTCTCTCACTAACTCTGCCTGTCAAAAAAAAAAAAAAAAATTGTCTGGAATAGCTATCCTCAAAGGTAGTATCTTATTTTGATTTGGAAATATAAAAAATATTTGTGGTATAATTATTTTAAAAGTTTGATACGCAGATTGCCATTCTGAAATAACACTTGTTTTTTTTTTTTCAATTGTAGCTAAAAATGAAGCTGATCGTCAGGCAGAAAAACGAGAGATTAAACGTCGACTCACTAGAAAGGTACCACTTCCTGTGTGTTTGATCTCGTTCTGTCTACTGACAGTATGCCTTACACGTGGAAGACATACTGTCAGTAGAAACCAAGTATCAGTTATATTTGATTAGGAAGAAATGAAGTCGACTTAGGATGCCAGAGATTTCTATGAAAATATAATACATGGTGCAAATATAGAAAATAACACATTATCAAGAGTGTTTTACTTTCAGTATTTCAAAAATGCTTAACTCACGAAGCTGTTCAGTAAATATCTGAATAAATACTGACCTTTTATTTGGCAGACTTGGTATTTTCATGTGGACTCTGTTGTTGACATGAGATACAATAACAGGAGGAGTGTGTAGCAATCAGAGAAAGACTGAAAATAACCCTGAAAGTATATGAAAAGTATTAGATACCATCATTTTCTCCTTGGTCCCATATCAATTAGGATAGACCTGTTAGCTTTCGAGGTGAAATTAATCCCTTTCTCCTTTCCTCCTTTCCTTCTTACCATCAATTTGCAATTACCCCCTGTAATTCAATTTTTGAAGATTTATTTATTTATTTGAAAGAGTTACAGAGGGAGAGGGAGAGGGAGAGACACAGAGAGAGAGATCTTCCATCTGCTGGTTCACTCCCCAAATGGTTGCAGTGGCCAGGGCTGAGCCAGGCCGAAGCCAGGGCATCTTCCAGGCCTCCCCCATGAGTGCAGGGGCCCAGGCAGTTGGGCCTTCTGCTGCTGCTTTCCCAGGCACATTAGCAGGGAGCTGAATTGGAAATGGAGCAGCTGAGATTTGAACTGGCACTTGTGTGGGATGCCAGCGTTGCAAGCAGAGGCTTAACCTGCTATGCCACAATGCTGGCACCCTCCTGTAGATTCTGTTTAGATTTTTTTTTAAATATTTATTTATTTATTTGAGAGGCAGAGTTACAGACAGAGAGATCTTCCATCTACTAGTTCACTCCCAAATGGCTGCACCAGCTGGAGCTGGGCCGATCCAAAGCCAGGAGATAGGAGCTTTTTCTGGTCTCCCTCATGGGTGCAGTGGCCCAAGCACTTGGGCCATCTTCCAGTGTATTCCTAGGCCATTAGTAGAGAACTAGATTGGAAGAGGAGCAGCTGGGACATGAACCAGTGCCCATGTGGAATGCTAGCCCTGCAGGCGGAGGCCTAACCTACTATACCACAGTGCTGGACCCTAGATTTTATTTCTTAAAATGTGTAAATCCCCAGGAGACTTGGGGGAATCTAGATTTTTTATTTTAAGATTTATTTTATTTATTTGAAAGAGTTATCAGAGAGAGGCAGAGACAGAGAGAGAGAGAGGTCTTCCATCCACTGGTTCACTCCCCAGATGGCCACAGCGGCCGGAGCTGTGCCGATTGAAGCCAGGAGCCAGGAGCTTCTTCCGGGTCTCCCATGTGGGTGCAGGGGCCCACGGACTTGGGCCATCTGCTGCTGCTATCCCAGGCCATAGCAGAGAGCTGGATCAGAAGAGGAGCAGCCGGGACTAGAACCGGTGCCCATATGGGATGCCGGCACTTCAGGCCAGGGCATTAACCCATTGTGCCACAGCACTGGCCCATACATTTTTTCATGATTTATCTTATTTGTTCCCTTCCCAGGAAGAAAGGGATTATCCTTGACAATTCAAGGTCATGGCGTGAACTTCAGATTGAGCATATTGTGCAACTTTAAGTCATAAGTTGTTATACAGTCTGTTATCTTGAGCATTATTCATGTTGAAATAAAATTTATAAGAGCCTTGATACTCAAAATGTCTTCAGGAGTGTTGGTATGACCTTGGAAGTATCTAAGAGATACTAGAACCTCAGGTTCTACCCCAGACCTGCTTAATCAGGGGCCGGTGCTGTGGCATAACAAGTAAAGCCTCCACCTGCAGTGCCGGCATCCCATATGGGCATCAGTTCTAGTCCCAGCTGATCCTCTTCCCATCCAGCTCTCTGCTATGGTCTGGGAAAGCAATAGAAGATGGCCCAAGTCCTTGGGCCCTCTGCGCCCATGTGGGAGACCCAAAAGAAGCTCCTGTCTCCTGGATTTGGATTGATGCAGCTCCAGCCGTTGCGGCCAACTGGGGAGTAAACCAATGGATGGAAGACCTCTCTCTCTCTCTCTCTCTCTCTCTCTCTCTGTGCAACTCTGATTTTCAAATTAGTAAATAAATTAAAAAAAAAAATCTACATTTTAGCCAGACCCCCAGATGATGTGTATATATATTAAGGTTTAAGAAGCACTGGATTGGCCAGTGCCATGGCTCAATAGGCTAATCCTCCGCCTTGCGGCGCCAGCACCCCGGGTTCTAGTCCCGGTCAGGGCGCTGGATTCTGTCCCGGTTGCTCCTCTTCCAGTCCAGCTCTCTGCTGTGGCCCAAGAGTGCAGTGGAGGATGGCCCAAGTACTTGGGCCTTGCACCCGCATGGTAGACCAGGAGGAGCACCTGGCTCTTGGCTTCGGATTGGCGTGGTGCGCCGGCCACAGTGCAGCGGCCGCAGCGGCCATTTGGGGGGTGAACCAACAGAAGTTAGACCTTTCTCTCTCTTTCTCTCTCTCACTGTCCACTCTGCCTGTCAAAAAAAAAAAAAAAAAAAAAAAGTACTGGATTATAGTAAGTCTCAATCTTAGCTATGTATTGAAGAGCTTTAAAAAAAAAAATCCTGATATGTAGACTCTCTGGAGATGGGACCTGGGGATCAGTCGTGTTAAAAGCCTCCCAGTTGATTCCAAGTGCTATGGAGGGTGAAGCATTTGTTTAGAGGTGATTTGAGTACATGATTGATGCCTAACTCGGCACAGTGAACTAAGCAGCTCCGTTTCTTTCAGCTCAGTCAAAGACCAACTGTGGCTGAACTACTTGCCAGGAAGATTCTGAGGTTTAATGAGTATGTGGAGGTAACAGATGCTCAGGATTATGACCGACGAGCCGACAAACCTTGGACCAAACTGACTCCTGCTGACAAGGTAAGTGGATAGTTAAAGAATGCAGATGGCAACTGGAAGCTTTGGGAATTGATAAAATGTTGAATTTCAAATCCTGGGAAGGCATCTGTAGGGATACCCACATCCCAAATCAGTGCCTGGGATTGAATCCCGCCTGCCCCTTTGCCCTATACATTTCAGACTTTGCAGCCTCTGCAATCCTGTGAGAAATACCTTAAAATTCATTCAAGTTTCCATCCTCACATATTAAAAGTATAGGTCTAAACTCTGCACCGAATAATAATGTGAGACCCGGGTGAGGGTTTGGCACAGTGATTAAGTGGCCACAAGTCCCAGCTACTCTGCTGTGATCCAGCTTCCTGCTAACACACATGTTGGCCCAAATATTTGGGTCCCTGCCACCAATGTGGGAAACCCAAATGGAATTCCTGGCCCTTGGTTTCAGCTCAGCTCAGCTCAGCTCGGGGTGCTGTGAGCATTTGGAGATGGAAGATCTGTGTATGTGTGTCTCTTCCACTCTGTCACAATGCTTTTTAAATAAATAAATCTTGAACAACAATAACACACACACAAAAAAAATTAGGATACAAAATAGCAAGATATACAAACAAAAACTAATCTATATCAAGATTTAAAAACAGAAAGAGATAAAGTACATTTTTTAAAGTATTTTTGAATGACATTTTTTCCAAAATTTTTTTAAAATATATGAGATAGACAGCAAGCTCCATCCACTTGTTCACTCCCCAAATGACCACAGGGGCCAGCTAACACTGGGCCAGGCCAAAGCCAGGAGCCTGGAACTCATGCTGGGTCTCCCATATGAGTGGCAGGAACCCAATTATTTGAGCTGTCATCAGTGAATTAGCAGGAAGCTGCAATCAGGAGCCAGAAGCCAGTGTCAGACCCAGGTACTGCCATGTGGGACACAGACATAACTGCTAGATCAAACACATATTATATTATATTATATTATATTATATTATATTATATTATATTATATTATATATTAGGCTGGGAGGAAATTGGCTGGTGTATTTTAGTAATTACCCATATTTCACTTTTATAACGGAAAAAGCATTTTTACATGACCTGAAAGCTATGTTACAAAATCTCCTTTAAGTTTTTCCATTATTTGCTTTAACTCAAAATTTTTGCTTTATAATTAACTGAATGATATTAGGGAAAGTGATGAATATCAGGCTCAGAGCTTGGCATGTCCAGTCCTGGCTCCCTTCCTCTCTCTGGGTTGCCTGCCGGGGACTGCAGTGACTCAGAGTTAAGCACAGTGGTTCATGAATGGCAACTCATACTGCTGTACCACCACAGAGAAGATGCTGAGACAGTTTTGTTTCTATTCCACAGGCTGCCATAAGAAAAGAATTAAATGAATTTAAAAGCTCAGAGATGGAGGTGCATGAAGACAGCAAACATTTTACACGGTAAGACCCAAAAGACCAAATAGTCTGAGCTAAAAGTTGGCACTTCATCCAAAAGCAAACAAACCACAGATACTCAGAAAAGAACTCTAAGGACACTGTTAAAAAGGAGGACACTCAGTGATGATTACCAAAATTCAGAGAAGGGCATAAGAACTAAGAAGCCTGAGAAGTTTGCCAGGATTCATACTGGAATGGCACGGTTCCTGGCTGTATCAGTGTTGCCTGTTTTTGTTTTGTTAGTAGTGGTAATAAAGTGCTACAGTGAGCAAAGCAAGAGTAGGTTTGTGGTTTTTTTTTTTTTTTTTTTTTTTTTCCTTTGACAGGCAGAGTTAGACAGTGAGACAGAGAGAGATGGAGAGAAAGGTCTTCCTTCCATTGGTTCATCCCCCAGATGGCTGCTTCAGCCGGCGTGCTGCACCCATCTGAAGGCAGGAGCCAGGTGCTTCCTCCTGGTCTCACATGCGGGTGCAGGGCCCAAGGATTTGGGCCATCCTCCACTGCCTTCCTGGGCCACAGCAGAGAGCTGGACTGGAAGAGGAGCAACCGGAACAGAACCAGCACCCCAACCTGGACTAGAACTCGGAGTGCCGGCACCAAAGCCAGAGGATTAACCAAGTGAGCCACGGCACCGGCCAAAGGAGTAGTTAGACAGAAGATGACGCTTAGGCTGGATAAGATTGGCAAAGAATTTAGCTGAACCGGAAGGAAGGAAAGAACATCGCTTACAAAAGCACCAGCAGGGGCCGGCGCTGTGGCATAACGGATAAAGCCACCACCTGCAGTGCCAGCATCCCATATGGGCACCAGTTTGAGTCCTGGCTGCTCCACTTCCAATCCAGCTCTCTGCTATGGGCTGGGAAAGCAGTAGAAGATGGCCCAAGTCCTTGGGCTCCTGCTTCAGCATGGGAGACCTGGAAGAAGCTCTTGGTTTCTGGCTTCAGATCAGCACAGCTGCAGCTGTTGGGGCCATCTGAAGAACGAACCATCGGATGGAAGATCTTTCTCTTTATGCCTCTGCTTCTGTAACTCTACCTTTCAAATAAATAAATCAATCTTAAAAAAAAAAAAAAAAAAAAAAAAAGCTGCAGCAGCAGTAGCACCAGCATTAGCCAAGCTATGGAGATAGGAAAGAGTGCACGGTGTTCTGAGTAACAGAAAGTATGTCTGGAGCAGAGGGTGTGTGAGGCGGTGTGGTGGAAGTAAGCCAGAGAGGTGGGTTCCTGGCCCACTCTGAAGAGTTTGACTCTTATTCTGGGATGTTGGAACCATTGGAAGATTATAAGCAGGGAATTCTGTGTATTCCAGAAAGATCTCAAGTGGAATCACGAAGGCTGAAGTGACCAGCAGCAAGGAAACCACTTAAAAGTGAACAAAATAATCACAGTGAGCATAGTGGTAGCCTAAATGGGAAAAGCTACAGTAAAAATGCAAAGGAGATTGAAAATTTTGTATTTATTTATTTGAAAGAGTTACTGAGAGAGGGAGAGAAATAGAGAGAAACCTTCCATCTGCTGATTCACTTCCCAAATGGCCACAACAGGCGGGGCTGAACTAGTCCAAAGCCAGCAGGAACTTCACCCAGGTCTCCCACGTGGGTGGCAGGGGCCTAAGCACTTGGGCCATCTCCTGCTGCTTTCCCAGGTGCTTTTACAGAAAACTGGAGGCCAGCGCCGCGGCTCAATAGGCTAATCTTCTGCCTTGCGGCGCCGGCACACCGGGTTTAGTCCTGGTCAGGGCGCTGGATTCTGTCCCGGTTGCCCCTCTTGCAGGCCAGCTCTCTGCTGTGGCCCGGGAGTGCAGTGGAGGATGGCCCAAGTGCTTGGGCCCTGCACCCGCATGGGAGACCAGGAGAAGCACCTGGCTCCTGCCTTCGGATCAGCACGATGCGCCGGCCGCAGCACACCAGGCACAGCAGCCATTGGAGGTGAACCAACGGCAAAAGGAAGACCTTTTTCTCTCTCTCTCTCTCTCTCTCTCTCTCACTCACTCACTCACTGTCCACTCTGCCTGTCAAAAAGAAAAAGAAAACTGGATCAGAAGCAGAGCAACCAGGACTATGCCAGCATCACAGGCAGCAGCTTAACCTGCTGTGCCACAACACCTGCCCTAGCAAGTTTTTATTCTCAAAGAGGACAATAAACAAACTGGAGAATCATTTACATTACATTAAGTTTGATGTCCTGTGACACTTCAAGCTGGAGAGGCCTAGAAGCTAGGCATTCAGTCTACTCAGGGGAAAAAACTATGTTTAAAGATAGAAATGAGGCCGGCGCCGCGGCTCACTAGGCTAATCCTCCGCCTAGCGGCGCCGGCACACCGGGTTCTAGTCCCGGTTGGGGCGCCGGATTCTGTCCCGGTTGCCCCTCTTCCAGGCCAGCCCTCTGCTGTGGCCAGGGAGTGCAGTGGAGGATGGCCCAGGTGCTTTGGCCCTGCACCCCATGGGAGACCTGGCTCCTGGCTCCTGCCATCGGATCAGCGCGGTGCGCCGGCCGCAGCGTGCCGGCCGCGGCGGCCATTGGAGGGTGAACCAACGGCAAAGGAAGACCTTTCTCTCTGTCTCTCTCTCTCACTGTCCACTCTGCCTGTCAAAAAAAAAAAAAAAAAAAAGATAGAAATGAAAAAAAATCATAAATCTTTAGGAGGAAGGGTGGACAAAGGAAAATGAGCCAGAACAGCATACTCAGGGAAACGAACTGAAGGAGGAAAATTTAGGGAAAAGGTGGCGTTAGAAAAGCCAAGAGAAAAAGTTCCAAGGAAGAAGAAAGGGGGTCACGACTATCAGATACAACAGAAAGGTCAGGTAGAATGAGAATGGATCAGTGATTTTTTAAAAAATTAGGATTTTTAAAAAATTAGGGGCCAGCATTGTGGCATAATGGGTTAAGCTTCTGCCTGCAACACCAGCATCCCTTATGGATCAGTTCGTGACCCTGTTGCTCCACTTCTGAACCAGCTCTCAGTAAATGGCCTGGGAAAAGCAGTGGAAAATGGCCAAGTATTTGGGCTCCTGCCATCCAAGTGGGAGACTCAGATTCAGCTCCTGACTCCTAACTTCAGCCAGGCCTAGCACTGGTTGTTGGAGCCATCTGGGAAGTGAACCAGCAGATGGAAGATTTCTCTCTCCCACTCTCTGACTTTCAAAGAGAAAGAAAAAAATGGGAGCCAGTGTTGGCACAGCAGGTTAAACTACCGCCTGCAGCGCCAGTATCCCATGTGGGCACCAAAGTGAGTGCCAATGTGAGTCCTAGCTGTTCTACTTCCGATCCAGCTCCCTGCTGACGTGCCTGGGAAAGCAGTGGAAGATGGCCTAAGACCTTGGGCTCCTGCACCCACATGGGAGACACAGATGCGGCTCATGACCCAGCCCCAGCCATTGTAGCCATCTGGGGAGTGAAGCAATAGATGGAAGATCTTCTCTTTCTTTCTTTTCTTTTCTTTTTTTTTTTTTTTTTTTAAGATTTATTTATTTATTTGAAAGAGTTACACAGTAAGAGAAGGAGAGGCAGAGAGAGAGAAGAGGTCTTCCGTCCTCTAGTTGACTCCCCAGTTGGCCACAACAGCTGGAGCTGGGCCAATCCGAAGCCAGGAGCCAGGAGCTTCTTCTGGGTCTCCCATGCAGGTGCAGGGGCCCAAGGAGTTGGGCCATCTTGTACTGCTTTCCCAAACCATAGCAGAGAGCTGGATCAGAAGAGAGCAGCCGGGACTAGAACCAGCACCCATATGGGATGCCGGCACTGCAGGTGGCAGCTTTACCTGCTACGCCACAGCGCTGTCACCCAGATCTTCTCTGTTTCTCCCTCTCTTTCTCTCTTAACTCTACCTTTCAAATACATGTCATTTTTTAAAATAACAATAATTTGGGGCCGGCACTGTGGCGCAGCAGGTTAAAGCCCTGGCCTGAAGCACTGGCATCCCATATGGGCACCGGTTCTAGTCCCAGGTACTCCTCTTCTGATCCAGCTCTCTGCTATGGCCTGGGAAAGCAGTACAAGATGGCCCAAGTCCTTGGGCCCCTGCACCCATGTGGGAGACCTGCAGGAAGCTCCTGGCTCCTGGCTTCGATCAGCGCAGCTCTAGCCATTGCGGCCATCTGGGGACTGAACCAGCGGATGGAAGACCTCTCTCTTTCTCTCTCTCTCTCTCTCTCTCTCTGTAACTCTGTCTTTCAAATAAATAAATCTTTTCAAAAAATAATAATTTTTTAAAGTCAGGATATAATATTACTAATATTTAATAATGGCACAGCAATGTACATTATCTGGTAACTTGTCTCTTTCTGATCATCTGTTTTAGCTATCATCGTCCATGATGCTGGAGTGTGAGAGAGGAGCTGTGTGACCTGCCCCCCAGAAACAAGGCTGCTTAGCTGCTCAGTCTCGAATGACATTGGAGGGAACTCTAGCACTTCTCAGCGCTGCCAGAATCGCATCCTCTGGGATCTAGATCTGGGGTACACAGCACTTCTATGAATGTAGCATTTCACTGGAAGGGATTCCCACGTGCTACCCTGGGACAAAAGTGAACACTCGTCAGTGTTGTTGAGCTTTTCAATATTGCAACATACTTGAGGGGCTTTCTCGACCCAGCCACCAAAGTTCTGGGCCACTTGCAGGTTCTGGGTTTTATTGGCTCCCTGTACCCTCATCCCATGATGGCTGTGCTCATAGTTGCACCATTAACCTTACTTGCCCCGCCTGGGTTCTGAGACCCACTTGTGCAGCAGTAATTCCAGCCATCTGCAGGTCCTTTGACAGAGAAGCCCCTACCTCCAGGGGAGGCCGCACCCACGCTGGCGTGTCAGTGGAAAGCGCGCACTGAACCGCCTGTGACAGCAATACCGTCCTCCGCGGGCTCTGAGCCGGCGGGCCTTCAGGATCTGACAGAAGTCGTCCTGATTGTATTAAAAAGTGCTCTTGAAGATGGAATGGGAACTTTATGTTTTCCTTGTCATAAACAGTCTGAGCTGCAACCAGAATCTAAGTTGGTTAAATGAAAAAAAAAAAAAAAAGTGTGTATTTTCTACACATGAACACAAACAAAAGGCCTTAATCTTAATACCAGCTTGGCAGAAAACTGACTTGCGGCTGAAGTTTTACAGGCTGTTGTATTATGTGAAATGTTACTGTGCATCACTCTAACCAACAGATGTATTCTCCATGAAGCAGCGTTTTAGCACCTCCTTGGGAGCACCTGTGTGCTGTCGGTCCCCACGCTCCCAGCCAGAATCACAACTAAGTTGTAAGGGGTGTGGGGTCTGCCAGAGGAACAGGGCTGGGGAGCAGCATGGAGGGGCTCGGTCACAGCCCACTGCTCCTGTCTCCTTCCCAGTGCTGTCTGCCCTCTCCTGCTGCACAGTCCCTTTCCACGCCAGTCCTGACCCTCCTGCCCTCCTGTGGCAGCTGCCACCTCGCTCACCCCTTCTCATCCATGCAGTAGCCAGTATGGTTGTTACCTGGGCATGGACCCAGCCCCCAACTCCTTTTGTATTTATAATATATATTAATATGGTTTCCTGAAACGAAATTTTTATTTTTATGGAAAACCAATCAGCCTCACTATTTCCATCTAATTCCTATCCAGACTATAAGTGGGAAAACATAACTTCTATTGTAACTGAAGACTGTGACTTTCTTTCACTTAATGTTTAGGACATTGTGGCCTTGCCATGGGTTTCTTCTGAGTTACCCTGCAGTCCCTGTCTTGTTATATGTGCGTCCTTCACGTTTTCTTCCTTTCACGTCCATTAAAGACTTGTTGAAGAATCAGACTATCAGGTCAAAAAAAAAAAAGCTGAAGTGGCCTTAAAGGTAGTGTCTTCTCTGTGGGGAAAAGGAGGGATTTGGATTGCTCAGTTACTGTTAGACGTTTCTGGCTATGGAAGTAACACTAGAACCACATCTTCTTGAGCTCAGTACCACTCGGAGATCAGCGATGATTCTCCTGATCTGTAGAGGTCTGAATGTAAGGTGGCCCACGTGACGTGACTGCCACCTGGACTTGTAACCTCTTGCTCGACGGTGTGGGGACTGCTTGGCTTTATGCCCGCATTCTCTGTGGCCCTCATTTAATGAGGTTTTCCAATCCTTCCTTCACTGCCTTTCTTTCCCTTAATGTGCCAACCCTGAAACAGGACTTGATTTCTGGAACTACTTGTCTGCCTCTATGTGCCACCAAGGAATCTGGATGAATGTTCTCATGTTCTTGAAATAAGACACTCTGGGGGTCAAAGTCTGTTGAGGGTTTTTTTGTTGTTATGTATATAAAAATGGATCTTGTGTTCCTTTGCTGTGTAAGTTGGTACTGTCATGGAAACTCACAATCATTATGTAAAAAAGAAATAAAAGCCTGGTATACTTCAAGATTCTTCCCTGATGTACAGAATCTCCTTGTAAAATAAATCATTTTGTTGTATATCAGTCTTCCCATCAATATTAATTATTAAAGTATTTTAGAATTTTAAAATATCAAACTATACAATTCTGGTGTGAGGCATTTATTTCTTAGGTTTGATTATTCTGAAAGATTAAAGCCAACTTAAAAAAACACCTAAAACAATGTTAATGACTGTAAATAAGAATTAGATGGGGATGGGGAAAATAGGACATTTCATGTAGCCAGTGAGGTCAGTCATGTCTGTGTCTGACTCTGCACAGACCACAGAGAGGGAAGCAGGCTGTGAAGCCTGAATTTCCCGGGTACTGTACTAAATGTTTCGCCTGTAGCCCACCCCTTACCTGTTAATGAAAGTGAACTCATTTTACCAGTGAAGAAACTGAGGAATGGTTGCTTCCCCTAGGTCAAAACAAATTATGTAATCACTCTTCACATATATTTAAGGACAGGCACTTGCATTCCGTTCAGTTGGCCCTCCAAAGATTTACTCATATGAACATGATTGGACCTCGGGCTAACAACACAAAGTGACAGCTGGCACTTGATGTCTTCCTCTGTAGCAAGCACCCCTCTTTCATTCCAAGCGGCCTCAGCAATGACTCACTTTGTACTTGTCACCTCAGAGACTCGCTTTGCCAGGGGTTAAAAGAAATATGGGCTGGCGCCACAGCTCACTTGGCTAATCCTCCACCTGTGGCACCGGCACTCCGGGTTCTAGTCCCGGTTGGGGCGCTGGATTCTGTCCCAATTGCTCCTCTTCCAGTCCAGCTCTCTGCTGTGGCCCGAGAGTACAGTGGGAGATGGCCCAAGAGCTTGGGCCTGCACCCGCATGGGAGACCGGGAGGAAGCACCTAGCTCCTGGCTTCGGATGCGCTGGCCATAGCAGCCATTTTGGGGGTGAACCAACGGAAGGAAGACCTTTCTCTCTGTCTCTCTCACTAACTTGGCCTATCAAAAAAAAAAAAAAATATATATATATATATATATATATGAGTCAGAATTGTTCCTGTCAGTGGGTTTTATCTGCTCCAGATTTTCCTTGTACTAGCTCCAAAGAGCTCAAATTGCTATTGCACTTTTGAGATTAAACTGTCTCAGCTGTTTGCTGAAACACACAATGCCCAGTGGCTGCTGACAAAATGAATGAATTTGGGGCTTTTGGGGTTTAAATTAACTGTAGCCCCAGAAGAAAGATTTGGAAAACTATTACCAGAAAGGGCAAGTCCAGATGCCAGCAATGTGGTGCCGCAAGTCCTGGCTGCTCCACTTCCAATCCAACTCCCTGCTAATGTGCCTGGGAGAAAGCAGTAGAAGATGGCCCGGTGCTTAGCCCCTGCCACCCACATGGGAGACCCAGAAGAAGCTCCTGGTTTCAGCCTGGCCCAGACCTGGCCATTACAGCCATTCGGAGCAATGAAGATCTCTTTCTGTCCCCGCCCCTGCCCTGTAACTGTGCCTTCCAAAAATAAAAAGGTGGGTCCAGAGGTAGGCACTGTGACATAGCAAAAGGAACCTCTTAGGATGTCTGCATCTTATATTGGGAGTGCTGGCTCTTCTTCCAATCCAACTTCGTGCTCATGCACCTGGGAAGGCAGCAGATAATGGCCCAAGTACATGGGAGATCTGGATGGAGTTCTGGCTCCTGGCCTTGGCATGGCCCAGCTCTGGCTGTCACAGGCATTAGGGGAGTGAACCAATAGATGGAAGATCTCTATCTCTCCCCACTCTGTTACTCTGCCTTTCAAATCTTTTTTTAAAATGGCAATGCATATTGAATGGGCAGGGGATCTTAGAAAAGATGAGAGGGAGCGGTGGCCAGCACTGTAGTGCTTATAGCCGCTGTCTGCAGCGCCAGCATTCCATATGGTTGAGTCCCGGCTGCTCCACTTCCAATCCAGCTCCCTGTTGATGTGCCTGGGAAAGCAGCAGAGGATGGCCCAAATGCTTGGGCTCCTGCACCCACATCGAGACTTGGGAAAACTGGCTCCTGGATCCTGCCTGGCCTAGCTTTGGTCCTTGCAGCCATTTTGGGGAGTAAACCAGCAGATGGACAGTTCTCTGTCTACCTCTCTTACTGTAACTCTTTCAGATAAATAAATAAAAACTTTTTAAAAGATTTTATTCATCTGAGAGGTAGAGTTACTGACAGAGAGAGGGACAGAAAGGTCTTCTATCTGTCAATTCACTCTCCAAATGGCTGCAACAGCCTGAGCTGGGCCTAAAGGAAGCCAGGAGCTTCTTCCAGGTATCCCACACATGGGTACAGAGGCTCAAAGACTTGAGCCATCTTCTGCTGCTTTTCCAGGCCATAATCCCAGTTCTAGTTCCAGCTGCTCCACTTCTGATCCAGCTCTCTGCTGTGGCCTGGGAAAGCAGTAGAAGATGGCCCAAGTCCTTGGGCCCCTGCACCCTTGTGGGAAGACCCAGAGAAAGCTCCTGGCTCCTGGCTTCAGATCAGTGCAGCTCTGGCCATTGCAACCAATTGGGGAGTCAACTAGAGGATGGAAGACCTCTTCTCTCTGCCTTTCCTTCTCACTGTGTAATTCTGACTTTCAGAATTAAAAAAGATTTATTTATTTATTTGAGAGACAGAGATGCAGAGAGAGGGAGAGACAGAGAGAGGTCTTCCATCTGCTGGTTCACTCCCCAGATGGCTGCAACAGCCGGAGCTGAGCCAAATCCGAAGGCAGGAGCCAGCAGCTTCTTTCAGGTCCCCCACGTGAGTGCAGCGCCTCCACTGCTTTCCCAGGCCATTAGCAGGAATCGAGATCAGAAGAGCGGCCAGGATTTGAACCTATGCCCATTGGGATTCAGATGAAGGCTTAACCTACTATGCCACAGCACAGGCCCTGAATATACTTTTATTTATTCTTATTTCCCTCCCCCCCCTCCTCCTGTCAAAAAAGCCCAATCTTCCTGCACTGCATGGTCCTTACACCCTATCTGCTGCCTTTCCTATACTCCCCTCTTATAACCCATTCAATATTATAAAAAACAAACAAACAAACAAAAAAACAAAAAAAAAAAACGAAGTACCCCTGTGTTGCAGTTGATTTCTCAACAATGTTGCAGTGGATTCGTTTCTGAGAGAAGCGTGGTAGGGGCAAGAGGTGCAGAGTCACCACACAGACCCTGGGCGTCGGGAGTCGGGTGAAAGCGGGCTTGAGGCAAGCAGCCTGCAGACTCATTTATTTCAGTTAGTACAACAGCTTATATAGTCAAGACCAGCCAATCTGGTCAAGGGGCGGTCTATGCCCCAATCAATCACAGCCTGTTGCCAGGCAGTTTCCAAAGCCATTCAATCACAGCCTGTTGCCAGTCAGGCTCTTGTTGCCAGGCAGTTTCTGACCGTCCAATCACGGCCTGCCGTCAGTCAGGCTCTCTGTTGTCATGTGGTTTCCGAAGCCATCCAATCACGGCCTGTTGCCAGGCAGTTTCTGTTGTCAGTGGCCATCTTGGCATGACCTTTTCACCTCAGCGGCCATCTTGATATGACTTTTCACCTCATTCCACCACACCCGTGGACCCAGGCAACTGAGCTAAACATGGACAGGCAGCAGAGAAAGGGATAGACATAGAATCAGTTTATGGCCTCTGGTCTGTACGCACCATTTTCCCCGTCTAAAGGCATATTCACTTAGCTCACTAAGATCTAAATCCAAACTGAAATGGCCTTTCCCTGAGATGACCCCTGACTTCCGGTTCACACCACCTCCACGTGCCTATGTTCAGTGAATACACTTGAGTACCCTGATGCTGAGGGCTAGGTCCAAAGTCTTCTATCTTAACTTTTTTCCCCCAATATTTGTTTACTTGAAAGGCAGGACAGGAGAAAGAGAGAGGGAGAGAGAGAGAGGGAGAGAGATATCTTTCTTCCCAAGTGGCTGCAATAGCCAGAACTGGGCCAGAGCTAAGCCAGCAGCCAGGAACTCCATCCGAGTGTCCCACACAGGTGGCAGGGGCCCAAGTACTTGGACCCTTGGTCCTGCTTCCCTTGGTCTTCATTAGCAAGAAGCTGGATCAAAAGCAGGGTAGCTGGACTCAAACCAGCACTCCAATAAACCCACCGTGCCGGGCCACCTCCTTCCTTGGCTTCTAAGCACCCTGACTTCTGGTTCTCCTCTGATAATGCCTTCTCTGTCCTGTTGGCTTCTTCCCTGTCCATGACTTAGATGCTGAGCTTTCGTATCCTGCCACACCTCGCCCTACTCCCCTGGGATGATTTAACCATCATCTTTATTCTGACAACCCTGAAACATTTTATCGTCAATTCAGATGTCTTGCTAGAGTGCCAACCTCATATATCCCACTGCCCTTTGGACACACATACACCAGATGTTACCCAGATAATTCATTTGCAGTTCCAGTATAGACCTTACTGTATCCCCACAGCCTGCTTTCCCAAGATCAGGGTTAGAAAGCACTACATGTTTAGCCTCCCAAACCTGAAACTCTGGTATTGTTCTCAAGTTCCTCTCTTACCTCTTTATTTTTAAAAAATATTTATTTATTTGTTTGTTTGTTTGTTTTATTTGAAAGGCAGAGTTAGAGATAGAGGAAGATAGAATGAGAGATCTTCTATCCACTGGTTCACTCCCCAGATGGCCTCAATGGCTGGGGCTGGGCCAGGCTGAAGCCAGGAGCCTCCACCGGGTCTCCCATGTGGGTGCCAGGGGCCTGAGCACTTAGGCCATCCTCTGCCGCTTTCCCAGGCCATTAGCAGAGAGCTGGATCAGAAGTGGAGCAGCCAGGACTCGAACCAGCGCCCATATGGGATGCTGGTGTCATAGGCAGTGGCTTTACCCGCTATGCCACAGTGCTGGCCTTAATGGAATTTATAATGTAGTCCCCACCAGTCTCCCATATCTCTCCTACCACATGGCCACTGGAGTCACTAAAGTGCAAACATGACCACAGTAATCTTTTACTTCACAATTTACTGGCCCCCAGGATAAATTTAAAATTGTGTGGCCTAGATTATAAAATATTTTCTAATTCAGCTCTTCCCTGCTGTGCAGACTCATGGGTAGTCCAGGGGATTCTCACTCTTCTGGGAGACCACACACCAGCTGGGTTGTACCTGCTGGTTCCTCAGCCTGGATCAGTGTCACCCACCACACCCTACTCATTCACTCTACTATCCTGTAGGTTTCACTCAAATTTTAGCTCCCAGCCAAACTCGGCCTGCAGCAGATGACTCAATTGCTATGTCTCATGTTATCAGAATGCATTATTCATGTCATTCAGCACATATCAAGTAGGATAACTTGCTATCACATCTTCCCACACCCATCCTAATTTTTTTTATTTGAGAAGCAGGCTGACAGAAACAGAGACAAACGAGCAGAGTTTCCCCAACTGCTGGTTCACTCCCCAAATGCCTGCAATCCAGGCTGAAGCTGGGAGCTGAGAACTCAATCCAAGTCTCCGACATGGGTAGCAGGGACCCAACACTGGCTGCTTCCCAGGGCAAGTGCCAGCAAGAAACTGCAAGTGAGAGTGGCACCCAGACTGAAACCCAGGTCCTCAGATATGGGACATGGGCATCCCAGCCAGCAGCTTAACCATTTGGACAAACCTGCACCACAAATTGCTGTTTGATATCTATTTCTGTGTTTGATATCTACTGTTCTAAAGTTAAATCTGAGAAATTTAAAAAATATTAACACTTCCAAATAATAATCCTATTATATGTACATATTAATATTATATGTATTTTTAAAAATAATTTTCATTTTATTTGAAAGGCAAAGAGGCAGAGATAGACAAATGGAGAGAGACCTTTCATCTGCTGGTTCACTTCCCAAATGCCTACAAAAGCCAGGGCTCAGCCAGGCCAATGCCAGGAGCCCAGAACCCCATCCGGGTGTCAGGGACCCGTGTTCCTGCATCACCTACTGCCTCCTAGGATACACATTAGCAGGAAGCTGGACTGGAGACAGAGGAGCAGGGCTTGGTATCAGGAACTCTATGGGATACGGGCATCCCAAACAGCAACGTAACCCCTGTGCCACATCTCCACCCCAGCTCATGTATTTTTAGGAAAAAACTGTTTTCCAAAAATAATTAGTAAGAAGAGTAGTATTAAAATTTTTGCAAATCTCTTTGATGTCTAGTTTAACAGATGTCAATTCAATTCTCATATCTGCATATACATTTAATCTAGTAGTGGTAATGTTTTGGTTCTAGTATGTGAAAACCCAGCCTCATACAGATACACAGCTCAAAAAGATGGCAGCCATTTTTTCAAGTAAAATGCTATTCTGCAAAAAAAAAAAAAAATGAGGCTACTTCAGCTCATAACTCAATCACATAAGTGAATCTGAAGTGCTTTAAGTATATTTTGTCCCACAAAATATTAAAGAGATACTTAGAAGTTGAGAACTAACCAAACTAATTATTTTTACTTCCTCATTAAGAACAATTTTAGGGGGACCAGCGCTGTATGTAGTGGATAAAGCCACTGCCTGCAGAGCCAGCATCCCACATGGGTGCCAGTTTGAGTCCTGGCTGCTCCTCTTCCAATCCAGCTCTCTGCTATGGCCTGGGAAAGCAGCAGCAGATGGCCCAAGTGCATGGGCCCCTGCACCCACATGGGAGACCCGAAAGAAGCTCCTGACTCCTGGCTGAATTCTGGCCATTGAAGCCATCTAGGAAGTAAACCAGAGGTTAAGAAGATCTTTCTCTCTTTCTCTGTGTGTGTGTATGTCTCTCTTTCTCTGTAGCTCTTTCAAATAAATAAATATAAAAAAATTTTTTTAGGGGTGGGCATCCAGCCCAGCAATGAAGACACTGGTTAGGATACCTGCATCCCACATCAGAGTGCCTGGGTTTGGTAACTGGGCTCCACTCCTGACTCCAGCTTCCTTCTAATGCAGACCCTGGGTGCTCACTTCGGCAGCACCCTACTAATGCAGACCCTGGGAGGTTGCCACAGCGATGGCCCAAGTGGTTTGGTACCTGGCACCCACAAGGGAGACACCCCGACCAGTCCTGGCTCCGGGTTCAGGCCCAGTCAGGAAGAGGCACTGCGGGAATTAGAGAAGTGAACCAGCAGATGGCGCACGTGCACGCTCTTAAATGTGTGGGGGGAGACCCTGTTAGGTGAAAATGAATTTTTTAAGAACTGATTTTGTGGGGCCGCGGCTGTGGCACAGTGGGTTGAAGCCCTGGCCTGAAGCCCCGGCATCCCATGTGGACACCAGTTCTAGTTCCCGGCTGCTCCTCTTCCGATCCAGCTCTCTGCTATGGCCTGGGAAAGCAGCCCAAGATGGCCCAAGTCCTTGGGCCCCTGCACCCACATGGGAGACCCGAAAGAAGCTCCTGGCTCCTGGCTTCGGATCGGTGCAGCTCTGGCTGTTGCGGTCATTTGGGGAGTGAACCAGCAGATGGAAGATCTCTCTGTCTCTACTTTTCTCTGTAACTCTTTCAAATAAATAAATCTTAAAAAAAAAAAAAAAACTGATTTTGTGATGCACATAATGACTACCGGTACAGTTTGGTGACAGGCTCCTGAATTGTACCAAGGCTCCAGGAGTTTTACCCACTGTGCTTTCTACACAGTGTTAGGGTCAACAGAGCAAAAAAGTCAAATGAAGCCTAAGTATTGTTATGAAAGTTTTGCCTGCAGGGACCCAGCAAAGTCTCAGGGACCCTGGGGTCTGCTGACCACACTTCGAGGACCACAGATCTGGGCTGTAAAATTTTAGTAATTGCACAAACGTCCCAGAATTGCTGTGATACTAAGTGACGTGTAAAGTGCCCGGCACAAAAACTCGAATAGAACAGAGCGCACCTTCAATGCTTGTATCCCATCCAGCCCGGCTGAGAGGGCTCCAACCACACTCCACCACGTTTGCAACATTTCACTGGGGCGTGCACTTCAAGCCCTTCTTTCCTTGCCGGCCTCTTTGCGGCGGGGTTTTGGATGTGGTAAGTTTCCCGTTTTTGACCAGCGCCAGGTGGACCTGCTACAGTTGTGCACAGGTTGTTGCTACGTTTTAGCCAACTGGGCTAGCAGCACTTCGGTCCTTTTACCTATGCATTTTCCAAAAGGCACCTTCCACGCGTGACAGGGCAGACTCACTCCCCTTCGAGCGTCTTTGCATTTACGTAGATGTTTTTTTCGTACTAAGTTTTTTTTTTTTTTTTTTGTAAGCACATTGATTATCCAGAGATTTTCTGACCAGCTTCCCTGCAGCACACCCTGCAGACTAAGTGAACTGATTATGAAGTAAAAACTCTGCTACATACCTATCTGTCAGAAAAACACATAGCCTGTTTCTGCGACTCACAACCCCCAGCGAGCACTGGCACGAGGACGCCACACCGGGAGACCCCTGTACTCCAGGCAGCGGCTGCCCCGATCGGCAGTCCATTCCCAGGGGCCTTAGCGACTGCCCGATTCCCGAACTGCGCATGTGGCTGCGCAGGCGCAGTAGACACGCCGTGACTTCCGGGCACTGCAAACGGTATAAATGCGGATGCGTTGCGCCGTTTCGGTCCTTTATCCAGAAGCTTGAGCGGTGGTGTGTTTCGTCTCGGTGAGTGTCTGGCGTTTCTCTTTAGCCCTGGATCTACTCTTTGTGCTCGGCAAGCATCCTTTCCTGCGAGGAAAGTTTTATGCTTAGAACTCGGGCGCGCGACGAAGCCTGGCCGGTGCGGCCCGCGGCGGCCTGGCGACCGCGACCCTGGGACAGCCGCGGGGCCCGCCGCCCACGCCTGCCTTCTGTCGGTGGAGCAGTTTATTTGGCTGCATCCTGGCGTGCACCCCCTCCGCGGAGTCGGGCCCCAAGTGCGGTTTCTAATCCCATCTCTCGCTCTTGACAACTGCGATTTCCAGCAGCTGGCTCCCGGGTCCGCAGCCACTTCTACGAAGTTTTAGTGGTTTAGCCCCGCGCTCTTGAATTTGGATTTATGGCTGCCGAGCCCGGGTTCTTAACGTCCTGATGTACATGGCTTTGCCATTAGTTTCCGCAGGGCAGTAGTAACCCGTTGAGCTTCTCAGCAGTGTTTCCTGTGGAACAGTCGCCGGGGATTTAATTCTGGTCGCCGATGGTGTGACCGTGGAGGGGTTTTGGAATTTCGCGTGTATGACCAGCGCACTCACCCGCAGAGGAGACGCGTTACACGGCCTGGGCCGTCCAACGTGGACACCCCGGGAGGTCACTCTCCCCGGGCTCTGTCCAGGTGGCACAGGGGAGCACAGGGCTCTGCCCGATGACGTACAGTCCCTTCCCACGCCGTTGGAAAGGAAGCGGGCCTCGAGTCTGCGCCTGCATATTCCTACAGCTTCCCAGAGTCCTGTGGACAATGACTGGGGAGACAAACCATGCAGGAAACAGCTGCCCGGAACATTCGGTCCGAGTAAGACTCCCTCCTATTTGCTTCATTGCATTGATAACTTACTTTGTTTTTGCAGAATTCTTTCAGGATTCCAAACAACTTGTCCAGGGTGAGTAGATCTGCTTTTGAGTTGGTTTTGGCTTACTGTTGGTCCGGTGGGTTTTTTGGGTGGTTTCTTTTTAAAATTCTCCTGGTTTGTGCAAGACAAACTGGTGCGTTTCTAACAGGCCTTCCTTTTCCTTGTGTAGTTGGAGCTGAGAAGGGGTGTTGAAACTGTCCTGAGGGCTTGGGGTATTCGGTTACCTCCAGTTTGCTGCTGATTCCAACGTGGACACCCCGGGAGGTCACTCTCCCCGGGCTCTGTCCAGGTGGCATAGGGGAGCACAGGGCTCTGCCCGATGACGTACAGTCCCTTCCCACGCCGTTGGAGAGGAAGCGGGCCTCGAGTCTGCGCCTGCATATTCCTACAGCTTCCCAGAGTCCTGTGGACAATGACTGGGGAGACAAACCATGCAGGAAACAGTCTCAGCATGCTGAAATTTCACATTGAAATGAGGTGTTTGAGAGTCTGATGCTATGTTTGTTGCTTTTCAGGAGAGAAGATGAGCCACACTTCTGGGCATCAGCTCCTTTATTTAGCAAGAGTTGGTAAAGAATTTATTTTAAAAACACATTTTAAAGATTTTTGGGATTCATGAGATTTGGGTTTTTTTAGAGTGATGTATTTCTGATGTAAAATGTTAACAGTTATAAAAATACATTCATGTATTGTGAATTGAAATAAAGGTGACTTCGGATTTGTGTGGTTCCTTTTATGGGGAAAAATGGTTCTATGAGTGGTGCTGTTTAACCAGTTCTTGCATAATGGGTTCCATGCTTAAATCTTGGGCTGTTCCTTCCCTTGAGTGTTTAGCTTATGTCAGCCATTGTTCGATGGGGATGATGGGAGGTGTGTGGTGTTCCTACAGAATGATTAAAGGCAACTGCCCTGATGGAGGAGGGGGTTTGTGTGGGGTTCAGGTGCTGCTCACTGAATCCTGTTCCCACAGTGTAGCACAGGGGACGGTGGATCAGCTGGATCTGGTGCTGGGGTATTTGGACAGATGAGAGCTCTTGCTTGATGATGTGAGGAGGTTGAGTCACAATGACTCCATTGTCAAGCTGCTGTTCTGACTCCCAGCATTAAAGGATAAGCCCCTGGAGGATGGGGGCCAGAGGGGAGCCATCTAGAAGGTAGGGATGGTGGGATTGCCATGACTCCAGGTCAAAGTGGGTGAATTTTAGTAGTTGGTAGACATAAATACTGGTTATGAGCCGAGAAAGCTTGGGGTCTTGGTTTTAGGGGTTGAAAGGCAGTTCCAAATGGCTACAAAAGCCAGTGTTGAGCTATCAGAGCCAGGAGACCAGGTGCTTGTCTCTTGCAGGCATTTCAGCAGGGAGTTAGAACAGATCTAATATGGCTCATTTGAGTGCCAACTCCCAGGAGATAGTTTTTATTTGAAAGGCACTGGAGAGACAGGCCTTCATCTGCTGGTTCATTCCCCAGTTTGCCACAAATGGCCGGAGCTGTGCTGATCTGGAGCCAGGAGCTTCTGGGTCTCCTATGTGCGTGCAGGGGCCCAAGCATTTGGGCCCCCTGCTGCTCTCCCAGGCCGTAGCTGAGAGCTGCATTGGAAGTGGGATAGCTGGGTCTTGAACCAGCACCCATATAGGATGCTGGTGCTTCAGGCCACAGGGCCAGCCCCTGTGTGTGAATGTGACCTGTATTCCAGTGGGCTAAATTACTGCCCAGGTCAACAGGCAATCAAGCACCTGCACAGAGGAGCAGGTATCCTTGCTCAGGAAGGAGGCGAGCGTAGGGTCTTGGTTTTCTAGGACCAGGGCTGTGGCTGCTTTCTCAGCACACACTTCGACTCAAGTAGGAGTTTTTTCCCCCCAGTGAACAGGATTTGGGGACTCTGGCCCAAATTACCAAGTGACTGCAGTACTGGGCAGCAGGAATATTTGCAGTTCCCATCTACGAACCAGATGCAAGTAAGGCAAAGCTAAGTTTGCAGATGTTTCCTGAAGATGTCAAGTTCTGAGCGTTGTTTCAGGGTAGGCAGGTAAACCGGTTAAACTGCAAGTGTTTGGGTCCAAATGCCAGTTGAAGGGCAAGCATTCTAGTTAAGCCACCACCTGAAACACCTCGGTCAGTGTGTCCTGCCCCCACCCTCCAATCCAGCTTTGCACTTTGGAGGCAGCAGCTAGTTGCATATTCCCCTGCCAGCCATGGGGAGACCTGGTTGGAATTCCAGACTCCTGACAGCCCCAGGTGTTGCAGGTATTAAAGTAGTGAGCCAGCTGATGGAAGATCTCCATGCCTTTCCAAATAAAGGTTTTCTAATTTTGAGTAGATGACTCTCAAAGTTCAAATGCTTTGTTTCATAATGCCTGATATATTTCAAAGATTTGAGAGGCAGATTGAGGGAAGGAGGGAGAGACAGGTCTTCCATCTGCTGGTTTACCCTCCAGATGGCCATAACAGCCAGAACTGGTCTGATTCAAAATCAGCTGGGTTTCCCATGCAGGTGCAGGGGTCCAAGCACTTGGGCCATTTTCTACTGCTTTCCCAGGCCATAGCAGAGAGCTGGATCAGAAGAGGAGCAGCTGGGACTTGAACCAGTGCCCATATGGAATGCTGGTGCCACAGGCAGAGGCTTAGGCTAGTACGCCACAGCGCTGGCCTCATCTTTTTAAAAATTTCATTTTACTTGAAAGTTCTGGGGCCAGCGCTGCAGCGCAGCAGGTTAAAGCCTTGGTCTGCAATGCCGGCATCCCGTCTGAGTGCCGGTTCGAGTCCCCACTGCTCCATTCCAACCCAGCTCTCTGCTATGGCTTGGGAAAGCAGTAGAAGATGGCCCAAGCACTTTGGCCCCTGCACCCGTGTGGGAGACCCGGGGAAAGCTTCTGGCTTTGGATTGGCATAGCTCCAGCTGTTATGGCCCTCTAGGGAATGAACCAGCAGATGGAAGACCGACCTCTATCTCTGCCTCTGCCTCTCTCTAACTCTGCCTTTCAAATAAAACAAACAAACAAACAAACAAACAAAAAAAACTCCCATCCACTTGTTCATTCCCCCCAAATGACTCTAAGGGCCAGAGTTGGGCTGGGCTGAAACCAGGAGCCCAGAATTTCATCTGGGCGGCAGGGACCCAAGTACTTCAGCCATTACTTACTGACTCCCAGGGTGCACGTTAATACGAAGGCAGAGAAGCCAAGACTTGAAACAGGCACAGGATGCAGGCATCCAAAGCAATGACTTAAACTAAACCCTGGACCAAACGTCTGCCCCCTTAGTCTTGTTAATCCCAGCCAATGGAGTTGGCATCTTCAATACTGTTGTTTTCATATGGAGTTCACTTTGTCTTTATAACTTCCATATCTCTACTTTTGGAACATAGGGAATCCATTTAACTTTTAGTGGCCTATTTGCATCCGTCCTGGGTTAGGTTCAATTGATTGGTCTCTCTTTTTTTTTTTTTTTTTGACAGGCAGAGTGGACAGTGAGAGAGAGAGAGACAGAGAGAAAGGTCTTCCTTTTGCTGTTGGTTCACCCTCCAATGGCCGCCGCGGCCAGCGCGCTGTGGCCAGCGCACCGCGCTGATCCGATGGCAGGAGCCAGGAGCCAGGTGCTTTTCCTGGTCTCCCATGGGGTGCAGGGCCCAAGCACCTGGGCCATCCTCCACTGCATTCCCTGGCCACAGCAGAGAGCTGGCCTGGAAGAGGGGCAACCGGGACAGAATCCGGCGCCCCGACCGGGACTAGAACCCGGTGTGCCGGCGCCGCTAGGCGGAGGATTAGCCTAGTGAGCCGCGGCGCCGGCCTGATTGGTCTCTTAATAGTTCACATTCAATAAATGAAATTAAAACAATGTGAAAAAATTAAAAGCTGAGTTCAAAGAAAAGCAGGTGGAGGAGAAATTGAGCCTTCCCCTTTCTGACTATCCAGAATTGAGCTAGCACAGAAGGAAGCCCACTTGTCAGGAAAGCGCAGCTCAGGTGCCGGGGAGGAGTGAGCACGAGGACAGTACCGATCTACAGGAGAAGTGGGAAGTGGTCAGCGTGGGGCGTGTGCAGCCTGGAGCTCCAAGCATAGCTCTGAGAAGCGCTTGTTGAACTGGCCCAAGTTTTTCTAAACAAGGTGACGTCTCAGCCATGATTTAGGCTGAGGATCTGGATGGGATGAAATAGGAGAAAATGAGAGGCAGGAGGGCGGTGCTTCAGACGAGCACCAAGAGAAACATGAAGAGGAGGTGGATCAGAATGAACAGCAAGGTCTGAAACTGCTTTTCAGAGAACGCTGACCTTGGTAGGAGAGGTGAAGGTGGGGAGGGAGTCCAGATTTGAGGGTAGACTCAGTGGGAGGCATGGGTCTTCTGGGTGGAGGTCGGGACCAGCCTGTCAGCTACAAGAAGAGGTCCCCAGTCCTGAACAAGAATTCCAGCCCCCTCCACCACTTGGGCGGTACCCAGGGAACTTGCCTAACTTTGAACCTAGTTTCTCTCATTTTCCCAACTACCAAGAGGTTTTTGTGAAGAACAAGTCAGCTAATGGATGTGGATTTGTTTCTGTACAAGAAACAAAGGGCTTTGAAAAATAGGCACTAATTTTTTTTTTGTAATTACATTAAGCCATGTGAATGAGTAAGATCTTGAAGAAAGCAGAAAGATCAGATATCCCAGGGATAAAATTGGAGACATTGCACAGTGTATCATCCAAAAGAGGTGTGCATGATGGAGGCAGAGGTAAACTTGAAGAGGTAAGAGACGCGTGGCGGGGGGGCAGTGCTTTGGGGTGGGCTCTGAGTTCTGGTGTGGTAGGAGGACTTTTCAGAGTGAAAATCGACGTGACAGGGAGAAAATGTCCCCTTGCAGAGACGGCTGCCCTTCCCTGAGAAGCCTCCTGAGTCAGATGGCCTGAGAGGTCTCCTCAGGGAACACCTTAAATCCACAACAACTGTGTTTCGCTTGGTGCCATTTTTAAGTCTCCAGCTCCCAACTCCATACTCATGCTGTTCTCCTTTCTTACCTGGTCTCCCTCCTCACTCCTCTTGCTCACCCCCCCCCCTCTCTCTCTCTTTTTTTTTTTTTTTTTTTTAATTAAAAGGTAGAGTGGCAGAGAGAGGGAGGGAGACAAAGATCTTCCAGACTCTGGATCGATCCTAAAATACCCACAACAGCCAGGGATGGACTAGGTTGAAGCAGGGGCCCAGAACTCCATCCAGGTCTCCACGCGGGTGACAGGAACCCAAGTGCTTGAGCCATCAGCGGGAAGCGACCCAGGGTGCGGCAGGGTGCGCACCTCTTCAATCTTATCTTCCCTCCCGCCCAAATCCATTCTGTTCTCAAGCACAGATCCTATCATGTGATTCCATGCCCAAATCCCTGCCTTAGGTGGCTTCCTCAGGGCAGAGGCTGTGCTCCTTAGACATAGGGCCCTGCTCCCTCCCGCGGGCTCCCGCAGCTTCCTCTCCCTGCCGGACTGCTTCTCGGAGGATGCCCTCCTAGACTCAAAACCCGTCTTTCAGCCCAGGCGGGTCCAGCGGCCTTGTGCTTCCTGATAGTCTGATTTCTCTTCCTTCTCCACGGAGACCGTATTTCGGGCAGGGAAGATCGGTAGCTTTTTCTCCGCAAAGTCTGCGCCCCAGATTCTCCCAGACAAAGCCGGATACAGGTAGCCTTTCCGGTCGATCCCAAACAGCAGCATCCAGGCCAGGGGCCAGAGCTGGGTCCAAAGCTCCCCGGCCTGGGAGCCGCTTGCACTTCCCGGGGGTGCCGCCAGGGGCCGCCGGCCTCTTTGTTTTTCTCCGGCCCAGGGTCGGGGCCGGAGGCCCGCAGAGCGCATGCTCTGGGGCAGTTTCGCGGCCGGGCCGGCGAGAGCTGGAATTCCTTGTGGTCGACCCGCATCGAGGTAGGTCGTGGGCGACACGGGCGGAGAGTCCGGGCGGAGGGCGGCGCGGCGCGGCGCGGCGGGCGGGCGGCCGCAGCCGAGCACCGCGGGCTCCGCGGCGGGCCGGGTCCGTTGCCCGCGCGCGCCGTGTCGCGCGCCGCCGACCCCACGTGAGGCCGAGCGGTGAGAGCCGCGGCGCGGGCGCGCGTGCCCAGCCCCGCGGGGGCGCCCGGGCTGCGGTCGGGCCCCGCCTCGCTCGAGCGAGGGCCGCGCGGCCCCTCCGCCGCCGCGCCTCTCGCGGCCGCGCCGCGGCTCCCCGCGCGGGCGGGAGATTCAAACGGCCAGAGCGCGACGGGCGGGTGGCGCGGCCGCAGTGCCCTCCCCCCGGGCCCGGGGTGCAAAGACCCGCGCGGGTCCTGGGCGGAGGTCGCGTTCCGCGCCGGGACCAGTGGTTTTGTGCGAGATGAGTTTGGAGAAAGCGGTGTCTGGGACGGGAATGGGGTGGGGGTGGGGGCCCTGCAGGGGGAAAGGGGCTGTTTTGATGGAGCTCCAGGATGCCTGGTGGGGGTCGGCTGCGGGGAAAGGACTCTCCACGCCCACAGGCACCGGGCGGGCGGCTTTGGGCCGGTGGCAGGGGCGTGCCCCGCACTCTGCAGCCGCTCTGTTGGTCAACACTCCCGTGCTCTGTCTACGTCCTCCCGCCCCCTGGGCTGGGACAATAGTGAGCAGGGTGGGTCCCGCGTGGCCTTCACTCAGGTCTGGTCTCCTTAGAGAGGCGACCTGCGGGCCCACAGTTGCGGTCCAGCGTGATCACCGAGGTGTGCCCTTGGAGCCCTGGCCGCGCATTCATTTATCAGATACCAGCTGAACTCCTCCGGCCACGTGTGACTTGAGTGCCTGAAGGAAGTTGAGTATGGAGTGTTCCGGGGACCCTGGAGGGGACCCGTGCCCAGGAGGGTCGGGGATGGCTGTCCAGGTGAGGAGCAGGAACGGGGTTTTGAAGGCACGGCCGTGTTTGGTGCAGACTGGGAGTGGAGGGGTTAGGGTGAACCAGGCAGGAGGTGTAGTGAGTGTCAGGGGCACACAGGTGTTTCAGTGGCTGAGGGAAGGGGTAGCAGGATGAGACGGCAGGATCTTGGGGGCTGAGTTCAAACCTGGAAACGCTGGGTGCAGATGGAGGAGATGCAGAGTAGTCTGAAAAGATGAACCAGGAGTTACACTTCAGCGCCTGTTGCACATTCATCCCCAGAGCAGGAATCCTGCCCTGTTAGTCTTTGTGGCTATTCAGGCTCTTGGCTTCCCAGCTGGGTGCCCTTGAGTGACCTGCCAAGTCCCCCAGAGCCTTCGTTTCCAAACCTGTACAATGGAGGCAAGAGGCACGTGGTGAGGAGTGCTAGTTCCCTGGGACTTCCACAAAACAATGACTCTTAACATCTGATGGAAGCTGTGACCTCTTTTCCAAGCATAGCTCAGGATCCAGGGCACCCGGGTGAGGAGCTCCTGGTGTGACCTGTCCCAGCTCTGTGCCTGGCATTATTAGCTCAGCAAATGTTGACACTCCCCCCTTCCCTACTGGGAAGCCTGAATGCAAAGAGATTGTTCAGGCTGGGGGGAAAGGGGACAGCTGCTGTGGCTGGGAGGGCTTCCTCTCCAGAAAGGAGGCTGGACGGGGTTGCAGGGTCCTAGCAGGAATGGAAAGCTGGGAACCAGCCTGTGTGCCTCCCCGCTTTGTTCCGTGTCCAAAGTGCCTGAGGTGGGGGACAGCTCTGGCCCCAGGTGGCGAGTGGGCAGAGACCTGGGAGTTTGTCCCACCTGTGGATAGCCAAGGACACTTTTCCCTGGGCCTCGTCCTTCCTTATCCGTAACACAGGGCAGGTGTGTGAGCGCTGTGGCAGAGGTCGGCACGCCATAGGAGCCGGAAGACGGAAGCTGGCACTGATTCTGATTATTTGTGGCTGGAAGCTGTGTTGCGGGCGGGAACTGGAACACAGCAACTAATTGCAGACACTCAGGGCTGGGAAGGCACACCCAGAGCAGTCACAGAGCCGTCAAAGAGGACCGGTTTGTACAGGAGAGGATATGCAGGCAGATTACAGCCACAGGTTCCACCTGTCATCTACTTAAAATATTTCCAAACTGGTACTTGCTTGTTTTCTTGAAGAATTATTTATTTGAAAGGCATCGTTACTGAGAGAGAAAGACAGAGAGCAGTGTTTCATCCTCTGGTTCACTCCCCAAATGGCCACAATGGCTGCCACGGCTGGACCGGTTTCGTCCACATCTCCCAAGTGGGATGTGGATCCCATCTTCCACTGATGGGATCTGGACCAGAAGTGGAGCAGCCAGCACGCAAACTGGCACTCATGGCAGTTTATTTTTTATTGTTTGTTTTTTATTTGTTTTATTATTTATTGTTTGTTTATTTGAAAGAGAGATCACCTTCCCACTGGTTCACGCCTCCCAGGGTGCACATCAGAGGAAGCTGGTGTTGGGCACGGAGCCAGGACTGGAGTCCCAGCTCTCTCACGGAGCCAGGACTGGAGTCCCAGCTCTCTGATTCGGGATGCAGGTGCCCCAAGGGGTGTGTTAACTGCTGCGCCAGAGGCCCATCCTGCAGCTCTTGCGGGTGTGCTCGTCCCCTGCCTGCCTCTGCAGCTGCTCTCGGCAGCCATGCGATGACATGAGTCCATTAGAGAGGCCTCTGGGACCCAAGCCAGTGCCAGCCCCACCACAGCAGGGAGTAGTCCAGCCATCAGTGGATCTGCCACCCACCTGGCCCACCCGTTTGGGCTGCCTCCGTGTCTCCTCTCTGATCTCACCATCCTGTTGCTCAGCTGGCTTCTGATCTCTGCTCGGGGGGTATCCTGGGGAAGTTCCAGGCTGCCTCAGCCCCGGCCTGGATCGTGGCCTGTCCTTAGCTGACCTGTTTTTGTTTTAATAATAAGATATACCTGAGTTATTTTTCTAGTTCTCCTTTACTTTTTTGTTTATTTGAAAGGCAGAGTGAAAGAGATCTCCCATTCACAGGTTCACTCCTCAAATGACCGCAAAGGCCTGGAACTCCATCCAGCTCTCCCACGTGGGTGGCAGGGGCCCCAGTACCTGGGCCATCACCCGCTGCTTTCCCAAGGAGCATTAACAGGGAGCTGGATCAAAAGCAGAGCAGCCAGGACTTGAACCAACACTCCAACATGAGATGCCGGGGTCTCAGACAGCAGCTTAAGCCACTGCACGGTGACCGTCGGCCCCTGGCTCTCCTTTATTTTCTGTGTGAATTTAGGCAAATAAATTTACCAGTCTGAGCCTCGGTTCCCTTGATTGTGAAACCAGAATGACTTTGCTGCCTTCTTCAGCTTGTGAGGAGGAATCAAAGGTTTTTGCGCGTGGGAGGTGCAGTGAGTGCCCAGTGCCCACTCCCAGACTCCTGTTTCAGGATGGAGGCTGCTGTGGTGGTCAGGCGTGAACATACGTGCATCCCAGCTTTTCTGGGAGAGAACGATTAGTTTCGGGTGGTGGTGGAGGCGTGGACAGAAGTTCTTCCTCTGGGACCAGAGGAGCAAATGGTGTGGAGATGACAGAGAGCAGTGTGGCCTGGGGGGTCTGGCAAGAGGAGAAGGGAGGCTGTGATGGATGAGGGCCGAGGCCCGAGTGGTGTCAGCGCTCGATCCTGGAGCACCGTGGCACCAGGCGGAGAAACGCGAGGCTTTTCTTCCAGGCAGGGGAACCAGCTGCTCAGGAGTCCAAGCAGGAGAGCAGCTTGTTTCAGGCTTGAGCTTCAGAAAGCTCGTGGATGGGGACGGGCAGTGGTGCGGTGCTTGAAATGCCACTTGAAACGCTTGCATCCTGTATCGGATGCCTGGGATCGAGTCCCAGCTACTCCGCTTCTGATGCTGCTTCCTGCAGATGCACACTCTGGGATGCAGCAGATGACGGTGACTCAAGTACTCGAGTCCCTGTCACCCACATCTTCATCTGGCCCAGCCCTGCCTGTTGTGGGCATTTGAGTAGTGAACCAGCGGATGGAACAGCTCTCATTTGCTTTTCAAATAAATATAAATGAATACAAATTTATTTTAAAAGTCTCTTAAAAAAAAATAAAACAACCTAGGGGCCACATGTTGCTGCTGTGGGTGGCAGAGGCCAAAGTCCTTGTGCCATCTTGCACTGCCTTCCCAGGCACATTTGCTGGGAAGTGGATCAGAAGCAGGGCTGCTGGGATTCGAACTCCTGTTCCAATGTATGGGATGCCGGCCCCTGCTCATTGTGGCCAGTTTGCAGTGAGATGCCTCTGATTGCAGGCCAAACACAGGTGTCTAAGGAGGGGCTGGTTCAGATGCAGCCCCCAGCACAGGTCTTGTTTTAGTGCTGCATGACACCAGCCATCTCCTTTAGCCCTTGTTTTTCCCCCACTGCATTCCAGGCCTTGCTCGTAGATCAGCCCTGCTTTCACACCCTTGAGCTAGCACAGTTCTGTCTCTTGCTTTGCTCACATGACTTCTGGTGAGTACTTTCCCAATCTACTTCAGTCTGCCTCCTGGGCACAGCCAACTGCTGCAGGTCGTCCTGATGATCCGAGAGGAGACTCGCCTTGGGGAACAGGTGTCCACCGTAAAAGGAGTCTCGGTTCTATCCCGTCAACTTTGCCTGCTTATCATTCCTTCTTGGATGGCTCCTTTGCACTTCAGATTTAACGCAAATGCCTGGTAAAATGGAGCTCTAGACTCTGCCTCAGTCTGGCCCACAGAGCTCTCCATCTCACTGAATGGAAGTCTGCCCCCGCCTAGTCATTTAGGCCTCAGCCTGGATGCTTGGCCACACTCAGGAGGGTCCTAGGGAGGCTCTGGGTCTCCTAGGATGAACAAGTCATTTTTTTTTTAATTTAATTTTAATTTTTACGAATTTTTGAGAGAGAGAAGGGGAGCAAATAGCTGCACTCCACTGGTTCACTCCTCACATGTCTGAAAGGGCTACAGTAAGCCAAAGTCAGAGCCAGGAGCTGGGAAGTAAGTGTGAGGCTCCCAAGCTGGGTGACAGGAACCTCATTACTTATCACCCACCACAGCCTCCCAGGGGTCTGCGTTAGCAGGAGAGCTGGCAGTGGGAGCAGAGCTGGATGTCTAACCTGAGTACTGCAGTGTGGAGTGCAAGCTTCCTAAACCAGTGCCTGAATCGCTAGGCTGAACAACACCTGTTTCAGGACGAACAAATCATTCTTTTTTTTTTTTTTTTTTTTTTTTTTTTTTTTTTTTTTTTTTTTTGACAGGCAGAGTGGACAGTGAGAGAGAGAGACAGAGAGAAAGGTTTTCCTTTGCCGTTGGTTCACCCTCCAATGGCCGCCGCGGCCGGCACGCTGCGGCCGGCGCACCGCGCTGATCCGATGGCAGGAGCCAGGAGCCAGGTGCTTTTCCTGGTCTCCCATGGGGTGCAGGGCCCAAGCACCTGGGCCATCCTCCACTGCACTCCCTGGCCACAGCAGAGGGCTGGCCTGGAAGAGGGGCAACCGGGACAGAATCCGGCGCCCCGACCGGGACTAGAACCCGGTGTGCCGGCACCGCTAGGCGGAGGATTAGCCTAGTGAGCCGCGGCGCCGGCCAGGACGAACAAATCATTCTTATTTCTCCTCCCTCGTGCCTCAGTCGAATCCACCAGCAAGCAAGATCTGTCTCCTAGGTCGATCTGTTTTGTCTCCTTTTCTCCGATTCCGGACAGATCAGCTCGCTGCCATCTCTCTTGTTTGCCTGGTATCGACTCCATTCCGTTTCCTTACAGGAGACTGAACAACCTTTTAAAAATGCAAATCCAAAATGAAGATATTCTACCCAAAAACAGTTCTCATTTTCCCGCTGAGGGCCTCGCATGATCCAGCCCCAGTGGCCTCGCCAGGTGTCCGAACAGACTGCCCTGTCCACTGAAACACTTTCCTCCTGGCCTTTCAGGCTGCCTGCCTTAGTGTCACCTCCCCGACCATTGTCCTTCCCGGTCTCTAGTTACTGTGTCTTGTTGCATTTTTACTGTGGCAGAATGCATGTAACAACATCTTTAACCATGTTTTATACAGTTGTGTGGCAAGGAGTGCATTCCCATTCGCATTGTTCTGCAAGCCCAGCTTACTCTCTGTTGTAACATCTTGCTGCTCGGCCACAGGGCACCACCTGTGATCATTTTGTTTCTTTTTCTTTCCTATTGGAGGTAAGCGCCATGAGCAGGGAGAGGGGTAGTCTTCTTTTTTTTTTTTTTTTTTTTTTTTTTTTTTTTTTTTTTTGACAGAGTGGACAGTGAGAGAGACAGAGACAGAGAGAAAGGTCTTCCTTTTGCTGTTGGTTCACCCTCCAATGGCCGCCGCGACCGGCGCACCACGCTGATTCGAAGCCAGGAGCCAGGTGCTTCTCCTGGTCTCCCATGCGGGTGCAGGGCCCAAGTACTTGGGCCATCCTCCACTGCCTTCCCGGGGCCCTCTTCCTGGACTGGAAGAGGAGCAACCGGGACAGAATCCGGTGAGGGGTAGTCTTCTTTTCCTGTCTCCACCTTTGGCCCAGAGCCCCGCAGTGGTAACGTGCACTCAGTGAATATTCATGGGACGAATGAGTACATGCTGCCCCACGTTGGTACGTGCTGTGCGCTTGGCACTGCACAGCTCCTTGCGAACGTTTCATTCAGCCTTAATGACAACCCCAACAACCAGTCGTTGCATCTCCGTTTACCGAGGAGATACGCACAGCCCCGAGGTTAGCCACTGCCAGCCATGGTCACAAGAGCAGGAGCGAGCAAGTCACAGCCCTGGGAGATGAGTCTGCTTCCCTCCAGGCCCAGAGAGCATGCATTTTCAGTGTGGGAAGAGGAATCCTAAAGAGGTTGGAGAGGAGGAGCCCCGCTCCGAGAGCCATGCCAGTTGATAGAGTGCAGAACTGCCACCTCCTCAAAGTCGCAGCTGCCCCAGGCACAGCCTGCACAGGCCTGGCAGCATTCTGGGCTCTTGGCAACTTGTGCCCCAGGATAAGCAGCAGAAAAGTGCTCTTGTTCAGACAGCGTGGAGTGGACAGCTAGACAGACTGAGGCTCTGGAAGGAAGGGATGGGGGGTGGGGTGCTGGTTAGGCTCACAGCTGGGACTGGTGGAGTTCTTCCATTTGTAGGCTTGGGCAGAGTCTCCATCCTCCGTCTATAAAATAGAAGAGAGATGGGTTAGCTTAGATCGCTGGTTCCTAAGCAGGGCCAGGCCCAAGTAGTACCTGGGCAGGCCCTAGATGCTAAGATGACATCAACAGTAAAGTACTACAATATTCACTCATTTAATCCTCCACATCACTTAAAAATTATAGGTGCCAGTGTTATCCCCATTTTACTGGGGAGGAAAGTGAATAATGGAAAGATTAGATAGCTGTCCCAGATCAAACAGCAAGGAAGGGGTGGAGTCCAGATTCTGGCTCCAGAGGCCCCTTTCTTAGCACACATGCTGAGTGCCTCTTGCGCCCTGCCCCAACCACCCAGGAGGTTCACAGTCCAGAGTTCAGGAGCCCTGGGCTTGGACAACTGAAGACTAGGACTCAGCAAAGATTGCCTTCCAGAATGCCATGTGTGGAGGTAAAACACTCTGTCCAACTGGGGCTGGATTGGAATTGAGAGAGCTGTTCCCACAGCCTGGAGAAGACGCTAAGTCCCTGGGAAGGTGGGCAGCAGCTACAGGAGGGGAAGGCAGGTCTGGCGGCTTTCAGCTGCCCCAGATCATCCTGGGTCCAACCTACCTTCCCACCCATGGGTGATTCCCTTTCCCCACTTTCTCACACCAACTGTTTTTACAGCAGTGTGGGTGTATATATAGTAAAAAAACAAAAACAAAAACAAAACACGTTTATTTATTTGAAAGGCAGAATGGCCCAGAGAGGGGAGGAGAGAGAGGATCTTCCATCAGCGGGTTCACTTAAATGTCCACTGAAACCAGGAGCCAGGAACTCCACTGGGGTCTCTCACATAGGTGGCAGGAACTCAAGTAC
The DNA here is from genome assembly GCF_051225735.1 of Oryctolagus cuniculus. Classification (NCBI taxonomy): domain Eukaryota; kingdom Metazoa; phylum Chordata; class Mammalia; order Lagomorpha; family Leporidae; genus Oryctolagus; species Oryctolagus cuniculus. The sequence continues at coordinate 143,927,597 of NC_142873.1, read as the reverse complement.
TTGGGCCATCATTGGCTACCTCCCAGCCATGTGAGTAAAAAGCTGGATCAGAAATGAAGAGTTGGGGCTGATACTGTGTCTCAGCAAGTTAAGCTTCCCCTTTTGGTGCCAGCATTTGAGCATTGGTTTGGGTCTCAGCTGCTCCACTTCCAATCCAGCTCCCTGCTACTGCGTCTGGGAAAAGCAGCACAGGATGGCCCACGTGCTTGAGCCCCTGCCACCCATATGGGAGACCCGATTTGAATTTCAGACTCCTGGCTTTGGCCTGGCCATTGGGGCCATTTGGGAGGAGAACCAACAGATGAAAGGTCTCCGTTTCTCCTTCTGTCAATCTACCTTACAAATAAATACATAAAAAGGATAAGGGGATGGCACTGTGGCACAGCAAGTTAAGCTGCTGCTTGCAACGACACCAGCATCCCATATCAGAGTGCCAGTTTGAGTCCTAGCTGCTCTACTTCTGATCCAGCGCCCTCTTTAAGCACCTGAGAAAGCAACACAAGATGGCCCAAGTATTTAAGCCCCTGCCACCCACTTGGGAGACCAGGAGGGCATTCCAGGCTCCTGGTTTCAGCCTGGACCAGCCCCAACTATTGCAGCCACTGGAGAAGTTAACCAGTGAGTGGAGGACCAATCTCGCCTTCTCCCTTCCTCCCCTCCCATCACTCTGCCTTTTGAATAACATAAATCTTTAAAAAAGAAGAGATGGGGCCAGCGTTGTCTAGCAGCTAAAGCCACTGCCTGTAATGCCAGCACTGGACACTGGTTCATGTCCTGACTGCTCCACTTCCAATCCAGCTCCCTGCTAATGGCCTGGGAAAGCTGCAGAAGAAGGCCCAAGTATTTGGGCCCCAGCTACCCACATGGGAGACCCAGATGAAGCTCTTGGCTCCTTGTAGCCATCTAGGGAGTGAACCAGCAGCTAGATGTAAGCTCTCTGTCTCTCTGTCTCTCTCTGACTGAGATTGGAACTGACGCGCTGATGTGCAATGTAGGCATCCCCAGCAACAGCTTAACCTGCTGCACTACAGTGCCTACCCCTATATTTGGTTAGTTTGCTTGGTTTAAGATTGATTGATTTATTTTGAAAGGCAGAAAGACAACTCTGTCTGTTGGTTCTCCCCACATGGCTGCAACAGTGGGGCTGGGCTAGGCCAAAACTGGGATTCCAGAACTCTAACCTGGCACTCCCACATAGGTGACAGGGGCCCAAGTACTTGGGCCATCATCTGCTGCTTACCAGGTACATCAGCAAGGAGCTGGACCAAAACCAGAGCAGCCAGGACTCCAACCAATATGGGCTGCTGGCATCCCAAGGGGAGGCTTAACCTGCTGTTCCACAGTGCCCACCCCAGCGTAATTGTTATCTCTTGTTGAACCATTAAGGAAAACCAGGTTCCTCCCAGGAGTGGCATTTGTGGACCAAAGAGCACAGATGGTCTAATTTGGCTTCATTTAATAAAAATAGCTGTTTTTTCTTTTAGTCTGATTATAACAATTCATCACCAAAAGCTAACTAGTGGGTTATCTCATTTATGGGAGAAATTATGAGGAGGGTTCACTTAATATTTTATTTTTCATTATGAAAATTTTTTACAACACAAAGAAAAAAAGTAAAAATTGTCCATAATCCTCATCTTCCATTGTCAATGCTGGATATGGTTTCTTTCGCACTTTTTTGTATCCACACATATTTTAATGAATGTGTGCATTTTTGTGTGTGTGTATGCATTTTTTTAGGCTGTGGTTCTGTGTGTTCTTGGGAGAAACTTTGAGAAGCGGAATCCCCACACTTTTAGGGAGGTTTTGGTAAATACTGCCTAACCAGTATGGGAAGTGTTTGCCATTTCTGACATGGAGTATTTGGCTGGGATTTTCAGGACAGGAAGATGCCGCCCAAGCGCATAGCTAAAAGGAGGTCGCCCCCAGAAGATGCCATCCCCAAAAGCAAGAAGGTGAAGGGTAAGTTGGCCTTGGCCTCTTTCCAGCTGTGGGTGGCCTCTTGGAGTCATGAGGGTCTAGGACTGGACTCCTTCCTCCCTGACTCCTGTAGCCAAGGGGCTTGGGTGTCCAGGGACCCCACTGAGCTGGAGGGCCTCCCGTAGTTCTTGGAATCCCACCTCAAGGAGATCTTATGCAAAAGAGCCAGACACTTGACTAGAAGCACTGGGGCAGGGCTAGCACAGGCAGTGAGGTGTTATGGTTAGGACCATTGACTTTGAGACGTGGTTCAAGTCCTGGCTTTCCCACTTTCTAGCTGTGCCACTGTGGAAAAGTCACTTAGCTTCACTGAGTGTGGTTTACCTGCTTTCTGAAACGGAGGCTGAAAAGCACCAACCTCCCTGGGCTGTTCTGAGGACGAAGCACCATAATGCCCTGGCAGCGTGTGAGGGAGGCGTCAGTGATTTCCTGTCTCCTGGGATCCTCAGCAGGACGGGGAGGAGAGAAAGCCACCCCCGGTCTGGGAGGGAGGAGTGTGGGCCCACGCTCAGACTGCTCAGACCGTGTCTGTCTTTTGCAGACGTCCGTAACCAGGCGGTGAGAGCTGCTCCCTCCCGCCACGTTCCCGGCGCCCACTCCTGCCGAGGTGCCTGCGGCCCCAGCCCTCCTGACCAGAAAATCCGACCAGGTGGCTTCCCGCCCAGTGTACCTCCGCGTGGCTGCGCTGGCTGCTGTGGCCACGCCCCTGGAGGAGGGGCTGGGCGCCATTGGCTGCCCGGGGCTGCGGGCGGCTTCCATTGGCCAGCAGAGGGCCCTGTGCTGCCCACTGGTTGGCACGTTCCATCTCTCTTGCCCCCAGCCCTGCCGCCAGTTTTCTTTGTAAATGTGTCCGGGAATTGGAAGGCAGAGCCGGGGAGAGAGGAGGGCCGGGATAGAGGCTGGAGTCTGTGGTCTGAGCCGCAGTCTCCTTGGTTTTCAGTTCAGACCCTGGCAGTTAGCTTTATGACCCCGGGAAGCTGGCTGACCCTCTTCGAAGCCCTATTCCCTTTCCTACAGAACAAGACCTTACACATGGAGCCTGCGGAGTAATTCCAGGGACTGCCAAGCAACTTAGCATTGGTAGAGTAAGCGGTCACTGGAGGGTAGACTTGGCACCGTGGCTTCTGACCAATACCGCTGAACGGGGAAGTGTTGGGCTGGCCTCTTCCCCTCCCCACCCACCGCTCCCAGGATTGTCACCTGGTTGGCGCCTCCTCTCTCCCTCCCTTCCTCCCACACATTAATAACGCCCTCAATTTCCTATGGGTTTTTTAAGATTTTATTTTATTTGAATGGCAGAGAGCAACAGAGAAGGAGGAAGAAACAGAGAAAAAGAGATATTCCATCCTCTGGTTCACTCCCCAGTGGCCCCAGTGGCCGGGGGCTGGGCCAAGCTAAAGCCAGGAACTCTGACTGGGTCTCCCACAAGGGTGGCAGTGGCCCAAAGGACTTGGCCCATCTTCCACTGCCTTCCCAGGTACATTAGCAGGAAGCTGGATCGGGAGCAGAACAGCCGGGACTTGAACCAGCACTTTGATATGGGAGCTGGAGATGTAAGCAGTGGTGGCTTAACCCACTCTGCCACAACCCAGGCCCCTCTTGCGGTTTTGTTCTTTGTTTTACTTCTACTTATTTGAGAGACAGAGGGAGACAGGCAGAGAACCTCCATCCACTAGTTTACTCCTAAAATAACAACAGCTGCAGCTAGGCCAAGGTAATGTCAGGAACCGGAAACTCAACCCAGATCTCCCATGTGGGTGGCAGGGACCCAGGTACTTGAGCCATCACCTGCTGCTTCGCAGGGTGCAGAGCCAGGCCTCTAATGCAGGCACAACAATATGAGATGCAGGTGTCCTGAGCAGCATCTTCACTCTTAGGAGAACCCCTTCTCCTTGCTCAGTTGTTGCTGTTCTTGTTGTTAAAAGATTTTATTTTATTTGAAAGAGGGACAGAGAGAAAGAGATCTTCAGGGGACAGCACTGTGGCATAATGGGCTAAGTCTCCTTATGTGGCAATAGCATCCCATATGGACATCAGTTCTATTCCCAGCTGCTCCTCTTCAATCCGGCTCCCTCCCTGCTAATGTGCCTGGGAAAGCAGTGGAAGATGGCCCAACTGCTTGGGCCCCTGCACCCCTGTGGGAGACACAGAAGAAGCTCCTAGCTTCTGGCTTCAGATTAGCCCAGCTCCGACTGTTGTGGCCATTTGGGGAATGAAACAGCGGATGGAAGACCTTTCTCTCTGTCTCTCACACTCTGTCTGTAACTCAGCCTCTCAAATAAATAAATAAAATCTTAAAAAAAAAAAAAAAATAAGAGAGAGAGACAGATCTTCATCCACTGGTTCACTCCCCAAGTGGCCACAACAGGCAGAGCTAGACCAGGCCAAAGCCAAGAGTCAGAAACTCTATCCAGGGCACCTACATGGGTGTCAGGAACCCAAGTACTTGGGCCATCATCCACTGTCTCCTGGGCACACCAGCAGAAGCTGGGTGGGAAGTGCAGAGGAGCCAGGATTCAAATCAGGCACTCCCAACATGGGGTTGGGGTGTCCCCAGCATCAGCCCAACCTGCTGCATACAGCACAATGCCTGCCTCCTACCAACTTGTTTTATTTTATTTATTTAAATTTTTATTTTATTTTATTTTATTTTATTTTATTTGAAGGGCAGAGTTAGAGAGATCTTACATCTGCTGGTTCATTCCCCAAATGGCCACAATGGCCATGACTGGGCCATGCCAAAGTCAGGAACCAGGAGTTTCAGCCAGGTCTCCCACACCGTTGCAGGGGCCTTGGACTTGGGCCATCTTCTGCTGCTTTCCCAGGTCCACTAGTAGGAAGCTGGAGCAGAGTGGAATAGCTGGGACTCCAGCCAGTGCCCGTATTGGCATACTAGTGGCACAGGCAGCAGCTTAACCTGCTATATCGCAACACTGGCCCCTTGTTCAGTTTTGTTTTGTTTTAAGCTTTATTTGTTTGACAGTCAGAGTTGCAGAGAGAAAAGGGGACAGAGAGATTGTCCATCTGCTGGTTCACTCCCCAGATTACCACAACAGCCATGGCTGGACCAGGCCGAAGTTAGAACCCCGGAGCTTCATCCGGGTTTCCCACATGTGTGGCGGGGGCCCAAACACTGGGACCATCTTCCACTGCTTTTCCTAGGCCATTAGCAGGGAGAAGGATTGGAAGTGGAGCAGCCAGGACTCAAACCAGCTCCCATATGGGATGCCAGCATCACAGGCAGTAGCTTTACCTACTACACCACGGTCTGCCCCTCCTTGTTCAGTTTTTAATCTTCACAAAACACAAAAACCCTACAAGACGGTACTGTGTTAACCCTTCCACAGACGGGGGCATGTAGACTCGGGACAGTCACGCTGACGGTCTGTGGCAGAGCAGAGGCTTGAGCCCAGGTCTGCATGGTATCAGAGCCCGTGAGGCAACCTCTCCTGCCTGCCGTCATCCTACACACTCAGGACCTGTCTTCTTCACCCCTCAGTCTCACACAGGTCCCACAGCACAGAACCAGGCTTGGTGCTGACACTGGGCCAAGGCGACGTGGGCCAGCTGGGGCTGGGTGAGAATGTGATGGAAAGAAAGAAGCCAGCCCTGGTGCCCATTCCAGAGGAAGTTGTGCAGGCCGAGGCCGGTGGCATGCATACTGTGTGTCTAAGCAAGAGTGGCCAGGTAGGTGTGGGGCTGGCCAGGTAGGTGGGGCAGAGCCTGAGGCTTGCGGGCGTGGGGCAGGACCTTTGAGCCACACGTTTCCCTGTGGAAGTGGAGCTGGGGAGCCAAGCAAGGAGGGCAGTAGACTGCGAGGCCAGACCTTGCAGTAACGGGGACGTGCTGGGCACAGGTCTACTCCTTCGGCTGCAACGACGAGGGTGCCCTGGGAAGGGACACATCAGCGGAGGGGTCAGAGATGGTCCCCGGGAAAGTGGAACTGCAAGAGAAGGTGGTACAGGTGTCAGCAGGAGACAGTCACACAGCAGCCCTCACCGAGGATGGCCGTGTCTTCCTGTGGGGCTCTTTCCGGGTAAGGCTGGCTGTGCCAGATTGCACGGGGCCCGGCTGGCAGAGGCAGGCATGACTGGCCGCTAAGTGCTGTGTCCTTCCCGCCAGGACAACAACGGTATGATTGGGCTGCTGGAGCCCATGAAGAAGAGCTTGGTGCCCGTGCAGGTGCAGCTGGACGTGCCCGTGGTGAAGGTGGCCTCAGGTGAGCTTGGGGTAGGCCCCTCACTCGGCAGGAGTGAAAGAACCTTGTCTGGGCCTGGCTCAGCCTTGGACCTGACAAGCGAGCCCTGCATCCCCTGCCTTCCTCTCGGCCTTAGGAAATGACCACTTGGTGATGCTGACAACTGACGGCGACCTCTATACCTTGGGCTGCGGGGAGCAAGGCCAGCTGGGTCGTGTACCTGAGTTATTTGCCAACCGTGGTGGCCGGCAGGGCCTGGGTAAGTGTCTTAAAGGTAACAGGGCAATTTGGCAAGCCAGGGAAGGCCAAAGGCAGAAGGGGCACTGTGTTCAGCTTATGTCAGACAGACTCGCAGTGTTGCCCTGGTCTTGCCACCCACTGGCTGTGTGACCCTGAATGTAGTTTCCTTATCTCTAAACGTACCTACGTCTCAGCTGACGTCACTGGGTTGTTGTGCAGGTAAATGAGTTAACTGGAAGAATGTCTGGCGTATGGTAAGTTCCATGTAAGTGTTACCTCTGATGACTGTGGGAATTGGAGCAAGGCACTGGCGCGCTCTCAGCCTTTTTCCTCTCCTGTAAAATACGGGTAAGAGCTCCTAGTTAGCGTCTCTCCAAGGGCTTTTGTCATTTAGGGAAAACAGGTTCACAGAGAGGCCCCATGTCTGTCACTGACTCTGGCTTCCTGTCTGCCTGCAGAACGACTCCTGGTCCCCAGGTGTGTGCTGCTGAAATCCAGGGGCAGCCGGGGCCACGTGAGATTCCAGGATGCCTTCTGTGGTGCCTATTTCACTTTTGCCATCTCTCGAGAGGGCCATGTGTATGGCTTCGGCCTCTCCAACTACCATCAGCTTGGTGAGTCCCAAGCCTGGCCTCAGGGATGACCCCAGTGACCAGGGCCCCAATCCTGACTCCACTGCTCATTAACTGTGCACTCATGGGGTTCCCTGACCTCTCAGAGCCACAGCTCTGTCACCTGTGGAGTGAGAATGTCCAGTCCTACGGGTGGAGGGCCTCGCTGTGGGAGGGGATTGGGGAGGACAGCTTCACCCCGACAGCTCTCTGGGCCTTTCCCCAGGAACCCCAGGCACGGAGTCCTGCTTCGTACCCCAGAACCTGACATCGTTCAAGAACTCCACCAAGTCCTGGGTGGGCTTCTCTGGCGGCCAGCACCATACAGTCTGCATGGATTCAGAGGGTAGGCCCCCAGAGCCCTCTAGGTTGGAGGTGCATGTTTCCTGGGCTCCGGTCTCGCCACACTCCTGTGGTCCTTGGAATCTGGGTCTGTTCCATGGGTTGAGCCACACGTGGGTCTGTGAAGCCACCCCCTACCCCCAGCGTCCTGGTGTCCTAGGTGTGAGTGCTATGGGGGCCCCATGTGGAGGTTCCCCCAGGCCCCCTCCCAAACAAGGAAGAGATTGCAGACATCTTGACCACCTGGGGGCAGGGAGAGGCTCCCATGGTCACAGGCGCTCACGGGGCCCACTGCCAGTTTTGCCTGGAGCATGCCCTTTGCCACTGCTCATTTGTCTCCCTCCTCCCCTAGGAAAAGCATACAGCCTGGGCCGGGCTGAGTACGGGCGGCTGGGCCTTGGGGAAGGTGCCGAAGAGAAGAGCATACCCACCCTCATCTCCAAGCTGCCTGCTGTCACCTCCGTGGCGTGTGGGGCCTCTGTGGGGTATGCCGTGACCAAGGACGGTGAGTGGGGCTGCCCACACTCGGGCTGGTGGGGGCCCGAGCATGGTGATTTTAAGTGCACTTCCCAGCGGGCTGGGCTGTCCATCCTCAGGTGGAGCAGGGGGCGGAGAGCAGGGCTGGCAACAGCACTGCTTGGCTGCTAGTTCTCGGGTGTTGTGGCTTTGATGAATGTAAAGTGAGTAAAGGAATCATTGTAGTACAGGTGATTTGTCCCTCAGAGGGGGAAAAACAGCAAAGGCGGAGATATCTCTGAAGGCCAGAGAGGCGAGGGGCGCCTAGAGCCAGGCTGCAGACTCCTAACCCAGGCCCTGTGTTACTCTACATGCCGGTGACCCCTCATGGACCGCCTAGATTGTGCCAGCTTCCCAGAGACTCGTACTCGGTGTCTTAGGAAAAAGGAGGCTTAGTAGTCAAAGGGGCTGGCAGGCCCAGCAGCAGAGATGGTGCAAGTGACCCCACAGCCTGAGAGGAAGAAGACCCTGAGGAGGAGGGGCTTGCACTGCTCCTCGACCGGACCAGTCCTTTAGGGAGCAAAGGGTGGCGCAAAACCCCAGAGGGCAGCTGGGGCTGCGGGGCTGTGAGTGCCACGCCTGGGGAGTGCCTAGCAGGGAGAGGCCTTGGGCACTATAGACGGATGGTGGTCTGTGGTTTACTAGATTATTTTGGTCTGTCTCCTGGGCTCCTCCCAGTCCCCCTGGACTCCTCGAGGCTGTGACCTTGCCCCACCGCGATGGTCATGGCCAGGTTTTACCTGATCTGAGGCTTCTCAGGCTATGGAAAGCTGGGGCCAGGGATCCTGGAGACAGCTGCCTGCCTTTCTTTCCCTTGCAGGTCGTGCCTTTGCCTGGGGCATGGGCACCAGCTACCAGCTGGGCACAGGGCAAGATGAGGACGCCTGGAGCCCCGTGGAGATGACGGGAAAGCAACTGGAGAACCGTGTGGTCTTGTCTGTGTCCAGTGGGGGCCAGCACACAGTCTTGTTAGTCAAGGACAAGGAGCAGAGCTGATGAAGCCTCTGTGGGCCTTGCCTGGCCCCTCGCCCACCCTCGTGCAACAGGGAAGCAGTGACAACCACAGATTCCAGCAGGCCTCTCCCCAACCCTGAGCACTCTGTTATCTCCTGCCTTTTTCCCATCATCAGCAGAACAGAATTCTTTTCCTCTTTTTCTTCCTCCTTTCTGGAATCATCCTGGGACCTGCAGGATGAAGGGGAGGATGGATGGTGGAGTTCTGGACAGAAGGAACATTGCTCACCCCAGAGCTGTGTGGTCACACTTTGCCCCTACTTCCCTACCTCCCATGGTCCTGGCTGGCTCTGGCTTTGCCTAACAAAAAAACCAAAACTCCCTCCCTTGGGCGTTTGGAGCCATCCTCCAGTCATGTGCCGCTCTTCCTAAGCCCAGTAGTCCACAGGCAGACAAATGGTTCAGTTACCCGACCCAGCTGTCATGGCCCGTGCCTCAGGGAATCCAGAGAAGGGACAGGCTGCACAGCTGTGGGCAGCCCCAAGCCAAATACTTGGCTCTAAACAGGTGTCCATGGGACAGAAAGGATGACAGTTCTCCACTTGACCAAGAAACAAGCCGACTAGGGGTTCTCCCAGAAGCACAAAGCCTACCCTGGCCCCTCAGGCACTGCCTGGGTATCCCACCCATCCACTGGGCCTCATCTGCAGCCAAGGACCGAATCCCAGAAGAGAAGGCGGGCAGGGGACGGGGGAAGAGGGTAGCGGGTATGGAGGATTTTATGAACAAACAGCAATAATACTGAGCAGGGAGGGAGGCAGAGAGGGTCGGAGAGGGGCAGAGGCTGGTCCCCAAGAAGAATGAGCAGCAACTTGTACAGCGGCTGAGAAAAGAGTTTTGATTTTTTTAAATTATAAAATATTTTGGAGGGGAGAGTGAAATCTTTTAACACTTTGAATAAATTTAGAGTTTTGTAAGACTGGCCGCTTGTTTTCTACATACTCTCTGCCTTGCCAGGGGAGCGCCAGGCCTGTGGACCTGGTGTCGGGGCCACAACCCAAGTGATGTCCCTGTTGCCTGCCAGCCAGCCAGTGTCTGTAATCCAAAAGGGAGGAAAGAGTTGAGTTGTGCTCGGAATCTGTGGATTTTTTAATAATGATTCTGCACAGCGCAAGAGAAGTGGGAAGGAAACATTAATATCCTAACGCCAAGCCAAGATTTTTGAGTACAGTACAGGTGAGGAAGGCCTGCTGAGCTGCTTGTGGTGTTCTTGAAGAGCTGGTGTGTTTGTTTAAACATGATCATCTGCACAGTAACAACTTTGGGATGTTAATGTAGTTTCACATTTGAACAACCAAATCACTCACACAGCTGACCTGTCCGGTACAGCCATCACTAGCTACGTGTGGCTCTTTACATTTTAATCAGTTTAACGTAAGTTCTCTCAGTTGTAGAAACTGTACTTTGAGTACTTAGTCATCACATGTGGCTAATTATGCCATGGGCTTGGACCAAGCCAAAATAGAATATCATGGGGCTGGCATTGTGGGAAAGCAGTGCAGGGTGGCCAACGTGCCTGGACCCCTACCACCACCAGGGAGACCCAGTTGGAGTTCATAGCTGCTGACTTGAGCCTGGTCCAGCCCTGGCTGTTGGAGTCATCTGGGGCGTGAACCAGTGAATGGAAGAAGTGTCTCCCTCTCTGTCTTGGCTTTTCAAATCTTTAAAACAAAAATTTCCATTTTTGAAAAAGTTGCAGTGGACATTGCATGGGCTCCAGAAATTCATGGGAAATTCATATTACCAGCTCTGTGTGTGTGTGTGTGTGTGTGGATTCATTATTTCTGGGCCATCGTGCACTGCTTTCTTCAGGCCTACCACCAGGGAGCTGTCAGAAGTGGAGCAGGGGCTGGCGCTGTGGCGTAGCGGGTAAAGCCACTGCCTGCAGTGCCAACATCCCATTTGGGCGCCGGTTCGTGTCCTGGCTACTCCATTTCCTATCCAGCTCTTTTCTATGGCCTGGGAAGGCAGTGGAAGATGGCCCCCTGCACCCACCTGGGAGACCTGGAAGAAACCCCTGGCTCCTGGCTTCAGATTGGTGCATCTCTGCCCATTGTGGACAACTGGGGAGTGAACCAGCGGATGGAAGAACATTGTCTCTGCCTCTGCCTCTGTGTAACTCTTGACTTTTAAGTAAAATAAATCAATCTTAAAAAAAAAAAAAAAAAAAAAAAACACTGGAACTGCTGGAACCTGCACCAGCTCCCGCATGTAATGGTGGCAGTGTCGCAGGCAGCAACTTAATATGCTTCACAATGCTGGCTCCACCAGCTATATTTTTGCACAGAAATAAATTTTTACTTATTTTTTCTTAAGATATATTTGTTTATTTGGAAGGCAGAGTTACAGAGAGGCAGAGGAAGAGCTTCCATCTGCTGATTCATTCCACAAATGGTCACAACAGCTGGAGCTGTGCTGATCAGGAGCCAGGAGATTCTTCCAGGTCTCCCACGTGGGTGCAGGGGCCCTAGGACTGGGCCATCTGCTACTGCTTTCCCAGGCCATAGCAAAGAGCTGGATCGGAAGTGGAGTAGCCGGGACTTCAGCTAGTGCCTATGGGGGATGCCAGCATTGCAGGCAGTGGCTTAACCTGTTAGACCACAATGCTGGCCCCATTCCATATCCTTTTTTCTTTTTTTTTTTTTTTAACTTATTTTTTTACTTATTTTTCTTTAAAGCTTTATTTATTTATTTGAAAGTTAGAGTTACACAGAGAAAGAAGGAGAGGGAGAGAGGTCTTCCATCCTCTGGTTCACTCCCCTATTGGCTGCAACGGCTGGAGCTGTGCTGATTCGAAGTCAGGAGCTTCTTCCAGGTCTCCCATGCAAGTGCAGGGGCCCAAGGACTTGGGCCATCTTCTGCTTTCCCAAGCCATAGAAGAGAACTGGATCGGAAGTGGAGCAGCCAGGACTTGAACCGGTGCCCATATGGGATGTTGGCTTTACCTGCTACACTACAGCGCTGACCCCCAAATAAATATCTTTGAAAAAAAAGCTCAAACCCAGGTGCTGCCATATGGTGCACCAACCCAAGAACCCCATTCTCAGGAACAACTGCTGTGTATTGAGACCTGGTTATTTTTAAAGATTTGTTTATTTGAAGGGTAGAGTTACAGAGATGAACAGATCTTTCCATCCGTTAGTTTGCTCCCCAAATCACTGCAATCGCTGGGGCTGGGGGTGAAGTCAGGAACCTGGAACTCCATCCAGTCCTGCCATGTGAATGCAGGGGCCAAAGGACTTGGGCCATCTTCCACTGATTTCCCAGACACATTATTCGGGAGCTGAATTGGAAGTGGAGCAGCCCATATGGGATGCCAGTGTTGCAGGTGGTGGCTTAACTTCCTTTTTTTTTTTTTTCCTTTCTAAAGATATATTTATTTGAAAGAGTTACAGAGACAGGTAGAGAGGTTCACTCCCCAAGATGTCCCAGGCCATAGCAGAGAGGTGGTTCAGAAGAGGAGCAGCCGGGACTAGAATCGGGGTCCATATGAGATGCCGGCGCTTCAGGTCAGAGCTTTAACCTGCTGCGCCACAGCGTCGAAGCACTTTTTTTCTTTTCTTTTTTTTTTTTTTTATTTGACAGATTTATAGACAGAGAAAGGTTTTACTTCCGTTGGTTCACCCCCCAAATGGCCACCACGGCTGGCGCTGCGCCGATCCGAAGCCAGGAGCTAGGTGCCTCTTCCTGGTCTCCCATGCGGGTGCAGGGCCCAAGCACTTGGGCCATCCTCCACTGCACTCCCGGGCCACAGCAGAGAGCTGGACTGGAAGAGGAGCAACCAGGGCTAGAACCCGGCACCCATATGGGATACTGGCGCCGCAGGCGGAGGATTAACCTATTGAGCCAAGGCGTCGGCCCCCTTTCTTTTCTTTTTACAAAGAGGCAGAGAGAGAAAGTCTTCTATCTGCTGGTTCACTCCCCAAATGGCCTCAATAGCCTGAGCTGGGCCAACCTGAAGCCAGTAGCTTCTTCCAGGTTTCCCACGTGGGTGCAGGGGCCCAAGGACTTGGGCCATCTTATTTTGCTTTCCCAGGCCATAGCAGAGAGCTTGGTCGGTAGTAACACAGCTGGGACTCGAACCTGTGGGCATGTGGGATGCCGGCACTGCAGACAACAGCTTTACCCAATATGCCACAGCACTGGCCCTGACTTAACTTTCACAACACCAGCCCCTGTGTATTGAGACTTAAAATGATCCAAAACATCATGCAAATGGCCTGTTAATGCTTACATCAGCCCTGCAAAGGAGGAATTGCTATCCCTAGGAAGCAGGCCCTGGGAGTTGACATGACTTGCTTGAGGTCGAGAGATATGAGTACACATTAGGCTGGACTTGAAATCAGCCACCACCTGAGCCTGGAACGTCACTTTCTTTTCCTCATATTGGATCGAAGAGCTGCAAAGCCCTGTCTCGGTGCTGTCTGTGTATTAGAACACTGCCAGGCACAAGGTAGATGCTTTACAAATACCTGCCCTTATGAGTGTTGTGCATTTTTTGTTCCCTGTAGGTATCTTGCCTTGCTTTTTCATTTACATAGTTTTGTCCCTGTAACAGTAATTCAGTGCCAACATATCAAAAGTACAAATCTCTTGTGTGCTCCAACATCAAGAACTTTCAACTTCATCTTTTCTCCATTCTCCATCTTGGGTTGGTTATCCCCAAACATGATCATAGCATAATATAATGACTCAGCTACAAAGACACAGACGACTTTAAAGAATTTTTGAGGAAATGGAGTTAAAAGTTAGGGGCCAAAAAAAAAAAAAAAAATAGGGGCTGATGTTGTGGCATGGCGTGTAAAGCTTGCCTTCCTGCAACGCTGGCATCCTGTGTGGATGCAGGTTCAAGTCCCAGCTGCTCCACTTTCAAGCCAGCTCCCTACAAGAGTCCTGGGAAAGCAGCAGTGCTTGGGCCCCTGTACCCACATAGGAAACTGGGATGAAGTTCCTGGCTTTGGCCAGGTCCAGCCCCGGCCATTGTGGCCATTTAATTGAGGAGTTAACCAGCAGATGGACAATCTCTCCCTCTATCTCTGCCTTTCAAATAAAAATCTTAAAAAGATAATGCCAATTTTCTATGAGTTTTTGAAGACTCCTAGGTATGTAAATAGTCAATAGTGCTCTGTCAGAGAGAAGTGTGGATTTATGCAGTTGCTAGAATATGTGAAACTACAAAGGAAGAGAATGTAGAAACACATGGGGTGGGGGAGAGGGCCCAGCACAGTGGCATAGCAGGTAAAGCTGCTGCCTGCACTGCTGGTATCCCGTATGGGCGCTGGTTCGTGTCCTGGCTGCTCCACTTCTGATTCAGCTCCCTGCTAATAGCCTGGCAGAGCAGGGAAGATGGCCCAAGTGCTTAGGACCCTACGTCTATGTGGGAGACCTAGATTAAGCTCCTGGCTCTTGGCTTTGGATCAGCCAAGTTCTGGCCTTGAGAAGTGAACCAGTAGATGGAAGATCTCTCTCTCTAACCCTGCCTTTCAAGTAAATAAATAAAGCTTAAAAGGAAATACATGGGATGAACATTGTGTTGCAGCAGGTTAAGTACCAGCTGGAGTTCTAGCTGCTCTGCCCTGCCCTTCTAATCCAGTTTCCTGTTAATACACCTGTGAAGCAACAGAGGGTGCCTTGGGTGCCTGCTGGGAGCCCTGATGGAGTTCCAGTCTCCTGGTTTAGGTCTGGCCGGGCTGTGCTGTTACAGGCATTTGAGGGGTGAACCAGTAGATGGAAGATCTTTCTCGGTCTCCTGCTCTTTCTGCCTTTCAAATAAATAACTTTTTTTTAAAGATGCAGATAGATTCTAGAGAAAACATTTGGGAATAGTAACCTCAAGGGAGTGGAAGATGAGGACAGGGATAAATTTTTTTTTTTAATATTTATTTTCTTTGAAAGAGTTACAGAAATATATGAGATGCTGGCACTGCAGGCAGCAGCTTTACTTGCTATGCCACAGTGCCAGCCCTATTTTTTATTTCTGAATTCAAAATATTTCAATGACTACCATGTTTCAAACATAGGTATTTGATGAGAAAACATAGTCGACAAAGATTGTTGTCTCATCAAGTTTAACATTGAAAATCAATGTTGGCTGGCGCCGCGGCTCAATAGGCTAATCCTCCATCTAGTGGCGCCAGCACACCAGGTTCTAGTCCCGGTCGGGGTGCCAGGTTCTGTCCCGGTTGCCCCTCTTCCAGGCCAGCTCTCTGCTGTGGCCAGGGAGTGCAGTGGAGGATGGCCCAAGTGCTTGGGCCCTGCACCCCATGGGAGACCAGGAAAAGCACCTGGCTCCTGGCTTCGGATCAGCGCGGTGCGCCGGCTGCAGCGCGCCAGCCGTGGCGGCCATTGGAGGGTGAACCAACGGCAAAGGAAGACCTTTCTCTCTGTCTCTCTCACTATCCACTCTGCCTCTCAAAAAAAAAAAAAAAAAAAAAAAAAAAAAACAGCAGAAAGAAAGAAAATCAGTGTTTAAAAATCTCCCATACCGGAAATAAAATTTAAAAATAGTAAGCAAAACGGGCCAGTGCTGTGGCGCATTGGTTAATCCTCTGCCTGCGGCGCCAGCATCCCAAATGGGCACCGGTTCTAGCCCCGGCTGCTCCTCTTCCCATCCAGCTCTCTGCTAACGGCCTGAGAAAGCAGTATAAGACGACCCTAGTGCTTGGGCCTCTGCACCCGCATGGGAGACCCGGAAGAAGCTCCTGGCTCCTGACTTCAGATCGGCACAGCTCCAGCCGTTGCAGCCATCTGGAGAGTGGACCAGCATATGGAAGACCTTTCTCTCTGTCTCTCCCTCTCACTGTCTGTAACTCTACCTCTCAAATAAATAAATAAATAAATAAATTTTTTATTTAATTTTTTTTTCTTTAAAAAAATTAGTAAGCAAAGAACACAGCACAGTGACTGGGAAAATCACTTATTTGCAGTTCCAATTCAAAAGCCAGCAACTGCCGCCTTGGGGAATGCACTGGATGCCAGGTTTTGGACCCAGTGCTTTTCCCAACTTTTTTCCTTTGCAACTCTCAGGTAAGCACTACCGTCCACATCAGACTAGGTTAAACAACTTTGCCAGCAGAATTTGCAAGGTCTCAATCTAGAGCCAGAGCACCCAACCACCAGGATCATGCTGGAAGTCAGGACGCTTGTGTGTGGGCCTCAAGGTTTCAGACTGATGAGTTTTTGGATTGAAGGCCAAACACTGAGGCTCAGGATGTGCAGACTGGGAAGGAAAACCCTTCGGGGCCCATCAGCTCAGGGAAGCCCCAGAGAGGGACCCTCAAGCCCTGAAGAATTAGCTTCACCCTCTGAAACAGACGCCAATCACTACGCATAGAAAGCAGCAACCCAGGCAGCTAAGCTGCCCGCCTGCAGCATCCTATATAGACCTCGGTTGGGGTCCCAGCTGCTGCACTTCCCATCCAGCTCCCTGCTAATGCGCCTGGGAAAGCAGTGGAAGATGGTCCCCGTGCTTGGGCCCCTGCACCCACGTGGGAGACGAGGAAGCTCCTGGCTCCACCTAGCCCAGTCCCGGGCTGGAGGACAGTTGGGGAGTGAACCAGCGGATGGAAGACATTTCTCTCTGCCTCTGAAACTCCACCTTTAGAATAAATAAATCTTTTGGGAGGGGGGGAGGGAACAACAAACAGCTTTCCATTCTGAGAACTGGGAGCCAGCGAGAGGCTGTCCCTACGTCCAAGCCCCGTCCTCTGAGGGCCTTCTACGTGGGGTCACTTCTCTGCAGCGGGTCTCATCTGCGACAGCATTTAGTGAGTGGATGGCTACGGTTACCCCAATCCACACGCCTTGCAGCCCTCCTCGCCCACGTGACGGGGACTGAGGGGACTTCCTGTCCCCGCGTCTTCAAAAGTCTCGTGTTTGGCGGCCTGGGAGACCGGGTAGAGGCGCGGGGCTGAAGCAGGGCGGAGGCCAGCCCCGGGTCCCAAAGGCGTCCTCTCCACTGATCCATATTGCTCTTCTGATGCACGTCGTATTTACAACTACTAGCCGTGGTTGTGCTACAAAGTCGGAGATGCGCCAGACACAGCGAGTTACAGGAAGAACACACCGGCTACGCCCCGCCCCTTCCGCTCTCGCGGCGCCTGCGCCCTGCGCCCCGCCCGCCGGGATCCGGAAGCTGCGCGCCCAGCCAGTCGCCGGAAAACCCGGAAGGGAGCATGCGTCCAGACGCCTGTCGCGGAGGTTCGGAGCGTGCGCAGAAGGCGTCCGAGTCTGAAGCTCTGGAGCGGTCACTCCAGCGCCGAGCGGCGCCCGCGAGGGCCTGTGAGGCCCTCGAAGTCGCTCCTCTGGTGTGGCCATGGCCGCCAGCCTATGGATGGGAGACGTGAGTGAGCGCGGCCGCAGGGGAGCTGAGGAGGAAGCTCGGGGTCGCGAGGGAGGACGGGTCTGAGGGGGAGGGTCTTTAGATTCCCGCGTTGGGGGGAGGGTTCCTTTCGGTGACCGCGGTGGGGCTCCCGGGGTCCCCGGTGGATTCCCGGACGGAAAAGGGACGTTCTGTGAGGGGTGCAATGTGGGTGTGGGGCTGGAGGGTGGGATCCCTAGGACCGAGGCCCTCTGGGAAGGAAGCGAGTTTGTAGGGGAGGACCTGGCCGTGGGGACGCCGCGCGGGGCAAGTGCCCAGCGCCCAGCGCCCAGCGCGCGGAGCTGCCCGCTGGGCCGAGGGGGCGGGAAGAGCAGCCGCGGGACGCCGGCCCGAGCCGCTCCGCTCTGGTTTTGCGCAGCTGGAGCCCTACATGGATGAGAACTTCATCTCCAGAGCCTTCGCCACCATGGGGGAGACCGTGATGAGCGTCAAAATTATCCGCAACCGCCTCACTGGGTACATCTCCTTCCCTCTGCTCAGTCGATTGCGCGGCGGCCGTCCTCCGGGAGCCCTCGCCGCCCCTCGCGAGGCGGTGACGCTAGCAAGGATAACATTTTGCGGGCTCGTGGAGTGGAAGGATAATAGAGCGCCCGCAGACGAGACTCTGTTACGTGATCTTGGGTCAGTCTCTGAACCATTCGGTCTCGTTCAGCTTGAGCGTGAACATGGGCATAGCTAACAGTGGCAGCTGTGGCACAGAGCGACGGGGACTGCATGATTCTCATGCAGTGCCAGGCGTGTGGTATGTGCTCTATAAGTCACAGATTATGATCTGCTGGGTAAGAAGCGCTTCACATCAGCTTTTCAAAGTCACGAAAACCTCTGAGCTGAGTACTGTTCTTAGAGAAGCTTTATGATTGTCTTAAAGTCATACGGCTATTAAGTGACAAGTCAGAATTTGAGTTCGACTCCTTAACTCTTAAGCAGTTCATTTTTTTTTTTTTAATAAGATTTATTTATTTATTTGGAAGGCAGAGTTACAGAGAGGCAGAGTGAGAGGAAAGGGTCTTTCATTTGCTGGTTCACTCCCCAATTGGCTGCAACTACCAGAGCTGTGCCGATCCGAAGCCAGGAGCTTCATGTGGGTACAGAGGCCCAGAGACTTGAGCCATCCTTTGCTGGTTTCCCAGGGCATAGCAGAGAGCTGGACTGAAGTGGAGCAGCCAGGACTCAGACCAGTGCCCATATGGGATGCAGGCACTGCAGACTGGGGCTTTAACCTGCTGCGTCACAGCGTCGTCCCCTCTTTTTAAAACTCTTGGTATACTACTGTGTGCTGCTGTTCTGGATTCCTGGAATAAATGGCTGAAATAAGCCAGAAATAGGCTCTGCTCTTGTGGAATTGACTACATTGCAAAGGGAGAATGAGACAAATAAGTAAACAGAGCAAGATTCAGATAGGAGTGCCCTGTTGCCTCTACTTTCTTTTTCCTTGAGTCTTAGTTTTCCTTGCATTCTGGTTAGAAGTTAGAGGATTCTTTATCAATTTACAGTGTTGAGCAAGTATTTGGTGGCAGTGTGGCTTACTGGAGCATCAGATGGTTTAAAAATAGAGATGCGTGATCTCACGTGTGACCAGCTCTGGCTCTTTGGTGAACAGGAACTTTGTGTATTCAGGATAACCCCATTACCCAGGGATACATTTTCCGACTGGTAGATCATGCCTCTCTAAATATTGCTCTGCCGCTCAGTACACAGAAAGCCCAGAGAATGAGCTGCTGTCATAAAAATTAGTTCTGTAACACTGGCCCCGTTTTAAAAGAGTGGCATAGATTCTCGCATTTTGACCTTGATTGAAATATTTGAAACTATCTTTTTTTCAGCTATGACCTAGATGTTACTTCCTGTGGGACCTGCCAACCATTATATATATATATATTTACAACTTGCTTCATTTGGAAAAAGCTTTGAAATGGCTTACAAGAACACTATAAAATAAGTAGATGCTGAAGGGGAAAAAAAAGCAAATGTGAATTAAAAGCCAGGACTAGCTAAGGGGAAAGGATAAAATCCCAAGAAAAATAATATGTAATAAAGTGTAGTGCTTAAGAATGCAGTCTGTGGTTGCACAACAGTGTGAATGTACTTAATCCCTAGAACTGTATGCTTAAAATGGTTAAAGTCATCTACTTCATGTTATGTAGGGATTTATTTATTTAGAGATTTATTTTATTTATTTGAAAGAGTTACAGAGAGAGGTCTTCCATCTGCTGGTTCACTCCCCAGATGGCTGCAATGGCCAGAGCTGTGCCAATCCAAAGCCAGGAGCTTCTTCGAGGTCTCCCACGTGGGTGCAGGAGCCCAAGCACTTGGGCCATCTGCTACTGCTTTCCCAGACCATAGCAGAGAGCTGGATCAGAAGAGGAGCAGACGGGGCTAAAACCAGCACCTATTGGAATGCTGGCACTTCAGGCCAGGGCGTTAACCCACTGCGCCACAGTGCCAGCCCCTAAATATGTATTTAACCACAACAAAAACTATTAAAAAACAAAACAGATGTGGAGCAACCACACTTTCATTCAATGTTTGTAGGAATGTAAAATGGAATAACTACTGACACCTGCTAAGTCTAGGCTTACATGCTTCCCCAAGAGGAATGAAAACATATATTAATGAAAGCATACACACTCACACACATTTTTTTCCTCAGGAAGTACTTAAAGAATGCTCCTAGCAGCTTTTAGATTATAGCCAAAAACTGCAAACAGCCCAGGTATCCCTGAATAGATGACTAGGTAAACAAGTACGAGTATTTTCATGTCCTAGAATACTGCTCAGCAACAGAAAGGAACAAATTACTGATAGAACAACAGCATGGATGAATTTCAAAAACATGCTAAATGAAAGAAGCCCACTGCATAATCCATTCATTGGAGATGCTGCAATCACAAAATTAATCTGTGGTGGAAATAATTCAGCCTCTAGGAGGATTTCTGTACTTTGTTGCAAGTAAATTTTACCTTAGAAACAAAACAAAACAATAATTGAATTTCAGTTAATGACATGCATACTAAAGTAATTGGGAAAATTATGCTGATCTCTGCAACTAATTTTGAAATGCATAGAATAAGGATGGTAGATGAGTAGAGGGTGGATAGGTATGTGATAGATAAAATCAGTACAGTAAAATGATGGTTGTACCTAGGGCATGAAAGTATTGCTGTACAAGTCCAGTTTTTTTATATTGGAAACTTTTTTAAAGATTTGTTTATTATTTTATTTGAAAGTCTGAGCTACACAAAGAGAGGAGAGGCAGAGAGTGAGAGAGAGAGAAAGGTCTTCCATCTGATGGTTCACTCCCCAATTGGCCACAGTGGCCAGAGCTGTGCCATGCTAAAGCCAGGAGCTTCTTCTGGGTCCCCCACATGGGTGCGGGGGCCCAAGGACTTGGGCCATCTTCTACTGCTTTCCTAGCCCATAGCAGAGAGCTAGATAGGAAGTGGAGCAGCCGAAACTTGAGCTGGCACCCATATGAGATGCTGGTGCTTCAGGCCAGGGTGTTAACCCGCTGCACCACAGCGCCGGCCCCATATTAGAAATTTTTTATAATAAAATGTTGGGAGGAAATATGATCATACTCTCTTGAATTCAAATATGCCTTTCAAATAAATCTTTAAATAAAAAAGATGTATTTTATTGAATTGAAAGGCAGAGTGACACACAGAGAGAGAGATCTATATGCTGTTTCAGTTCCCAAATGGCTGCAATAGCCAGGAGCCTAGAAGTCCTGGGTTTTCCACATGAATCACTGGAGTCCAAGCACTTGGGCCATCATCAGTGCTTTCCCACACGTATTAGCAGGGAGCTGAAGAGCAAGTGGAGCAGCCAGGTCTGGAACCAGTGCTCCTATGTGGATGCCAGCAGCATCTCAGGTGGCAGCCATTAAACACTGATTTTTTTTTTTTTTTAAGGAGGCACGACTCGTTGTCTTACATGTCATTTTGTGCATTCTGATCTTACAGTCTGGATGTGTTTCCTTGTGTTTTACTTGCCCTGTCCCTAATGTTTTCTGTAAAGTAGATGTTGGATCTAAAGGTTGATTGGATTGCATTAAACATTTCTGGCAAGAGTACTTCATAGTAGATTTAGTACATCAATAGTGCTTACTAAATGAGTCTAGGACGGGCCATATATTCACTTTGTCAGTTCTGAACTGGAATATGGCAGGGAACAAAACAGTGTGGTCTCTGATCAGAAAGCCATTTGTGGGACTGGCACTGTGGCATAGTGGGTAAAGCCTCTGCCTGCAGTGCCAGCATCCCATATGGGTACCGGTTCAAGTCCCAGCTGCTCCTCTTCAGTTCCAGATCGCTGCTATGGCCTGGGAAAGCAGTAGAAGATGACCCAAGTCCTTGGACCCCTGCACAAGTGTGGGAGACCCAGAAGAAGCTTCTGGCTTCTGGCCTTGGATTGGCGCAGCTCTGGCCGTTGCAGCTAGTTGGGGAGTGAACCAGCAGATGGAAGATCTTTCTCTCTCTCTTTTCTCTCTCTCTCTCTCTCTCTGCCTCTCTGCCTCTCCTCTTTCAGTGTAACTCTGACTTTCAAATAAATAAATCTTAAAAAAAAAAAAAAAAGCCATTTGTCCCTCCTTCAGGCCAAGACTCACCTGGTGTCTGTCACCATTTTCCTCCTCTGTTGCTTTCTTTCTAGGATTCCAGCGGGCTACTGCTTTGTAGAGTTCGCAGATTTGGCTACAGCAGAGAAGTGTTTGCATAAAATTAATGGAAAACCCCTTCCAGGAGCCACGCCTGTAAGGACATTTAGATAATGATGTTGCCATTTAACTATCATTGATAACTAGCATTTCCTAAATCCCGATTGTATACTTGTATCATTTTATTTAATCCTGTAACAACCTGTACAATAGGCATTATCTTTGACAGCTCAGGAAACTGAAGCTCAGGGAAGTGAAATAACTTGTCCAAAGCAAGTAGTAAGTGGCAGACCCAGGATTCGAATGGAAGATTGGATACCTCCAAGTCCATGCCCTTTTCCCCTCTGCATCACTGCCTCCTGTAAAGGAAGACTTGAAATTTGAGGTTTTTTTCTGATTGAGAATCTAGAACAGTCTGGCAGCAGCATGGACACATTTCAAGAGAGTTACATTCTGCTCTTCCCACAGTTACTTAGCTTACAGCTGTACCAGCTGGCACACCTGGGCACATAGAACCATGGAGCTGGCAGTGCCCTTAGCGGTCATCCGTGCAACCCCTTCATTTTATACAGGAGAAAAAGCTGAGGCTTAGAAAGGGGGAGATGTTTTGGCCAAGGTAATTTATTTTGGTGTTTTTTTTTTTCCAAATATTGTTTGACTTTTGAAACACCTTTCCCTGTTTTAATTTATTTGTTTTTAAATTTTCAGGCAAAACGTTTTAAATTGAACTATGCCACTTATGGGAAACAACCAGATAACAGGTGAGTACAGTTGCCCCACAGCAACTTCAAGCCCCATCAAATGCCTGAACAAAGGCAGAACATGTCCCTGTCCCAGTCACTGCTGGTGAGGAGGATGGGAACTGAGTGTGACTGTATGCTGTACTCCGAAGGAGAACTCCCTCCTGCTTCCCCATTGTGCACTCCCGCCCTGGTGTCCTGCTGTCAAGGCCATGTCTTTTTTTTTTTTTTTTTTTTAATGGAATTATTTATTTATTTGAAAAGCAGGGTTACAGGGAGGAGAGAGAGAGAAAAAGATCTTCCGTCTGCCAATTCATTCCCCATAAGCCTTCAACAGACTGGCCTGGGACTGGGCTTAGGCTGAAGCCAGGAGCCTAGAATTCCATTCAGATCTCCCATGTGGGTGGCAGGAGTCCAAGCACTTAGGTCATCTTCTACCATTTTCCCAGGTGCATTAGGGAGCTGCATAGAAAACGGAGTAGTGAATCTGGAACTGGTGCTCATATGGAATGCTGGCATCACAGGCATTAACCTACTACTCTGTGATGCCGGCCCCAAGGCCGTGTCTTTTGTATATCTCCACCCTGTTCCTCCCCTAAATGTTGAGATTTTATTCAGTAAAAATTGACCTGTGGTAATAAACAAGGTGTTTGGCATTTCAGGCTGCTTTGTGAAAACTTTAAAGCAATGTATCCAAAGTTTTTCCTTATGCCTTTGTGTATTCTGATTTTATACAAGGACCATGTACCACATTGAAATAAGATAACAAAACTTGCTTCTTCATTTTTGTTTAAGAGTCAGAAAGATACACAGAAAGCTCCTGTCCATTAGTTCACTCCTCAAATGCCCAAAGTGGCCAAACTGGGAGTTGGGAGTTCAATCAAGGTCTCCTACAGGGGTGGCAGGATCCCAGTCAGTTGAGCCATTACCACTGCCTCCTAGGATCTGCATTAGCAGGAAGCTGCAGTCAGGAGCCAGAGGCAGAAATGGAACCCAAGTACTCTGATGTGGACACGGATGTCGTAACCACCAGGCTAAACACCCACTCCTCATTTCTTGAACAGAATTGATCCTCTAGAACAGAGTTGGAAAACTTTTATCTGATTTATATCACCCCAAGCTAAAAGTAGTTTTTATGTTTTTAAAGGATTATAGAACCAGGTCACAAAGAAAATGTAGACACCATAGATACCCCACAAGGCCCAAAATGCTGAACTCGACAAAAAAGTTTACTGGGCACTGTTCTCAAAGTTCAAGATTTTCTTTTTCTTTTTTTTTTTTCTTTTCTTTCTTTCTTTCTTTTTTTTTTTTTTTTGACAGAGTGGACAATGAGAGAGACAGAGAGAAAGGTCTTCCTTTTGCCGTTGGTTCACCCTCCAATGGCCGGCGCGCTGCGGCCGGTGCACCACACTGATCCGAAAGGCAGGAGCCAGGTGTTTCTCCTGGTCTCCCATGGGGTGTAAGGCCCAAGGACTTGGGCCATCCTCCACTGCACACCTGGGCCACAGCAGAGAGCTGGCCTGGAAGAGGGGCAACTGGGACAGAATCCGGCACCCCGACCGGGACTAGAACCCGGTGAGCTGGCGCCGCAGACGGAGGATTAGCCTATTGAGCTGCAGCGCTGGCCAAAGTTCAAGGTTTTCATTTTAGCTGGGCTTTGGGTCATTATAAGATAATATCCAGTTCTCATTCTCTTTTAACATTTGAATTAAAGTGCTCAAAGAGTACAGTATGTTTTATCTTTTGAGGCCTCAGCGATGCGTCTCTGATCCTTCCCTCCTGTCTGTATTCCCTAATGCTTGAAGCCACAGACTGGGCAAGCAGGGGAGGGGTTCAGGGCAGGAGTAGTTCAGGGTAGTGGCTTCTCCACTACCAATGAAGATAAGCAAGGCCTGCTGAAGTGGGCCCCTCAGATGGGCTGGGGAAGGCAGACCTAGACTGTCACAGAGCTGTGCTGGGCAGAGGTTACGTTTTTGTGTCTGACTCTCGTTCTTTCCTCTCAGTCCTGAATACTCCCTTTTCGTGGGGGACTTGACTGCAGACGTGGATGACGGCATGCTGTACGAATTCTTCGTCAAAGTCTACCCCTCTTGTCGAGGAGGCAAGGTGGTTTTAGACCAGACGGGCGTGTCTAAGTAAGGCCTTACCTGTTGTTGATGCCTACTGTGTTGGTTTCCGTATACTTCTGTCCCGGGTGGAGATGCTGGAGAGAGGCGGCAGAGCGTGAGTCAGAGCCCAGGCTTTGGAGCCAGACTACCTGGCTGGAATCCCTGCTCCGCACTGTCCAGGGATCGTGGAGTAGATGATGCTCAGAGCTTCTCTGACCCTGTTTCCTCATCTGTTCCGTCATAGTATCTGCTCCAGGACTTGGTGGAAGGATTTAAGGATAGAAGTGAGCAACACAGGAAATGCTTTGTCAGTGTTGGCTGTTTTGTTACTGAGCCTTTTAGTACAATCAGAAATTTTGTATTGCAAAAATGGGAAGCATCTCCAGAAAGGCTCATTTTGATCAGCATAGTAGTTGTAAGTTCCAGCTCTGGGAGTGACAAATGGGGATTTAAATTCTGCTTCTATTATGACTCTGGGCAAGTTATTAAACCTCTTTGAACTTTGGCTACCCTCTCATAACATGGGACCCTCCCTTTATGGAATTAGACAGTTTGATGAGATAACCCTGGGAAAATGCTCATTATGGTGCCTGGAAAATAAGCATTCTTTAAATGTTAACTATCCTTAATTTATGCCCCAGTTGCAGTGTGAACTCGGGAGAGCTGAACTTTGTGACTTCCATGTCCCATGCCTAGCATAGTACGTGGCCTGTAGGGCAGACTCTGTAAATAGTAAAGAGCATCCGCTGTTACTGCTGTTGATACCACCATAGTGATAATGACAATCGTTACTTTACTTTCCATTAGAGTGAGAGGAAAGCTACAGTTTGGGAAGGACCCCCAAGGGTGAAGGTATCAAGGAGAGTGGTGAACTGAAAGGAAGAATTCCTGTAGCTCTCAGGATCAGCCAGCCCTTGAGTGAACCTCTGCTGCTCTGTAGACACCTCCACCAATGGGGATCTCATCCTGCCCACCTTTTCCATGCCTCCATTGTGAGACTTTACCTTCACCACATTTGTCATCTAAACAGTGTGTTGGTTTTCCTTTCCTGCAGGGGTTACGGATTCGTGAAATTCACAGATGAACTTGAACAGAAGCGAGCCCTGACAGAGTGCCAGGGAGCAGTAGGACTGGGGTCTAAACCTGTGCGGCTGAGCGTGGCCATCCCCAAAGCGTGAGTCTTGCAGGGAAGGTAGAGGGTCTCCGGACTTGCCCCAGCCATTTACTGAAAATCAGGGCATCCACGTGCTGGATGGGAAGCTGCAGGGAGATTCCATTCAAGTCACAAATCCTCACTGTTTTCTCCTTGCCAGGCTGCATGCTGGGGGTTAAAGATGAACCAGCATTACCTCCAGGGGCTATAGTTGGGAATAGAGTAGGGGAGGCAGAGGTGTTCAGATGTTGCTGGTAGCAACACTGGGAAAGCTGTAGAAATACTATGTAGACTATTTATTATGTACATCGCTGTTCTGCCTGTCATGCACGATAGAAAACCCACTCTCCCTTACAAGTCCGAGCAGGTCTCTTGGGTGGAAATCAGACTGCTGTCTCTAAATAGCATCTCGTCATTCAGCTAAAGCATTGATTCTCAACAGAGGGTGATTGCAATACCTGGAGACGTTTTCGGTTATCGCAACTGAGGCTGTGCTACTGGCATTTAGTGGGTAGAGGCCAGACATAGCTGCTTCACATCCAGCAATGTATAGGATAGCCCCATGGCAAGGAATATGTGACAACACAACCACCAACATCAGTAGAGCCAAGACTGAGAAACTCCACACCAAAAGAACAAGGTAGCTCATTAGGGTAGAGTTCCAAATGGCCGTTTTTAAGATTTGTAAATTTATTTTATTTGAAAGGCAGAGAGATAGAGAGAAAGAGCTCTCATCTACTGGTTTCCCCAAATGCCCACAACAGCCAGGGTTAGGCCAGGCCAAAACTAGGAGCCAGGAACTCCTTCTGGATCTCCAACATGGGTAGCAGGGACCCATGTACTTGAGCTATCACCTGATGCCTTCTAGGGTGCACATTAGCAGGAAGCTGGATCAGAAGCGGAGGAGTTGGAGCTTCAACCAGACGCCTTGATATGGGATATGAGGGGCCGCTGCTGTGGCGTAGGTTAAACCTCTGCCTGTGCTATGTCACAACACCAGCCCTAAGGAGCATTTTTCAAGGAAACTTGAAGCTTTCCTGGCTTTGGCCTGGGATGTGTTACTATTTATTCAGTCAATAATTACTGAGTCCCTACGGCAACTTGGGAGGTGTCCTAGACTTTGGAGATGGAGCTTTAAGCAGGAGAAACAGAGTACCTCTTGCAAGGAGGTTATATTC
This sequence comes from Oryctolagus cuniculus, assembly GCF_051225735.1. Taxonomy (NCBI): domain Eukaryota; kingdom Metazoa; phylum Chordata; class Mammalia; order Lagomorpha; family Leporidae; genus Oryctolagus; species Oryctolagus cuniculus. Next base: position 143,900,483 of record NC_142873.1, on the reverse strand, counting down.
TGTTACATCCATTTCAGCTTGGACATTGTCAGCATTTGGAATGAGGGCCCTTTGAGAACTGACTGTACCTTGTCTGGAGAAACAGAACAGATGTGCAAAGTCAAACCCCAGCCAGGGAGCCTGCACTGAACATGGCCCCTGGTTTCATGGACGGGGAGGGGCGACTACTAGCATTGCCCATCTGCCAGTGAACTTCACCGAGCCATCCCAGTCTGGAGGGAAGTGCTTCAGGCTCAGCCTAAGAAATCAAATGTGGAGTCTTCCTGACACTCTGGCTGGGTCTGCTCACCAGCTTTCCTTAGGGAGTGAGCATTTAGGATAGCAGTTAAGACGTCGTTTGGAACACCTCCATCCCAGACTGGAGTGCCTGGGTTTGAGTCTCCATTCTGCTCTTAATTCCAGCTTCCTGTTAAGGTATACCCTGGGAGCACCTGAGTGGGAGTCCCGGAAGAAGCCCCTGGCTCCTGGATTTGGATCAGATCATCCCAGTTCTGGCCATTGCAGCCATTTGGGGAGTGAACTAATGCATGAAAGACTTTTTCTCTGCCTCTGCGTCTCAAATAAATAAATCTTTAAAAAAAAAAAAAAAAAGCTGCTATCTTAAAAGCATGGGCTCTGGAGCCAAACTTCCTGAGTTTGAATCTCTTTAATAACTATGTAACTTTGAAAAAATTACTTCTCTTTGGCCGGCGCCGCGGCTCACTAGGCTAATCCTCCGCCTAGCGGCGCCGGCACACTGGGTTCTAGTCCCGGTCGGGGCGCCGGATTCTGTCCCGGTTGCCCCTCTTCCAGGCCAGCCCTCTGCTGTGGCCAGGCAGTGCAGTGGAGGATGGCCCAGGTGCTTGGGCCCTGCACCCCATGGGAGACCAGGAAAAGCACCTGGCTCCTGGCTCCTGCCATCGGATCAGCGCGGTGCGCCGGCCGCGGCGGCCATTGGAGGGTGAACCAACGGCAAAGGAAGACCTTTCTCTCTGTCTCTCTCTCTCACTGTCCACTCTGCCTGTAAAAAAAAAAAAAAAAAAAAAAAAAAAATTCTCTTTACATCAGTTTCCTCATTTATAAAATGGAATCGTGTATTTATTGCTTAGGGTTGTTGTGTTAATTAAATAAGTTATTCTGCGTAAAGCACTTAGAACAGTCCCCTGACCATGTAGGAAATGTTACAGAAATGTTTGCTTACATTTGTTTCTTTTTTAAATGTTTTATTTTATTTTCATCTACTTGAAAGAGACCGAGAAAGAAATCTTTCATTTACTCATTCATTTCCCAGATGCCTGCAATAGCCAGGGTTGGGCCAGCCCAAAACAAGGAGCCAGGAACTCCATCCCTGTTTCCTGCCTGGGTGGTTCAAGCAGTTGAGCCATTACTTGCTGATTCCAGGGTTTATTGGCAAGGCTGAATTGGAAGTAGATAAGCTGGGATTTGAACCAGCACTCTGATATGGGATACAGTTGCCCAAGACAGCGGCTTAACCCCCAGTATCTATACCACAACACCTTCCCACAATGTTTTTTTGTTTCTTTGTTTTTGTTTAAGGAGCCGTGTAAAACCAATGGAATATAGCCAGATGTACAGTTACAGCTACAACCAGTATTATCAGCAATACCAGAACTACTATGCCCAGTGGGGCTATGACCAGAACACGGGCAGCTACAGCTACAGTTACCCCCAGTATGGCTACACCCAGAGCACCATGCAGGTAGCTGATATGCGAGTCCATCCCTCTTGGGTTATGTTTCCCCTCTGGGGATGATGGCTGGGTCATGGTCTTTCTCCTGGATGGGCTTGATAAGGGTGGGCTTGTGCTTCCAAACCACTGGGAAAAGCTGAGGCATATTGGTTCCCCTCTTTAAAAGGAAGCTGTCATGGCTCTTCACTCACTTCTCTGTCTCTTGGCAGACATATGAAGAAGTCGGAGATGATGCACTGGAAGGTAAGAAAGAGTGCATTTGTTCATTCCTTTGTCAGCTGTTGAAAAGTCACTGCTTTGGCTGGCGCCGCGGCTCACTAGGCTAATCCTCCTCCTTGCAGCGCTGGCACACCAGGTTCTAGTCCCGGTCGGGGCGCCGGATTCTGTCCCGGTTGCCCCTCTTTCAGGCCAGCTCTCTGCTGTGGCCAGGGAGTGCAGTGGAGGATGGCCCAGGTGCTTGGGCCCTGCACCCCATGGGAGACCAGGAGAAGCACCTGGCTCCTGGCTCCTGCCATCGGATCAGCGCGGTGCGCCGGCCGCATCGCGCTGGCCGCGGCGGCCATTGGAGGGTGAACCAACGGCAAAGGAAGACCTTTCTCTCTGTCTCTCTCTCTCTCACTATTCACTCTGCCTGTCAAAAAAAAAAAAAAAAGAAAGAAAGAAAAGAAAAGAAAAGTCACTGCTTTGTTAGAGGCACTGTACCCTTATCAGCCAGATGCTGAGGGAATACATGGTAAATGCTGCTCTGGAGGCGCTTTGGTTCTAGAGAGAGCCAGGTGTCCTCATAGTTACAGTGGGGTGTGAGCGCATTCCCACAGAGCTCACCACTCCCTGGACAGGCAGTGCTTCACCCTGAGGTGGGGTCTCTAATGGTGACCTGTTACCTTGTATTTGCTTGGACAGTTTGTAAATTGATTTTTTATTAAAAGTATTTAGGGCCAGCGCTGTGGTGCAGAAGGTTAAAGCCCCAGCCTGCACTGCCAGCATCCCAGTGGGTATGGGCACTGGTTCGAGTCCCAGCTGCTCGACTTCCAGTCCAGCTCTCTGCATGGCCTGGGAAAGCAGTAGAAGATGGCCCAAGTGCTTGGGCCCCTGTACCTGCATGGGAGACCCAGAAGAAGCTCCTGGCTTCGGATCGGCCCAGCTCCAGACATTGTGGCCATTTGGGAGGTGAACCAGTGGATCAAAAACCTGTCTGTCTGTCTCTGTCTCTGCTCCCTATAACTCTACCTTTCAAATAAATTAATTAATTAAAAAAAAAAAAAAAAGAGCAGCAGCAGGGACTTGAACCGTTGCTCTGATATGGGATGCAGGTGTTGCAGGCAGCAGCTTAACTCACTGTACAACACCAGTCCCAAATGTTAAGTTTTTTTTTTTTTTTTAAAGGTTTATTGATTCGTTTGAAGGGCAGAGTTTTATATATATATATATAGAGAGAGAGAGAGAGAGAGAGAGAGAGAGAGAGATCTTCCATCCATTGGTTCACTCCCCAAATGGTCCCAATAGCCAGCACTGGGCCAAGCCAAAGCCAGGAGCCTCTTCTAGGTCTTTCACATGGGTGGCCAGGGCCTAAGCACTTGGGCCATCTTCTGCTGCTTTCCCAGGCACATTAGCAGGGAGCTGTATTGGAAGTAGAGCAGCCAGGAATCAGTCACATTTAACCTCTTGCATGAGATATAGCTAATTTATTTGTTTAATTATTTGAAAGGCAGTAATAGATCTTAACCTCGCTGTTTCACTCCCCAAATATCCACAACAGCTAAAGATGGGCCAGACTGAAGCCAGGAGCCTGGAACTCAATCCAGGTCTACCATGTAGGTGGCAGGATCCTAAGTACTTGAACTGTTACCTGTTGCCTCCCCAGGTGCACACCACCAGGAATCTAGAATCAGGAGCAGAGGAGGGACTCAAACACAGGCATCCAGTATGGATGTAGGCATCCCAAGCAGCATCTTAACCACTGTGCCAGACACCTTCCTCCTTCCGCTCTTCTGATCCAGTGTTGCAGGACACAGAGGAGCTCACTAGCAGGTGGGGAACTTGGTGTCCCCAAAGCCCTGGTGATCTGCTGAGAGTCACACAGTGACCTGGGGCAGAGTCAGGACTGGCATCCCTGTTTTCCTGTACTCAAGTCTCTAGCTCTTTCTCCCAGGAAGCACCACCTCGTTTTTGGAGGTAATTTACCTAATGATATTGTTGGTATGTTACTCCTTACAATTTTCTAATCTCTTTTTTACCTATCAGCAACACAGTAACCATTAACATAGCTCATGCCAAACACTGCTGCCTGTCATCACTCTGATGGAGGGGTATCATCCTGTTCTCCATTCTACAGAAAAGAAAACTGAGGTTAGAGCTAGCAGTAGTAGTAGTAGTGAGGCTTTGCTCTGTGCAGGGCACGATTCTAAGCTCTTTACATTCATTGATTCTCTTCACAACACTTTCGAGGAAAGTGCCACAAGTACCTTGAGGTTTTTTTTTTTTTTTTTACAGGCAGAGTGGACAGTGAGAGAGAGAGAGATAGAGGGAAAGGTCTTCCTTTGCCGTTGGTTCACTCTCCAATGGCCAGCGCACTGTGCTGATCCGATGGCAGGAGCCAGGTACTTATCCTGGTCTCCCATGGGGTGCAGGGCCCAAGTACTCGGGCCATCCTCCACTGCACTCCCGGGCCACAGCAGAGAGCTGGCCTGGAAGAGGGGCAACCGGGACAGAATCCGGCACCCCGACCGGGACTAGAACCTGGTGTGCCGGCGCCGCAAGGCGGAAGATTATCCTAGTGAGTTGCAGCGCCGGCCCAAGTACCTTGAGTTTATAAGATAAAAATCCAAGGTAGAGTTTTTTAGAGTAGGCAAGGGAGCAGGTGTTTGGTGCAGCAGCTTAAGTCGTCACTTGGAACGCCCACATCACATTGCATGTACCTGGCCAGTCCTGGGTCCTCCACTTCATATCCAGCTCCCTGCTAATGCACATCCTGGGAGACAGCAGGGAATGGCTCAAGTACTTGAGTCCCTGCCCCACCCATGGGAGACCTGGAGGCAGTTGTGGACTCTTAGCTTTGGCCTGGCCCAGCCCTGGCTGTTGTAGGCATTTGGGAAGTGAACCAGCAGATAGAAGATGTCTGCCTGTCTTCAAGTAAAATGGAAATACATTACAATTTTTAAAAAGTAGATGAAAAAGCTGGATGTAAAGTTAGGCATTTTGTCTAGTGGTTAATATGCCCATGTCTCACATCCGTGTCTGGATTCAGTTCCCTCTTCTGCTCCTGACAGAGCTTCCTGTTAGTGTAGATCCTGGGAGGCAGCAGTGATGGCTCAAGTTGCTGGATTCCTACTACTCACCTGGGAGACCTGAATTGTGTTTCTGGCTTCTAGCTTCTACCCAGCCCAGCTGTTGGCAGGCATTTTGGGAGTGGAACGAGTGGATGTGAGCTTTCTTTATCTACCTCTTTCTGTCTCTGTCTCTTTGCCTCTCCAATATACTTTAAAACTTCAAAAATAAATACAGATGCCAACTTTAAAAGGAAAGAAAGCTGGAAATAATTTACACAAGAAACATAAATGGCCTATAAATGGCAGAAAGAAAAGAGTTTAAACATCATTTCTATTAGTCACGGTTCTTCAGAGAAACAGCACCAGTGAGAGATTTTAAAATATGTGTGTATCTGTAAAAAGTCAGTTCTACCCTTTGAATCAGAGATTTTACTTGAACGTTATAATCCCGGAACATGCATTTGGCACAGTGGTTAATCACTGCTTGGGATGCCCATATCCCTTAGTGATGGCCTAGTTTGAGTCCTGGTTCCTCTGCTTCCCATCTATCTTCCTGCTAATGTACACCCTAGGAGAAAGCAGGTGATGGCTCAAGTAGTTTGGGTACCTGTGACCTACATGGGAGACCCAGATTAAGTTCCAGGGTCCTGGCTTTGGCCTGGCCCAGCTCTGGCTATTGTGGACATTTGTGGAGTGAACCAGAAGATGAGATCTATCTATCTCTCTCTCTCTCTCTCTCTCTCTCTCTCTGCCTTTCAAATAAAATTAAAGTAAATCATGTTTTTAGAATAAAATTATTTTATTCCAAAATGCTAATCATTAATACATATAAATGTCCAATAACAGGCTTTGTTTAGCAAATACTGGTGGCTGTTTTTTTCCTTTTTTTTTTTTTAAGTCATGTCAATTTTTTCTAAAAATATTGACATAAAAAATGGTCTCAATGAAAAAAAGCCAGATACAAAATTAGATGGGGCAGACATTTGGCCTGATGGTCGTACCGCCAGTTTGCAGGCCTGCGTCCCATGCTGGAGTTCAAGTCCCAGCTCTGCATTCAGTTCCAGCATCCTGCTGATGTGCACCCTGGGAGGCAGCAGGGATGGCTCAAGTACTTGGTTTCCTGCCAAACACACTGCAGACCTGGATTGAGTTCCCAGCTCATGGCTTTGGGTTGGCTCAACCCCAGCTATTATGAGCACTTAGAGAGTGAACCAGCAGTTGGCATCTTTATCTCTCTGTCCATCTTTATCTCTGTCTCTTCCTTTCAAATAAAATGTAAAATATGGGGCCATCATTGTGGCCCAGCAGATTAAGCTGCCTCCTGGATGCTGGTATCCTATATTATTAGCACCACTTTGAGTCCCAGCTGCTCCACTTCTGATCCAGCTCTCTGCTGTTGCACCTGGGAAAGCAGCGGAGGATGGTCCAAGTGCTTGGGCCCCTGCCACCCTTACGGGAGACCTAGAAGAAGCTCCTAGCTCATGGCTTCAGCCTGGCCCAGTCTCAGCCTTGCAACCATTTGAGGAGTGACAGTGGTTGGAAGATCTCTGTCTCTCCCTCTAACTCTGCCCTTTAAATGCAATTTAAAATAAAAACGAGCCTACTTTATGCTGCAGCAGATTAAGCCCCGCTTGCCAGCATCTCCTATCAGGGTGCTGGTTGGAGTCCCAGCTGCTGCTCTTCCTATCCCACTTCCTGCTAATGAGCCTGGGAAACAACAGATAATGGCCCAAGTGCTTGGGCCCCTACCACCCACGTAGGAGACCCACAAGAAGCTCTTGGCTCCTGGTTTTGTTCTGACCAGTCCTGGCTGTTGCAGTCATTTGGGAAGTGAACCAGTGGATGGATGGTCTCTCTGCCTTTCAAATTAAATCTATGTATACACACACCTTTAAAACACAGTATGTTGTAAGATACAGCTTAGGTTTTTGATATCTAAGTCACAAAACACAACATCCACCAAAGAATACATACAATTCAGTAGTTTTAATCATAGTTACAAAGTTGTACAGCCGTTACCACTAAATGCAGAAAATTTCATTACCTCAAAAAAGAAATCTTGTAACCATTAACACTTCCTATTCATCCTCCCCCAGCTCCAGAAAACCACTCATGTACTTTCTCTAGATTGCCTATTCTAGACATTTTAAATAAACAGAAATACATATAATATGCAAGCTATGTGAATGGCTTTTCCAGTTAGCATAGAATTTTCAAGCCTCATCGTCATAGCCTATGTCCATATACTTCACTCCTTTTTGTGGCCAAATAATCCACCGTGTGGATATCCATTCAGCTTGTTTATCTGCTCATCAGTTTACGGACCTTTGGGTTGTTTCCAATTTTGGTTATTATCTGTAATGCTAATGTGAACATTCATGTACACACTTTTGGGTGGACACAGGAAAGTTTTCATTTCTCTTGGCTGCATACCGAGGAGTGGAGTGACGTAAGCGCTTGGTAAGCTATCTAGCCAAACTTGTGGACTAGCTGCACCTTCTACATGCTTAAGGCATACCTGAAGGCTCCAGCTTCTTCATCCCTCCCTACAGGGTACTTGGTTTCTTTTCTTTTGGTAAGACAGTTCCATCTGCTAGTTCACTCCCCAAATGCCTACATGTTGGGGCTAGGCCAGGCCAAAACCAGCATCCCATAACTCTCTCTGGCCTCCCATTTAAGTGGCAGGAACTCATCTGCCGCAGTACAGGAACAAAACTGGAATGGAAGCAAAGGAGCTGGGACTCGAACTGGCTCTCCCGTAAGGGGATGCAGGCTTCTGGAGTTGCAGCGTAATTTACCACACCAGTGCCTACCTCCCATGGCCTCTGCCTGTTTATTTGATCATAGTTTTTCCTTGGATATCACAGTCCTTGAGATGGTATTTTTTTTTTTTTTCTGTTGTATTCATTTGAAAGGCAAAATGATGAGATATTTTATCCAGTGGTTCACTCTCCAAATGCCTGCATTAGGTGGCAGGAACCCAGGCACATTAGCAGAGAGCTGAGTTATCTGGTACTAGAGCCAGCACTCCAATGTGAGATGTGGGCAGCTTAACCTGCTGTGCCGCAAGACTAGCCCATCTTAGTAACTGATGAATTTTCTAAACAAAAATTTGCAATGAGAACCAACCCAAATATCCAAGCTTCACAGGTACAGCCTGTAATAAACATAGGCTTACATCCTTCCAGGAATCCAGGAAACAGCACAGGGCTCTGATCCTAGAAACGTCCTTTGTTGAGTGCTTCTTCCCTTAGGTCTGTGTGACCCTGTCCCTGCTTTTCTTTCAGACCCCATGCCACAGCTGGATGTGACAGAGGCCAACAAGGAGTTCATGGAGCAGAGTGAGGAACTGTATGACGCACTAATGGACTGTCACTGGCAGCCTCTGGACACGGTGTCTTCAGAGATCCCCGCCATGATGTAGTCAGGACAAAGGATAAACCTGAATGGACTATGTTCTTTTTTAAAATATTGTGAACCCTTTTTATCTTTTTGGAAATATGATTTCTAAGATTTTAACTACTTTCTTGAGATAATGCTGCAACATAGCCTTCATTTGATGGTAAGCATTTGAGCTAGAAAACCAATAGACAGCCTTAAGGCTCTGATGAGCATTTATCTGGTGAACCATCTGAAACAATTCAGAATTCCTAGGTTTAGAGGTTGAACATGTAGTTCTCTGGGCCCAAGACTGGAGAGCTGCTAAGACAAGGGGCATTCCACTGCCATCCATGTGCCAAGCTCAGTGCCACCTGCTCTGATTTTGATTACCACAGCTTCTGATCGCCAGGTTTCAAACCAGATCTCTGAACTTCAGTATCCCCATCCCCGAGAAAACTTCTGACCACAATCGGTGCTACAAGAATTTTAGGCGGTGACCACTGGCAGCCTTGGATCCATTGCTCAGGGCACAAGAAATCTTTAACAGTCTCAGCCCCAGCAGAGGAAAAAGAGAGATACTCCATCCCCAAACACAGGCCATCTTCTACTGCCCTTAGGCCATAGTAGAGCCAGATCAGAAGAGCAGCATCTAGGACTGGTTCCCACATGGGATACCCAAACCCACAGTGCTGGCCTCTTGATTAAATTCTGATTTCCAAGAATCAACAGGTAAGGTAGGCAGGCAGTTCACAAACATGTATAAAGCTTTTAATGTACCATAGTTTTACCTTAATTCAGCCTGGAGTGCCATATATTATCACCATATGCTTATTATTAATAAACCCCCAACAATAAGCCTGAGGGTTCTTGCCTAATATTTAGAGAATCCTAAATACCAGCATAAATAAATGAGGCAGTGTGGTACATTTTAGGCATTTATTTAGTGCAAAAGATGCATAGGATTTGAGAGAGGGGTTCATACAGAGCACCAGGGAGCCTAGGGTGGGTGGCACAGCCCCCTCCTGGCAAGAGGCTAGGAAACAGGGCAGGACAGACACACCCAAGCTTTTAACCCACTTCCAAAGGTGGTTAATTAACTTGACTGGTGATGGGCACACAGGTGTGGCCAGGTAGGGGCATGAGGTCCCACGGGTATGGCGAAGGCGTGGTCTTCTGGTTCACAAACCTCATCAATTTTAGGCTGCATGCCAGCCTACTTCATCCCTCTGTTGGTTTTCCTGAAACAGAAGTATAGGCCAGTGTTAGCCCTGCTCTGTTTAACCCTAACCAGACACCTTCCCAAGAGCTGGTCTCAGTCCCATATCCGCATTTCTCATCCAAAGATGTCCACTCAGATTAGGATTCATCCTGGACCAGTCAGTCTAAAGAATGTGAACTAGGCTAAATGACTTCTGCCCTCTATTGCCCACTCTTCGCTGAGGGAGACGAGGTCCTACCAAAGCATGCATCCAACCAACATCGTGTATTTGCAATGTATAGGGCCATTCCCCCTGCTTCATTCTACTTAGAGCAGTCCTGATCATGGCCTTCAGGGTGGGCAGATCTAACAGACCTGGCCAAACGACAGGCACTTCTTTGCCCTCAGCTAAGTAAGCACAAGACGCTCTATTTATTAAAGGGCTAAGCCTTTCACATGTACCTGAGTGATGGCTGCAGTTTGGCCACTGCGTGGAGCTATGCAGACTTCGTGTCCCTTCAGTAGTCATCCAGCCCTGCAGATCCTCTGTAGCGTAGACCTAAAGAAAAGAACAAGCCTCCAGTAAATCCCTCCCTCGCCCTGAAGACCACAAGGGAGGAGGAAGTCAGCCCTGTCTGACGCTGGCCCAGTGCTATATCAGACTACAACACGGTGAGGCCAGCTTCAGTATCACTTTTCCTCCTTGTACGACCACCAAGACCAGTGTTCTGATCCGATGGGAAAGGGAACCGGAGGGTTCAGATTGTCTTCATTAAGTTTACCTTAGTCTAAAAAAGGCACTGCTCCAGAAGCCAGCAAGCTGGGCTCTTCAGAAACCCGGTCAGGCTGCAGAACAAAAAGGTGAGTGAGGGCTTCCGACTAGGACGAACCCCCACCCCCAGGCAGGTCCTGAAATTATCGGAAAGTTGAGTGGCAGCTGCAGGTACGGTGCTGACCTGAGCTGTCAAAGTCTCTCCAGGTTGCTCTCGCATGCAGTTGGAGATCCCATGGCCACAGCCAGCCACAGCCCTTGGAAACATGCTGTTCTGTCCCGGCAAGCAGCCCCAAACAAGAAACCTACCAGCCCGAGGATGCCGCCGGGGTCCTCACCGCCCCACGTCTGCCAGCATCACGTGGCACACCTACGATGAGAACACAGCTGTCCACCTGCTCCCTTTTCCTGGCCTGTCCAGTTTTGGTCCTTACCCTGATGCCCTAGTGTTGAGGCAGCGATCCAAAGAATCGCCCCTGGATAGATGTTCCCAGGACAAGCGTCCACTCCCCTGCCGCCCCCCCCCCCAGCTCCGCAGCTGTGCTCCGAGGCCTCCCTGACCCCTCCATGCAAGACCCCGCGTCTCTGGCAGCCTGTGGGATGCACTTTAACCCTGCTCTCCGGCTCAACCCGAGGACTGTCTTTTCCTGAAATGTTGCAGATCGGTTACAGCAAACAGAACGGCGACCGTCAGGGAAAACTGTCACTCTGGGCTCCTTTTTGACCACAGCTGCTATGTGGAAGCAGCTGCAGCTTCGATAAGGGCCGCGGTGCAGTCTGGGGCACAGGGCAGCCTCCAACCCAAGCTGCTTTCCAGGTGCCATCTACCTGAGCGTGCACACCCCGAGTGCCTACTGACACCCACCAGAGGCCACCCCTGGGCCCACGGTCATGTCCTGGGTGCCGGCCTCCTGTGCACTCTAGTCTTAAACAAAAGGCTCACACTGATCATTCGCCTAACTATGTAGAAAGCGACAGACCGCAGACTCCTGAAAGGGTTCAAAATGACAAACCCGAATCCCCGAAAGCCCTGTCGTAATGCCGATCAGAGTGACCTCCCTTAAACTCTGGCCAAGCCACCTGCCCAAGGCCACTCAGCAGGCAACCGCCTGCAGACGCCTTTGATGTCACCGTGACAGCACCGCGCGGTCTCCCCTGAATGTGCTAGCGAGCCCGCCCGCATTACTCACTGAGCAGAGCGCAGCCCGGGGCCGCGCCAGCCGAGGCGGGGGAAGGGCGCCGCCCCGGGCCCTCTCACCGCGCACGCGGCCGACAGGGCCTCCGCGACCCGGGCCCCACCAGGTGGGCAAGCACGGATTCTCCAGGCCGCACTCAGCATGCCGCAGCCCTGCACCGCAGCCCCAGAAACTGCGAGCCGTTAGAAGTGAGCTCGGAGAGTACGTGCGCAGAGCGACAGGCCGGAGGACGCGAGCCACGCACGCGACGCCAGGAAAAAGGAAAGGCCCTCGCCGGGCCGGGGCTTATATAGTCCCGCCCCTCACGGCCGCGCCCGACGGCCGCAGTGCGTCGCGCAAGGCCGCTGGGAGTTGTAGTCCAGTGGTGCCTGGCAGCGCCGCGCCAGAGGGGGGCTGCTTGGCCTGGGCTGGCGGACGCGTTAGTCCGCTGTGGAGCGCCGGGCACCTATCTGAAGCGGGCAAGCCCCGGGGTGACTACGAAGCTGGGACAAGGCTGTGTTCAGAGCGCAGCGAGCACGTGGGTAGGCGGCCCCCTGAGGTCTTCTAGAGACCCTGGAGCAGGACCCGGACGCGGTGTCCTCTCCCGCTGACATCTGTGTGACTCTGCTGGGCGCCTGTTGTATACCGTGATCTGGGCATCTCATTGCGTGTGGGTATCATGATTATACCCACGCGGCTTACAGAAGAGAAAACAGGACTGGATCACAGAGCTGGCAGGCAACGTGCAGCCTGGAATACGGAGCCCAACCCCGAGACCGCGCTCCTTCAGCCTCCGCTCCGTGCTGTGTTTCGTCTGATGGAAGGAAACGAGTCTCTGATCCAGCTCCCTGCTAGTGCGCCTGCGACAGCAGAAGATGGCCCACGTCCTCGGGTGCCTGCGCCCGCGTGGGAAACCGGGTGAAGCTCCTGGCTTTGGCCTGGCCCAGCTCTATTGCAGCCATCTGGGGAGTGAACCAGCGGTGGGAGACCACTGGCTCTCCTCTTTCTGTGTGTCTGCCTTTCAAATAAATAAAGAAATCTATTTTATTTATTTATTTATTTATTTTGACAGGAAGAGTGGACAGTGAGAGAGAGAGAGAGACAGAGAGAAAGGTCTTCCTTTTTGCCGTTGGTTCACCCTCCAATGGCAGCCGCAGCCGGCGCACTGTGCTGATCCAAAGCCAGGAGCCAGGTGCTTCTCCTGGTCTCCCATGGGGTGCAGGGCCCAAGCACTTGGGCCATCCTCCACTGCACTCCCTGGCCACAGCAGAGAGCTGGACAGGAAGTGGAGCGACCGGGACAGAAGCCGGTGCCCTGACTGGGGCTAGAACCCGGTGTGCCGGCGCCGCAGGCGGAGCATTAGCCTATTGAGCCCCGGCGCCAGCTGAAATCTATTTTTTTTAAGATATATTTTATTTATTTAAAAGGCAGAATTGGGCCGGCGCTGTGGTGTGGTGGGGTTGAGCCTCTGTCTGGGGTGCCGGCATCCCTTATGGCCGCTGGTTCAAGTCCCGGCTGCTCCTCTTCTGATACAGCTCTCTGCTGTGGCCTGGGAAAGCAGTGGAAGATGGAACCTATGTGGGAGACCCAGAAGAAGCTCCTGGCTTCCAGTCAGCCCAGCTCCAGCTGCCGTGGCCATTTGGGGAGTGAACCAGCAGATGGGAGACCTTTCTGTCTCCCCCTCTCTCTGTCTGTAACTCTGGGTCTCAAATAAATAAAATTCTTAAATAAAATAAAAAATAAAAAGCAGAGTGACAGACGGAGACTCAGAGAGAAAAAAATTTTCCATCTACTGGAATATCTTTCCTCTTCCATTTACTCCCCAAATGGCCACAACAGCCAAAGCTGGGCTAGGCCAAAGCGAGGAGTGCCATCCTGGTCTCCCAAGCAGGGAGCTGGATTGGAAGCAGAGCAGCCAGGACTTGTATCAGCGCTCCAATATGGGATTCCAGGGTCACAGGTGGCAACTTAACCCACTGCGCCACAACACCTGCCCCTGAGTCGGTGTTTACCAGTACTGAGCCTTCTCTTCCCTGGGGATGGTATCTCCGTTTTTATAAAGATTCATTATTTGCTTATCTGAAAGGGAGCTACAGAAAGAGCAAGACAGAAAAAAGAGATCTTCCATCCACTGACTCACCCCCTCAAATGGCTACAAGAGCTGGGCCTGGGCCAGGCCGAAGCCAAGAGCCTGGAACTCCATCTGGGTCTCCCATGTGGATGGCAGGGACCAAGCACTTGGGCTGCCTTTTGCTGCTTTTCCCAGGCACATTAGCAGGAAGCCGGATTGGAAGTAGGACAGCCGGGACTTGAACCCATGTGGGGAAATTAGGCACAGGAGGCAATTCAAAGATGGCGCCTGGGGGGAAATCAGGCACACGTGGCAATTCAAAGATGGCACCCAAAGGAAGTAAGGTGGGTGGTATCCAGAGTTGTCTACCACCAAAGCCGATTGCCTGCGCAGCATCAGGGGAGGTGACGACAACTGATGACGGGTGTACAGACATGTGGCTGGTCCTGTAAAAAGTCGCCCTGTAAAATGACCTTTTAAGTAATTGGTTGGTCCTTATGTCCTGCCCCAGTAATCCTGCAGTCTTGTGCTTTAAAAGGCTTTGCTACGCGCGCAATAAACTGAGTTCTTGCTTGTTTGACTTGACTCCCCACTGCGTGTGGCTGTCCCCGGGATGGGGGTGGAGGGGGGGCTGGGGAATGGGCGAGCGGCGCACTTACCTTTCTTCGGACCCAGTCCATCCTCATTCGGGTGGACTAAGACCCTGCAAATCCTCACTCATAGGGAATGTTGCATCATGCCACAATGCTGGCCCTGATGAGATCTCCATTTAAAAATTTTTTTCTCTTCATTTTTTAGCTACTTGAAAGGCAGAGAGAAATAGTCCATCTATTGATTGACTCCCCAAATGGCCGCACAACAGCCAGAGCTGGGCCAAGCAAAGCCAGGAGCCAGGAACACCATCAGATCTCCCATGGGGTGTCAGGAACCCAGATCCTTGGGCCATCATCTACTGCCTTCCCACGTGCAGTAACAGGAAGCTGGATTGAAAGTGGAATAGTCGGGACCCAACCCAGCACTGTGATACGGGACGTGAGCAGTGGCTTAACCCCCTGCGGGACAATGCCAGCCCCATCTCTGTTTACTGAGAACTTTAATTTCTCTCAACAATGTTTTGAATGTTCAGTTTATAACCCTGGCATATCTTTTATCATATTATTTAAAAATTGTATTTTTTATTATTCATTTTATTTGAAAGGGAGACAAAGATCTTCCATCTGCTGGTTCATTCCCCAAATGCCCACAATAGCCAGAGCTGGGCCAGACCAAACCTAGGAGCCTGGAATTCAATATTCAGCTCTCCCATGTGGGTAGCAGGGGCCCAAGAACTTGTGCCATCATCTGCTGCGTCCCAGCGGTGCGTTAGCAGGAAGCTGACAGGAAGCGGAAGCAGGCACTCCAGTGTGGAGGTGGGTGCCCCCAGTGATAACTGCCACACCAACGCCTGACCCTGTTTTCATACTTTTGATGCTATTGTAAATGGTGTTATTTTGTCCATTGAAAATTACAAAAATTCCAAATGGTCATTGCTAGTATATAGATATAAAATTAATTTCATGGGGCTGGCATTGTGGCACAATAGGTTAGGGCCCTGGCCTGAAGTGCCGGCATCCTGTATGGGCACCGGTTCTAGTCCTGGCTGCTCCTCTTCTGATCCAGCTCTCTGTTATGGCCTGGGAAAGCAATAGAAGATGGCCCAAGTCCTTGGGCCCCTGCACCCATGTGGGAGATCCGGAAGAAGCTCCTGGCTCCTGGCTTTGGATCAGCACAGCTCTGGCTGTTGCGGCCATCTGGGGAGTGAACCAGCAGATGTAAGACCTCTACCTCTCTCTGTCTCTACCTCTCTCTGTAACTCTTTCAAATAAATGAAATAAATCTTTTAAAAAAGAATTTCATTGTCTTGATTGTAGTGGTGGTTTCATGGTTGTATACTTAAGTCAAAACACCTTTCGGGGGAGTGGGGAAGTGGGGTTGTGGTGCAACAGGGTAAGCCCCCATCTGCGACACCAGCATCCCATATCAGAGCACTGGTTTGAGTCACGGTTGCTCTATTTCCAGTCCAGTTATTTTTTATGTTTATTTTTTGACAGGCAGAGTGGACAATGAGAGAGAGAGACAGAGAGAAAGGTCTTCCTTTGCTGTTGGTTCACCCTCCAATGGCCGCCGCGGCCGGCGCGCTGTGGCCAGC
The DNA here is from genome assembly GCF_051225735.1 of Oryctolagus cuniculus. Lineage (NCBI taxonomy): Eukaryota > Metazoa > Chordata > Mammalia > Lagomorpha > Leporidae > Oryctolagus > Oryctolagus cuniculus. Next base: position 143,884,739 of record NC_142873.1, on the reverse strand, counting down.
ACACTGCGCTGATCTGATGGCAGGAGCCAGGTGCTTTTCCTGGTCTCCCATGGGGTGCAGGGCCCAAGCACCTGGGCCATCCTCCACTGCACTCCCTGGCCACAGCAGAGGGCTGGCCTGGAAGAGGGGCAACCGGGACAGAATCTGGTGCCCTGACCAGGACTAGAACCCGGTGTGCCGGCGCTGCAAGGTGGAGGATTAACCTAGTGAGCTGCGGCGCCAGCCCAGTCCAGCTCCCTTCTAATGCACCTGGGAAAGCAGTGGAAGATGGCCCAAGTACTTGAGCCCTACACCCATGTGGGAGAGACCTGGATAGAGCTCCTGGCTCCTGGCTTTGGCCTGGCCCAGCCCCAGCCATTGCGGCCATCTGGGGAGTGAACCAGGTGCTGGGCGATCTCTCTCTCTTTCTCTTTCCATCACTCTTTTTTTTTTTTTTTTAAGATTTATTTATTTATTTGAGAGGCAGAGTTATAGACAGAGAGAGGGAGAGAGAGAGAGAGAGAGGTCTTCCATCCTGTGGTTCATCCCCCAAATGGCCACGATGGCTAGAGCCAGACCAATCTGAAGCCAGGAACCAGGAGCTGCTTCCGGGTCTCCCACGTGATCATAGGGGCTCAAGGATTGAGCTAGCTTCCACTGCTTTCCCAGGTAATTAGCAGAGAGCTGGATAGGAAAGTGAAGCACCTGCGACACTCATAGGGAATGCTGGCACTGCCTCTCCTTCGCTTTGTAACTCTTTCAAGTAAATAAATCTTTTAAAAAAATATATAAAAGATGGGTAGCGCTTGTTGAAGTAATCACTAAGTCAATCAAGTCGGTGGCACTTGGAGCCACAGCCCAGATCCTCTGATGCGCATGCGCACAGCCGTCCCCACCCTGCTCTACGAGGTGAGCAGCGGGCTTCGCGCACTGAGCAGACAGAGGCAGGGCTCGCGAGAGGAAAGCCACTTGCCTAGGGTCACTCTGTGAATCTGTGGCGGAGGTCAGCTGAGCGCTGGGCCGGGGTGCCAGGTGCAGTCGGGCAGACACATGACCCCAGCCACAGCAGGGCCATGTAGGGCGGGGAGGAAGTTCCCCGAGTCTCCTGCTGACACAGCACGGCCCGCGTGGGCTGACCAAAGGCTTACAGGGCGAGTTCACACTGCAGTTGCAGCCGCTTGTGGCCGTCTGCCTTGGCCCCGGCACCCTGCCTGCATGGCCCTTTCTCTTTGACCCCCCTCCCCGGACCCCACTGCCCCTTAGAGACCGGGCTTCGGGATCAGCTCCTGGAGCCCAGACTCTGGCTCCCTGAGTCTGGCTCCGCTGCCTGCATGAATGAATGAGTGGCACTTACCCACGCTCATTCCTGCACAGGGCCCGCCTTCTGGTGGCCGAGAGCAGCTGCTGAGGGCATCTGTGGAGCCCAGATGGGAAAAAAAAAAAAAAAAAAAAAAAAAAAAAAAAAAAAAACCATGAACAGAGCGAGCCGGGAGAACATTCTGATGGAGGAATCAGTGGGCCAGGGTCTCCTGGGCTGAGCAGAGCTGCCAGGGACCCTCTCCCATCCCAACACCTCCTTCTTTTAAAAAAAAAAAAAAAAAAAAAAGGAGAGAGCGTGATCCAGCCAGCCACTGGTTCACTCCCCAACTGGCCACACAGCCAGGGTTGGACCAAGCCAGGGGCCAAGGAATTCCATGCAGGGCCCTCTCAGGGTGGCAGGGACCAAGCTGAGCCGTCATTGCCCGCGGCCTCCAAGGGTGCGGTGGCACTGATACTGCTGAGGGGAGGGAGGTGATAATGGAGCCCACCCAGACACCGCAGCTGCAGCTGCTGGGAGCGGCCAGGATGCAGCCTCCATGGGCCGGTTTCCTCCAAGGCAGGACTGCAAAGGCTGCAGAGGGCCTTGGGAGCAGCTGTGCCTGCCCTGGCCTAGCCCCTAACCCAGGCAGGATGCAGGCAGAGTCCTGGTTCTCGTGGAACCTGCCTGGTGGGTCCCTTGGGTGGCACCAAGGGAGAAGTGAGAGGCCCAGCTCTGCTGTGTGACTTGGGACAAGTCTGCTCAGCTCTAAAGTGGGCAGACGGTGGCCCGATCCAAGGCCTCACTGGTGTCAGCTGTCCTGTCCACAGCACTGTGCTCCCCCTAGAACTGCCACTGTCTTCATGTGCCACACTGGGGCCAAAGTCCCTCCTGGGGCCCCCGTGACCAGCAGGCCAGTCGTGGAGGCTGCTGTGGGAGCCACTGAACCTGGACACTGCACCGGGGCCCCAGGTCAGGGCTAGCGCGGCGCTGGGGAGGGGAAGGAGGATCTGTAAAGCCACCCACTTGGCAGAGTGCTGTCCCCAAATCCCCAGCAGGGCGGGCGCCTGGTGACAGGAATCACTCCGCACTCTGGTAGTGTCTTAAGCCTTGCTCCTTGGTTAATGCTCCCCCTTAGTCGCCCTTAGCTTAGTCCCTTTAACCCGTGAAAGAGGGTTTGTTAGCACTGCCATTTCACGGAGGAGAAAACTGAGGCGGGGTCTTGCCCAGGTTGTGCCCCGCTTCCCCCACCCCGGCCCCCAGCACCCTCGGGATCCGGTTCCCTTATCCCTACCCCAGTGCAACCCAGCCGCCCGGTGACCCGAGCTTAGTGCGGGAGCGGGGCGGAGCCGGCCTTCGGGGCCAGCGCGTGCCGGGGGGCGGGGCGGGGCCGGACAAGTAGCCCCGGGCGCGGCGGGCGCCCCAGTCGCGGGCATGGAGGCCGAGGGCTGCCGCTATCAGTTTCGGATCGCGCTGCTGGGGGACGCGGCGGTGGGCAAGACCTCGCTGCTGCGGTGCTACGTAGCGGGCGCGCCGGGTGCCCCGGAGCCCGAGGCCGAGCCCGAGCCCACGGTGGGCGTCGACTTCTACCGCCGCGCGCTGCAGCTGCGGGCCGGGCCGCGCGTGAAGCTGCAGCTCTGGGACACTGCGGGCCATGAGCGCTTCAGGTGCGGGCCTGCGGGGAGCGCGGGAGGGGCCGCTGGTCGAGGAGGCGTGCCTTGGGGGTCCCAGAGAGGTCTGGGGGGCTGGGATCCCTGGCTCCAGCCAGACCCTCCCTCCCTCGGGGTCATGCTTTCTGCAAATAGGAGGGGACTTCAGGTAGTTCATGGAGAGAGAGGGAAGCTTATTTTGGTACCAAAAGATTTCAAATCCATGCATATAAGGCATCTTCAAAAAGTTCAGGGAAAAATCTGGAATATGAAAAAACTATGCACGGATCTCGAGTGTTTTTGCTGCGAGTTCAGCTTGTATTCTAACTGCGTTCCTGCACAGACCAGGTTGACATCCAAGCCCAGAGCCCCGGAGGGGCATTCAGACCTGGGTGCACCGCACTCTGGAGGGTGGATGGATGGCCTCAGAGGCGGGAGATGCCAGGGTAGGAGAGGTTTGTGCCAGCTGCAAAGGATGGGCAGCGGTGTGCCAGCCCCAGCAGAGAATCGGAGCTGCCCTCAGAGCTCTCAGGCCTCGCCAGGAGAGCAGGAATCGGAGCTGCCTCCTAACCAGGGGGCACCCCGTGTCTTGAGGGAGACTCAGACCCCAAGGCAGAGAAGCGCAGGGCAGTGTGACTGAGCTGTGAGACGGGTGTGAGGCTCCGTGGACCCCAGGAGGGGTCTGCCTCTGGGGGTGTCCTGACGGCATAAACACCTCCCACCTTACCCCTGGCTCCTCCCCAGGTGCATCACCAGGTCCTTTTACCGGAACGTGGTGGGTGTCCTGCTGGTCTTTGATGTGACGAACAGGAAGTCCTTCGAACACATCCGAGACTGGCACCAGGATGTCATGGCCACTCAGGGCCCCGACAAGGCTATCTTCCTGCTGATTGGCCACAAGAGTGACCTGCAGAGCGCCCGCTGTGTCTCCACCCAGGAGGCCCAGGAGCTGGCTGCCTCCCTGGGCGTGGCCTTCATGGAGACCTCAGCCAGGAACTGCTGCAACGTGGAGCTGGCCTTTGACACCCTCGCGGACGCCATCCAGCAGGCCCTGCAGCAAGGGGACATCAAGCTACAGGAGGACTGGGGGGGTGTCCGGCTCATCCACAAGGCCCAGAGTCCCAGGTCCCCCAGCAGGAAGCACCACCCAGGCCCATGCCAGTGCTGACGCTGGGAGAGAAAAGGTTTAAGCAGCGCCAACCTCAGCCCGGTGGGATGGGGATGGCTGGACTCTCTGGAGGGTGAGACAGAAGGGTTTGCGCAAACAGCATCCTGACAGTAGTGCCTCTTGCACTTTGGGGTCTCAGCTCAGTTCCTTCCTGTGGACAGGTTTAAAAAGGCCAGAAACTCAACTTCCTGTTTTGAGTCTCAGTTTCCTCATCTGTCAATAGGGCTCATTAAAAATCCCCTTCATGGGGCCGGCGCCGCGGCTCACTAGGCTAATCCTCCGCCTTGCGGCGCCGGCACACCGGGTTCTAGTCCCGGTCGGGGCGCCGGATTCTGTCCCCGTTGCCCCTCTTCCAGGCCAGCCCTCTGCTGTGGCCAGGGAGTGCAGTGGAGGATGGCCCAAGTCCTTGGGCCCTGCACCCCATGGGAGACCAGGAGAAGTACCTGGCTCCTGCCATCGGATCAGCGTGGTGCGCCGGCCGCAGCGCGCCGGCCGCGGCGGCCATTGGAGGGTGAACCAACGGCAAAAGGAAGACCTTTCTCTCTGTCTCTCTCTCTCTCACTGTCCACTCTGCCTGTCAAAAAAATAAAAATAAAAATAAAAAAATCCCCTTCATGGGAGGCGTGGTCATGCACGAGCTAAGGGCCGGGACCCGCCCTCCCAGAGCCTGCCGCGCGGCCCACTCACTGGTGGTGAAAGCCATCATCCCCACTTGACTGCCATGCGGCCGCTGCTGGCAGCTCCTGCGCTCAGCGTCGGGACGCTGCCACGCTGGCGAGGCCAGCTGGGGAATTCCAGCTTCAGGCCTCCTTAGGTGCTCAGGCTATGATGAGTCAGGCATGGACTTAAGGTGTGGCCTCGAATCTGGCTGCTACCCAGTGTCCCCCTCCCATCCCCCCCGGGCCCGGGGCTGAGTCTGGCTAAAGGATCCCTGCATTGCCCCTGTCCTCACTGTCCCCGCAAGCTGCTGGGAGAACTGTGCGGACTGGGCCAGCTTGCAGCGCTCTCGGGGACTGCCCACCCCCAGGGACAACCCATACACACGTTGTCATCTTGACAGCTCTTAAGGTCCAGCCCAGCTCCATCCTCTGTGGGCTGTTCTCCCTCGCCCAAATCCTGCCTTCTTCCTTTCGCAATCAGGTTTTACTCTCAACACCCCAGCACAGGGCAGAAGCTGTGGCTGCTGCTTGGGATCCCAGCGTCCGGTACTCACTCCAGCTTCCTGTCAACGCATCCTGGGGGCAGCACCTGATGGCTCAATGCTTGGGTCCCTGCCACCCATGTGGAAGACCTGGATGGAGCACCTGACTGCCGGCTTCAGCCTGGCCCAGACCTGGCTGTTGCAGGTATCTGGGGAGTGAACAGGCAGATGGAAGACCTCTCTGTCCTTATCTATGACTCTGCCTTTCAAGTAGTTGAAAATAAACAAACATTTCAAAAAATGCCCTGGCATAAATCCCTGCACAGTAACCTCCATGGCATAATTTGCTCCAGGCACCCTAATTTGCAAGGGGAACTGCTGGGCAGGGAATGTCCTGGGGGCAATTTGGGAAGGCTTCACGTAGGAGGTGGTGTTTTGTTGGGCAGGATCTCAGTAGCTGTGGAGGTGCCAGCGGGCATGGGTATGGGCAACTACCAGAGCAAAAAGAAGACAATCACTGAACTCTGTAGCCGTGGGCCAGTTCCTCCCCCACCTGCGCCTCAGTTTCCCCTTCTGTAACATGTGACTGACAGCCCTCTTCCCTAGAGTTCTTGAGGAAGATTTAATCAGCTTTCTCCCAGGAAGAACAGGTTAGGGTAGGGCTTCCGCCCTGTGCACTTGACCCTGCCTTCTCTTTTTATTTATTGTTTCAAAGATTTGCTTGGGGGCCGGCGCCATGGTTCACTTGGCTAATCCTCTGCCTGCAGCACCAGCACCCCGGGTTCTGGTTACTCCTCTTCCAGTCCAGCTCTCTGCTGTGGCCCAGGAGGGCAGTGGAGGATGGTCCAGGTACTTGGGCCCTGCACCCGTATGGGAGACTGGGAGGAAGTACTCGGCTCCTGGCTTCGGATCGGCAAAGCGCCAGCCGTAGCGGCCATTAGGGGAGTGAACCAACAGAAGGAAGACTTTTTCTCTCTCACTGTCTATAATTCTCTCTCTCTCTGTCTCTCTCTCTCACTGTCTAACTCTGCCTGGCAAAAAAAAAAAAAAAAAGATTTGCTTGGGGCCAGTGCTGTGGTGTAGCGGGTGGAGCTGCTGCCTGCAGTGCCGGCATCCCATGTGGGCGTCAGTTTGAGTCCTAGCTGCTCCACTTTGGATCCAGCTCTCTGCTGTGGCCTGGGAAAGCTGTGGAAGATGGCCCAAGACCTGGGGCTCCTGCACCCATGTGGGAGACCTGGAAGAAGCTCCTGGCTCCAAGCTTCGGATCAGCACAGCTCCGGCTGTTGCTGCCAATTGAAGACCTCTCTCTCTGACTTTCAAAATAAATACATCTTTAAAAATTTTTTGAAAGCAGAATTACAGAGAGAGAGAGAGAGAGAGAGAGAGAGAGAATTTTCCATCCACTGGTTCAGTCCCCAAATGGCTACAATGACCGGGGCTGGGCCAAGCCAAAGCCAGGAGCCTCGATCTTCTCCTGGGTCTCCCATGTGGGCGCAGGTCATCCTCTGCAGCTTTCCCAGGTGCCTGAGCAGGGAGCTGGACCAGAAGTGGAGCAGCGGCCATGACTTAACCTGCTGCGCCATAGTGTCAGCTCTGTGGAACTCATCTTTATGACAGCTTCACTCGGCTTCACTTATCCTCACTTCCCAGATGGGGACAACAGAGGGTGGTTATTTGCTTTGGGGTATATTTTCATTCTGTCACCAAATTTCTAAACTATTTTTTTCTTCATTTTATTTGAAAGGCAGAAAGAGATTTTTCCATCCACTGGTTTCTCCCCAAATGTTCTCTATAGCTGGGGCTGGGCCAGGCCAAAACGGGGAGCCAAGAGCTGGGAACTCAATCTGGGTCTCCTATGTGGGGGGCAGAGACCCAAGCACTTGCAGCCACCACCCGCTGCCATCCCCCAGGGTGCAATTAGCAGGTAGCTGGGTCAGAAGCCGAGCAGGGCCTTGAACTCAGGCCCCCAAGCAGCACCGTAACCACTGGACCCCCGTCAGAGCTTTTAAAGTGAGCATCCACTCTATCCTAGTTTCTGAGGCTACGGCAGGGAACATGACAGAAAAGCCCTGCTGGGCTGACGTTCCAGTGGAAAAGAGAAGAAAGCCAAGTAAATGAAGGGCTGGCCTTCCAGCTTGCTGGGTGCTGTGGGGCTCAGTGTTGGGAGGCCTCCCTGAGAAGATGGACTTTGAGACCCGAATAAGGGGGAGGCGGAGCCCAGCTCAGCGCCGAGATCCGGGCAGAAGGAAGAATAAGAGTAGTTTTGCCTTCACAATAACTTTAGGTGCTGTGATTCCATTTGCCCCAGGAGGAAACAGACGTCCAGAGAGGTTGGGTGACTTGCCTAAAATCTCATAGCCAGTAAGGTGGGGAGGGGAGAGTTCCCAAGAGTGACAGCCTCCAGCCAGGGAGGGACTGGGTGGTTTCTAGGGAGGACAGGACATCTGTGTGGCTGAAATGAAGGAACAGGAGTGCCCTCAGCGTGGCCTCCGCACTTCCCCGCACAGGAGTACAGGCCTGACCCCGCCTGCATGGAGACCCGCAGCTGGTCCTGGAACAGATGAAAGCTAAGCTGTCCCCAACTCAGCAAGTCCCCAGTCCCCAGAGTGAGGGAGATGCAGAAAGAAATGAACTCTGCCCCTCTCAAAATCCTGGGTTGGAGAAAAAGGCCCCAAGGCCCTGGCCCACCCAGGCAGGGCCAAGTTCAAGAGACAGTGCCATTGTCCCTGGCTGCCTCCCTGGGGCTTAGCAGGCTGGACTTTCCCAAATGTGAACTGGGGATAATAAAATCTTTTTGTCCCGCGGGCTTGTGGGACATGAAAGGAGGCATTGTGTGACTGTCTCCACACACATGGCTCACACGCTGGGCTGTCTGTCGCCTCCAACAACTGGGGAGTAACCTCAAACCTCAAGCGACTCTGTGAGGTTGGTCTGACCTTGACCATTCACAGGCAGACTTCAAGACCAGGGCAGGGAAACTGATGTGCTTGAATCTGGGCGCCCATCTCGGCATTCCACTACCTTGGGCCAGCCTAGGGTGGGAGTGGGGGCTCCTACCTCATGCCTTGAGGCCCTGGTGCCACCTTCACAAGCCCCCTCAGTGCAGAAAAACCTGAGGAGATTCTAGGTGGCTTTGGAGGGTGCTTGCCTGGCGCAGCAGCAGGAGGCAGCCCTGCCCAGGCCCGGACTGGAGGACTGGCAGCGGAGGCTTCCCAGTGGAGACTGAGGAGAAGGCAGGGAGGGGCAGGCCCACCTGGGAACCAGACCCCTCCCTGGTCTCCAGTGTGTGGGCTGTGCCGCCCCTCCCAGGGGGGTCTTGCGGAATAAATCTGGCCCGGCTGCTGCGGCTGCTCAGCTGCCCCAGTCTTTCCTTGTTCCGCACCACTTGCGGGATAAACATCCAAATCCTTTCTTCCCAGCCCCAGCCCCTCCTGGTTTCACCCCGCTGCGGCAGCATCTCCCATCCGCTTCGCCCAGCCACATCCCGGGCCACCTGCAGCTCCGGGCCTTGCACACGCTAGTTCTGTGCACGTTTCCCTGCGTGGCCCTAGCCCTCTCCCCTCCCTCTGCGTGGCCCTAGCCCTCTCCTCTCCCTCTGCGTGGCCCTAGCCTTCTCCCCTCCCTGTGTTACCACATCTGCCTGCAACACTCAGACAAACGCCACCTCCTTTTAACACCACATGACCCCAGACCTTGCCGTCAGATCTGGACTTGACTCCCAGCTCTGCTTTACACTGACTGGGACCCTGAGCAACTCACTACAGCCTCACCTGTAAACTGCTGCAACCAGCATCTAACTCGGGACTTTTGGGAAGGACCTGAGAAATCGGCGGCAGTCCTTGTCTCACAGTGGTTCACCAAGAGGGCTTCCCCCTCTGCTCCCTCACAGTTTCCCTTGGTAATCACAGTGGAGGAACAAAGCCTACCAGGGAGGTAACAAGGATTCCAGACTCTAGCCTAGCTGTTAAAGTTCCTGACTCCCTGGTGATGTGGATCCGGCTCTGTTTTCTAACTAAAGTTCCAGAATCTTCCTGTAGGTCTAACCCCTAGTCTATTCTATGCAACCTAACTCCTCCAAGGTGGGACCCTGGCCAAACCCACCGGCATCGCGGTTGCAGCAGTCAGGCTCCCGGGCCTGCAGACCCCTCTGTGAGCCGCTTCCTCAGCCTGGACCACCGCTTCCTCCCTTCTCTTGTTTGGCCTGAAAACCCAGCAATCCAGACTGAAAGTATCCCCCTGCTCCTGGGAGGGAACAGAGCCAAGGTCAGCCCCAGGGGAGCCACTGTAACTTGGTGGGTGGAGACAGTGGAAGCACTGCATCTACCACACACAGGCTGGCTCTGACGGTGACCTGGTGGGAAGCCAGCTTCTCATCTCAGCCCCGCAGAGCCTCAGTCTCTTCCTGACAAGACGAGAAGTTTCTACCTCACTTTGCTGTTAGAGGCGAATGTGGTCATGTGGCCAAGTGCTCAGTGCATGCCAAGTTCCTTCTGCTAACAAGCCCGACGCCTGCACGGGCTGCGCCCTTGCCTGGGGTGTACACCCTTCCACGTTCAGCTCAAATGCTCGCTTACCTACCCGAGCGCCCCAGTTCCTCCCCAGGCCCTGCACAGCTCTCTGTGGAAATTCAGGCAGTGTCTATAAGTTAGTTATGGTGCCCCACTACACTGTACCTCAAGGCCACAGCTGTGTGACTTTCCTGAAGGGGCTAGGCTGTCTTGGGCAGAGGACTCCTGGGCTTTTAAAAACTGTTACTGTGAAGAGGGGGGAGCTGGTGTTGTGGCACAGCAGGCAAAAGAGCCACCTGCCATGCAGGCATCCCACATGGGCACTGGTTGCTAACCCGGCTGCTCCACTTCCGATCTAGCTCGCTGGTAATATGCCTGGGAAAGCAATGGAAGATGGCCCAAGTGTTGGGGCCCCTGCACCCACATGGGAGACCCCGATGAAGCTTCTGGCTCCTGGCTTCTGCCTGGCCCAGCCCTGGCTGTTGCAGTCATCTGGGCAGTGAGCCAGTGGACGGAATATCTGTCTCTCCTCTCTCTATAATTCTATTATGGGGCAGGCATTTGTCACAGTGGCTAAGACCATGCTTGGGATGCCCGCATTCCATTTGGAGTACCTAGCTTGCGTCCTTCTGATCAAGCTTCCTGCTAATGCACACACTGGGAGGCAGCAGTAATGGCTCAAGTACTTGGGTGCCTGCCACCCATGGGAGTTACCGGCTCCCAGCTTTGGCCTGGCCCAGTTACAGCTGTTGCAGCATTCGGAGAGTGAATCAGCAGATGGAAATCTCTCACTCTTGTTTCTTTCAAATAAAATAAGACATGAATTAGAAAAAACAAAAACAAAAACCTGTCGGGTCAGGCATTGTGGTGCTGGTTAAGATGCTGCCCGGGGGGGCTGGTGCTGTGCTGCTGCAGTGCCGGCATCCCATATGGATGCTGGTTCAAGTCCTGGCTGCTCCACTTCCGATCCAGCTCTCTGCTATGGCCTGGGAAAGCAGCAGCAGATGGCCCAAGTCCTTGGGCCCCTGCACCTGTGTGATAGAACTGGAGGAAGCTCCTGGCTCCTGACTTTGGGTCAGCTTAGTGTGTTTTTTTTTTTTTTTTTTTTTTAACAGGCAGAGTAAATAGTGAGAGAGAGAGACAGAGAGAAAGGTCTTCCTTTGCCATTGGTTCACCCTCCAATGGCCACCGTGGCCGGTGCGCTGCGGCCCGCGCACCGCACTGATCCGATGGCAGGAGCCAGGTACTTATCCTGGTTTCCCATGAGTGCAGGGCCCAAGCACTTGGGCCATCCTCCACTGCACTCCCTGGCCACAGCAGAGAGCTGGCCTGGAAGAGGGGCAACTGGGACAGAATCTGGCGCCCTGACCAGGACTAGAACCCGGCGTGCTGGCGCCGCAAGGCAGAGGATTAGCCTAGTGAGCCGCAGCACTGGCCAGCTTAGCTTTTGCTGTTGTAGTCATTTGGGGAGTGAACCAGCGAATGGAAGACCTCTCTCTGGCTCTACATCTCTCTATAACTCTTTCAAATAAATAAAATAAATCTTTTTTTTTTTATTTTTTATTTTTTTGACAGGCAGAGTGGACAGTGAGAGAGAGAGACAGAGAGAAAGGTCTTCCTTTGCCGTTGGTTCACCCTCCAATGGCCGCCGCGGCCGGTGCGCTGCGGCCGGCGCACCGCGCTGATCCGATGGCAGGAGCCAGGAGTCAGGTGCTTTTCCTGGTCTCCCATGGGGTGCAGGGCCCAAGCACCTGGGCCATCCTCCACTGCACTCCCTGGCCACAGCAGAGGGCTGGCCTGGAAGAGGGGCAACCGGGACAGAATCCGGCGCCCCGACCGGGACTAGAACCCGGTGTGCCGGCGCCGCTAGGCGGAGGATTAGCCTAGTGAGCCGCGGCGCCGGCCTAAAATAAATCTTTTTTTTAAAGGTTTATTTATTTGAAAGTCAGAATTACACAGAGAGAGAAGAGGTAGAGAGAGAGAGGTCTTCCATCAAATGGTTCACTCCCCAATTGGCTGCAACGGCCAGTTGTGCCGATCCGGAGCCAGGAGCCAGGAGCTTCTTCTGGGTCTCCCATGCGGAGGCAGGGGCCCAAGGATTTGGGTCATCTTCCACTGCTTTCCCAGGCCATAGCAGAGAGCTGGATCAGAAGTGGAGCAGCCTGGACTAGAACCGGTGCCCACATGGGATGCCAGTGCTTCAGGCCAGGGCATTAACCCACTGTGCCACAGCACTGGCCCCAAGTCTTTTTTTTTTTTTTAAAGATGCTGCCTGGGACACCCACATTCCATTTCTGAGTGCACAGCTACTCTGTGCTTGCAATCTAGCTTGGGAAATGGCCCAAGTATTGGGGCTTCTGCCACTCACATAGGAGACCTGATGGAATTCTGGAAACCTGGATTTGGCCTGGCCCAGCCCCAGCAGTTGTAGGCATTTTTCAGTGAACCAGTACACACAATATATGTCTTTTCCTGTCACTTTGCCTTTTTTATTTTTTTAAGTTTATTCATTTATTTATTTGAAAGTCAGAGTAACAGAGAACCTCCATTTGTTTGTTCATTCCCTAGATGGTTTCAACGGCTGGGTCTGAACCAGCCAAAGCCAGGAGCCAGGAGCTTTATTTGAGTCTCCCACATGGGTGGCAGGGGCCAAAGTCCTTGGGCCATCTTATACTGCTTTTCCCAGGCCATTAGCAGGCAGTTGGATCAGAATTGGAGTGGCTGGGACATGAACTGGCGCCCATATGGGATGTCAGCATCCCAGGCAGCAGCTTTACTTACTATACCACAATGCTGGCCTCTGCCTTTATTCTTAAAACAAGAAAACGGATATAGGAATTTTAAAAAATACCCAAAAACACATGGGGTGGGCATTTGGTCTGTTGCTGTGGATTCATTTCTGAGAGGAGGAGCGTGGTGGGGGCAAGAGGTGCAGAGTCACCACACACACCCCAGGAGTCAGGTGAAAGCAGGCCTGAAGCAAGCAGCCTGCAGATGTAGCAGTTGCTACAGTTGCTTATATAGCCAAGGCAGCCAATCCGGTCAAGGGGCCGTCTATGCCCTAACCAATCACACCCTGTTGCCAGTGGCCATCTTGGCAGGGCCTTCTCATTCCACCACATTGGTCTCACAGTTAAGATACCCATATTCCATGCTGGAGTTTGATACTTGGGTCTAGCTCCTGAATCCTGCTAATGTGCACCCTGGGAGGCAGGTGATGGCTGAAGCAGTCAGGTCCCTGGCCCTCAGGGAAACCATTTGAATTCCCAGCTCCTAGCTTCAGTCCAGCCTAGCTGTGGCTGTTGCAGACATTTGGAGAGTGAACCAGTGAATGGAAGCTCTCACTCTCTCTGCCTTTCAAAGAAAATAAAACACAAATTTGGAAAAAAAAAAAAAAAAAACTATGGAAAATTTTAAAAACCACAATACATGGGGTGGGTATTTGGCCTACAGGTTAAGAAGCCCATGTCCCATATCAGAGTATCCAGGTTTGATACCTGGCTCCGGCTCCTGACTCCAACTTCCTGTTAAGCAGACCCTGGGAGACAAGGGTGGCTCAAGTGACTCAGTCCTTGCTATCACGTGGGAGTCCTGGATGGAATTTGTTGCTCCCAGATGCCTGGACCAGCCTCAGCCATTGTGGGCATCTGGGAAGTGAATTAGCAGATGGCTACTGTCTGTATCTCTCTCTCTCAAAACAATTAAAACAAAAAAAATTAAAGATTTTTTTTTTTAATTTCTTAGAAAGGCAGAGTTGGAGAGAGAAGAGAGAGACAGACAGAGAGATCTTCCATCTACTGGTTCACTCTCCAAATGGCTATAAAGGGAAGAGCTGGGCCGCACCAAAGCCAGGAGCCTGGAGCTTCTTCTGAGTCTCCCATGTGAGTACAGGGGCCCAAGGAGTTGGGCCATCATCTGTGGCTTTTCCAGGTATGTATTAGCAGGGAGTGGGACTGGAAGTGGAGCCGCCAGTTCTTGAATCAGCATATACAGGATGCTGGCATTGCAGGGGGAGGCTTAACCTGCTTTTTTTTTTTTTTTTTTTTTTTTTTTTTTTTTTTTTATTTATTTATTTTTTGACAGGCAGAGTGGACAGTGAGAGAGAGACAGAGAGAAAGGTCTTCCTTTGCCATTGGTTCACCCTCCAATGGCCGCCACGGCCGGCGCACCACGCTGATCCGATGGCAGGAGCCAGGAGCCAGGTGCTTTTCCTGGTCTCCCATGGGGTGCAGGGCCCAAGCACCTGGGCCATCCTCCACTGCACTCCCTGGCCACAGCAGAGGGCTGGCCTGGAAGAGGGGCAACCGGGACAGAATCTGGTGCCCCGACCGGGACTAGAACCCGGTGTGCCGGCGCCGCTAGGCGGAGGATTAGCCTAGTGAGCCGCGGCGCCGGCCTAACCTGCTTTGCCACAATACTGGCCCCCCAATTTTTTTAAATACCCAAGAATTGGGGTAGGAGTCTGGTACAGTGTTTATGTCACTACTTGGGAAACCCACATCAGAGCGCATGGTTTGAATCCTGGCTCTTCCACTTCTGAGCCAGCTTCCTAATAACATGTATTCTCAGGGGCTGTAGGCAATGCCCTGAGTGCTTGTATCTCTGCCACTCATATGGGAGACCCAGCTGGGAACCTGGCTTCAGCCTGGCATAGCCCTGGCTGTTGGGATCATTTGGGCAGTGAACCAGAAGATGCAAGGTATCTCTCCTGAATCTTTTTTTCTCATAAAATGAAAATAAATGAACTAAAAAAGTTAATACTCAAGAATAAAGAAAACAGTGCAAACTACAAAATAGTGAAAAGAATTCCATATACCCATAACTTAGCTTCAACAAATATCAGGTGGTATGGCAAACACTGTTTACTATCCCCTTGCTTTGTGAGTGCTTGCTCTCAAGCCCGCAGCCCTGGCACAGGAGCAGTGTCCAGTCTGATGTTGACAGCTATGGGGGATCCTCCCATGGCCAAAGACACCTCCTCCCAGGTGTGCTGGGAAAGGCAAGCTTTGTATTGCACAATGCTTCTTCCTGCCAGCATAGGCCCAGGATTGGGACTCGGGCCAGCAGGGAGGAGGAGGGAGACAGCCTAGCATTTAGGGGCTGTGACTCCCCACTCCTATACTCACTGGTCTTTCAAGCCACCATCTGGGGACTGCTCAGAGAACCAAGGCCTCTATTTCAGGGAAGCCTGCGTCTGTCCTGATGGGACCCAGCTTTGCAAGGTTTCAAATGGCACTGACGCCTCCTTGCAGAGATGACCTGAAAGTTTCTCCAGGCCCCCGTCTGGGCGTGTCCTGGGGATCTTAGACCTGGAAGTCCCAGGTTGCCTTTAGGTTCTGGCTCTTCTTCTGGAAACCTAACTGGGCCCCAGAGCTGTGAGATTCATACCTCAGCTGGGCCTCGCTTCTCCTGGCTGGCCTGGTGTCTTGCTGGCCCCCATGCCCCACGGACACTCTCTGGCAATACCAGTTCCGCATCATCCTCCTTGGAGATTCAACTGTGGACAAATCATCCTTGCTAAGACGTTTGTGGAGGGTGCCAGTCAGTGGGGGTGGACGTCAGTGAGCACTCTGTGGAGGTAGAGCCTGGCCAGGAAAGGTTCCGGGGAGTATGACAGCAGCAGGCCCCTGCTGCCTGCCTTCCACACTACCCCAGCCCCGAGTGCCAAGGAGAGAGCCCATGCATGGGGAAGGAGCAGAGGCTTTCAAGCCAGTAGGAAGGGCAGATTCTGGTCCAGGAGCACAGGTCTGAGTCCTGGCTGCCTGTGGCCTGAGATCACACCTCTCCAGACATGTGAAGAGGCCACACCTCTAAGGGTCTTAGTTCAGCTTTGCCCTCCCGCTTCACTTGCGCAGGCACAGGGGACCCTCTCCAGATGGTCCTAGATGGCTCCTAAGGCGTCCTCACAGCTCATCCTGTTGTGGCAGCCCTTATCCTTCCCTTTTGGTTAACTCTGTTCCAGGAAAGCCTCTCAAGTCTGACTCTTTTCCTTTTAGTCCAAATAACTGTAGCAACTTTCTGGTCATTTCCCTCCTGCCTGTTTCCAATTCTACTCTACACTGACAGACAGAGGGAGGCTTTGAACAGGCAAATATGGTCACATCAGTCCTTCATCCAGCTCTTCACTGTCCTACTGCCTGAGCAGGAGTTGTCAATCAGACTTCCTGGTTATGTGCCTGTTTTGAGCCTCAGAATCCTTTTGTCTCACTGAATCTTTATTATTATTATTTTTTAAAGATTTATTTATTTATTGAAAGGCAGAGTAAGAGAGAGAGGAGAGTCACATACATATACACATACACACACACACACACACACACACACACACACACACAGGGGGCGAGGAGAGAGAGAGAGAGAGAACTCCCATCTGCTGGTTCATTCCTCAGATAGCCACAACAGCCAGCCCTGGGCCATGAGCCAGGAGCTTCATCCGGGTCTCCCACATGCTTGCAGGGGCCCAAAGATCTGGACCATCTTCCTCTGCTTTCTCAGATGCATTAGCAGGGAGCTGGATCAGAAGTGGAGCAGCCAGGACTCAAATCAGCACCCATACAGGATGGTAGCATCATGGATGCCAGCCCTAGAAGCTTTCTTAGGATCCTACAGTGTCCAGTAGTTAAGAAAGATGTTGCTCAGACTGAAGAGGGGAGGGTGGAGGGCAGTGTCATGGCACAGCAGGTTAAGCTGCCTGCAATGCACTGACAGCCCATTTGAGTCACAGCTGCCCCACTTATGATCCAGCTCCCTGCTAACGCACCTGGGAAAGCAGCAGAAGATGGCTAAGTGCTTGGGCTCCTGCCACCCATATGGGAGACTGGGATGCAGTTCCTAGTTCCTGGATTCAGCCTGGTCCAGCCCATTGTGGCCATTTGGGAAGTGAACCATCAGATTTCTCTGCGTATCTCTGCCTTTGAAATAAATAATCTTAAAAAAAAAAAAAAAAAAAAACCACAAGGGTGGAAAGCTGACTAGCCTGCTGAAGCACCCACACTACATCCTTGCACACGTGCACACGCATGCACACACTGCCTCCAAGGCATGGGCACTGAACTGCATGAGAATCCAGGATGAAAGCCACACCACAGGCCTAAGGCTGCCCACTGCTGGAGCTCACTTCCTGCTCACCTCTAGCCATGCACTCCTGTTCTGGTTTATGTGCTGCCAAAGCAAGCACACCACTCACCCCTCATCCCACATCTTGTGCTTTATAGCCACGTCAATGCAATAATTTCTTTAGATCTCCAGGCCTTTGCAAACACCACGTTGCTGCTTAAAATCCTTCAGTGGCTCCTGTAACTTTCTGGATAAACTAATCTGCGGGGGCCTACAAGGCACCTCAAGTGTGACCTGGCCCAACTTACCGCACTATACTGCTGCAGGGCTTATACACATGCATCTCCCTCTCCTTCAGATTCCAACCCTTCACCTGGATCCTTCAACATTCGGCTCAAACCATGCTTCTCCCCAGCTGCCAGGCCTCTTCCCCAGCCCTGTGAATGCCTCTTTTGTAGCCTTTGTCAGTGACTGCTTCATGTTTCTCCAGTGGCAGGATTGCTCTCTATGTCTGTTTCCTTTTATTTATTTATTTGAAAGACAGAAAGAGAGAGGTATCTAGATAGATAGATAGATATCTTTGAGAGAGAGAGAGAGAGAGAGAGAGAGAAAATCTTTCATCCACTGGTTCACTACCCAAATGGCTGCAACAGCTGGGGTGGGGTCAGGCCAAAGGTAGGAGCCTAGAACTCCACCTGGGTCTCCCACTTGGGTGACAGGGGTCCAAGCACTTGGACCAATATCCACTGCTTTCCCAGGCAAGGAGCTGATCAGAAATACAGTAGCTAGGACTCTAAACTGGTATTAGTATGGGATGCCGGCACCACAAGTAGCAGTTTAACCCACTGTGCCACAACATTGGTCCCCCTCTGTCTGTTTTACTCATCACAGTGGCCTCCTGCCAAACGCAGACATGGCACAGCTTGTAAATATGGGAATGAATGAACAATACGCAGACAAGACCAGATGACTCGACACATGAAGCCACTTACCTCTCAAACACCTGACCAAGAATTGAGAACTTCTGACTCTGCCCCAGCTCTTTTCATTAAACTTCCTTGGTTCCCTTGTTCCCTTCTGTCCTCAGTAGAGGGCTCAAAACTAATTCTGGATTCTTTCTTGGCTGTCGAGGTCAGAAACCTGCTCCTACTATTGGAACTTGGCTGGAGGCCTCTTGCTGTTTGGCGTCACCAACCGAAATCCTTTGAGCACATCGCCCAGTGGCATCACGAGGTGCTGGAGAAGGTGAAACCCTGCAGCGTCGTCATGGTGGTGGTCACAAGAGCAACCTTGCTGCTGAGCAAGCGTCAGGTAGCACTGGAGGAGGGGAGAAGCTGGCTGCCTCCTTGGGCGCTCCTTACATCGAGACATCAGCAACAGTGACATCAGCACAGTTTTTGAGCTGCTCGCCCAAGGGATCTTTAAGGCTATGAAGAAAGGAGTTATGGGGCCAGACTCAGAGTGGCGGTGGGTGAAAAGCAGGGTCCCATCTAAAGCCATGCCTCAGGAGGCAGAGGACCAAAGCAGGGCAAGGTGGATGTGTCTGTGCTGGTGACTGAATGGGACAGCCACTTTTCTGGAAGCTCATGGAACCTTCACAATCCCCAGACAAGATGATGCTAGGTGCCACTGAAGGGTGCACAATGGTAAAAATACCAGGATCGGGGTATCATCAACTGAGAACAGACAGACACCTGCAGGCCTTTCCCCAAGGCTACTCCTATCCTTTCTCAGGGCCAAGCAGGAGCACGACTTGTCCAGGAGTTGAAGAACAGGTCACTATGGACACTTAGGCATGTAACACTGCCAAAAACAGATGCCTTTCCAGTTTGGGAGCTCATGAGAGATGGTCCCTCTGCCTGCAGGCAGAGAAACTGGACTCAAACTCCTGCAGATGGTGTGGTCTCCCTTGAAGTAAAATCATGGAAAATCCCCAAGTTTTTCTCAACACAGAAGTGAATAATGGTGCTGCCACCTGCTGACTAGAGCTCCACCCAGCCTTGCTGTCCTGACTCCCTCGGGCATCTCAGAGGCTGTAAGTCATGCACCCTGTGTCTTTCGATTAATAACTTCTTTATTCTGGAAAAGCAAATGAAAGTCATAGTCATATAAACACTGACATTACAAAGTACAGGGAAAGGGGGAAAGGGGAAGGGGACAAAACCCGCTACAAATCCTGCTAATACTGTCTCACTCAACAAGACCATCTGCTCTGTCCCATGTTCAATCACTTATAGAATAAACCACAAATAAAATCTTCTCTGGAAGATACACTGCTCCTCTGAGACGGCAGGGAAAAGGGACTGGAAGTTGAGCTAGGAGGCTTTCTTCTCTTGTCAGATCCTCTCAGTCATTATAGATATTGCTGCACTGTTAATAAAAAATATATGCTTCTCTGTAAAGCATTAAAAAAAAAATTCCAAGGATGAGATGGCTGAGGTCTCAGCTCAAGTATCTCCAAATACATTTAAATGTTGTCCATTCCCTGACCTTTCTGTGTGTTATTTCTTCGTTGTTTTCCGGATCAATGCCATTCTCTGAAAGGAGACAGAAATAAGCCGTTACAAGGGTTAAAGTCAGGAGGTTTCTGGAATACTCATGTGAGGCCAACGGGCAGCCTGGTTTACATTACAGGCCAGAGCCTCTGGGGATCTGTGGCTGCAGGGCAGCCCAACAGGCTCCTTCTTCCGGAATGTAGTGTGCAGGGCCACAAGAGATGTTCAGATGGGGCAACAGACCCATCCCCTTGACCAGCAGACTCAAACTGCTCCAGGCTAGCAAAATGGCAAAAAACATTCAGAGCAGGAGAAGGTGAGAGCTCTTGCCTTCTGGGGAGCCCAGGGGCTGGACCAGCAAAGCATATACTTTTTAGGCTTTCCCCACTCCAATCTGCTTCCTCTGATGATGGAGAAAATAAAAAAAGGATCTCAATTTTGAACTTGTTGCCACTCACAAAGGAGCTGAAATTTCAAACCTGGTGACCAGCAATGAAGGGAAACTGAGAACTAATAACTTCCAGCACAACCCATCAGGGAAACAGTCAGATCATGCGTTTCAACTGTTACTAGAAGGGCTGGAGCTCTGGCATAGGTCAAGCCTCTGCCTGCAGCAACAGCATCCCATATGGGCGCTAGTTTGAGCCCTGGCTGCTTCACTTCTGATCCGGCTCACTGCTGATGGCCTGTGAAAGCAGTGGAAGATGGCCCAAGTGCTTGGGCCCCTGAACCCATGTGGGAGAACTGGAAGAAGCACCTGGCTCCTGGCTTCAGATCGGCCCAACTGTGGCTCATTTGGGGAGTATACCAGTGGATAGTGGACAGAGGACTTCTCTCTCTCTCTCCCTCTCATTATCTGTTAATTCTGCTTCTCAAATAAATAAATAAAAATTTTTAAAAAACTGTATCTACTACTATCCACTGGCCAGATTCCTAACTTGCTCTGCTCCTTTTTTACCAAGAGATGGTCCCAACATTATGTATTTGTTGACTAAATAAATGGATAGAAAAGCAGATAATCTGGGAGCAGAGCCAAAGCAACAGTACATTGTCTGAAGAACAGTGCAGTATTTCGATTCAGGCTGTGTGGCTTCCTTGCAGGACTTCCTCTGTGAGCTTTGTAAATACCCACTCAAGAGAGACCAGGCTATGAACAAGCAAGGACACTCACCCAGCACTGCCTCATCATGCTGCTCAAACTTGGGAAAAACTCACTTTTCAAAAGAAAAGAAGCCAGTTAAACTAAGATGGGATAATAGCCTTCTCAAAGGGTGCTAAACACTGCTGTTGGACTGACCAAGGACAGGGACAACTGGCCCCACAGCAGAAATGGTGTTCTCACACTGACACACAAGCTCTTCACAGCCAAGATGCAGCCTGAACACTACCTCTCAGCACAATCATGGCACGTTTCTGCTTCTTTAACCATCCTCTATTCTTGGGGTGTTTGTCAGTAACAAAGAAGGAAGATCTCATTAAGGAGGCATGCATGGGGTGAGCACCGCCCATCCAGGGCAGAGGTACCTAGCATCAACAGCTGTGAATGGCACCATCAAAGCTGAGAGAAATCCACATGGGAATAGCAGAGCAGCAAGGAAGTACCTGATTGCCCATGGCCCGCTGCTGCCCCTTGCCCTCTGACCTTTTCCAGAGAATGAAGCTTGCTGTGTGGGAAAAGTCAGTTCCCTAGGAGGTGGCTGCAGGCAGCCTCTCCGAGACAGAGCTCAAGAGATCTGCCTGGCTGTCCCCAGGCTCTGGAGGCTCCTCACCTGTTTGTGAGCTTCTGTGGTGCAGGCTTTCTTGTAGGGTCGGATTTCCTCAGAGCCAAACCCTGGGATCCACATGTTCCACTGGCGCTCTGCAAGAAAGGAAGGCAGTGTCAGGAACAGAGTGACCCTCACCCAGGGTCAGGGAGGACGAATCCGGGCATCAGCTGAACTAACACTGACCTGACACATGAATTCTATGAAATACAAATGGGGATATCACATGCGGCTCCTACAAACTTTAAAGAACACAATTTGAGCTTCTTGCAAAGAAAAAAAAATTAGTTGAAGCTTGAAGTGCTGAACCTTAAGGTTCCCAAGTAGCTCATCTGGTTCACAGAAAACAGTCATTTCTTTCTTCAGTTGTCTTTTTTTTTTAAGATTTTATTTATTATTTGAGAGGTAGAGTTACAGAGAATGAGAGAGAGGGACAGAGAAAGATCTTCCTTCCGTTGGTTCACTCCCCAGATGGCCACAACGGCCACAGCTGCACCAATCCGAAGCCAGGAGCCAGGAGCTGCTTCTGGGTCTCCCATGTGGGTACAGGGGCCCAAGGATCTGGGCCATCTTTTACTGCTTTCCCAGGCCACTGCAGAGAGCTGGATCAGAAGTGGAGCAGCTGGGTCTTGAACTGGCACCCATAGGGGATGCCGGCACTTCAGGCCACAGCGCTGGCCCCTCTTCAGTTGTCTTACTCCAACAATCATTATTCTACAGGAATTACACGAGGACTCCTTTATTCCTCTTACCAGCACTCCTAAAGTACTGAAAACAAGATTTATTTGGCAAAATTTATTTTGTTTCAGGCACTGACTTGTACTGCTTTCCCAGGCCATAAGCAGAGAGCAAGATCAAAAGAGGAGCAGCTAGGACATGAATTGGTGCCCATATGGGATACTGACACCATAGGTAGAGGTTTAGACCACTACACCACAGAGTTAGCCACCCTCTAAATTTTTTTAAAGATTTATTTATTTGAAAGGCAGAGTCACAAAGAGGCAGAGGCAGAGAGAGAAAGGAGAGAGGAGAGAGGAGAGAGGTAAGAGGTGAGAGGTGACAAGAGAGAGAGAGGTCTTCCATCTGCCTGGTTCACTCCCCAAATGGCCGGCAGGGAGCTGGGCTGATCTGAAGCCAGGAGCAAGGAGTTTTTTCAGGATCTTCCACATGGGTACAGGGGCCCAAATACTTGGGCCATCTTCTACTGCTTTCCCAGGCCTTAGCAGAGAGCTGAATAGGAAGTGGAGCAGCTGGGACTCAATCCAGTGCACATATGGGATGCCACTAAGCCACAGCACAACTCCAAAAATATTTTTAAAGAATAAAAGAAGAGGAACCTATTCAACCAGGCATGGATAGAAAACTGGGTCAGAAGCAAACAACAGCCAGAGCCCAGTCTTGTCCAGACCATAGGCATCAACAGTTGACAGCCTCATTGGCAGGCCCACTGTTACTGAGGGGACTGGGGGTGTGCACAGAGCTAGATGGTTTGATGCTATTCAGCACCATTCCTTAATTCTCCATGCTCTGAGCCCATGCTGTCCCCACGGAGTTCTGAGTATGGTCCCCTTCCATCAGGCCTGTAGTCATACAGACTTTTGAGTGTTCTAGTCTCTGTGAGAATTATTTCCTACCCTTAATGAATAACTGACATTCCAATTTTCTTTTCATAATTAAAGTACAAAATAGGAATGTTAAATTCTCAAAATAACATAATCTGTTGTGGTGTTTTCTTGTTTGTATCTTTCAAGCTTTTACTTAAGTGAATGTATTTTAGATCTTGTTGAAAGCAGCCACATCCACAGATTGCCCATAGTCTTCAAAAGCCATGATCCATCCATCTTCAGCTACACGCTGTATTTGAAGTTTCTTAATTCCATATCCCACTGGAGCTAGTTTAAAGGAGCCCCAGACCAAGCCATCTGCTTGAATACTTCTGAAGCACTCCTCCAATTTAGCTGGATCTCTCATAATCCCAAGGTTTCTCATCTAGTAAGATAGGAGACTTGGCAACAAGCACAGGTTTTTTGGCTTTCTTTGAATCATACTGTATGAGTCGTTTTTCCCTTAGCCTCTTGGCCTCTTCCCTTTCCTCCTCCTCCTCAGATCCAAAGAGGTTAATGCTGTCATCATCTTTACTACCTGTAGCTCCGTCTCCTGTGGTGTCTTCCACATCAGCAAGTTTGTACTTGCTTAGAGCTTTATTTACTCCTGGCAGGCTGGCCTTTTCCTTCTCATAGGACTTCATGTGATCATATCAACCGTAGGACACGTGGTGGGCTAGAGACTGCTTCAAACACTGCGATATCTCTGAAGGCACATACCTCCACTGTTCCTAAAGATTGCAGGAACTGCCCCTTAGAGCTCCGGAAATGACCAGAGACCTGTTGTGGCAGTTCCTATTGTGGGGGCTGGCACTGTGGCACAGCGCGTTAAGCTTCTGCCTATGCCGCTGACATCCCATATGGGTACTGGTTTGAGTTCTGACTGCTCCAGTTCCAATCCAGCACCTTATTAATGCTCCTGGGAAAGTAGCAGAGAATGGTCCAAGTACTTGGGTCCTTGCCACCCATGTGGGAGATCTGGATAGAGTTTCTGGCTCCTGATTTCAGCCTGGCCCAGCCCCAATCATCGTGGCTACTTGGAGAGGCTAAAAATTGCAAGGGAACACTGAGGAATGGTTTCCTTTGAAAGGCAAAGAAACAACAGTAGCTACATTTAAGCTCTCAATTTGTGCCAATCACTTTACAAACATAATCTACAATTCCTACCGTTACCCTGCAAGGAGAACACTACAATTCTCCACTTTTCAGATGAAGGAATGGCTCTAAGGGAAATTAAGTGGGAAGGATAAGACGATATAGTTGGAAAGTGACAATCTTTTTTTTTTTAAAGATTTATTTATTTATTGGAAAGGAAGAGTGAGAGAGAGAGAGAAGCAGGTAGGGAGAGAGGGAAAGGGAAAGGGAAAGGGAAAGGAAGGGAAAGAGAGAGAGAAAGAGAGAGAGAGAGAGAGAATCTCCTATCCACTACTTCACTCCCCAAAATAGCTACAATAGCAGCTGGCATTGTAGTGGTAAAGCTGCCACCTGCAATGCCAACATCCCATATGGGTACCGGTTCGAGTCCTGGCTGTTCCACTTCTGATTCAGCTCTTTGCTATGGGCTGGGAAAGCAGTAGGAGATGGCCCAAGTCCTTGGGTCCCTGCACTCATGTGGGAGACCCAGAAGAAGCTCCTGGTTCCTGGCTTTGGATTGGCACAGCTCCAGCCATTGCAGCCATCTGGGGAGTGAACCAGCAGATGAAGACCTCTCTCTCTCTCTGTAACTCTGCCTTTCAAATAAATAAAATAAATCTCTAAAAAAAGAAAGAAAGAAAGCAAGCGAGCGAGCTGCAATAGACAAGTCTGAGCCAGGCCAAAGACAAGAACCAGGAATTCCATCCAGATTTCTCATATGGGTAGCAGGGATGCAAGTACCGGGGCCATCTTTCACTGCTTTCCCAGGCCATCAACAGGGTGCTAGATTGGAAACAGAGCAGCTGGGACTCAAACTGACACTCCAATATAGGATGCTGGTGTCACAAGCAATGGCTTAACTTGCTGCACCACAATGCCGGCCCCTGGCATATGGTTATAAAGTCAATGCCTGTGCTCACTGCTCACTCCTTGAATGAATTTCTCTTCTCTATTTACTGCCTCAATTGGATGCATCCATAAATCCCAGGGCCAATGCCTCATGTTGGCATGAAAGTTCCACTGATTACACCTTCCCTGGCAGTCCCAAAGGAGCAATTGTACAAAAGAGACCACATACCTAGATGAAGCTGGACATCTTTCACCTCCAGGGTACTGGACTTGCGATGTCGAGCAAGTTGACAGGCTGCTGTCACCACACTCTCGATAAAATCATCAGCAATCTGCAGCAGCATCTGGGGAAGGCAAGTGCAGAGAGTAACCAAGACATTGCAGGATAGGCTCCTGTTGCTGGAATAACTGTTTTCTGCCTGAATCACATAGTTAGTCAGCATTTTTTAGAAAAGATTTATTTATTTTTATTTATTTGAAAGGCACAGAGAAAGGAAGACAGAAATCTTTTATCTGCTGGTTCACTCCTCAAATAGCCACAATGGCAGGGGCTGAGTGATGCTGAAGCCAGGAGTCGGGAACTCCATCTGGGTCTTCCCATGTAGGTGGCAGGGACCCAAGCACTTGGGCCATCTTGCACTGCTTTCCCAAGTTGGATTGGATGTGGAGCATCTGGGACTTGAATTGGCATTCATATAGGATGCTGGAGGGGTTATAGCTCATTGGTAGAGCATTTGACTACATATAGGATGCTAGCTTGGCAAGCAGCAGCTTAATCCACTGGACCACAATGCTAGCCCCAGGCTTCCTTATTTATTTATATTATCTTTAAAATATTTATTTATTTATTTGAAAGTCAGAGTTACACAAAGAGAGGAAGAAAGAGAGAGAAAGATATCTTCCATCTACTGTTTCACTGCCCAAATGGCCTCGATGGCTGAGGCTGGGCCAGACCAAACCCGAGAGTCAGGAGCTTTTTCTGGCTCTCCCATGTGAGTGCAGAGGCTCAAGAACTTGAGCCATCCTCTGCTGCTATCTCAGGCATGTTAGCAGGAAGCTTGATCAGAAGTGGAGCACATATGGGATGCTGGCATTGTAGGCAGCAGCTTTACCTGCTATACCACAACACCAACCCCCTGGCGCCGCGGCTCAATAGGCTAATCTTCCGCCTTGCGGCGCCAGCACACCGGGTTCTAGTTCTGGTTGGGGTGCTGGATTCTGTCCCGGTTGCCCCTCTTCCAGGCCAGCTCTCTGCTGTGGCCAGGGAGTGCAGTGGAAGATGGCCCAAGTGTTCCATATGCTGGTTCACTCCCAAAATGCCCACAACAGCAGGAGTTGAGCAGGACCCGGCAGAAGCTAGGAGCCACAAACTCAATCTGGGCCTTCAACACGAGTGGTATTCCTTGATAATCACCTCTCTCTGCCACGATGTGCATCCGTTGGAAGCTGAGCCTGCACTTCAACCCAGGCACTCAGATATGTGTTGTGGGCATCTCAACGGACATCTTAATCACTGTGCCAAGCATCTACCTCTTTAGTCAGACTCTACTAGTAGGCTTGGGCATTTGGGCAAAGATGGGTCTGAGGAATGAGAGTAACAGTAGAAACATTTCTGAAGTTGAGTATAACTGGTAAGTTTCTGAGGATGTACTTTCTGTTCTTTCTACTCAACAAGGATCAACCTAATCACTTCTCATATCTTTTCTTCTAAATTAGGTGGGAAAACAATGTGAATCATTAAAATTCCTCACTCACAGTCACTTAAAGCACTTTTATTTCCATTATCTCAGTGCTTACAGTAATCCTACGAAGAAAACAGGATACAAATTTTCCTCATTCTATAGAGATAGATGCTTAGACTTAGGGAGACAAATTTGCTCATTGCCATGTAACTAGAAAGGCAGTGAACCAGGATTCAATCTCAAGGATTCTGAGGCCAAATTTCTACTTCATTATGAATGATTCCTGGACCAGTGTGAAGAGCAAGATTAGAATTCTGAAGATAAAAACTGAAATTTTCGAGGACTGACACTGAAGCATAGCAGGTATAGTTGCTGTCTGCGACAGTGGCATCTCATATGGGCTCCAGTTTGAATCCCAGCTGTTCCACTTCCAATCCAGCTCCCTGCTAATGAGCCTGGGAAAGCAGCGAAAGATGCCCCAAGTACTTGGGCCCCCGTTACCCACGTGGGAGACCCAGAAGAAGCTCCCGGCTCCTGGCGTTGGCCTGGCCCAGTGCTGGCTATTGTAGCCATTTGGGGAGTGAACCAGAGGATGGAAGCGCTCTCTCGTGGACTCTCTCTCTAACTCTACCTTTCAAATAAATAAAATCTTAAAAAATAAAACCTGAAATTCTGATCAGTCAATACACACTCCATAGCTTCTTCTGCTGACCAACAAAACAAAATCACAACTGAAGACAAAGACATTCCTTGCTCTGATGGACTTTTAAATTTCAAATTTTATTTACTGTATTATTTATTTGAGAGGCAAAGAGACAGAGATAGAAAAAGACAAAGACATTAAGAGCGCTCCCAATCACTGGTTCACTCCCCAAATGCCTGCAATAGTCTGGACGGGCAAGGCCAAAGTCAGTAGCCAGGATCTCAACCCAGATTTTCTATGTGGGTGCCAGGGACCCAACTACTTGAGCCATCACTGTTGCATTCCAGGAGATGCATTACCAGGAAGTTGGAACTGGAATTAGAGTTGATAGTCTGATTCAAATGGACATCATCTAAAGAAAAGACTTCTAATTAAACATGGTTGATTAACTACAAAAATAAACTCCTCTCTCTGACCCTAAACCCATTAAAATAACTGTAAAAGAAAAAAGGTATTTACATCTACAAAGAAAGCAAAAACAGGAGAGAAAACTATTATGTTAAAATGTTTCATTTACTCGGGGCCAGTGTTGTGGTACATCAGGTTAAGTTGCTGCCTGCAATGCCAGCATCCCATGTAAGTGCCAGTTTGAGACCCAGTTTATCCACCTCCAATCCAACTCCCTGCTAATGTGAAAACATGAAATGTGGAAATGTTAATGTAAAAAAACCTGAGAAAGCAGCAGAAGAATGGTTCAAGTACTTGGGCCCCTGCCACCCATGTGGGAGACCCAGATGGAATTCCAGGCTCCTGGTTTGGCCTCCACAAGCCCCAGCTGTTGCAGCCATTTGAGGCGTGAACCAGCAGATGCAAGATCTCTTTCTCTCTCTGTAAACTCTGCCTTTCAAGTAAATAAATAAATCTCATATATCTATATCTATGCTTATTTTAAAAATCTAATTAAAAGGCTGAACAATAGAAAGAAAAGAGATAAACGTGGGGAGAGATCTTCTATTTGCTGGTTCACTCCCTAAATGTCTATAACAGCTGGGGCTGGGTCAGGCTGATGCCAGGAGCCCAGAACTCCATCTGGATTGTCCACAAGGGCCCAAGCACTTAAGCCACCATCTGCTCTCTTTCAAGGTATGCTAGTAGGAAGCTGAAGGGGAGATGGAGGAGGCAGGACTCAAATTGGCTCTCTTTTGGGGATATGGGCACCCCATGTATAACTCTGAATTTCAAATAAATAAATAAATCTTTAAAAAAAAAAAACAAAACAGAAGATTGTGCTGAGGCAAATAAGCAAAGAACAAGACGAGACTGCTATACATGTCTATACATAGACTCGCTCCCCATCTCCACATTCAAAAGGCAGACGACTTTTTTTTTTATTATTATTATTTGACAGGTAGAGTTATAGACAGTGAGAGAGAGAGAAAGGTCTTCCCTCCATTGGTTCACTCCCCAAATGGCCGCTACGGCTGGTGCTGTGCTGATCCAAAGCCAGGAGCCAGCCTCCCATGTGGGTGCAGGGGCCCAAGCACTTGGGCCATCCTCCACTGCTTTCCCAGGCCACAGCAGAGAGTTGGACTGGAAGAGGAGCAACTGGGACTAGAACCGGCACCCATATGGGATGCTGGCGCCACAGGCAGAGGATTAACCAAGTGAGCCACAGAGCCAGCCCCAAGCAGATGACTTCTTTCCAAACCTACAATACCCCGATCATAGGAAGTTTTGTTTTTCTTTTTTAAAGATTTATTTACTTGAAAGTCAGAGTTACACAGAGAGAGAAGGAGAGGCAGAAAGAGACACAGAGGTCTTCCATCCACTGTTTCACTTCCCAGTTGGCTGCAACGGCCAGAGCTGTGCCGATCTGAAGCCAAGAGCTAGGAGCTTCCTCTAGTTTCCCCACATGCATGCAGAGGCCCAAGGCTTTGAGCCATCTTTTACTGCTTTCCCAGGCCGTAGCAGAGAGCTGGAATGGAAGTGCAGTAGACTGGACTTGAACTGGTGCCCATATGGGATATGGGATGCCAGCATGCAGGCGGTGGCTTTACCCGCTAGGCCACAGCGCTGGCCCTAATCATAGGAAGTTAATTCCTCGGTGCTGCTGCTGTGGCATATTGGATTAAGTTACTGGCTGCAGCGCCAGCATCCTGTATAGGTGCCAGTTTGTGTTCCAGCTGCTCCATTTCTGATCCAGCTCCCTGCTAATGGACCTGAGAAAGCAGCAGTCTTTGGGTCCCTGCACCCATGTGGCAGACCCAGAAGAAGCTTCTGGCTCCTGTTCAGTCCTAGCCATTGCAGCCATTTGAGGACTGAACTAGCAGATGAAAGATCTCTCTTTCTCTCCTTCTCTCTCTGTAACTGCTTTTCAAATAAATAATATAAAAATCCTTATTAAAAAAAAAACAGTTTATTCCTCCCTAAAAATAGAGAAACTGAGGTAGGTGCTGTGGTACAGTAGATTAAGCTGCCACCTGTGATGCTTGCATCCCAAGTTCAAGTACCAGATGGAGTCCTGCTTACTCTGCTTCTGACCCAGCTTCCTGCTTATGCATTCTGGAAAACAACAGATGATGGTTCAAGGTCTTGGGCCCCCACAACACACATGGGAGACCCAGAAGGAGTTTTGGGTGCTTGGTTCAGCCTGACTCAATGATATTACAGGCATTTGAAGAGTGAACCAGCAGATGGAACCTCGGTCTCTCACTCTCTCTGTTGCTCTCTCTTCGAGTAGATGAAAACAAATACATAAACATTAAAACTTAAATAAATATAGAGAAACTGAGTGCCTGTGGCTCCGGATTAAAATACACCAGAAACGGCAGAGGTAAAGAGTAACAGAGCCCCTTCTTTTTCCTTGTTTCCAGAACGTTAGAAACTATGGATGAATCCTCCAGAGAGGACACTGGAGGAAGATTTACAAATATTGACAGCATTTAGAGAATTCTCCAGCAGGAAGGCTGACTTGTGCACAAGTCATTCCAAAGCAAAGCCAGTAGTATGGTAACATTAGCTCATCAAAGCCAATTATATATATCTCTTCCCCATTTTGCACTGACTGATATCATATTGGTAGCTTACAGCAAGGCAAGGTAGATATTTATACCACAGAAATCATAAAATGCTGCAAGTCAAGGCCTTTCACTCCAAAGAGCTGGTTGTTAAACAGCTGCCCATCAGTCAGTTAGTTTTGTTTCAAATTAAGCTTTTAATACTTATTCTTTAGGACAGTCAGGATCAACAACACATTTGAAGAAAGTGTCCAGAACTAAAATGAAAACAAACAAAAAAGGAACCCAAGGCCAGCGCCGCGGCTCACTGGGCTAATCCTCCGCCTTGCAGCGCCGGCACACCAGGTTCTAGTCCCAGTCGGGGCGCCAGATTCTGTCCCGGTTGCCCCTCTTCCAGGCCAGCTCTCTGCTGTGGCCCGGGAGTGCAGTGGAGGATGGCCCAAGTGCTTGGGCCCTGCATCCCACGGGAGACCAGGATAAGCACCTGGCTCCTGCCTTCAGATCAGTGTGGTGCGCCGGCCGCACCGCGCGGGCCGAGGCGGCCATTGGAGGGTGAACCAACGGCAAAGGAAGACCTTTCCCTCTGTCTCTCTCTCTCACTGTCCACTCTGCCTGTCAAAAAAAAAAAAAAAAAAAAAAAGGAACCCAGAGGAAACAGACAATGCAAGGAAAAGAAAATGTCAAAAAATGTAATTAATATCTTAAGAGACAGAAATATGTGAAGATATTATAACAGGATGGCTTGAAAAAAAAAGATCAAAATTTTTATGCCTTATCTCCTTAAAAGATTAGAAGACTTAGAAGGTAGTCTAAAGAAATTCTCAAGAAGTAGAATTTACAACTATAAAAGGGAAAAAAAAAGGAGAAAACATTTTAAAAAATTAAGAGATTCAATCCAGAAGATTCAATGTCCAAACAACCGTCATTATAGGAAAAAAAAAAAGAGTAATAAAAAGAGAATTATCAAAAAACTAATACAAGAACTGGAACCTTCAAACAATGTTGATGGAAACTTAAAAGGGTACAGCACTTTGGAATAGTCTGACCATTCAATGAAGGTTAAACATTCAAGTATTGTTATCATATGACTTAGTAACTACTATTAGCTACATACTCAAATTTCTGCAAAAAACCTTACACACGAATTGAAAAAAAAAAAAAGGCAAAAAAGCCTTGTACTTAACTGTTTGTGGCAACATCAGTCTGAATAGTCAAAAAGTAGAGACAATCCAAAAAATCAATCAACTGATGAATAAAAACAATGTGATATAGACACAGAATGAAATAGTGTCCATCCACAAAAAGGAATGATGTATTGATACAAATACATGGGCTACCACATGCACATGGACACACTTTGAAAATACTATGCTAGGGGCCGGCGCCATACCATAGTAGGCTAAGCCTCCGCCTGCAGAGCCGGCATCCCACATGGGTGCCAGTTCATATCCAGGCTGCTCCTCTTTCAATCCAGCTCTCTGCTTATGGACTGGGAAAGCTGTGGAAGATGGCCCAAGTACTTGGGGCCCTGCATCCACTTGAGAGTCCTGGAAGAAGCTCCTGGCTCCAAGCTTTGGATCCACCCAGCTCCAGCTATTGCAGCCATTTGGGGAATGAACCAGCAGATGGAAAACCTTTCTCTCTGCCTCTCTCTTTCTGTCTGTAACTCTCTCTACCTCTCAAATAACTAAATAAAATCTAAAAAAAAAAAAAAAAAAAAAATGCTAAGTGAAAACAGCGAGTCACAAAAGACCAAATGTTGTATGATTCCACTTATTTGAAATGTCTAAAACAGGCAAATTAATAGAGACAAATCCTAGGACTGCGAGGGTTGATGGAAAATGCAAACTGACTACTAATAGGTATGGGTTTCTTTTTGCAGTGATGGAAAACACTCTGAAACTGGTGGTGGGGGGATAGTTGGGCTCCTCTGTGAATATATTATAGCCACTGAACTATATATTTCAAATGGATAAAACAGATGGCATGTGAACTATATCTCAGTAAAGTTACCTCTCTCTCACACACACACACTCACACAGAAGGTAAATATTTCTCCTCTAGCTAAAAAATAAAGAGTTGGGCAGGGCCGGCACCTCAGCTCACTAGGCTAATCCTCCACATAGCGGCATCAGCACACCGGGTTCTAGTCCCGGTCGGGGCACCGGATTCTGTCCCGTTGCCCCTCTTCCAGGCCAGCTCTCTGCTGTGGCCAGGGAGTGCAGTGGAGGATGGCCCAAATGCTTGGGCCCTGCACCCCATGGGAGACCAGGAGAAGCACCTGGCTCCTGCCATCGGATCAGTGCGGTGTGCCGGCCGTGGCGGCCATTGGAGGGTGAACCAACCGCAAAGGAAGACCTTTCTCTCTGTCTCTCTCTCTCTCACTGTCCACTCTGCCTGTCAAAAAAATAAATAAATAAAAATAAATAAATAAAATAAAATAAAATAAAAATAAAGAGTTGGGCAGGCATGTAGCAAGCAGGTTAAATTACTACTTGCAACACATCTCATATTGGAGAGCTAACTGGAATCCTAGCTGCTCTGCTCACTGATCTACCTGAGAAGGCAGAGGAAGATGGTCCAAGTACTTGGGTCACTGCCACCCATGTTGGAGATCTGCTTAGAGTTCCTAACTCCTGGCTTTGGCCTAGCCTAGCCCTCACTGTTGTAGCCATTTGGGGAATAAACCAGCAGATGGAAGATCTCACTCTCTCCCTCTCTATTGTTCTTTCAAATAAATAAATAGATCTTAACAACAACAACAAACCTATCTCTCTCTCTCTGTTCTTTGCCTTCCACATAAATAAATCTTCCTAAAAATGGGTTATACTGTTTCATAACTTGCATTTCTTTCCCCTGTAATTAGGTATTTTTCTTTAAAGGCAAAAAACAAAACAAAAAAAGCTAACATACAAAATCATTCCAGAATTGAAGTGAACAAAATCTCTAGAGTAAGAGCAGCCTCCAAGAACTCAACACAGTTAATGAAAAAACACACGTACAAAGGCTCATCATATGAAAATTCAGAATACAAAAAAGGTAAGATCCTAAAAAATTGGGGATCAGAATAGCATACATGTTCTCTCTTTTTTGTTTAATTTATTTATTTGAAAGGCAGAGTTAGAGAGAGGTCATCCATCTACTGGTTCACTCCCCAAATGTCCTCAACGGCCAGAGCTGGGCCGATCTGAAGCCAGGAGCCTGGAGCTTCTTTCAGGTCTCTCACATGGGTGCAGGGGCCCAAAGACTTGGGCCATCTGCCACCTTCCCTGGCACACCAGTAGGGAGCCGGCTTGGAAGTGCAATAGCCAGGACTTGAACTGGCGCCTACATGGGATGTCAGCACTGCAGGCAACATTTTTCTAGCTATGCCACAGCACTGGCCCTTATACTTTCTTTAATAGGAAGTTTTATAAGACAACAGAGCAACACCCTCACAATTGAAAGGACAAAAAGAAAACTTGGGGCTGGCATTGTGGCATAAAGGTTAAGCCACAGTCTGCAGCACCAGCATCCCATATAGGCGCCAGTTTGAATCCCAGCTGCTCTACTTCCAATTCAGTTCCCTGCTAACTGGTCTAGGAAAACAGTAGAAGATGGCCCTAGTGCTTGGCCCCTGTACCCAGGTGGGAGACCCAGAAGAAGCTACTGACATCTGGCTTCAGTCTAGCCCAGGCCTGGCCATTGTGGCCATTTGGGGAGTGAACCAGCAGGTGGAAAACTCTCTCTCTCTCTCCCTCTGTAACTCTACCTTTCATATAAATCTTTAAAAAACAAACAGAAAACTGGCAGAAACTATTAGAAATAAAGTACTAGGCATTTTCCTAAATGATTTGTATGAATTATTGCATGGGATCTTCACAATAACCCTGCAGGTAAATAATGTCAACCCTACCAGCATAAGAGGAAAGACAGTTCTCAGAAAGTTTAAATGACTTGTCTACAACTACACAGCTGGTAAGTGGCAGAGCTAGTCTGGTGGAGGCCATCTCAAAATAAAAATAGAAGAAAAAAAGCAAAAAAACAAACACAAAAAAACAAACAAAGAAAACTTATCCTGGGAATGGAATGTGGTCATTATCTGCTTATTTGTAACTATTTCAACTTCTGTTTGCTAGCACAGAGCCATGGCATTAACCCTGCCAGACAGTATACGAGGTAGTATTAGGAATATTAAAAAACTAGTTAAACATAATCAGTAATTATGTATGCCTGCACAGTATTGTATCAATTCCTATAGCTGCCATGTAACATTAGAATAGCCAATCAAATGTATGTGTGTAACCACATATGGAGGACAAAGAAACTAAAAGATACATAAGGAAATGTCCCTCTTTGTTTGGGGCTCAGGCTTTTTGGATATTAATCCAATTGAGCCTTATGGCTGGCATAATAATAATAATAAAGGTTGCTTCCTGTTAAAGGCCTTTGTGTCTCATCTCTGTTCACGAATCCTGCCACACTAGGTTTCAAATTCAGACTCATCTGCCACTAATCTCTGTACTGTTAATACTATGCTGGATCAGCTCTTAGGATCACAGTCTCTGGAGTACCCAATCCCACCTTACCTCCTCCACATCTTCATCCAACTGCTCATTAGGATCCACTTCTCTTACTAGGTCTTGCAATTTCTTCTTGGTCAATACCTAAAGTTAATTGGGAAAAGATTTTTCAGCCACATATTAAGAAAACAAATACTTTTTTTAACCCTATAATGAAGAAAAGGCTGTCAAATTGTTAGGTTTAGTTTCTATTTTCCAAAGAGTTTACAGTCTGGCCTACCCGACAGTAGCTACAGGTCTATATCTCAAGACAGAGGTAAGCTAGAGAAAGGTAAAAAGGAACAGTTTGAAAGAGAGGTCAGCATTCAATTGTCAGGCAGATTAATTTTGGTCTTATCTCTTCTTCTCTGTTAGTCAATTTGCAATTCTCCAGCCATCACAAATTGCACTGTGCCTCTGTTGCCTTTAAACACTTCCTTTCCCCTTTTTCCTATGTGCTCAGCTCATGGTGCTTCCTTTCTGATGCCCTTCATAGCCTGCCTAGGTAAAAGTAACCACTTCTTGCTATGGCCGCTACTGTACCCTGAGCACTCTTCTAGCACTGTTCACATTTATGTACTTGCCTGTCTCTGACTTTATAGGCTAAAAGCTCTCTGAGGACAGGGGACATCTCTGTGTTCATCTCTGTATAACTAAAAATAAGTCTGCCCAGGCTACCATCTTCTATAAAAAAAAAAAGTCTTGATACATTCATATGCCATTTAAAAATGATCAAAAGACATATATTAAAATGCTAATCATGGTTTATTTGGGGTGGTTGTGGTAAAATGTATTGATTCTTTGTGTATTTTTTTTTCCTGACAGATAGAGTTAGACAGTGAGAGAGAGCGACAGAGAGAAAGGTCTTCCTTCCGTTGGTTCACCCCCGAAATGGCCGCTACAGCTGGCGCTGCGCTGATCCAAAGCCAGGAGCCAGGTGCTTCCTCCTGGTCTCCCATGTGGGTGCAGGTGCCCAAGCACTTGGGCCATCCTCCACTGCCTTCCCGGGCCACAGCAGAGAGCTGGACTGGAAGAGGAGCAACCAGGACTAGAACCCGGCGCCCATATGGGATGCTGGTGCCGCAGCTGGAGGATTAACCAAGTGAGCCATGGCGCCAGCCCCGATTCTTTGTGTACTTCTAAAGTTCCTGTGATAAATATGTACAGTTTTAGAAATAAGGAATATGGCCAGCGCCGTGGCTCACTAGGCTAATCCTCTGCCCTGCGGCGCCGGCACACCGGGTTCTAGTCCCGGTCGGGGCACCAGATTCTGTCCCGTTGCCCCTCTTCCAGGCCAGCTCTCTGCTGTGGCCAGGGAGTGCAGTGGAGGATGGCCCAGGTGCTTGGGCCCTGCACCCCATGGGAGACCAGGAGAAGTACCTGGCTCCTGGCTTCGGATCAGTGCGGTGCGCCGGCCGCAGCGCACCGGCCGTGGCGGCCATTGGAGGGTGAACCAACGGCAAAGGAAGACCTTTCTCTCTGTCTCTCTCTCTCACTGTCCACTCTGCCTGTCAAAAATTTAAAAAAAAAAAAAAATAAGGAATAAAGACAATAATTTTTTGTTAATGTCTCTCTCACATCTAGCCATTCTCCATTCCACCATTATCATCTAATTCAAACCTTCACCACATGTCTTGATTTATTGCAAAAACCTCAGAATTAGTCTCCTTCCCACGGTACTCCCTTTCCTACCCCACTGTAAGTTACACTACACTTTTTTTTTTTTTTTTTGACAGGCAGAGTGGACAGTGAGAGAGAGAGACAGAGAGAGAAAGGTCTTCCTTTTGCCGTTGGTTCACCCTCCAATGGCCGCCGCTGCAGCCGGCGCACCGCGCTGATCCTGGCAGGAGCCAGGAGCCAGGTGCTTTTCCTGGTCTCCCATGGGGTGCAGGGCCCAAGCACCTGGGCCATCCTCCACTGCACTCCCTGGCCATAGCAGAGAGCTGGCCTGGAAGAGGGGCAACCGGGACAGAATCCGGCGCCCCAACCGGGACTAGAACCCGGTGTGCTGGCGCCGCAAGGTGGAGGATTAGCCTATTGAGCCACGGCGCCGGCTCTACACTACACTTTTTATTAATATTACTCTTCTCTTAAATATCTACAAAGACTGCCTATTGCCTAAAAGTACCAAAGGAAACTTCCTAGTTTAAACTCACTATGTCCTACCATAATCCTACCTATACAGTTTTATCCCTGGCTGTTTTCCAGTACACTCCATATTGAACATTCATTGGTCTCCTGACTATTTGGCTCAACCCTTCCAATTCAGTTTTGCTTGTCTCTTTATTCCCTCCCCTTGAAATGTCCCTTCATCCATTCTACCCACCATACAAAACATAAGTCAAGGGTTTATATCTATTTCTTATGGCTGTGAAGGGCAGAATCAGGATCTTCAGTTCAAAGACAGGAACAGATTTTATAATCACTGAATAAAATTAATAATGGCAGCATCTGGATAAACAAGAATGAATGACTGAAGGCAAAGTTACTTTTATCATAGGAATAAGAAGCCCATTTCTTTTATTTAACAGCTATGTAGCTAACATAAATATTAAAAACACCCGAAAAAGTGTTGTGTTGATATGTATGTATGGATGGATGTATAAGTGCATGTGCACAACCATACATAACACAAAGTAAAAACAGATAAACACTATGTTGGATAAATGATAAAGAATGTTTCAATTTCAGAGGAGGGAAGAGGCCTTTTCAGCTCAGAGGAAGAGGCAGTATCTGAGATGGACATCTCTTAAAGCATTCCCAGTTCCAGTAACAGGTAAGAGGTGCTTACAGAGAACAAAATGGAAGAGGATGATACCTGATTGTTTTCAGGGCTAAGACGACCTCCTGTCCCAGGAGTGCCTGGTATTTTTACCACTGTAGTGCTATTGGCCATGGATCCTTGTGGAGGGGTGCTGGCTGGTTCCGGTTTTATGGATGAGAAATTGGAGAGGTTGATTAGGGCTGAGGGACCAAACTGGTTCATAATCTGCCGAGCTTTGGACTTCAGCTCATAGAGCTTATCAAGATCTTGTTTCTTTTTGGAGCTGTGAGGACCAAGGCCAATCAACTGGAGAAGGAAAACATGAGAATTAGCTCTAGAAGCACATGGAATAAGGATGTTTTGAAAGTAAAATTTTATGAGGTCTGATATTGAGGGTCTTCAGTGTCTCTGGAATACCTACATGTTAGAAATGGAGGAATAAAGACTATTCATTGCTCTCACCTGATATTTAGAAACCATCTCTTCTCCAAAAGCTAAATGAAATAGTCCACAAAATCAAAATAAGGAAGAAAGTAAATGAAATGAGGAATCTTATGAATAAAAACAAACTAAAATAAGCAATACACTTTTGAGGACTTTATAAAAAACAGTAGTTGCTTAAGTATCACATGCATTAAGTACCACATGTATCAACATTAAATGCAAGTAAGTCATGTCACAATCACATACTTAAAACCCAGTCACAGAGTTTAAGAAAACAGATTAGTTTATTTTGGTATTTCAAAACATACTTAAATCTATGTCAAGGTTATACGCAATAAATGCAGCTTTTAGCAACTGTTAAAGTAAATACTTCTTTATCAATATGAGCAACTTCTCTGTAAGTGTTAGAAATCTTTACGTGCATGCAGTAACCCTAGCCTGAAGCAGCCAAGACTCCTATCTTAGAGCCATGTGATCAACTCTGTGGACATCAGCTTGCTATCGCTGGAATCAGAAGCACATTCACAAAGTTCTACCCACAGAGTCCTCAGGAGCTTACTTACAGCTATCTGAGTGTCTAGATCTTTAATTACATCAGCAACAGCTGTGAGCCCGGTGAAATGAGAGGCAGCCATTTTCAAAAGCTACCTGTAAATGAACAACTAGCATCAGGTATCACCTTTGCCATTGAACCATTTCAGCGGCATGGCCTGGCACATCTTCACCAACTAGGACCCAAATAAATGGTGTTCAAACATTACCTTCTTGTTCCTACTGAGTGCCAAGAAAAACATCTCCAACTCATTCAAACCATTTTAAAAATTAATTAATGAAGGCTGGCGCTATGGCTTAGCAGGTAAAGCTACCACCTGTAGCACCGGCATCCCATATGGATGCTGGTTTGAGTCCCAGCTGCTCTACTTCCAATCAAGCTCCCTGCTAATGTGCCTGAGAAAGCAGCATAAGATGGCCCAAGTACGTGGGCCCCTGCACCCACATGTGAGACCCGGAAGGAGCTCCTGGCTCTTGGCTTCAGCCTGGCTCAGCCCTGGCCATCGCGGCCATTTAGGGATTGAACTAGTGGATGGAAAATCTCTTTTTCTGCCTCTGCCTCTTTGTAACTCTGCCTTTCAAATAAGCAAATCTTCAAAAAAGTTAATGATTATAGCATATACAGATTATCTTCCTATCAGATGAATGTTCTACTGTTAAAGATAACACGTTATGTATAGGAGATACTTTTTAAGGCAAAATTGTGTGATTTGAACTTGCAGGAATTATGTCAATAGCTTTCAGAGCATGGCAAAGCTTGGCAACCTGCAAGTCTATCTGTATCTATTCCACTCTAGCCCCTCAGAGTTCCTTGTGATTTCTCGTGAGAAATCATGTTCTTCTGGTTTACTCCTAATAAAGGATACGAACAACAAACTGGCTAAGCAACCTAGGGAAGCAAGACTGACTTGTTAGCCAAAAACCAGCTGATGGGAACAGCAAAGCATCAGGATCATTTTTCTTTTTTTCAACTTTGTATGGCTCATGCCTCTTTGCTCTCTAGTCATTAATATTATTCACGGAAGAGTCGGGATAGAAGATTGTTGATGCGGTAATAGTTGTTCTAATATTATTTTTCCCAGAGCAACTTCTGTGCAAAAACCTTATTAAAGATTACCAGAGGGACCAGCTGTGGTACAGTTGGTTAAGCTGTCACCTGTGATGACAGCATCCCATATGGATGCCAATTTGAGTCCTGGCTGCTCCACTTCCAATCCAACTCCCTGCTAATGAGTCTGGGAAACTAGCAGAAGATGGTCCCAGTGCTTGTGCCCCAGCTACCCATGTGGGAGACCTGGATGTAGTTCCAGACTCCTGGCTTCAGCTTGAATATTGTGGCTACTTGGGAAGTGAACCAGAGGATAGAAGATTCTCTCTCTCTTTTTCCATTTATGTAACTCTAACTTTTAAATAAATAAACTTCAATAAAGAAAAGATTATCAGACTCTATCCTCATCACTCTAGCCTTACACTGAAGAAATTATACCTCTCAAATAACTTTCCCACAATCTTTAAGGGATTTCCCAAACAGTACTGAGTATTGCTCAGAATAAGTGGATTTTTTTTTGCAATGCAGTTTTTTTTTTTAGAAAATAGCTTTTTTATAAAAAATGATAATTTACGTGAAGACACATGGCCTTCTGGCAGAGGAAAGTCAAGGAAGGCTTCACAGAGGAGGGGAGTTTATTTTTTTAGATTTATTTATTTGAAAGGCAGAGTGACAGAGAAGGGAGAGACAGAGAGATCTTCCATCTGCTGGTTCACTATCCAAATTGCCACAACAACAGGCAGGGCTGGGTAGAGCAAAAGCTAGGTACCAGGAGCTCCATTCTGGTGTCCCTCATGGTTTACAGGGTCCCAAGTACTTGGGCCATCTTCTGCTGCCTCTGCAGGCACACTAGCATGAAGCTGAATGGGAAGCAGAGTAGTCAGGACTTGAATAGGCACTTTAATATGGGATGCAGATGTCACCAGTAGTGGCTTAACCCACTGTACCACAACTCTGGCCCCTGTAATAGAAATTTTTGTATAATGGGAATTCCTGTTATTAGACCTCAAGATGAAAAATATGGACTATCTACACAGTACCAAATATGAAAAATCACATAACAAATTAAGAACCTTAAGGAAAAGCTCCAATGGTGGTCACTTTCAACAAAGAGTAAGAAATTTAAGTGTGGGGCCAGCACTGTGGCATAGCAGGTAAAGCCACTACCTGCAGTGCCAGCAATCCATATGGGTGCTGATTCAAGTCCCAGCTGCTCCACTTCCAATCCAGCTCTCTGCTATGGCCTGTGAAAATAGTAGAAGATGGCCCAAGTGCTTGGGCCCCTGTGCCCATGTGGGAGACTGGAAAAAGCTCCAGGCTCCTGGCTTTAGATCAGCCTAGCTCTGGCCATTGCAGGAAAATCAGAATTACAGAGAGAGGGAGGGACAGAGAGAGATCTCCCATCTGCAGGTTCACTTCACAGATGGGTGCAACAGCCAAGGCTAGACCAGGAGGAAGCCAGGAGTCAGAACTTCTGGGTCTCCCACATGGGTGCCAGAGCCCAAGCACTTGAATCATTTCCCATTGTCTTTCCCAGGCTATTAGCAGGGAGCTGGATCAGAAGTAGAGGAGCCAGGGGTCAAACCAGCGCCCATATGGAATGCCAGCATTGCAGGCAGCAGTTTTACTGGCTAAGCCAGAACACCAGCCCCAATGTGCATTTTACTGCATATAAATGACACTACTATGGGGGCAGCACTCTGGCCCAGCAGCAGGTTAGGCTGCTGTCTGCAGTGCCATATCCCACATGAATACTGGTTTAAGTCCAGCTGTTCCACTTCCAATCCAGCTCCCTGCAAGTGCACCTGGGAAGGCAGTGGAAAGTGGCCCAAGTGCTTGGGATCCTGCCACCTATGTGCAAGACCAGGAAGAAATTCCTGGCTCATGGCATGGGCTGGCACAGCCATTTGGGGAGTGAACCACTGGATGGAAGATCTATCTCTATGTGTGTGTGTGCAACTCTGCCTTTCAAATAAATAAATAAATTTTTAAAATTATATCACTATTAGCAACAATAAATCAGATGCTCCCTCTCCCCTAAAACAAAAAGAGATAAAGAAATACACTTCTAGGCATTGATCTATGGGAATGGAAACTTACATTCACACAATACAAGTGGATACAAATGTTCATAACACATGCCAGTAGGGAAAAGACTATTGGGAAGCAATGATGTATGGCTGAAAACATCTGGAAAACATTTGGTTTTATGTTTAAAATTTGGGCAGGTATTTGACATAATAGTTGACTCTTTTTAGGATACCCACATTCCATATTGGAGCATTTGAGTTCAATTCCCAGCACTGTTTCTGATTCTAGTTTCCTAAGGCACACATTGAGAGCAGCAAGTGATGGTTCAGGCAGTTGAGTCCTGCCCCCACTTGGGAGACCTGGATTGAGCTCCTGGCTCTTAGCTTCAGCCTGGCCCAGCCCAGGGAAAGCAGTAGAAGCTGGCCCAAGTGCTTGGGCCCTTGCACCCAATAAGCTATGGTATATCCATATAGATACTACTACAAAATAGA
Organism: Oryctolagus cuniculus; assembly: GCF_051225735.1. Classification (NCBI taxonomy): domain Eukaryota; kingdom Metazoa; phylum Chordata; class Mammalia; order Lagomorpha; family Leporidae; genus Oryctolagus; species Oryctolagus cuniculus. The sequence continues at coordinate 143,842,883 of NC_142873.1, read as the reverse complement.
AAAGGACTACTGAAAAATGCAACAACATGGATGAGTCTCAAATGTGTTATGCTGAGAGAAAAAAGGCAAAACTGAAAAGTCTGTCTGACTCCATTATTATGCCTCTCTGGGAAGGCAAAGTTATCGGAATGGAGAATAGATCAATGATTGCTAGGGTTCTGGGGTGGGGAACCATTTGACTAGAAAGGAACTGCATGACTAAATCTGGGCAGGGGGTTGATTACATCTGGGCAGGGGGTGAGATGGTTCTGCATCTTGAGTGTTGTGGTGCTTACATGACATTATGTTTCAGTATTTTATGTCCTATGAGTTGTGACTGTATCCCCAAAAGAATTTTATTGTATGTAAATTTTTAAAAGTATATTTAAAAAAAAAAATCACAGCCTGATCAGACTGGTCAATGACTCAATACCCAAACTGCCTGCTCAGTAACAACTTTCTTCAAGCTTAGTTGTGGATGATGCTGACCAAACACAATGGAATGAAGTGACTATAAATAACTTGAATTCTATTAGGTAATATACCATGGTTGCCTTTGAGCTACTCAGATTTCTAACATTTACTCTCAGAATGCCAAGAGATAGGAACACAGTATTTTGCAAAAATATACACTAACTGGGGTTGGCATTGTGGTGTAGCAGGTAAAGCCGCTACGTGCAGTGCCGGCAACCCATATGGGTGCCGGTACAAGTCCTGGCTGCTTCACTTCCAATCCAGCTCTCTGCTATTGCCTGGGAAAGCAGTAGAAGATGGACCAAGTCCTTGGGCCCCTGCACCCATGCGAGACCTGGAAGCTCCTGCTCCTGGCTTTGAATCAGCGCAGCTCCAGCCATTGTGGCCATCTGGGGAGTGAACCTGTGGATGGAAGACCTCTCTCTCTGTCTCCGTCTCCGTCTCCGTCTCCGTCTCCACCTCTGCCTCTCTGTAACTGCCTTGCAAATAAACAAATCTTAAAAAAAAAAAAAAAAAAAAAAAAAAAAAAAAAAGGCACTAATTGTGGGTCAGTTTGACATAACAACTGCAATAGTTAACCATTATCACCATATACTACGCAGAAATTATGTACTACCAGATTGACAAAGCCCAGGAAGTCCATGCTCCAGGAATCTACAGTTGAAATTACTTAACATTTCTTTTGAAATAAGACTTTATGGCTTAGAGTTAAATAACCAGTCTATCTTCCTTCCTTTACCCATCACACTTAAACTATGGTTGGTAGGCTGAGGGTGACAAATCCTAACTACTTTTCTTTCTTAAAACATTTTATGGGGGTGCTAGTGCTATGGTGTAGTGGGTAAAGTCACCACCTGCAGTGCCAGCATCCCATATGGGCGCCGGTTCAAGTCCCGGCTGCTCCACTTCCAATCCAGCTCTCTGCTATGGCCTGGGAAAGCAGTAGAAGACTTGGGCCCCTGCACCTGTGTGGGAAACCCAGAAGAAGCTCCTGGCTTCTGGCTTCAGATCGTTGCAGCTCCAACCATTGCAGTCAATTGGGGAATGAACCAGCAGATGGAAGACTTCTCTATCTGCCTCTGTTTCTCTGTAACTCTCTGCCTTTCAAATAAAAAAAAAAAAATTTTTTTTTGACAGGCAGTGTTAGACAGTGAGAGAGAGAGACAGAGAGAAAGGTCTTCCTTCCGTTGGTTCACCCCCTAAAAGACTGCTACAGCCGGCGCACTGCGCCAATCCAACACCAGGAGCCAAGTGCTTCCTCCTGGTCTCCCATGCGGGTGCAGGGCCCAAGCACTTGGGCCACAGCAGAGAGCTGGAATGGAAGAGGAACAACTGGGACAGAATCCGGCATCCCAACCAGGACTAGGTGCTGGCGCTGCAGGCAGAGGGTTAGCCAAGTGAGCCACGGTGGCGCCCAAATCAATAAATTAAAAAAAAATTTTTTTTATGGGGCCTGGCATTGTGGCATAGTGGGTAAGTCTGTGCCAAAAGCATCCCATGTGGGTGTGGGCACCGGTTGGAGTCCCAGCTGCTCCACTTTTGATCCAGCTCCCTGTTAGTGTGCCTGGGAAGGCAGTAGAGGATGGTCCAGGTCCTTCGGCCCCTGCCAGCTACGTAGGAGACCAAGATAAAGCTCTGGCTTCTGGCTTCAGACTGGTCCAGCTCTGGCAGTTGCAGCCATTTGGAGAGTGAACCAGCAAATGGGAAATCTGTGTATCCCCTACCCCGCGCCGCCCTGTACCTCTGCCTTTCAAATAAATAAATCTCTAAAAAAAATTATGTATGTATGTATTTGAATAGCAGATCTGAAGCCAGGAGCTACTTCTGAGTGCAGGGACTCAAGCACTTGGGCAATCTTCTACTGCTTTCCCAGGACACAGCAGAGAACTGGAGTGGAAAAGCAGCAGCCAGGAGTAGAACCGGCATCCATATGGGATGCTGGCACCACAGGCGGAGGATTAACCTATTGTGCCACAGTGCGACCTCCTTTCTCTTCCTTTTAACAACAATCAGAAGACAAGTGCAATCCTGTTATTGTACTGACAGGATATTTCAGAGAGTAGGAAATTAGGGAGGGCTTATAATAGTTGTAAGACCCTGGACTTTGCTGGCCATGTGTTTCACTAACAGTTTAAAAAAAAAAAAAGCGAGGCCAGCACCGCGGCTCACTAGGCTAGTCCTCCGCCTGTGGCGCCGGCACACCGGGTTCTAGTCCCAGTTGGGGCGCCGGATTCTGTCCTGGTTGCTCCTCTTCCAGTCCAGCTCTCTACTGTGGCCCGGGAGGGCAGTGGAGGATGGCCCAAGTCCCTGGGCCTTGCACCTGCATGGGAGACCAGGAGGAAGCACCTGGCTCCTGCCTTCGGATCAGCGCAGCGCCGGCCATAGTGGCCATTTGGGGGGTGAACCAATGGAAGGAAGACCTTTCTCTCTGTCTCTCTCTCACTGTCCACTCTGCCTGTCAAAAAAAAAAAAAAAAAGTGAAGGGAATAAGGGATAGAAAAATAGATTATCTCTAAAAGCTTTTTACCTCTGAAATGTTTTGGAAATTTTTTAAAATTTTTTTCTTTTCTTTCTTTTTTATTTTGAAAGGCAGAGCAACACAGAGAGCAGAGAAACAGAGAGAAATATTTTCCATATACTGATTCACTCCCCAAATGGCCACAACAGCCAAGTCTGGGCTAGGCTAGAGCCTGGAGCTAGCAACTTAGTCCTAGTCTCCCACATCCGGAGCAGATGCCAAGTTCTTGGGCCATCTTCCGCTGCATCCCAAGCATATCAGCAGGCTGCTAGATTGGAAGTGCGGCAGCTAGGACCTGTATCAGCAGTATGATATGGGATTCTGGTGTCACAAGTGGTGGCTTAACCTGCTGCGTTACAATGTCAGTTCCTAGGAATTTATTTATTTTTTTTAAAGTTTTACTTGTTTTTATTTATTTGAAAGGCAGAGCAACTAAGAGCAAGCAATAGAGAGATCTATCTGCTGGTTCATCCTCTAAATGCCCATTAGCAGCCAGGGCAGTGCCAACCTGAGGCAAGGAGCCCAGAACCATCTGGGTCTCTCATGTGGGTGGCAGGGACCCAAGTACTTGAGTCATCACCTGCTGTCTTTCAGGATGCACAGTGACAGGAAGCTGGATCAGATGTGGAGTTGGGATTCAAAGCCTGGCAGCAATATAGGATGCAGGCGTCTCAAGAGCAACTTAACCACGGCACTAACATTTGTCCCTAGTTTTTATTAAACAAAATACTGGAAGCAGAGGAACTAACATTCTGATAGCGTAGAAGCCCTACCATGAGGCGCATGACTTAATGACTGGATTTTCTACCTGGCTGTCTCTCCTCTCTGGCTTCTAAGTTTATCTAAATGGGCTTGTATTTCCTGGCCTACATACACTAAGTAATTATCTGTAGTCTATGAGACTTGAAGGCAACAAATCACAAAATTTGTTCCAGCTTCAAGCTAATGCTTGGGTGGGTTAGTTTCATTAGTTTCATCTTGTGAGCTGGACTTAACAGATAGGTAGTACACTATAGTGGTCAAGGAAGGACATGGACTCTAGTGGAGCTCAAGTACCAACACTGCCACTTATTAGTTATATGTCCCTTGCAAGTTACCTAATCTTTAATGCCTCAATTTCCTCAGCTGAAAAAAAAATGGTGTTAATAATGAAGTGTACCCTATGCCACAATGCTGGGAAAGAAAGAAAGAAAGAAGAAGGAAGGAAAGAAGGAAAGAAGGAAAGGAAGGAAAGGAAGGAAGGAAGATAGATTGATCGATTGATTAATCTTCCATTTCCTGGCTCACTCCCCAAATGGCTGCAATAGCTGGGATTCAGCAAGGCTAAATTCAGGAGCTAGGAACTCCATCTGCACCTCCTAAATGGATGGCTAGGGCCGAGGCACTTGGGCCATCTTCCACTGCCTTCCCAGGCAGATTAGTAGGGAGCTAGATAGGAAATGGAACAGCCAGACTTGAACTAGTGCTCTGATACTGGATGCTAGTGTCGCAAATGGCAGCTGAACCTGCTACAGCACAACGGCACAGCTCCTACAACAAGTCTTATGACTATATATTGTAAATAAATAAAAAATTTGAGGCCGGCACTGTGGCGCAGCAGGTTAAGTTACTGTCTGCAGTGCCGGCATCCCATGTAGTCACTGGTTCAAGTCCTGGCTGCTCCACTTTCAATCCAGCTCCTTGCTATACGCCTGGAAAAGTAGTGGAAGATGGCCCAACTGCTTGGGGCCCTGCACCCACATGGGATACCTGGAAGAGGCTCCTGGCTCCTGGCTTCAGCTGGCCCAGTCCCAGCCATTGCGGCCATCTGACGAGTAAACCAGCATATGGAAGATCTCTCTGTCTCCCCTTCTCTCTCTGTAACTCTTTCAAATAAGTAAATAAATATCTTTAAGGGAAAAAAAAGAGAGAGAGAACAGTGGATTGAGGGGGAAAAAAAGGGGGAGGGGTGTCAGTAGAAGGCTGAGAGAGATAATGTAGAAGACCCAAATCCAGAGGGCTGGATATCATCTTTGGCCAGAGTTTCTACATATATAATTAAGAACTGGAACAAGCAAATTCTAAAATCTCTTCTGGCTCTAGCAATCGGTAAGATTCTAAATTACATTGATACATACAGATTTCAACGTCTGTCTGACACATCTGTTTCACAGTGCAGATTTTCAGCACTCCTGCTGTACTGCCTCCAAAGTACATCAGGGCTTTCCATGAAGACCTCTGACTAAAGTAACATGTCCTATGTTCATTTGTTTTTTTTTTTTTTTTTTTTTTTTTGACAGGCAGAGTGGACAGTCAGAGAGAGAGACAGAGAGAAAGGTCTTCCTTTTGCCGTTGGTTCACCCTCCAATGGCCGCTGCTGCCGGCGCACCGCACTGATCTGAAGGCAGGAGCCAGGTACTTCTCCTGGTCTCCCATGGGGTGCAGGGCCCAAGCACTTGGGCCATCCTCCACTGCACTCCCTGGCCACAGCAGAGAGCTGGCCTGGAAGGGGGGCAACCGGGACAGAATCCGGTGCCCCGACCGAGACTAGAACCCGGTGTGCCGGTGCCGCTAGGTGGAGGATTAGCCTAGTGAGCCACGGCGCCGGCCTCATTTGTTCTAATTCTAACACAATGATTATCTGATCAGGTACTCTGAAATCCTAGTATAATAAACCAATGCTGTGGTGGGGGGGAGCCATTGTAATCCATAAGCTGTACTTTGGAAATTTATATTCATTAAATAAAAGTTAAAAAAATAAAAAAAATAAACCAATGCTGGACCACAAATGAAGTGAAAGAGAACATTTTAAATATGCAGATGAGAATGTTAACTCAGGAATAAGTTTTTTCTATCTTGAATATCTATGCTTCTGTGAAAACACATTTTAGTTCTCCTTGAATATTATACTACATATGTACCCAAATCAGTTATAGTCCTTTTTTTATGTTAATATTTTTAAAAATATGGAATGCTTCATGAATTTGTGTGTCATCCTTGCACAGGGGCCATGCTAATCTCTATCATTCCAATTTTAGTATATGTGCTGCCAGAGCGAGCACAATATAGTCCTTGATATTAACAAAATTTAGAAGGAAGGTGTTGGAGTTTGTGGCATAATGAGTTAAGTCACCACTTACAATGCAGAAATCCCATAGCAGAGTGCAAGTTTGAGCTCTGGTCTATCCATTTCTGATCCAGCTCCCTGCTAATGCACCTGACAAACAGAGGAAGATAGGCCTCTATCTCCCATATGGGAGACTGGGATGGAGTTACTGGCTCCTGGCTTCTGCCTGGCCCAGCACTGGCCACTGCAGCTATTTGGGGAGTGAACTAGCAGACGGAAGATCTCTTTCTGTCACTCTGGCTTATAAATGAATAAGTTTTTTTTTTTTTTTAAAGGAAAGTGCTTTCATTCAATAATATGCTTGTATCACTATTACTTCTGTTTTGTTGATGGGCAAATCAAGACATGAAGAATCCATTTAGAAAAGTAGAAGCTGTAGAGACACACAGAATTGGGGCTGGCTCATTCAGTCCTATTCAATTTCAGGCAAAATGCTTAACCTCTCTGAACCTAGTTCTTTATCTGTACAATGGGACTAACAATATCTAATTTGTGGGGCTGTAATAATTAAGTGACACAGTAGGTGAAAAGTGCTTAAATGGTACCTGGTTAGTCTGAGTAGGTTTCAGTAAAAGAAAAAAAAATACTATTATTAAAAAGGAGAAGTAACTGGTCAAGTCTCCACACCATCCTTATTTAAAAACAGCCATCCCTTGTGGTGCAGTGGGTTAACTTGTCACCTGCAAAGCCAACATCCATTATGAATGCTGGTTCAAGTCCCAGCTGCTCCACTGCCAATCCAGCTCCCTGCTAATGCGCCTAGGAAAACAGGAGAAGATGGCCAGAGTGCTTGGGCCTCTGCCACTCATTTGGGAAATCCAGAGGGAGCTCTGGGCTCCTGGCTTCTGCCGGGTCCAGCCTTGGCAGTTATGGCCATTTGGGGAGTGAACCAGTAGATGGAAGATCTCTCTCTCTCTCTGTCTCTCCCTTTCTGTAACTCTTTCAAATAAATAAATCTTTAAAATAAACAAACACAGCCATTCCTAGTAAATATTTTTGCTATAAATGTAGGGCACAATTTTCTAGATAGCTTATTTTAAAATAAATAAATAACATTAGGTTTCATTTAAAAGTTTTCTTACTGGTGACATTCACTGTTTCAATGTCAACACACTAAGACTCAAAATAAAGCATTAGAATCTATCAGAATCTTCCTCCTGAGTCTGAAGAGAGAACAAAGATTCTAGAAGCACTTTCCAAGGAACATTAACCAAGCGTCTTCCTATTTACCGTCCACAGGATACTTGATCAAAATTATGCTCTAAGTAACCACTGTCTCACTGTGACTCTAATCCCTCTTTGGACTTCGGGTCCCTTAAATGTAAACTAGGCGTTGGAAAGAGATGGTCTTTTGGGGCTCTTCCATCTCTGATATTCTTTTATTTGAGATACAGAGCTCTGTGCTCCGTCAGGGTTTAGTGGAAAGAAATTTAAAGCACTTATCAAGTATACAACTGGGTTCAAAGTGTTTTCAACTTCACATCCGATTCGCAAGAATGAAGCAGAAAATGAAGATGCTTCTATGTGGGCTTCCAAGATTAAGTATCTGACACACACAAGCCTGCCAAAAGCCAAGCAGGCAGCGCGAAGGAGGACTCCTCCTCCCCTGAAAATAGAAATGTATACAGAATACATATATCCATCCCTGTATCCTTTAGCACTCTGGGTCAGAGACTACTTGCAAACGGATCACTCTCTTTCCCCAGTCCTCTCTCTTTCCCTTGAAGGCTGATCGCTTACACCCACAGCCGCTTCGATTCTCCGCTTTTAAGGAACTCGGATCCTCACAGCCCCGTTCCTTCCGAAACTTGGAGTCTCAAAGCCCGGATCGCGTGCCCACAGAAGCCCCAAGTCTTCTCCGCCAGCTTCGGCCCCTCAGGAAGCTAAGTCTTCGCAGCCCACCCCGGGTCTTCACGGTCCCGCTCCTGCCTCCTAGGAGCCCAAGTCCTCACTACTCCACTTTCACCTCGCCGGAGCCCGTGTCTTCACGCGCCACTCCGTTCCGACCCTTTCTCCTCTCAGGAGCGCGGGTCCTCACAACCCTGTCCCTCTCAAACCTCTCTCCCTTAGGTGCCAGGGAACTCGCATCCGTCCCCGTCTCCTAAGTCCCGTCGGCAGCCCGGACCCTCACAGCCGCGTCTCCTCCGAGCGCGATCCCCTTAGTCCCGTCCCAGGAGCCGGATTCCTCACAGCCCCGTCTCCTCCACAGCCTGGTCCTTCAAACAGTGACCCACTGTGGGTCTGGGTCCTGACTCCCTCCTCCCGCTCTTCTTCCTCTACTGCCAGGGCCCAACACTCACAGGCAGCAGCGTCTATCTCCCCATGATATGCGGAGACTGCCCCAGTGAAGCGTTCGTCTCAGCAGCCGGTCCGACTGCGCGGCCCTCCCCGAGTACTTCCGGCACCGCTCCCCGCCTCCAACCCGGAAACGCGCGGCTCTTCCGGCCGGCGGGCGCGCGCCTGGCTTGCGCAGGCGCACACCGTCCTCCGACATGCGGTCGCGGTGCAGGGCTGGAGCTCAGCTCCGGTGGCCGCCGTTTTTCCCGCGTGCGGTTGTCAGGCAGCGTGGGCGAACGCTGTGTCTTCTGCCCTGGCGTTTCGAACCCTGCCCTAGGTGTTGCTTCCAGACACTGTTTGTATCACCCGGTAGCATCATCGATAACTGATGCCCTTGGATGGCTGTGAGGTCGCCATTTTTGGTTAATGCCTTTGTCGTGGCATCAGGACGGGGGTGTCACCTGGGACTGCAGCATGCTGTGTGTATTTTTTTGGACTCTTGCCGAGGAGTTGGCAACACAGTAACCTGGAGACGACAGACCGGTTCTGCCTGTGAATTTGCAGTGAAGCGCTTATTTTCCGCTAGCAAACAGTGCTAAGCCCCTACCTCCCATATGTCATTTAATTATCTAGAGGGAGCCCGTGAGAGATTAAGCCGGGGTCTGGCTGATAAGGTCAGAGCCTTAACTTGAACTCAGAACTCCCTCAAGCTTGGATGCCTTCAGTTCTTTCCTCTGCCAAATACTTTATGAGAACTGCTGTATTTTTGCTAGTTGTAAGTTTGTAAGCAAGACCTGGTTCCGGCATCCGTGGGTTCAGAGTAAGACGCGTGCGTGCGCGTGCATACACACACACACAGGGCTGTGGCAGGAAGGGCTGCCAAGACCGGTGCAGCAACCTGCCCTCTTTGTCTTCCTGTCTCCCACCCTCATCCCACTACACTGCCGCTGGGTTTACAGTAAGAGCTTCGTCACATTAGGCTTTCGGCTGTCTGCCTCGCGTTGTTTCCCTGTCTGCTATATTCATTCTTTTTAGGGTCTGGCATATCAGTTTTTGTTGTTGAACTGTACATCTTTTCAAGGCCCAGTTTGAATGTATGTTCATTCAGCAAATGAGGCTGACGTGGCTCAACAGGTTAAGCCGCCCGTGGCGCTGGTTCTAGTCCCAGCTGCTCCACTAATAATCCAGATCCCTACTAGTGTGCCTGAGAAAGCAGCAAAAGATGCTGCTCTCCTTGGGGCCCTGCACCCGCATGGGAGAGCCAAATGCCAGATGGAGTTCCAGGCTCCTGGCTTTGGCCTGGCCCAGCCCCGCTGCTGCAGCCATGTGGGGGTGAAGCAGCGGATGAAAGATCCCTCTCTCTCCTTCTCTAACTCTGCTTTTCAAATGAAATCTTAAATTTGTTGAATCTGTGTGCCACGACTTTTGCTGTTTGTACTGGTGGGTAAGAAAGACAATATCCTTGTGAGTTTACAATCCAGGGTGAAACAGAGCAAAAGATAAGAGGAGAGAATACAGGAAAAAGCCAGACATCTAGCTGGGCCACAGAGTACTCTGAGCCAAAGCCCTTAGTGAGAAAAAAACTCATTCCAGGACCAATATGGCTAAGGTGACTGAGGCTGAACAGGTGGTGGGAAGAGACAATGCAGTGGAGAGTGAACAGTTTTGTTTCAGACCAGACCCTGTAAGTAATGGCGAAGGCTGGACTTTTATCCATTATGCAATAGGAAGGCACTGGAAGGATTAACAGGAATGAAACTGTTTTTGTTTGTTTAGATTTGATTTATTTATTTGAGAGGTAGAGTTACAGACAGAGGTTCAGACAGGGAGAAAGGTCTTCCATCCACTGGTTCACTCCCCAGATGGCTGCAACAGCCAGAGCTGAGCTGATTGGAAGCCAGGATCTAGGAGCTGCTTCTGGGTCTCCCACATGGATGCAGGGGCCCAAGTACTTGAAGCATCATTCACTGCTCTCCCAGGCCACAGCAGGGACTGGATCGGACGAAGAGCAGCCAGGACAAGAACTGGAGCCGTATGGGATATTGGCACCGCAGGTGGAGGCTTAGCCTACTATGCCACAGTGCCAGCCTCATATTTTTTTAAGAGATAACACTACAGGAGCCGGCGCTGTGGAGCAGTGGGTTAACACCCTGGCCTGCAGTGCTGGCATCCCATATGGGTACCAGTTCAAGTCCCGGCTGCTCTACTTCCTATCCAGCTCTCTGCTATGGCCTGGGAAAGCAGTAGAAGATGGCCCAGGTCCTTGGGCCCCTGCACCTGCGTGGGAGACCTGCAAGAAGCTCCTGACTCCTGGCTTCAGATCGGTGCAGCTCCGACCATTGCGGTCAACTGGGGAGTGAACCAGTGGATGGAAGACATCTCTCTCTCTCTCTCTCTCTCTCTGCCTCTCGTTCTGTGTAACTTTCAAATAAATACATAAATCTTTTAAGAAAATGGTTATGTACACAATGTATGTGTACACAGAAACAGTCTGGCAAAATAAACACTAAACTGTTAGTAATTTGAGTTAAGTATTTCATATTTCCTATAATTTCAGCACTATTTCAATTTCTTTATAATTATTTTATCTTTTACATTAAAAATGAAGTAAATGTGAATGATTCCATTTTTATACCATCTGGCAAGGGTCAGAGAACAGCACAAGTTACTAGGGACTAAGACCAAGAAAGGTGCAAAGGAACTTATTGGGGCGATAGAAATAATATTTTGGTTACAGTTAAATTCTCTGCCTCTGTGAAGTTTCACCTCATCCAAACTTTTTTTAAAAATGGCATCTGGAGAAAATACTGAACACATAGATTGTATTCAAAATGTATAAATTTATGTAAATTGCGTGGCAATTATTTATCGTTTGTAAAAAAAATCAGAACATTAGAGAGAGATTTAAAGTGCTGTGTGTCACTGCCCCCGTCCGGATCCCGCCCTCCGTCCCGGGGGTTATCACTGACGCGTGTTCTTCCAGACAGAATGCGAACCCGCAGACGACCGCAGCACCGGGCTGTGCGTGCCCTCCCGCGTGCTCCTGTGACATCCACGGTGTCAACACCTACGCTGCTAAGATCCACTGCAGTCGTTCAAGGCTTCAGTCTTCACATTTGGGGCATCATGCCGTACCTTATTCTAAAACGGGCAGCACTGCCTGCTTGCTGACGTCTCCTCGGCGGACCGCAGGGGAACACGCCGCGCCTCCCCGCCCGCCCGCGGCTGCCACGCAGCGACTCGGGGCGCCCGGGGCCCCTCCGCACTCGCCCCCGCGCCGCCGCGCGCTGCCCGGGTAGGAGTGGCACCAGTCGCAGCCCTTTCCATTTTGAGAGGTTAGACGCTAGAGCCGCTCTTCCAGCGCCGAGACACGCCTGGCTCACGGATCGGGCGACGTCAGTGCACACCCGCGACCCACAGCCGCTCTTCCCCGCCGCGCCCTCAGCACCCACGGGAGCCTTCCCAGGGAGCACTGCGATATTTGCATATGCATCACGTCTTTGCCTTTACTTCCAAATAAAAAATCGTCAGAGATTTTCCTTAGAATATTTTCCTCCGGATGGCTCTGAAATTGTCTTCTCAACCTTAGGAGTAAGAAATTGGTTAGCCTTCGTTTTCTCACCTTTACCAAAAGATGTATTCGCTGACACTGCCACTCTGCTTCGGAATACGTTGCGGTAAAAAGGGCTTCTGTCGTGAGTGGCACACGTAGGGCGGCTCTGTTTGCTCTTCGTGCGGAATCGACATCAAGAGATTTCGGAAGCATAATTTTTTGGTACTGAGGCAGCTGGTGATCGTTGGTCCTGGCGCCCGTTTTTGTAACTGAAAATGAAAGGCTTTATATGTTGGGTGCGGTTGTAGGTGTGCTAGGGACAGAGCGGCATAACTGCAGCGTGAGGGAACTTGCAAAGTGAAAGGATCCTGGGTTGTAAGTGCCCTGTGGTTTTTTATTAGAAAGTCTGAAGTTATTTACACTTGGCATCAGTCAACTGTTTGTACATTTTGATCGTTAAACTATTAATACACAGTGCATCAAGGAAAGTTTAAAAGTTAAAAAAAATTGTGTGTGTGTGAGGGAGCAGGTATTTGGTGTGATGGTTGAGCATCGCCAGGCTCTGGTTCCCATCCAGCTTACTGTTAAGGCATCTTGGGAGGCAGTACTGATGGCTCAGGTACTTGGGTTCCTGTCACCTACATGGAACACAAGGATGAAGCTCCCAGCTCCTGGCTTCAACCTTGGCCCGACCTTGGCTGTCATGGGCACTTGGGGAGTGGACCACTGGATAAAAAATCCCTCTTTATTTCTGTTGCCCTGCCTTTCAAATAAATCATAACTTTTTTAAAAAACAAGAATTTGCAGCCTTAATTTTCTTTAAGATTTTATGTATTTGAGAGGTAGAGTTACAGACAGTGAGAGGAAGAGACAGAAAGAAAGGTCTTTCTTCCATTGGTTCACTCCCCCAAATGGCCGCAATGGCCTGAGCTGTGCTGATCCGAAGCCAGGATCCAGGAGCTGCTTCTGGGTCTCCCACGTGGGTGCAGGGGCCCAAGGACTTGGGTCATCTTCCACTGCTTTCCCAAGCCGTAGCAGAGAGCTGGATCAAAAGTGGAGCAGCCAGGCCAGGAACCGGTGCCCATAAGAGATGCCGGTGCCGCAGGCAGAGGATTAACTTACTGCGCCATGGTGCCGGCCCCATTAATCATAACTTTTTAAAAATTAAGCACAAAATTTTCATATGATCCAGCAACTCTTTCTCTGGAGGTATAGCCCAAAGAATTAAAAGCAAAGACTTGAAGAGATGCTTACACATCTGTGGTCACAGCAGCGTTATTTATATTAGCCAAAAGGCAGAGACAACTCAAATGTCCATCAAGAGATAAATGAAGGGCCAGCTCTGTGGCATAGCGTGGTAAAGCTACGGCCTACAGTGCCTATATGGCTGCCAGTTCGAGTCCTGGCTGCTCCACTTCCGATCCTGCTCTTTGCTATGGCCTGGGAAAGCAGAAGGTGGCCCAAGTCCTTGGGCCCCTGTACTCGCATGGGAGACCTGGAAAAATCTCCTGGTTCCTGGCATCGGATCAGTGCAGCTCTGGCCATTGCAGCCAACTGGGGAGTGAACCAGCAGATGGAAGACCTCTGTCTCTCTCTGACTCTGCTTCTCTGTAATTCTGTCTTTCAAATAAATAAAATAAATATTTTTTAAAAACGAGAGAGATGAACAAAATAAACAGATATCCATGCAATGGGAATATTTAGTCATAAAAAGAAATGAAGTACTACTACATGCTAAATCATGAATGGACCTTGAAGCCATTATGCTAAGTGAAATAAGCCAGAATCAAAAGGACAAATATTATATAATGTCACTTTTTGAAAAAGATTTGTTTTATTTATTTGAAAGGCAGTTACAGAGAGGCAGAGGCAGAGAGAGAGAAAGGTCTTCCATCTGCTGGTTCACTCCCCAAATGGCTGCTATGGGCTGTGAAAGCAGTAAAAGATGGCCTAAGTGCTTGGGCCCCCGCATGTGGGAGACCAGGAGGAAGTTCCTGACTCTTAGCCTTCCGATTGGCCCAGCTTTAGCCACTGTGGCCATTTGGGAAGTAAACCACTGGACAGAAGACCTTTCTCTTGTCTCTCCCCCTCTCTATCTGTAACTTTGCCTCACAAATAAATAAAATATTTAATTGCCACTGGAAAAAATGATTAACATTTTAAATAGGATTCATTTATTTATCTAAAAGACAGAGATCTTCCATCCACTGGCTTATTCCCTAAATGGCCACAACGGCCAGGTCTGGGCGAGTCAAGGCAAGGAATCAGGAACGCCAGCCTGGCCTCCCACAGGGATCCCCTGCTGCTCCCGGTGCATCAGCAGGGAGCCTGCAGATCACAGCAGCCAAGACTGGAACTGGCACTTCAATATGGGACGCTGTCACAAGCAGCAACTTAACCCGCTGTGCCACAACACCAGCCCCTAAAATGCTAAATTTTACATTTTTAAAAAAGATTTATTTATTTATTCGAAAGGCAGAGTTACAGAGAGAGAGAGAGGGAGGGACACACAGAGAGATCTTCCATCCCCTAGTTCACTCCCAAAATGGCTGCAACAGCCAGGGCTGGGCCAGGACAAAGCCAGGAGTCAGGAGCTTCTTCCAGGTCTCTCATGTGGGTGCAGGGGCCCAAGCATGTGGACCATCTTCCGCTGCTTTCCCAGGCACATTAGCAGGGAGCTGGATCAGAAGTGGAGCAGCTGAGTCTAGAACCAGTGCCCTGATGGGATTCTGGCACTGCAGGCCTCCGCTGTAACCCACTATGCCATAGTGCCAGCCTCTCTTACATATATTTTAAGGTGAATTAAATAAAGTAAAACAAAAATGGAAAAGAGAAGCTGGTAAAGAACAAGATTTTGGGTGTGTCTCTGATGTCCCTGGCACTGGGAGGTAGTCACAGGTTCAGGGAGCTTATATTCTCATGAGCAAAGCTGTGTATTCCAAGTGGCCACACAGTACCTAGTATACGGCAAGCGCTCCTAACTGTAGGAGCCCCCTTTCACAGATGGGAACACTGAGGCCCAGAGTGGGCCTTAACCTTAGCCAGTGGAGGTAGCACTGACTGGGATCTGAGTTCTGTAAGGTAGTTGGGAGGCAAATGCCAGCCAGAGGTATTTTAAAAATTATTTATTTATTTAAAAGAGAGAGAAAGGAACCTCCTATCCCTAGTTTGCTCCCCAATAGTTGGCAAACAGCTGGGAGCTAGGACCTCAATCCGGGGTGCGCATTAACAGGAAGCTGGACTCAGGGACCTCAGTAGAGATCTGACCCCGGATGTGGGATGCAGGTGTTTGAACCGCTAGGCTAACTAGCTGCCCACCCTGGCCGCCCCGCCCCCAGCTGGCACTTCCTGATTGCTTCCCGTGTTCCCTACGTTACTGCAAGTCTTTTCCTGCAGGTGGATGACCCCACCAACTCCTCACAGCCATCTATTACCATCTCCGTGTTACAGACAAGGAAACCGAGGCAGGAGCAGGGCCTGGTTTGAGGCCACAGAGCCAGCGGGGCTTGGATCTTGTCCTCTCTGCCTCCAGGAAGTCAGCCTTCCGCTTTGGGTGCAGTGGGGCCTGGTGGGGCGGGGCTGGGTGGGGGGAGTGATTCACTGGACTTTATCTAGATTCCTGCCTTTTTTTTTTTTTTTTTTTTTTTTTTTTTTGGTGCAGCAGCTGGCAGCACTTCCTCCTTTTCTCTCTCTCTCTGCCTCCTTTTCTGATTCACTCCCCATCTGTTAATGGCTGCCAACAATGTGGCAGCAGAAGGGTGGGGTGAGCTGTGGGGGTTGGGAGGTGGATGCGCAAGTGTAGGCTGCCACTAACAAATTTTTTGATTTATTTATTTTCATTTTATTTGACAGGCAGAGTGAGAGTGAGAGGGGAAAAAAAGCAGAGACGGAGGTTTTCCATTCACTGGTTTACCTCCCACAGCCGCTAGGGCTGGGTCAGGCTGAAGCCAGGAGCCTGCAAGGAGTGCTGTCTATGTGCAAGGCAAGGTGGTAGGAGCTGGGAACCCTTCTGTGAATAATACGGACCTCACTCTGCTCTGCTCTGCTCTCCTCTCCTGGGGACTGTATGGCAGGGGAGGGAGGGATTCAGACAGGAATGGGTCAACGGGGAAATGGGAGAGAGGAAGCGTCTGGGGAGAGACACTGAGAACGGCAGGACCTGGCTGAGGAGCTGAGAGCTGGGCGAGGGGAAGGGGGTAGCAGATCTGGAGGAAGAGCGCGCCAGGCGGGGGTGGCGGGGATCGGTGTGGGCGAGGGTCCTGAATACAGGTGTTGGAGGAACTTCGAGAAGGCCTGTGCGGTCAGAGAGCAGAGTGCCAGAAAGCAAGCCAGACGAGAGGAGATGGCAATGTCAGGGCAGGCGAGGGCTGCCCAGACCGTGACGTGGAATTACAGTTTTCTCCCACAGGCACAGTCCACTGGAAGGCAGCAGGCCAGGATGTAGGGAGACCAAATAGGAGGCCCTGGCCTAACAGAGGCAGCAGGTGATGGTTGGGACCAGGTGTGGGTTTGGAGGTGAGGTGGAATTCTAGGGGTCTTTTGGAGGTGGTGACTGAGAGATGGAGGAGCCACTCCCTAAGGTGGGGAACACGGGAGGAGAAGGAGGTGTGTTGGGGCATCTACAGGGAGGGGAATTAGAAATGATGAATTCAGGAGTGGGTGTTCAGTCTAGCAGTTAAGATGCCTGCATGTTGGTGTTGGCGCTGTGATGTAGAAGGGGAACTCAACCTGGGTCTCCCATGTGGATGTCAGGGACGCAATTACTTGAGCCATTATCGCTACTTCATAGGGTCTGCATTAGCAGGAAGCTGGAGTCAGGAGCCGGAGCTGGGAATTGAATACAGTTACTCTGATATGAGATGCAGGCATTTTTAAGAGTTATTTACTTGAAAGGCAGAGTTACAGAGAGAGAGAGAGAGAGAGAGATCCTCCATCCTCTGGCTCACTCTCCAAATGGCTGCAATGGCCAGGGCTGGACTAACCAAAAGCCAGGAGCCTGGAGCCAAGAATAATAATTTTAAAAATAGAAATGATGTGGGGGTGGGCAGAACTGTGGCACTGTAGGTTAAGCCACCACCTGTGTTGCTGGAATCCCATATGGGCACCGGTTGGAGTCCCGGCTGCTCCACTTCCGATCTAGCTCCCTGCTAATGTGCCTGGGAAAGCGGCAGAGGATGGAACAAGTCCTTGGATCCTGCACCCACGTGGGAGAGCTGGAAGAAGCTCCTGGCTCCTGGCTTTGGCCTGGCTCAATCTTGGCCAAAGCAGCCACTCGGGGAGTGAACCAGCAGACGGAGAGCAATCTCCCTCTCTCTCTCTCTCTCTCTCCCCTCCCCTTCTCTCTCTCTATTTATACCTTTTAAATGAATAAATAATTTTTAAGGTAACATTACAGGAGGAGAAAAAGCTAGCCGGGCACAGAGCTTGGATCAGCAGCTCCGTGAGAAGTGGTAGTTCTGTTTCTTCTCTGCCTTGTAAGCCAGGGTGTGCCACTTACCTGCACTGAACCTGTCCTGCCCTCTCAGGAAAATGAGATAACATGCCATACTTGAAAGGAAGTTCCCTACTTGGAATTTCTCCTACGGGAACGCTCAGAGCACAGCGCTCGCACAAAATGTACAAAAAACCTCCTGTGCAAGGCTACTCTCAGGAAATCAGCATGGTTAGGTCATGGCACAGACTGGCTGTACTACTTGTCCACTATGTAACCTCAGTTTTCCTGGCTGTAAAATGGGACTCTAACTAGTACCTTGTGGGGATTAAATAATATATAATGTTTAAAGCAGGACCTGGCATCATAGTATTACTGCTGCTGAAATAAACATGCTAATAAAAATTGGCCTTAGAATACCTGCTTCCCACACCAGAGTTCCTAGGGTCAGTTCTTGGCTCCAGCTCCTGAACCCAACTTCCTGCTAATGTGGATCCTGGGAAGCAGTGGTGATGGGGGGGGAGGGAGAGCACGTTACAGGCATCTGGGGAGTGAACCAGCAACTGGGAGCTCTCTCCCTCTCTCTGAGAAGAAAGAAAGAAAGAAAGAAAGAAAGAAAGAAAGAAAGAAAGAAAGAAAGAAAGAAAGAAAGAAAGAAAGAAAGAAAGAAAGAAAGAAAGAAAGAAAGAAAGAAAGAAAGAAAGAAAGAAAGAAAGAAAGAAAGAAAGAAAGAAAGAAAGAAAGAAAGAAAGAAAGAAAGAAAGAAAGAAAGAAAGAAAGAAAGAAAGAAAGAAAGAAAGAAAGAAAGAAAGAAAGAAAGAAAGAAAGAAAGAAAGAAAGAAAGAAAGAAAGAAAGAAAGAAAGAAAGAAAGAAAGAAAGAAAGAAAGAAAGAAAGAAAGAAAGAAAGAAAGAAAGAAAGAAAGAAAGAAAGAAAGAAAGAAAGAAAGAAAGAGGGAGGGAGGGAGGAAGGAAGAAAGACAGAAAGACAGACAGACAGACAGAAAGAAAGACAGAAAGAAAGAAAGACAGAAAGAAAGAAAAAAAAGAGAAAGAAAGAAAGAAAGAAAGAAAGAAAGAAAGAAAGAAAGAAAGAAAGAAAGAAAGAAAGAAAGTAAAGAAGAGCTAGTAGAGGCCAGCGCTGCGGCTCAATAAGCTAATCCTCCGCCTGCGGTGCTGGCACACCGGGTTCTAGTCCCGGTCGGGGCGCTGGATTCTGTCCCGGTTGCCCCTTTTCCAGTCCAGCTCTCTGTTGTGGCCAGGGAGTGCAGTGGAGCATGGCCCAGGTGCTTGGGCCCTGCACCCCATGGGAGACCAGGAAAAGCACCTGGCTCCTGGCTTCGGATCAGCGGGTTGCACCGGCCGCAACGCGCTGGCTGCAGCAACCACTGAGGGGTGAACCAACGGCAAAAGGAAGACCTTTCTCTCTGTCTCTCTCTCACTGTCCACTCTGCCTGTCAAAAAAAAAAAAAAAAAAAAGGAGCCAGTAGAGCCGTGGTTCTCAAACTGGCCATCAGGGTCATCCAAGGACATTTAAAAAAAAATCTTCATGTCTAGATCCAATCCCCAGAGATCTTGTCTAAGTTCATCTGGGTGGGCCCCTGGCGTACTTTGTAAACTCCCCATGTGATTCAACATTCAGCCAGGAACAAGAGCCCCACAGAGGAGGAATAATTAGGGGCAAGGGCTCTGGAGGGCCTTTGTTCAGATTCTACCCAGGCACTGGCACTACACAGATGTTAGGTAACCTCCCACAGGAAGTGGGGTTAGTTGTGAGGTTGGTGAGGGGCTTAGGGCAGGGCCTGTGGGCTGACAAGCCTGGGCATCACCATCCCTCAGTTTCCCTGCTGTTTCCAAACTGCTTTGGAGCCACCAAGTGCCTGTGTCCTACTCACACCCAAAATCTACCCAAGGTGGGCCCAGGATACCCTGGACATCCTACACGGAGGCCTCCTAACCTTGCCAGCCACTCCCATATCAGAGCAGTGGTTTGAGTCCCACTTACCCTGCTTCTGATGCAGCACTCTGCTAACTCACCTGCGAGAGCAGTGGCAGATGGCCCAATTGCCTGGGCTCCTGCCATCCACGTGTGAGACCTAGATGGAGTTCCTGGCCCAGCCCTGGCTGGTGCAGCCATTTGAGTGAACCAGCAGACAGAAGATCCCCATCCCCCAACTCCCCCAACTCCTGCCCTGTAACTCAGCTTTTCAAATAAAAATAACTTTTTAAAGAAAAATAATGAAGAACTGTCTCTGGGGCCGGTGCTGTGGCGTAGTGGGTAAAGCCACTGCCTGCAGTGTGCTGGCATCCCATATGGGTGTCGGTTCTAGTCCTGGCTGCTCCACTTCTGATCCAACCCTGCTATGGCCTAGGAAAGCAGTAGAAGATGGCCCAAGTCCTCGGGCCCCTGTACCCACATGGGAGACCGGAAAAGAAGCTCCTGGCTCAGGGCCGGTGCTGTAGCACAGTGGGTTAATGCCCTGGCCTGAGGGGCTGGCATCCCATGTGGGTGCCAGTTTGAGACCTGGCTGCTCCACTTTTGATCCAGCTCTCTGCTGTGGCCTGGGAAGGCAGTGGAGGATGGCCCAGGTCCTTGGGCCCTTGCGCCCGCGTGGGAGACCCAGGGGAGGCTCCTGGCTTCAGATCGGCACAGCTGCAGCTGGCTGAGGAGTGAGCCAGCAGATGCAGGACCTCTCCTCTCTCTGTGTAACTCTGATTTTCAAATAAATAAATAAAAATAAATCAGAAAAAAAAAAAAAAGGAAGCTAGCTCTTGGCTCCTGGTTTCGGATCAGCACAGCTCCGACCATTGCGGCCAACTGGGGAGTGAACCAGCGGATGGAAGCCCTCTCTCTGTCTCTTCTTCTCTCTCTGTGTAACTCTGACTTTCAAATAAATAAATAAAATTTTAAAATAAAATCACTGTCTCCACTGTTTCTGCTCCTCTAACTTTACCACTTGATCCTCCACAGTCTGGCCTCCTCTCCCATTTCAGGGGTCACCCCATCCTAGGAGGCTCAGCACTGACCTACAGCTGCCAAATCCAGGGACTTCTTCCTCGCCTGAGCTCTCTGAAGCCTCTGACACTGGCGGTGTCCTCCCCTTGTCTGCAGCTCTGCCTGCTCATGGACTTCCTCTCTCCCCTCTGTCCAGAGACCCAACCTTTCTGACCACTTCTGGTTGTCTACAGGTTCCTCAAGTCTCGATGCTTGCCAGGTTTGGGTGTCTGCCCCTCCCTCTCTGCATATTCTCCCTGGGTGACCTCATTCATCCTTGGCCTCATGGTCCCATCTACAAATCCCAGCCCAGACCTTTTGCCCGAGACAAGTCCATCCCACTTCCTGTGGACATCTTCATGCGGATGTCCCAGGAACACCCTGACTCAGCAAGTCCAAACCGACTCCTCGTTTCCACTTTGCTCCAGTCCCCAGTCAAACCAGGTCTTCCTGCTCTCTGCCTTCACATGGGGTCATCCTTGGCCCGATCTCTCCCTCACCACCCTCACTGGCTGGTTGCTAGGCATTGTTGGTTCTAATTCAGAACTGTGCCTGAAGTGCGGTGATGTCTTTTGAGAGTTTAAAGCTTGTAAAAGAGAAGAAGCCAATACCCAGGAGGTATGACCACCAAAAAAGCAAAGAAACAGATGCCACTGGACACAGCCACATGGGATTTATTTAAGTTCCAAATCGTGCTTATAGAGAAACTTTGCAACCACTCCTAGACCCATTGTGAGGGATCTGCCTTTGTCATTTTTTTTTTTTTTTTTTTTGACAGGCAGAGTGGACAGTGAGAGAGAGAGACAGATAGGAAGGTCTTCCTTTTTTCCGTTGGTTCACCCCCCAATGGCCGCTGCGGCCAGCACACCGCGCTGATCTGAAGCCAGGAGCCAGGTGCTTCTCCTGGCAGGGCCCAAGGACTTGGGCCATCCTCCACTCCACTCCCAGGACAGCAGAGAGCTGGACAGGAAGAGGAGCAACCGGGACAGAATCTGGCGCCGGACTGGGACTAGAACCCGGTGTGCTGGCGCCACAGGCGGAGGATTAGCCTAGTGAGCTGCGGCGCCGGCCTGCCTTTGTCATTTTTAACGCAGCCTAAGACACTTCACTGCTGATGGGGGCCAGCTTCATCCTGGGTGAGGCCCTTACTCTTTCTGGCCTGGGTGATAGCATTCTCTTCATAGCTCATTTTCCTGGTCTTTCTCCTAACCAGTACATACTTTTTTTTTTTTTTTTTTTTTTTTTTGACAGGCAGAGTGGACAGTGAGAGAGAGAGAGACACAGAGAAAGGTCTTCCTTTGCTGTTGGTTCACCCTCCAATGGCTGCCGCGGCCGGCGTGCTGTGGCCGGCTCACCGCGCTGATCCGATGGCAGGAGCCAGGTACTTATCCTGGTCTCCCATGGGGTGCAGGGCCCAAGTACTTGGGCCATCCTCCACTGCACTCCCTGGCCACAGCAGAGAGCTGGCCTGGAAGAGGGGCAACCGGGACAGAATCTGGCACCCGGACCGGGACTAGAACCTGGGGTGCCGGCGCCACAGGCGGAGGATTAGCCTATTGAGCCGCGGCGCCAGCCCCATCATTTATTCTTTATCTTTGAATATGTTGTTCTTCCTCACTTTTCTCTTTGATGAACCTCTACTCATCCTCTGGGATCTGGCTCTAATGCTTCCTCCTCAATGAAGCCTTTCTGGAATCTTCTTGGGACAGTGCTTGGTCTGTATCTCTAGGATATAACACCGCTCACACTGTCCTGTCCAAGAGCTTCTTCTGGGTCTCTCACACGGGTGCAGGGGCCCAAGCACTTGGACCATCTTCCAGTGCTATCCCAGGCCATAGCAGAGAGCTGGATCGGAAAAGGAGCAGCTGGGTCACGATCTGGTGCCCATATGGGATGCTGGCGCCACAGGCGGAGGATTAACCTACTAAAGCCACAGAGCCAGCTTCCCTGTATCTGTTTACAATTATGTCTCCATAGAGTGTGGGCCAAGAGCTCCTGGGAGGCAGGAACAGTGTTGTAGCCAAGGTTCAAGGACTGTATTCGACATAATCAAAAGATCATAGATGTTAATGCTAAGGAACAATTTACACAAGAATCTGGTTATGGCCAGGTCCTTTTACATTCAAAATCACCTACTAATGTGTAAGTTCTCGGTCATAAGAACAGATCCTGGGCCAGTGCTGTGGCCCTGTGGTTTAAGCTGCTGCTTCCTACACCGGCATCTGGAATGAACGCTGGTTCAGGTCTCAACTGCTCTGGCTAAGGAGCCTGGGGAGGCAGTGGAAGTCGGCCTCAGTACTTGAGACCCTGCCACCCACATGGGAGACCCAAAGGAAATCCAGGCTGTTGTGGTCATATGGGGAATAAACCAGTGGATGTAAGATCTGTCTCTCTCTCTCTCTGTCACTCTGCCTTTTAAATATGTAAAATAAATATAAAAAAACAAAAACCAAAAACCAAACTAAAAAATCCCAACACTGGTAGTGAGTCTCCTTTTTCCATCTTGGTAACTGCGTCCATACATATTGGAAACACAGTGGGATAACTGTCTTTATTTTATAGATGAGGAAACCAAAGGTGTTTTTTTTTAAAGATTTATTTATTTCAAAGTCAGTTACAGAGAGAGAGGTCTTTCATACTATGCCACAGTGCCTGCACCATAGGGCAGCAATTTTTTTTTTAATAAAGATTTATTTATTTGAAAGGTAGAGGCAAGAGACAGAGGTCTTCAATCCGCTGGTTCATTCCCTAAGTGGCCACAATGGCTGGAGCTAGGCCCATCTGAAGCCAGGAGCTTCTTCCAGGTCTTCCTCATGGGTGCAGGGGTCCAAGCACTTGGGCCATCTTCTACTGCTTTCCCAGGCCATAGCAGAGAGCTGGATGGGAAGTGGAGCATCTGGGACTCGAACTAGCACCTATATGGGATGCCAGCACTGCAGGCGACAGCCTTACCTGCTATGGCACAGTGCTGGTCCCAGCACTGATGTTTTAAGGGGAGCTTTGACTTGGCCAAGATCCTTGAATTGCTAAGGTCATAGTTAGAATTCAGGTTGTTCACTCTTATTATTTCTTTTTCTTTTTTAAAAGATTTATTTGAAAGGCAGAGCTACAGAGAAAGACAGATCTTCCAACTGGCCTAAATGGTCAGGACTGGGCCAGGCTAAAGTGAGGGGCCAGGAGCTTCTTCCAGGTCTCCCCGTGGGTAGCAGGGACCATCTTGAGCCATCTTCTAGCTACTTTCCCGGGAACATCAGCAGGGACCTGGCTGGGAAGTGGAGCAGCCAGGACTTGAACCTGCGCTCATATGGATGCCGGCACTGCAGACTGCAGCTTAACCTGCTGCGCCACAGCGCTGGCCCCGGGTTGTTCACGGTTAAATCCAGTTGTGACTCTGGCTGCCTGGCCTTTCCGTGACTCAAGAACTTGTAGTCTCTTCAGAGGGGACAGAAAGCAGAACTGTAGGGCACAGGAGAGGCAAAGAGGAGGAGTTTCTCCTTCCCCTCTCAAAAGGGCCTGGCTACCACCAGCTCATTTGTTGTTGTTTTTCTTTTTTATTTATTTATTTGTGTATTTGAAAGGCAGAGTTACAGGGAGGCAGAGAGAAAGGGAAAAGTCTTCCATCTGCTGGTTCACTCCCCAGATGGCCACAACGGTTGGAACTGGGCCGAAGCCAGGAGCTTCTTCCGGGTCTCCCACGTGGGTGCAGGGGCCCAAGCCCTTGGGCCATCTTCCACTGCTTTCCCAGGCCACAGCAGAGAGCTGGATTGGAAGTGGAGCAGCCAGATCTCGAACCGGCGGCCACATGGGATGCCGGCACTGCAGGCGGGGGCTTTACCCCCTATGCCACAGCGCCGGGCCCTCTCACTTGTTCTCAGTAAAACAGCAACATGTCGGTGGCGATCCCCAAGGACTCTGGAGAAGGAAGGGACGCTCCTGGCCTCACCATTTCCAAGTTACACGACCTTGAGGGATTAGTTCGCTTCCCTTACTTCCCGTTCTTCCTGATCTGTAAAACAGGAGTGAAAAGAATCCTACCAGGTAGGGTCGCTGTGGGATTACACCACACCAGGCCAAGGCCTGACCACCGAAAGGTCACTCTTACCGGCCTCGAGGGTCACTCCTCTGAACACTCACATGACATGCCACAGGCTTCGACCGTCAAGGAACTTCCAACAAAGTCAGCATCTGAACCCAGAACCCCACAGGCACGAGAGCCTTGCGCCAGGCCTGGGTCAGAACACCTCAGGGGCTCGCGACCAGTTACTGAGGTAGGCTCAGGCGCAGCTCCTGACTCCAAATTCATAGCTGGATCGCAACTCGAAGGTCTGATCAGCTAGGAGCGTCCTTAAACAGGGTTTGGGAAAGTAGAATGGGCAGAGTCCTCCAGAGGAGTCGAGAAATCTGGCTTGGTCCCCAGTTATGGTGGCGCCTTCTTTTGGGTCTTATTTTTCCTTAGCTATGAAAGTGCAGAAAGAAGAGTTACTGGGGTCCTTAGCGACCTTTCCAACGCTGCACGAAGACTTTCGCTAGGGTAAAGTCCAAATCCCGCTGCTGAGGGCTGTTCGCGGCGGGTCCGGCAATAGGGACGCGTCCCCTTTAAGGCGCCGGCTCGCCGCCGGCGGCGGCCGGAAGTGTTGAAGCCCGGCCTGGCGGCGGCGGTGGCGGTACCAGCCGTGGCGGCCTCTGCGCATGCTCCGTCGCCCGCCCGCCCTGGCCGCTCGCCGCCCGCCCGCCCGACGGAGACGGTGAGGAGGGGGAGGGGTGGGCGCGCGGGCGCGGGCGCGGGGTGGGGTGGGGGCGGGGGGGCGGGCGCGGGGGCCGCGCGGCGGCCGGCGAGGGCGGGCGGGCGCGCAGGGGGCGGGGGGCTGCTGCCTCCGCGGGCGCCTCCCCACGCCCTGTGCGTGCCGCCGCCGCCGCCGGGGAGCGAGCGGACGTCGCGGCGCCGCGGGGGGGTGGGGGGACGCTGCCGCTGGGTCCGCCCGAGCGGCCGGGCCGCCCCCAGCGCGGCCGTCCGCGCCGCTCGGGCTCCGGCCCTGGTCCGAGGGCGGCGGGGCCGGCGAGCGCTGCGCTGGGGTGGGGGGGGGAGCCGGCGCCCCCGGACCGAGGGTCCCGGAAGTCCTCGGCCAAGGGGCCAGCAGGGGCCAGAGCGACTCCGGACTGAGGCCTGGGCGCCCAGGGCCTGGGCGAGGGGTCCGCAGAGCTTGGGGGATCCCCAAAAGGCGGGGTCCAGGGGAGCACCGGCCCTTGCGTGAGGATCCGGGTAGAGGCCTGGGTCCCGCCCAGGGGGAGGGGAGCGATAGGTTAGGGGAGCGCGGATGCCGGCCCGCGAGGAGACCCTGGGCAGTCTCGGCGGGGAGCGAGACAGGGACCAGGTTCTGAGGCTGGGAGGGTCCAGGCGTCCCCGGAGGGCGCGTTAGAGGCCTCGGGCATTCAGTCAGAGGGAAAGGCGCCTGCTGCTCTCCCGGTGATGGGGGGGCTAGGAAGAGGCGCTCCCAGGGACAGTGGGCAGCCCTGGGCCTTCCCACAGATGCGGGGGCGGAAGGAAGGAGTGAGGAGGGTCGGAGTCTGGGGGGCCAGGGGAGATTGGAGCAGCTCCCGGTGGAGAGGAGGACAGTCCGGTGTACCGGGGGCTGGAGGGAAGATAACTGAGGGAAAGATGAAGGTGCCCCTGCTTTGACACAGGGCTGGGCCAGGTGTGTACTGGAGGGGTAAGGAGAGGTGAGAGCAGCGCGTGACTGCGTGTCTTGGCCAGTGGCCCCCAGAGTAAGACGCGTGCGGCTTGATGTTCCCATCAGAAGGCGGCTTGGCTGTTCGAGAAGCAGGGGAGCCCTGGGTTCTTTAAACAAATGAGAGAATTTTCAAAACCACTTCTTAACAAGAGCTTTTAAGTTTTTTTGTGAAATGTGGTTTTCCTCTTTGCCTGCAGGGTTAGGGAAAGGGACTACTGGATAATTGTAAGCTTAGAGGGATTCTCTTCTGAGAGTTCCTGAAGTGCATTTGGGGAACTTATTGTTAGATCGTCTCTCCTAAGTTGTATACAAATTAGTTATACTTAATGTCTACTGACTTAAATGATTCCCTTTTCAATCATTTACTTTAGCCAACACATTGAATAGCTAACTTCTATTAAGTTTGGCCCTCACTTTGGTCCTGCCCTAAGGAGAAGTCTCCTGGACTCTAATGGGATGATTCTCCAAAGAACTCTCTATCCCATTGCTTTTCCCCAAACACCTACTTAGTGTCTCTCCATTCTGTGATTTACAAGGGACTTCGCTTGCTCTGGATGTGATTCTATGTAATCTGTTGGCTTTGTTACATTTGGTAGCACTCTGGATCACATACTAAAAGTATGAGGAGGAAACAGGGATGGGACCGAGAGTTTTTTATTTTTATTTTTTTTTAAGAGAGCGAGGGACAGAGAAAGAGATCTTCCATCCATTATTTCAATCCCCAAATGGCCACAACGGCTGGGGCAGGTCGGACTGAGCCTGGAGCTTCATCTGGGTCTCCCACATGGGTGCAGGGGTCCAAGCACTTAGGCTACCCTCTGCTGGTTTCCAAGGCATATTAGCAGGGAGCAGGATTGGAAGTAGAGCAGCTGGGACTCACACCAGCGCCCATATCGGGTAGGTACACTACAACACTGGCCTGGGGTCTGGGAGTTTTGACTTTTAAGTAATAATAGGTTTTTTAATTTGGAAATTTCTTGAGAATAGGCAGTCTACAAAAGTTCGAGTAGGAACACATTTTGGAGTTAGAAAACTTCAGATTGTTTGGCATTTATTCTTTTCAACTCCCAGTTTCAGTGTTCCTGCAATCATGTGACACCTGTGGTTACTTCAAACCTAGCACCTTGTCATATTTCAGACGTTGGCTTTCAAGACACAAAAATTGATAATCCATATAGGTCAGATATCATTTGTTTAATGTTCTGAGAGCGTATGTGAGCAATTATGTGCTTACTTTGAACACATCCTTTTTGTCTTTGTAAGTAACTACAAAATAATTCTTTTCTTAAAAATTTGACATACTTCCTTTGTGTGCATTCCCCTAGAATTACGAAATGTGTGATTTCACCGTGTATACTCTAGGGTCCCTTCCACAAAACACCCAGAGGACCAACTCCCCCATCTTGCCTCCAGAGTTTTTGTTGCTATAAACAAGAGCTAGTTTTCAGTTTACATTAGACTCTTAAGAGATGACCTTCCATTTAAGCCAGTGTAGTCTACAGAGCTGGTTTCTATCACTAGGAAGATAGTATTTAGGGTAATGAAGATATTCAACCCAAACCTGCTTCCCTAAAGAATAAATGAATTGCCATGTTGAATCAGACTCCTGTCTCTGAAACTGAGCATTGTGAATGGTTATTGTCTTCTCTGATAAACTCTCAGAAGCTTAGAAGAGCAGCCAGCACATTCCTCTTGGGTTCCAAGGTGTGGGAGGGGTCAGAAGTAAAATATGAGTTCCTACTGAGGAAGCATTAATCAAGCTAGTCAACCATTTATTCAGAATGTCTTAGAGGGGACTCAATCTTAGGGTATAAGGTTGAGATGAGAAGCATCCTTCTAATTGTGCTTCTATAACCCATTAATTTACCTAAGCTGCTAAGTTTTTAAAATTTATAGTACTTTTTTGGAGTAATAAATAGCTGTCAACTTATGACTCCCTCCCCCCAAAAAAGGTGCTTTAAATTTTCAAAAGCTAGTATTAGCGTGTAGCAAATTTATGGAATATTTCTTACTCCAAAAAGGTACTTTCAAAAAATTTAAAAATCAGTGGCTTGGCTTAGCTAAATAATGGGCTATGGAAGCAGAATTAGAAGGATGCTTATAATTTCAGTCTTCCACGCTAAGGTTGAGTCCCCTTTGTGATGTTCTGCTTAAGTGATTGGCTAGCTTCCTCATTAATACCTTCCTCAATAAAAAGTCTTATTTTATTCCTTATCCTCCCAAACCTTACAACACAAGAGGAATGTTCTGGCTGTTCCTCTAAGCTGAGAGATTATCAGAGAAGATCATTTAACTTAAATATGTCATAGTAACAGAACAGTATTTAGGTGTCTAATAAATGTTAGCTTGATGAAGATAAATTTTTCAGGTTATTTACTTATTTGAAAGATAGTGGCAGGAAGAGACAGATCTTCCCATCCATCTACTGTTTCATTCCCCAAATGCCCACAGCAGCCGGGGATGGGCCAGGATGATGCCAGGAGCCAGAAACTCCATCCAAGTCTCCCACATAGGTGACATGGACTCAAGTACTTGAGCCATCATTTTCTGCTTTCCCAGGTACATGAGCGAGGAGACACATCCAAAATAGTTCCAGCCTGTGGTACAGCAGGTTAAGCTGCTGCCTGCGATGTTGACGTCCCATATTGGAGCACTTGTTTGAGTTCTGCTTCTAATATAGCTCCCTGTTAATGCTCCTGGGAAAGCAGTAGATGATGGCTCAAGTAGTTGGGCCCTTGCCACCCATGTGGGAGACCCAGATGGAGTTCTGGCTCCGACTTTGGCCTGGCCCAGCCTTGGCCATCGTGGCCATTTGGGAATTGTGCTAGGCATAGGGGAGCTGCTGAATAAGAAAAGCAGTTCTGGGGTAGGCATTTGACCTAGTGGTTTAAGATACCAATTTGCATGCTTGCATCCCATATTAGTGTTTGGGTTCAAGTCCTTGCTTTACTCCTGACTCTAGATTCCTGTTAATGTACACTCTGGGAGGCAGCAGGTGATGGCTCAAGGAGTTGAGTCCTTAACACCTAGGTGGGAGACCTCAATTGAGTTTCTGGCTCTGGCCTGGCCCAACCTTATCTGTTATGGGCATTTAAAAATAGGAGTTTTCCTTTTGTCTCTTTCTCTCTGCCTCTCAAATAATAAGAAAGAAAAGCAGTCCTTGCTTTCCCAGGATATACAGTCTGATGGGGAGAGGTGGACAGAGTGGTGGTTATGCTAGGGTACTGCAAGTGCTGAGGGAGGAAGAACACCAGCTCAGATTCACATGAGGAAGTCACAGAAGACCTCCACATGAAGTGGAGTGTGGGCCGGCGCCGTGGCTCAATAGGCTAATCCTCAACCTTGCGGCACCGGCACACTGGGTTCTAGTCCCGGTTGGGGCACCGGATTCTGTCCCGGTTGCCCCTCTTCCAGGCCAACTCTCTGCTATGGCCCGGGAGTGCAGTGGAGGATGGCCCAAGTCCTTGGGCCCTGCGCCTGCATGGGAGACCAGGAGAAGCACCTGGCTCCTGGCTTCGGATCAGCGCGATGCGCTGGCTGCAGCGCGCTGGCCGCGGCAGCCATTGGAGGGTGAACCAATGGCAAAAGGAAGACCTTTCTCTCTCTCTCTCACTGTCCACTCTGCCTGTCAAACAAACAAACAAAAAAAGAAGTGGAGTGTGAAAGCAGTCGCCAGAAGTAGTAGACAAAAAAGAAGGGAATGTAGGAGACCTGGATGGAGTTCTAGGCTCCTAGCTTCGGCCCGGCCCGGCCCGGCCTTGGCTGCTGCACGCATTTGGGGAGTGAGCCAGTGGATGGAAGATCTCTCTCTTTCTCAAGAGGTGGCTTAACCCACTGTGCCACAGCATCCTCCTTGGCAAAAGGTTCACATGTGAGAATCATAAAGGGCAAAAATAGACGCCAGATATGAGGAACTTTAACTAGGTCGTGTACAAACAAAAATTAATTGAACCAGGCAATGTGGCATAGTGGATAAGGCTGCCGCCTACAATGCTGGTGTCCCATATGGGTGCCGGTTTGTGTCCTGGCTGTGCCACTTCACATCCAGCTCCCTGCTAATGTCCCCGAAAAAACAGTGGAAAGTGGCCACTTGGGGTTGAACCAATGGAAAAAGACTTTTCTCTCTCTCTCTCTCTCTCTCTCTCACTGTCTGACTCTACCCGTCAAAAAAAAAAAAAAAAAAAAAAAAAGGATTGATGGGGGAACTGACATTGTGGTGTAGTGGGTAAAGTCGCTGCCTGCAACACTGGCCTTCCATATAGGTGCTGGTTTGAGTCCTGGCTGCTCCACTTCTGATCAAGCTCCCTACTTGGGAATAGCAGTGGAAGATGGCCCCAGTGTTTGGGCCCCTGCACCCATGTGGGAGGCCCAGATAAAGCCCCTGACTCTTGGCCTTGGCTTGGTCCAGCCCTGGCCATTGTGAACATTTGGGGAGTGAACTAGAGGATGGAAAATTCTCTGTCCCTCTGCCTCTCCTGCTCTAACT
Source organism: Oryctolagus cuniculus (assembly GCF_051225735.1). NCBI lineage: Eukaryota > Metazoa > Chordata > Mammalia > Lagomorpha > Leporidae > Oryctolagus > Oryctolagus cuniculus. The sequence goes on along the minus strand of NC_142873.1, from coordinate 143,812,337 downwards.
CTGACTTTAAAATAAATGAAAATAAATCTTTAAAGAAAGTCTTTAAAAATTAAAAAAGTGGCTAACTTGTACTATGGGAGGGGGTACACAGATTTTTAGAGAAGACAGAGCACCTGTCCACATAGAGGATGCAGTGTAGGTACAGTTAATTGTATTTTTTTTTGAAAGGCAAAAAGAGAGAGATGTTTTCCATCTGCTGGTTCACTCCTCAGATGCCCACAACAGCCAGGTCTGGACCAGGCCAATCTAAGTCTCTCACATGGGTGGTAGAGACCCAAATACATGGACCATCACTGGATGCCTCCTGGGAGGTGCACTAGCAAGAAACTGGCATCAGGAATGGAGCTAGGACTTGAATCCAGTCTGATAATGGGATGCAGGTATCTCAAGCGGGGATCTCAACTATTATGCCAAGTGCTCTCCTCAAATGCACAGAAACCTGCAAGTATATTATCATATGTTCAGAGAGCAGTGGATGATTGCTATGGCTAGAGCTTAAAATATTTGGGATATGAGTAGTTGTATGTAAGACTGGAGAAGTATCTTGAGATCAATGAGGGAGACTTTAAATGCCATTCCTAAGTATGTATATTACAGGCAAACAGGCACTGTGGCAGAGTTGAAGTGTAAATTAAGTCGTCTGACTACCAGTTACGTATTCTAGCTTGCATGCATTGTGTGCCTGCTCTGTTCAGGCACAGTCCAAGTGTTCTTCACATACTCACATATTGAAGTAAATATGGCTGTACTCTTACTCATACTTTTCTTAAGTGATTCTCTCTTTATAACTGTGAAGACTAACAGATGCAGAATATCCTGGCGCCTTCTAAGTTTTCATTAATATGGGACAATGCATTTGCAACAAAATGGAGGAATCTGGAAAACATCATGCTGAGAGAAATAAGCCAGTCCCAAAGGGACAAATATCATATGTTCTCCCTGATCTGTGACAACTAACTGAGCACCTCAAAGGAAACCTGCAGAAGTGAACCTGACACTATGAGAAACAATGTCTTGATCAGCCCTTGTCCAGTCAAGGAACAGCTTACTATTTTAATTCTTTTTAGTATTTTCTTTTTCTACTTAATACCATTGGTTGAACTCTTTAATTAACACACAATTATTCTTAGGTGTTTAAAGTTAACTGAAAATTGATCCCTGTTAAAATAAGAGTGGGAATAAGAGAGGGAGGAGATGTACAGTACAGCACATGCTCACTCGGACTTAACCCTAATTGTAGAACTAGAAACATGCCATGGGACTCCAAATCCCATTAAGTTGGCATGTACCAATGCCATCTTACTAAAGTGATCAGTGTAAGTTCATAATTGATTTTTTTTTTTTTTTTTTGGACAGGCAGAGTGGACAGTGAGAGAGAGAGACAGAGAGAAAGGTCTTCCTTTTCTGTTGGTTCACTCCCCAATGGCTGCTGCAGTCAGCGGGCTGCAGCTGGCACACCGCACTGATCCGAAGCCAGGAGCCAGGTGCTTCTCCTGGTCTCCCACATGGGTGCAGGGCCCAAGCACTTGGGCCATCCTCCACTGCCTTCCCAGGCCACAGCAGAGAGCTGGACTGGAAGAGGGGCCACCAGGACAGAATCTGGCGCCCCAACCGGGACTAGAACCCGGGGTGCCGGCACCACAGGCGGAGGATTAGCCGTGGTGCTGGCCCATAATTGATCTTAAAGATAGGATTAAGTGTTAAAGGGATCACATAAATAAGACCAGTGTCTGTTAATAATAATTTATAGAATTAAAAAGGAGAGAATGACCAAACATGGAAAGTGTGATACACAGCAGACTCATAGAATGGCAAATGCCCTAATCAGCATTCTGGCCTCAGAATCAGCCCTTAAGGCATTTGGATCTGGCTAAAAAGCCCATGAGAGTTTCTCAGGCAGGGAAAGCCAAGACACTGTGGCAGAAAATGACCTAAATGAAAGATCTCTGTGAGTGAGATCCCAGAGGAAAGAATGGGCCATCAAAGAAGGAGGTACCAATCTCTGAAGGGAGGAGAGAACTTCCACTTTGATTATGGCCTTGTCTAAATAAGGTCGGAGTTTGTGAACTCAAGAGGCTTCCGTAGCCTTGGCAGCTCATAACAAGAGCCTTGGGTGATTACTGATGATAAATAAGAGTGTCAATTGTTAAATCAACAACAGGAGTCATTGTGCACTTACTCCCCATGTAGGACCTTTGTCCTTAATGTGTTGTACTATGCAAATTAACGGTAAAACTAGTCTTCAAACAATACTTTATACTTTGTGTGCTGTGTGGGTGTAAACTGTTGAAATCTTTACTTAGTATATACTAAGTTGATCTTCTGTATATGAAGATAATTAAAAATGAATCTTAATGAAGAATAGGATGGGAGAGGGAGTAGGAGATGGGATGGTTTGTGGGTGGTAGGGTAGTTATGGGGGGAAAAACCGCTATACTCCAAAAGTTGTACTTTCAAAATTTATTAAATAAAAGTTTTCTAAAAAAAAAAGATTGGGACATTGGGGACCAGTGATATAGTGCAGCAAATTAAGCTGCCACCTGGAATGTTGGCATCCCATGTTGGAGTGCTTGTTCAAGTCCTGGCTGCGTTGCTTCTGATTCAGCTCTCTGCTAATGCTGCTGGGAAGGCAGTGGAAGATGGTCCAATTACTTGGACCCCTGCCACCCACATAGGAGACCTGGGTAGAGTACCAAGCTCCTGGCTTCACTCTGGCCCAGCCTCAGCTTTTGCAGCCATCTGGGGTGTGAACCACTGGGTGGAAGATCTCTTTTTCTCTTTGTTTCTCCCTTTCTCTTTGTAATTCTGCCTTTCAAATAAGTAAAATAAATATATATTTTTTAAAGATTGGGACAATACTTTTGAGTTACTTTTTTTTTCTTGTTTATTTGAAAGGCAGAGAGAGAGAGAAGAGAGGGAGAGATCTTCTATCTGCTGGTTCACTCTCAAATGCTCCAACAGCCAGGAGTAGGCCAGGCTGAAGCCAGTGGCCAGGAACTCCATTCGGGTCTCCCATGTGGGTGGCAGGAACCCAAGTACTTGGACCATCATTTGCTGCCTCCCAGGTGCATTAGCAGGAAGCTAGATCAGAAGCATGGCATAGGTGGGACTTGAATGAGGCACTCCAATGTGGGACACACTTGGGTATCCCAGGTGGCAGGTCAACCTGCTGCACAACACCTGCCGTGCTTTGAGTTACTTTAGAATCAAGGAGTACGTGGTGCTAGATGCTGGTTTCCTCAGTAGCTCTGTGAAGATGTCGTGGAAGATTATATCTGTTCAATCTGAGACAAAGGGGTATTAAGAAGTTCCTAGATGTCATGTGTAAATTGACTTCAGCCTTTATTAGAGATCTTCCCAATGCCAGTCATCAGTCCCCTTACCATCCAGATCAGTTGAGTTAATTAGCAGATTCTTTTTAAGTATTTACAGAAGACAGAGCACTTGGTAAGGTATTATGACTAACTTCACAGAATATAGATAACATTCCTACTGTCCAGGAGCAGTGGGATGGGACTTGTGTTGACTGCATCCACATTTTGGAAAACAAAGGAACAAACCCTGGTTTGTAGTGCTTGTCAATTTCTGTGGTGTGTGTATTTCACACATTGCTGTCTCAGTCTACCAACTTGCTGTCACTATACTCTGCATTGAGATGAGAGGCACACAGTGAGTTCTCAAGAGTATATAGAGCTGGCTCCAGCTCATCGCTAGGTGAGTCACACTAAGAAAATCTGTAACAGCAAGTGAGTGCCAAGGCATTCCTGAAAGATCTGAGCCTATGTCAGCTCCTTCTCCTAGTTTCTGTCCTTTTTAGAGGACCATGACCTCCGGGGTAAGCGTAGAATCAGTAGTCATCGTCTTGACATTACCTTCCTGTGGTTTCCATCATTTCAAAACAGATGAAATTACTGGTGCTTCTTGTTTCTGACAGCAGCCCCAGCTGTTTGACTTCATGTGAAAGATGGCTAATGCAGAAGTGAGCGTCCCAGTGGGGGATGTGGTTGTGGTACCCACAGAAGGAAATGAAGGGGAGAACCCTGAAGACACTAAAACCCAAGTGATCTTGCAGTTGCAGCCTGTTCAACAAGGGTAAGTGGCCAGAGATATGGATATTCTGAAAAACTGGGGAAGTGTGGTTTTTTTAAAAGACATTTATTTATTTGAAAGACAGAGTAAGAGAGAGAGAGACAGAAGAGGAGAGATCTTCCATACACTGGTTTGCTTCCCAAATGGCCACAGCAGCTGGGGGCTGGGCCAGGTAGAAACCAGGAGCCAGAACTCCATCTGCATCTCCTGTGTGGGTGGCAGGACCAGTGCTATGGCATAGTGGTTAAAGCTACCACCTGCAACACCAGCATCACCGTTTGAGTCCTGCCTGTCCCACTTCTGACTCAGCACCCTGCAAGTGCACCTGGGAAAGCAGCAGAAGATAGCCCAAGTACTTGGGCCCCTGCACCCATGTGAGAGATCCAGAAGAAGCTCCTGGCTCCTGGCTTCAGATCAGTCCAGCTCTGGCTGTTGTAGCCATTTGGGAAGTGAACCAGTAGATGGAAGATCACTGTCTGTCTCCCTTCTCTCTCTAATTACGACTTTTGAACACATGAATAAATTTTTTTAAATAATTATTTATTTAAAGGCAGAGTTACAGAGAGGCAGAGGCAGAGAGAGAGAAAGAGAGAGAGAAAGAGAGAAAGTCTTCCATCTGCTGGTTCACTCCCCAAATGGCCGCAATGGCCGGAGCTGTGCCGGGTCTTCCCACATGGGTGCAGGAGCCCAGGGACTTGGGCCATCTTCCACTGCTTTCCCAGGCCACAGCATAAAACTGGATTGGAAGTGGAGCAGCGGGGACTCGAATAGGTGCCCATATGGGATTCTGGCACTGCAGGTGACGTCTTTACCCACTGTGTTGTAGTGCTGGCCCCCAAATAAATAAATCTTTAAAAGAAATAAAAAAAAAAATTGAAAAAAAGGTGATGTGATGTGGGACAAGTGTTTGGTACAGCTGTTAAGATGCTGCTTGAGATGCCTATTCCATTTTAGAGTTCCTGGGTTCAAGTCTTGGCTCCATTTCTGATTCTAGCTGCCTGCTAATAGGCACCCTAGCAGGCAACAGATGATGGCTCAAGTAATTGAGTCCCTGCCACCCACATGAGAGACCTGGATTGAGCTCTTGTCTCCTGGCTGCTGCCAACTCAGCCCCAGCTGTTGGGGGCATTTGGGAAGTGAGCCAATAAGTAGGAGATCTTCAGCTATCTCTGTCTCTGTGCATTTCATGTAAATTAAAAAGAAAATAGTGTGCATTTTTCATTAATTTTTTGAAGCCCCCTCATATGTATATAGAGATCACTTACATAGGCAACATCTAAGAAATGCTGAGTGGTATACTTAGAAAGTGCTTTGGAGTTCAGAGGATCACTGTAAATTTGGAAGAAGAGCTAAAATGTATTTTGTGTATTTGAAAAGCAGAATGTCAGAGAGGGGGGAAAGAGAGAATATGGTATTTTCCATCCAAATGCCTGCAACAGCTAGGGATGGGCCAGGCCAAAATCCATCCAAATCCTCATGTGCATGGCAGGGACCCAAATGTGTAGACCATCATTTGTGGCTTCCCAAGATGTGCATTAGCAGGAAGCTGGATCAGAAATGAAGGAATTGCTTTTTAAATTTTTACTTGTTTATTTTTACGTATTTATTTGAGAGGCAGACAAAGGGAGACACAGAATCAGAGACACACAGAGAGAAATCCTATTTGCTGGTCTTCTCCCAATGCCCACAATGGCCAGGACCGGGCTGTGCTGAAACCAGGAACCAGGGACTCAATCCAGGTCTCCCACATGGGTGGCAGGAACCCAATATACTTGAGCTATCACCTGCTGCCTACCCAAGTTTGCATTACTAGGAAGCTGGTGTCAGGAGCTGGAACCAAGACCCTGTGATATGGAATGTGGGCATTTTTTTAATATTGAGTATCTTTTCAGGGTTTGCTGACCATTTGTATTTCTTTTGAAAAATGTCTTTCATGCCACGGCTCACTAGGCTAATCCTCCGCCTTGCAGCGCCGGTACCCCGGGTTCTAGTCCCGGTTGGGGTGCCAGATTCTGTCCCGGTTGCCCCTCTTCCAGTCCAGCTCTCTGCTGTGGCCTGGGAAGGCAGTGGAGGATGGCCCAAGTGCTTGGTTTCTGTACCCCATGGGAGACCAGGAGGAAGCACCTGGTTCCTGGCTTCGGATTGGCACAGTGCGCTGGCCGTAGCAGCCATTTGGGGGGTGAACTAATGGAAGGAAGAACTTTCTCTCTCTCTCTCTCTCTAACTCTGCCTGTAAAAAACAAAACAAAAAAAAAAAAACAAAAAAAAACAACCTCTTTCAGATCCTTTTGCCCATTTCATTTTTAAAGATTTATTTATTTGAAAGAGTTACAGAGAGAGGTAGAGAAAAGAAAGAGAGAGAGGTCTTCCATCGCTGGTTCATTCCCCAAATGGCCACAACGGCTGGAGCTAAGCCTGTCTGAAGCCAGGAGTTCCAGTGGATGAAATACCTCATTTTATGTTTATATTGATAGACATAAAGACCTCATTTTATGTTGTTCTCTCTCATAACATCCTGTATATCTTCCTCATAGCATATATAACGTGTTTTCTTTTGTATATGTGTGTACAGAAAATGTTCCACACTAAATTTTTTTTTTTTTTTTTTTTTTTTGACAGGCAAAGTTAGACAGTGAGAGAGAGAGAGAGACAGAGAGAAAGGTCTTCCTTTTGTTGGTTCACCACCCAAATGGCTGCTATGGCTGGCATGCTGCACCGAACCGAAGCCAGGAGCCAGGTGCTTCCTCCTGGTCTCCCATGCGGGCGCAGGGCCCAAGGACCTAGGCCATCCTCCACTGCATTCCCTGGCCACAGCAGAGAGCTGGACTGGAAGAGGGGCAACCAGGACAGAATCCGGTGCCCTGACCGGGACTAGAACCCGGTGTGCCGGCACCGCAAGGCGGAGGATTAGCCTAGTGAGCCATGGCGCCTCTTGGTAATTTTTAAACCATTTTAGTGGCCGGCGCCTTTTGGTAATTTTTAAAACATTTTAGTGGCCGGCGTCATGGCTCACTAGGCTAATCCTCCGTCTGCGGTGCGGCACCACGTGTTCTAGTACCAGTTGGGGCGCCGGATTCTGTCCCGGTTGCCCCTCTTCCAGGCCAGCTCTCTGCTGTGGCCCGGGAGTGCAGTGGAGGATGGCCCAAGTGCTTGGGCCCTGCGCCTGCATGGGAGACCAGGAGAGGCACCTGGCTCTAGCTTTGGATCAACGCGGTGCGCCAGCCGCGGCGGCCATTGGAGGGTGAACCAACGGCAAAGGAAGACCTTTCTCTCTGTCTCTCTCTCTCTCTCACTGTCCACTCTGTCAAAAAAAAAAAAAAAAAAAATTACCAAGAGAGACTCTCTTTCTTAAACAAAAAGACAAGTTATATTAATTATCTTAGGACTGCATTTTTTTTTTTTTTTTAGATTTTATCTATTTATTTGAGAGGTAGAGTTACAGACAGAGAGAGACAGACAGAAAGAAAGGTTTTCCTTCTGTTGGTTCACTCCCCAAATGGCTGCAACGGCCAGAGCTACACCTATCCGAAGTAAGGAGCCGGGTGCTTCTTCCTGGTCTCCCATGTGGGTGTAGGGGCCCTAGGATCTGGGCCATCTTCTACTGCTTTCCCAGGCCACAGCAGAGAGCTGGATTGGAAGAGGATCAGCTGGGACTAGAACCAGTGCCCATATGGGATGCTCCAGCATTGCGGGCAGAGGATTAACCTACTGCGGCACGGCACCGGCCCCATAGGACTGGCTTATATGTGTGCCCAGGAAAACTGTTAATCCTATGAGGAATCTTTTTTTTTTAAAAGATTTATTTATTTATTCAAAAGGCAGAGTTACAGAGAAACAGAGGCAGAGAGAGAGAGAGAAGTCTTCCATCTGCTGGTTCACTCCCCAGATGGCTACAACAGCTGGAGCTATGCCTACCTGAAGCTCAGAGCCAGGAGCTTCTTCCAGGTCTCCCATGAGAGTGCAGAGGCTCAAGGACTTGGGCCATCTTCTACTGCTTTCCCAGGCCTTAGCAGAGAGCTGGATCAGAAGTGTAGCAGCCAGGACTTGAACTGGCACCCATATGGGTGGCTTTACCCACTACCTTGCAATGCCAGTCCCATTTTTTTTTAGATTTATTTATTTTTATTTGAAAGGTGGAATGTCAGAGAGAGCAGGGGAAAGAAAGATTAATCTCCATCTACTATTTAACTTCCCAAATGTTTGCAACAGCCAGGACTGGGCTAGGCTAGAATCAGGAGCCAGGAACTCCATCTGGGGCTCCCACATGGGTGCCAGGGACCCAAACACTTGACCCATCATTTGCTGCCTTTCAGGCCCATTAGCTGTATCAGAAGCAGAGTAACTGGAATTTGAACCATCACTTCAGTATGGGTTGCCAGGGTTGCAAGTGCATGTTTAACTTATTTGTACCACAACACCAGCTTCTACTCCTGAATTTTTAGGAAGCAAATCCTGTACATTAGTATGTTTCTCAAAAATATAGGGATTTTTTAAAAGATTTATTTATATATTTGAAAGAGTTAGAGGAAGTGAGAGAGATTTTCCATATGCTATTTCACTCCCCAAATGGCCACAACAGTCAAGGCTGGACCAGGTTGAAACCAGGAGGCAGGAGGTTCTTCTGTGTCTCCCACATTGGTGGCAGGGGCTCAAGGACTTGGGCCATCTTCTGCTGCTTCCCAGGTACCTGAACAGGGAGCTGGATCCCAAGTGGAGCAGCCGGGACTAGAACTGGTGCCCATATGGGAATCCGGCACTGCAGGCGGCGGCTTTACCCACTATGCCACAGCGCCGGCCCCAAAAAATATATATATTTTAATTTATTGGAAGTGGAGCAGCCGGGTCTTGAACCGGCACCTGTATGGGATGCCAGCACTGCAGGCCATGGCTTTACCTGCTATGCCACAGTGCCAGCCCCCGGGATGCCACTTTTATAAGTGGTAGCTTTACCTGCTTTGCCACAAATCCAGCTCCAAGGACTTTTTTGAAGAAGACTTTTTTTTTTTTTTGAAGATTTATTTATTTGAATGTCAGAGTTAATTCCAGTGAGACCATCTGGTTAAGAAAGGTGTTAGGAGGAAAGAGTTGCATGGTAGGGGTAAGGGGAAGTGAACTGAATTATAAAGTAGGAGACCTGGAGAGACAAAAAGGGAGTGAAATCTTCAATCTGCTGGTTCACTAGCCCTGCAACAGCCAGGGCTAGGCCAGGCCAAAGCCAGGAGTCCAGAGCTTCTTCTGGGTCTCCCATGTGCGTGCAGGGACCCAATAGCTTGGGCCATCTTCTGCTGCTTTCCCAGGCCATTGGCCAGGAGCTGAATTGGAAGTGAAGCAGCCAGGACACGAACTAGTGCCCATATTAGGTAAAGTAGGTGGCTATTTTACCAGCTATGCCACAACACTGGCCCCAAGGATTTTTTTTAAGTTTTTTTAAATATAACTAGATGTTTGCTGACATTTCTGAATATTGTTAAGCATGGAAGAAATATTGTAAGATCTATAAGGGAATGTTGATATAAATAATTTCTTCAAATTTGTTTAGGAGGCAGACAGGGAAGGAGGGAGGGAGGGAGTAGGAAGGTCCTTGGGTCCCTACACCTACATGGGAGACCTAGAAGAAGCTCCTGGCTCATGGCTTTGGATCAACCCAACTCCAGCCGATGCAGCCATCTGGGGAGTGAACCAGAGGATGGAAGGCCTCTATCTCTGTCTCTCCCCCTCTCCATCTGTAATTCTGCCTGTCAAGTAAGTAAATAAATCTTAAAAAAAAAAAAAAAAAAAAATGAGGCCGGTGCTGTGGCGTAGCAGGTAAAGCCACTGCCTGCAGTGGCAGCATCCCACATGGGCACCAGTTCTAATCCTGGGTGCTCCACTTCCGAACAAGCTCTCTGTTATGGCCTGGGAAAGCAGTAGAACACGGCCCAAGTCCTTGGGCCCCTGAACCCATGTGGGAGACCCGGAGGAAGTTCCTGGCTCCTGGCTTTGGATTGGTGCAGCTCTAGCTGTTGTGGCCAACTGGAGAGTGAACCAGCGGATGGAAGACCTTTCTCTCTGCCTTTCCTTCTCTCTGTGTAACTCTGCCTTTCAAATAAATAAATAAATCTTTAAAAAACAAAATAAAACAAACAAAAAACAACGAATGCCATAATGAGATTAGGGGGGAAAAAAGACACTGCTTGGAATGACACCTGCTTCCTATATCAGAGTGCCTGAGTTCAAGTGCTGGGAGACCTGGATAGAGTTCCTGGCTCCTGGTTTGGCCTGATGCATCCCTAACTGTTGTGGGCATTTAAGGAGTAAATTAGCAGATGGAAGGTCTTTTCTTTTCTTTTCTTTTTTTTTTTTTTTTTTTGACAGGCAGAGTGGACAGTGAGAGAGAGAGACAGAGAGAAAGGTCTTCCTTTGCCGTTGGTTCACCCTCCAATGGCCGCCGCGGCCAGCGCGCTGTGGCCGGCGCATCGCGCTGATCCGAAGGCAGGAGCCAGGAGCCAGGTGCTTCTCCTAGTCTCCCGTGGGGTGCAGGGCCCAAGCACCTGGGCCGTCCTCCACTGCACTCCCTGGCCACAGCAGAGAGCTGGCCTGGAAGAGGGGCAACCGGGACAGAATCCGGCGCCCCGACCGGGACTAGAACCCGGTGTGCCGGCGCCGCTAGGCGGAGGATTAGCCTAGTGAGCCGCGGCGCCGGCCTGGAAGGTCTTTTCTTGTCTATTTCTGTTTTTCTCTGTCTGTCTTACAACCTTTCTAATGCATTTTTAAAAAGGAACACAGAGAAACAGTTTTCTTTCGTCTCCTAAGTTTAATATACTTGAGACAAAGATGCAAATTATCAGATGCCAGTGTTCAGCCTCATTCACACATAGTCCACCTGGCTGTGTATTCAAGTAGGAAAGAAAAAAAAGAATCAAGATCATGGATAGAATACTGGGAATGTATTGGTGAAGATTACATTAACCAAAACGCGCGAGAAATAATTAGGATTTTGTATAAACGTTTTTAGGTTTCAAGATAGAATTCTGTTTGTATATGTTTTTTAACTTTTATTTATATGACATTTTACACATTTTCAGGTATTCATTATAAACATGTTAGAATATATCATACAATTGGACTGGCACTATGGCGTAATGAGTTAAACTGCTGCCTTTGATGCTGGCATCCCGTATGGACGCCAGTTCAAGTTCTGGCTGCTCCAGTTCTGATCCAGCTCCCTGCTAATGTGCCTGGGAAAGGACAAGAGGATGACCCAAGTGCTTGGGTCCCTATACCCTTGTGGGAGACTTGGAAGAAGCTCCTGGCTCCAGCCTGCCCAGTGCTGTTTGTTATAGCCATTTGGGGAGGGAACCAGAAGATAATGGTCCCTGTCTCTCTCTGTAACTTTGTCTTTCAAATGAGAAAAAAAAAAAAAAAAAAAAAAGTCAAAAGTAGACTGATAACAATCTTCTATTAATACATGAAGTCTAACACAGTGTCTAAGAGGATACTTTCATATTATCAGTAAGTTGGCTTTAAAATGTCTATCATTTAATTTACATAATTGATATTAAATATATACTAAGGTATCTAAAAGACTTGAAATAATATTGGGAGTTTTTGAAGACTGAAGGGTTGTTCAGCATTTGTTTTGTTTCAAAAAATGGTTAATACTTTTCTTTTTTCATTTAATAAATATAAATTTCAAAAGTACAATTTTTGGATTATAGTGGTTTCCCCCCCATAACCACCCTCCCAATATTTTTCAAATAAAATCTCTCTTTTAAAATACTTAAAAGGTTCTCAGGGTAATAGGCATTTGGCCCAGTAAGTACCTAGATTCGCTTTCCAGCTGCTTTCCTGCTTCCAGCTTCTTGCTAATGTGCATTCTGGGTGGCAACAGGTGATAGCTTTAATAGCTGGGTCCCTGCCACCCACTGGGGCGATCTGGATTGAGTTCCTTGCTTCAAGCTTTGGCCTGGCCAAAGAGCCCCACTCTTGTGCGCATTTGAGAAGTAAACAATGGGTTGGAGTTCTCTCTCTCTGTCTCTTTTTCTACATTTTCTCTACCTTTCAAAGAAATAACATTTTTTTTTTATTTTTTTTTTTTATTTTTTTGACAGGCAGAGTGGACAGTGAGAGAGAGAGACAGAGAGAAAGGTCTTCCTTTGCCGTTGGTTCACCCTCCAATGGCCGCCGCGGCTGGCGCGCTGCGGCCGGCGCAGCGCGCTGATCCGATGGCAGGAGCCAGGAGCCAGGTGCTTTTCCTGGTCTCCCATGGGGTGCAGGGCCCAAGCACCTGGGCCATCCTCCACTGCACTCCCTGGCCACAGCAGAGGGCTGGCCTGGAAGAGGGGCAACCGGGACAGAATCCGGCGCCCCGACCGGGACTAGAACCCGGTGTGCCGGCGCCGCTAGGCGGAGGATTAGCCTAGTGAGCCGCGGCGCCGGCCACAAAGAAATAACATTTAAAAAAAATTATTTATTTGAAAGAGTTATACAGAGAGAGAGGTCTTCCATCCACTGGTTCACTCCCCAGTTGGCCACAACGGCCAGAGCTGCGCCGATCCGAAGTCAGGAGCCAGGTGCTTCTTCCAGGTCTCTCATGTAGGTACAGGGGCCCGAGGACTTGGGCCGTGTTCTACTGCTTTCCCAGGCCATAGCAGAGAGCTGGGCCAGAAGTAGAGCAGCCAGGACTCGAACCAGCACCCATATGGGATGCCGGCACTACAGGCAGCGGCTTTACCTGCTATACCACAGCACCCGCTCCAAAGAAATAACATTTTTTTTTTTTTTTTTTTTTTTGACAGGCAGAGTGGACAGTGAGAGAGAGAGACAGAGAGAAAGGTCTTCCTTTTGCCGTTGGTTCACCCTCCAATGGCCGCCGCGGCCGGCGCGCTGCGGCCGGCGCACCGCGCTGATCCGATGGCAGGAGCCAGGAGCCAGGTGCTTTTCCTGGTCTCCCATGGGGTGCAGGGCCCAAGCACCTGGGCCATCCTCCACTGCACTCCCTGGCCACAGCAGAGGGCTGGCCTGGAAGAGGGGCAACCGGGACAGAATCCGGCGCCCCGACCGGGACTAGAACCCGGTGTGCCGGCGCCGCTAGGCGGAGGATTAGCCTATTGAGCCGCGGCGCCGGCCCAAAGAAATAACATTTTAAAAAATGTTTGGCCGGTGCCGTGGCTCAGTAGGCTAATCCTCTACCTAGCGGCGCCGACACACCGGGTTCTAGTCCTGGTCGGGGCGCCGGATTCTGTCCCGGTTGTCCCTCTTCCAGGCCAGCTCTCTGCTGTGGCCAGGAAGTGCAGTGGAGGATGGCCCAAGTGCTTGGGCCCTGCACCCCATGGGAGACCAGGAGAAGCACCTGGCTCCTGCCATCGGATCAGCGCGGTACGCCGGCCGCAGCGCACCAGCTGTGGCGGCCATTGGAGGGTGAACCAACGGCAAAAGAAAGACCTTTCCCTCTGTCTCTCTCACTATCTACTCTGCTTGTCAAAAAAAAAAGTTCTTAGTGGAAGTGCTGGTTCAAATCCTTGCTGCCCCTCTTCCAGTCCAGCTTCCTGCAAATGCTCCTGCTACCTATGTGGGAGACCTGGATGGAGTTCCAGGCTCCTGGCTTCAGTCTGGCCCAGCCCTTGCCATTGCAACTGTTTGAGAAGTGAACCCACGAATGGAAGATCTCCCTCTTTCTGTCTCCATTTGTCACACTACCTTTCAAATATATAAGCAAATAAATCTTACAAAAATAAAGAGTTCTCAGGTATAAACAGAAAAAAATTTTTTTTAAAGAAACAAATTCTCAAGCAGAATAAAGGTACTAGGATTCTACCATCATTTTTTTTTTTTTTTTTTTTGATAGAGTGGACAGTGAGAGAGAGAGAGAGAGAGAAAGAGAGAAAGGTCTTCCTTTGCCATTGGTTCACCCTCCAATGGCCGCCACGGCTGGCACGCTGCGGCCGGCACACCACGCTGATCCGATGGCAGGAGCCAGGTGCTTCTCCTGGTCTCCCATGGGGTGCAGGGCCTAAGCACTTGGGCCATCCTCCACTGCACTCCCTGGCCACAGCAGAGAGCTGGCCTGGAAGAGGGGCAACTGGGATAGAATCCCGCGCCCCGACTGGGACTAGAACCCGGTGTGCCGGCGCCGCAAGGCGGAGGATTAGCCTAGTAAGGCGGAGGATTAGCCTAGTGAGCCGCAGCGCCGGCCTCTACCATCATTCTTAACTTTACAGTTAGCTTTGGTTTCACAATAGAACTTTATTCATAAGGCAGTGTGCTGATTGACTTTCTTCTGTAGAGTACACTCAGTCCAAGTGTAGCGGAATAGTTCAGTTGGAGGAGGAGTGGCCCTATGTTCCCTTTCATGCTCATATTCTTCTTACTAGAAAGTTTAAGGTCATAGGAAGATGTAGTGATTGTTTCAGTTCAGTAGGTTACCCCTTACCTTGTGTCACAATCATCTACTTGTTTGAGAATTTTTAATTATTTATCTAACATTTAATTAATCAAAATATTTCCCCCTAATGTTCAGATAGAAAGAACTTAACTAAAAGAAAAAATAAGAACTATGTGTGGACTGATTTTTCAGAAGATTAGATTACAATAATATAAGCTTAACTTTAAAGTTTGAATAAACATAAATTTTAGCTTATTTTGATAATTCATAAGGAATATCTGAATCTCGTGGTGCCTTAACATTTTGAATATGCAAATTTTATGACTTTTGACTATAGATTTGGTATGTATAGAGAATGAAACTAGATCCACTACTATCTTGAGTTGCTTTGGATAATAAAATCTTTACTCATAAAAATGTGGCCTCTGCTCCCTAAATCCCACCCCTAAGTGTAGTTCACTGGTTGTTGAAACTATGTGTGAGAATTTATTCCTTTAAGGTGTGTTTCACTAACTAGTCAACTTGGAATGAGTTTATTTACCTTACCTAAATCAAGTTATGTTTATCACAGTTCTCATTCATTTAACAACTGTTTATTAGGTGCTTTGCCATGTTCTGGTTAGGATGCTATGTGCCAAGCCTACACAACTGAATAGACAAAAAGATATAATCTCTCCTCTCAGGGATCTCCTAGACTATGCCCAAGGGAAAACAGATAAACAAGTATATGTTAAGTGTCATAGGTATTGAGTTGTAGTTTGAGAGTTAACTGTAAAAGTAGTTCTCAAACAGTTGTGTGTGTGTGTGTGTGTGTGAAAATTGTTGCAATCTTATATAGAGTTGATCTTCTGTGTACAAAGTTAATTGAAAATGAATCTTAATGGAGAATGGGACTGGGAAGGGTAGAGGGAGGAGGAAGAGGGATGGGAGTGTGGGTGAGAGGGCAAGTATGGTGGGAAGAATAACTATATTCCTAAGGTTGTACTTATGAAATTTGTATTCCTTAAAAATTAATTAATTAATTAACAAAAAAGTGTTGTATATTATGACAAAAACCAACATGTGGTTGGGTTACAAAGGAAGAGGTGGATGATGATGTTAGAGGAATTAGAATGGAAGGAAAAACATCATAGAGGCCACTTAATAAAACATTCTGGGAAGAGGTAGAAGTATCAGAGCAAAGATAGGAGACCTGTGTTGTGGCTTAGCAGATAAAGCTGCTGCCTGCAATGCTGGCATCCCATATGGGTGCCGGTTCATGTCCTAGCTGCTCTGTTTCTTTCCTTTTTTTTTTTTTTTTTTTGACAGGCAGAGTGGACAGTGAGAGAGAGAGACAGAGAGAAAGGTCTTCCTTTGTCGTTGGTTCACCCTCCAATGGCCGCCGCGGCCGGCGCGCTGCGGCCGGCGCACCGCGCTGATCCGATGGCAGGAGCCAGGAGCCAGGTGCTTTTCCTGGTCTCCCATGGGGTGCAGGGCCCAAGCACCTGGGCCATCCTCCACTGCACTCCCTGGCCACAACAGAGAGCTGGCCTGGAAGAGGGGCAACCGGGACAGAATCCGGCGCCCCGACTGGGACTAGAACCTGGTGTGCCGGCGCTGCTAGGTGGAGGATTAGCCTAGTGAGCCGCGGCGCTGGCCCCTAGCTGCTCTGTTTCTGATCCAGCCCCCTGCTAGTGGAAAAAGCAGCAAAAGATGGCCCAATTGATTGGGCCCCTGCTACTCATGTGGGAGACCTGAATGAAGCTCCTGGCTCCTAGCTCTTGGCTTTGGCCTGGCCCAGCCCTGACTGTTGTGACCATCTGGGGGAGTGAACCCAAGGGATGAAAGATCTCTGTCTCTCCCTCTCTCTTTCTAACTCTTTGAATTCAAATAAATTAAAAAAAAAAAAGAAAAGAAAAGAAAAAATAGGCAAAAACAAAGTGTGAGAGAGGGTGGGAATTTTGGGAACTGCAAATAGTCTGTTTTTATTGGGCCTTGGATAGTAAAGTAGGGTTTGGGGAGAGTTGAAAGTAGGGGCCACATCCTGAAAGGGATCAATTGTCATATTGAGCGTTTAGGGCTTTATTTATTTCTAAATTGATTATTTATTTGGAAGGCAGAAAACAGAAGTACACAGAGAGCACTCTCATTCACTGGTTCACTCACTAAATGCCTGCAATACCTGGGGCTGGACCAAAGCCAGGATCTGGGCACTCAATCCAGGTCTTCCATTTAGGTGGTAGGGAGCCAACTACTTGAACCATCACCTACTGCCTCCCAGGATGTGCATTAGCAGGAAGCTGGAATTGGGAATGGGATTTGAACCCAGGCACTCCAATATGGGATCAGGCATCCCAAGGTGGCTTAATGACCTGCCAGCCAAATGCCTGCCCTGGGGCTTTAAAATGAGGAGAGAGGGTTCTTAAAGGATTTAGAGAGAATGAGTTATATGATTACTCTGGTATGAGAAAATATCAGTTTGATCCTTGGAGAATAGTCCAGATTACAGATGCTGAGGCCTGAATTAAGACTATAGCAGGGGAGATGGAGACAGGGAGGATGGCTGGTGTTAAAGAGATGCATCTGGCAGGATTTATTGACTATGTAGATTATTTATTTATTTATTTTTATTTTTGACAGAGTGGACAGTGAGAGAGAGAGAGACAGAGAGAAAGGTCTTCCTTTTACCGTTGGTTCACCCTCCAATGGCCGCTGCGGCTGGCGCGCTGCGGCCAGCGCATCGCGCTGATCCGAAGCCAGGAGCCAGGTGCTTCTCCTGGTCTCCCATGCGGGTGCAGGGCCCAAGCACTTGGGCCATCCTCCTCTGCACTTCCGGGCCACAGCAGAGAGCTGGCCTGGAAGAGGGGCAACCGGGAAAGAATCTGGCGCCCCGACCGGGACTAGAACCCGGTGTGCCGGCACCGCTAGGTGGAGGATTAGCCTAGTGTGCCGCACCGCCAGCCCTATGTAGAATTTTTTTAAAGATTTATTTATTTATTTGAAAGTCAGAGCTACACAGAGAGAGGAGAGGCAGAGAGAGAGAGGTCTTCCATCTGCTGGTTCAGTCCTCAACCAGCTGCAACGACTGGAGCTGCATCGATCTGAAGCCAGGAGCCAGGAGCTTCCTCTGGGTCTTCCTAGGTGGGTGCAGGAGCCCAAGGACTTGGGCCATCTTCTTCTGCTTTCCAGGCCATAGCAGAGAGCTGGGTCGGAAGTGGAGCAGCCCTGAGTCGAACTGGTGCCCGTATGGGATGCCAGCACTGTAAATGGCGGCTTTATCCACTACGCCACAGTGCTGGCCCCTGTAGGTATTTTTTTAAAATTTATTTATTTATTTGAAAGGCAGATTTATAGAGAGGCAGAGAGAAAGAGGGAGGTCCTTCATCTGCTGGTTTGCTCCCCAATTGGCTGCAATGGTAGAACTGGGCCAATCCAAAGCCAGGAGCCAGGAGCTTCTTCCAGGTCTTCCACATGGATGCAGGGGCCCAAGGAGTTGGGCCATCTTCTACTGCTTTTCCAGGCCATAGGAGAAAGGTAGGTTGGAAATGGAGCAGCTGGGACTCGAATTGATGCCCATATGGGATGCCGGCACCGCATGCGGCAGCTTTACCTGCTGTGCCACAGTGTCCACCCTTACTATGTGGGTATTGAGATAGAAGAAAAGGAAGAAATCTAGTATAGTTCCCAGATTCCTATCTTAGGTCAGATTTCAATCAGATACAGGTGGTGCTATTAACAAGAATGGAGAGTATAGGCAGAAGAGTAGTTTGGAGGATGGGAGAAGAAACCTTGGTGGTTATATTAGACATAATGAATTCAACAGACTACAGTGGGACGTCCAAATGTGTTTATTCATCCAGTTTAGCTGTGTCCTGATGTGAAATTCAGAAGGGAGGTCTGTGCTAGAGGTGTGTCGCCTTGAAGATAGACAGGCAGTCATGCGAAGAAGATTATTCAGGCAGTGCTTTTAAATAAATGGGTGTAATAATTAACACATTAGGTTATTACAGAGGTTAAGCAAAGAATGTTCATGGGGGCAGCCATTTAGCCTAGAAGATCCTCATGTCCCATATTGGAGCACCTGGGGTTTGTACCAGGCTCCGACTCCTGATTCCAGCTTCTTGCTAAATGCAAACCCTGGGAGGCAGTGGTGATGACTCAGGTAATTGGGTTCCTGCTACCCATGTGGGAGACCTGAATTGAGCTCTCAGCTCCTGGCTTTGCCTGGCCCAGTCTTGGCCATTGTCGGCATTTGGGGTGTGGACTAGTAGATGAGAGCTTTCTCTTTTTCTCTCTCTCTCTCCACCCTCACCCCCCGCCTCCCTCTCCCTCTCAAGTAAAAAGAAAGAAACAAAAGAAGAAGAAAGATGGTATACCATGTTAGGTTATCTGAGTCCATTATGTGTAGAAATATCTTAGAGCGATCTGTGATATATAACCTTCCTTAAGTGGTGCCTCTAGTTGACATCTAGTTACTTTCAGTATAATTTCTCTATCACCTTTTGAAAATTTGTTTATTTGAAAGTCAGAGAGAAAGAGATAGACAGGGAGAGATCTTCTATCCACCAGTTCACTTCCCAAATGCCTGTGATAGCCAGGACTGGGCCAGGCTGAAGCCAGTAGCCTGGAATTCACTCTTGGTCTCCTTGAGTTAAAGGGACCCAGGCATTTGAGCAATCATCTGTTACTTCCCACGGTGTGTATTAGCAGGAAGCTGGAATTGGAAACAGAGCCAGAACTCAAAACCAGGCTCTCCAATGTCAGATAAGGGTAACTGCTGTGCCAAATGTCTACTCTTTCTCTCTCTTTTCTCTCTCTCTCTCTCTCTTTCTTTCTCTCTCTCTCTTTCTTTCTCTCTCTTTCTTTCTCTTTCTCTCCCTCCCTCCCTGCCTTCCTGCCTTCCTTCCTTCTTCCTTCTTCCTTTTCTTTCTTCCCTTCCCTCCTCCCTCCCTCCCTGCCTTCCTTCCTTCCTTCTTCCTTCTTCCTTTTCTTTCTTCCCTTCCCTCCTCCCTCCCTCCCTCCCTGCCTTGCTCCCTCCCTCCCTCCCTCCCTCCCTTTCTCCCTTTCTCTCCTCTCTCTCTCTCTCTCCCCTTTCTTTCTCTCTCTCTCTTTCTTTCTTTCTTTCTCTCTCTCTCTCTTTCTTTCTCTCTCTCTTTCTTTCTCTCTTCTCTCTTTCTCTCTCTCTCTCTCTTTCTTTCTTTCTTTCTCTGTCTCTCTCTTTCTCTCTCTCTCTCTCTCTCTCTCTTTCTTTTCTTTCCTGTCAGAGTTACCCAGAGAGAGAAGGAGAGGCAGAGACAGATCTTCCATCTGCTGGTTCACTCCCCAATTGGCTGCAATAGCCAGAGCTGTGCCGGTCAGGAGCCAAGAGTTTCTTCTGGGTCTCCCACATAGGTACAGGGGCCCAAGGACTTGGGCCATCTTCTGCTGCTTTCCCAGGCTGTAGCAGAGAGCTGGATCAGAAGTGGAGCAACTGTGACTTGAACTGGTACCCATATGGGATGCACTGCAGGTGGCAGCTTTGCCTGCTCCACCACAGCACTGGGCCCTCTATTTCTTTCTGTTAGCCTTTGTTCATATCAGTAGTTTGGTTATGGTACCTTATGAAATGCTAAAGTATTTTAAAAATGCTGGAAGGTCTAGATTCCAATAAACATCAACTTCTGTCATCAATATAGATCTTCCTGTCTTGAACTGCCTGCTGATGTTAATGTTTAATCTTGTCAGGATAGACCCGTAATGTCTATAGCACAGTTGTCGATTGCTTTTTGTGGCACTGGCTGCTGAGCAGATCTGGGCAGCCTGAGCTTAAATACAGCAACGAACTAGTCAAAGCATTGATGTAGACTTGTATATTAATTTCATTTTTTTAAGATAGATTAAGACAAAATTTAACCCCATGCTGTGAATATTAATTTTTTCATGATTTATGTAGTTTGTTTATCGATGGACACTTTTACAACAGGATTTATGAAGCTGGGTCGGAAAACAACACGGCAGTTGTAGCAGTAGAAACTCACACGATACACAAAATTGAAGAAGGGATTGGTAAGCCTTTTTGTTACTCTAGTATCTCTGACTTTAGCCTCCTTGATTGAGATTTCTTGCCTTCTGTGCCTTTCATTTTTCTCCCTACCCAGAGTGCCCTGCCAATAGCACAGCTATCAGTTTGATGGTGGTGCATCGAGAGACACCACTGACTAAGATGCTGGGGCTCTCAGATTGTTTGATATCAATTTGCTAGGGTGGCTGAAAAGACTTTTTGTCTATAAAAATGCCAAAAAAGACTGGAGCTTCAAGGTTAATTCCTATCATTGGGGAAGTTGCTGATGAGGACTGTTGAAGTATTGACTGGAAGACAGATAGTAGAAAGAAACTGAAATTAAACAAACCTGACTTTAAATTCCACTTCTTACTTCTTAGCTGTGTGTCCTTAGGAGAGTCCCTTTATCTTTCTGAGGACCATTTACTTATATATAACAAAGGAAATAATCACTCCTTGACAGGATTATTGTAAAAAATAAGATTAAATGTGTAAAAGTGTGTAGTGGTGTCTGGCACATAGTGAGAGCTTGGTAAGAGATAGCTATGAACCCAAATTTCCAGAGGACTCCAAAACAATATCAGCAAGAGTGGACTGTTACCCTACAGGGGACCTGGGAGACTAGAAACTGAATGTCAGCTTTAGGGAAGCATTGTTTGATAAATAACTGATACTTTTCCATTTTCAGATGCAAGCACCATAGAAGCAAATGAGGATATGGAAATTGCTTATCCCATAACTTGTGGGGAGAGCAAAGCCATTCTCCTATGGAAGAAGTTTGTATGTCCTGGAATAAATGTGAAGTGTGTCAAGGTAATTAGCTTATTTTTTTTCATTTTAAAGATTTATTTATTTATTTGAAAGACAGAGTTACAGTGAGAGAGAGAGGGAGGGAATAAGAGAATTTCCATTTGCTAGTTCACTCCCCAAGTGGCTGCAATGAACAGAGCCAAAGCCAGGAGCATGGAACTCCAGCAGGGACTCCCACATGGGTGACAGGTGCCTAAACACTTGGGTCATCTTCTGCTGCTCTCTCAGGTATATTAGCAGAGTGCTGGATTGGAAATGGAACAGCCAGGACTTGAACTGGCTCTCATATGGGATGTCAGAGTCCCAGGCAGCAGCTTAATCCGCTGTACCATGACAGCACCCCCGACTTGGATTTAAGTCCCACTAGAATATAAGTCCTATGAGAGGAAACTTATCTGTTTGTTCATTAGTTTATCCCCAGCACATAAATGTTGCTTGGTTGGGCCGGCACCGTGGCTCACTTGGTTAATCCTCTGCCTGTGGCACCGGCATCCATATGGGCGCCGAGTTCTAGTCCTGGTTGCTCCTCTTCCAGTCCAGCTCTCTGCTGTGGCCTGGGAGGGCAGTGGAGGATGGCCCAAGTGCTTGGGCCCCTGCACCTGCACGGGAGACCAGGAAGAAGCACCTGGCTCCTGGCTTTGGATTGGAGCAGCGCCGGCCATAGCGGCCATTTGGAGAGTGAACCAACGGAAGGAAGACCTTTCTCTCTGTCTCTCCCTCTCACTGTCTATATCTCTATCTGTCTAATAAAAAAAATGTTGCTTGGTGTATAGTAAGTGATCAATATTTTTTGAATCAGTGGAATCCCATCTGTCAGTGAAGTAGATTGGTGTCCTTAAACAGGTTATTTAATACATTAGAATCTTGGGGCTAATGCTGTGGTGTAGCAGATAAAGTCACTGCCTACAGTGCCTGCATTCCATATGGGTATCAGTTCAAATCCTGGCTGTTCCATTTCTGACCCAGCTCTGCTATGGCCTGGAAAAGTGGCAGAAATGGCCCAAGTCCTTGGACCCCTGCACCCATGTAGGAGACCTGGAAGACCTCCTGGCTCCTGACTTCAGATCAGCCCAGCTCTGGCTATTGTGACCATTTGGGGAGTGAACCAGCAGATGGAAGACCTCTCTATGTCTGTAACTCTGCATCTCAAATAAATAAATCTTTAAAAAAGAATCAGCACCTCATGTATTAAAATGAAAATAATTGGGGCTAGCGCCGTGGTGCAGCAGGTAAAGCCGCCGCCTGCAGCGCCAGCATCCCATATGGACACCAGTTTGAGTCCCAGCTGCTCCACTTACAATCCAGCTCTCTGCTTTGGCCTGGGAAAGCAATAAAAGATGGCCTAAATCCTTGGGTCCCTGCACCCCTATGGGAAACCTGGATGAAGCTCCTGGCTCCTGCTTCGGGTTGGCTCAGCTCCAGCTATTGTGGCCATCTGGGGTGTGATCCAGCAGATGGAAGACCTCTCTCTCTGTCTGCCTCTCTCTCTCTAACTCTGCCTTTCAAATAAATAAATAAATCTTTATAAAAATGAGAATAATTATATATTATTAACACTCCATAGAGTCTTACAAGACTGCTAGGTTAAATACTGTATATAAAATGCCTCACACTGGTGTGCATTATGATAGTTTATTTGAAAATATTATTGATAAAAATAATCTTCATGAGAGCATAACGTAGAAATAATTGTTCATTCTGTGTCCATTGCTATGTATAGCCATATTTATATTTATAGATAGTAGTGACCATAGTGGCATCTTCTAATAGAGATTCCAGTTTTGAGGTTCTGCAGTACTAATATTGGTTTCTACCACACTTACTCTTCCACTACAACCTGAATCTTGTCTTCAGGGCTAGATACATTCCTTCCATTTATTTGGCCATCCTTCACAATGCTAGACCAACCACCTGCTTCAGGTCTATGTGGATTTTAGGTGCTAGTCAATGTGTTCATCACTCATCTTCCTGTGTGTTTCATAGCTTTATCAAGAAAGGGGACTGTGACTGTGCTCAGAGAAGGATTTTTTTTTTTTTAAGATTCATTTATTTGTTTGAAAGGCAGAGTTACAGAGAGGCAGAGGCAGAGAGAGAAAGAGAGAGAGAGAGAATCTTCTATCTGCTGGTTCACTCCCCACATGGCTGCAGTGGCTGGAGCTGTGCCGATCCAAAGCCAGGAGCCAGGAGCTTCTTCTGGGTCTCCCACACTAGTGCAGGGGACCAAGAACTTGAGCCATCTTCTGCTGTTTTCCCAGGTCATAGCAGAGAGCTGGATTGGAAGTAGAGCAGCCAGGACTCAAACCGGTGCCCATATTGGATGCTGGCACTGCAGGCAGTGGCTTTACCCACTAGCTACAGCGCCGACCCCAGGATCACCTTCTTTTGACACAACAGGACAGAGATTGTATAATATAGGACTGTGACTTGCAATGTCATCGGTGTATTTTTTGTGCTTAATAAGTAGAGCTAAGATGGACTATTTTGTATTTTTCTTTCTGCTTTAGTTCAATGATCAGTTGATCAGCCCCAAGCATTTTGTTCATCTGGCTGGAAAGTCTACCTTGAAGGACTGGAAGAGAGCCATTCGTCTGGGTGGAATCATGCTCAGGTAAGTACTATTGGTAAGCTCGAAACTGTTGAGAAACTGAGGCCGGTGCCGCAGCTCACTAGGCTAATCCTCTGCCTTGTGGCGCCGGCACACCTGGTTCTAGTCCTGGTCGGGGCGCCGGATTCTGTCCCGGTTGCCCCTCTTCCAGGCCAGCTCTTTGCTGTGGCCCTGGAGTGCAGTGGAGGATGGCCCAAGTGCTTGGGCCCTGCACCCCATGGGAGACCAGGATAAGTACCTGGCTCCTGCCATTGGATCAGCGCGGTGCGCCAGCCGCGGCGGCCATTGGAGGGTGAACCAACGGCAAAGGAAGACCTTTCTCTCTGTCTCTCTCTCACTGTCCACTCTGCCTGTCAAAAAATAATAAAAAATAATAATAAAAAAAATAAAAAGAGAAACTGGAGCACTTGGTCATGGTTGATTGCAGTGTTTTCTGTTTTTGTTTTTGTTTTTTTTAATTATTTCTTTATTGGGGCCGGCGCCGTGGCTCACTTGGTTAATCCTCTGCCTGTGGCGCCGGCAATCATATGGGCACCGGTTCTAGTCCCGGTTGCTCCTCTTCCAGTCCAGCTCTCTGCTGTGGCCTGGGAGGGCAGTGGAGGATGGCCCAAGTGCTTGGGCCCCTGCACCTGCACGGGAGACCAGGAAGAAGCACTTGGCTCCTGGCTTCGGATTGGCACAGCGCCAGCTGTAGCAGCCATTTGGGTAGTGAACCAATGGAAGGAAGTACCTTTCTCTCTCTCTCACTGTCTAACTCTGCCTGTCAAAAAAAAAAAAAAAAAAAAAAAAAAATTAGAGAGAAAAGAGAGATCTTCCATCTGATGCTTCACTTCTCAAATCCCTGAAACGGCTGGGGCTGGGCTAGGCCAACACCAGGGCCTGGAACTCAGTTTGGGTCACTACATAGTTGGCAGGGACCCAAATACTTAAATACCTGTTGCCTCCCAAGATACATATTAGCGGGAAGCTGGGATTGGAAGTGGAGCTGGAACTTGAACCCAGCTACTCAGATTTGAGATGTAGGCATCCCAAGAGGAGTTTGTGGGAATTCCTGCTTCCTGTCTTTTCTCTTTGATTTCATATTCTTGATTGACTTGAACAATCCCTGAATTATTTATCTTCATCAGCTGTGTTTTATTATGATTTAATTATTTATTTGAAAAGCTAAAAAAAATTTTTAAAAAATTTTAAATATAAAAAAATAGGGGCTGGCACTGTGGTGCAGCGGGTTAAAGCCTGGTCTGAAATGCTGGCATCCCATATGGGCACCAGTTCTAGTCCCAGCTGCTCTTCTTCGGATCCAGCTCTCTGCTATGGCCTGGGAAAGCAGTAGAAGATGGCTCAAATCCTTGGGCCCCTGCACCCACTTGGGAGACCCGGAAGAAGCTCCTGGCTCCTGACTCCTGGCTTCAGATCAGCACAGCTCTGGCCATTTGGGGAGTGAACCACTGGATGGAAGACCTCTCTCTCTGTCTCTACCTCTCTGTAACTCTATCTTTCAAACAAATAAAATAAATCTTTAAAAAACTATATAAAAAAATAAAGAGAGGCCGGCGCCGCAGCTCACTAGGCTAATCCTCCGCCTGTGGCGCCGGCACCCCGGGTTCTAGTCCCGGTCAGGGCGCCGGATTCTGTCCTGGTTGCTCCTCTTCCAGTCCAGCTCTCTGCTGTGGCCCGGGAAGACAGTGGAGGATGGCCCAGGTGCTTGGGCCCTGCACCCGCATGGGAGACCAGGAGGAAGCACCTGGCTCCTGGCTTCAGATCAGCGCAGCGTGCCAGGCATGGCAGCCATTTGCGGGGTGAACCAACGGAAGGAAGACCTTTCTCTCTGCCTCTCTCCCATTGTATAACTCTGCCTGTAAAAAAAAAAAAAAAAAAAAAAAAAAAAAAGCAGAGGCAAATGGCCAAATGACTGCAAAGGCCAGAGGTAGGCTGATCTGGAGCCAGGAGCTTCTTCTGGGTCTCCCATACGTGTGCAGAGGCCCAAGCACTTGGGCCATCTTCTACTGCTTTCCCAGGCCATAACAGAGAGCTGGATTGGAAGTGGAGCAGCTGTGACTTGAACCAGTGCCCGTGTGGGATGCTTGCAATGCAGGCCCCAGTCAGCTTGTTTTTAAGATCCCTGGGGGAGTGGGAAGCATGTGGCACAGCAATTAAGTTGCTACTTGGAATACCTACAGACCATATCAGAGTGCCTATTTTCAGTCCTGGCTACTCTGCTTCCAGTCCAGCTTCTTGCCACAGTTGTGGGAGACGTAGTTTGAGTCCTGGGCTCTTGGCTTCATCCTGGCCCAATCCTGGTTGTTGTGGGCATTTAGGGTATAAACCAGCAGATGGAAGATTTCTTTCCATCTCTCTTTCTCTCTCTCTCTTTGCCTTTCAAAAGAAAAAGAAAATAGGGGCTGGCACTGCAGTGTAGGGGGTAAAGCTGCCACCTGCAGTGCCGGCATCCATATGGGCGCCAGTTCTAGTCCCGGCTGCTCCACTTCTGATCCAGCTCTTTGCTATGGCCTGGGAAAGCAGTAGAAGATGGCCCAAGTGCTTGGGCCCCTGCACCCACTTGCGAGGCCCAAAGGAAGCTCCTGGCCCCTGGCTTCATATCAGCCCAGCTTCGGCCTTTGCAGCCATTTGGGAAGTGAACCAGCGGATGGAAGACCTCTCTCTCTGCCTCTGCCTCTGCCTCTCTGTAACTTTGCCTTTCAAGTAAATAAATCTTAAAAAAAAAAAAAAGAAAGAAATTAGAAATGCCTCAAAGTTTCTGGGAAAAGGACAGGTGTTGTGACACAGTGGATTAAGCCATTGCTTGTGATACATGCATCCTGTATTGTATGGGATTGACTTCTGCCTCTGCTTTTCATCCAGCTCCCTGCAAATGGGCACCCTGGGAAGCAGCAAGTGATGGCTCAAGTATTTGGGTAGCTGCCACCCACATGGGAGACCTGGATGGAGTTCCTGCCTCCTGGCTTTAGCATGGCCCAACTCCAGCTATTGCCCGCATATGGGGAATGAATCTGTGGATAGAAGATAATCTCGGCCGGCGCCGTGGCTCACTAGGCTAATCCTCCGCCTTGCGGCGCCGGCACACCGGGTTCTAGTCCCGGTCGGGGCGCTGGATTCTGTCCCGGTTGCCCCTCTTCCAGGCCAGCTCTCTGCTGTGGCCAGGGAGTGCAGTGGAAGATGGCCCGAGTACTTGGGCCCTGCACCCCATGGGAGACCAGGATAAGTACCTGGCTCCTGCCATTGGATCAGCGTGGTGCGCCAGCCACAGCGCGCCAGCCATGGCAGCCATTGGAGGATGAACCAACGGCAAAGGAAGACCTTTCTCTCTCTCTCTCTCTCTCTCTCACTGTCCACTCTGCCTGTCAAAAAAAAAAAAAAAAGAAGATAATCTCTTTCTCTCTGTCTCTGTCTCTGTCTTTCTGCCTTTCAAATAAACAAAGTTAAAAAAAAAAAAAAAACAACTGTGAGAAAAGGGAGATTGGATTGAATTAATTCTTCTCAGCTCCAAGACAGATATTTTGGGTGTCAGGATATTGGGTGTGATGTTTAGGCAAAGAAGCTGCTGAGGAGGAGATGACGGTTCTACCTGGGATCAACACGCAGAGTCAGGGCTGTGCATAATAAACATGGAGAAGTGTAGGCTAACTGACAAATCCAGGGAGATGAGTAGAAGAGTGTTGTTGATAAATAACAATTATACATAATGAGTACAGTCCTTGTCATCACTGTGCCACAGATACAAACTCAGAATTATGTCAGATCCCCTCTCCTAACCCTTGGCATGCAATAAGCTTACATGTATTTTTCTTCTTTTTCTTTTTTTTTTTTTAAAGCAATCTTACTTGATATTTGTTGAGCATAGAAAAATTTTTTTTAAAGATTTATTTATTTATTTGAAAGTCAGAGTTACACAGAGAGAGGAGAAGCAGAGAGAGAGAGAGGTCTTTCATCTGCTGGTTCACTCCCCAATTGGCTGCAATGGCTGGAGCTGAGCCGTCTGAAGCCAGGAGCCAGGAGCTTCTTCCGGGTCTCCCACATGGACGCAGGGGCCCAAAGTCTTGGGCCATCTTCTACTGTTTTCCCAGGCCATAGCAGAGAGCTAGATCGGTAGTGGAGCAGCCAGGTCTCGAACTGGCGCCCATATCGGATGCCGGCGCTTCAGGCCAGGGCTTTAACCCACTGCGCCTAGGCCAGCCCCTAGAAAATTTTAAAATGTGGTTAAAATGAAAAGTTCTGGACCTAAAAGAATGAAAAGCTTTCCATAAAACATCTATGTAGAGCCTTAACACATCTTTTCTTTTTTTTTTTTTTTTTTTAAGATGTATTTTAGGCAGAGTGAGAGTGAGAGAATGAGAGAGGTTGAGATTGAGAGATCTTGCTTCCACTAGTTAACTCCCCAAATGCCTGCAACAGCCAGGCCTGAGCCAGAACTAACCCCAGAGCAGGAACTCTATCCAGGTCTCCCATGTGAATGGCAGGGGCTCAGCTACTTGGGCCATCCTTTGTTGCTTTTCTCAGGTACATTATTGGGTAGCAGGACCAGAAGCAGAGATGCCCCAGCACTCAAACTAGTGCGTCAATATGGAATGTGGCATCAAAGGTAGTGGCTTAACCTGCTATACCACAATGCCACCCCCAAAAACGTCTTTTCTTCATAAATTTTTATTTGAAAGGCAGACAGATAGACTGAGTGAGCTCTCTTCTGCTGGTTGACTTCTCAAATGCCTGCAATGGGTGGGTCTAGGGTTGGCCTTTTTTTTTTTTAAACTCAATCTGGGGCTCATTTATAAAAATTTTTTTTCACTTTATTCTTTTGAAAGAGAGAGAGACACACACAGACTGTGCTCCCATCTACTGATTCACTCTTCAAATGCATGCAATATCTGGAACTGGGCTGGCTTGAAGCCAGGAGCTGGGAACTCAGTCTGGGTCTCCCACATGAGTGGCAGGGACCCACTTAAGCCTGCTGCCTCCTGGGCTGCACATTAACAGAAAGCTGGAATCTTAGGAGCAGAGCTGAGACTTGAACTCCCATATGGGATGTAGGCATCCCAAGGGATATCATAACTGCTATGCCAAAACCTTGCCCCCAGATCCAGAAACTCATTCCAGGTCTCCCATGTGAGTGTCAGAAATCCAATTATGTGAGCTATAATTGCTGCCTCCCAGTGTCTGAATTAGCAGGAAGATGGACTGTGGAATTGTAATTGAATCCAGGTACTCCACTAAGGGATGTGAATGTCTTTAAAAAATTAATTAATTAATTAATTTTATTTGAAGAGTAGAGAGAAGAGAGATGGGCAGAGAGAAAGAAGGAAAGATCTTCCACTCACTGGCTCACCCACCATGTACGTGTACATGTACATGGAATAGCCAGGTCTGGGCCAGTTGAAGTCAGGAGCCCAGAACTGAAATCGAGTTTCTCATGTGGGTGACAGAAACCCAAGTACCTGAGCCACCACTTGCTGATCCAGGGTTCCCATCACTAGGAAGCTGGATCTGAAGTGGAAGGCACTCTGACATGGGATGCAGGTGTCCCAACCAGCATCTTAACCACTGTGCCAAATGTGTTCCCTGGGATGTAAGTATCTAAACTGTGAAGCTGAATGCTTGCCTTTTTAAAAACATCTTTTGTCTTGGCCGGTGCCGTGGCTCACTTGGCTAATTCTCCACCTGTGGCACCGGCACACCGGGTTCTAGTCCCGGTCGGGGCGCCGGATTCTTTCCCAGTTGCTCCTCTTCCAGGCCAGCTCTCTGCTGTGGCCAGGGAGTGCAGTGGAGGATGGCCCAAGTGCTTGGGCCCTGCACCCCATGGGAGACTAGGAGAAGCACCTGGCTCCTGCCTTTGGATCAGCGCGGTGCGCCGGCCACAGTGCGCCGGCCGTGGCGGCCATTGGAGGGTGAACCAATGGCAGAGGAAGACCTTTCTCTCTGTCTCTCTCTCTCTCTCTCACTGTCCACTCTGCCTGTCAAAAAAAAAAAAAAAAAAAAAAGCAATTGTTTTCTTTATAGTTTTTTGCATTTTCCACAGAAATTGTTAAACGTTTTCTTCATGTATTATTTTTTCATCAGAGACACATGAATATTTTTTAAAACATTGTTTTCAGATCATTTGAATGCAGAAATCAACAGCTGAATGAAATTGGGGAGGAATGCTTCTTTCATTTGTGCTGCTCTTAGCGTGTTTTGTCTGCCCAGAAACACAAGCGTATGCGTTTTCCCCATATGTAATAAGGAATTAGAATGATTAAAATTTTCATCTTTAATCAAAGCCAAGTGACAACACAAAGTTTACTATAATTAAAATACTCCGTGGTTTTTGCAAGTATCTTGTACGTGCAGTTATGAGGACATTTTCCAGAGGGGAGGCGGTGGGGTTAACACAATCAACTTTGCTCTGTATTTCTGAGAGTTGTTACCTTTTTTTGTTGTTGTAAATGGAAAGACATCTGCTGAATCTTCATGTTTCTAAGCATGGTATCAGATCTTGTTGGTCTGGAAAACTAATATAACAGAATCTTATCACAAAATTCTAATTTCCCTCTAGTGTTTCTCAGTTGTGCTGGGATATGAGCTAGTTTTTTCTCCTTTCAAGTTTGGTTTCAGTAGGGAAACTTAGCTGCTAACAGGAGTGTATACCTGAGATTTGGAGATAGTGGGTAGTAGAAAGGAGTACTTCATAATGAGTAAACTTGAGAGAGAAGCAGAGCACTGGTAAATGCAGACAGGACCAATGAAAATTTTATAGTCCCAATTAAAAGTTTTGCAACCTAATGACTTCTGATACTTTTAGGTTTCACTAATTGAGAAAGTGAACTCAGCCATGTTGTCCCTCTTTGTCTCTGTAGATGAGGTACAGGGTGAACTGTACTTCTTGTCTCCCTTTGCACAGGAAAATGATGGACTCTGGACAGATTGATTTTTACCAACACGACAAAGTTTGCTCCAACACCTGCAGAAGCACCAAATTTGATCTTCTCATCAGCAGTGCAAGAGCTCCAGTGCCAGGACAGCAGACAAGTGTGGTGCAGACACCCACTTCGGCTGATGGTAGGGGGTAGGAAACCACCTGAAAACCCACCGTGTTCCTTAGCAGCACCTCCCCTTCATTCTCCATTGTGTTTTTTAGTTTCAAATCTTGGGAGCCTTGACGGGCCTTCGAAGGTATGGTAGTCTAGGGTGGGATTCCATGCTTTGGAAACAGAGCTCTTCATTTTCCCCCAGATGAGTCTTCCTTCCTTCTTTCTTACAAAGCATGGTTAAGCATTAGAAAGATGGGTCAGTAGTTAGAATGCTTATTCAGTAGTCTTACTTGGCATATCATGGTTGAAATTAGACTGTTTTGAAAATCTTTTGCTCTATTAGTGCTCAAGGTAGATTAGAATGATGAATCTTTGCTTTGTCAAAGACAGTGTATCATTGGCTGGGCTAGACTGTGGAGACCTTGTTATATGGCTTGGAGTGCTCTGGACTAATGCCAGATTACAAAGCTGTGGCTTCCTCACAAAAGAAACAAGATGGGCACACGTTCAAGTCAATATGGGCAGGACCTTGGGATGGGGCTCCCTACCATACAGGAAAGGTGGACCCAGGTGGGAGATTATTATGAAGGCTTCAGTTAGTCCGGCTGGAGACTTACCAGTTTGGGAAAATGTGTTTTATCTGTTGTCGTAAGGTTTACAAGTGTGCCTGACAGTCACAAGAGTGCTACAGAGTCTGAAAGGGCAGGGAAAACTGTGCTTTAAAAATGACCTCTTGAGTTTTCTTTTGGTGAACTCTAACATTCTGCGGGTAACCACTGGATGAGTAGAAACTAATCTCTTGGAACCTAAACCCCTTTCAGGAAAGTATGTACAAATATCTACCAGTTTCAATTTTTGGACCCTTGACTTTTTCACTTGAAAAGTAAAAAATGTTGTGAAATTATTTGCTTCCTTTTTATTCGACCAAAACTCCTTTACTTGATTATCCATATTGATATTGCTTTGCTTGTTTATTGGTATGCTCGAGTGTAGATTCCACACTTGTCTGTACTGCTGTCTAGATCAGTTTGATTTTTCTCAATTCTCTTTGTTTTAGATCTTGGTATGCAATTGATAGCAAATAGGTTTTTTGCTTCTGTACATCTATTGATGAATTTATTACCTAATTTTTTTGTTGCTGTTGTTCTCCATTTCTCTGCTTTCCCTTTTGTAGAGAAAAAAATCAGAAAGTTTTTTTTTGTTTTTGTTTTCTGTTTTCTTTTTTTTTTTTTTTTTTTTTGGAAGGAAGGATTTCTTTAGAAGATCTTCACCTAGAAGTCTAATTGTATTTCTGTGGCTATGAGTATGAGAACAGAAGATAGCTGTGATTTTTTAATAGAGTTTCCTGGCCTCACCTCTGGTGGACTACTTCTAGGTAGCGTCACACAGATTGCCATCTCAGAAGAGAGCATGGAGGAGGCAGGGCTGGAGTGGAACTCTGCTCTCACCGCTGCGGTCACCATGGCCACAGAGGAGGGTGTAAAGAAAGACTCAGAGGAAATCTCAGGTACTTTCTATGGGGCTCGGATGCCTTGCTGGTTTTATGACTCTTACTGCCATCGTGATTGTGCACACAGATCTCTTGATTACTTTCATGGTCTTTCTCATGAATGTGAATACTAACTATAGCCACAAACCTTTTATTCTAATCCATGCAACAGCCTTGCAAAGTCACATTTTTGTGAAGAAATCAGGATTCAAGAAGGTTCAGTCATTTGCCTTAGCTTAGAACAGTTGCACAACCCATAAGTGTCAGAGTGAATTGCACTGTTTGACTCTGTCCTCTGTGCTTTTCATACAGTCAGATTGCCTCTCACATTTCTTAGCTACACCAGGCTTTTAAGGGTTAGAAGGAAAAACTGGTAGCAGGCAGCATGACAGGATGGTGATTAATGATGATTCATTAGAGGAAATCATCCCTCTAAGATGAACCTTCATTATTCTCTTCGTAGTTCATTTTAAAAAATTATTTTAACTTATTAATTAATTCAGTAAGTATTGTTACCTATTTTTAGTTGGCGCTGTTGCTAGGTATTAGCCACTAGGTACACAGATTAAAAGACATCGTCCCCATCCTCAGCACGCTATCACTAAACCTATCCCAACTGTGTTGTTCCCTCAAGTATAGGATGACGGGAAGTACATCTCTTAATTAATATTTAATTTAATGTCTGTATTCTTTAACTTGTATAATATTGAATATTATCTAATTTTAAATTAAATTTGAATTTAATTAAATAGTGATAAATATTTAATGTTTGCTTAATATTTAATTTAATACCTTTGTTGGAGGAAGATGTTGTTCTTGTAACAAGAGTCATGACAAATTGAGGCAATTAGGTATCAACTTAGGGAGGCAGTTAGTGTTCCAGACTCCTTCCCTTTTCTCAGAAATGGCTGACAAGAAAGCCTTTTGAACTGAACTGATTTTAAATGTAATGTGGCATCCTTTACTTACCTTGTCTTGTTCCTCTTGTGCCAGAGGACACTTTGATGTTCTGGAAAGGAATAGCTGACGTGGGGCTGATGGAAGAGGTTGTCTGCAACATACAGAAGGAAATAGAGGAGCTGCTCCGGGGAGTTCAGCAGCGGCTCATCCAGGCTCCTTTCCAGGTCACAGGTAGGTGCACTAGTCCTAACAATAGTGGTCATTTATTGAACGCAGGTAGGTCC
The DNA here is from genome assembly GCF_051225735.1 of Oryctolagus cuniculus. Taxonomy (NCBI): domain Eukaryota; kingdom Metazoa; phylum Chordata; class Mammalia; order Lagomorpha; family Leporidae; genus Oryctolagus; species Oryctolagus cuniculus. The sequence goes on along the minus strand of NC_142873.1, from coordinate 143,778,756 downwards.
TGTTAGCGTTATAACAACTATGAGGTGTGGTTATTAATATCTTCATTTTGGGGCCAGTGTTGTAGCATAGAGGGTAAAGCTGCCACCTGCGATGCTGGCATCCCATATGGGCCCTGGCTGTTGCGAGCATTTGGGGAATGAACCAGTGATTGGACAATCTGATTCTGTCTCTGTCTCCCTGCCCTTTAAATAATTAAAAATAATTTAAATTAAAAAGTTTTAAAGATACACTAGATATGTCTTTAGTCATTGTAAGAGATCTCAGAGGACCCTGAATCCAGTGCTTTATTCTTCTCTTCTGTGCTGGTGAAGGCATAGCATGATGATTTTGAGCAGAGGAGTGAAGTGGTCAGATTTATATTTTTATTCTTTTTCATATTTATTTTGAAAGGCAAAGCAAGAGAGACAGAGACAGAGAGAAAAAGGAAGGAAGGAAGGAAGGAAAGGCCAGAGGGATCTTCCATCTACTAGTTTACCCCCAAATGCCTGTAACAGCCAGGGCTAGGCCAGGCTGAAGCCAGGAACCAACAACTCCATGTGGTCTCCCATGTGGGTGGCAGGGATCCAGGTACTTGAGTCATCACCTGCTGCCTCCCATGGTGTGTATTAGCAGGACGCTGGATTGCAAGCAAGGGTGAAACTCGATTCAGGATACTGCAGTATGGAATGTGGACATCCCAAGCGGCAGCTTAACCTGCTGTGCCACACCAACCTCCCCAGACTTATGTTTTTAAATGTTGGTGACACAAGAGTAGAAACAAGAAGACCAATTAGGAGATTCTTGAAGGACTTAGTCCCAGCAAGAGACGTGTACAGTGTACGTGGAAAGAAGTATTCAGATTGGGATCTATTTTGAATGTGGAGCTGACAAATCTTGCTGATGGATTGAATATAGGATGAAAGAGAAAGAAAGACATCTAGAACAACTCATAAAGTTTTGGCCTGAGCTGTGAGTGGTAATAGCATTTATTGAGATAAAGAACACATGGGGGGCCGGGCGGGGGCAACAGCGCTGTGGTGCAGTAGGTTAATTCTCCTCCTGCAGTGCCGGCATCCCATATGGGCAGCAGTTCTAGTCCTGGTTGCTCCTCTTCCAGTCCAGCTCTCTGCTGGGGCCTGGGAAAGCAGTGGAGGATGGCCCAAGTGCTTGGGTTCCTGCAACCGCATGGGAGACCAGGAGGAAGTTCATGGCTCCTGGCTTCAGATCAGCTGAGCTCTAGTCATTGCATCATTTGGGAGTGATGGGATGGAAAACCTCTCTCTCTGGCTCTACCTCTTTCTGAAACTTTCTCTTTCAAATAAATAAAATAAATCTTAATAAATAAATAAATAAAAATCTAACTTTCTAAAAAAATTAGTTTTGTTTATTTGAAAGGCAGAGTTACAGAGAGAGAGGGGAAAAGACAGAAACAGAGAGAGAGAAACAGAGAGAGAGAGCCTCTGTCTGCTGGCTCACTCCAGAAATGGCCACAGCTCTGGGCCAGGCTGAAGCCAGGAGCCAGGATCTTCATCCAGATTTTCCAAGTGGGTGCAGGGGCCCAAGGATTTGGGCTGTCTTCTGCTTTCCCAGGAGCATCAGCAAGGGTGCGGGATCAGAGGTGGAGCAGTCAGGATGCTGGTGTTGCAGGTGATGGCCTGACTGGCTGGGCCCCAGCGCCAACCCCACAACATTGTCTTACAATGTGGGAGACACTGGCTTCAACTCCCCAAATTAGTTTTTGACCTGTCAAATTGAGATGACTATGAGGCCTTCAGATGGAGTTGGCACTCCAGCTTGACAGAAATATGAATGTGGGTCCAGCGCTGTGGTGTATTTGTCCAGCAGATAGAAGATCTGTGTGTGTGTGTAACTCTGCCTTCCAAATAAAGTAAAATAAATCTTAAAAATAAGAATGTGGAATGTAGGAAAGAGGTTAGGGCCAGAGAACTATATGAAGTTCTCAGTAGGTATATATTTAAAACCATACAACTGAAAAAGCAAAAAACAAAACAAAACAAAAAAACAGGGGCCCACACTGCGGCATGGTGGGCTAGGCTTCCACCTGCAGTGCCAGCATCCCATATAGGCACCGGTTCATGTCCCAGCTGCTCCTCTTCCAACCAGCTCTCTGCTGTGGCCTGGAAAAGCAGTAGAAGATGGCCCAAGTGCTTGGGCTCCTGCACCCACGTGGGAGACCTAGAAGAAGCTCTTGGCTCCTGGCTTTGAATTGGCGCAGCTCCAGCAATTGTGGCCATTTGGGGAGTGAACTAGAGGATGGAAGACCTTTCTTTCTGTCTCTCCCTCTCAAAAAAATGAAAAATAAATAAAATCAAACAAAAAAACACCATAGAACTTGGTGAGATGACTATCGACATGGAGTGTAAGTGAAGTGATCCTAGTTAAGGACGTAATGACCACAAATACAGCTCTGAAGATATTTTTGTATAGTGGGGAGCAGAGATAATATCATTAATATAATAGTGTATACCGCTCCCCATGTTTGGCACTTAAAATGGTATTTCTAATCTTCATATCTATTTTTCAGAGTAACATTAGTCCCATTTGTTTCAGATGAGAAAACAGTGAAATGAGCTACACAAGGTCACAGAGATAGGGAATAGCAAAACCAGTTCAAATTTAACTGTATATAGTACAGTGACCATGTTTTCTTATTTTTTTTAAAGATTTATTTATTTGTTTGAAAGAATTACACAGAGTGGGGGGGAGGGAGAGAGAGAGAGAGAGCGAGAGAGAGGTCTTCCATCTTTTACTCCCCAGATGGCCGCAACAACTGGAGTTGCACTGATCCAAAACCAGGAGCCAGGAGCTTCTTCCAGGTCTCCCACATGAGTGCAGGGGCCCAAGGAACTGGGCCATCCTCTACTGCTTTCCCAGGCAACAGCTGAGAGCTGGATCAGAAATGGAGCAGTCGGAATTCTTGAACCAGTGCCCCCTGGGATGCACCACAGGTGGTGGCTCTACCCGCTATGCCACTGTGCCAGCCCCATGTTTTCTTATTTTTAAAAACTAAGATTGAGCCGGCGCCGCGGCTCACTAGGCTAATCCTCCGCCTAGCGGCGCCGGCACACCGGGTTCTAGTCCCGGTTGGGGCGCCGGATTCTGTCCCGGTTGCCCCTCTTCCAGGCCAGCTCTCTGCTGTGGCCAGGGAGTGCAGTGGAGGATGGCCCAGGTGCTTGGGCCCTGCACCCCATGGGAGACCAGGAAAAGCACCTGGCTCCTGGCTCCTGCCATCAGATCAGCGCGGTGCGCCGGCCGCAGCGCGCCGGCCGCGGCGGCCATTGGAGGGTGAACCAACGGCAAAAGGAAGACCTTTCTCTCTGTCTCTCTCTCTCACTGTCCACTCTGCCTGTCAAAAAAAAAAAAAAAAAAAACAAAAAAAAAAAAAAAAAAACTAAGATTATAGCCCTTAGGGTCAGTCTTGTGGCATAGTGGTAAAGCTGCTGCCTATGGCACTGGCATCCCATATGGGTGCCAGTTTGAGACCCAGTGCTCCACTTCCAATCCAGCTCATTGCTAATGTGCCTGGGAAAGCAGCAGAAGATGGCCCAAGTGCTTAGGCCCCTGCACCCATGTTGAAGACCAGGGATAACTTGCTCCTGACTCCTGGCTTTGGCCTGTCCCAGCCCCGGTTGTTGCAGCCATTTGGGGAGTAAACCAACAAATGGAAGATCTCTCTCTCTCTCTCTGTCTCCTGTCTGTGTAACTCTGATTTTCAAATAAATAAATAAATAAATCTTTTTAAGAATACCTCACCAGAAAACTCTTAAAATAAAAGATTTTTAATGTAATTATTTATTTGTTATTTGAAAGAGAGAGAGAAAAAATGGCTCTTCCATCAGCTGGTTGACTCCCCAGATGCCTGCAACAACTAGGGCTGTCTCCCAGGTATTCATTTGCAAAAAGCTGAAACTTGAAGCACAACCAGGATTTGAACCCAGGCATTCCAGTATGGGATGCTGGTGTCCCGAGTGATGTGTTAACTGCTGTGCCCAATGCCTGGTCCCGCGACTGTTTTCTAGACTAAAGTCAGAACCTACAACCAGTTGCAAGATGTTTTCGGATTTATATGTAAAGACTTGCAGAGATATAACAAATCAGTTAGTTCTACATGTGATAAATCTTTGTAAAAAATTTATTAAAATGCAGTTAGAGTCCCATAATCTCTGAGTTATATTTACTAATAGCACAAAAGGAAGGTTTAACATTACAAGCATGTCTTTTATTTTAAATAGATGCCGCTGTTCTCAACAATGTAGCACATACATTTGGCCTAATGGACACAGTCAAGAAGGTTTTGGACAACAGAAGGAACCAAGTAGAGCAAGGGGAAGAGCAGTTTCTCTATACTCTGACAGGTGTGTATAAGTTGTCTTTCTTCTTAGGTAATATTATGCTAGTATTCTTGAATCTTGTCATTTCCTTGTTGACTTTCACTGGAATTGACATTTTTTTAAAAAATTTATGATGTCAGATTTTGTTTTTTAAAATAAAGAGCTACAGGTGAGGAGTGGTGGGAAACAAAGGAGAAAAGAAGCCAGCCTCATGGTCCTCCTTCTGTGTTCTGTGGAGGATTAAGTGTCTGCTGTTTCTCCATGAATCCAGAAATGTCGGGATCTTTTTTACATTTTTGCTACTACTTCTTGTGGTAGATAGAAATTTAGCACCTACTCCATTATTTCTGGTAATCAGAAATCAGAGCACATGGATAATGTAATTATTTTCTATTAACTATTTTATGCTAATCTCCAAGCTGAGTTTTAGAAATATATTATTGAGTAAGGTAGCCTCTGTCTTTTCAAGAAACCTAAGGGGAAGCAGATCCAGAAAGAAACGCAGAGTCTGACAGAATGTATAATGAGTGTGATGGAGTTTTTTTTGGTGTTTTTTTTTTTTTTTTTTTTTTTTTTTTGACAGGCAGAATGGACAGTGAGAGAGAGAGAGAGAGAGAGAGGAAGGTCTTCCTTTGCCGTTGGTTCACCCTCCAGTGGCTGCTGCGGCTGGTGTGCTGTGGCCAGCGCGCTGCGCTGATCCGAAGGCAGGAGCCAGGTGCTTCTCCTGGTCTCCCATGGGGTGCAGGGCCCAAGCACTTGGGCCATCCTCCACTGCACTCCCGGGCCACAGCAGAGAGCTGGCCTGGAAGAGGGGCAACTGGGACAGAATCCGGCGCCCCAACTGGGACTAGAACCCGGTGTGCCGGCGCCGCAGGCAGAAGATTAGCCTATTGAGCCGTGGTGCCAGCCATGATGGAGTTTTCATTTGACCCTGGAGAGAATCAAGAGAAGGTTTTGGGGGCAGGAAGCCAGGTGAAACATACGAATCAAGTCAGAAGTATGCACTGTCAGTGTTTAGATAATATAGAATGTGATGTAGTTAGTCATGAAGCCAACAGGAAAGATCGTTCGGCAAGAGAAGGATAATTTAAGTTGTTTTAAACTTGTTTTTAAATTTTTTTGATTAATTTATTTACTTGAAAGACAAAGAGATAAACAGAGATCTCCTATCCACTGATTAATTCGCCACGTGCCTGCAACAGCAGGCGCTGGGCCAGGTGAAAGTCAGGCGTCCAGAGTTCCATCTGGGTCTTCCACATGGGCGGCAGGAACTCAGGTAGCTGAGCTCTCACCTGCTACCTCCAAGGATGCACGTTAGTTAGAAGCTGGAATGAGAGCAGAACCAGGATGCAAACCCAGGGACTCTGATCTGGGACCTGGGTGTCCCAAGCAGCATCTTAAGTTCTAGGTAAGTAACTGCCCTGAAGCTTATTTTTATACCTAGACAAGACAAAGAAAGCAAGCTCCCATCTGCTAGTTCATTAACCTTGTACCTTCAACAGCTTACAGCTGAAGCTGCAGCCAGGAAGACCTGGAACTCAATACAGGTCTCCCACATGGGTGTCGGGAACCTTATTCCCTTGAGCCATCACCACTGCCTCCCAGCGTCTGCATTAGTAGGAGACTAGTCAGGAATTGGAGTCAGTTATCAAACCTAGGACCCTAGTTTATATTTTAAACTCCATTTACTGAGTTTTGACCCCCCGAAGAATGCTAGGATGGGGATTCATTTTTTTTCTAAAGATTTATTTTTATTTCAAAGAGTTACAGAGAAGGAGACACACAGAGAGAAAGAAAGAGAGATTTTTTTTTTTAACGTGTATTTATGTTATTTGAAAGGCAGAGTTAAGAGAGAAGGGGAGAGAGAGAGAGATCTTCCATCTGCTGGTTTACTTACCAAAGGACCACAGTGACCACAATGACTGGGCCAGACCAAAGCCAGGAGCCAGGAGCTTCTTCCTGGTCTCCCACCTGGGTGCAGGGGCCTAAGCACCTGAGCTATCTTCTACTGTCTTCTCCAGGCCGTTAGCAGGGAGCTGGATGGGAAATAGAGCAGCCAGTTCTCCAACTGGCTCCCAGGTGGGATGGATGCCAGCGCTGCAGATGGCAGCTCAACCCACTACACCACAATGCCAGCACTGACAATTTATATTTTACTGATGACCCATTAGAGGAACTGAGAGAAAAAATGACTTGCCTAGGCCATATCACACTGGACAGAGAAGGCCAGAGTAGAACTCTGTCATCTTCATTAAATCCAGTGCTTTTCTTTCACATGAAAAAACCATCAGAAAAATGTTTTTTTGTTAGAAATGTTGGCTTCTTGGTCCCTGTCCATACTGTCTTTTTAGTTTTAGCTACAATATACATAACGTTTTGTTGCAACACAGTACTTTACCTGGACAGTTATCTAGGAATGACATTTAAATTTTCCAAGTTTCCTTCAGTAACTTACTTTGTTGCAGTCAGTTTGTTTTACTATAATTTTTAAAATGTCATTCTCAACTGTTTCCCAAGACTAAGTTTAAGGTTAAATGGTATTGTTAAATTTTTTTAGATTGATTTATTTATTTGAAAGGCAGAGTGAGAGAGAGAAATCTTCCACTTGCTGGTTTACTCCCAAAATGGCTACAACAGCCAGGGCTGGACCTGGCTACAACTAGAAGCCAGAAACTCCATCCAGGCCTCCCATGTGGGTGACAGGGGCCCAAACACTTGTGCCACATTCCACTACCTTCCCACGTACATTAGCAGGAAGCTGGATTGGAATCAGAATTCTAACCCTCACTCTGATATGGAATGCTGGAGTTACAAGTGGCAGTTTAACCTGCTTTGCCACAACAGCAGCCCCTCAGTGCTATAATCTTAGGGATTTCCTCTGCAACTTTGCATCGACTTCTCTGGGCTAGTAGTAGACTGTGACTGCATTTTCAGCAAAGATTTTTAGCCAGTGCAGCAAGGTAAGCTTGCTTAGAAGGCAGTTGGAGAACCATTGTATTTCAGACTAGCCATTGTGGTAGCTTCTTTGTAGTCCATGGCAGTTCCAAAAGGATTAGGCAGATATTCCTTATTTTCATTTATAGACCATGCAGGGCATATTCAAGCTATAAGAGGTTTCTTTGGTTCACATTTTTAAAAACTTTAATTTATTTTATCTATTTGAAAGAGAGACTGAGATTACCTATCTGCTAGTTCACTCCCCAAATACCTGTTACAGCTGGGGCTTGACCAGACCAAAGCGAGGAGCTGGTAACTCAATCCAGGTCTCCCATATGGGTGGCAGGGACGCAAGTACTTGAACCATCACCTGTTACCTCCAAGGGTACACATTAGCAGGAAACTAAAATCAGGAATAGAGCTGGGACTTAAACCCAGACACTCCCATATGGGACGTAGGCCTCCCAAGCAGTGTCTATTTATTTATTTATTTGAGAGGCAGAGGGAGAGACAAAAAGGTCTTCCGTCTGCTGGTTCACTCCCCAAATGGCCACAACAGCCAGAGCTGGGCTGATCTGAAGCCAGGAGCCGAGAGCTTCTTCCAGGTCTACCATGCAGGTGCAGGGGCCCAAGCACTTGGGCTTTTTGCTGCTTTCCCAGGCCATAAGCAGAGAGCTGGATTGGAAGAGGAGCAGCTAGGACACAAACCAGTGCTCATATAGGATGCTGGTACTGCAAGCAGAGGCTTAGCCCACTATACCACAGCGCCGGCCCCCTAGGCAGTGTGTTAACCACTATACCAATCATCCACCCTTGGTTTGTATTTTGTTGACAGAGGGACTGCTAGATTGAGTTATGGTATAATCACAGCTTCAGATTCTGGGAGTAGGTGTTTGGAATAGCAGTTAAGTCATCACTTGAGACACCTGTTGCCCATATCTAGTGTCTGGTTTGAGACCTGGATCTTCCACTTCGCATCCAGCGTCCTGGGAGGTAGCAAATAATGGCTCAAATACTTGGGTCCCTGAAACCCATGTGGAGACCCAGATGGAATTTGGAGATCCTGGCTTTGATCTGGCCCAACCCTGGATGTTGTGGCATTTGGGCAATTAACCAGGGTATGGAGGATCTCTGCCCTCCCCTCCCCTCTCCTCTCCCCTCCCCTCCCCTCCCTATCCTCTCTCTCTCTCTTTCAAATACAAACAAAATTAATTTTAAAAAATTGAAAAACAAAGGATTCTGAACTGTTGTCCTGCCTATAATTATACTAAAAATAAAAGTTATTAGAGAGATTTTTAAATCATCCAGTCTAATTTCTTCATTTTAAAAACAAAAGTGACTTGTCTGTGACAGAGGCAAAATCAGGACAAGACCCCAAGGACTTGACTCCAAGTGTATTCTCCCCAAGATTATAATTCCCTCCACACAAAGTCTGTTTTCTTCCCATAGACTTGGAACGCCAGTTGGAAGAGCAGAAGAAGCAAGCTCAGGATCACAGGCTGAAATCCCAGACAGTCCAAAATGTGGTGCTGATGCCCGTGAGCACCCCTAAGCCTCCTAAACGGCCCCGGCTCCAGCGGCCAGCCTCTACCACCGTCCTGAGCCCCTCTCCTCCTGTCCAGCAGCCTCAGTTCACAGTCCTCTCACCCATCACCATCACGCCTGTGGGCCAATCGTTTTCCATGGGCAATATTCCAGTGGCCACTCTCAGCCAGGGCTCCAGTCCTGTGACTGTGCACACACTGCCTTCCGGCCCTCAGCTCTTCCGCTATGCCACAGTGGTTTCCTCGGCCAAGAGCAACTCACCAGACACAGTGACCATCCACCCTTCCTCGAGCTTGGCACTGCTGAGCTCCGCCACCATGCAGGATGGGAGTCCCCTGGGCAACATGACCACCATGGTGAGCCCTGTGGAGCTAGTGGCCATGGAGTCTGGCCTGACCTCAGCAATCCAGGCTGTTGAAAGCACTTCAGAGGATGGGCAGACCATCATTGAGATTGACCCAGCCCCAGACCCAGAGGCTGATGATACTGAGGGCAAAGCAGTCATCTTGGAGACAGAGCTGAGGACTGAGGAGAAAGTGGTGGCTGAGATGGAAGAACACCAGCATCAAGTCCACAACGTGGAGATTGTGGTCTTGGAGGATTGACTGGGTATCTAGGGGCCAGGAGATAGGTTTTGGTTTGGAATTTAATTATTTGTTTATTTTTATCATTGTCCCATTCATTTCCACATAGGATCCTTCTTTTTTGTTGTTTAAAACAAAATCTCATTGTTGTAACTGAAAATGTTGGGTTCCTTCTGCCCCCTCACTGAAAAATGGACGCAACAAGCTACCCTTTCAGAAGCTGAGAGCAGATCAATCTGTGTCCTAATACCGAGAAAGTTATTTCTTTCAGGGGAGCTGTCAAGATAACTAGAAACTCTTCCAGGCTAGTCTGTCTGTGTCTGCATGTAGTTTCATTCTTTTAAGGATGTGTTGACCAAACTCTGGAACACAGATCTGACACTGGAAGGCAACCCACTTGCATGTGGATGCAGAAGGGCACTTTTATTTTGTATCCTGGAAGGGGCCCCCAGAGGCCAGAGCGAAACTCGGAAACAAAAGGAAGTTGAACTCTGCTTGGAAGGGAGGTGGCATGCCAGCAGCCACTTGAGAGGGCAGGTGCTTTGAAGAAGATGGGGCAAGGGGATTTTCTTTCTTCCAGAGGTGCGACTGTGCCCCTGAGATCTCTGAGGCTACCATGGCTGTGACTCTGAGAGGAGGCCAGTGATGAGTGGGAGAGCACATCCCCACCGAGCCAGTGAGGCAGTGGCCTGTGGCTGTGGGGAAAGTAGAAGCTGGGTGACTTTGGTCTTCATGGTGGTAGCCACCTTGCCCCTCACTTTGTCAAAGCACTTACCCTCCTGAACTAGGACCAGTCCAACCATTGCACACTGTGACATGGTGGAAGTTGCTCTGGGTCTGGGACTGTGACTGCCGTGGGAGTGTGGCCCAGGGCTGGCGTTTCTATCGGGTGACTTCAGGAGCAGAGGTGTTCTTGTCCAGATCAGCTGCCGTGGTTGCTGGGCCTTTATTATTATTATTATTATTGTTATTATTATTTGGCTTTGGAACCAAAAGCAGCCACTCGTTTGGTGCTTCCTCTCGTTCTCCCCACCATCCTTCAACTCCCAGCGGCATCTGTCTCCTGGATCCCACGCTCGTCAGCTTTTTGGCTGATTTGGAGAGCAGTGACAGGTGCCTGCCTGCCTTCCTTCCCGTTTAGATTTTTATACCACAGATGTTTCTGTGAGATGTTGAGCTCATAAAAAGCCGTAGGCTTGGCAGGGAAGACTCCACACCCCCTGCCTTTGCTGAGGCACCAACTAGCTGTCTCCTCCTGAGCGAGCTGGACTCCCTGGGAAAGAAGCATTATCTGCAACATTATATTATAGGAAATGTACCAGGAATGTCAGTAATAATGTCCTTGGGGGGCTTCTTTTGTTTTCTTTCTTTTTTAAAAAAATGTTGTTTGTATATTTAGAGCTGGGCCATTTTCCATGCTGTGATTCCTTCTCTTTGGCCCTCCTCAGCGTTTGGGGCAAGAGTGGACCCTGGTTTTTATTTCTTTGGTTGCATTGTTTACTGCACTAGGAAAAACATAGGGAAACTGCAAATGATTTAAAGGAAGAATAGGTCATAAAAGGAAGCACACACTTTAGGAGTGGGAGGGGTTTTGTTTTTGTTTTTTAATTAAAAGCAAAACTTTAACCTGGTTTCTTTATTTTTTTTTTCCCAAAAGAAGGTACTCACCTGAAGCCATGTTTGTTGCAACAGATGTTGGAAACCCTCTCAAATAATTGAAAACTGCATTCCGCCATGTAGCCAGAGAAGCCCTCCAACTTGGGAGGGGCACTCTTAGAAGTCTTACAAAGAGGCCGGCGCCGTGGCTCAATAGGCTAATCCTCCACCTTGCGGCGCCGGCACACCGGGTTCTAGTCCCGGTTGGGGCGCCGGATTCTGTCCCGGTTGCCCCTCTTCCAGGCCAGCTCTCTGCTATGGCCAGGGAGTGCAGTGGAGGATGGCCCAGGTGCTTGGGCCCTGCACCCCATGGGAAACCAGGAAAAGCACCTGGATCCTGGCTCCTGCCATCGGATCAGCGCGGTGCGCCGGCTGCAGCGGCGGCCATTGGAGGGTGAACCAACGGCAAAGGAAGACCTTTCTCTCTGTCTCTCTCTCACTGTCCACTCTGCCTGTCAAAAATAATTAAAAAAAAAAAAAAAAAAAAAGAAGTCTTACAAAGTGAGGTTTCTGAACCTTATACAGTTGTGGGTTTCAGCTTTAAAACTGGGATTTTCTTTTTCTTTTCAAGGTATTGAATAGGCTTATCAGTCAGTTTAAAACAAACCTTTGGATCTTTTATATATCTTTAGTGAAATAAGTAACTTATTTCCTGTCTCTTTATGTTTTCTGTTGGTTCATAAAAACAGAATTTCTTTTTTTAAAAAAAAGATTTATTTATTTGATAGAGTTACACAACAAGGGAAGGAGAGGCAGAGAGAGAGAGAGAGTGTGTGTGTGTCTTCTATCTGCTGGTTCACTCCCCAGTTGGCCCCAACAGCCAGATCTGCAGCTATCTGAAGCCAGGAGCCAAGAACTTCTTCCAAGTCTCCCACACGGGTGCAGGGGCCCAAGGACTTGGACCATTTTCCACAGCTTTCCCAGGCCATGGCAGAGAGCTGGATCGGAAGTAGAGTAGCAGAGACTTGAACCGGTGTCCATATGGGATGCCAGCACTGCGGGCGGTGGCTTTACCCGCTATACCACAGTGATGGCCCCAAAAACAGAATTTCTAAGACTGAAACTACTACCTAAACCTAGAAAGGCACACCTCATCCCTGAGGGTTTTTTTTTTTTTTTTTAAGATTTATTTTATTTGAAAGAATTACAGAGAGAGGCAGAGAGAGAGAGAGGTCTTCCATCCGCTGGTTCACTCCCCAGATAGCTGCAACGGCCAAAGCTGCACTAACCCAAAGTCAGGAGCCAGGGGCTGCTTCTGGGTCTCCCACATTAGTGCAGGGGCCCAAGGACTTGGGCCATCTTCTGCTTTCCCAGGCCATAGCAGAGAGCTGCATTGGAAGAGGAGCAGCCAGGACAAGAACCGGCACCCATATCGGATGGCTTCAGACCAGAGCTTTAACCTGCTGTGCCACAGTGCCGGCCCCCTGATGTGTGTGTGTGTGTGTGTGTGTGTGTTTTTAATTTTTTTTTTTTTTTTTTTGACTGGCAGAGTGGACAGAGAAAGAGAGACAGAGAGAAAGGTCTTCCTTTGCCGTTGGTTCACCCTCCAATGGCCGCCACGGCCGGCGCACTGCGCTGATCCGATGGCAGGAGCCAGGTACTTATCCTGGTCTCCTATGGGGTGCAGGGCCCAAGGACTTGGGCCATCCTCCACTGCACTCCCGGGCCACAGCAGAGAGCTGGCCTGGAAGAGGGGCAACTGGGACAGAATCCGGCGCCCCGACCGGGACTAGAACCCGGTGTGCTGGCGCCGCAAGGCGGAGGATTAGCCTAGTGAGCCGCAGCGCCGGCCTTGATGTGGTTTTAATGACACTGTTCTCTTTCCCAGATTTGAAAGGATCACCAATGTGCCAGCTCAGATTCCTTTGTTTGCTCTGTCAGAGCAATTGTTGGAGTTTGAAGGTAGTCTGAGCATGACGCTTCCAAAGCTAAAAAATCTCCTCAACACAGAGCCTATTGATTTCACTATCTGAATTTTCTAGCCAGTGAAATACTGCATGAGCTCTGTTGTTTTCCTGTTCTTCCAATAGCCTGTTGTCATTGCTGGATGCTATGGCACCTGCGGTTCAGTGTGGATTCCCTCACAACCATGGTCTAGATGGTTTCAGATGAGTGAGACATAGGCAAGCCATTGGTATATGCATACGCATTTGCAATGAATCACTCTTCAGTCTGACTTGATAGTGATCTCTTTTTATTCTTTAAACAAACATAAGTCCCGTCTATGTGCTAGGCTTTGTGCTAGGCATTGGCCATACAGAGATGAAGACACAGTCCCTGTAATCAAGGAGTTCATATATTCCAGATGTCTGGAGTTAAGAATTATATTTTAATATAATTGGTTTTGTGGGGAGCAACCCGGACTAGACTGAGTTACTGGAATTAAGACTTATTCTATGCATCTGCTCCCCCACAATATGGCGCTGAGAAGGGAGAAACAGCTTCTACACAGCTGCCTCCAGTTCAACCAATAAACTGTAGGATCTGCTCCTGATTGGAGGAGAGCAGCGTACTCGGCGTGTGGGTAGCAGAGTTGGGATTGGTGGAAGAGGACTATAAAGGAGGAGAGAGCCAACATGCACCAGGAACATCTAAGGGGAACACCTGAGGAACACCTGTGCAGCCCCCGAGAGAGCCGGCCGGCGGTGTGCCGCTCCCCCGCGGAAGTGGGGAAAGTGGCTAGGGGGAACCGCCCTTCCACGGAGGTGGAAGGGTCGGTAGCCAACCCGGGAAGAACCAGCAGCAAACCCGGGAAGGGCCGAGCAGACGAAAGAACAGCGCAGGGTCCTGTGTCGTTCCTCCACGAAGAGGGGGAGCGACAGGTTTCTTTTGCAATCCTATGTATTTATTTCACACATTGAAAAAATTCTGAGAATCGAGTTAGGTTTCAGCAGACTAGAAAAGGCACAGAAAGGCTAGGACGGCTTCTAGTGCCATCATCTTGGGGAAAGTGCAGTGATGGGGCTGTTGGCTGGGAGAGCTGGGAGAACAGTGGATCTGCAAATGTGGGCGGATTTCTTCGAGAAGGTGTGTACCTGAGATGATTCAGGAGATCCCACTTTTGTTGAGTTTTATTTTCAAGTAATTGGGCTTATTTATACAAGAAGAAAAAAATCTTTAGTCTCTTGCTGCTTCTGCCTACAAAGGCGGGCTCTCTCTCCAGAAAGTGCCCCACTGGAGAATGGAGTCGTGTATGGACTCCAGGTTTTCATCAGATGGGACCCATTGCTGAATCCAGCGCAGGCCTGGAGTCTGGCTAGTACAGTGTGAATGCCCCAGACCTTCCAGACGTGTGGTTTCCACAGAGAGCCTCAGAATCATCTATATAACTGCCTTGTCTTTCCATGTCCCTCTCTGATCCATGCCTAGTATAGTCTTCCCCTTCTTAATTTCTGTCTCCCACCCCTCTGAGGGCCCCCTCCCAAAATAACCACCCAATTATTCTAAAGTAAAAAATGGACCATAGTCACAAATATTCACAATTCAAAACAACATGTGAAAGTTCTTTCCTGTCCCTGTTCACATTAAGGAAGGAGGACCAATGTTAATCCAAATATCTTAAAAATACACAGTTCAGGTGGTTCTGACAACCTTTAGTGGTGACATTTTATCCAAGTTCATGAATGATGCTAAAGATAAGTATATATAGGGAATATTGATTATGAAAAGGGTAAAAATCAAGCATGGAATATGGAATTCCTAGTTCATTGAGTTATAACTGTTTCAGGTTTTTAATTTATTATATTTATTTGAAAGGCAGAATAACAGAGAAATGGAAAAATAAAGAGATCTTCCATCCACTGGTTCACTTCCCAAATGGCCACAATGGCTAGGGCTAGGCCAAGCAGGAGCCAGGAGTTTCTTCTGGGTCTCCCACATGGGTGCAGGGGCCCAAGGACTTGGCTGTCTTCTGTTGCTTTCCCAGGCACATTAGTAGGGAACTGGAACAGACCTGGTTGGAGCAACCAGGTCTCCAACCAGTGCCCATATGTGATGTCATTGTCACAGGTGAAGGCCTAACCTCCTATGCCACAATGCAAGCCCCACACAGACCCTTAAAAACCTGTCTTTTGGGGCCAGCATTATGGCATGACAGGTTAAGCCACCTCTTGTGATGCCGATGTCCTATACTGGAGTGTTGGATTGTGTCCTGGCTATTCCAGTTCCAGTCCAGCTCTGCTATTGCACTGGGGAAGGCAGTGGAAGAAGGCCCAAATGCTTGGGCCTGTGCCACCCATGTGAGAGACCAGGATGGAATCTGTGGCTGGTACAACCTTGGCTGTTGTGTTCATTTGGAAAGTGAACCAGCAGATGGATAATCTCTATCCCTGCTTTCTCTGTAACTCTGCCTTTTAAATAAATCTCAAGAACAAATAAATAATCTTTTACACTTGGGATGGCCTGTAGCCCAAGCCAAGATTTAACCTCATTCTTGAATAAATTATTTCAGTGCAGTATGATTGCTCCATCTTCACAGTTATGTGAAACCTCTGTTAAGTTTTGTGAGCCCGTCAGCCTAATGTAGACCACACCCTATGTTGTGAAACTGGCTCTCAGCTCTCTGTGGTTTCCAATTCTGCACCACCCTGGATAGTGATTGCTTAGGATACAGTACAGGTTTATGTGGATTGTATTAAGTTCTGGAGAGAAACAGATTCCACAGGATAAGTATGTAGGAATGTGAAGGAGGGTTTAGTATGGCGATTGGCTCACATTGTTAGTGAGAACTGATGACAGTCATCTGCCAGCTGGAGGCCATGGGACACTGGTAGCATGGCTCAGGCCAAGTCTGACATAATTCTAAGTTCAAGGCTGAACGCTTGAGTGGCAGCAAGGGGGGCCACTGGTGTGAATCCTGGTGTCCAAAAGCCAGCAACTGCATACAAGACAGGAGTTGAGCACGTCAAAGCTCTGAGTGAGGGACAAATTTGCCTTCTGTATTTAGTCCGTCCAGAGCCCAGTTGATGGTGCCACCCACATCAAGGCTAGGTCTTCCCACCTTGTCCACTCAGATTCATATGGGAATCCCCTTTGGAAACATCCCAGATACACCCAAAATAGTGTCATTTCCAGATTTCTGAGTATCCCTTAACCTAGTTGACACCATAAAATTAACCATCACATGGATTTTTTTTTTCTCTTTGAAGAGTAAGAATGAAAAATAAGTTTGTATCACATATAAAAGTAAATGTGAGACTGGGTAAGGACCCAGAAGGAAAGACCCAGAAGGACTCTGTGGGAGTTGCTCTAAAGACTGCGCACACACACACACACACACACACACACACACACACGATGGCTACCTGTATTGCAACATGTAAGGTTTTTGCTATTTTGTTTGTTTTAAACCCTCTGTTGTTTTCCCTAAAGAAGTCTATAGGGATGCGTGTTATGGCCCAGTGGGTTAACCCCTGCTTGGGATGCCTGCAGCCCATTTCAGAGTCGCTGGTTCAAGAGCCGCTACTGCACTTCCACTCCAGCTTCCTGCTGATGCACGTTCTATGAGGCAACAGACCTCAAGTCCTTGGTTCCCTGCACTACATGGGAAACTTGAATTGAGATGCTGGCTCCTGGCTTCAGCCTGGCCCAGCCCTGGCTGTTTCTGGCATTTAGAGAGTGAACCAGAAGGTGCGAAATACCTGTCTCTCATCTCTGTCATTCTGCCTTTCAAATATATAAACATTAAAAAATATTTTTTAGGGGCCAGTGCTGTGGTACAGTGAGTTAAAGCCCCAGCCTGCAGCACCAGTTTCCCATATGGGCGCTGGTTCGAGTCCTGGCTCCTCTACTTCCGATCTAGCTCTCTGCTGTGGTCTGGGAAAGCAGTGGAGGATGGACCAAGTCCTTGGGCCCCTGCACCCATGTGGGAGACCTGGAAGAAGCTCAGTTCTGGCCATTGTGGTCATTTAGGGAGTGAACCAGCATAATGGAAGGTCTCTCTCTCTCTCTCTCTCTCTGGCTCTACCTCTCCCTGTAACTCTTTCAAATAAACTAAATAAATCTTTTTTTAAAAAAATCTTTTAAAGTGTATGCATTATAGAGTAAACAGGAAGTTTAGCTTGAAGACTACTTTGGCATGCTTTTTTATTTTGTATTGAATATTCATATAAGAACATGCACATCATAATTGAAGAATGTGACAAATTTGTATTTTTAAACACACTTATTAATTTGAAAGAGAGACCTTCCAACTGCTAGTTCACTCCCCAAAAGCCTACAACAGTCAGAACTGGCTGAAGCCAGGAACCAAGAACTGCATCTCAGTCTCCCACATGGGTGGCAGGGACCCAAAACTCAATCCATCAAATGCTGAGTCCCAGGAGGCACATTAGCAGGAAGCTGGAATTGGAAATAGAATCAGGATTCAAATTTAGGCACCCTAATACAGGGTGCAAGTATCCCAAGCAGTAAAACTTGACAAATTTAACAGACTGAACACATTGATGAAACTAACTTCCAGAATGGGGGTGGGGGTCTGGGGAATGACCAGCACTTCACTCTGCAAGGGTAACAGCTGTCTAACTGTCTTACACAGTAGCTTACATTCATATGGTTGGGTGAAATTGTAGTTGGGTCCTTCTCATTACCATGTGGAAACTGACTATGCTGCAACTGGTCCATTCAACTAACAGGCACTTGGGTAGTTTCCAGTTGATGGCTATTACAAATGATGTCTTTATGAATTATGTTTTTTGATGAGCATATATATGCATTTATGCCTACAGAGTTTCAGACATTAGGACAGTTCACATGAAAAACTCAAGATAGTTTCTTTTAAAACAAAAGAGAAAGGCTGGGCCGGTGCCGAGGCTCACTAGGCTAATCCTCCGCCTGCAGTGCCAGCACCCCGGGTTCTAATCCCGTTGGGGTGCTGGATTCTGTCCCGGTTGCTCCTCTTCCAGTCCAGCTCTCTGCTGTGGCCCGGGAGTGCAGTGGAGGATGGCCCAAGTGCTTGGGCCCTGCACCCGCATGGGAGACCAGGAGGAAGCACCTGGCTCCTGGCTTCAGATCGGCACAGCGCGCTGGCCATAGCAGCCATTTGGGGATGAACCAATGGAAGGAAGACCTTTCTCTTTGCCTCTCTCTCATTGTATAACTCTGCCTGTCAAAAAAAAAAAAGGGGGGGGGGGCTAGCACTGTGGTATATTGGATAAAGTCACCGCCTGCAGTGCCAGCATCCCATATGGGCGCTGGTTCAAGTCCCAGCTGCTCCACTTCTAATCTAGCTCTCTGCTATGGCCTGGGAAAGCAGTAGAAGATGGCACAAGTCTTTGGGCCCTTGCACCCATGTGGGAGAAGGGAGGAAGCTCCTGGCTTCGAATCAGCCCAGTTCCTGCTGTTGTGGGCATCTGGGGAGTGAACCAGCAGATAGAAGACTTTCTCTCTTTCTCCCTCCCTCCCTCCCTCCCTCTGCCTTGGCCTCTCTGTAACTCTGCCTTTCAAATAAATAAATCTTAAAAAAAAAAAAAAAAAAAAAAGGAAATCTCCACAACTAGAATGTCTGGCAACTCTGGGTCCCCTTTTCCTCGTGGTAACATTGACTGGAACAGAGGCATGTCTGATGAGGGATGGCTTCTTCACAGATCCTGCCACTCCACGTACAAAAACAGAGTTATTTTGAAAGCTTATTTATTTAAAAACTCACTTAATTGAGTGGCCAAGAGACAGTGTGATCTTCCATCTGCTGATTGACTCCCCAAATGCCTGCAAGGGCTGGGGATGGGCTAGGGTTGAGGTCAGGAACCTAGAACTCAATCCAGGTCTCCCATGTGGGTGGGGTGACAGTAACTCATTACTTGCACCATCACTCCTGCTTCCTGGGGTTTGCATTAGCAGCAACTCAGAGTCAAGATCTGAAGGTGGGTATCCAACCCAGGGACTCCAGTGTGGGATATGGGTGTCTTATCCAGTGCCTCAACCACTGTGTCAGACTCTAGCCCCCAGCTGGTGCCTTAGGTGGCGGCTTAACCTGCTACACCAGGTACCAGCCCCTATGGATTTTTTAATTTTTATTTTTTAAAGGTTTACTTATTTGAAAGGTAGAGTTACAGAGAGAGATTGAAGTGGAGCAGCTGGGACTTGAACTGGCGCCCATATAGGATGTCAGCACTGCAGGCACAACCCCAGAGGACATTTCACTTTGTGAAGAACTCACTACATTGTCATTACCTTTCTGCAGTCCTGGAGGTCTGCTGGAAATTTCTGTTCTCAACTCTCCCTGAATCGAATCCTCAAGTCTACCTCAGTGCTGCCTCTTCCTTGGTTCCTATTGTTTTCTGTCCCTAACAGCACCCCTTGGATTTGCAGAGTTGTGAATACCTAGTGTCTCAAGGCCAGGAGGCCCAGCTGTCAGTCTGTCTTCCTTTGGTCTGGTTCTCCCTTTGCTCTTTTTCTTTCTTTTTTCTGGATTAATACTCATTTTAAGATACATAATGTATAGTATTTCATATAATTGGTTGATATAATTTTCTTTTTAAAAATATTTATTTATTTGAAAGTCAGAGTTACACATAGAGAGAAGAGCCACAGAGAGAGAGGTCTTCCATCTGCTGGTTCACTTACCAATTGGCCGCCACAGCCAGAGCTGCGCCGATCCAAAGCCAGGAGCCAGGAGTTTCCTCTGGGTCTCCTACACGGAAGCAGGGACCCAAGGACTCAGGCCATCTTCCACTGCTTTCCCAGGCCATAGCAGAGAGCTGGGTCGGAAGTGGAGCAGCTAGTTCTCGAACCAGCGCCCATATGGGATGCCGGCGCTTCAGGCTAGGGTGTTAACTTGCTGTGCCACAGCACCAGCCCTGATATAATTTTCTATAGCATACACCAATTGATTCAGTGCCATCAATATTGATTTTACAAGAAGGAGGAAACTAGGTTTTCTTATGTACCATATATAAAACATGCTAAAAAGCTAACATGTACAACAGTTGTAAGAGATCAACTTTCTTTTTTTATTTTTTATTTTGTTTATTTGAAAGTCAAAGAGTGGAAGAAACACACACAGAGCGGGGGAGAGAGAGAGAGAGAGAGAAAGAGAGAATCTTCCATCAGCTGTTTCACTCCCCAGATGGCTGCAACAGCTGGAGCTGGGCCAATCCGAAGCCAGGAGCCAGGAGCGTCTCCAGGTCTCCCACGCAGGTCCAGGGGCCCAAAGACTTCGGAGGTCCTCTGCTTCTTTCTGAGGTGCATTGGCAGGGAGCTGGATCAGAAGGGGAGCAGCAGGGATGGTCACGCCGGATTTGAATCTTGGGACCCTCTGCATAGCGGCAATGGGTGTCCAGTCTTGCCCCGGGCTTGGTAGCTCTTTCTGAAAGACCGCCGCGTCGCAACGTTCAAGAACTGGCCCTTCCTGGAGGGCTATGCCTGCACCTTGGAATGGATGGCCGAGGCCTGCTCCATCCACTGCTCTGCTGAGAACGAGCCTGACCTGGCCCAGTGTTTCTTCTGCTTCAAGGAGCTGGGGCCAGGCGGGGAGCTGGGTGACAACCCCATAGAGGAGCATAAGAAGCATTTGTCTGGTTGCGCTTTCCTGTCAAGAAGTAGCTTGAAGAATTAACTCTCAGTAAAGTTTTAAAACTGGACAAAGAGCCAAGAACAAGATTGCATCCCATATGGGAGCTGGTTCAAGTCCCGGCTATTCCTCTTCTGATCCAGCTCTCTGATAAGGCCTAGGAAAGCAGTAGAAGATGGCCCAAGTGCTTGAGCCCCAGCACCCATGTGGGAGACCCAGAAGAAGTTCCTGGCTCCTGGCTTCAGATGGGCTCAGCTCTGGCCCATGGGGCCATTTGGGGAGTGAACCAGCGGATAGAAGACCTTACTCTCTTTCTCTTCCTCTCTCTGTAACTCTACCTCTCAAACAAATTAATAAAATATTAAAAAAAAAAAAAGTAGTGGAGCAGCCAGTCTCAAATTGGTGCCCATATGAGATGCTGGCATTGCAGGTGGCAGCTTTGCTCACTACACCCCAACGCCGGCCCCAGGAGATCAACTTTCAGGATGACTCAAGTGTACAGTAGTTATATCACACAGTTTTCTCTCAAGTCTTAGATGCCATCCACTGTTGCTGGGTCTGTGCACATGCCATTTCAGAATGAAATGACTGCCCCCTTTCCCCTGCTTTACTGCTGCCGTTGCTAGATTTGTCATGTAGCTTCCTAGCCTTGCCTCAGAAACATCAAGCAACTTCATGGTTGGAATCCAGCAAATCCAATGACTTCCTTCTTTCATCTCCTGTCTCGTGTCAAGATCACTTGTGTTGACCACATGCGGTAGAAGCACGAACATTGATAATGGAAGAAACATTATCATTGCCATTGGGTTGATCAGAAAGTCCATCCAACCCCAAGACTCCCTTCTGATAAACACGGACCTGAAGACTTCATTTGGAGAGGATAGGGCAGTCTGACTGCTTCTGATGTAATCCATGTATCTTGCCCTCATTTTTCATTTTGAAGTGATGTCAACTTGGACAGGATCAAACCTGTAAGCAGGAGATACAACTTCCACATAAGAGCCGGAAGGTATATCATGAACCACAGAACTGTCATCTCAGCTTAGGAAGCTGACGTGCTCTTCCTCTGTCTGCAAGCACTTGGCTGCACGGCCCTCAATCTTTTTTTTTTTTTTTTTAAGATTTATTTATTTATTTGAAAGAGTTACAGAGAGGGAGAGACACAGAGAGTGAGATCTTCCATCTGCTGGTTCACTCTCCAAATGGCCGCAATGGCCACAGTTGGACCAATCCGAAGCCAGGAGCCAGGAGCCAGGAGCCTCTTCTGGCTCTCCCACGTGGGTGCCATCCTCTGCTGCTTTCCCAGGCACCACCAGGGAGCTGGATGGGAAGTGGAGCAGCTGAGACCAAACCACCACACATATGAACCTCAGGCAGTGGCTTTACCTGCTATGCCATGGTATTAACCCCAAAGCCCTCAATCTTTTGTTTTGTTTTTATTTGAAGTCAGAGTTACACAGAGAGAGGAGAGGCAGAGAGAGAGAGAGAAAGAGAGAAAGAGAGAGAGGGGGTCTTCCATCCACTGGTTCACTCTCCAATTGGCTACAATGGCTAGAGCTGCGCTGATGCAAAGCCTGGAGCCAGGGGCTTCTTCCAGGTCTCCCATGCGGGTACAGGGACCCAAAGACTTGGGCCATCTTGTGCTGCTTTCCCAGGCCACAGCAGAGAGCTAGATCGGAAGTGGAGCAGCCAGGACGCAAACTGGCACCAATATGGGCTGTCAGCACTGCAGGCAGTGGCTTTACCTGCTATGCCACAGCGCCGGCCCCTGAGCTAGAGTTCTTTTACCCAGTGCAATCCATGGCAGAATTCTGAAAAAAAAAATGTAAAATCTGCCCTGCCATACTTCTTTCTTGCAGAATCTTGAGAGACAGAAGGGAACCCAGAAGAACAAATCATTTGCTTGCTCAGAGTCTATTTCCCAGGACTGGCACTGTGTGCTGCGGGTTTAGGCTGCCACCTTCAATCCTGGCATCCCATCTGGACACTGGTTCCAGTGCCGGCTGCTCCACTTCTGATTCAGTCCCTACTGGTATGCCTGGGAAAGCTCTGAAAGATGGCCAAATATCCTGAAGGACCTCTGATTTCCAACACAAGTCTAAAGGCAGGCATTTGGCCTAGCAGTTAAGCAACTGGATGGGACGGTTGAGACACCCACGTTCCATGTTGGAGTGCCTGGGTTTATGTCCCAGTTCTGCTCCTGATCCCGCCTTTCTGCCAGTGCAGACCCCGTGAGTAGCAAGCAAAGTTGGTTCAAATAGTTGGGTACCTGCCCCCACATGGGAGATCTGGATTGAGTTCCTGCCTCCCAATTTCAGCCTTGGCCCACCTCTGGCCGTTGTGGGCATTTGGGAATAAAGTAGCAGATGGGAGCCCCTGCTCCTCCCAGTCTGTCTGTCTGTCTGTCTCTCTCTCTCTCTCTCTCTCTATATATATATATAAATCTTTTTAAAAGCAATTCTCTGAGAAATAGTTGATCTAGAAAAGACCTAGGAGGTAAATTTGGTCCAATTTCCTTCCTGGAAATATATTTTTTAAAAAAAGATTTATTTTATTTATTTGCAAGCCAGAGTTACAGAGAAAGGGAGAAAGAGCTGTTCCATCCATTGGTTTACTTCCCAAGTAGTCTCAATGGTTAGGGCTGGGCCAGGCTGAAGCAGGGAGCTTGGAACTCCATCCAGATCTCTCACGTGGGTGCAGCGACCCAAGCACTTGCACGACTTTCCCAGGCACACCAGCAGAGACTGAATCAGAAGTGGAGCAGCCGGGACTGGAACCAGTGTCCAGATGGGATGCCAGGATTGAAGGCAGCAGCCCTGGGAAATAGATTTTGAGCAAGCAAACGATTTATTCTTCTAGGTTCCCTTCTTCTTCTTCTTCTTTTTTTTTTTTTTTTTTTTTTGACAGGCAGAGTGGACAGTGAGAGAGAGACACAGAGAGAAAGGTCTTCCTTTGCCGTTGGTTCACCCTCCAATGGCTGCCGCGGCCGGCACACCACGCTGATCCGATGGCAGGAGCCAGGTGCTTTTCCTGGTCTCCCATGGGGTGCAGGGCCCAAGGACTTGGGCCATCCTCCACTGCACTCCCAGGCCACAGCAGAGAGCTGGCCTGGAAGAGGGGCAACCGGGACAGAACCCGGTGTGCCAGCGCCGCAAGATGGAGGATTAGCCTAGTGAGCCGCGGCGCTGGCCTTCTAGGTTCCCTTCTGTCTCTCTAGATTCTGCAGTATTCTTCTAACTCCTAATCTGTTGTCTCCCCAAATTATTATTATTTTTAAAAGATTTATTTATTTATTTGAAAGTCAGAGTTACACAGAGAGAGGAGAGCAGAGAGAGAGAGAGGTCTTCCATCCGATGGTTCACTCCCCAACTGGCCACAACGGCTGGAACTGCACCGATCCGAAGGCAGGAGCCAGGAGCTTCTTCCGGGTCTCCCACACGGGTGCAGGGGCCCAAGGACTTGGGCCATCCTCCTCTGCCTTCCCAGGCCACAGCAGAGAGCTGGATCAGAAGAGAAGCATCTGGGACTAGAACCGGAGCCCATATGAGATGCTGGCACTTCAGGCCAGGGAGTTAACCCACTGTGCCACAGCGCTGGCCCCTGTCTCCCCAAATTATACTATCAGCCCGTTATTAGCTGATCACTGTAGCAGAAGACTGAGTCCTTGTTTTTTCTTCTTTCTGCCCAGTCTCATCAGTGCCACCCACCCTTTCTGTCCTCATGTGCCAATCATGCCGCCATCCGGCTGCTCACCAGCGCGGAACTCCTCTCTCCCAGGTCCTTTGCATTGAGTGGTTCTCTAGTGTCCCTCCCTCATGGTTAGTTTCTGGTCAGCTTCAGGTCTTAGCTGAAGCTCATTTCCTCAGGGAAAATTTCCCTGGCTCCTTTGTGGAGGCCAGGTCTGTACTTCCTCATTGCACTTTGCACTGAATAACTACTTGAATAATGATTTGCATACTGTTTCCCTGACTAACCTGTAAGCTGCAGGGGAAAGTGAACTGTCTTCAGACTTTCTCTACGGCACAGTGCCTGGCTCTCAGCAACACATGTTGACAGAGACTGAATGTTTCATCCGCTCAAGGATAGAGCTGAAATGGAACCTAAACCCATTTCCAGTTCAGTGCTCTTTTCCACCCATTCCAGACTTCCCCTCCCTCTTCCCAGTGAGTAAATATATGTCTTTTGTTGTTTTGTATTCTCCACCCACCCCTCCCCAGCCCCAGGAACATTTAAAGTCAATCTGGTAAACTACTTCAGTTTAAGAGATTCCCTTTCCCCCAGGCCATCTGTATCTTAACCGAGAACTCCTGGAGGAAAGAAGTTAATCCCAAAGGAACTAATGGAAATTTCTGGCACCTGAAGATATTTCAAGGAAAGAATTTTTTTATCGACATCCCTAAATAATATTATAGGAAAAGAACCTTAAATGTACCAGAGATGTTCTAATGCTTTTCTTTTAATCTTCACAACAAACCTGTTGAGTATTATTATCCCTTTGTTAAAGGAGGGAATGAGGAAAGTTTGGTAATTTTCCTAATGCTGCCCATCTGGTGTTTAGAGCCTCCCCTCCCAGGATAAGACTTCTGATCTGATCTTTTTACAGTACTGCGCTGCCTCTAAGGGTAAGTGTGGGCAACTGCTTCCTGTTCAGGCTTGAATCCAGGCCACAGGAGTAACCGGCTGGTTATCTCCTAAAACATACTTGATTTCCTCTGGCAGGATCTACATGGATACTTAACATTTTAGGCTCCACTATTGACCTTATTCATTGCTGTCATGTGATTATGGGCAGAAACAAAGAGCCTTGAGCCCTTTGAAAAAAAGGATGATGTATTCTTGAGTCTACCAAGGTCTCCTGTATACCATCACTGAGCAGATGGTATTAGGTTGATAATTCACAGTGCATTATTTATCTGGTGACTACTATTTTATTTGAACAAAAGCCACTAGGAGATGGGCTATCCTGCTATCAAGTATCCCTGCATGAATTGGGTTTCCCTCTGATTAAAAATGCTTTTACCCGCCCTTTGGATCTCTTGGATTCTGGTTTTCCTGAATGCAGTATTTCTCTCCAGAGTGGAGGGACACCACTATCCTTTTTGGGTGAGATACTCCAGCATACTTAGTAGTAGCTTTGTAACCTTGGGCAGATTACTTAACCTCTCTGTTTCCCCAGTTGCTGAAAGCCCACCGCAGGTTTTCCCAGATCAAGGACATTCCCTTTTGAGGTCTGTACACTTAGGGGTTCTCTGGACTCCAAAGTGCGAGTGCAATTTTGCACAGCTGCGTGAGGTGTTATTTTTCTTGGAAAGATAGCCCACGGTTCTGAAAAGGAATTGTAGATATTCCTGCCTGCAGCGTGGTGGGGTGAATTGCTTTTGCCTGGGACAGGATGTATTTTGTGTGGATGTAGTGCTCTTTGGGTACTCTCTCTGCAGTCCGCTGAGGAGGATGACCAGATCCCTTGTCCAGTTTCTCTCCAAAAAAGACCCGGAGAAATTCCCTTGGGGGTTCTCAGACCGCCCCCTCCCCTTTGGGATTTCCTTCCAAATAGGGGCGGGGGTGTCATTTGTAACCGGGAAGTAGGTTTATTTTAAGGTCTCGCCGGCTGCGGGGGTCGCCCCCTCATTGAAAACCAGATTTTTGTGGTTCTTCTCAAGCTAAAACCAGTCTCTTCAGGTGTTAATCGAAAACCTCGCGCTGAGACCCTAGCCCCCCTCCACCTCCTAGGCCCCAATCCCGAGGCGGTGGGAGCCGGGAGGCCGCGCGCGCCTCTTCCGCTCCTCCAGCCCAGCAGAGGGCGCCACAGCCCCGCCTCTTCTTTCCCGGGGTGCTTCGCGCCGGGCCTCTTCCGCGTGGGTGAGTGAATGTGAGAGTCAGCGCTCGCGCCGCGCGCGCCGTCCGCCTCCGCCTTCTCGGCGCCCTTATTTCTGCTGTGAGGGGCGGGCGCGCGCGCAGGAGCATAGAGACGGGCGTTGAGCTCTGGGGCTAGAGCGTCGCCGAGTCGGAGCCGGAGCCCGAGCCGCGCGCTGTGTCTCCGCTGCGTCCGCCGAGGCTCCCGAGTGTCAGGGACAAAAGCCGCCGCCGCGCCGCCGGGGCTCATCCGCTGCCGCCGCCGCTGCCGCCGCCCCGAGGGAGAGTCCGACGCCGTCGCCGCCCGTGAGGATCCGAGAGCCATGTCGGCCAGCAGCCTCTTGGAGCAGGTACAGGCCCAGCCCGCATGCCTCGGCCATTGTGTGAGGCGAGAGGGAGCCCGACTAGGCCCGGGCCCGCCGCCCCCGGTCGGGCCGAGCCGAGGCGGCGCCTCTCGCGGGCCGGGTTTCGGGCCTCTCGGGCCGGCCGCACCCAGCGCCTCGCCCTCAGCCCGCTCTTGCCGCTTCTCCGCGGGGCCCCGCAGCCCCCGGGCCGCGCCGCGCTCCTCCTCTCGGCGGGCCCTCGTCTTCCTTCCCCTTCCTGGAAGCCCCGCTTCCCTCGCGGCGCGGCTGGCGCGTCCCCCGCTCCTTCTCCCCGGGCCCCGCCGGCCTAGCGCCTTTCCCCGCCTCCCATTTTTCCACCTCCCCCTCACCACCATTCCTGACGCCTCCCCTCGGGCCTGCTGCTTTCTTCCCTGCTCGGGCCCTGCTTTCACTCGTCTTGTCTTTTCCCCCTTTCTCCCCCTCGGACGACACTCGCTGCTCGGCGACGCTCCCTGCGCCCGCAGAGACCAAAAGGTCAAGGAAACAAAGGTAAGCCCCGCTCGGCGGGCGGGCGGCCGGGGGGCGGCGGGGGCGGGGTCTCCGGGCAGCGCCTCCGGGAGGGGACCCTGCGGGCGCCGCCGGGCGCGCAGGTGCCTCGCACTGGGGCGTGGGACCCTCTCGGGGTGTTGCTGCAGCCGGCGAGCCGCTTGCTTCGCAACTGGGAGTCGTTCACTGAGGGTGGGGGTGGATTCGGCTTTGAAATGCCCCAGGTCCCGAGTTTCCTGTAGGTCTCAGAAGGCCTTTGTTTTTCATCCTCGTGGATCACTTTCTGGAAGTACTCACTTGTGACGGGGGAGGGGAAGCGGGAGGGAATGGAAATCTGGAGGAGCCAAGAAAATGACCTTTTTTAGATCAACTTGCTCCGGGTGGAGGGAGACATTTCATGGACGGACGTTGATTCAGCATTAAGTATCTCCTTTCTCTTTAAGTCCGAGCTTGTTTGCCGTCTTAACGAGTAAGGTTTACCTTCAGGTTAGGATATGTTTGGTTTAGGAGGGAGATTGCAGCATTGGGACACTCCTAAATGAGGTTTTTTTTTTTCCTCTAGTGCAAAATGGATCTGTACATCAAAAGGATGGATTAAATGATGATGATTTTGAACCTTACTTGAGTCCGCAGGCAAGGCCCGTGAGTAGTTCATCATTTACGTCTCTGATTAAAGGGTGTCCTATGCCATTATTTTTCTACTCTAATGGCAAATTAATTTTCTGAGGGGGATTTCACTTTCCTAATGTCTGTTAGTTATAAAGCAATTAAAACAATTAAAGCAAATGTTATAGGCTGTTTAAGATTCCCAGCTCTGTTTTGTCAGCAACCATCTTGTACTCTGAGACTCACACTGGTAACATTTTAGCATGCACTAACAGTAATAGCTGAGTAATTGACCCCCTCCCCACCCATCAAGTATTTAGTTTAAGGATATTTACTGCTATTAAATATTTAGAAAATAGTCCCAGGAAACTTTTTTTTTTTTTTAAGGAAAATTAGAGTAATGATGTGATGAAAAATTCTAGCATAAAATCTAAAATTGAGAATTGAGGAGTCTTCAGCGTAGTCAATCTTATAGGAAGAGTAGGTGCATGTAGATTCAAATACTGTTAATGTTAACCTGTTCTTGGCGAAACTTGTTTGATTCAGCAGGTCTTTTGTATTAGCACCTCTAGTCTGCAAGACAGCCACAAAGGTGTAGCTAATGTAAATCCCCAGATTAATAGATGAAGAGGAAAACTGACTCCCAAAATACCCTGAAAGACCAAGTTCATGGAGCATTTGTATAAAGTCTGAATATATACTGTGTGAAGTATAGTTGGTAGTGTCCAGTAACTTGACATATTAGTGCATGCACAAATTTGGGCCTGGTTATTATATAAAATGTAGATGCTTAGGTACAATTTTCTGCATTGAAAGTATGTAGACCACCTAAGTAAGTGATTAGAACAAAGTTCTCATGTAAGACAACTAGTAAACTGGGAAAAGTAGAAAAGAAAGTAAAGGAATGAACTATTAATAAGGTCTTGCTATTGAAGCAGTTTGCGTATATAATCATAACAGAATGAGAGCATTTAGAAACATAATTCTTTATTTCTTGTAAAACATTGTGAAATTCAGTTTTTTGAGCTTGGAGGCATGTGGGAACCTGTCAGTTCAGGTGTAGGCACTTAGTTGTCTCTTCATAACTTGTGATAATTAGTCATTTGGTTTTTCTTAAGTAACCTAAAGCTTGAATTCCTGTTTAAAAATATTTGGAGGAGATGAAGAGTAACCTGAGAATCTTTGTTTTCTTGTAGTTTACTGTCAAGAGTAATTTATTTTTTAGCTGGTTTTTCATTGCCCAATGTTGGAATAATGCCTCAAGCTTAATCCACTGATAATAGACTGAATTTCTTAGACATAATGGATTTTGGTGTGGTAGCATTTTAACACTACCTTCAAGAATTTCTGAACTTGAGAGGGTGTATGTGAAAAGTCTTTTGTTTTTAAGGAAAAACTTACATTGGCAGAGGAAAATATAACCATTACATCAAACCCCTTAGTTGAAAATTTTACTGTTGAAGAGCTATGTTTTAATGGCTAAGTACGGTTGGCTGTGGTAATGCAAGCCTTGGGCCTACAGTGTCTATGATCATCCAAGTCTCTTTAAGGACAAAGTTGCCTGTTGCTTAGTTAATGGATATTTACATTACCAGAACTGTTTCTGGAGTTAGGGTCAACTCAGATTTTTAAAGTTGTATTTATTTATTTGAAAGAATGATAGGGAGGGAGAGATGGAAAAAGAGATCTTCTACCCACTGTTTGAAGCTTCAGTGGCCAGGAACAAGTCTACAATGGCCAGGAACTCCATCCTGGTCTCTAGTATGAATGGCAGTGACTCAAGGTGTGCATTGGCAGGAAGCTGGAGTGGAAGTGGAAGTGGAAGTGGGGCTTGATCTCAGGCATTTCAGGATGGGATACAGGCATACTAATGGGAAACAAAGCCCACTTTAGGTTAAACTCTATTTTGAGTCGAGCTGTATCTAAATCTACTGATAACAATTTTTTTATACCTCTGGCTTTCTCACTGAAAAATTGTTCTATGAGCTGTAAGATTTGTAAAAAACAAAACCTGAGCCAAACCTGTTCAGCATAAACTAAAGTAAGTTCAAGAGTGATGGTGTAGTGTAGTCTGTATCTGATGTGCAGACTAGTTGCATATAAATTTTTATTTCTGATTAGGATGGGTTCCTTGAGCATACAGATCATACATTGCCTTTAGAATTGTACTTTCCTATATAAAATGGAAAAGTTAGGTGTGGATTTCAGCTTATAGCCATTAACTTTATAGATGAAGCAAGACAGATAGCAATATATTTTTCTCATTTAAAATCCTCTGGAAGCCACTGAGCATTTCCTTTCCAGGTTATAAATAAATAGTGTCATCTATTGATGTTCCTGGATGATTTGCCAGGAGGCTAACGTTGTAAACCGTATGTACCTAACCTTGCATTTTGGTTTCAGATTGAATGGCTGAACAGACATTTAAATTTCCAGTTATTTTTGTTTGCTTGTTTTTTTAAATCTGTTTTCATCTGGTTGGGATAGGAAACTGTTTTTTTAAACACTTGAATTCTGCCAAAATTCCCATTCTTTAAAATCAAAGATAATTGGTTTTAATAAAAGCATCATCTCAGTGCTTCTGTAGACTGACACTGCTGTTGAAATGCTGAGTGTTTTTCCCTTTGTTGTAGTGTTAAAGTTAAAACTAATATTCACTGTGTATATTAGCTTAAGTTTAAATGTTTAAACATTTCAGTTACATCAAATTTTATAAATACCAGTATATAGGAAGAGATCACTTCATGGGCTATTATTTTGTAGTAATGGCTGAAATATTTGAATTGTGTGACTAAGTGGGGGAGGAAATGTCTTATTTATTTTCGTGTTTTGATTTTCCTTTTATTTTTCCTCCCACAGAATAATGCATATACTGCCATGTCAGACTCCTACTTACCCAGTTACTACAGTCCCTCCATTGGCTTTTCCTATTCGTTGGGTGAAGCTGCTTGGTCTACTGGGGGTGACACAGCCATGCCCTATCTAACTTCTTATGGACAGCTGAGCAACGGAGAGCCCCACTTCCTACCAGATGCAATGTTTGGGCAACCAGGAGCCCTAGGTAGCACTCCATTTCTTGGTCAGCATGGTTTTAATTTCTTTCCCAGTGGTATTGACTTCTCAGCATGGGGAAATAACAGTTCTCAGGGACAGTCTACTCAGAGCTCTGGATATAGTAGCAATTACGCTTATGCACCTAGCTCCTTAGGTGGAGCCATGATTGATGGACAGTCAGCTTTTGCCAATGAGACCCTCAATAAGGCTCCTGGCATGAATACTATAGACCAAGGGATGGCAGCATTGAAGTTGGGTAGCACAGAAGTTGCAAGCAGTGTTCCAAAAGTTGTAGGTTCTGCTGTTGGTAGTGGGTCCATTACTAGTAACATCGTGGCATCTAATAATTTGCCTCCAGCTACCATTGCTCCTCCAAAACCAGCATCTTGGGCTGATATTGCTAGCAAGCCTGCAAAACAGCAACCTAAGTTGAAGACCAAGAACGGCATTGCAGGGTCAAGTCTTCCACCACCCCCAATAAAGCATAACATGGATATTGGAACTTGGGATAACAAGGGTCCTGTGGCAAAAGCCCCCTCACAGGCTTTGGTTCAGAACATAGGTCAGCCAACCCAGGGGTCTCCCCAGCCTGTAGGTCAGCAGGCTAACAATAGCCCGCCAGTGGCTCAAGCATCAGTAGGGCAACAGACACAGCCATTGCCTCCACCTCCACCACAGCCTGCTCAGCTCTCTGTCCAGCAACAAGCAGCTCAGCCAGCCCGCTGGGTAGCACCTCGGAACCGTGGCAGTGGGTTCGGTCATAACGGGGTGGATGGTAATGGAGTAGGACAGTCTCAGGCTGGTTCTGGATCAACTCCATCAGAACCTCACCCAGTGTTGGAGAAGCTGCGGTCCATTAATAACTATAACCCCAAGGATTTTGACTGGAACCTGAAACACGGTCGGGTTTTCATCATTAAGAGCTACTCTGAGGACGATATCCACCGTTCCATTAAGTATAACATCTGGTGCAGCACAGAGCATGGTAACAAGAGACTGGATGCTGCTTATCGTTCCATGAACGGGAAAGGCCCCGTTTACTTACTTTTCAGTGTCAACGGCAGTGGACACTTCTGTGGCGTTGCAGAAATGAAATCTGCTGTGGACTACAACACATGTGCTGGTGTTTGGTCCCAGGACAAGTGGAAGGGTCGTTTCGATGTCAGGTGGATTTTCGTGAAGGACGTTCCCAATAGCCAACTGCGACACATTCGTCTAGAGAACAACGAGAATAAACCAGTGACCAACTCTAGGGACACTCAGGAAGTGCCTCTGGAAAAGGCTAAGCAGGTGTTGAAAATCATAGCCAGCTACAAGCACACCACTTCCATTTTTGATGACTTCTCACACTATGAGAAACGCCAAGAGGAAGAAGAAAGTGTTAAAAAGGTAACCAGCTTACCATTCTTAAGACTTTTCAGGAAGGAGGAGGGAGTAGAGAGAACAGGGAAGGTATTATAATGAACTGTTAATAAAAGCTCTGTCAGTAACACAGTATCACTTAGCAGTTCAAGGCTTTATGGAAGTGTGATTGGTCATAATATTTGAACCCTGGTGTACAGGAATGTGAGAATGTTAGTAGAGGACAGAAAACAGGAGCTTAAAGGAAAGCAGAAGCAATACGGAGAAATTGAAGGTAAACGATGTAGAGCAAGTCTGAAACATAAACAGAGATAACTGAAGTGATAGAACTGTAGAAATTAAAATAAGATAGTACTGAGACTGTAGTATAACAGAAAAATGTGAAAGTTCTCTCGGAAATTACTCTGGGCCTTGCTGGGATTTTGTGATTGTTATCAAGGATAAGTGTGTCATTAACCAGTCAGTGTTTCCCAGTTCTTTCTTCCTTGTCCTGTTCTTCATGGTATTCAGCTTAATTACTTTTTTTTTCATTCTTTTAACATCTTGTGTTCCTAAAGAGTCAGTTTGTCTTTATTCCTCTAAACAAGTGGGAATCTTGGGCAGAGTGTTGGAGAATGGATTCAATTAGAGTTTATTTGAAAGAGTTGGTAGTACTTGCTCTGTGGTTATTTAGCGAATGTAAACCTGAGGACCGTAAGAGGACAATAAAAAAAACTGGCTGGGACAGATCATAATACCTAGGACTGAGTCATTCTTAAATGTAGGAAGTTAAGAGAAAAGATTTTCGATAAGTACATTTTTCTTTGAAAAATTTGTATAGAAAGAGAATTGAGCTGGTTAGCTTCAAATGTAAAATGAAAAAAACCCAATACGCTTGTATCAATATATTTTGAATTTGTCCTGAACTGATAGAAATCTTGTATATGACCTGAAAGCATTGGGTAAAAACATGATTCCCTGGGTGGGGGAGGGGAGAGCCTTTGATACTTTCTACTTGGAAGTTCATTGTTCAGCTAAAGTAGAGGAATAAGAAATGAAGATACACTTATCAGGGGTGCTCAAAGCATTGGGATCTTGGAGAGACAGAGCGTTGAAAGTTGACTGATAGTTTTCTTCTTTCGATAGTCTTAAAGTTTTCCTCCTCCAAAGTTTCAGTTTAACTTAAAATCTGCCATAATCTTATAGAAAAAGATAGCTTATGAATTTTTTTTTGCTAGAAGTCTAAAGGACTAAAGATATTTTCTATTTGTTCCTATTTCTACAGGAACAAGTAAAGAGGCCATGACTTTTTTTTTTTTTTTAAAGATTTATTTATTTATTTGAAAGGTGGCATTACAGAGCGGGGTCGGGGGAGGGAGGGAGGTTGGTCTTTCATCTATTGGTTCACTCCTTAGATGGCCACAACTGCCAGAGCTGAGCTGATCCCAAGCCAGGAGCCAGGAGATTCTTCCGGGTCTTCCATGTGGGTGCAGGGGTCCAAGGACTCCGGCCATCTTCTATGGCTTTTCCAGGCCATAACAGAAAGCTGGATCTGAAGTGGAGCAGCCAGGACTCCAGCTGGCACCCATATGGGATGCCAGCACCGCAGGTGGTGGCTTTACCTGCTATGCCACAGTGCCAGCCTGAGGCCATGACTTTTTAAGCATCATTCAGTGGCATAGCACATTTCTGAACATATGTGAGGGGCATGTAAATGATTGGTTTAACTTACTATTTATCTCCTGTTATGAATCTGCTTTCCTTCATCTTGGAAAATTCTGTCCTACATCTTATGTTTAAAGGAAGAAAGGCAAAGATACAGTGTAGATATTAAAGTAAACTTGTATTTGTTAGAAGCAGTGGGGAAATGTGGGTTTAAAAACGTTAACTTATGTTAACTTTTAATTAAGAGTATATTTGGATTAATTTTACTAGAGTGGTTCAGTGAATGATAATTAAACTTATAAGTAGGTGAAAGATTCGTAAATGGGAATTGACTAGCCTTTTAATGTTTTCTTAAAATGAATAAAATAACAATAATCAAAGTTTAAGATAACTAATGGTCCTTTTCCAAAACCATTCCATACTCTTGATGATTGAATTACCTTGATTGTTCTTAGGCTGGTGAACTAACCA
Organism: Oryctolagus cuniculus; assembly: GCF_051225735.1. Lineage (NCBI taxonomy): Eukaryota > Metazoa > Chordata > Mammalia > Lagomorpha > Leporidae > Oryctolagus > Oryctolagus cuniculus. The sequence continues at coordinate 143,744,335 of NC_142873.1, read as the reverse complement.
AATAAAAATGAAACCTTTCATTATATTCGTGTCGGATTACCTTTTAGTTTTTCTGTAAGAAGAGCTGCTCCAGTTTTGGGAAGGTCTCTTTGATTGCTTCTAAGCCTGGTTACCATTTCAGTCAGTATTGCTTTCACTCTTTTTGGTTACTGTTATCCTTATAATAACTGATTGTAAGCTGTTCTTACAGTCTTTATGTTTCTAAGAATAAGCAAGTTTAATGAGAATGGAACGCATAGTTCGTTGAGGCATTAGACTCTCTTAGGTGGGGTGTTTACTTGTGTGCCTTTCTATTTGTAAGGTTGCAAAAATCTTCATGCCAAATAAGGGCAGTAACTAAGTAATTTAGGGAATTACTTGAACTTCATCCTGAAGATGTCATACCTGTTCCAAATGGGTATGTATCTTGGTGGAACATACAAGTTGAGCCACAGCCATTTTTACCTAGTATTATTACTGACTTCTGTTAAGTGATTAATTCTGTATCCTAGAACCTTCAAATATCTGTCAGGCTTGAAACTTCCAGCAAGTTTTGGCGTCATCTTTGATAGTGTGGTCTGCTTGGTTGTATACTACAGACGGTGTTTTGTGACCTGCTTTCTGCATTTTAGAATCTTTTCCCAATTGTTAAATATTCTTCTGTGATATCACTTTAAATGGCTTAACAGTATTCTGTCATAGATTTATAATTTACTGATCCCAAATTATAGGCTATATCAGCAATTCAAATATTACCCTTTTTCCAGTTAAATAATACCACATTGAATATACTTTTATATAAATACTGTTTCAGTTTTTCTTTTAGTGTTAGCTGGGTAGATTCTTTTTGAAGGTCTTGGCTCTGTTATATTGCCATATGGACCTTTTTTATTTTTCCTGAGAAATTTTTTGTTGAGGGAATTACTTTATGGCTATTACCCAGATGAAAGCAACCATGAGTTAAGAACATTTATTTCTATTTTTTTAATTAAAGTTTTAAAATTTTTGAGAGGCAGAGAAGGCAAAAGAGAAAGAGCTGCTGCTTATTCACTTCCAAAATTCCAGGAACTCAATTCAGGTCCCAGCTGCGTGAGCCATTACCTGCTGCCTCTTGGGGTATGTGTTAGCAGGAAGTTGCAATCAGCAGAGCCAGGACTCCCACCCTAATACGGGATGCGGGCATCCCAACCAACAGCTTAACTGCTAAGGCAAATGCCTTACCCCTTTCTCTTTTGAATTAATTTTGGAATAGTTTGGTAGAAAGCAAGAGTTAGTCTCCAAGCTAATGATATTTATAGAAACCTCATAAAATAGTTGGTATAATTTTTGTCTTCTAATTCTAGCCCTTTAACTACGGGTAAGAATAAGGGAAGTAATCTAGTAGGGGTGACTAAGGACTCTGATTCTCTTAAGCCTACCTTAATGTTATGACTTAATTGGGCACTTAGGTAACTTATTTTTTTGAATAACTGGAATGCTAATGGAGAATAGAGGGAGACAGCAGAGAAAATGTAGTTATGATGGCAGCAGCTTGAGGTTTAAAGTTTTTAATGGTCTTTGCTAGTAAGTGGGAATATCAGGGATTTTTTGAATACCTCTACAAATATTCCCATGTTCAAGCAGAGACCTAAAAATGGTGACGTGGAAATGTTTTTGGATGTACTTAAATCTTATTAAGCCTTTTAGGAATTAAGATGAACTGTTTATCCTTTCTTTGTATGTTTTTACTAAATACTAGACACTACTGAGAAACCAGCAATCTATTGTCAAGCCACCTTAAGTTATATGAGGGGTCTTCAGAAAGCTCATGGAAAATGATTTCAAAGTTTCTTTTACACCAAAACCTATTTTCATTTTGTTTTTCTTGAACTTTTTGAAATATCCTCAGGTTATATATATTAACAGCAGGTAGTACAAAATAGAAAGTATTTTTTCAAAGTATGCACATGGTACCAATTTGGAAGCTTGAAGGAGGTTGCCTAATGCTGCACATGTCATTTTTTTTTTTTAATTTGTTAATTTATTTGAGAGAGTTACAGAAAGATCTTTAATTCTCTGGTTCATTCCCCAAGTGGCTGGAGGTGGGCCAGATGGAACCCAGGAGCCAGGTTCCAGGTCTCCCATTGTCGGTGCAGGGTGCTGGAGGACTTGGCCCACCTTCTGCTGCTTTCCCAGGCAAATTAGCAGGGAGCTGGATGAGAAGTGGGGCAAGTGGGACTTGAACTGGTACCCATATGGGATGCCGGCACTGCAGACAGTAGATTAATGGCTATGCCACAGCACTGGCTGCACAAGTCTTTTTTTTAGGAAGGTGTTTCTATTCCATAATTTCTGACCAAAGTATTTATTGTAAGAAATACCTAAGAGGCCGGCGCCGCGGCTCACTAGGCTAATCCTCCGCCTAGCGGCACCAGCACACCGGGTTCTAGTCCCGGTTGGGGCGCCGGATTCTGTCCCGGTTGCCCCTCTTCCAGGCCAGCCCTCTGCTGTGGCCAGGGAGTGCAGTGGAGGATGGCCCAGGTGCTTGGGCCCTGCACCCCATGGGAGACCAGGAAAAGCACCTGGCTCCTGGCTCCTGCCATCGGATCAGCGCGGTGCGCCGCCCGTAGCGCGCCGGCCGCGGCAGCCATTGGAGGGTGAACCAACGGCAAAAAGGAAGACCTTTATCTCTGTCTCTCTCTCTCACTGTCCACTCTGCCTGTCCAAAAAAAAAAAAAAAAACCTAAGAAAGGACTTGAGGCCAGAAGGATGGAATGATATAAAAGAATTGTGGATTTCCAGTACAGTTTAGGTATGTGGGAGATTGCTATATGTGTATTATAGGTATTTAGAGGTTATTATGAGAAAAAAATTAAGGTTTATTTGTGTATATAAAAGGCAGAGTTGCAGAGAGAAGTCTTCTGTCTGCAATCAGGAGCCAGGAGCTTCTGGATCTCCCAGCGGGTCTAGGGGCACAAACTTGGGCCATGTTCTACTGCTTTCCCAGGCCATCAGCAGGGAGCTGGATCGGGAGCTGGGACTCAAACTGGTGCCCATATGTGATGCTGGCCCCACAGAAGCATGCTTAACTTACTGTGCTACAGCGATGGCCCTGAGAAAAATTTTTTTATTCCAAATTTTCCTAGTGTTGGCATAAGTGAAGTTTATAAAGAAGGTGATTTTTTTTCCCTCTTTTAACCTTACCACCATTTTTCTCTTCTAGCCCTTTAATTTGGGCATTTAGTCACTTGTTGAGAAATATCTGAAGTAATTACCTTGGCTCCATTTTCAACTTTGAAAGATGCAAGTTTTTATGATACAAAATTCAGAGGAAGAAAACATCTCTAACCAAATACATTGTTTTCTTAGCAGCTCTTTAGGAAATAGCTATGTAAATTGTTGCTTCCTATTTGGCATTACCTTACCCCACACCACCACTAATGTTTTTAAAATTTTATTATTTGAAACACAGAGATCTTAATATATTCACTGGTGGTTTATTCTCCAGATGCCTGCATCAACTTTTGTTGGTTTAGGCTAAAGTCAGGAGTCTCAGTTTCGCTCTTCCACATAGATGGCAGGAACCCAAGTACTTGAGCCTGGTTTATCACCTGTGGCCTCTAAAAGCATTAGTGAGAAGCTGGAATCAGAAGCAGATCCAGGATTCAAACCCATCACTGTAATGTGGGATGGGGGCATCCCAGGTCTCGTTCTTACTACTTGTACCAAGCATCTGCCTCACCACTGTTTGGTTAGAACTGATGTAGGTGCTGGTACTGTGGCATAACAGGTAAAGCCATTGCCTGTGGCACCGGCATCCCATATGGGTGCTCATTCCAGACCTGGTCGCTCCACTTCTGATCCAGTTCCCTGCTAATGTGCCTGGGAAGGCAGTGGAAAATGGCCCAATTGCTTGGGCCTCTGCAACCATAAAGGACAACCAGAAAAAGCTCCTGGCTTTGGCCTGGCCCCTTTGTGGCTGTTGAGGCTTTTTGGGGAGGGACCCAGCAGATGGAAGATTTCTTTCTTTCAGTCTTCTCCCTCCCCTCTGAACTCTTGACTTTGAAATAAAAAAATCTTAAAAAATTTTTAGTCCGGCCAGCGCTGTGGCTCAATAGGCTAATCCTCCGCCTGCGGCGCCGGCACACCAGGTTCTAGTCCTGGTCGGGGTGACGGATTCTGTCCCGGTTGCTCCTCTTCCAGTCCAGCTCTCTGCTATGGCCCGGGAGTGCAGTGGAGGATGGCCCAGGTCCTTGGGCCCTGCACCCGCATAGGAGACCAGAAGGAAGCACCTGGCTCCCAGCTTCGGATCAGCGTGGTGGGCTGGCTGCAGCGCAGTGGCAATTGGAGGGTGAACCGATGGTAAAGGAAGACCTTTCTCTGTCTCTGTCTCTCTCTCTCTCTCTCACTATCCACTCTGCCTGTCAAAAAAAGAAAAAACAAAAAACTAATGAGTAGGCATCCTGTTTTAATTAGGATGGCAAACCTTGACTTTTTTTTTTTTGGTAATCCTAAGGCTATCTGAGAAGTCTACTGTGTCTTGCAAATAAAGTGGCCCCCTTGCCAAAGGGATTGAGGAAATTCTATTTGTATTACTCATCACCTTCCTTGTTTTGTGTATAGATGAAAGGCCCCTTTCTGTAGTCTCCTTAGCTGGAGAACTAGATGAGAATAGACAAATTGAATTTGGAGTTCTTTTTTCCTCTTTTAAAAATTTGAGAGAGCCTCCATCTGCTGGTTCATTCTCAATGCCCACAGTGGCTGGGATTGGACCAGGCCAGGCTGGGAGCCAAAAAACAATCCAGGTGTCTCACGTGCGTGGGAGGAAACCATTGTTTAAACCTTCACAACTGCCTGTTAGGGTCTCCATTTAGCAGGAAGAGCTGGAGTTAGGAACTGCAAATGGTTATCAAGCCTAGGCACTTCAGTATGCAGTGCAGAGCGGTTTTTAACCTCTAGGCTGAATGCCCACCCCCAAATTGGATTTCTTGAACTACACTCTTTGTATCGTTTTGTTTTGTTTTGTTTTTTGACAGGCAGAGTTAGTGAGAGACAGAGAGAAAGGTCTTCCTTCCGTTGGTTAACCCCCCCAAACGGCCACTACGGCCAGCGCGCTGCGCCGATCCAAAGCCAGGAGCCAGGTGTCTCCTCCTGGTCTCCCACACTGGTGCAGGGCCCAAGGACTTGGGCCATCCTCCACTGCCTTCCCAGGCCACAGCAGAGAGCTGGACTGGAAGAGGAACAACCGGAACTAGAATCTGGGGTTCCGGCACTGCAGGCGAGGATTAGCCTAGTGAGCTGCGGCGCTGGCCCCTTTGTATCTTTTTCAAGAAATACGTAAATTATTGGGATGGAGCAGATAAATAAGGCACCATCTTTGCCTTAGAAATTGACAGTATTCTGAAACAACAAAATGGATGCAATATGGGATAAGAGTTAAAATTGAGGAATGAAGAAATGTTTATCTTTAGAAGAGTGATGCATTTGTGGAATCAAGGAAGACTATGGAATAGAGCATTTGAACCATGTGAAAATAAGTAATAGAGTAGTAAGCACTCAAATGATACACAGTATTTTGGCACATGGTGCTTCTGATACTGTCATTCTCATCAGATAAAGGAGGTCCTAAAGAGTTAATTATTCAAGGTCTCATGGCTGATAAATAGTGGTGCAGTTGGTGTATTTCAGCATAAGTCTGGTTTCATTCTGGAGCTAGCTCATTGCCAGCCATCTATTTTGCTTTCAAGAATTTAAAGTTGTTTGTTAAACAGTAGTGATTATAAAACAAATCAAACAAAATTAAATGTATTAAAATATCTTTGTGTACATTAGTTTCCAAATTAGCATTGCATAAAATTAAGTGCCATTGTATTAAAAATAGTCATTACTCTTGATTATTTACATCTGTTATATCAGTATATATTGTGCTACTGGACATTTCAATTCAGTGACATCACATTGGAAGTTTGAGATAACCATGTTATTTACACCATGGAAACTGGCAAATGCTGTATACATCAGGTCTCAATTCCTTAGATTTAGTGATGAAAAAAATTACTGCAGTTAGTGCTGTATCTGTGGCTTGTACATTTTTTGAATAACAAAAATTTGAGGAAGTATTCTATTTGAAAAAGTTATCCAGTTTATGAAAAGCTGGGAAACGCTTTCTTCCTCATGGACTCAGGACGAGCAGAGCAGGGTATAATTCCCTTTCTTTGGCCCGCGTTCCCGAAATAAAGCCGTAATGGGCCTCTGTAAAAAAAAAAAAAAAAAAAAAAAAAGAAAAAGTTATCCAGTTTAGTAAAGAAGGTGCTCAAAAAATTGACGAATCAGTGAAGTTCTGACACATCTTTGTTTTTGTGTTTTATTTTTTAAAGATTTATTTGAAAGGCAGAGAGTTACAGAGAGGCTGAGACAGAGAGAGGTCTTCTATCTGCTGGTTCACTCCCCAAATGGTCGCAACAGCTGGAGCTGGGCCAATCTGAAGCCAGGAGCTTCTTCTGGTCTCCCACACTGGTACAGGGGCCCAAGGACTTGGAGGCCATCTTCTGCTTTCCCAAGCTGTAGCAGACAGCTGGATTGGAAGTGGAGCAGCCAGCACTTGAACTGGCGCTCATATGGGATGCTGGCACTGCAGGCATAGGCTTAACCTTCTACGCCATAGCACCAGCTCCTATTTTTTGTTTAATAAATGGTTAATGAGATAGGCTGGAACAGACATTTGGTGGTGCAGGGGTTAGTACATGACTGGGTTTGCCTCCCTCTCTTATAAGAGTGTCTGGGATTCAAGGGCTGTCTCTGCTTCTGATTCAAGCTTCCTATAATGTGCATCCTGGGAGTCAGCTGTTGATAGCTCAAGTATTTCGGTCTCTACTACCCGTATGGGAGATCTGGGATTGAGTTCTGGACTCATGGCTTTAGTTGTGCGCGTTTGGGAAACTAACCAGTGGGTAGAAGATATCTTTGTCTTTCCCTCCACCTTCACTGTTTCTGTTTCTCTTTGTGTGTCTCTTTCACATAAGTTTTTAAAAATTTTTCTTAAAATGTTAGAATACAGCTGGAGAGCTATTGAATCTCTAAACCCAAAACCACTCTGTAATACATGGAGCTTGCCATATAGAAAAATGGGAAGGAGGGCATTCTTGGTAGAGGAGGAGGTAAGATGTTCAAAAAACGTGATCTTGTGAATGCTTATGGCACCTTTACGGAATGATTAATTTAATGTGACTTAGTTTATATGAAGGATTTTGAGTTTGTATCCTAAACCATTGTTTAATTGGGTTATAAGGGAAGCTAGTTAGGGAGTGACAATTTAGGATGAAACACTTAGAACTGACCTTGTCGTGTACCCTGCTAGTCTTAATCCCCATACCAACTCTGGGAAGCAATATTCTATATTTTATTTTAAAACATTTATTTTTAATTTTTTTAAATTTTTTATTTTTGACAGGCAGAGTGGACAGTGAGAAAGACAGAGAGAAAGGTCTTCCTTTTGCCATTGGTTTACCCTCCAATGGCCGCTGCGGCCGGCGCACTGCGCCGATCCGATGGCAGGAGCCAGGTACTTATCCTGGTCTCCCATACGGGTGCAGGGCCCAAGTACTCGGGCCATCCTCCACTGCCTTCCCGGGCCACAGCAGAGAGCTGGCCTGGAAGAGGGGCAACCGGGACAGAATCCGGCGCCCCGACTGGGACTGGAACCCGGTGTGCCGGTGCCGCAAGGCGGAGGATTAGCCTAGTGAGCCGCGGCGCCGGCCTATTTTTATTTTTTAAGATTTATTTGAAAGAGTTACACAGAGGAGAGGCAGAGAGAGGGAGAGGGGTCTTCCATCCACTGGGTCATTCCTCAGGTCATCCACTGGGTCACTCCTCAGGTGGCTGCAGTAGCCAGCGCTGTGCCAATTTGAAGCCAGGAGCTTCCTCCGGGTCTTCCCATGCGGGTGTAGGGGCCCAAGGACTTAGGACTTGCTTTCCCATGCCACAGATAGCAGAGAGCTGGATCAGAAGTGGAGCAGCCGGCACTTGAAATCGTGCCCATATGGGATGCTGGCACTGCAGGCAGCAGCTTTACTTGGCTGTGCCGCAGTGCCGGCCCCTAAAACATTTATTTGAAAGGTAGAGCAATAGATCAAGATCTTCCATCTGCTGATTCACTTTCCAAATGTCTGCAACACCCCAGGCTGGGACAGACCAAAGCAAAGAATGAGGCACTCCATCCAGATCTTTCATGTGGTTGGCAGGGACCCAAGTACTTGAGCCATCATCTGCTACCTCCAGGTGGGCATTAGCAGAAAGCTGGATTAGAAGGGAGTAGTCAGGACTCTAACCAGATACTCGAATATGGAATGTGGGCATCACAAGTGGCAGCCTAACAACACCCACCCTGTATCCCATATTTATAGAGACAGGGAAACGAAAATGCACACTAGCAACTCAAAACTTGAGAGAGTTTGCTGCTCAGAGACTAAATGAGGTGTCTGGGAGAAAAAGACAATGAGGACTTGAACCAAGGTAATGAGAATGGAAAGTTGGATTTGAAAAGGTGGCAGTCAGTTTGCTGACTGGTTATTTAAACTTTGGGGAAGGGGCAGGCATTTGTTTAAGGATTTATTATTTGAAGGAGTTATGGAAAGAGAGGGAAAGGCAGTGAAAGAATGAATTGCTGGTTCACTCCTCTAATAGCTGCAACAGCCAGGGATGGCCAGGCTGAAGCCAGGAGATTTATCTGGGTCTCCCATGTGGGTGTAGAGGCCTAAGTACTTGGGAGCTGGATGGGAAGTGGAGCATCCAGGACTCAAACTGGTGCCCATATTGGATGCTGATACTGCAGGTAGTGACTTAACCCACTGTGCCACAGTGGGCAGGCCCCAGGACAGGCATTTTTTGTTAAGGATTGTTTGAAAGGCAGAGTGACAGATTGGGAGAGACAGATCCATTGGTTCACTCTCCAAATGCCCCCAGCAGCCAGATCTGATCCAGGTACCAGGAACTTCATCCGTATCTCCCACATGGGTGGCGGGACCCAAGTTCTTGATCGTCTACTTTCCTGGTATGTTAGCAGGGAGCTAGATTTGAAGCAGAATAGCCAGGACTTAAACCAGCATTATAATATAGCTTGTGGGCATCCATCATGCCAAGTGTCTGGTCCAGTGGGTGTTAGACCTAGCTGTTAAGAAGTTGGTTGGATACCTGCATCCTGTGTTAGAATACCTCTGTTTGATTCCTGCCATCCAGTTGGGAGACTTGGATTGAGTTCCTGGATCACAGTTGCGATTTAGTCTCAGTCTATAGACATTTTGGTTGTGAATCAACTGATGGAGCTTGTATCACTCTGTGTGTATCTCAAATCAGTCAGTCAGTAAAATGTTAGAATATGGGAGGTCCAGCAGTTTAGGGTTAGGATTTAGAGATGTATTGACTTTTGGAAATTAATGTTTGCAGTACCTGAAGGACAGTAGTGTAAACAGACCGTTTTAAGGATTGTGATTTAGAGCTCAGAGGAGAAATTTGTTGTCAGAAGTTGAGGAAATTAGCCGGCGCCGCGGCTCACTAGGCTAATCCTCTGCCTAGCGGCGCCGGCACACCGGGTTCTAGTCCCGGTTGGGGCGCCGGATTCTGTCCCGGTTGCCCCTCTTCCAGGCCAGCCCTCTGCTGTGGCCCGGGAGTGCAGTGGAGGATGGCCCAGGTGCTTGGGCCCTGCACCCCATGGGAGACCAGGAAAAGCACCTGGCTCCTGGCTCCTGCCATCAGATCAGCGTGGTGCACCGGCCGCAGCGCGCCGGCCGCGGCGGCCATTGGAGGGTGAACCAACGGCAAAAGGAAGACCTTTCTCTCTGTCTCTCTCTCTCACTGTCCACTCTGCCTGTCCAAAAAAAAAAAAAAAAAAAAAGTTGAGGAAATTTTAGCTCCCAGTATAGGGAAAAGCATGGAGAGTGTATTTCATGATTATGCAAAATTATTAGTAATGAAAATGGCTAACAATTGAGTGTTCTGTACAGTATCTAGTACCAGTTGTCTGGAATATTTTTTGTGTTTTTATTCTCGTGAGGTAGGTACAACTATTTCAGTTTTACAGATCAACAGACTAAAACACAGAAAAGAGTAAATGATTTTGTGGAGTCACTCAAGAAAGGAGAACTGGTGTTCTAATTGTACAGTGTATTCCAGAGCCAACATGGAATAAAAGAAAACAGTCAACAAAATAAAATTTAAAGAGTAGGTTAAAGAGAGATTGACAGGGAATAGTTTGAGTTTTAGAATAAAGAGGTATAGTTAACTTACTAGACTGCAAATTACAAATGATTATAAATGCCATTGATACTGTTGAGTAGAAGGTTGCTTTGCTGTGGTTTGGAGTGTGAAGATCTGATCTCCATCCTTGCTGTTAAGGAATGTGGAGGTTTTGATCTCTGTACCTCAATATAAGTTGCATTTGCTGTTATTTTTATCTTTTTTTTTTTTTTTAGACTAAGTGCCTTTTTTTTTTTAAGATTTATTTATTTGAAAGGCAGAGTTAACAGAGAGGTAGAGGTAGAGGTAGCGAGCGAGCGGGCTTCCATCTGCTGGTTCACTCCCCCAGATGGCTGCAGCACCGATCTGAAGCCAGGTGCTTCATCTAGGTCTCAAGTGCAGGGTCCCAAGGACTTGGGCCATCTTCTGCTGCTTTCCAAGGCCATAGCAGAGAACTGTATTGGAAATGGAGCAGCCAGGACTCCAACTGTTGCCCATATGGGATGTCGGCACTGCAGGCAGTGGCTTTACCTGCCACAGTACAGACCCTTGCTGCTATTTTATCTTTCCAACCTCTCCCTGCCTGTGAAATCTCAGTATCTTCCAACCTGTCTGTTCCAGTCCTTAAAGAGATGTAGTAAAGTAAAGGTATCTTTTGTTTCACTAGTATGGGCTGTGTTCTCCCTCCCTAATTAGCCTTATAAAAATGTATGAAATTCAATTAAGTAAGTATTCAGTTTTTGATATGGCTAAAGATAGATCCAGAAAGGGCTACTATTTCTTCAGACGAGAACTTATTATGGCAATGCTGGATTCATTTAAGCTCTGAATAGCTTAAACCAGATGTGAGCCATTCTGGTTATCAGAATACTGAAATTAAAGATTATTCTCACAATAGCACTGAATTCCCCTCCCCCTAAAATGGCCGTGCTGAGAACTCCATGAATGATTTCTTTTTCATCTACTTGAAGGATATAGAGAGTGAGAGAGCACACTTGGCATCTGCTGGTTTACTCCCCAAATGTTCACAATAGCCAGGGCTGTGCCAGGTTGAAGCCAGGAACCTGGAACTCCATGCAGGTCTTCTGTATAGGTGGCAGGGGCTCAAGCACTGGGACCATCTTCTGACTCCCCAGGCTCATTAGCAGGAAGCTGGATTGGAAGCATAACTGCTCCACTGTGGCCAAAATGCCTATCCCACCCATAAATCTCATTTAAAAAAATTTGTTTATGTGAACAGCAGAATGACGGGGAGAAAGATGGAGATCGTCCATCTGCTGGTACATTCCTTAAATAGCTGCAACAAACAGGGCTGGATCAGTCCAGAGATAGAACTACATCTTTGTCTCCCTTGTGGGTGTCAGATTGAAGCACTTGAGCTGCCATATGCTGCTTCCCAGGTGCATTAGTAGGGAGCATTAGTAGATGGGTCTGAAAACTGGCACTCTGATATGGGGTGGACGTGTCCCAAGAGGTGGCTTAACCTGTGCCATAGTACCCATCCCCGCCATCTCATAGGTGTGTATATTAAGTGCTAATTTTACAGTATTAGACAAAGTGCAGAAGAACAGCGAGACCAGTTAGGATTAGATTCATCAGGAAATTTTTATATAAGACAATTTGAATTGAGTCTGGAAGAATGGGTAGCAAAAGATAAGGAAGAAAATAGCTAACAAAGTTTGAACTGTTGGCTATAAAGGGTTGTTACTCTTTCCAACTCATGCACTTGAAGTTGACCCTATGTCTGGATTTCACATCAGCAGATCAAAAATATTTGCAAAAAGGGCAGGTGCTGTGGAACATGGTTAAGCTGCCACTTGGGACACCTTTATCCCTTATGAGTGCCTGATTCAAGTTCTAGCTCAGCTTTCCATTTCAGTCTGCACAGCTGGAAGGCAGTACACAATGGCTCAAGTACCTGGATCCGAGTTCCAGGCTCCTGGCTTCAGTCTGACCCAGCCCTGGCTGTTTTATTTGGGGAGTGAACCAGGGGAGGGGGATTCTCATTCTCTCTCCCTCTCCCCCTTTCCTCTTTTTTTTTTTTTTCCAAATGAAATGAAATAGCAAATAAAAATTCTAAAAAAATTGCATCTTCTGAACATGTAGACTTTTTCTTGTCATTTCCGTTAATATATATACATACACACAGATAAACACACTATTTACATAGCATTTATGTTGTATAAGGTATTGTAAGTAATTTAGACATGAAAGTGTGTGTAGATTACATGTCAGGCCGTTTTAATTTAAGATTTTTTTTTTAATTTGAAAGGCAGAATTACAAAGGAGAGAGAAAACTTTTTTTTTTTGATTTATTTTATTTGGAAGAGTTACAGAGAGAGGTGGAAAGAGAGGTCTTCCATCCGCTGGTTCACTCCCCAGATGGCCACAATCACCGGAGCTGTGCCGATCCAAAGCCAGGAGCTTCTTCCAGTCTCCCGCATGGGCCCTGCGGGCCCAAGGACTTGGGCCATCCTCTGCTGCTATACCAGGCCGTAGCAGAGAGCTGGATCGGAAGAGAAGCAGCTGGGACTCAAACCGACGCCCATATGGCCGGCGCTTCAGGCCAGGGCTTTAACCCACTGTGCCACAGAGCCAGCCCCCGAGATATAGAACTTTCATCTGTTAGTTTACTTCCCAAATGACCCCAATGGCTGGCTCTGGGCCAGGCTGAAGCCAAGAGCCTGAAACTCCATTTGGGTCTCTCACATGGGTGGCAGTGGCCCAGGCACTTGGGCCCTCTGTTGCTGCTTTCCCAGGCGCATTAGGAGGGAGCTGGATTGGAAGTGGAACATCTGGGACTTAATCTCCTGGCATCCATATGGATGTTGGCATTGTAGGCAGTGGCTTAACTCTGTTAAAATGCTGGCCTCAGACTATTTTATTTTTAATTAAAAAAATTGAAGAGTTGCCTGCCCACATCCTATATTAGAGCATCTGGTTTGGGTCATGGCCTCTCTGCTTCCTTTCCAGCTTCCTCCTAATGCACCTGTGAGGTAGCAGTAATGGTACAAGTACTTGGGTCTCTGCCATGTGGGAGACCCAGATGGAATATCTGACTTGGGCCTGGTCCAGCCCCAGTTGTTAGCGGCATTTGAGGAGTGGACCAGTGGATGGAAGATGTCTTTCTCTGTCTCTCCCTTTCTCTGTGTCACTGCCTTTGAAATAAATACATATATCTTTAAAAATATTTTTTTGAGAGTAAGATCCCATTCCCCCAAATGACTAAAACTGGAAGCCAGGACTCAACCAGATCTATATGGTTTACAGGAACCCAACTGCCTGAGCCATCACCCTTGCCTCCCATAGTCTGCACTAGTGGTTAAGCTGAAAATGGGGAGCTTGAGCTTGGAACCAAACCCAGTCACTCTGATGGAGGAAGAATGTGAGAGTCCCAAATGTTTATCTGTGGGGATCGTGGAACAAATACCCTGAGAATATTCAGGGACTATTGTGTTTGCTCTTGGGATTATCTGGTGGGTTTTATAAGAAGATCAGTAGCCTGACTGCTGCATATGCAAATTTTGGCCATGTCACTTAGGTAATACATAAAGTGATTTAGGGAAGATAAGACTGTGTAAGCTGTTTCCTTGATGTGAACTTTTTTGTTGAGGTATAGATAGCCTGTAAAACCATTAAAGTACATCTCAGGAAAATTTGGAGTGTGCAAAGTTTTGTTGGAATGTTTTGTATTTGTTTTTTTTTATTATAAAACCGATTATAAAGTATAGGAAATAGAAAAATCTGTAATCCTCAATTTTGATAAACATTTTTTCATCTACCTACACAGTTTATGCAGTTATAATTGTACTGCATATGGTATTTTTCTTATTGTGCTTTTTTTCCTCTTAATATTTCAGATATTTACTGTTTAGTCATTTACTGGATCTGTATATATTGAGCACTTTTCATATACCTCCAATCCCTTGAAGTAATTTTGCAAAGTAGTTAAGATCATCTTTATCTTAGTTGGGGAACTGAAATTCAAGAAGGAATTAAATAGGACCAGCATTGTGGCATAGCGGATAAAGCTGTTGCCTGTGATGCCAGCATATCACATGGGCGCCTGTTTGTGTCTTAGCTATTCCACTTCCGATCCAGCTCCCTGCTAATGACCTAGGAAAAACAGCAGAAGATGGCCCAAGTGTTTGGGTCCCTGCCACCTACGTGGGAGACCCAGATGAAGCAGTCTGGCCCAGCACTGGCTGTTGTGGCCATCTGGGGAGTGAATCAGCAGATGGAAGATCTGTTTCTCACTGTCTCTGCAGACTCTTACAAATAATTATATACACAAATAAGTATTTTTTTAAAAGAACTTTGGATAATCTCTACGCAGGAAGTAAACTGGAGTTTATTCTTATGTTGTGTTATTTTACATCTTTGCATTTATCACTTAAAATACCTAGAAGTATTCTGTTGTCTTCTTGTGGTTGTAGCTAGTCACCTCTTTATGGGTGTATGAGACAACATAATTAAACTTAAACATTTATTTAATATTTTCTTTTTTTAAGATTTGTTTGAGAGGCAGAGAGAGAGAGGAAGAGAGGTCTTTATCCACTGGTTTGCTCCCCAGATGGCCACAACGGCCAGAGCTGCGCCAATCTGAAGCTGGGAGCCAGGAGCTTCTTCTGGGTCTCTCATACGGTTGCAGGGGCTCAAAGACTTGGGCCATCTTCTAATGATTTTTCAGGCTGTAACAGAGAGCTGGATCGGAAGAGGAGTAGCTGGGACTCGAACCTGTGCCCATATGGAATGCCAGCACTGCAGGCAGTGGCTTTACCCGCTAAACCACAACACCAGCCCCTTAACTTTAATCTTATCATGAGAATCAAAGTGGAGCAAGCTGGGTCTTCTCTAGGTATCCTAATGACCATTTGCTGAAGGTTGCAAAAAGTTAATTATAGGCAGTAGGAATAAGGAGTGCAAACAGTCTGCATAATGTATTCTGAAAGACAGTACAATCTAGTGAGAAGATTTTAGTCTGTCCCACTTCCACGTTACAGACTCTAAGGTTACTTCATTATAGTGGCAGAGCAAGAATCAGAACCCACACAAGTGTTTGTGTGTTTTGTTTTGTTTTGTTTTTTTTTTTTTTGACAGGCAGAGTTAGAAAGGTCTTCCTTCCGTTGGTTCACCCCCCAAAATGGCCAGGAGCCAGGTGCTTCCTCATGGTCTCCCATGCAGGTGCAGGGCCCAAGCACTTGGGCCATCCTCCACTGCCCTCCCAGGCCACAGCAGAGAGCCTGACTGGAAGAGGAGCAACCGGGACAGAATCTGGCGGCTCAACCGGGACTAGAACATGGGGTGCCGGTGCCACAGGTGGAGGATTAGCCAAGTGAGCCACGGCGCCAGTCCCCCACACAAGTTCTTAATTCATAGTCATTTATGGTAAAAGTACTTGGGGTCAGTGAGACTACAAAGGAGGGGGCAGTGCAGGGTGGTTCTGAGTGAGAGCTCCAAAGCATGAATTCCAAAAAATAGTACCTGATATGGGCTGGCGCTGTGGTGTAGTGGGTTAAAGCCCTGGCCTGAAGCCCTCGCATCCCATATGGGCGCCGGTTCTAGTCCTGGCTGCTCTTCTGATCCAGCCATGGGCTGGGATAGCAGTAGAAGATGGCCCAGGTTCTTGGGCCCCTGCATCTACGTGAGAGACCCGGAAGAAGCTCCTGTCTTCGGATCGGCACAGCTCCAGCCGTGGTGGCCCTCTGGAGAGTGACAAAGCAAATGGAAGACCTCTCTGTCTACCTCTCTCTGTAACTCTTTCAAATAAATAAATCTTAAAAAAAAAATACCTGATACAGGATAACCTTGGAATTGTCTGGAAAGTTTTAAAAATATATTGATGTTCTATCTCCAGACTTATTTAATGAGAGATTTTACTTAGTGCCTTAAATATTTCTTACAAATTAGAAATGATTGAAGAAAACTTTCTGTGACTTATCTGAAAGTCATTGAGATTCTTGTTTTCTATCACTTACTGAATGAGCGTCTTTAGAGGTGAAGCCTTGGAGTTTTCATTTTATGAACTCTACTGAAGATTCTCGTGTTTCAAAGTTTGAGGATTCCTAGATTGTAGATTAGTTTTCCTCTTACTGTGTTTTCCTTTTTGAGCACATTGCTTTTTTTTATTTTTGACAGGCAGAGTGGACAGTGAGAGAGAAAGGTCTTCTTTTGCCATTGGTTCACCCTCCAATGGCCGCCGCGGCCAGCGCGCTGCAGCCGGCGCACCGCGCTGATCTGATGGCAGGAGCCAGGTGCTTCTCCTGGTCTCCCATGGGGTGCAGGACCCAAGCACCTGGGCCATCCTCCACTGCACTCCCGGGCCACAGCAGAGAGCTGGCCTGGAAGAGGGGCAACCGGGACAGAATCCGGCGCCCCGACCGGGCCTAGAACCCGGTGTGCCGGCGCCGCTAGGCGGAGGATTAGCCTAGTGAGCCGCGGCGCCGGCCGAGCACATTGCTTTTCAAGAGAGTTGTTAGATAAGCTTTAAACTAGAAGGATCTGGTGACTACTAGCTATCCTGAAGTTGTCCAGACTATAATGCTAAAAGCTGCTTTCTTTTTTTTTTTTTTTAAGCTGTTTTTAAAAGATCAGTTTTGGGGGAATAGATAAACTATTAAGTACATTATATATGATGGAGCCCTATCTTTTTTTCTTAAAAGATTTAGGCATACATATACATGGCTGATACTGTAGACAAGAACATGAATTGTGGATTTCATGATCTTGTTAACATAATATGTATAGACTGGAAAGTCTGGGGGTTCTGGCATATTTTTGTTGTTGTTGCCATTTAAAAAAGACTTTACTTGAAAATAGTTTTAAATTTACAAAACAAAAATCATGATATAGTAGGGGACTTTCAAATACCAATGATTACAGTTGGGGCTCAAATCTACATTGGAGCTGAAAACTAGACATGGGAATCAAAGCTATAGGAAGAGCAGATGCTCTCTAAAATTGTTACAGATGAAGTGGCAGTGGAGGAAATATTATTACCTCGGTCCTTTGTTTCCCATGGAAGAATTTCCAAGTGGACAAGCAGAGACATTTAAAAGCAAGATTTATCAGTGTCAGAGACCTCCACCTAGAGTGGCATGGGATTTGGTTTTATATTCACCACTGTCACTGTTGAACAAGGGAACTGAGTCTAAATTTTTAAAGATTTATTTATTTATTTGAAAGGCAGAGTTAGAGAGGTCTTCCATCTGCTGGTTTATTCCCCAAATGGCCACAGTAGCTGGAGCTGTGCCTATCTGAAGCCAGGAGCTGCCTTTTTTTTTTTTTTTTTAAAGATTTATTTATTTATTTAAAAGAGTTACGCAGGGAGAGGGAGAGGCAGAGAGAGAGAGGTGTCCTCCATCCACTGGTTCACTCCCCAGTTGGCTGCAACGGCCAGAGCTGTGCCAATACGAAGCCAAGAGCTTCTGGGTCTTCCACAGGGTTGCTGGGGCCCAAGGACTTGGGCCATCTTCTGCTTTCCCAGGCCATAGAAGAGAGCTGGATTGGAAGTTGAGTAGCCGGGTCTCAAACCGGCGCCCATATTGGATGCAGTCACTTCAGGCCAGGGCGTTAACCTGCTGCGCCATAGCACCAGCCCTGAATGCATAATTTTGAGTATAGTCAAGCGTGGCAAGCTACCTTCATTTGGTTTGGAAGTAGTGCTTTCAAATTCTACTTTTAGTTAAAAACATTGAAAAAAAATCTTTAATTTTTATCCTATACTTTGTTCTGACTTGAGTAATTACTAGTCAGATTTATTATTGAAGCTGTAAATATTTTCAGGCTTTTTACTTTTCACCCTTTCAGTGAAATGTATAGAGATGTCAAGGTATTAATTAAAGGCTTGGAAAGAGTCAGAGGGTATGAAAAGTTATTAGTTAATGGTGCTCTTAACTGCAGTCCCCAGAAATTCAGTCCATCTGTATTCCTATTCTGTACCTAAAAAAAATCAATAATTAATAAAATATTACAGCTTTGCTTTAAATTGGAGGAACATTGTTCTATTCCCTGATGAAGGCAGACTATTATATGTACCTCTAGCTTTGTTCTGTTAAGACTTTTAGGCCGGCGCCATGGCTCACTTGGCTAATCCTCTGCCTGCGGCACCGGCACCCCGGGTTCTAGTCCCGGTTGCTCCTCTTCCAGTCCAGCTCTGCTGTGGCTTGGGAGGGCAGCGGAGGATGGCCCAAGTGCTTGGGTCCTTGCACCCGCATGGGAGACTGGGAGGATGCACCTGGCTCCTGGCTTTGGATCGGCGCAGCAGCGTCCGTGTTGGCCATTAGGGGAGTGAACCAACGGAAGGAAGACCTTTCTCTCACTGTCTATAACTCTACTTGGAAAAAAAAAAAAAGACTTTTTAAATATGTTTACAGCATTGGAAACTCTAAAGATCGATTCTATAAATTAAGAGGAATGAATTTTATTTGTTTAATCAAATTGTGTTTGTTTCATGTTTAAGAAGTTTTTAAAGACAGAATGGTGGAGGAGATAGAGAAGAGACATATCTTCCATCCACTGTTTCACTCCTCAAATGATTACTAGAATGGGCTGAAAACAGGAGCCCAGAACTCCATCCTGGTCTCCTACAAAGAGTGTCAGCACCCAAGTACTTTTTCCAGGCACATTAGCGGGGAGCTAGGTCGGAAGTGGGGCAGCCCGAACTGGTACTCCGATATGAGATGGCAGCATTGCAAGTGGTAGTTTAACCCACTGCACTGTAACACCAGCCCCTCATTTGAGCATTCTGTATTTACATCCAGATGTGGTGAGCTTTGTGTTTATTTTTTCTTTTTATTTATTTATTTATTTATTTATTTATTTATTTTTTGACAGGCAGAGTGGACAGTGAGAGAGACAGAGAGAAAGGTCTTCTTTTGCCGTTGGTTCACCCTCCAATGGCCGCCGCGGCCGGCGCGCTGCGGCCGGCGCACCGCGCTGATCTGATGGCAGGAGCCAGGTGCTTTTTCCTGGTCTCCCATGGGGTGCAGGGCCCAAGCACCTGGACCATCCTCCACTGCACTCCCTGGCCACAGCAGAGAGCTGGCCTGGAAGAGGGGCAACCGGGACAGAATCCGGCGCCCCAACCGGGACTAGAACCCGGTGTGCCGGCGCCGCTAGGCGGAGGATTAGCCTAGTGAGCCGCGACGCCGGCCTCTTTTTTTAAATTTTTAATATTAATGACTTTCTCAAGTCATCAACTTTTTTTAATAAGATTTTATTTTTTTTTAAAGATTTTTATTTATTTGAAAAAATTACAAAGAGCAAGGAGAGGGAGGGGGGAGGGGGATGGGAAAGAGGGGGAGAGAGAAGGAGGGAGGGAGGGAGGTCTTCTATCCACTGGTTCACTTCCCAGATGGCCACAACGGCCAGAGCTGCACCGATCTGAAGCCAGGAGCCAGAAGCTTCTTCTGGGTCTCCCACGTGGGTGCAGGAGCCCAAGGACTTGAGGCTGCTCCACCTCAGTACTGGAACCTGTGCTCATATGGAATGCTGGCGTTGCAGGCAGTAGCTTAACCAGCTCTGCCAAGATGCTGGCCCCAGTTACTGTTTATCATAGGTATGTATGTATGTAGAGGAGAAAAACAGTTTATACAGGTTTCAGTACTATCTGAGGTTTTGGGCATCCAATAAGGAGCTTACTGGCTGAAGAAGATAAGGAGGGACAACTGGATGTATATTAGGTTAATTTCATATGTGTGGATTTTATGTAACATTGCCACCTTGTGGCTTTTAGAGTATTTCCTCTAGAGGCCAAATTTTCTGTTTGCAGGAGTTAGTGAGGAGGGTCTAAGGTGGCTGTGGATGCAGAGGTGTGGGCGTTACTTCAGTTCTTTTTTTTTTGTTTGTTTTTTAAAGATTCATTTATTCGAAAGTCAGAGTTACACAGAGAGAGGAGAGGCAGAGAGAGAGGTCTTCCATCCGCTGGTTCACTCCCCAATTGGTTGCAACAGTTGGAGCTATGTCGACCTGAAGCCAGGAGCCAGGAGCTTCTTCCAGGTCTCCCATTCGGGAGCAGGGGCCCAAGGACTTGGGCCATCTTCTACTACTTTCCCAGAGAGCTGGATCGGAAATGGAGCAGCCGAGTCTCGAACTGGCGCCCTTATGGGATGCCAGTGCTTCAGGCCAGGGTGTTAACCCGCTGCACCACAGCACTGGCCCCTTTACTTCAGTTCTTTAAACCATAGATGAGAGGTTGAGGGCTGGAAATGTTTGCTCCAGTTGTATTTTTTTTTTTTTTTGAAAGATACATGCTTCCTTTTTTTTTTTTTTTTTAATGTATTTATTTGAAAGTCAGCATTACACACACACACACACACACACACACACACACACACAGGGAGGGATGGAGGAAGGAGGGAAAGGTCTTCCATCTGATGGTCCACTCCCCAATTGGCCACAATGGCCAGAGCTGCACCGATCCCAAGCCAGGAGCTTCCTCCGGGTCTCCCACATGGGGGCAGGGGCCAAGGACTTGGGCCATCTTCTTCTGCTTTCCCAGGCCATAGCAGAGAGCTGGATTGGAAGAGGAGCAGCTGGATCTCGAACCTGCGCCCATATGGGATGCAGGCACTTCAGGCCAGGGTGTTAACCTACTGTGCCACAGCACCGGCCCCTCCAGTTGTATTTTCTTAGTGAATACTTTTTTTTTTTTTTTTTTTTTAATAAATGATTGTGGGCGCTAGGGTGGGGAGATACCTGTCAAAGGATACATAATTACGGTTAGGAGGAATAAGTTTGAGATCTTTTGTGTAGCATGGTGACTCTAGTTAGTGACAATATATTGTATAGTATTTTAAGTTTCTCACAACAGAAATAACTCTGACCCTATGTAGGAAACCTGGATGGAGTTTTAGGCTCCCGGCTTTCTTGGCCTCTGCCTGCCCTGGCTTTTGTGGGCATTTGGGGAGTGAGTCAGTGGATGGAATCCCTTGATCTTTTTCTCTCTCTGCTTCTCTGTTAATCTGCCTTTCAAATGGATAAAAAATAAAGTCTAGGGGCCAGTGCTGTGGCTTAGTGGGTGAAGCCGCCGCCTGCTCTGCAGGCATCCCTGGCTGCTCCACTTCTGACCCAGCTCTCTGCTATGGCCTCGGAAAGCAATGGAAGATGGCTCAGGTCCTTGGGCCCCTGCAACCGTGTGGGAGACCCGGAGGAAGCTGCTGGCTCCTGGTTTGGATTGGTCCAGCTCAGGCTGTAGTGGCCATTTGGGGAGTGAACCAGCAGATGGAAGACTTCTCTCTCTGCCTCTCTGTAACTCTGCCTTTCAAATAAATAAATAACTTTTTCTTTTTAAAAATTAAAATCTTTAAAAAATGTAAAGTGAAAATGTACTCGTTAATTTAACTATTTTACAATTTATACTTCAGTATCAAGCATATAAATTAGTTTCTATCAATTTAATCAAAATTAGGGTTGAATATACTACTAGGAATTTGGGTATGGCTGTGAGTGATTTCAATAAAATCTTGTTTTTCTGTATTCTTTGCTTATTAGCATCATGATATATCTAGGTCTAGGAATGCATCTTTGCATATTTTTAGTATTTGGGCTGGTTTCTGGCTAGGTGGGATATTAAAATCTGTGTTTGAACTGGAGGAGCATATGCTTGCCTCTGCATCTATAGACAGTCTGTGGCAGGAGCTTAAGGTGGGCTGGCTACTCCAACATGGTGACATTTACCACCAGGTGCCTTGCACCTACCCCTAGAAGCGTTAAGTTAAAACAAAAGTGGCAAGTAGGCTTCACATGAGTGCACTTGGGGAAAATGGATAAGCCCTTTCCACTGCTATGATGAGTCAGTAGCATCTTCATACGTTAAAGCTGTGTGTTCAACTAGACACAAATACATGCTCCTTCAGCTACTGCAGGAGTGAACCAGTGAGAGAGAGTTAGCTTACTCTCTCTGCCTCTCAATTAAAAAAAAATGCAGTTTGGCAAAGTTGTTTTTTGGACTAAAAAAAAATTTTTTTTTTTTTGACAGGCAGAGTGGATAGAGAGAGAGAGAGAAAGGTCTTCCTTTCGCCGTTGGTTCACCCTCCAGTGGCTGCCACGGCTGGCGCGCTGCGGCCGGCACACCACGCTGATCCGATGGCAGGAGCCAGGTGCTTCTCCTGGTCTCCCATGGGGTGCAGGACCCAAGTACTTGGGCCATCCTCCACTGCCTTCCCGGGCCACAGCAGAGATCTGGCCTGGAAAAGGGGCAACTGGGACAGAATCTGGCGCCCCGACCAGGACTAGAACCTGGTGTGCCAGTGCTGCAAGGCGGAGGATTAGCCTATTGAGCCACGGTGCCGGCCGGACTAAAAATTTTTAAGTGCTGTTGCTAGCATACTGCTGAACTTAGGCAAAAATATATTTCTTAGGGGAAAAGTGGATGTGGCAGAGCAGTGTTATATAGTTTAGGTTTTCTAACAGTGTTATAGTTTGGAGCAAATAGATTTTAACTTTCTGGGGTTATAGTACATTAAAAGAAGAGATAATAGGCAGCATTTTACTTAAAAGTCAGTTTTAGCCTGTTGCTCTCAGTGGGGAGTACAGGTACTTGAAACCTGGTGTTAACTTTCTAGGGGTTTTGATCCAATTGGGATTCATGGAACAAGGCAGACTGCAATTTAGTTTTAAATTGTAGCTGTAGATTTAAGAGAAGGACATTAAAAGCTGCATTGGTGGGGCTGGTGCTGTGCCATAGTGGGTAAAGCCACCGCCTGCAGTACCAGCATCCCATATGGGTGCTGGTTTGAGTCCCAGCTGCTCCACTTCTGATTCAGCTCTCTATGGACTGCCTTAAGGAAGCCTTAAGGAAGATAGGGATTTAAATTGCACCTTGAAGACCAAAGGGGAGGGGCTGGACATAAAGAACAATAAGCAATGTGGTTGAGTTTTAATCAAGAAACATAAGTCCAAATTTCCTGAAAGTAAAAGTAGTTCATGAGAATAGAAGAGTGGTCAGAGAAATGGTAAATCCATCTAAATTATGAAAGATCAACCCGGTAATTGAGTTTAAAATTAGTGCTGGCATTTGGTGTATTGTCTCAGACTGCTGCATCTCAAGTTAGAGACTCTGGTTTTGAGTCCTGGCCCTGTTCCTGCTCTAGATTCCTCCTAATGTGTACCCTGGGAAGCAGCAAATGATGTCTCAAGTACTTGGGTCCCCATCATCATGTGGGAGATCCATATTGAGTTCTGGACTTGTTGCTTCAGCCTGACCCAGCCCTGGCTGTGGTAGGCATTTGAGGGGTGAATCAGCAGATGGAACTTCTCTGTATGTCTTTCTGCCTTTCAGATAAATACATTTTTAAAATGAAAATTAAAAATTCAGATTGATACTTCTTTGAACGTTTGACTTTCGTCAACTAAAGGTTGTTTTTAAATCACTTTTTTTTTTTTTTGAGAGGTAGAGCTAGAGAAAGGATGAGGCAGAGAGATCTTCACTTGCTGGTTCACTCCTCAAATGGCCGGCCACATGGCCAGGGCAGGGCCAGAGTGAAGCCAGGAGTTCTGGCTCTGCTTTGTGGGTACAGGGGCCCAAGTACTTGGGCCATTTTCTACTGCTTCCCAAGTACATTAGCAGGGAGCTGGTTTAGAAGAACAGTGGGGACTCACACTGGTGCCCTTATGGGATGCCGGCATGGCAGGTGGCAGCTTTACCTGCTATGCCACACATTGGCCTCTTGCAGTTTTCCTTTTATAGACAATGAATGTATCTATGGAAACTTTGGGAGAGTGTTTCAGAAGGTAGGGTGAGGTGGGGGAAGAGAATTAATACTGGTGCCCAGATACATCAAAACTTTTGAAGTGTCTCATGTTGGACTGAATTTTTTTTTCATTTTTCAGATACTGGAGTGTATGGATGAGTTATTTTATTAAATTTGAAGTTTCAAAATAACTTTTTCTAAAAACGGTATTCCAGATCTTGTTGATCTGTTTCTCTAAAATGTTGATATGAAGTGAGACATCATAAAAACATATGCTTTTTTGAATAAATAAATTGCTGTTTTTATATTCATGGTGTAATTTAGTGGTAGCATAGGGATTCATCACAAAAGCTTTACTTTGTTGATATTTATCTTTGGATAAATACTTGTGATAGCATAATGTAAGAAGGGTACAGATGTGGTAACTATACAGTCCTAAGTTTCAGTATTGGTGCTTTTTTGTCATAAGTTGGGGAAGTAACTTCAGAGCTTTAATTTTCTTAGCGCTACCGGGGTAGTTTGGAAGATCATTATAATGTATGGTGACTGGAACATTTCTATGTAGAGGTTGCTACTTTTCATAGGAATCATACTGAGTTAGAATAAAAGTTACCACAGGGTTAGTAGAACAAGTGTAAGTATGCAAGTTTAGGCCTATGCACTCCCAACAGCTTAATGCTTTTGCTTTTAAAAGCCATGCAGATTTCTTCATTCATATTTTTTTAAAAACCATTACATGAGGTAGTGAGTGAAATGGAAAGCTGTTCTGGATAAACTTATGAATGACTCAAGGATTCTTTTTTTTTTTTTTTCCTGCGGCCTGCGCACCGCGCTGATCCGATGGCAGGAGCCAGGTGCTTCTCCTGGTCTCCCATGGGGTGCAGGACCCAAGCACTTGGGCCATCCTCCACTGCACTCCCGGGCCACAGCAGAGAGCTGGCCTGGAAGAGGGGCAACCGGGACAGAATCCGGCGCCCCGACCGGGACTAGAACCCGGTGTGCCGGCGCTGCAAGGCGGAGGATTAGCCTAGTGAGCCGTGGTGCCGGCTTAAGGATTCTTTTTAAAAGTATGAGTACTTAGATTTATTTCAGGGAGAACTTCAGTGTTGTAGTCAGTTTTCAAAAATCCATCTCTAGGTAGATTTTGATATTTCCCTAGGAGACGAGGATGGTATGTGTGTCCTTGTTAATTGTCCACAGCCCTGTTAGTTACCTTTATTTTATTGAAAAGACAGTTGAGGTCTGTGAATGTGTCCAATGCCTTGGGACTAGTATGGGTTTTAATTTAAGTTTTTAGGATTTTTCTCACATACTATGTATGAAGGAGACATTGATGTATGTCTGAAGTTCCATATCTTGGGAGACTGACAACTGTTAACCTGAATCAGGTGTAATCTGTTTAGTAATCAGGAAAGCAATCTGTTTAGTCTTATAATGAATTTTAGAGTCAAAAATAACTTCGCATTAATTGGGATGATTGATTTTTAGTAACTACTTTGGCTAAAAATATGAGAAGTTAAAAATCCAGTTTTTGTGGGAATATTGTCTAGCACAAAATAATTAAATGCCTGTTCTTTGAAGTTTTTATTCTTAAGCAAGTTTGGGTAAGTTTTAACTAACCATTTCAACTTTTTTCTTACCTTTGTAGGAACGTCAAGGTCGTGGAAAATAAAAGGCAGTTCTGCACCTACTGCAGCAACGGTTGCATCTGCATATCCTAAGAGGAAAAAATGACCTTCAAGAGAATTAGGACTTCTTTCTTAATTTCATTGACTTCAGAGACGATTGCAGATTTGCAGTTTAAGTATTGGAATTTCACAAAAGACATAGGACTTAACTGGAAAATAAAAAAAAAAAAAAGAAAAAGAAAAAACTAAACAAAAAATCCCTCTAGGTAGTTTAGATGAAAAATGTCCCTTTTATTTTGGCTTCGGTTGTGATTTCAGAGCATAATGCTTTGTTTTTTTGTCTTTTTACTATGTTTTTCGGATTTTTAAGTCCGTAAGTGCATACAGTTTTCTCTAATTTTTAAACCCTTTCCTCTTCCCATTTTGACATTTGCACTTGGAGAACACTTGAGTCGCGAAGGTTTTAGGTGTCCACCCCAGAAAGTGGGAATTTGATTTTTCCCTTCCGAACTGGAAGAACATTTTTATGAAGAATTTTTGTCTAGGAGAATTTAACAGTGTTACCCAAGGTTGTGTCTTTAAGGGTGGTTCATTTTCTGGCCCTTTGTTACTCAAAGTACTAGGAGTCCTAAGAAATGTTCTGTTCTTGTACATTATACTGATTAAGTCAGGATTAATTTGATTTCAAGGCTAAGAACAGTGGTAAAAACTCATTTACAGAAATGCATTTTGGAAGAGAAAAATATTGTAAAACGTGTAGTGAATGTTTCTTCAGTTTCTTGTTCAGCCAATGAGGAAAGGGCATTGCCTTTCTTTTTACCATTAATCACTTCTCAATAAACGTGAGATCCTGTTGAGCATCACTTCTAGTACCATTTAGTATTATTTGAATCTTCTCTATTTTATGAAAGATTTAGAGTGTTAGAAGAATATCTAAGATGTGAGATAGCAACTAATTTTAGGAAACATGGGCTGAGAGGAAATAGTTGAGGCTTGCTTTTGTACCCAGGACTGAATAACCATGACCTCTAGCAAGTAAGATCGCCCAGTATTCTTAGTGCTTTATTTCTGAGTTCTTCCCAGTACAAAGTCATTGATTCAACAAGTACCTGATTGTGAGTGTTTACTAGGTGTCACTGTGCTGACTTCATACAAATCCTGCCCTTGTGCAGAAATAGTGTCCTGGATAAGGGATACAGGTTTTAATTTGAAGTAGGACTTGTTTAGACAGTATTGCACATGGATTCAGTTTTCCAAAATCGTATCCCACTGGGTTTGGGTCCTTGTGAACCTTCTATCCAACCCTGATGCTTGAGTCACCCTTGTTTGTTTCCTAAGGTATGGAAGCTTCTCTGCCTATAATATTACAAAGATTTGTGGCTTCTAAGATGTCCCTATTTTGGCTAAATATGTGAAAACACCTTTCCTAAAAAGATTCTGAAAATGGGTTTTAATGCTGTTGGACAGTTTTGTCCTCACATGACTTACTAAGTCAAGGTGCCACTAGAATGAGTAAATACTGATTCCTAATTAGCATTATAATTGAAGGTGACACTTAAAATTTATAATAGGTTTTTTTTTTTCTGCCCAGAGGCACAGTACTTCAGGCTTTTTTGAAATGCAATCCCCTAAAACCGGGGAGTTCTTTGTGTTTTCATTAGTTTGAGTATTTGCCAGCAAGAAATACAAAGGTATTTTCATTTTGAGCCCATACTTCTGTGACTTCTATAGGACTCCCTTGTGCTTTTAATATTTCACCCTCAAACAGGGAAATACCCAGAGAAAAGTAATTCTACCTATGTTTTCCTGTGTTGTATTTAAGATATCCATGACATTAATCAAAGTGGTTTTTTTTTTTTCTCCTTAATTTCAAATGTCAGTACCTCAAGTTGTGGAAACCACTTCTTCCCAATCTTCCTTTTTAACTCACATTTAGAAAATACTGTTAATGGCTTTGGGAGTAGACTGGACAGAATTTGAAGCCCCACTAACAGGGTTACTCACCTTGGATCTTGGATTTCTATATTTAAAAAAAAAAAAAAAAAGCCAAACTGGCCTTTTCTGTAGTATGAAAAGACTAGATTATGTTTAAGAATTTGGTCTAAAGGTTGGTTTAGTGAAGATCCCAAAATGTAGCTAATTTGCCAATGACATTCAATGACATTTATTGACTGTTCCCAAGGCTTTGTTCTGTCATTTCTAAGAGTAGTAGCTTTGAATAGCCACGATTATGATTTTGTTGATGATGAGAAGAAGCAGTCTTAACATCAGTGTCATAATTCAAGGAATTTTAAACTTCATATTAACAAAATGTATACATTACACATCTATAATTTTAGCTACATTGGATTTGCCATCTTCCTTCAGCATGTTCTTTTATTTTAAAAAAAATATTTGATAGAGTAACAGAGAGAAGTAGAGACAGATATTCCATCTGCCAATTCACCCCCAAAATGGCTGCAACAGTAATGTCAGGGGCCCAAGTACTTGACCTATCTTCCATCACCTTCACAGGCACATTAGCAGGAAGCTGGATTGGAAGAGAAGTAGCTGAGACTTAACTGGCACTTTGGTATGGGATGCTATTGGCAAGCTGGCGACTTAGCCCTCCTGTGCCACAATGCCAACCCCTCTTTTAAAGCTTAGTTTTTAAATAGTTTGACAAAAAAAATATTGAGTTCTCATATACCTTTTCATTCACCTTCCTCCAAATGTTACTATCTTGCATAAGCACAGGAAAATTATTAAAATCAGTAAGTACTGACACAGTGCTAGTAACTAATCTACAGCCCTTACTTCAGTTTTGCCAGTGGTCACAGTGATATTTTTTTCTGCTTCAGTATCCAGTCTAAGATTCCACTTTGCATTTATTTTAGTCTGTTGTAGCTTGTGGCAATTCTTTAGTGTTCATCTTTCATATGCTTTAGTAGGAGAGTACTGACCAATTCTCTTATATGATGCTTTCTGAACTGTACTTACCTCACTATTGAGGTTATTTTTCAGTAAGATTGCAGAAGTACTTTTTCCTTCTCAGTGCAGTATACCAGACACATTGCCAGTTTGATTTATATTCGGTCACTGAATTAAAGTGATGTCTGCCAGATTTCTCTTGCCAATTTTCCTTTTGTAACTAATAAGTAACTGGGGGGTGACTTTGAAATTACCATTCTTTGCTCCCCTAATTTGGCATCTTTGGATTTCTGTTGCCTGCAACAAATATTACTGTGGCACTTGCTTAAATGTTAATTTACTGTTTCTATTCCGTTTACTACTTAGAATTCTGTAAAGAGGCTTTCCTCATTTATTTATTGAATTACCTCAGTTTGGACTCATGGTTTATTCCATGGGACAATACTATTTTGTTCTTCAGATTGTCTGATCTTTGGCCACTGGGAGCTCCCTTAAGTTGACACTTGTGTCTTTTTTTTTTTTTCTTTATTTTTGAGAGCTCTCCCATCCACTCCCTATCATGCAAAGAAAGGCTCGAGGCAGGAGCTAGGAATGCAATCCAGGACTCCTGTATGGGTGGCAGGAACCCAAATCGAACCATCCTGGTTACTTCCCAAGGATCTGCATTGTTAGCAGGAAGCTTTAGTCCCGAGCCAGAACCGGAAATCAAACCCAGGCACTCAGATGTGGCACGCTGGGACCAGGACTGATGTTGAACATAGTACTAAGCTAAACACCCACTCTGACATTCTCCCAACGTTTCAGAGCTTCCTTTCTGAAGCTACTCTTGGGTTTTCCCTGCCCCTCTCCCTGGGAACTGTTTCCTTTTGTGGAAGAATATTTAGAAAGCATTTTTGGTTGAAGCAATTCTTGAAACTGCAGTGGATTATTAAAATGGGGTTGGTTTATTACCAGTGGAGTAAAAAGTGGGGGTTTAGTCTAATCAGAGTAGTTGACCACATAATTTCTTACTCCCCTCAAATAACGCCATATAATACAAGGGCTTCAAAAAGTTCCTGGAAAATTCACATTATTTTAATTCAAAATTTTTAGGAACCAATGATCTTCTGAAGTCGCGACTTTCGGATGGGGCTCTGAGTATTGGGGGATTTGCGCTTTTCCCTAATTTGTATTTGTCCGGTAATAGAGACCCCAAATTTTCCAAGTTCTACCCAAAGGTCCTGGTTCCCACATCTTCCAAACTTGTTCGGATTCAGATCTCT
Organism: Oryctolagus cuniculus; assembly: GCF_051225735.1. Taxonomy (NCBI): domain Eukaryota; kingdom Metazoa; phylum Chordata; class Mammalia; order Lagomorpha; family Leporidae; genus Oryctolagus; species Oryctolagus cuniculus. Next base: position 143,714,653 of record NC_142873.1, on the reverse strand, counting down.
TTCTGGCTGTGAGAAAGTAAAAAAATAGGCCATGTGTTTCCTTGAACACTACCCCTATCGTACTTGAAAAGGGACGTGATGTGTGTTTCATCAGAGTTCTGAAAATTCTGTCCCTAGGCGTTAGGATTTGGGAAGTCGTGCCACTCTTAGGACATTATCTCTGGTGGTTTCTGAGCACTTTCCTTACCCTTGAGACGCTTTTCTTTGGAATTGTACTAGTCATTATAGCTGCTGGGTTTGCACGCAACAAGCCGCTAGGGCCTTGGGCTAAACCATCCGTCTTCAGGCCGTGAACCGGAGAAGGTCCCGCACAGACTCGGCGGCCGAGACCGGCTGCGGGGCGGGAAGCGGCTGGTCAGCGCGTGCGCGTGCCGTGCCCCGCCGATCGAGGAGGGCTCTCCTTGTTTCTGCGGACGCCCGGGTCTCCACGCTCCCCCGACCGCGGCAGCCTCCGGTTTTTGAGCCCTTTCTCGCGTGCGGAGCGGCTGCTTTACCGCGAGGGAGGGTGGGGTCAAGATGGTGCCCGCCATTCTCCTGCGCCTGCGCGAAAGCCCCGGCCCGCGCCGACCCCCGCCCTCAGGTGTGCCGGGTCGTGTGTGAGGGGCGCGGGGTTGGCGCCGGCCGGCTGCGGGGCCGCGGTGGCGTGCACTGCGTACTTACAGCTTTCTCCAGCCTCACTAATGCTGACGCGAGGGGGCGGCTCCCTGAGGAAACTCCCGGTGTGCGGCGCTGTAGTTTTTTGCGCGTGAGTGCATTTACCTGTGTGTGGGTTTTCTTTTTCTTTCCCCTTTTTCTCTTGCTCATTCGTAGTTATTCAGCTTGTATTTTGTGACCTTTTGTCGGTGCTGTTGTTGGGCACCAGGGAAAGAAATGATTGAAAAATTCTCAGAAAAAAGTTGAAGGAGTACACGAACACGATTGATTTGGAGTTGTGGGAGATAGAGAGCAGTGAGAACAGAAGAGGGGTCCGGAAGTTGCCCTTCTTCGTAGCTTTCCCTCGTCTCAGGGGGTGCCCTGTGAGCCCCTTCCCAGGCGCTCTGCTTCCTTGCTGTGACTCTGGGCAAGTCGGCGACTCGCTCAGTGCATGCATTGCCTTGCTGGGAAAAGGAAGTGGCCTCTGAAGCCACTTGGTTGTGATTTTTACAGGGATTTAACTAGCGGTTCTTTACGAATTAAAACACAAACTGTTCAGTTACATATAGAGTAAAAATGTGTGCACCTGTTGCCTTCTAGCCTAAACTCAAAAAATTTGCTGTATGACATACAGTTTATATAGCATGTATGTGTTTCTAAATGTGTGCATAAACACTTTTTTTAAAAAATGGAATAACAAACAATTGGCAGAGTTCTCCCGCTCACCCCTTTACTCACATTTCCATGAGTTTTCTAATCTAACGCACTAAAGAAGGACCCAGAATTTCCGTGGCATCCTCATCCCATGGCCTCTGGGATCTTGGGGAGAGGAGCACCCCAACAGGCTGCATCTCCATCATCAGAAGCACCTTGGGTGGTGTCTGTCCTAATCTTGCCCTGAAGAATTGGAACCCCAGCTTTAACAGATTTCTGCTTCCCTTCCGGTTTAGAGTAAACAGTCAGTGTTTACATGAGTGTCGCTCCAGATCAAGGCATTTTGAGTGGACATACAGGACATGTCCTGAGCATGGGTGCAAGGGCAAGCTGGCCAGGATTGGAGAGGGAAAACAATGTGGAGGAGGGTGGCAGTTCTGGGTGCTGGGGCTGCAGCAGAAAACCAGAAGTCCCTGTGTTCTGTGGGACTTTAGTTCTGGTGGAGAGACACGCATTTGTCAGGTGGTTCTGTGTGGCATAGAGAAAAGTGACACAAGCGAAGGATATGAAGCCGGAAGGGAGGGCCAGGTTAACAAGCACAGAGAGGTGAGCAATGATCCTGTTGGGTGAGGCTTTGCGAAGAAAGCACCTCATTTTCTGTCACTATACCTTTCTGTCTCCTTAGCTAGCATAAATGTAGTCTCCTAATCCCACTTCTCCACTCTGTATTCTCTGTCACTTCCTGGGCCCCTTTTGCTTCATTAGATTTAATTGATGAGCCCCAATCCCAGTTACATCCAAAGCACCAGCACCTGTGCATTTTGTAGCATGGCTGGAGAGATCCATCCAACCAGGGTCTCATTTTGAACTCGTCATTGTCGGCTTCAGCAGGAAGATCATCGACATTTCCTTCATCTGTTTGTTCACAAGACAACCCATTGCATGCCTCCTCGCTTTTCTCAACCCTCAGCCGCCTCCTCTCCCATCTCTGCTTTCATTGGATGACTTCCTAGTTGCCTGAGGAAAATTGAAGCAATCAGAACAAAACATCAGACTCCTTCTACTGCCCCCGCCTGTCTCATGCACTGCCCTACCACCAGTTCTAGATTAGCGCTTCTCCAAGACTGAACTGGTCAGCAGCACCACCAGGGAACTTGTCAGGAATGCACGTTCGTCCCACCCCCGACCTGCTGAATCAAAGTCCCGCGGTGCGACCCAGACACTTGTGCTTTATTTCTCCCTGGAATATGAGAACCGGTGTCCTCAGGCGATGCATGTTTCTGTCTAGAGTAAACCCCCCTTTGTGCGCCAAATCTCAGTCTTCAGCCAACTCAAGAACATGGTTCCATCAAATCTCCCTCTTCCACTTCACAGTTTTTACGGCAGCTGAATTGTTTCCATCCGCATACACATGTGGAGCTGTTCCTCCCATTTCTTCCACTGGTCACCAAACGTCTCTCTGTTCCTCTTTGCAACAACACCCACAGGAGGAAGCTGTTGCTCACTGGCCGTTTCTCTTCTGTCTAACCCACGCAAACAGGCTGTCAGCCTCTTCATTCCGGGGAGCCTGCTCTTGCAAGGTCATTAGGTCATTAGGTCATTAGTTGCTGATTCTCAGTCTTATTGACCTAGAACAGCAGGTGGCTTTGATGCGCCCTTCTCCTTGATCTCCTTTCTTCACCTGATCCTACAATGCAGCACTCCTGGATTTTCCTCCCATTTCACAGTTGTTTCCTCTCAGTCTCCCTGGCTCCTTTCTCCTGATGTCAGGAGTCATTCCCTCCGTTTCTATCTGTACTGACTAGATCCCATCCAGTCCTGTAGCTTTAAACACCATTCAGGTACCGACAACTCCTGAACATACACAGCCCAGAGCTGTCTCCTGAACTCTGGAGTATTCCACTGCCAGCCTCTGCATGGGATGTCTCACACCTCACCTTCCTCTGCTGCATCTCAGTAGCTCATCCTCCAGTGCCTCAGACCGAATCCCGGGAGTGTTGCTTGGTTCCCTTTCTCACTGTGATATGAGAAGTCTTCAAGAAGTTTGTAAAAATGCATCTTACAAAAAACTGCAGATTTCATATCTTCGCACCAAAGTAAACTTCTTAATTTCGTTTTCCACAATCTTTTAAAAAACATATTACTGGATGCTTTTTTTTTTTTTTAATCATTTTCGCTTTATTTGAAAGGAAGAGAGGGAAGGAGGGAGAGAGATTATCTCCCATCAGCTGGTTCACACCTCAAATACCTCCAACAGACTGAAGCCAGGGGCTGGACTTTTTTTTTGACAGGCAGAGTTAGACAATGAGAGAGAGAGAGACAGAGAGAAAGGTCTTCCTTCCGTTGGTTCACCCCCCAAATGGCTGCTACGGCTGGCGCGCTGCACCGATCTGAAGCCAGGAGCCAGGTGCTTCCTCCTGCTCTCCCATGGGGTGCAGGGCCCAAGGACTTGGGCCATCCTCCACTGCCTTCCCGGGGCCACAGCAGAGAGCTGGACTGGAAGAGGAGCAACCAGGACAGAATCCAGCGCCCCAACCAGGACTAAAACTTGGGGTGCCGGTGCCGCAGGTGGAGGATTAGCCTAGTGAGCTGCGGTGCCGGCCAGCGGCTGGAACTTAACCAGCATCTCCCACATATGTGGCAGTGGCCCAACTTCTGCCTCCCAGGGTGTGCGTCAGCAGGAAGCTGGAATCGGAAGTGGAGCTGAGCCTTGAACCAGGCATTTTGATGTGGGATGTCAGCATCCTAAGCGGTATCTTAACTGCTAAGCCAAAAGCCAGCCCCTCCATCTCTAGTATTAGTCAGTTTATCTTACTGGCTGCCCTGTCTCACCGTATCTACCCTGACTCTCCAGGTGATGGCGTGATTACTTAGCTAGTCTCCTCTTCCACCTTTGCTTCCTAGTCTGTTCTCCCTCCACAGAGCAACAGGAAGGTCTGTGAAAGTGCACATCAGATGGCACTTGGCATTATTGCACACTAGGTTAAGCCACTGCCTGTGATGCTGGCCTATCAGAGTGCCAGTTCGAGTCCCAGCTGCTCTGCTTCTGGTCCAGCTTCCTCCAAATGTGCCTGAGAAAGTAGCAGAAGATGGCCCAAGTGCTTGGGCCCCTGCCACCCACATGGGAGACCTGGAAGGGATTCCAGGCTCTTGACTTCAGCCTGGCCATTGCAGGCAGCTGATGAAAGACTTCTTTGTCTGTCTCTTTCTTCCTCTACCTTTCAAATAAATAACAGAAAGAAAAAAGAAAAGAAAAGAAAATGTACATCAGAGGGGCAGGTGTTTGGTGCAGCGATTGGGTTGCTGCTTGAGACACCTGCATCCTGTATTGGAGTGTTTTGGAATTGAGGCCTGGCTCTCCTCTCAATTCCAGAATCTTGCTAATGCATACCCTGGGAGGAAGCAGGTGATGGCCCAAGTACTTGGGTCTCTGCCGCCATGTGGGAGACCCAGATTGAGTTCCTGGCTCCTTGCTTCAGCCTGGCCCATCCCTGGTTACTGCAGACATTTGAGGGGTGAATCAGCATATCTGTCTCTGTCTCTCTCCCTATTTGTCTTTCAAATAAAAAATAAAAACAACAACAAAAAAGGTAACATACATCAGAGCATGTCATGGCTCCCATTTAATTCAAGGTAAAGGCCAAAGCCTTTAATGGTCTTGAAAGCTCTAAGTCTTCTGACTTCCACTCCTTCTTCCATCTTACTTCTCTCTGTTCTTATCTGCTTCACTCACTGACCCCCTGCTCAACACTCCAGCCCCCTTCTTCCCCCAGGATAACCTGGTGTACCCACAGGGCCCACTCACTCCCTCACCTCCTCCAGGTATTGCAGCAGAGGGCACCTTGCCAGTGAGTTCTCTCCTTATTTCTTGTCTACACCCGTCCCCATCTCCCACATTGTCTGTCCCCCTTGCTCCAGGGTGAAGTTGGACCTGAGATCACACCCATCCCAGATTTGTCTCTTTTCTACTCTGAGGTAGGGAGTCAGAAGGGCCAATAAAAAGCTCCAGTTTTTAAAATGGAAAACTATTGATTTGTAGAATTTCAAAAGCAGTTTCTAGGGTTGGGTGTTTGATCCAGTGGTTAAGTCACTGATGAAGTTGCCTGCATTCTACATCAGGGTGCCTGGGTTTGACATCTGGCTCTGGCCCTGGTCCCAGCTTCTTACTAATGTGCACCCTAAGGGGCACTGGTGATGGCTCAAGTAGTTGGGTTCCTGCCACTCACATAGGAGACTTGGGTTGGATTCCCAGCTCCCAGGTTTGGCCTTGGCCAGCCCTGCCCATCACATGGATCTGGGGAGTAAACCAGAAGATGGGAGATACTTCTCTCTCCCATTCTCAGATCCTAACTCCTAATTTCCTAGAGTGGAAAAATGCTGATGTGGGGATCAGAAACCTTGGATTCCAGGCTCTGTGACCTGTGGCAGGTGCATCAGTAGGCTTGGTCTGCTTGGGAAGTGAGGGGCCCGGGATAACTGCTCTATGAAGTTAACCTATCACCAGCTTGTCAGCATGTCATGTTAGCTCCACTTCCAAAGTAAAGCCCAGCACCCCACGGCCACCACCTTATCTGGGTTGCTCCATAAGACCCCTCACTGGCACCCTGCTTCCAGTCTTGTCCTCCCAGCTGACCTTCCAGTCTTGTCCTCTCCTCTGCCCTCCACATAGCTGACCTTCCCTGCCTAAGTGAATTTTTTTTTTTAATCTAAATCAGAGCATGCCCCTTTCGATCTTGAATCCTCCAGGGATTCTTGTGCTCCTCAGTTTGACCTGCAAGGCCCCTTGCCACCTGGCCCTCTGACTCCAGCTACAGTCATGTTGAGGCCCTCCAGCATCTCATTCATACTTTGTTTTCCCCTTTTAGGACTCAGTGTCAATGTCATTTCTTGACTGAGCTTCCTCTCCTGGCTACCTTATCTAAAGTCAGATCATACCTGTCAGTTAAAATTCAGCTCCCAATTTGTTTACCTCATAACATTGATCACATCGTAAAGTTATTTGAAACCATGCTATTCTCATACAATGGGGATACTATATAATTGTAAAAAAAAAAGATGGGAATTGGAGCTGGTGTTGTGGCATAGTCGGTAAAGCCACCTGCGATGCAATGCCAGGGTGCTGGTTTGTGTCCTAGCTGTTCCACTTCTGATCCAGCTCCCTGCTAATGACCTGGGGTAGAAGCAGCAGATGATGGCCCAAGTGCTTGGGCCATGTGGGAGACCTGGATGAAGCTACTGGCTCTTGGCTTCAGTGTGGGCCAGCCTCGGCCATTGTGGCCATCTGGGTTAGTATAAGCCAGCAGATGAAATATCTCTTTTTTTCTTTCTCCCTCCCTTTGTCCCTCTATCCCTCTCTCTCCATCTCTCTATCTCCCTCTCCCTTCTCTGTAACTTTTTCAAATAAATAAAAGCTTAAAAAAAAAAGAAAGATAGGAATCCATGTACTGATATAGAATGCATTCTAAGATACATTGTGGAAAAAACTCAAGTCCAGTACCGAGTATATAGAATACCACTGTATAATAAGGGGGTGGGACATGTTTGCTTGTATGTGCCTGTGTTATCTCTAGATGAGTATAGAGGAAACTGATAACACTGCTTGCCCCTCTAGGGGGACTAGGTGGACAAGGGTAGGAGTGGGGGCTTTTCACTGCTCACCCTTTTGCACTTTGAATCATAATGTACCACCTATTGAAAATAAATAAATCTTTTAACATTGTGTATTTGTTTTGTTTCCTGTCTCCCTAAAGCGAATGTAGATGTCATGAGTGCATACACGAGGTCCTTCCTGGTTCACTGTTGTATTCTCTGCATTTAACCTAATTTGGCACTTACTGAGTGTACAAATGAATGATTGCCTCTCCCAGCTCTAACTTGTGGTTCTAATTCTAGGACTTCAAGTACCTAAGAAATGAATTCCAAGACCCAGCCACTCAGAGGAACTGAGGGGAACGCTGAATTGTGTAGTGTGGTGTACTCTTTTACTGTGTTGTTTTCAAAAGTGACAAGACTTGTATTGAGGGTGGATACAGATGGGCTTATCCTGTGAGAGCCCAGGTAACCAAAAGAGGGTCGTGTCCTGCTCGGCCCATGCACAGCTATGGCCTCTGGGGGAGGTCGCTTCAGAGACAGACAAAGCAGCCCCCTTTCCGGAGGCCTCAAAACCCTCAGGATCATAGCTCCCCTGGCACTCTAGTTCCAAGACTGCCATCTGGACTGCATTCTTTTTTTTCTTTTAACAATTTTATTTATTTACTTGAGAGGTAGAGTTACAGAGAGAGGCAGAGGCAGAGAGAAATCTTCCATCTGCTGGTTCACTCTTCAGATGGCCTCAATGGCCAGGGCTAAGCCGATTCGAAGTCAGGCGTCAGGAGCTTCTTCCGGGTCTCCCATGTGGGTGCAGGGACCCAAACACTTGGGCCATCTTCCACTCCTCTCCAGGCCACAGCAGAGAGCTGGATCAGAAGAAGAGCAGCTGTGATACCAACTGGCACCTGTATGGGATTCCAGCGCTGAAGGCAGAGGCTTAGCCCACTGCGCCACAGTGCTGGCCCCTGGACTGCATTCTAAACTCTCTGAGGTCAGGATCTTGCTCACCAGTCTACTTATAGGCTGGCATAGGAGAGAATGAACAAATGAATGAAAGAATACAGATAAAGGGGGCCCCTGAACAGAGGAAGGCTGCAATGAGGGGCTGTCATACCCCCATATAGCCAGTAGGGGGCGCTGGAGGAGCATTTGTGGAGATGGCTGCTGCTCCTGAGCCTTACACTCTGGGTGAAGAACCCTGAATTAACCAGGAGAGTGGAGGTTAGCTCATTGTTGACGTATTTATTCAAGGATTTTAAAAAGAGGCACACTTTGTGGAGAGTGTGGCTGCACACATAAATGAACACTATATAGAAAGGAAGTGCTAGTGGGGCCCACGGGAGACCTGGCAAAGGGGCACTCAGTTTGAGGCGTGTGGCGAAGCCTCCTCTTCTTGGTTTCACTTGCTAGCCCCTCTGCCTCCTCTCAGCAGCCCTGAAAGGATGAGTTCTAGGCGCTGCCCTCCTCCTGCTCTTTCCTCTCCTCCTCTTTTCTCATTCTTCCTGTGGTTTCTGTTACCATCTAGGTGGAGACAGTCACCGGGGACACCATAACCTTCTCTGAGCCCCAGCCCGCACATCCAACAACCTGCTCCCCCTCCAAGGTCCTGGCGAGTGGCTGAATGATGCAGCCATTTCCTAAGTCCGAGCCGTGTGAGTCATCCTTACTCAAGCCTTGAGCAGCCCATCCACTCTGTCTCCCGAATCTGCCCCCTCCCCAACTCCCATAATCCCAGCTGCCTACACTGCAGGCCCTTCTCCCCTCAGGAGCCAAAGTGATGGTTTAAACATGCGAATAGGGTCCTGGCTGCTCCACTTCCAATCCAGCTTTCTGCTATGGCCTTGGAAAGCAGTAGAAGATGGCCCAAGTCCTTGGGCCCCTGTACCCACGTGGGAGACCCAGAAGAAGCTCCTGGCTCCTGGCTTTGGATTGGCGCAGCTCTAGCCATTGCAACCATCTGGGGAGTGAACCAACGGATGGAAGACCTATCTCTCTCTCTCTCTGTCTTCCTCCCCCCCCCCCCCGCCTCTCCTTCTCTCTCTGTGTAACTCTGACTTTCAAGTAAATAAATCTTTAAAAAAATTAAAAATGCAAACAGGGTTGGGACCAACATTGTGATGCAGCAGGTTAAGCTGCTGTCTGTGACACCAGTATCCCATATGAGCAGCAGTTCAAGTCCTGGCTGCTCCACTTCCAATCCAGCTCCCTGCCAACGAGCCTGGGAAGGCAGCAGAAGGAGTTCCAGGCTCTTGGCTTCTGCCTGTCCCAGGCCCAGCTTTCACAGCCATGTGGGGAGTAAACTAGTGAATGGGAGACCTCTCTCTCTTTTTCCCTCTTTTCAAATAAATTTATTTGAAAGGCAGAGCTATAGAGAGGCAGAGTCGTCTGCAGGTTTACTCCCCAGATGGCTGCAATGGCCGGTGCTGGAGCAATCCAAAGCCAGGAGCCAGGAGCTTTCCCTGGGTGTTGCACGTGGTGCAGAGGCCCAAGGACTTGGGCCATCTTTCACTGCTTTCCCAGGCCATAGTGGAGAGCTTGTTTGGAAGTGGAGCAGACGGGACTTGAACCGGTGCCCTTATGGGATGCTGGCATTGCAGGCAGCACTTTACCCACTACGCCACAGCGCCAGCCCCATCAAATAAATAAATCTTAAAGAAGAAATGCAAATGGGGGACTGGTGTTTTTGTGCAGCAGGTTGAAACACCGATTTGAGTCCCAGCTGTTCTGCTTCCAACCCTGCTTCCTGTTAATGAACCTGGGAAGGCAATGGATGATGGCCCAAGTACTTGGGCTTGTGCCACCCATGTGGGAGACCCTGATGGAGTTCCTGGCTCCTGGCTTTGGCCTGGCGAATGAGTGAATACATTTTTAAAAAAGATTTATTTATTTATTTCAAAGGCAGAGTTACATAGATGCAGAGGCAGTGTGTGTGTGTTGGGGGGTCTTCCATCACTTGTTTACTCCCTAATTGGCTGCAATGGCCAGAGCTGCGCCAATCTGAAGTCAGGAGCCAGGAGCTTCTTCAGGGCCCCCCACATGGGTGCAGGGGCCCAAGGATTTGGGCCATCTTCTACTGCTTTCCCAGGCCATAGCAGATAGCTGGATCAGAAGTGGAGCAGCCGGGACTTGAACTGGTGCCCGTACAAGATGCCGGCACTGCAGTAGGCGGTTTTACCCGCTACGCCACTGTGCTGGCCCCAATCCCTGACTTCTTGATTTGAGAAGGTAAATGCCTAGGCTGTGCAGAGATCTGCTGCTAAACCCTTCCAGGTACTTGGCTCATCCTGCAGAAAGGCAGGCCTGGAGGGTCATTGTCACACAGACAGCAAGGGCTTTAAGACAAGAGAGGTTCCGGCTTCCAGTCCATCACTGCTGGTTGTGTGCACGGGTCATTCCGTGTTTCTGACCCTCAGCTTTCCTGCCTGTGAAGACAGGCCCGGTATCCTGTGCATTGCTGGGCCCATGGGAGGAGTTTGTGAGCCACCACAAAAGACCCTTGGACCATTCATATTAGTTTCTTTCCTAACAGTGAGACAATAGTGTGGATTAATGGTTAGCAGCCTAGGTTCTGGGTCAGACCGAGCAGGATCTATTACTTCTTAGTAAACTGCCTTGGGAGAGGTAATGTGACATTTCAATTTCCTCCCATGGAAAAGGAGGACAAAGCCATCCTGCATTATAAGGGCTGTTATGAGCAAAACAGGAAGCCAATGTGTACAGTGAGGGCTCAATAGACGGTGGGAGGACCAAGAAACTGGATCAATAGTTCTGATCCTCCTTAGTGACTTCATTTATTGGGAACTATTTATCGAGCATCTACTTTATGCAAGACATGGGGAGCATCTGGCCTGGGGGTTGTATAAGGCCGTGAAATTGTTTGGTCTGGCCCTGCCAAGGCAATTGCAGACAGGACTCAAAATTCAATATATCCTGTAGCAGGCTAATTTTTTTTTGCTTTAGAAATGATTTTATTTTATGTACAAATAATGGACAGTTGCCTTACACATAAATACTATTTTCCAAAAATAATTAGAAACTTATTAAAAGAAAACTACATAACAAAAACTTTCTAAAAGATTTATTTATTTATTTGACAAGCATAGTTACAGAGAGAGAGAAGGAGAGACACAGAGAGAGGTCTTCCATCCACTGGTTCATGCCCCAAATGACCGCTATGGCCAGAGCTGGGCTGATCTGAAGTCAGGAGCCAGAAGCTTCTTCCAGGTCTCCTATGTGGGTGCAAGGGCCCAAGTATTTGGGCCATCTTCTGCTTTCCCAGGCCATCAGCAGGGAGCTGAATCGGAAGCGGAATAGCCTGGACTCAAACCGGCGCCCATATGAGATGCTGGCACTGCAGGCGGATACTTAACTTACTATGCCACAGCGCTAGCCCTACATAACAAATTTTAAAAGGCACTAGAACTCCTATTTCTGCATTACTGCTAAGCTATAAAATTAAAGCTTGTTCTCCCAGGAATAAGTTTCTCCAAAATGGAAATTATACAGTGACATTCTAGGCAGATTATCTGGTTTTCACCCCCTATAGCTACAGCTACCTATCAGAACTGTTGAACTAGGTCAAAGCAGACCAGTGGAGTCAGGCTTCATTATACAAAGCCATTTTGCTCTTCTAAGAAGCTAATAAATCAAAACAGGAAATACAGAAATCAAAACAAAAATATTATTTGAGATTAATTATTATATAAATTGTTAAGTTATTATAACTCTTTTTTTTTTTTTTTTTTGACAGGCAGAGTGGACAGTGAGAGAGAGAGATACAGAGAGAAAGGTCTTCCTTTGCCGTTGGTTCACCCTCCATTGGCCCCCACGGCCGGCGCGCTGCAGCCGGCGCACCGCGGCCAGCACACCGCACTGATCCAGAGGCAGGAGCCAGGTGCTAATCCTGGTCTCCCATGGGGTGCAGGACCCAAGTACTTGGGCCATCCTCCACTGCACTCCCTGGCCACAGCAGAGAGCTGGCCTGGAAGAGGGGCAACCGGGACAGAATCTGGCGCCCCAACCGGGACTAGAACCCGGTGTGCCGGTGCCGCAAGGCGGAGGATTAGCCTAGTGAGCCACGGTGCCGGCCTAAGTTATTATAACTTTTTAACATGAATAATTTATATTATACTTTATATAATTTAATTTATATAATATTTTATAACATGAATAAAAGGGGTACTTTACTGCAAAGAAAAATTTTTATATATCCTTTCCCATGAATTTTTATAATTACTACACAAATGCTGCCTAGTGCCATTATCCCCAATTCACCTCTGTATTTAAAAGCACAATTTTTGTGATTTATATGAACACATCTATCAGGGAAGATTTAACATGGAGATGCAATCTGACATCCATTATCTGATGTTCTGCTGTCAGCGGTGTGTGAGAGATGTATTTCCAGTCACCTTTCATTTGAGTGACCTTCTGTGAAATATGTGTCAATAATTTAACAAGTCCTAAGTCTCCAAAGGAGATTTTCAAAGGCACAGATTTTTAGAAGCATCCTCCATGTAGCAGGCTAATTTTTAAGTTGACTATTTTGTCTAGCCTGCAAATGGTGTTATAAATATCCAAATGGCCCACCCCTGGAGGGTCCAACATGGACTGGCTTTCAGGTGTAGGAGAGAAGACATGTCCATGATGAAGCTGTCACATGCCAAGTGATGCAGGCCTAAGAGCGGCTTCCTAAACATCAGCAATGGCAAACAGCCTGGGGACTCAGAAACTTACTGAGTCAAAGAAGCCGGAGGCAAAGGAGAACACGTGATGTGGTTCCGTGTTTATGAAGTTCTAGATCTGGCGAAGCAATCTGTGACCGTAGAAGTCGGAAGAGTGGTTTCTGTAGAGGTGCTGAGAGGGAAGAGGCAGGAGGCAACTTTCTGGGGTGTAGGAAATGTTTTGCTTTGATCTGAGTAGTGGATGCCTAAGTGTATGAGAGATATAAAGATTCATCCAGAAGAAGACCAGCATGATGGCATAGTAGGTTATCCACATCCTGTGACATCAGCTTCCCACATGAGTGCTGGTTCGAGTCCCAGCTTCTCCACTTCCTGTTCAGCTCCCTGCTAATACAACTGGAAGGCAGCAGGAGATGTCCAAGTGCCTGGGCCTCTGCCAGCCACATGGGAGACCTAGATGGAGTTCCAGGCTGCCTGGCCCAGCCCCATCTGTTGTAGCCAGTGAGTGAGCCAGTGGATAGAAGATCCCCTGCCCCCCTTTCTCACTTTGTCTATTCCTCTCTGTAATTCTTCCTTCAAATAAGTAAATAAATAAAACTCTGGCAGGGGAAAAGTTGCCAGAGGATTTTCGATTTCTTCTAAAGGGACAGAGCAGGATACGTGGCTGAAGAAGGGACTGCATGGGAGAAATGGCCACTTTCTCTCCCTTGGTGGTTCAGTAACAGGAGCCGAACAAGGCACTTTCTCCCTTAATGGAGTCAGGAATCATCAGTAAGTGGTTTGAGAGATTATTTGCTATCTGTTTACAATGCAAAAATATTTCTTTGTGGCGGGATTACATAATTGCAAAAGTCATGGTCAGGGAGGTAATTATCAAGTGTAACATGAGTGTTCTATTTTTGGGCCTCTTTGCTGGCTCTTCTGGTCCTGCATCCCCTAATGTGATTGTGAGTTGTTTTGCTGGTTCTCTTCTGTCAGAGGTGGCTGGATGACAGGCGGCAATGGATGGGGGGCATACCACATCTCTGCTGGGCTTTGCCGTTCACAGGGCACCTGTGTGCACAGCAGCTCACCCAGTAGCATCCAGCAGGGAGGCAGGGGTGTCAGGCACGGTTATTGATGGCAAGCCACGAGAACAGATTCTGCGTAGCTTAAGCAGAGAGGGGATGTGTTGGGAGGTTATTGAAGAGCTCACAGAATTGGAATGAAAATGGGAGATACTGAATCGACAGGCAGGAATCAAAGGAGGCTTATTTAAGCATTTTAGCATCTTTATTTCATGAGCTTTCACAGTTAAGTTTGAGATCGATCAAGATAGATTTTCAAGGAAGAGGTGGCATGGACCTGGGTGACGGAAGATATTTTCACCAGCAGAGAAAGATTTCAGGAGGGAATGGCCGCGTGAGCTAAGGCAGGAAGGTGGAAAAGAGTGGTGAGGTATTGTGGGTGCACAGTTGTGCATGGGAGCAGTGCAGTGAGAGATGAAGCTGGAGGCTCGGCTGAGGCTGTGCTGTGGAGAGGTTTTCATGCCTGGGTGATGAGTCTGTATTTAAACCTGTGGGCAGTGGGAATCCATTGGAGGTTTTGTTTGATTTGATTTGAAAGAGACAAAGACACACACACACACACACACACACACACACACACAGAGGGAGGGAGAGAGAGAGGCTGGGGGTGGGGAGAGGGAATCCATCTGCTGTTTCACGCCTCAAATGCCCACAACAGCTGGGGATGGGCCAAGTGGAAGCCAGGAGCCAAGAACTCAACTCAGGTCCTTGGTGTGGGTGGTAGGGACCCAAGTACTTGAGCCATCACTTGCTGCTTCCCATGGTGCACATTAGCAGAAAGCTGGAGTCAAGAGTGGAACCAGAACTTGAACCTAGACACTCCAGTATTGGTGTGGGCACCTTGAGTGGCATCTGCTGCTAGTTTTCTGTTTCTTTATATAAAATTGTCAATATTGATGGGGTGCAGTGTGATAATTCAATACCTGTATACAATGGGTAATGATCAAATTAGGATAATTCCCATTTCTATCTCCTTATATTTTTAAAAAAATATTTGTTTATTTATTTGAAAGGCAGAGTTACAGAGAGGCAGAGGGAGGGAGGGAGAGAGAGAGAGAGAGAGGTCTTCCATCTGCTCGTTCATTCCCTAAATGCCTGCAATGGCTGGAGCTGGGCTGATCTGAAGCCAGGAGCCTGGAGCTTGTTCCAGGTCTTCCAAGTGGGTGCAGGGGCCACTGCTTTCCCAAGTACATTAACAGGGAGCTGGATCTCGAACTAGTGCCAATATGGGATGTCAGCACTATAGGTAGCGGTTTTTACCTGCTACGCCACAGTGCTGGCCCCAACATCTCTTTATTTTTAAAGATTTATTTATTTATTGGAAAGAGGCAGAGAGATAGAGGTCTTCTGTCTGCTGGTTCACTCCCCAATTGGCCACAACACCTGGAGCTGTGCCGATCCGAAGCCAGGAGCCAAGAGCTGCTTCTGGTGTCCCACATGAGTGCAGGGGCCC
The DNA here is from genome assembly GCF_051225735.1 of Oryctolagus cuniculus. NCBI lineage: Eukaryota > Metazoa > Chordata > Mammalia > Lagomorpha > Leporidae > Oryctolagus > Oryctolagus cuniculus. The sequence continues at coordinate 143,699,573 of NC_142873.1, read as the reverse complement.
AAGGATTTGGGCCATCTTCCACTGCTTTCCTAGGCCACAGCAGAGAGCTGCAGGTGGCAGCTTTACCTGCTATGCCACAGTGCCGGCCCCCCTCCATCTCTTTAAAAATTTTTAAAAGATTTATTTATTTATGAAAGTCAGAGTTACACATAGAGAGAAGGAAAGGCAGAGAGAGGGAGGGAGGGAGAGAGAGAGGTCTTACATCTGCTGGTTCACTCCTCAACCACCCGCAATGGCTGGAGCTGCACCGATCCAAAGCCAGGAGCCAGGAGCTTTTTCCAGATCTCCCATGGGGGTGCAGGGGCCCAAGGACTTGGACCACCTTGTACTACTTTCCCAGACCATAGCAGAGAGCTGGATTGGAAGTGGAGCAGCCAGGATATGAACCTGCACCCATATGGGATGCCGGCACTGCAGGTGGCAGCTTTACTCGCTATGCCACAGCGCCGGCCCCATCTCTTTAAACATTTATAATTTCTTTGTTTAGGAACCTTTCAACTCTTCTCTTAAATCTATAGTACAAATAATAAATTGTTGTCACCCTACTGTGACAACTTATGTGAACTTATTCCTTCTATGTTTCTGTCTTTTTTTAATAAATATATTTTAAGATTTTTATTTATTTGAGAGGTAGAGTTATAGACAGAGAGAGGGAGAGATAGAAAAGTCTTCCATCCACTGGTTCACTCCCCAAATGGCCACAATAGCTGGAGCTGCGCTGATCCGAAGCCAGGAGCCAGGAGCCTCCTACAGGTTCCTGTATGGGTGCAGGGGTCCAAGGACTTGGGCCATCTTCCACTTCTTTCCCAGGCCATAGCAGAGAGCTGGATTGGAAGAGGAGCAGCTGGGATGTGAACCAGCGCACATATGGGATGCTGACACTGCAGGTGGAAGCTTAGCCAGCTATGCCACAGTGGCAGCCACAGCGCCAGCCACTGTTTTTTGTTGTTCAACTTCCCTCTAGCTTCCCTTCCTCCACCTCTTCTTAATCTCTAGTGACTAGACCACTATTCTAGTCTCTACTTCAACTTCTTTTACCTTCCAATTATGAGAACATGTGGTACTTGTCTTTGTGTGATTGGTTTATTTCACTTACATATTGTCCTCTTGTTGCTGCAAATGACAGGATTTCATCTTTTTTTTTTTGGCTGCATGATATTCCTTGTGTATGTACTCTACATTTTCCTTTCTTTTTAAAGGTTTTTTTAAATATTTATTTTGTTTATTTGCAAGGTAGAATTAAAAAGATTGAGAGGGAGAGGTAGCGATCTTCCATCTGCTGATTCATTCCTCAAATGCCTGCAACAGCAAGGGCTGGGCCAGGCTGAAGCCAGGAGCCAGGAGCTTCATCCAGGTCTGCCACATTGGTGTAGGGCCCAAGGATTGGGCCAACTTCTACTGCTTTCCCAGGTGCATTAACAGGGAGCTGATTTGGAAGTGGAGCAGCTGGGGCTTGAAACTGTGCCTACATTGGATGCTGTCATCACAGATGATGGCTTAACCCTTTACAGCACAACGCTGGCCTCTCTACACTTCCTTTATGCATTCATCCGTTGATGGATACCTTGGTTGATTCCTTATCTTGGTTCTTGCTAACAGTGCTGTAATACACACAGAGAACAAATGTCTCTTTGACAGACTGATTTCATCTTTGGATATAAAGGGTAGCTGGAGCCTAAGTTGTGGGGTAGCTGGACCCTAAGATAGCTTTTTAAGGAACTGGAGGTTTGATTTCTAACATTTACATTATTTATTTGAAAGATAAAGTATATATATATATATAGATAAAGTATATATATATATATAGATATATATCTTCCATCTGCTAGTTCAGAGAGAGAGAGAAATGGCAAGATAGAGATAGAGATAGAGAAAGAGAGAGAGAGAGAATGAATATGTATCTTTCATCTGCTGGTTCACTTCCCAGATGGCTACAATAAAGCCAGGAGCCAGCAACTCCATCTGGGTCTTCTGCTTGGGTAGCAGGGGCCCAAGCACTTGGGCCATCATCCCTTGCCTTCCCAGGTACATTAGCAGGGAGCTGGATGGAAAGCAGAGCAGTCAGGACTCAAACTGGTGCTCTGACATGGGAAGCCAGCATTGCAAGTGGCAGCTTGACCTGCTGTGCCACAACACTGGCTCAAGAAACTGGGAATTTTTGAACAAAATTTCCTGCTTGCGCTTTGGGAGGAATCAATTGGTGCTCCCGAGAGGCACGTGTGAAGCAGGAAGAGTTGGACCCAAGCGGCTGACAGTGAACAGTGGCATCAGCGGCTCCTGGGAGATGGAGAATAAGAATCCTGGGCGGGATTTGGAGCCTGGGTCCTCGGTAGCCATGGGAGGAAGCAGTTCTAGGAGTGCTCTGGGGCCAGGGCCAGTTTGCCAAGTGTTAGGGATTGCATAGGTGACAAGGAAGTGGAGTTTTGGGAGGATGAGAAAGAAGGCATCAAGTGCAAGTTCTCGGCCACCAGCCCTGGCTTGTCCCTGCTCTGTCCTTCTGGGCTCGCCTCCCCCGCCTCAGTAATGAGTCTCCCTCTGGAACCTGTCCTCGAGCCTCACACACACTCCTGGCTGAAGAGACTTAGATGGGAAAGGGGAGATTTGGAGAAGGAAAAGGACTGGCCCAGGACACATAGCCAGGAAGCAACAGTGGCAACTGTGCAACTCCATCCCCTTGGCCCTGTCCACTCTGGGGTCCACTCTGGCTGTAGACAGATCTCTTCTGAGAAGCTGTCCCAGCTGATCCCCTTCATTGTTTTGTCTCACAGCCTTGTGACATGCATTCCTTTGGTTTGTTTTGCATATGCAATGGGTAACTTTAAACTCGGTCTTCCACCGAGACCCTCTGTGGCCAATAGCCTCTGCCTCAGCATCTCCAGCAGACCCTCACCAGGAACCCTGCATGAGGAGCTGCTGGGCGCTGGGCTGAGGCTGTGCCACACGGGCCAGAAGCTGAGTTCTCATCCCAGGCGTGCTTCTCACCCTGAGGACAGTGCTGGGTGCAGATTCTGGGACCCTCAGTGTGATCTTCAAAAGTATGAGACCCTCAAAACCAGGAAGACAAAAAACAAAAGACTTTGAGCCAGCTATTTGCCTCTTGGGTGTCCCTGTTTCTCAAGGAGAATTCCAGCACTGCCCCTGGTCATACGAGACTTGCAAGTGTATCTCCAGGGGCTGGGGCTGTGGCATAGTGGGCAAAGCCACTTCCTGCAGTGCCGGCATCCCATATGGGCGCCGGTTCCACTTCCTATCCAGCTCTCTGCTGTGGCCTGGGAAAGCAGTAGAAGATGGCCCAAGTCTTTGGGCTCCTGCATCCACGTGGGAGACCCAGAAGAAGCTCCTGGCTCCTGGCTTCGGATTGGCACAGCTCCAGCCAATGCGGCCAAATGGGGAGTGAACCAGCAGATGGAAGACCTCTCTTCCGCTCTCTGCCTCTCCTTCTTTCTCTGTGTAACTCTGACTTTCAAGTAAATAAATAAATCTTAAAAAAAAAAAAAGAAAAAAGAAAGTGTATCTCCGGAGCAGTCTGATGGGTTCAGGACACATTTAAATTCATCAGCTGCTTAAACAAATTATTTATTTGAGAGGTAGCTAGAGAGAGACAGCCAGAGAGAGAGAGAGCTCCCATCCTCTGATTCACTCCCTAAATGCCTACATTGGCTAAGCTGAGCCAGATTGAAGCTGGGAGCCAAGAACCCAATCCAGGTCTCTCATGTGGTGACAGGGACACAACTGTGGAACCATCACTGCTGCCTCCCAGGGTCTGCCTTAGCCAGAAACTGTTCAAGAGCTAGAGTTGGGCACTGAACGCAGGCACTGAGATGTGGAATGCAGGCATCCCAGCCAATGTCTGTGTTAGGTCAAATGCCAGCTCCTAATTCATTAGTTTCTGATCCCAAGATCTGATGAGTGCAGGATTTACCCCTTGTTCATGGGAGGTCCCCTCTAGTGGATGCCTAAAATCACAGATAGTACTAAGTTGTAGTTTTACTAGACTTTTTCCTACAGATACCTACCTCTGATAAACTTTAATTTATAATTAGGCACAATATGAGATAAACAACAATGACTACAATGAAATAGAATAATCAGGGGCTGGCATTGTGGCCTATTGGAGTTAAGCCACTGCCTATGACACCAGCATCACTTATGGGCACTGGTCTGAGTCCCAGCTACTCCACTCTGATCCAGCTCCCTGCTAATGCACCTGGGACAGCAGCAGAAGATGGCGCAATTACTTGGGCCCCTGAAACCATGTGGGAGACTTGGATGAAGCTCCTGGCTTCAGCCTGACCCAGTCCTGGATGTTGTGGCTGAACCAGCAGATAGAGGATTGATCTCTCTCTCCCTCTCTGTCTTCTCTCCTTCTTACTCTGTAACTCAACTTTTCTTTATTTTTAAAAAGGTTTATTTATTTATTTGAAAGTCAGAGTTATATACCAAGAGGAGAGGGAGAGGGAGAGGGAGAGAGAGAGGGAGAGAGAGAGAGAGAGAGAGAGAGAGGTCTTCCATCCGTTGGTTCACTCCCCAATTGGCCACAACAGCTGGATTGCGGCAATTCAAAGCCAGGAGCCAGGAGCTTCTTCCAGGTCTCCCATGCAGGTGCAGGGGCCCAAGGACTTGGGCCATCTTCTACTGCTTTTCCAGGCCATAGCAGAGAGCTGGATCAGAAGTGAAGCAGCTGCGACTTGAACTGGTGCCCATATGGATGCTGACTGGCACTTCAGGCCAGGGCGTTAACATGCTGCACCACAGCGCTGGGCTCAAAACTCTGACTTTTAAATAAATAAATAAATCTTACAAAATTTTAAAAATTTGAATAATCATAACACATATTATAATAAAACTTAGATGAATATAGTCTTTTTTTCTCTCTCCTGGAATTTTTCAATTAATATTTTTAGACCCCTGTTGACTACAGGCAATTAAAACCATGGGAAGTGAAACCCTAGATAAGAGAAGACTGCTCTTGGGCTGGCAGTGTGGCTCAATAGGCTAATCCTCTGCCTAGCGGCGCCGGCACACCGGGTTCTAGTCCCGGTCGGGGCACCGGATTCTGTCCCGGTTGCCCCTCTTCCAGGCCAGCTCTCTGCTATGGCCCGGGAACGCAGTGGAGGATGGCCCAAGTGCTTGGGCCCTGCACCCCCTGGGAGACCATGAGAAGCACCTGGCTCCTGCCTTTGGATCAGTGCGGTGCGCGGCGGCCATTGGAAGGTGAACCAATGGCAAAGGAAGACCTTTCTCTCTGTCTCTCTCTCTCTCACTGTCTACTCTGCCTGTAAAAAAAAAAAAAAAAAAAAAGAGAGAGAGAGAAGACTGCTCTAGTTCAAAGTCAAACAACAAATTTGAACTTGGATTATACATTCACAGGGAAATACCCAACCGAACCCAACCCTGATTCCAACTCAGACTAGGATGTGCAAGTTTCCTGGCTTTCCTGTGGCAGAGGAGAGATTTTTCTCCTGTCTCCTCTTTCATGAGTATTTTTAGGAGGGTCTCAATTCTGTCTCCTCACCCTGGCTACCCTCTTGTCATCCAAGCACCTCTGTACCTCAGGAATCTTCCCATGCAATTCTGCACCATCCACCAGGTGAACGCAGAGTGCAGCTCTGATCATACTCAGTGACTCCCCGCGGGTTAGAAATGACAGCATTGTTGATTAAGTAGCAGCTCAGGCCTTGAGAGTAGGGCCCCATCCCAACTTTGAAGTCTCAGCACCAGTCACTCCCAGCAGGGCATTTGCTGGACAGACGGAGGCAGGAGCTAGCAGTATGCCAAAGAGATGTGTGTGCTTTCTCCCCGGCACTTGGAACCACCTACCTGGCAAAATGTGACCCCCGCCCCCTTCCCTGCCACTTACATTCTCATGGGAATTCATTTCTCCTTCTTATTCACAATGCAACAGGAATAGGAAAAAATGCTTTTCTATTTTTTATGTTTATTATTTTAAAGGAAAAGCAACAGATGTATACACACATACACTCATATGCACACACACACGTACATATCTTCCATCCACTGTTTCACTTTCCAAATGTCCACAACAGCCAGGGCTGGGCCAAGCCAAAGCTAGGAGCCAAGGAATCCACCCACATAGGTGGCAGGGAACCAAGCACTGAGCCATCACCTGCTGCCTCTGAGGGTGTGCATTAGTAGAAAGCTGGATCAGAAGCAGAGCTGCGACTCTGACCCAGGTACCTCCATATGGGGTGTGGGTGTTCCTCGTGGCAACTTAACCCACTGAGCCAAATGCCCGCCCTGCGGATGCTATTTTTATAAAGCTGCTGAAGTGGCAAAGTTTATGTGATGTATATTTAACCAAAGAAAAAAAGTGCTGCCTAGTGCATTTTCTATACTAAGCCAGCTTCATCCCCGGGGATGACTGCCCTGTTACAAGCAACATACTTACTAGGCCTTCTGGTTATACAAAGCATGACCCAGAATGAGTGCAGTAGGAGGAGTTGAGACCGGAAGAACTAAACTGCTTTGCACAATGAAGTAAAGGGTGTCTTTCTGGGCTGGGACATTGTCAGGTGATTAATGGGTTTTGTTGTTTGTTTGGACCTTGTTCTTGTTTTCTTTCTCTGGCAGACCTGGGAAATGGGTGTGGGGCAGGCACAGAAGAGGGCAGTTGGAGCAGGCTTTTCTTTTGCGGAACAGCAATTGTACAGTTCCATTTCCTGGATTACGATTTCCTCCCGATGTACCCAAGCTGTCAGCGAGGCTTGTGAGCTGCCACGCCTGGAATTAGCCTGTGGCTCAGGCTGTCTTGGGGACAGAAGGGAGGAACAGTGACTCTGTCTCTGAAAAGAGGTGATTGGGAGCCCATCGCGGCCTGAAATTGTGACTGCAACAAAGCCAGGATTGACCAGGAAGAAACCAGAGCACTTGTTCAGACCACAGGCCATGTGTGTTAGTGAAATGGCGCAGTCTATGGTGTGATTTACACCCCAGACACCATCCTAGGCTCTACCCCGACCACCACTGCTGAAAGCCAGGTGACCCCATGGCCCAACCGCCGGTGTCAGCTCCACGCCCCTCCTAATGGGATTTGCTGCTCCTGCTTCCCTGCCCACTGCCCCTGCCTCCCGGCAAAGCTGTGTTCCTGTTCCTGGACATGTGGCTCTCTCTCTCCATCTCTCTGTCTCTCTCTCTTGATCTCTCTTTCTCATGCTCTCTCTCTCTCTTTTTTTTTTTTTTTGACAGGCAGAGTTAGACAGTGTGAGAGAGAGAGACAGAAAGGTCTTCCTTTTTTCCGTTGGTTCACCCCCCAAGTGGTCACTCCGGCCGGCGCACTGCACCGATCCGAAGCCAGGAGCTAGGTGCTTCCTCCTGGTCTCCCGTGTGGGTGCAGGGCTCAAGGACCTGGGCCATCCTCCACTGCACTCCTGGGCCACAGCAGAGAGCTGGACTGGAAGAGGAGCCACCGGGACAGAATTTGGTGCCCCAACCGGGACTAGAACCTGGTGTGCCGGTGCCGCAGGTGGAGGATTAGCCTAGTGAGCCGTGGAGCCGGTCTTTCACTCTCTCTTGGAATCTTCCCTCTTTTCCTTCTTTGTCCCTTTCTCTTACTCCAGCGTTTCGTGTGTTTTGTGGCGGCCTTATAGTGAGCTTCCAATTAAGATTTTCTTTCTAAAGATTTATTTTATTTATTTGAAAGGCAGAGAGAGAGAGAGAGAGAGAGAGAGAGAGAGAATCTTCCACGTGCTGATTCATTCCCCCAGATGCCCACAACAACAGGCTGGGCCAGGCTGAAGCCAAGAGCCAGGAACTCCATCCAGTTCTCCCATGTGAGTGGCAGGAACGCAAACACTTGAGCCATCACCCACCGCTCCCAGGCATATGAGCAGGGAGCGGAATCGGAAGCAGAGCAGCTGGGACACAAGTCAGTGCTCTGATATGGGATGTGGATGTCCCAAGTGGCAGCTTAGCCTGCTGTGCCACAACACTGGTCCCAGACTGTTTTATTTTGATCACAAGTTAATTAACATCAGTGATCCTCAGTCTCAGTCCTTGTTTAATGGGCCTCACAGGCTCTGTCGCAGAAGGCTGCCGAGGGGATCAAATCTGGTGCCATTTGTGTCTCTGTATCACTTGGTACAGCGGCCATCACACAGAATTCAGTTCACTCACATGAAATTGCTGTTCTGGCCGGCGCTGCGGCTCAATAGGCTAATCCTCCACCTAGCAGCACCGGCACACCAGGTTCTAGTCCCGGTCGGGACGCCGGATTCTGTCCCGGTTGCCCCTCTTCCAGGCCAGCTCTCTGCTGTGGCCAGGGAGTGCAGTGGAGGATGGCCCAAGTGCTTGGGCCCTGCACCTGCATGGGAGACCAGGAAAAGCACCTGGCTCCTGCCTCTGGATCAGCGCGGTGCGCTGGCCACAGCAGCCATTGGAGGGTGAACCAATGGCAAAAGGAAGACCTTTCTCTCTGTCTCTCTCTCTCACTATCCACACTGCCTGTCAAAAAAAAAAAAAAAAATGCTGTTTTGTGGGTCAAAAATGGCTGAAGAGAGGCAACCCAATAAGGAGCCAATAAATTCAGGATACTACAAGCATGCTAAAATCTTCATGGAGGGGCAGGCACTTTGATGCTGTGGGTCAAACCCGTTTCCTTTACCAGAGTGCTGGTTTAAGTCCTGGCACCTCTGCTTCTGGTCCAGTCCCTCTAATGTGCCAAGTATTTGGGTCACTGCCATCCACATGGAGACCTGGATGGAGTTCCTGATTACTGCTTTGGCCTGACCCAGCCCCAGCTGTTGTGGGCATCTGATGAGTGAACCAGTGGATGGAAGATTTTCTCTATCACTCTCTCTTCCTGTCTATCACTCTAACTTTCAAATAAATCAATATTAAAAAAAAAAAACCTCAAGAAGTTCATGGAAAATGGAATTAAAAGATACATTTATTTTGGTGCAAAATTTTTTGAAGTCCACACACAGTTTGTTCATAATATGTAATAATGTCATGAGCTTGTTAAAGATCCCTTATGTAATTATTATTGTTATTATTGACTCCCTCATATTCAAGAAACTTGGGAAAAATTGGCAAGAAGAGTGGGTTCCTGCAGTCACCGAGACTAGGAGGCTGAGCTCTTTGGTTCAGACATCAAGGGCAAGTGGGAGCTGGGAAGAATACAGGACTCAGGTGACAGCTGTAGTCATCTTGATCATAATTTCTCTCACTTGGACGGTTTACAAAATGTGCACTTGCACTGAAGTCTTAGGTTCTTCATAACTTCATTTCTCTTTCTAGCCCTTTTGAAATGTCCTTAAAACACTTATATTTGATTTGAAAGGCAGAGAGACAGAGACAGAGGTCTCCCATCTGCTGTTCATTCCCCAAATGACCATAATGGCTAGGACTGGGCCAGGCCAAAGCCAGGAGTCGGAACTCCATTCCGGTCTTCCACATGGGTGATAGGGACCCAGGTTCTTGAGCCATCACCTGCTGCCTCCCAGGGTGTATGTCAGCAGGAAGCTGGGATCAGAGGCAGAGCTAGGGCTTGAGCTCAGGCACCATGAAAAGGGATGCAGGTGTCCCAAGTGGCATCTTGTCCACTGCACCGAATGCCAGCTCCTGAAATGCTTTTTGTAACCAAATCTCCTGGACCATGCTCTGAGGAGGAGGACAGACTGCAGTAGGTGAGAGGAGCTGCTGGAGGAGCCCAGGCAAGGGTGAGGGGGGCATCCCCAGCAGGGAGGCCCAACTTTCTCCTGAGGCCTCCACCCTCCCTGACATCAGGGCCCATGGGCAGCACAGGCTTGGGGCCTCCCTGTCGACGCTGGAGGCTGCAGAAAGAGGAGCCTGCTCTACAGCACAGGCCTGGGGATGGAGCTGAGAGGAGCAGACTCTGCCTTGTTAACCTTCCTGGGCTGGAGGGCAAGCGGGAGGCAGTGCCAGGTCTGGCAGGCCAGTGGGCAGGACTGAGCATTCCAGGGGGCAGGCAGGACACTGTGGGTTCTGCTCAATCTCACTGCAGAAAGGGGTGGGCTGTGGCGAGTCTCCTTGGGAGCTCTCTTCATTTTCACAGAAGCTTGGAGAATGAAATGAGTCATGTTTCCAAATGCAGTGGAGGAAGCAGGCCCAGCTCTCCGCTTCCCCCTCCTCCTGCGGTCCCTCTGAGGGAGGAGGGGCCGGCCATCTTGGCTACTTCTGTACCAGTGATGACAGGTACAGGTTTGTTTGTTTGTTTGTTTTTAAGGAATTATTTTATTTATTTGAAAGACAGAGTTACAGAGAGAGGTAGAGCCTGAGAGACAGCAATGGCCAGAGCTGAGCTGATCTGAAGCCAGGAGCCAGGAGCTTCTTCTGGGCCTCCCATGCGGGTGCAGGGGCTCAAGGACTTGGGCCATCTTCCACTTCTTTCCCAGGCCATGGCAGAGAGCTGGATCAGAGGAGGAGCAGCCAAGACTCGAACTGGTGTCGATATGAGATGCTGGTGCTGCAGGCTGGGGCTTAAACCCTCTGTGCCACAGTGCCGACCCTACAGGTTTGTTTATTTATTTTCTCAAAAGATAAAAATAGCTTTGTCTCCTCACCCTAGGTTATTATAAAAGATTTAAACTGTTGCACAAAGATATTTTTAAAAGTAAACAAAATCATGTTATTCTATCATCCAGAAATAGGCCCTCTTCCTATTTTTCTTTTTTTTTTAAATTATCTTTTTTTAAATTAAAAAAAAATTTTTTTTTTGACAGGCAGAGTGGACAGTGAGAGAGAGAGAGAGAGAGAGAGAGAAAGGTCTTCCTTTGCCGTTGGTTCACCCTCCAATGGCCGCCGCAGTTGGCACGCTGCGGCCAGCGCACCGCGCTGATCCGATGGCAGGAGCCAGGTGCTTTTCCTGGTCTCCCATGGGGTGCAGGGCCCAAGCACCTGGGCCATCCTCCACTGCACTCCCGGGCCACAGCAGAGAGCTGGCCTGGAAGAAGGGCAACCGGGACAGAATCCGGCGCCCCGACCGGGACTAGAACCCGGTGTGCCGGCGCTGCTAGGCGGAGGATTAGCCTAGTGAGCCGCGGCGCCGGCCCCTATTTTTCTTAAAGATTTATTTATTTACTTGAAAGACAGAGTAGCAGAGAGAGAGAGAGAGAGAGAGAGTGAGAGAGAGAGTTCATCTGCTGGTTCACTCCTCAAATGGCTGCAACAGCCAGGTCTGGCCGGGCCAAAGCTAGGAAGCTAGAACTCCATCTGGGTCTCCCAAGTGGGTGGCAGGGTCCCAAGTCCTTGGGCCATCCTCTGCTACCTTCCCAGGTTCATTAGCAGAGAGCTGGATCAGAAGTGCCAGTACTTGAACTGTCACTCTGAAATGGGATGCGGGTGTCACAAGTGGCAGCCTAAGCCACTGCACCAACATGCTGGCCCTGCCTCTTAGAATTTTGATGATCACTTTTCTTATTTAAAAAAAAATATATATTTTATTTTATTTATTTGAAACATTGGGAGGGGGCCATTGTGGCACAGTGGGTTAGACTGCTGTTTGGGATGCCTGCATCCTAGGTTGCAATGCTCGGCTTGAGTCCTGCTTCCTGCTAATGCATGTGGGAGACCTAGATGGAGTTCCTGAATTCAGCCTGGCCTAGCCCTTTCTGTTACAGGCAGTGGGGTAGTGAACTAGTGGTTGGAAGATATCATTCTCTCACTCTGTTCATCTGCCTTTCAAATTAATTAATTCATTGATTAAAAAAGAGAAGGCATGGGGCCAGCATGGTGGCGTAGTGGGTAAAGCTGCCGCCTGCAGTGCCGGCATCCCATATGGGCACCAGTTCGCGTCCTGGCTGCTCCACTTCCTATCCAGCTCTCTGCTATAGCCTGGGAAAGCAGTAGAAGGTGGCCCAAGTCCTTGGGACACTGCATCCTGTGGAAGACCTGGAGGAAGCTTCTGGCTCCTGGCTTTGAATCGGTGCAGCTCCAGCTATTGCAGCCAACTGGGGAGTGAACCAGTGGATGGAAGACCTCTCTCTCTGCCTCTCCTTCTCTCTCTGTGTAACTCTGACTTTCAAGTAAATAAATAAATCTTTAAGTTAAAAGAAGAAAGAAAGATTGAGAGAACTATCTTCCATCTGCTGGTTTATTCCCCAAATGTCTGCAACAGCAGTGCAAGGCCAGGCCAAAGCCCAGAATTCAGGGACCCAAGTACTGGAGCCATCACCTGTGGCCTCCCAGGGTGTGCATCAGCAGGAAGCTGGAATCAAGAGCTGAGCAAGGACTTGAATCCAGGGACTTAGATATGGGATGTTGGCCTCACAAGTGGAATATTTTTTTTCTTTTTAAATATTTATTTATTTATTTGAAAGTCAGAGTTACACAGGGTAGAGGGGGAGAGAGAGAGAGAGAGAGAGAGAGAGAGAATCTTCCATCCGCTGGTTCATTTCCCAATTGGCCGCAATGGCTGGAGCTGTACCAATCCGAAGCCAGGAGCGAGGAGCTTCTTCCGGGTCTCCCATGCGGGTGCAGGGGCCCAAGGACTTGGGCCATCTTCTACTGCTTTCCCAGGCTATAGCAGAGAGCTGGATCAGAAGAGGAGCACCTGGACTCGAACTGGCGCCCATACAAGATGCCGGCACTGCAGGCAGCGGCTTTATCCTCTATGCCACAGCGCTGGCCCCACAGCAGCATCTTAATTGCTGCACTAAAGGCCTCCCCTCATTTTTTTTTCTTCATATTCAGAGCTGGACCCTTAAGACGTCAGCAGCAGACTTGGGACTGAGACCTGATGGGCTTTGTCCCTTCATTCTGTGCCTAGTGGAAATTTTAATTCCTTTCCCAAACATTTTTTAAAAAGATTTATTTATTTATTTGAAAGGCAGAGTTACAGAGAGAGAGGGAGAGAAATCTTCCATCTGCTGGTTCACTCCTTAAATGGCCACAACAGCAAGGGGCTGGGCCAGGCCAAAGCCAGGAGCCTGGAACTCTATCTGAGTCTCCCACGTGGGTGACAGGGGCCCAAGTACTGGGGTCATACTCCACTGCTTTCCCAGGAGCATTAGTAGGAAGCTGGATAGAAAGTGAGACAGCTGGTTCTGAAACTGGCATTCATATGGATGTTGGCATCGCAGGCAGCAGGTTAACTAGAACGCAGGCCCCCTCTTCCTAAACTTACTCATATTCCAGGGCTTATGTGGGCCCAGTGACTTTGGTCCTACTTCCTGCCTCCAGTGTGTTCTCGGTCTCTGCTCTGGAACCCCAGAGCTAGCACACCCTGGTGTTACCTGAGACCTGGGATTTATATGCTTTCCTCCATTTCCAGAAAAATCCAGACTCACCGGAAGCCATGTGTGTATTATAGACATTGCCAAGGTGCACAAGGAAGGAGGGGTATTAGTGATTGCTGGTGGGCACACCCCACCCCAGACGTGTCATTTCTAACTGACTGCCTGAGAGCAGACGCCCTGGGCTCAGACTTTCCACCTGTGGTGGTTGATCAAAATGTTACCTTAAAGAGAGACAATTCTCTCCCCAAGGAGTTGCTGCCATCTGTTGAGACAGCAATGCCTTTCATCTCGCTAGACACATTCATCTTTTTATTTTTTTTAAACAAAAATGGGCTCCTTCAACACAATCTCTAGGATGGCAGAGCTGATATTCTTTTTTTTTTTTTTTTGACAGGCAGAGTGGATAGTGAGAGAGAGAGAGACAGAGAGAAAGGTCTTCCTTTGCCGTTGGTTCACCCTCCAATGGCCGCCGCGGCCAGCACGCTGCGGCCGACGCACCGTGCTGATCCGATGGCAGGAGCCAGGTACTTATCCTGGTCTCCCATGGGGTGCAGGGCCCAAGCACTTGGGCCATCCTCCACTGCACTCCCTGGCCACAGCAGAGAGCTGGCCTGGAAGAGGGGCAACCGGGACAGAATCTGGCGCCCTGACCGGGACTAGAACCCGGTGTGCCGGCGCCACAAGGCAGAGGATTAGCCTAGTGAGCTGCGGCGCCGGCCCTGATATTTTTTCCATCTTTGGAAGAAAGAACCGAAGTGGAAGTCTTGACTGTTGCCTAAAAACCATGCCACCAACTCTGTCCCCGGCTCGGCCTCCAGGCCACACTGAGCTGTGCCCTTCAGAACATCTCTCATTCCTGTGTTTGGTGTGGTCTATCTGTCTTTCTATTTATTTATTCTCATTTTATTGAAAGGCAGAGAGACAGAGACACACAGACAGAACTTACATCCACTGGTTCAATCTCCAATTTCCAGTAGCAGCCAGGGCTGGGCCAGGTTGAAGCCAGGAGCCAGGAAATCAATCAGGGTCTCCGTTGTGGGTGGCAGGAACTCAAGTACCTGCTTCCTGGCAGGTGCATTAGCAGGAAGCTGGATCGTAAAGGAGCTAGGACTTCAACTAATACAGGATAAGGTAGCTGGGCTGGAGGCGGCAAACCACAAGGCCCTAGCCCATGTAATTCCATCCTATTTGTCTGCCAGAACACTCCTTTTCCCAGGATGCCTTATTTTCATCCAAGATCTGGGGAAGGGCCACCATGTAAATATGTATGTTAAACTCGCATGGAATTTTAAGGAGGTATCATAAATTTCCCAGGTGACTATACTACCTCATAAAAGGAGGTGCTCAGAGGTGCTTGCTCTCTTCCATCAGAGACAAGGATGAGAAGAGGTGCTCAGGGTGTTCCCCTCCCTTCCTTACCACCATCCCCTACCCTCTCTGGCCCACTCTAACGCCCACATGTGTGTGTATGTGTGTATGTGTATGTGTGTGTATGTATTTGCTTTCTTACCTTCTGAATAAATTTTCCTGTACTTAAGATGCTTTTTAAGTAAAAGGCAAGTACCTAGATTAATAAAAGCAGACCCTACTTCTTCTGCATCACAACTCGGCACTCTGATACTAGAAGTGGGTAGCCCCAACAGTGTCTTTTTTTTTTTTTTTTTTTTTGACAGGCAGAGTGGATAGTGAGAGAGAGAGAGAGACAGAGAGAAAGGTCTTCCTTTTGCCGTTGGTTCACCCTCCAATGGCCGCCACGGCTGGCGCGCTGTGGCCAGCGCACCGCGCTGATCTGAAGGCAGGAGCCAGATGCTTCTCCTGGTCTCCCATGCAGGTGCAGGGCCCAAGCACTTGGGCCATCCTCCACTGCCTTCCCGGGCCATAGCAGAGAGCTGGCCTGGAAGAGGGGCAACCGGGAAAGAATCCGGCGCCCTGACCGGGACTAGAACCTGGTGTGCCGGTGCCGCTAGGTGGAGGATTAGCCTATTGAGCCGCGGCGCGGGCTCCCAACAGTGTCTTAACTGCTGTGCCAAAGCCCCATCCCTAATGTGGTATTTCTTATTCTAGTTATTCAGAGAAACAGAATAGGATCTATGAACAGATAAAAATTTGATTTGCGGAATTAGTTCACCTGATTATGGAAGCAAACCCAACATCTGTACAGTGGACCAGTAGTCTGGAGACCCAGGGACAGGCCAATGTCTCCACTCATGCCTGGCATTGTTACAGAGTAGGCCCTGTTAAAGATTTATTTATTTTAAAGACAGAGTTATGATAAAGGAGAGAGAGAGAGAGAGAGAGAGAGAGAATGAATGAATATCCCCAAATGGCCATAAGGGACAGGGCTGAGACAGCCGGAAGCCAGGAACCTGGAGCTATATCCAGGTCTCCCACATGGGTACAGGAACCCAAGTACTTGGGCCATCTTCCACTTCTTTCCCAGCTGCATTAGCAGGGAGCTTGATCCAAAATGGAGCAGCTGGGGCTCAAACTGGCACTCTTATATTGGATTGGGATTCTGGGAACTACCACTTAACCCACTGTGTCACAATGCCCATAAAGGAGGTCCTTTGATAGAAGGGTTCACTCTCTGTGTGACCAGAAACATCTGAGAATTAATTTTTTATTTTTATTTTTTTACAAAAAGCAGGGCCTCACTATGTCTGCTTCAGGCATGAAGAAGCTAAGAGCCAGGCTGTGGCTCTGGTGTGGAGATTTGACCGGAATCCACTAACCCCATTATCAAATCATCACCCACGTCTACCCTCCAGCTCAACTTCCTGTTCCCGCTCCAGGCCCTGCCGTGAGTTCCCTACTCTGTGTTTCATCTGGAGCTGTCCCTGCTCCTAGCATGCACCTCCCTTCCTCTTCTATATTTCACTTGTTTATTTATTCATTCAACAAACATCTCTTAAGCACCTGCAAGGGTGCTATCTTTGTGCTGGGAACAAGGTGATGAGGAAGAGAGGTGAGATCCCTGCCCTCTGGAGCTTACATGCTAGTGTTGAGAAAATGCAAGCCAGTAAATGGACAAGATTAGAACCTCTGCTTGCATTAGAACATTGATTCACTCAACAAACATGTCATGAGAACCTGCTGTTGGCGTGACCAGTTGTCTGGCTTTCTGGGTTTCTGTGGTGAAGTAGGAGAGTCAGGGTGTGTGGTCACTTGATGTACTATGTGCCAGACTGAAAGTGAGTCCTGAGACTTTAGGAGCTGTGGGTAGTTGGACCCATCGTGGTGGCTGCAGAGAGGGAACGGAGGCACAGTGAGAAGCAGAGAGTGAGTCCCCTACATGATATTTTTGGTCCTAGAACATTTTTTTTTAATGTATTTTATTTTTTAAATGTTTGTTTATTTTCATGTGCTTGAAAGGCAAAGTGACAGAAACAGATCTTCTGACTGCTGGTTCATTCTCCAAATGTCTGCATCAATCAGGGTAGGGCCAGACTGAATCAGGAGCCCAGAACTCCATCTGGGTCTCCCATGGAGGTGGCAGGGACCCAAATACTTGGGCCGTCACCCGCTGCCTCTCAGGATGCAGTAGCAGGAAGTTGGACCTGAAGTGGAGGAGCCAGTCCCTGAACTGGTGCTCTGATACGGGATGCAGGTGGCCAAAGCGATGGCTTAATCTGCTGCACCCCAGCACCTGCCTCCCCTGTCCCCACCGAGCCTTCCTAGGGGCAGCCTACACCCCTGACTGTACATTCTCAGACATCCCTGCCCCCTCACCATGAATCTTCATTTTCTTCTTAACTGCAATGGGTTCTTTTTAAAAATATTTGTTTATTTATTTGAAGGACAGAGTGACAGAGAGAAAGGGAGAGACAGAGAGATCTTCCATATGCTTGCTCATTGCCCAGTGGCCACAAAAACCAGGGCTAGGCCAGGCTGAAACCGGGATCCAGGAGACACATCTGGGTCATCTTGATGGATAGCAGGGATCCAAGTACTTGTGCCATCTTCTGGTGCCCCCAGGGTGCACATTAGCAGGGAGCTGGATCGGAAGCAGAGCAGCTGGATCTCTGCTATAGGATGCCAGTGCCACAAATAGAGGCTTAACCCACTGCATCACAACGCTGGCCCCGTGGCAGTGGGTTAGTGTTACTTACACCCAGAGTCCTAACTGACAGAGACAATGTCCAAAAACAACTGTAACCTGGGAAGTGTAGTGCCTCACGGAGGTGTCTGCAGCCCAGGGTCCAGCTGCAGCCAGTGAGGAAGTGGCCTGTATGCTTGGCTATGTCCCCAGCACAGCCTTTCGCATCCATCTGAGTCAGTCTGTGGTCTTTGCCTCTCAAATTCCAGCAACAACAGCTCTCTCCCAACACTTACTGCTTCCTCCCTTACATCTTCCATGCCACCTGCTAGCCTGTGAAGTGTCACGTGTGGTCATCTTTGCATTTCTCCCATAGTGTCTAAAATGTCCTTTGTTTGGAAAATGCTTATAAGGGGCCTGATGTTCCCAGCAGAGTGTGAATATTCTTACTCATTGGTAAGAATCCCTGACACTGGTGTGGTACTGCAATCTATCAAGTGTTGTCAAGTTCATTATCATCACAGGGCATTCAGCTGTTCAGAATTTGGATGGCATTGCAGTCGATATTTGTTCTGTGCATAATTTATATGCTTGTGAAGTGAAGGTAAATCTTGAGGCTCAGATGAAGTGCATGGCCTGAGATCCCCAACTTGCACATCCAAGAACTGACCACAGTGCCTTACTTCCAGGCTGCAAATCTGTGTTCTCTGTGCCCTGCAGGATTCCAAGGGCAGAACATAAGCTGCTCACCCCTCCCTCAGGTCCCCAGTGATCTGATTCATGTCCTCTGGGCCGGTCTTGGCATTGTCCTGACTTCCTCGGGGAGAGCAGGACCCTGGTCACTCGGTTTGCCCATCTGGCCAAGTCACGCAAATTCAGCTCCCCAGAGCTGCTGTGGTTGCCATGGCACCTTCCCTGGGCTCCTCTCAGTGGAAACCTGGGGGCGAGCTGTTTTGAAGCAAACGGGGAAAACAGGAAAATTCTCCCACTGGTGTGGACACCTCACAAGAAGCCATCCTCTCTTCCAAATTCCTTTCAATGTCTCAGGTGGCTCCATGGAGTCCAATCCTTCCATTTTACAGGTGAGGAAACTGAGGCCCAGGGTACTTCGAGTAGCACAAAGAGTGTGTGTGTCTTGGCCAGGAGGGTGTCTGGAGTCAGAGAGGCCTGTGTGAATTGAGTGATGTGGGGTGGGCTCTTGAACCGGCCTGAGCCTGGGATTCCTTATTGCTACATAAACTGGGGGTCATTACTCTCTTTCCCTGAAGGGTGAAATGAAAGCATGGACATGACGTGCTTCACAAGTGCTTGGTGTGGAAGAGATGCAGTTGTCCAAGACTGCCAGGCCCAGTGTTGGGGAAAGTGCTACAGGAGTCTGACGACATAGGTTCTGACCTTGACCATGCTACTAACTTGCTGTGGGCCAGAGGTGGGTCCCTTTACCACCCTGAATCTCAGCATCTTTTCCCTTTTCTTTTAAACATATGTTTGTTTATTTTTCATATATTTGAAAGGCAGAGAGAGATCTTCCACCCACTGGTTTATTTCCCAAATGTCTTCAACAGTTGAGGCTGGGTCAGGCCCAAGCTAGGGTCCCACACAGGTGGCAAGGACCACCTGCTGCCTCTCAGGGTGCATATCAGCAGGAAGTCGGAATTAGAAGCAGAGCTGAGCCTTGAATTTACACGCTCTGGTTTGGATACAGACATTCCAGTGGCATCTTTTTTTTTTTTTTTCTTCTTTATCTGTTTTTTTCCCCAGTGGCATCTTAACTGCTGCACCAAATGCCCAACCCTCAGAATCTTTTTCTTCTAAAAAAATTTTATTTGAAAGTCAGAGCCACAGAGAAAGAAAGAGAGGTCTTCCATCCACTGATTCACACCCAAATGGCCACAACATCTGGGCCTGGGCCAGGATGAAGCCAGGAACCAGTAATTCCATTCAGGTCTCCCACATGGGTGAGAGGGGCCTAATACTTGGAACGTCATCCACTGCCTCCTGGGCACACTAGCAGAAGGTTGAATCTGAAGCAGAGCAGCCAGGACTCGAATTGGCACTCTGATATGGGATGTGGGCATTAATCCACTATGCCCAGTGCTCGCCCCTGCACCTTTTTCTATAAAAAGAGAGTGTGATCCAGGTAATGCCAAAGCTTTCTTTCTTTCTTCTTCTTCTTTTTTAAAGATTCATTTATTTATTTGAAAGGCAGAGTTACAGAGAGGCAGAGGCAGAGGTAGAGAGGTCTTCCATCCACTGGTTTACTCCCTAAATGGCTGCAACAGCTGCAACTGGGTAGATCAGGAGCCAGGAGCTTCTTCTGGGTCTCCCATGCATATGCAGGGGCTCAAGAACTTGGGCTATCCTCTACTGTTTTCCCAGGCCATAGCAGAGAGCTGGATCGGAAGAGGAGCAGCCAGCATTTGAACTGGCACCTGTATGGGATGGCAGCACTGCAGGTGGCGGCTTTACCTGCTGTGCCACAGCCCCGGTCCACCAAGCTTTCTTTTCATTTCTATAATTCTGTGCTTCTGGGGACAGCATGCTAATCCCAGGGTTCCTAAAGCCATGTTTGTTTCACCCCATCACCTGCCTCACTACCAGATTGACCCTGGAGCCCTACTAGGTGGCAAGTGAGTTCCCTGAACTCCAAGGTCCACAGAGAGAGAGGGAGAGAGGATTCCGAGGGCTGGGCCTCACCCAGAGGGCTGGCTCCGTGGTGACCACTCTGGGTCAGGACCAGGGGGAGGGGGAAGAAGGATGCCTTGGATGGAGTTCAGGACTTGACAGTGGGAGTACTCAGCTGACAAGGTCTACTGAAAGCTTTTAGAGCCCTCGGCCTCAGAATGCGGTGATGAGGGATGGTTGCTGAAGATGAAGGAGGAGGAGAGGGAGGTGAGTGGGTGGGCAGGACGATTCCAGCGGGGTAGGGGTAGGCGGTGGGCAGGGATGGGACCTGTTGGGGTGAGCGGGGAGCTGAAGGGGGCAGGCAGAGAAGGAAGGACTGATTTTCACCTAAGAACAATGACAGCTTGGGAGATGAAACAGGAGCAGGATGAGGATTTCCGGTCATGCTTGCTTACCTTTGGGCTGTTGGTTCACAGCCCCTGGGAGGCCAGCAGTGGAGGCACCCTGCACTATTCTCAGAGCCTGAAGAAGCCCCCCCTTCTGGCTGGGTCATACCTGATGGCCTGGCTGCTGGGCCCCATACCTCAGAGGCCCCTCACCTTCTGCCATAAGCCTCTGTGTATGGAGCTGCAGTTGACAGTGGGCTGGGGAGCTCTGAGCTCATCCACTCTCTCCTCCCAGCCATTGTCCCATTTCTGCTGCTGTCAACTCATCCTTAAAGTCTCTTCTAATCCAAACCCTCATCACTGTCCACATCACACAGACAGCAAACAAATCCTGCGACTTGACTCATGCAAGGACCCAGCTCAGGACGTGGCATGTGTCTCCAACAAGGGATAAATCCCAGGGATATGCTGGTCTTAAACTGGATTCACTTTGACCTGCAAGACATAGAGAGCAGAGTTGGTATAAACATGTCTGTTGTTCTTAATATTAGGCATGGTTATTGTTAGTAAGAGTACTAGCTAAGACAAGACTTTAGTTAATGCCTCCTATGTACCAGGCCCTGTAACGAGCTGTATATTTGCATTACTTCATTTATCTTCTTCATAATCTGATAAAATAAGTATTACTTTCACTGCTGCTTAATAGATGGGGAAATTGAGGCTTGAAAAAGTCACATGACTTGCATGTGGCCCACCCAGTGTTTAACCAGAGGTGGGGAAACTTTTTTCTGCTGAGGGCCATATGGATATATACCATCATTCATGGAACATACAAAATTATAACTTGAAAATTACCCTGCTATATATTTATTGAATTTCAAGTTCTGCCTGCAGTTGCCTCGGTAGGGCCACACTAATGATTTCCTGGTCCCTATATGGCCCACAGACTGGATGCTCTCCACCCCTGGTGAACCCAGAGCCCACTCTTCATCATGGAATTCCACCTCCCAGGCACCAAAGATATATTAGTGCCTATAAACCACATCCATTTATTCCTGTGCCACCCTTCGTGGGATGTAATCCACACACGAGCACATCCTTTAGGAACGCTGACCAGGAGTGACTTCAGTTAGAGGTCTTGAAGCTGGCAGACCAGAAGTGGTGTCTGGATCGGAAGTGGAGTAGCCGGAACTTGAACTTGAACTGGCACTCATATGGGATGCCAGTGCTGCAGTGTCTTTACCTGCTACACCTCAGTGCTGGCCCCACCATACATGCTTATTATTTCATGACTGCCGGATGGCTGCTACAGCACCAGGCATCATGGCGGCATCTCCTGGGTCAGGGACAAACAGTTTTCTCCTGATGCGACTTTGATATTTATTCTGGGGAAAAAAAAAAAAAGCTGCCAGCAGGTTTCTTGTTACACCTCACTGGCCACATATTTACTCCTATGCCAATCACTGCTGTAGAAAATATGCATTTAGGATGGATCCCGCTTAACAAGTGCTCCCAAACCCAGGGGCTCAAAACAACCACCGTTTGTCGTTATGAGGCTGTGGGTAGCTGGGTAGTTCTGCTGCTCTTAGGCTTGTCTGGCTTTTCTTGGCTCGGCTTACTCCTCTGGTGCCTGTGGTCAGCTGCTGGGGAAGCTGAGGGCTGGCTTGTCCAGGATGGTGACTGGGTCTCTCATCCATCAGGTTGGCTCAGGCTTGTTCCCATGGCAGCAACAGGGTTCCAAGAAATTGGGTTTGAGAATGTAAGGCCTCTTGAGACCCAGGCCCTGAGCCAACACAATGTCATTTCCATCCCATTCTACTGGGCAAAGCAAGTCATGCTTTGTCGCTGGTACGAGGGGTGGGGTGAGACTCTGCTGCTTGATGTGGGGGGGGGGCTGCCATGTTTCATTGCAAAGGGCACAGGCACGGAGTGGAGTGAGGTGTCGGGAGGGACCATTTTGCAACCCACACAGATTACCGTGGCTTATTTTGATCAGTTCATTCTCTGAGACAGGCATGGGCTCCCTTCCCCAGATCAAGGGAATGCCAATATGCCCTGATCAGCGGGATAGTGTTGTAGGGAATGGGGTGGGGGGAGTACCACTATTGTGGGACAGGGGCTGAGCTCAGGCCCAAAGAGCCGTAGGGAGACTGTGCAGCTGCAGTTTCTCTAAGTCACCGTCTCTCTTCTGGAAAGGACGCTTTGCATCTGCCTCCTGCTAGACCCTGTGATGGGTCCTCTAGCAGGCATACGCATTTCCTCCGTGACGCTCAACTGCAAAAATGAATTTAAAAGACCAAATGAACTCTGCCTCTGCCCCATCCCTTGCAAGGCTGGGAAGTTAGTCTCAGTCATTGGAGAGTGGGGTCTGTGTGTGTGTGTGCTGCAGGGGTTCTAGTCCTCTGCTCACTTGAGGTTTACATGGTCCAGGAAATATGGGGCAAAAAGCGTTGCCATTTGGTTCAGCACAGTCATCTCCGAGGGGCTTTGCCCAGGCTCCAGGGTCCACTCAAAAGGATGAGACTGCCTCTCTCCCTCGATGCGTAACAGACTTCCCCAGGTGCTTATCACCCACCCGGGTTCACTCTGTCCTCTGCTTGTCAGGAAACCCATCTGTGTGTCCTGCCTTGGACCACGTTCCCTCGTCAACTTCAATCCCTCACCAGGACGGGATGATCCTCATGGAATCCTGGCCCTGCCTCTGCTTCCAGCACACAGACGTGCCCCAGGGAGCAATGTGTGATATGAACAAATCTGAGGGAGCAGGGGAGGAAGTGACAGCTCAGCTGACACCCGATGGTGGTGTTGGAGTGGGTTAGGGGAGGAAGGGGCCAGGGAGGGATAGTGTTCCAAGCAGAGGAGCCAGCACCAGGGACTCTAAAGTCGTCCCCATCTTATGACTGAAAATGCACGTATGAAGCTCACAGAAGTTAAGTAACTCCCCAGCGTCATGCAACCAGTAAGTGGCTCAGCTGGAGTTTCAAATCCTGCACTGTAATGCTGAAGCCTAAACCTGGAGGTGAGAGAAGTAAATGACTTGGAGAGCCACAAGGAATTCCTTTTGGCTGGAACATCATGTGGGGAGGGGACAGGAGGCCGGAGCTGGGGGCAGAGAGGTGGGGGGAGGCAGAGAGAGAAGTGAGAGCATGGGGCACCCTGTAGCTGTGGCATCACCGCTGGAGGGCAGCAAGGGTGGGTCCAGGGAGATCATTCCAGGGACCCTCTTGGTGGTTTCAGCCAGAACTGATGAGGATGGAGGTAAGAATAAAATATAATGGCAAGATTCATGGGTTATAAAGGAAGAATGGTGGTCAGGACTTGATTGCTGAGAGAGAGAGAGAGAGAGAGAGAGAGAGAGAGAGAGAGAGAGAGAGAATGATTCTCAGGTTTCTAGCTCCAGCAGCTAGATGGATGGTTCCCATCCTATTTCTTTCACTGATTTGCTATGGGTCCTTGGGGACCTCACCCAGGCTCTCTGGTTGTCTGGCTTCCTAGCTATAAAATGAACACAATGAAACCTGACCTCCCCAAGTATCCGGATGGTGTCAAGATAAGATGAAATCATCAATCTGGAAGTGCTCTGGAGAGTCAAAGAGTACTTTGCAAACGCAAGTGGTTATTATTTTATGGTTACCTTTATGTCTGCCCCTCCCAGGGCTTGCAGATGGAGCTGGATGGCCCAGGGAGCTGCTGGGAGGGAGGCGGCCCTGTAGTTCCCATCAGGCAGATCTGTCTCTTTGGCAGGTGGGAGCCACATGCCCACGTACTAAATTGTTAATAGCTTCCCCGGAGAGTTCCTTTCTCTCTGACTCCTCAGTGATTTCTGTTTCTCTACCGCTGCCGCCTTCTGATGCCCTGGGTTGGCCCAGGATTTTCCACCCACTTTTGTTTTTGTTTCCCCCCTGAAGTCAGGGATGGGGACAACCCCAAGCAGAGCCCAGCTGGGGAGCATTGTGTCAGATTTCCTGCACTCCACCAAGCATAGGCACCGGCTCACAATCTCCAGCTCCAAGTGACTCCTTGCCCTCCACAGTGGGAGGAAACTGTCAAACAGATGGTGGCTTTGGGGACAGCATAGTGTAGCAGTCAGGAGACGGCTGTTTGGAGTCCCACAGCCCTGGTCTGGCTGTTTGGCTCTGGGTGGGGCAGGCCACCGAAACTCTGTGATGTGGGATAATAATAATGGCAGCAGCGCACGCCTGGAGGACTGGTTGAGGATGACCTGAAATGATCCACAAAGCGCCTGGCCCAGGGCAAGCTCCCCATAATCGGCAGCCAGCAGGTTCATAGCTACATGAATGAGACTGCCTTGTAAAGCCAAACAGACAACTCTCACCTCCTTGTAAGAGTTAATTTACTTCAAAACACAGTCGCCCCTCAGCCTATACAGGGGACTGGTTCCAGGACCCCCTCAGAACCAAAATCCACAGAGGCTCAAGTCCCTTACATAATGTGCACAGTTTTTAGGGGCTGGCCTTGTGGCACAGTGGGTTAAGCCACAGCTTGTGACACTGGCATCCAATATTGCAGCGCCAGTTCTTGGCCTAGCAGCTGCTTTGCTTCCAATCAAGCATCCTGCTAACATGCCTGGGAAGGCAACAGAAGATGGCCCAAGTACTTGTGTTGTGGGAGAAGTAGGCTTTGATTTTTATCCAGGTCCTTGCCTTTTATTTAAAAGGCATTTTAAGTACAGGCACATATGCGGTGCACAAAGTGATAACATTTATTTAAAAGGTAAGAAAGCAAACACACACACACACACACACGGGCATAGCTGAGGAGTGGAGTGGGAGAAAAGAGGGGAGAGCAGAGAGGAAGACAGGGGCAGCTAAGCACCTCCTTTCATTGGTCTCCGAAGGAAGAGGGGGTGAGAACCTCCCAGCACCTTCTTTTGAGGTAATGTGGTCACCTATGTACATGTGACTTTCTCCCCAGGTCCTGGATGAATATAAGGTATCCTGGGAAGGGGAGTGTTCTGACAGGTAGGATAGAATTACATGGGGACAGGGCCTTGTGACTGGTGACCTCCGGCTCAGCTAGCTACCTTGTCCCATATCACTTGGACCTCTGCCTCCCACGTTGGAGACCCCAGTGCAGTTCCAGGCTTCTGGCTTCTGCCTGACCCAGCCCCAGCCCCAGCTATTGCAGCCATTTGGGGATGGAAGATCTGTTTTTTATTTTCTCTCTCTCTTTCAGATAAATCTTTTTTTAAAAAAAGTGGTTTTGTGGAGGAAGTGATATTTAAGTGAAAACTTGTAGAATCAGTAGCAGTTAGCCTAGGGAAGTGGCTGAGTCTTCCAAGTGGAAGAAATGGAAGGTGCAAATGTCCTAAGGTAGAAAAAAAATTTTTTTTTGGTTTGTTGGAGGATTAGGGAGGAAGCTAGAACTCCAAATAAGTAGCTCTCCTCCTTCTTATCTCAATTTCTCTCCCCTGGCACTAGAAAAGTCTCTGAGGACCAGACCCTTTGGAACAGGGGAGAGAGTTCGGCAACATATGTGACCGCAGCATAAACTTCCATCTGATGAGTTCTCAGATATTGGATGGAGAAGCCTTGGAGTGGAGGATTTGCTGTAACAGGTAGAGGGGCTTGGACAGCAGCTGAGTGAGGTGGAGAGAGTGGAGAAGAGGATAGACTTGGGAATTCTTCTTTGTTCTTTCTGGAAAGAGGACACGCTTACACACAGGTTGATGACTTGAGCCAGAGGGTGGAGTGAACGAGTGGTCCTTACCCCACAAGCCAAGAGCATTGTCTCAGAGCCCAGAGCTAGAAGTCCAATGCACCAAAGTATTGGTGCATGGATAAAGTGCTTATCACAGGCCCTGGAACAGAGTAAAGCTTAGTAACGAGAATGTTCCAGAAAGGTATCCAGAGAGGATGGCTCTGGATCCAGGCTGCTCAGGCTGGGGAAGGAGTGTGGAAGGATGAGTTAGCCAGGTGCTCATGTAGCAGCCGGAGGGAGCCTTAAGGTGGTCTTTAAGACCCTGCACACCTCCTCACCAGTTCTCCCAGGACTGACTTCCTGGCTTCCTTTCAGGTCCTCTGACCACAGCACCTTGGCCCTGTGTGGTTCTTCTGTCTGGCAAGCTCTTCCTTAAGTTAGTTCTCCCCCCAGACTTCACACCTGGCCTCAAGTGTCACTCCACAGGGCAGGTGTCAGGGCCTCCAGGTTTTACACTCTGCAGCTTTTCTCTGTTGGTGCCTGTCTTCACTGGTGTGGTGTTAGGGCTGCTATCCCTGCCCCCACTGGGCCGTGAGCCCCAGGAAGCAGAGGCTGCAACTAGCTTTATGTACTGGCAACAGTACTCAGGTCTTCTGTTAGGCGCCCTGGGGATGCTTGCTGAGTGAGTACGTAGGGTGGGAGGAGAGCAAGGATGACCACGGTCACTTGTGGAGCGCTCACTGTGCCTGGCGCTGACCTACGTTCCTGTTTCGTACCCTCTTCCTTTCTCCAGCAACCCTATCAGGTGGCTGAGCTAGCTCCCGCATTTCACCGACAAAGAGCATGAAGTTGAGAGAGGTTAAGGGACTTGCCCAAGGTCACTCTGTGCAAGGGCGGGAAACAGGATTCACATTCAGGTCCTTTTGGCTCCAAAACGTCCCAGGGTTGGGGAGGGGCGCGCACACCCCCACGGAGCCTGACTGGGGACGGGGGCCAGAGGCCTCCCTGGCGTGGCTTGCCGGTGTTGCAGCATCCGCCCCCGCTCGCGGGCGCAGACTGGCGGCCGCCTCCAGGCCACGTGGTGCGAACGGCGGGCGCGTCCGAGGATCCCGCAGCGGTTCCCGGCTCACAGCGCTCCCGGCGAGGATAGCGGGTGGAAGCCGGGGGTAGAGCCCCTGCTGGCGGCGAGGCACAGAGAAAGCGGAGCGCTCGGGGCGCTGCAGCCGGCGGCGTCGGGGCAGCGGCCTCGGCTGTTCGCGCGTCCCTTGCTCCAGGTCCCTGCGCCCAGGGCGCACGGTGGAGAGGGACGCGGCGCGGGCCACCCGGCCGCCATGGAGCCGGCCCCCTCCGCCGGCGCCGAGCAGCAGCCCGCGCTCCTCGCCAACGCTTCGGACGCCTACCCCAGCGCCTTCCCCAGCGCGGGCACCAATGCGTCGGGGCCACCGGGCGCACGAAGCGCCTCGTCTCTCGCCCTGGCCATCGCCATCACCGCGCTCTACTCGGCGGTATGCGCCGTGGGGCTGCTGGGCAACGTGCTTGTCATGTTCGGGATCGTGAGGTGAGTCCGCTGCGGGCAGGCTGGCGCTGCGGGGCTGGGGTCTACTGACTTGGGGCCGTGCCCGGGACCTCCCTTGGTCTCAGCACTTCCTGCAGGGGCGACCGGGGGCGCAGCGGAGAGCGGGACGCGGGGCTCCGTGTCCGCGTGTATGCACGCGAACCTGCCGGCCCCGCGCTTAACCAGGTACCGTGCGGTCATCTGTGGGCATCCCCTTGCTGCCGCATCAGGGCTGTGGGACAGTTTGGCAACAGTTTTGTGTGTCTGGCGTGGTGTTAGCAAGGGAGATTGTGACAGTACAGGTGTCTATCTGGTCCCCTGAAGCCTCCTAGGGGTGGGCGGGGATGTTCTCAGGGGCTGTGGGCCTCTGGGGAGCCAGCTCGCCGTGGGTATCGTGGGAGTGGAGGGTCAGGAGTGTTGCGTGTGCCTGCACCGTGCTGCAGGGACGCTTGCCGGGTCATATTGGACATCCTTAGGTTGGTTTGTGCTTGTCCCAAACCATCTGTTTGTGATTGTGTTAGAGAAAGTGACCATGTGACTGTTGCTTCTCCTCAGCCCCCCCCCCCCCCAAGCCCCAGGGGAGCATCCAAAGTGGCTGTGGTCACCCGCGTTTGTGCAGCTGGATGTGTGTTTGCCAGCAGGGTGTTGTGTGTTGTGGATGCAGTGGACAATGGCTGTGGTGCCCAGTGGCTCCTCTGCTCCCTTCCCCAGGGGCCATCTGCTCAGGAACCCTGGTTCTGCTGCAGAGAGACTTCCACCCTTCCCTCAGCCGCCGGCTCCGGGTTTCTCTCTCCTCCCTGAATCAGGGGTCTGTTCTCCCACTGCAGGCAGGAGTGGTATATTTGGGCTGCAGCTGGGTGTGTGCTCCCACCCTAGGGAGTGAGGTTGGTGTCTGTGGATAGTGCTGCTTGCTCCTCAGCCTAAACCAGCATCAGCGCACCCCAGAGTAGCTCTCCCGACACAGCCCTGCCAGCTCGAGCGAAAAGGGTTGAAAGGAAACCTCCATCCTTACAACAGCAAAGACTTTACTGTTGGTTGGGAATGGGTCCTCCATGCTGGTTGACCTAGGACCCTGTCCTGAACCTCTCTGGGCTGTGGTATCACCAGGCAGAGCAGAGGGCAGAACACAGACTCAGAGGTCCGAGAGGCTGTGGCTTCAGCCCAGTCACTGTTGCTGGGCACCATTCCCCAGGTCCCACCTCCCATCTGCCTCAATTTCCCCGCATGAAGACTAGAGACCCAATCTCCTCTATTGGGGAACAGGATTTCCACATATGGGTCTGTGAGGGGCAGGACACGTGGGTTGGAGCACTGGATGGGAGGTGTGGGTGTCAGGTGGCTTTGTCATTGGTGATCTCCAGGGCATCTGTGCTCCTGGGAAAGGATGCAGGGTTCGAGAATTTCCTGTGCTTTCGATGACTCATCACCGGCTACGGTGGGAAAACTCCCCCAAGCACAGGCAGGATTGATCTTGGCTTTGTGTTGTCGGGGATTCTTTCCCCCTTATGGCTTAGAGAGGGCCGACCTGGATGTTAATCCTCGCGCTGCTGGGAGCTGACTCCATGTCTTGAGCAAATCAATGATCATCTTTGAGCCTCAGTTTCTTCATCTATGGAATGGGGCAGTAGAACCTTCTTCAGTAGGGTGGTTGCGAGGTGTCAGTACAGAGTGCTAATATGATGCAGCTGGCCCTGTGCCTGCACCTCATACATGGAAGCTGTCCGTATAATGAAGAGGAGTGATCTTCCAGATCCTACACAATCCAGTGCTGATTAAAGGAAGCCATGGGTGGGCATCTCTTGTCCTAAGGTGGGCTGCGATTCCGAGACTTTCTGAGAATTCCAGGTTCCTGGCACACAGTGTCTCCAGGGAAGCTCCAGGTGTTCCAGTCCAGGAAAAGCTGAGCTGCAGCGTGTTCCCACTCCAGCCTGCTCCCCAGAGCCTTCTGGCTGGTGGGCTGAGGAGCGCAGCTTCCCAACTAACACTGAGCAAGGGCCTCTGGCTTCCCACTGTCCACTCTGGGCAGGCGCCGGGCTCAGCCTGCTAGGTGCGTTCCCAGCTGCCCTTCTGGAAATCGCACTGGGGATGTATGCAGATGGCGTAGCTGGCCCCCGGAGGCCCCTGGCCAGCCATCTGCTGATAGCTGTGTCTTGGTCTGAGTGACTTGATCCTCACTTCCACAGCCCTGTGGGCTGGGCGTTGGAATCACCATTACCATCATCATCATCATCATCATCACCTTTGTTGTAAAACAAAATGAGGAATCTGCAGCTCAAAGAGAGGCAAGGTGACTTATTTCACTAAGGAACCACAGCAGCACCAGATGTCTGTTAGGTTTAGAGCTCTGGGCTTGTGCCTCCAAGTCCAGAATATTGTCTGGAGCTGGTCAGGGTAGGGGACAGCCAAAACATTGCATGAAAGGAGTCACAATCCTGTCCTTTTTGTCCCAGGATCCTCAGAGATGGTGGAGGCCTAAGGACTGACTAGCCATCATTCTGCCCATGTATTTTTTTTTTTAAAGATTTATTTATTTTACTTGAAAGAGCTACACAGAAAGAGAAGGAGAGACAGAAAGAAAGAGAGAGAGGGAGAGAGAGGTCTTCCATCAGCTGATTCACTCCCCAAGTGGCTTCAATGACCGGAGCTGTGCTGATCCGAAGCCAGGAGCCAGGAGCTTCTTCTAGGTCTCCCACGCAGGTGCAGGGACTCAAGGACTTGGGCCATCTTCTACTGCTTTCCCAGGTTATAGCAGAGAGCCAGATTGGAAGTGGAGCAGCCGGATCTCGAACCAGCGCCCATATGGGATGCCGGCACTGCAGGTGGTGGCTTTACCCACTATACCACAGCGCCAGCCCCACAGCACATGTTTTTTAAGATGCTGTCCTTGGGGGATAGAGAGTCATGGGGACTGGCACTTGGTCCTTCCCCACTGAGAGGAGGCTGAAGACAAGGCAGCTGCCTGGGGCTTGGCTTCCACTGGAAAAATCCCAAGAGCAGTGGTGGAAGGTGGTTCAGGGTAGAGAAAAGCCCTGGTCTCCTCAGGGCCCCAAGAAACCCACTCATCCTTCTGCATGTGCTAGAAGGGCACCTGGGAGTTGAGCTCTTAGCAACAGCACATGGTGCTTGGGAATGAGGCTTCTGTGTAGGTGAGCAGGATTTCTTGGGATGCCTGGTCCCAAGGGCAGAGCATCACCCCCTGCTCCTGCAGTGTGCATCTGGCCAGCGTGGTGATGTGGTGCTGGCCTTGGGGATGCCCTAGGCCTCAGAGCAGGTGCTGGATCGTCCCTCCTTCTGGGCAGAGTCCATGTTGTCAGCTGGGCTGGTGTCTTAGACAGTACCTGCTGGGTAGAGTGGAGTATGAAGGGCTTAGCAGACCCCTCCTCTCTGACAGGTGATCCCTTGTTTCCTCTCTGTGGCCTAGAACTAACTGGTTTGCATGATCCAGAATCCAGAATCCAGGCAGGTGAACAGAGATAGCCCCTTTCCCCTGGCCTCTTGTCTGTTCCGCAGCCTTCTGCCTCCGCCTCTCCCTGATCCTGGTTTCAGTAGGTGTGCAACCTTCTGTGTCTGCACAGCCCCCTGGCACCCCAGCGTCTTCCTAGCCCCAGCCTGCTTCCCTGTGCTGTTTGGGGCTGTGTGTGTCTCCGCCCCTTGATCTCTCCTGAGCCCGTGTCTCTTCTGACGTCTCCTGTATCCAGAGCCAGCTCCACACCTGCGGACATCTTCAGCTCATCGATTGCCTCTCTGCATCCCAGGCTCTCCATCCCTGGGGTGTGAACAGCATCCATCTGAGAGGTACCTTTGGTGAGGCACCGAGTTTTCCCTCCTGTCTGAGGGGACTGCAGCAGGGTGGAGAGGTGAAGCCAGGCAGCCAGGGCTGGGGCCGGCTCACAACAGACGAATGTGGGTGCTGCTTGTCCCTTCGCCCACTGCCCAAGTAGCAAAGAAAGGTATTCAAGGGTCAACTTTGAAGAATTGGGAGTAGAGTCTCTGTATTTTTTTTTTAATTAAAATTTACTTAACTTGAAAGGCAGAGAAATAGAGATCTTCCATCTACTGGTTCACTCCAGATGCCCACAACAGCCATGCCAAAGCCAGGAGCCAAATCAGTCTGAGTCTCTCCCGTGGATGGCATGGACCCAAGTTCTTGAGCCATCATTATCTGCTGCCTCCTAGAGTATGCTCAGTAAGAAACTAGACTGGAAGCAGAGGAGCCAGAGCTTCAGCCAGACATTCTTGTAATGGAGCGTCCTAAGCAGTGTCTTAACCCCTGAGCCAAACACTCACCCCACCTCCGTCTTGTTTGGGGGAGCCCAGCCTGTGCTCCTTGCCTGTTTGTCTCCCTTCCCTCTTTTGCCCAGGTTGACCTAGGGCCTCTAGGCCAGGAGAAATTCCAGTGCAGTGACAGTACCATGGCAAAGGTCACAGCTTGGGGTCAGATGGGACCCATTTGAAAATGTGGGGGTGATCCTGACAGGTTATTGGGAAGAGTAAATGAGATCACACATGTCAGTCCTGTAGCAAGGCCTTCGTGTGTGCTGGGCGCTGTGACTAAACAGCACTCCTACCGCTGCTGCAGGTGGCCATCCAGGTCTGATTGTCTACATTTCCCACCTTGGGCCTTGTCCCAGGCCCCACTTGGGCTGCACATTTACTCATTCAAGAAGCATTGGCTGACTTTGGACCTTGCCAGTCAGTCCAGCCTCAGTTCCCGCCACGCAGGCTCTCAGAGTAAGCCTCAGCCCAGCCTCTGGCCCTTGCTGCAACTCCAGGGACAGGGGTATCTTCCTGGGGCCATGGGAGTCCTGAGGGGCGGGACATTCCAGGCAGAGAGAACAGCATGAGCAATGGTGGGGATGTTCTGGTGGGGGATAGGGAGACTCAGCACAGCTGAGCTGAGCTACCAGGGACTGTGGGATGGAGAGGTTGCAGGGACAAAAGTGGGTGTCCTCACTGTGGTTGCCAAAACACCTCCTGCGTGCTGAGCTTCAGCAGGGCCTGGGAGCACTGATGAGTCTGCCTGCATCGTCCTTGCCTTCCAGGCTTCCTGAGAAGGCACAGGTGCTCAAGGAACTCCATGGACCAGTCCCAGGTAACTGGAGGGAGTCGTCTTGCTGGGAAGGCGCAACCAGAGGCTGGAGGAGGGCCTGAGCCAGGCCAGTATGGCTGCGTGGAGGGACAAAGGTTGCTCAGGCTCTGGCTGTCAGGCTGGGCATGGGAGCTGAAGCTGGTCGAGTCTCTGGGACTTACAGTATGGCCAGCTTTGGCGAGCTTTGGGTTACATGTCACGGGGAAGAGGATTTGGGAACAATCTATGCAGGACGCATCTGGTGTGGGTGTCAGCGGGGTGGACTGGATGGGGACGGGTTCGGTGTGGCTCAGGACAGTGGAAAGAGAGCTGTGGGACCCTGGACGGGTCATTGACACCTTGGCCTCAGTTCTGTGTCTGAGGTGGGATGCGATGGACCTGAGAAGAAGGCGGGAGGCTCTGCCTGAGGACGCTGGGGAACCTGAGCAGGATATGCAAACGTAGCAGAGGCCGTGTTCCCCTTCCCCGGGCCCTCCCACGCTTGCCCTGGAGCCTGCTATTCCCTAGTCTCAGGCTCATTCCCTGGGCAGAATGTGTGACTCATGGAGGAGCCACGAGGACTCTGAGGAGCCTCTTCCTGAGCCATGAGCCAGTGGCTTCTCCAAGCTGCACCACAGGCCCTGCAACAGGGCCTGCAGGTCCTCATTTACAGGCGAGGTTGCGAGGCTCGGAGGGAGCAGGTGCCTCTGACAGCCCAGACTCAACCCCTGGTCTTTTTTTTTTTTTTTTTTCCAAATATTTATTTATTTGAAAGGCAGAATTTCAGAGAGGCAGAAAAGAAAAGAAAGAGGGAAGAAAGGCCAGGAGCTTCTTCCAGGTCGTCCATGTGGATGCAGGGGCCCGAGGACTTGGGCCATCTTCCACTGCCTTCACTCCTGATCTTTTTGACTGCAAAACCACTGCACACCCACTGTGCCCCTGCTGTTGGGAGACATGGGGGGATGGAGGTGAGAGCTGGGCGTGCTGCAGCTGCCGTTTACTCAGAGTGAGCTTGAGCAGTCCATATGCATCCTCTCTGAGCCTTGGTTTTCTCATCTGTGAAACGGGAGCAGCAACAGGTTACAAGCGAGCATGAGGAGCTGCCAGGGTGTGACATGCAGGGTCACAGCACAGAGCCAGGTGTAAGGGTGCCGGCCCTGTTTCCTGTCATGACAGCTGTTTAGACAACAAGGCGGACTTTCTTCTCTTTCATTCGCTGAATGTTGAGCCCCAGAGGAACCAGAATTATTGGGTGAATGCTAGAGAGAAACTGTATCAGCTCAGTACTAGAAATTTTCTTTTTCAGTAAAGATAACATAGTAGTTCTTTCAGGAACTATGAGCAGTTAAAGCAGAGAAAGATGTTATCCATAATCCTAGCACAACCAGAAAAGCTCTGTCATTTTGATGTCTTTCCTTTCCATCTCTTCCTTTCCATCTCTTTTTCTGCCTCTCTCTTTCTCTCAAAATATGTTTTAATAAAATCAGGATCACATGTTGAAGTCATGAGCACACTTTATATAATATTTTATAAGAAGCATTACATCATGAGCATGATCTCAAGCTATCAGATGTTCATTTTTGAAAAAAAAGATTTATTGGGGTTGGCACTGTGGCGCAGCAGGTTAAAGCCCTAGCGTGCAGAACCAACATCCCATATGGGCACTGGTTCGAGTCCTGGCTGCTCTACTTCCGATCCAGCTCCCTGTTAATGGCCCTGGGAAGGCAGTACAGGATGGCCCAGATTCTTGGGCCCCTGCACGCATGTGGGAGACCCAGAAGAAGCTCCTGGCTCCTGGCTTTGGATCAGCTCATCTCCAGCCTTTGCAGCCATTAGGGGAGTGACCCAGAGGTTGGAAGACCTCTCTTTCTCTCTCTGTCTACCTCTGTCTGTAACTCTGTCTTTCAAATAAAGAAAGTAAATCTTGAGAGAGAGAGAGAGAGAGAGAGAGAGAGAGAGAGATTTATGTGAAAGGCAGAGTAACAGAGAAAGAAGGAGAGGCAAAAAGAGAAAAAGGTCTTCTATCTGTAGGTTTACTCCCTGAAAAGGACTGCAATGGCAGGGGCTGGGCCAGGCTGAAGCCAGCAGACTGGAACTCCATTTGGGTCTCCCATGTGGGTGGCAGGGGCCCAAGTACTTGGTCCTTCTGGTCCATCTTCCTCTGCTTTCCCAGGTGCATTAACAGGGAGCTAGATCAGAAGCAGAGCAGTCGAGACTTGAACCAGCGCTCTGATATGAGATACCAGTGTCAGAGGCGGGAGCTTAACCCCCTGTGCCATAACAGTACCCCCTGCATTATTTCTATGTGGAATTTTCCCACAGTCAAAGCTTTCCAAGAAGACATGGCTGCTGTGTCATGTAGGGAGCTTCTCGTCACTGAAGGTATGCAAGCCGAAGCTGGAAAACCAGGCGGGTAGAAGTTTGGCACCAGAGATTCAGGTGGAGAAAAGATAGGACAAACATTAATTGCAGGGCCCTGTCACCACAGCCGAGATTCAAAGAAGAAAGGTTCTCCGATGTTGCCATCTGGGCTCCTGCCGCCCCTCCCTGGCAGATGCCTGGACTTTGAGAGACGGGGGCTGTGCCAGGGCAAAGCCTGACTTCATTAACCTCAGAATCCCGGGACCTCGAAATCAAATTGGCTGCCCGGACATCACAACACGCACAGGAAGAGGGATCATGGTGGGGTAGAACAGAAAGCCTGGCTTAAATTAGCAATTTACCATCATCAGTCTGTAGCGGCCCCATTACCAGCTGTGGGTGTGGGGTAGGCCAGGGCGTCTGGGCTGTCTTCTATTGATTTATGGCTCCCAGAGCAGCTGCACAAATCAGCGGCTTTGTCTCTGTCCAGGAAGGAGGTATGCGGGAAGATTCCTGCTTTCTGGAGCTTTCGTGGTCTCTCTCTCTCTCTCTCTTTTTTTTTTTTTGACAGGCAGAATGGACAGTGAGAGAGACAGAGAGAAAGGTCTTCCTTTTTGCCATTGGTTCACCCTCCAATGGCCGCCGCGGCCGGTGCGCTGTGGCCGGCGCATCGCGCTGATCCGAAGGCAGGAGCCAGGTGCTTCTCCTGGTCTTCCATGAGGGTGCAGGGCCCAAGCACTTGGGCCATCCTCCACTGCACTCCTGTGCCATAGCAGAGGGCTGGCCTGGAAGAGGGGCAACTGGGACAGAATCTGGCGCCCCGACCGGGACTAGGCTAATCCTCCACCTTGCGGCGTCGGCACACCGGGTTCTAGTCCCGGTCGGGGCGCCGGATTCTGTCCCGGTTGCCCCCCTTCCAGGCCAGCTCTCTGCTGTGGCCCGGGAGTGCAGTGGAGGATGGCCCAAGTGCTTGGGCCCTGCACCCCATGGGAGACCAGGATAAGTACCTGGCTCCTGCCATCGGATCAGAGCGGTGCGCCGGCTGTGGTGGCCATTGGAGGGTGAACCAACGGCAAAAAGGAAAAATGCACAAAAATTTGAGATCTGTGCATAATTATTTCATGATTTGCATTTTCTGTGAACTTTTTTTTTAAACAATTTTTAAAAAAAGATTTATGTATTTATTTGAAGGGCAGAGTTAACAGAGAGAGAGGGAGAGACAGAGAGAGTTCTTCTATCTGCTGGTTCA
This sequence comes from Oryctolagus cuniculus, assembly GCF_051225735.1. NCBI lineage: Eukaryota > Metazoa > Chordata > Mammalia > Lagomorpha > Leporidae > Oryctolagus > Oryctolagus cuniculus. The sequence goes on along the minus strand of NC_142873.1, from coordinate 143,663,418 downwards.
TTCCCCAAACGGCTGCAACAGCCAGAGCTGGGCCAATCTGAAGCCAGGAGCCAGGAGCTTCTTCTGGGTTTCCCATATGGGCATGGGGCCCAAGCACTTGGGCCATCTTCCACCACTTTCCCAGGTGCATTAGCAGAGAGCTGGATCAGAAATGGAGCAGCCAGGACTTGAACCGGCACCCATATGGGATGCCACAGGTGGCAGCTTTACTATACCACAACACTGGCCCCTTTGGTGAACTTTTTTAAGGACCCCCCTCCCCCAGGGGCCAATGCTGTGGCGTAGCAGGTAAAGCTGCCGCCTGGAGTGCCGGCATCCCATATGGGCATTGGTTTGAGATGTGGCTGTTCTACTTCCAATCCAGCTCTCTGCTATGGGCTGGGAAGGCAGTAGAAGATGGCCCAAGTCCTTGGGCCCCTGAACTCATGTGGGAAACCCGGAAGAAGCTCCTGGCGCCTGGTTTCGGATCAGCCCAGCTCTGGCCATTGCGGCCATTTGGGGAGAGAACCAGTGGATAGAAGACTTTCTTTCTCTCTCTCTCTCTCTCTCTCTCTCTCTCTCTCTCTGCCTCTGCCTCTCTATTAAGTCTGCCTTTCAAATATAAATAAATAAATCTTTAAAAAAAGACCCCCCCATATGCATGGATTGCATAATTTTTTGCACCAAAACACATTTTGCTTTTAACTCCATTTTCCATGAACTTTTTGAATACTCCTCATATGTCATCCTGTTTCATGCTCACGTAATTCACATGAGGTGAATGTTGTTGCCTCATTTTATAGCTGATGGGGGAACTCGAGGCTCAGAGCCCTGACGTAACATGCAGAGTCCCAGGGTCTGGCTGAACTCAGAAGGGCTCACATGTTAACCATTGCCCTGTCCTCTGCCACTCTGAATGTCAAGTTCAGTTCCTCTGATGTGCAGATGAGGAACTCGAGGCCTGGAGAGATTCCATGTCTCTGGAGTTAGTGGCCAGGGATGGACTAAAACTCACAGTTCCCAAGCCTTCACCCCTCTTCTTGCATCTCTTTATACACTTGGGATTGTTTGAGCTAAGAGAGGGCCAAAAGGAAGCTGGAAGTTGTGGTCCATGGGTGCTTGGAGAGTGCGTTCTTGCATAGGGCAGCCTGGCATAGGCACCACTGGCTGCACCTGCAGCAGGAGAGGCCCATTGTCCAGAGGCAAACAGACAGAGCTCCAAAGTGAGCTGAGCAGGTTTCTCATCTGTGGAAAGGATCGATGGGAACACCTCCACATCCCAAGGTTATGGCAAACACACACTTGTCAGCCCCTCCTAGGTACCAGGCATAGTTCTTCTCCTCCAGTTTTGTTGCAGGTTTATTACAAGTCCTAAATAGAGCTTGATTTTTTTCTTTTCAGCATCTTGTTTTTTAGGTTCCTTGACCCTTTAGGCCCAGATGCCATGACACTGGGCATCAGTGCCAGCCAAGGAAGGCTGGCAAACACCAGGCACAGGCACCACCATGGTTCCTTGGTTGTCCTTCCTTGCCATATGGGAGGGCTGGTGGCCAGGCTGCAGCTGTGTAGGGGAGGAGGGCAGGGGGCCTGCTGCTGAAGGAAGAGTGTTTCAGGCACAAGGAACAGTGAAGGCAAAGCGTAAAGGAGAGGATGCCCGTGTGGCCTTAACGCAGGCCTGGCCTGCAGCAGGAAGCTATGAGTGGTAATGATACCTTCTGGCTGACTGCCCGGGCCTTGGGACGCAGGGGGCAGGGATTGAGCAAGGGACAGAGGATGCTTGTCCTAGCCAGGCCAGATGCCCCTGCAGGACGGATGGAGATCATCCGTTTCCCTTGGTTACAAAAACTCATGCTCCCAGGGTGCTAGGAAAGGCCCCCACCTCGTGATTTTCCATCCTTTCTTGAGAGGAAGGGCAGGGCAGCCCCAGGGGACCCCCTCCACCTGCTCAGGCCTTGTCATCCAGGTAAGAGGGAGCCCAGGCGCGAATGTTGACTTGGCAGGAGTCGCACTGCAGATAGATCTGCTGATCTTCTCTGAGTGCAACAAGCTCTGAGCCAAGCTTGTCAAGCTGTGTGTTATCTCATTTAATTCTCCCTACTCTGTGAGCTTGGTACTGCATTTTTCAGTTGATAGATGCGGAAGCTGAGGCTCAGGGTGATCATTCCGTGGCACAGGGCCACAGGTGGAAAGTGGCAGGGTTGGTCCAGTTGTGTAATGGGTCCAGGAAGCCACGTCCAGGAAAGAGGTTAAACCCTTACTGCTCTCTGATTCCACGGTAGAGTTCCAGGGGCTGGGAGAGTAGACCTGATTGTAATGTTTTTTTTTTTTTAAGATATATTTATTTACTTTGAAAGTCAGTGTTACACAAAGAGAGAAGGAGAGAGAGAGAGAGAGAGAGAGGTCTTCCATCTGCTGGTTCACTCCCCAAGCCAGGAGCCAGGAGCTTCCTCTGGTTCTTCCTATGCGGGTGCAGGGGCCCAAGAGCTTGGGCCATCTTTTACTGCTTTCCCAGGCCATAGCAGAGAGCTGGATGGAAAGTGGAGCAGCTGGGTCTTGAACCAGTGCCCATATGGGATGCTGGCACTGCAGGCGGTGACTTTACGCTGCGCCACAGCGCTGGCCCCTGTAAAGTTCTTAAAGTATTCAGTGGTTCGTAAACAAAAGTGAAAAGGGTGCCAGGCAGCAAGAAAGATGGTAAACTACACAGCACGGCCAAAGGCCTGGAGGCCACCTGGGCTTGGGGGAACACCTGGTTCTGTCTGCTCTGCAGGCCTGGCTAACTGCCTGCCTCTCCTTTGGGGGCCACATTTCCTTCTGGGAGCAGAATGGCAATAAACTGAGACCCATTTTGCAGGGTGGGTGCAGTTTAAAGGAGAAAGTGTTTGTGAGGTGCTCTGCACGGGCTCACTGTCCCCAGAGAGTGTCCCTGGGTGGGGGTGGGGGGGCGTGGGATGGACAGGCCAGATAAACCATGTAGCGTCCATGCTGAAGGACTTGAAATTAAGAATCCAGGAATTACAACTGTGGCAGAAATGGATATGTGTTTCATAAGACTAGAAGGCTTTGTATAGGAGACCTTATGGCAAAATCTCTCTGGTTTTTTTTTTTTTTTTTTTTTTTTTTGAACAAAAAGCTACTTGTTTGAAAGGCAGTGAGACAGAGACAGAGATTTCCCACCCACTAGCTCACCTCCCAGACACCCACAACAGTTCAGTTCAGTTCAGGCCAGGCCCAAGCCAAGAACGAGGAATTCAGTCCAGGTCTCCCATCCCACTTGAGCCACCACCTGCTGCCTCCCCGCCCCCAGGGTGTACATCAGCAAGAAGTTGAAATATTGAGTAGAGTCAGGTGCTGCTGTGTAGGATGTGGGCATCGCCAAGTGTTAGCTTCTGCACCAGATACCCACTCCAACTCTGCTTTAATCTTCAAACAGGGTTTGTTTTTTTTTTTTTTTTTTTTTTTTTTTTTTTACAGGCAGAGTGGACAGTGAGAGAGAGAGAGAGACAGAGAGAAAGGTCTTGCTTTTGCTGTTGGTTCACCCTCCAATGGCCGCCACGGCTGGCTCACCGCACTGATCCAAAGGCAGGAGCCAGGTGCTTCTCCTGGCGTGCAGGGCCCAAGCAGTTGGGCCATCCTCCACTGCACTCCCTGGCCACAGCAGAGAGCTGGCCTGGAAGAGGAACAACCGGGACAGAATCCGGTGCCCCGACCGGGACTAGAACCCGGTGTGCCGGTGCTGCAGGTGGAAGATTAGCCTATTGAGCCGCGGCGCTGGGCCACAACAGTTTTAGAAGGTAGAAACTGGAGCCTCATTTTTCTTATCTGTTAAATGAAGAGAAATGTGCCCATTTTATAGGCCCAGAAGCTGAAGCCCAGAGATGAAGACTTCTGCCCAAGAACACCTGGTTAGTAAGAGTCTGGCTGCAGAGCCCACGCTCCTTCTGTTTAACCACACTGCTGCGTCATCACAGTTGATCCTTCCAACAACCCAGCCTTTTGGTTGTCATTGCCTTTTTAAAGAAAAAAAAGATTTAAGTATTTATTGGAAAGCCAGAATTACAGAGACAGCCTGCTGGGTCTGTCTGCTGGGTCATTCCCCAAATGGCTGCAATGGCAGGGCCTGGGCCAGGCTGAAGCCAGGAGCCAGGAGTGTCTTCTAGGTCTCCCACATGGGTGGCTGGTGCCCAAGTACTTGGGCCATGGTTCTCTGCTTTCCCAGGCCTATTAGTGGAGAGCTTGGATGGGAAGCTGGCACTCACACCAGCACTCTGTCATGGAATGCTGGTGTTGCAAGCAGTTGCTTAACTTGCTGTGCCCCAACACAGGCCCCATGCATGAACTTTTTGAGGTCCCCTTGTGTTTCAAGGACTCAGCATATGCACCTGTAGGGCCCAGCCACACAAGCCTGGGATTGGTAGGGTAGGCCGGCAGGATGGAGGGCTCAGGCAAGAGTGGAAGCTGCAGTCTGTGCTGGAGTTGCCTCTTACTCTGGGAAACCTCAGTTTTGTCCCGAAGACTTTTCAACTAAGTGGACGAGGCCAGCCCGGATGACTGAGGCTGGGCTTCTTTACCTAGAGTCACCTGGTTGTAGACATTAACCACATGCACAAAACACCTCCGCTGCAGCACCTCCGTTAGTGCTGAGTAATTAACTGGGTGTGTTGGTCTAGTCCAGCTGACACATCAAACTAACCGTCCCAGGGCCAGACAGACCTGGGCTCATGTCGTGGTACTGAAACCTGTGTTCTGTGTGACCTTGGGCAAACTTCTGCACCTCTCAGCCTTGGTCCCCTCCTGTGCCCAGTGTTGTGGCAGTGCCGACTGCCATTGATTGTCAAGATTAAATGTGAGGATGTGACTATAGTGTCTTTGTCCAGTGCCTGTCACCTAGAAAGCGGGGACACAGGAAGATCGATGGTCTTGGGCCTGTGTTTTATCACTGTGGTGATTGCTTGTTTCTGTGTTTGCCTTCCCTTAAAAATTTTTTTTAATTACTTAATTTTATCTTCCCTGACCCTAAGGAGACATCACTGGGTATTTCTTAATATCTGATTGGCACTTTATTAATGAGATTTCCTCTGCAGAGTTGTTGGGATTTATAATAAAATTCCCAGCTCCAAGACAAGAAGGAACTAAGATATGTGGCAAAGTCAGGCCGCTGTCCTCTCCAGATGACCCCTTCCTGTTCAACTCAGTAAATCTTCCCCCAGGGAATCTTCCATTCTCCTTGCTGCATCCCTGCCCCAAGAGAGAGCCTCCACTGTGTTCTCACAGTGTCCTGTGGGCCCTGCCAAGCCCAGCCATGCACTCTGCGTTGGTTGTTTTTTGTTGTTGTTGTGGTGGTGTTTTTTTTTTTTAAGATATATTTATTCATCTGAGAGGCAGAGCTACAGACAGAGAAGGGAAGGACAGAGAGAGATCTTCTATCTGCTGGTTCACTCCCCAAATGGCTGCAGCCACCATAGCTGAGCTGATCCGAAGCCAGGAGCTACGAGCCTCCTCTAGGTCTCCCAAGTGGATGCAGAGACCCAAGCATCTTGGCCATCTTCCACTGCCTTTGCTGGCCACAAGCAGAGAGCTGGATAGGAAGAGAAGCAGCTGGGATTCGAACTGGTGCCCACATGGGATGCCGGCACTGCAGGCAGAGGTCCAACCAGGTACGCCACAGTGCCAGGCCCCATGCACTATTTCTTACACCTGGTTACTCATCTCTATCTGCCTCTGCCTCCTCAGCGCCCGGGAGTGGTGTGAAGAAGAGGAAATGTCTTTGTTTTGAGCTGGAGCCCCCACCAAGCTTCCCACATGTAGGTCACATGTCAGCAGGTGTTGGTGGGAGGGACATGTCCTATTTCCAGGAGTGACTGGCCACCTGTGGGGAGCTCTGCTTGTAGGGCCCCCATTGTGATGGCTGCCCCATCCCCCAGTCCAGCCATCCTTTAACCAGAGCAGGGCCGGGTGATGGAGTGCAAGGGCCGCGTGGTTCTTGAACTGAGCCCATCAAGGCATCTGCTCTGTTTATGACTGCACCGGTGAGACCTGGGTGGCCTCTCACTCCTGTTCAGCTCCGGAGCCCCTTATTTCCATGGTGCAGCTCCCCCTTCTCTGCCGTGACCCCTAGTCACTGTGCTTTACTGTAGGAAACCACTTCACTGCACCGCTGTGCTCCTCCAGGCCTTGCCAGCTAATTAATCCCTGGCTGCTTGCCTATACTGTTAAATGCTGGGAGGGCCCTGCTGTCCAGCCCAGCGGGTATTTTGCCAGTGGGGAAGGCAGCCACCCCTTTGTTTACAAACACGGGGAGCTCCAGCTGGACAGGCTACTTGTTCCCCACAGTGGGCAGGGCAGAGCCTTAGTAATCACTGCCAGAATTGTCCACTGCTTGCCTCTTCATTTGCAAACCAAAGGGACCGAACCTGATATTTGGGGTAAGATATAGTAGTGGTTAGCAGTGTGGGTTCTGGAAACTGAGGCCCAGTACAGATCCTGTGACACCCATTTATGGACCTTTTGATGAGTGACTTCACCCCTGTGGGCCTCAACATTCCTTGCCTGTAAAATGGAGTAAACTCGCCTCTGAGGTGGCTGTGCAGGTTCAGCAAGATAACGAGCACTCGGTCCCACTGGCAGGGAAGCTGGCAGTCAGTGCTCGGGAACACTCTCACCAGCCGCCTTGCCCTTTGTTGTTAGGCTTAACGCAGAAATTTAGGGATGAGCAGTTGGCACAGGGGCTGGGTTGCCTCTTGGCATGTCCACATCCTGTGTTGGCATGCCTAGCTTGGGTCCTAGCTACTCCACCTCCAGTCCAGCCTCCCGCCAATGCGCATCCCGTGACGCAGCACACGACGGCTCCAGGGTTTGGGTCCCTGCCACCCACATAGGAGACCCAGATGGAGTTCCAGGCTCCTGCCTTTGGCCTGGTGCGTGCTCCCCCCCACCTCTCTATATATAGACAGACACACACACACACACAGAGAAATCTATACGCTCACAATGCTGGAGGCCAGAAGTCCAGAAGGCACCAAGAGGGCTGTGCTGCCTCTGAAGGCTCTTTGAAGAGAGTCTGCCCTTGCTTCTTCCAGTTTCTGGGGGCTGTGGGTGTTGCTTAGCTTGTGACTGTGTCCCTCCAGGACCCCCCAGTCTCTGCGTCCCTCTTCCTTGGCCTTGTCCCTGTAGGCCTCTTACAGGGACCTTTATCATTGGAGTTAGGGCCTACCCAGATAACCCAGGACGACCTCATCTCATTGTGTCTACAAAGGACTATTTCCCAAATTATAGCAGGATTTGTGTACAGAGACAAGACTCCAAGGCCTTTTACCAGGAGATAGTATTTTATTATTTATGCCAGCATAAGGCCCAGGTAGAATTTATTTTTTTAAAAGGTCTTATTTATTTGAGAGGTAAAGTCACAGACAGTGAGAGGGAGAGACAGAGAGAGAGGTCTTCCATCCACTGGTTCACTCCCCAAATGTCTGCAACGACTGGAGCTGCGCCAATCTAAATCCAGGAGCCAGGAACTTCTTCCAGGTCTCCCATGCGGGCACAGGGGCCCAAGTGCTTGGGCCATCTTTTGCATTAACAGGCTATAGCAGAGAGCTGGATCAGAAGTAGAGCAGCCGGAAGTAGAACCAGCACCCCATGGGATACTGGTGCCACAGGCAGAGGATTAACCTACCGCGCCACAGCATCAGCCCCAAGGTGGAATTTCTTATCCAATTGCCTAAACCCAGAACAAAGAGGGGTATTTCCTTATATGTGGTTTTGGCCTCTCCCTTATATGGCTACATGTATACATTTGGTTGGAACTGTAATGTCACATGGCGGCCATAGGAATGGATGCAGTACTGCACATGTGTGCATGATTACTGATGAAGACCTCTCCACCCACACACTGAGCTGCACCGAAATCATTACTCTGTACTAATGAGCAGATCCTGACATAGTTACATAAAAGCAGATAGGGACTACAGTTGGAACATTCCCAGACAAGCAGCTAATAACCACATTTCATTCCCAGGACAGGATCCTCCCCTGTTCTTCTTCAGAACTTTGGAAGGCCTCTCCCACAACTTTAATCATGTCAGTTAGAAACAAATCTAATTAAAAAACAAAGACTGCCACAAAATAAGGCTGCATTCACTGGTACTAGAGGTTGGGACATGAACATGGTCTTTTATTTATTTATTTTTTAAAGATTTACTTATTTATTTGAAGGGCAGAGTTACAGAGAGGCAGAGAGACAGAGAATCTTGGTTCACTTCCCAAATGCCCGCAATGGCCAGAGCTGGTTGAATCTAGGAGCTTCTTCCAGGTCTCCCATGTGGGTACAGGGGTCCAAGGACTTGGACTATCTTCTGTTGCTTTCCCAGGCACATTAGCAGGAAGCTGGATTGGAAGTGGAGCAGCTGGGACTCGAACTGGTACCCATATGGGATGCCGGCACTGTAAGCAGCGGCATTACGCACTATGCTCCAGCCCCAACCCCTTGGACATGTATTTTTTAAAGTTTTATTTGTTTATTTGAAAGAGTTACACAGATAGAGAAGGAAAGACAGAGAAAGAGAGGTCTTTCATCCGTTGGTTCACTCCCCAGATGGCCGCAAAGGCTGGAGCTGTATCGATCCAAAGCCAGGAGCTTCCTCCAGGTCTTCCCATGCGGGTGCAGGAGCCCAAGGACCTGGGCCATCTTCTACTGCTTTCCCAGGCTATAGCAGAGAGCTGCATTGGAAGTGGAGCAGCTGGGACTTGAACTGGTGTCCATATGGGATGCTTGCACTGCAGGCGGTGGCTTTACCCGCTATGCCAAGTTGCCAGCCCCTGGACATGTCTTTCAAAGGGATACCCTTCAAGCCACCACAGCTGAAAGCAGTATCTTCAGAGTTGCTGGCCTACAATGTGGAGACACTGGAACAGGCGGGTTTGGGGAGGTTTAGGAGAAGGTGATGAACCAAGTTGTGAGCTGGGGAGGCCAGATGGGTGGTGATGATGCAGTGAAACCCTGCCTGAGGCTCTGTGTGACAGGAGAGTCTCTTGAGCTGATGTCCACCAGCACCAATGCCAGTGAGGTCAGGAAACTGAGGACTGCATGTGGCTCTGAGTGGAGGCAGCAGCCAGGAGGCAGACACTGGACGCCTGTCCACAGTGGCTGCCCTGCTGCCCCGGGGTGTATGTCCACATTCATGGATTTAGTTTGTCGATCCTCTTCACTTCCTTCCTGGAGAGATGGGAGGAGGCCAGGGCCTGCACACCCTGTGTACCTGCAGATTTACCTAGAGCCCTCCGTTACCCTAGGAGGGTGGGGTTATTTTTTTTTCTTTAAGATTTATTCATTTATTTGAAAGAGCAACAGACAACAAGGGACACACACACACACACACAGTGTGGGGTATCTTCCATCTGATGGTTCACTCCCCACATGACCACAATGACCAGGACTGGGCCAGGTAGAAGGCAGGAGTCTGGGACTCCATGGGGGCATTTCCCATGTGAGTGACAGAGATTGAAGAACTTGGGCCATCTTTCATTGCTTTCCCAGGTGCATTAGTAGGGAGCTGGATTGGAAGTGGAGCAGCCAGGACTCGAACCAGCGCACATATAGGATGCCTGTGTTGCAGGCTGCAGTGTCGCAGCTGGTGGTGTTGCAGGTGGCAGTTTTGACCTGGTCCAGACCTGGCTGTTGCAGCCATTTGAGGATTGAACGAACCGATGGCCTGTCTGTGGCCGTTGTGGGCATTTGGGGAAGAAATCAGCGGATGGAAGGTCTAATCCTCTCTTTATTGCTCTGCCTTTCAAATAAATAGCTAAATCTTGAAAAAGAGAGCACTTATGTGGTCTTCAAATCTTAAAATACTCTCTAGCCCTCAAACCCGCACTCTGATGTGAGATGCTGGCATCATGAGCAGCAGTTTAACTCACTGTGCTACAATGCCGATGCCTTATATATATATTTTTAAGATTTATTTATTTATTTGAAAGAGAGGCAGAGACAGAGGCAGAGGCAAAGAGAGAGATCTTCCATCCCCTGGTTGACTCCCCAAATGGCCGCAATGGCTGGAGCTGGGCTGATCCAAAGCCAGATCCAGGAGCTTCTTTCAGGTCTCCCACGTGGGTGCAGAGGCCCAAACACTTGGGCCATCTTCCACTGCTTTCCCACGCCATAGCAGAGAGCTGGATCAGAAGTGGAGCCGCCGAGACTAGAACCAGTGCCTATATGGATGCCGGCACTGTAGGCGGTGGCTTTACTCACTGTGCCACAGTGCCAGCCCAGATCTCTTATCTTTTAATTCTACTTTTCCATAAATTTTTTGAAATGCCCTTATGTAAAACAAGACAGGTTTCCATGAAGATCTGTCAATAATACTGGTTTTTAAAATGTTTTATTAAATGATTTTATGTTATTTGAGAATTCTATAGTGAGCAGAAAGAAGCTGGGAACAAACTCAGTCCTAAACGCTCCAGCGACCCACAGTGGGGTGGTTGGGACCAGACAGGTTTGGATCTAGGATGGGCTTGGTTCTGAGATACTACAAGGCCAATGAGGCAGACTCGAGGGCTGCTACTAGTGCTACTGGCCTTGGTTTAGGTCTCTCACCCTTACTTTGACCCCATGGGCTATTGTGCATAAGTGGGAAAAAAAAAAAAAAAACAAAACAACCCTCAGTTCAGTTAAAAACAAAGGCGCTCCCTCGGATAAGTGATCTGAGCAAATGTTTCCTCTTGCCGCTGGCAGCACAGTCACTTCAGAGTCCGGGCAATCTGGGTCAGGCCCAGGTGCCCTTCCGGGGGACCTGAGCTGCTCCAGGTTGAAGATGGGAGAGGAAAGGAGGGTGGGAGGGAAGGAGGAGGCGAGATCGGCACTGGCGCTCTTGGGCACGCAGAGCGTTACAGCCCAGGGACGGGGCCCCTGGAGGCCTTCTCCAGGGCTCCGCCAGCAGCCACTCTGGGGCACCTAGTATGGTGCTCAGTGCTGGGATGTCGCATGGACACAGCTCCTGTCTGAAGGACATTCTAGCGTGGCTGATAGATGTATTAACGTGGATTCACCCCACATCTGTTTTTTTTTGACAGGCAGAGTAGACAGAGAGAGAGACAGAGAGAAAGGTCTTCCTTTGCCATTGGTTCACCCTCCAATGGCCGCTGCGGCCAGCACACTGTAGCCAGTGCACTGCATTGATCTGAAGGCAGGAGCAAGGTGCTTATTCTGGTCTTCCATGGGGTGCAGGGCCCAAGGACTTGGGCCATCCTCCACTGCACTCCCGGGCCACAGCAGAGAGCTGGCCTGGAAGAGGGGCAACCGGGACAGAATCCTGCGCCCCAACCGGGACTAGAACCCGGTGTGCCAGCGCCGCTAGGCAGAGGATTAGCCTATTGAGCAGCGGCGCCGGCGCCCACATCTGTGTGGCCTGCTGTGTGCCAGGCATTGTTGGGGGTCAAATGCTCATAGTGATGACCAAGGCCACACTGCCTGGCCCTGGGGGAGCTCAGTTGCCAAGGAGAGTATGTGAGGGGCATGCAGAGGCCAGAGGAGAGAAGCAAAAACCGAAGTCAAGATGCAGGCCCTGGGTTTGTCTCTGGTCAGCCTCTTCCTGACTGCAGTCTTGAGCCAGCTCCTCCCTGTCTATCGGGGATAGCAGAAGTTTGCTGTCTGCAAATTGGGGATAATAAATGCCATCTCCCTCACAGGGGTGCTATGATATAAAATGCTTATCTCGGTGTCTGGTGCATAGTAAGCATGTGTATTAGTCATCTGCTCGTGACTGCAACACCTGACAAGAGCTACTTATGGGGGGGCTGGTTCTGTGGCGAAGCAGGTAAAGCCTCAGCCTGCAGTACTGGCATCTGATATGGACGCCAGTTCGATTCCCAGGTGCTCTACTTCCGATCCAGCTCTCTGCTATGGCCTGGGAAAGCAGTGGAAGATGGCCCAAGTCCTTGAGCCCCTGCACCCATGTGGGAAACCCGGAAGAAGCTCCTGGCTCCTGGCTGGGGATCAGCCCAGCTCTGGCCATTGCAGCCATTTGGGGAGTGAACCAGTGGATGGAAGACCTCTCTCTCTCTCTCTCTCTCTCTCTGCCTCTGCCTCTCTGTAATTCTGCCTTTCAAATAAATAAATAAATCTTTTTTTTTTTTTAAAAAAGCTACTTGGCCGGCACCGCAGCTCGCTAGGCTAATCCTCCGCCTTGCAGCGCCGGCACACCGGGTTCTAGTCCCGGTCGGGGCGCCGAATTCTGTCCCGGTTGCCCCTCTTCCAGGCCAGCTCTCTGCTGTGGCCAGGGAGTGCAGTGGAGGATGGCCCAAGTCTTTGGGCCCTGCACCCCATGGGAGACCAGGAGAAGTAAGTACCTGGCTCCTGCCATCGGATCAGCGCGGTGCGCCGGCTGCAGTGCGCCGGCCGCGGCAGCCATTGGAGGGTAAACCAACGACAAAAGGAAGACCTTTCTCTCTCTCTCTCTCTCACTGTCCACTCTGCCTGTCAAAAAATAAATAAATAAATAAATAAATAAATAAATAAATAAATAAAAAGCTACTTAGGAAGGAAGAAGGTGTATTCTGGCTCAGGGTTTCAGGGGGCTCACAGTGCCAGATCAGGTGGCCCCGTTGGTCTGGCGACTGAGGAAGGTGCTGGATGATGGAGTGTGTTCGGAAGGAGGATCCAGTGTCGAGACAGGGAGCCCGCTCATGTCCCACGTCCTTGTCTCAGTAAAGCCTTCCTGAATCAATCGTGGGGGCTCCACCCAGCAACTGATCCAATCCAGTCACTTCCCGCAGGCCCCACCTTTACAAATCACAGTGCATTGTTCCTACCCTTAATCCGGTTACCGTCACCGTTAATCCTGTAATTTAACCTGAGACTTCAGGGTTCATCTGTCTGCATGAGTTGGGGAGTTTAACCCTGTTCAGACTGTTGCAGGGTCCAACGAATATTTATCATCTGTGAAAGAGCAAAGCACAGGAGTCAAAGATACAAAAATCACATCTGGCAAAGCATGGCTGCACTTGCTGTCCGTCAGCATGGTCACCTCCCTCTCGTGCTCTGAGCTGGCTTCTCCTCCTTGCCCCAGTGCACCCTGTCATTCTGTGTTACTTTGTGCTGAGGTTTATATTTATTTTTTTTAAGGTTTATTTGGGGTCAGCGCTGTGGCACAGCAGGTTAGAGCCCCAGTCTGCTGTGCCAGCATCCCATATTGGTGCCAGTTTGAGTCCTGGCTGCCCCACTTTGATCCAGCTCTCTGCTATGGTCTAGGAAAGCAGTAGAAGATGGCCCAAGTGCTTGGGCCCCTGTACCCACATGGTAGACCCAGAAGAAGCTCCTGGCTCCTGGCTTCGGCCATTACAGCCATTTGGGGAGTGAACCAGCAGGTGGAAGACCTTTCTCTCTGTCTTTTCCTTTCTCTGTCTGTAACTCTACCTCTCAAATAAATAAATAAAATCGTAAGAAAAAAAAAAGAGATTGACAGAGAGAGGTCTTCCATCCATTGGTTCACTCTCCAACCAAGTATCCCATGTGGGGAGCAGGGGCTGAAACACTTGGGCTATCCTCTGCTGCTTTCCCAGGCCATTAGCAGGGAGCTGGATTGGAAGTAGAGCAGCAGGGACATGCACTGGTGCCCACATGGGATGCTGGCACTGCAGGCGGCAGCTCTCCCCACTACGTCACAGTGCCAGCCCCTGTCCTGAGTTTTTAAGTCTGCTCTCCCTAAGACCCCAGCAGGGTCTGGGATGTTTGAAAAATAGTTGAATGCTATGGAGCAGGCCGCATGTGGAGCAACCCATTCCACTCTGTCCTGGCTTCCCTCTGGGCCCCTTCCCCGTGTCATCCCACCCCTTAGTGGGTTGAAAATGAGTGGAAATGTCAAGGGGGCTGGGGAAGGTGATTAGCAAGCACAGACCCAGGCAATTGATCTGGACTTGGGCTGTGCTATGCTCACTTCCTGGCTGCCTGTCTCTGGATGAGCTATGAAGCCTCACCCAGCTGCCCCGTGAGGACAGCGTGAATTGCCCAGGCTGCAGTGAGGGGCAGATGAGGCGCCTGACTCTCAGGGAACACTGTTTCAAGTAAACAAACCACGCCCCCAGGCTGTCAGGCCCAGCCCACTGATGCCGGTGCCCAGGATGGAATGGCCCCAGCATCAAGACATCATGGGCTATGCTGGCCAAGAGCTCTGGGTTTGCCTGGGAAGAGCTGTCTAGTCGGTGGCACTAAAGTATTCAAGCAGAAACTAGGCTTTTCAGAGGCCCAGGAACATGTGTGGAGTGCATGTGGCCCCTGCTGTGCAGGCCCAGTGGGACCAGGCCCTTCGATCGGAGCACAGCCAGTCTCCAGCAAATCGAAAGGAAATCGACGGAGGTGGCCATGAACCTGCCGCAATGGGGCTTGTTTACAGAAGAGGGACTGGGTTTAGGGATCCAGATGAACTTGCTCCCCTCCCCCGCTGATGGATGCTTCGGGAAGGAAGCCTCTCGAGGGCTGGGAAGCATGGCTGGGAGCGAGTTCCCCAGCGGCTGCACGATTCAAGACGAGCTGCTGGGGATTCAGCTGCAGGCAGCAGGCCCAGGGGTTCCCCGAAGCCTCTCAGGATCAGTGGTGGTTCAGCCAGGGCGTTCCCATCCTCAGCCCCTGGCTAGGGGCCAGTGGGTGATGATTAGACCTGAAGGGCAAAAGGCAGAACAAGAGGCATAAACAGTTCCTAGCCCCATGCCGGCCCATCGGCCAGGTGCTTTCACGTGTGTTGGCTCCTGAAGCATCATTACACAGAAATTACCCAGGAAACGGGCTCGGGAGGGTGGAGCCATTCGTTCAAGGTCATTCAGCTCTGTGTGTTGGGAGCCAAGAGCTGAGTGGTTTCAAGGATCCTCTCGAGCTTAGAAAATAAACACAGAGACAACTCTGGATTACCTCCTGTGTCCCTAGAAATTCACAAGTTGAAGCCCTAACTGCTGCTGTGATAGAACTGGAACCACTAATTCTTTTTAGCAGTTTTTTTTTTTTAAGATTTATTTGTTTATTTGAAAGTCAGAGTTACACAGAGAGAGGAGAGGCAGAGAGAGAGAGAGAAAGAGAGAGAGAGAGAGAGGTCTTCCATCCGATGGTTCATTCCCCCAATTGGCCGCAACGACTGGAGCTGTGCCGATCTGAAGCCAGGATCCAGGGTCTCCCACATCGGTGCAGGGGCTCAAGGACTTGGGCCATCTTCTACTGCTTTCCAGGCCATAGCAGAGAGCCGGATCAGAAGTGGAGCAGCTGGGATGTGAACCGGCACCCATATGGGATGCCAGCGCTTCAGGCCAGGGTGTTAACCCGCTACGCCACAGCGCCGGCCCCAGTAATTTTTTTTAATAACTTGTTTTTGCCTTATCCTGTGGATGATGTATGACCGCCCTCAAACCAGCAATTGTTTTTTCTCCTCTGACTTTGCTGTTCTGTGTCTGTGTGAACAGACTTTTTCTCCCAGCACTCTGAGCCTCATCTAGTGCCTGTAGGTAAAATGTGGACAACATGAAAGTACCACTTTTGGACCTGCATTGTGGCACAGCAGATTAAGTCACTGCCTGTAATGTGGGCCTCCCATATGGGCGCTGGTGGAGTTCTGATTGCTCCACTTCTGATCCAGCTCTCTGCTAATGTGTCTGAGATAAAGTGGAAGATGGCTCAAGTGCTTGGGCCCCTGCACCCACGTGGGAGACTGAGATGGAGTTCTGGACCTGTGGCTTCTGCCTGGCCCAGCCCTGGCTGTTGCAGCCATTTGGGAAGTGAACCAGTGAATGGAAGATCTCTCTTTCTTTCTGTCAATCTCTCTCTGTAATTCTGCCTTTCAAATAAACAACAACAACAAAAAAGTCTTAAAAAAAACCAGTTTACCCATTTTTTAAAAATATGTTTGTTTGAAAGGAAGGCAGACAGCGATCTTCCATCTGCTGGTTTACTCCCCAAATGCCTACAGCAGCCAGGGCTGGGCCAGGCCAAAGCCAGGAACCAGGAACTCAGTTTGAGTCTCCCACGTGGTTCGCAGGGCATCACCTGCTGCCTCCTAAGGTGTGCATTAGCTGGAAGCTGGATCAGAAGCAGAAGCAGAGCTGGGACTTGAAACCAGGTACTCCAGCATAAGATGTGGGCATCCCAAGCAGTGTCTTTTATTTTTTTTTAAGATTTATTTTATTTACATGAAAAGCAGGCCGGTGCTGCGGCTCACTTGGCTAATCCTCCGCCTGTGGTGCCGGCACCCCAGGTTCAAGTCCTGGTTGGGGCGCCGGATTCTGTCCCGGTTGCTCCTCTTCCAGGCCAGCTCTCTGCTGTGGCCCGGGAGGATGGAGGATGGCCCAAGTGCTTGGGCCCTGCACCCACATGGGAGACCAGGAGAAGCACCTGGCTCCTGGCTTTGGATCAGTGCAGCGCTGGCCATAGCGGCCATTTGGGGGGTGAACCAACAGAAGGAAGACCTTTCTCACTGTCTCTCTCTCACTGTCTAACTCTGCCTGTCCAAAAAAAAAAAAGAAAGAAAGAAAGAAAGAAAGAAAGCAGAATTATAGAGCAAAGGAGGGAGGAAGAGAGGGAGGGAGAGAAAAAGAGAGAGAATTTTCTATCCACTGGTTCACTGCCCAAATGGCTGTAACAGACATGGCTGGGCCAGGCTGGAGCCAGTAGACTAGAACTCCATCCACGTCTCCCATGTTGGTGACAGGGGCCCAAGCACTCAGGCCATCTGCTGCTGCTTTCCTAGGTGTGTTAACAGGAACCTGGATAGGAAGTGGAGCAGCAAGGACTCAAACCAGCAACTGTGTGGGATGCTGGTGTTGCAGGTGGCAGCTTTACCTGCTGTGCCACAATGCTAGCCCTTCATTGTGGTTTTGATTTGCATTTCCCCAGTGATTAGTCATGCTGAGCATCTTTTCATGTGCTGGTTGGCTACATGTATATCTTTTTTTTTTTTTTTTTAATGTATTGATGAGGCCAGCACTTTGGCATAACGGGTAAAGTGCCGCCTGCAGTGCTGGCGTCCCATATGGCTGCTGGTTTGAGTCCTGGCTGCTCCACTTCCGATCCAGCTCTCTGCTGTGGACTGGGAAAGCAGTAGAAGATGGCCAGATCCTTGAGCCCCTGTATCCATGTGGGAGACCTGGAGGAAGCTCCAGGCTTCTGGCTTCAGATCAGCCCAGCTTCAGCCATTGTGACCATTTGGGGAGTGAACCAGCAGGTGGAAGACTTCTCTCTCTCTCTCTCCCCCTCTGCCTTTCTGTACTCTGTACTCTGCCTTTCAGATAAATAAATAAATCTTTTAAAAATGTATTTATTGTCAAGGCTGACAGAGAGAAGGAAAGAGAGAGAGAAAGAGAGAGTGAGATCTTTTATCCACTGGCTCACTCCCCAAATGGTCACAACAAGCCAGGCTGAAGCCAGGAGCCAGGAACTCTACTGCGGTCTACTGCAGGGGCCCAAGCACTAGAGCCGTCACCTGCTGTCTGTCAGGATGCATTAGCAGGAAGCTGGATCGGGAGCAAAGAAGCAGGGCCTGGAACCCGGGCACTCTATATGAGACATGGGTGCTGCAAGCAGTGGCTTAACGAGCTGTGCCACAAAGCTCACCCCCTGTCCTACTCCTGCTCTGCTCTCCTTCCAGCCTCCACACAGTAGTCAGTGATCTTTTACGAAACACCCATAACTCATACAGCATCGTTCCCTTGCTTAAGATCTCTAGTGGCTTCCTGTTGCACTCAGGAGAAGCTCTGAACTTCTCACCCAGGCCCAAAGGCCTGCATGATTTGACTCATGGTACATCTCCCGGTGCTGCCTTTCTGGTTTGCTCTACTTCCGTCACACTTGATTCTGACCACTCTGCAGCTCATCACGCTCTGTTTCTTTTTTAATATTTACTATTTATTTATTTGAAATGCAGAGTTACAGAGAGAGAAGGAGAGAGAGAGAGAGACACCTTCCATCCACTGGTTCACTCACAAATGGCTGCAACAGCCAGGGCTGGGCTAAGCCAAAGTCAGGATCCAGGAGTTCCTTCCAGGTTTCCCGCATGGATACAGGGCCCAAGTGCTTGGACCATCTTCTGCTGCTTTCCCAGGCGCATTAGCAGGGAGCTGGATGGGAAGTGGAGCAGCCGGGAGTTGACCTGGCACCCCTATAGGATGCTGGCACTGCAGACAGCAGCTTTACCCACTCCACCACAATGCCAGCCCAGGCTCTCTCTTGCCACAGGGCCTTTGTACCTGCTATTCCTTCTGTCTTCATATGGCCGACTCCTCATTCTGACCAACTAGGCAGCAAGGTCACCTTGTCTTAGTTGATTCAAACAAAATACCACAGATTGGGTGACTTAAACAACAGAAACATATTTTCTCACACTTCAAGAGGCTCGAAGTCCAAGATCAGGAGCGCCAATGGGGTTGGTTTCTGGTGAGGTCCTTCTTACCGGCTTGCACATGGCTGCCTCCTCACTGTGTCCTCACCTGGTCCTCCCATGCTCTCTGGAGCCTCTGCAGAAGCGCCTTGGTCCCACCTCATCTCAATCTAGTTATGTCCCACAGGCCCCCCGGGGTTATCCATCGTCGGCCCATCACGTGGAGCCCAGTTGCATGCCAGCTAGTTGTCGGCACCCTGCGTCCCTTACCCAGTGCCTGCACAGATCAGGAGCTCGGTTCCTCCCTGTTGGCTGAGGTGGAAGCCTCGGTTTATCCCAAGTTCACATCCCTTGGTGCTTCCACCATGAGAGGTGAGTGAGCGCCATGGGGTAGCAGAGTGACCTGGGTATCAGTGTTGGCACTGGACCACCTGCATTCAGTAACAGCTCCGCCACTTACTAGTCATACGGCCTCACCTCTTGTGCCTCAGTTCACCTTCTCTAAGAGCTGCCAACACATATTTGGATGATCAGAAACAATGGGACGAGGAGTAACAAACTGTGCAGGGATGAAGCGGGGGGGCTGGAAACAGGAGCAGCAGACTGACGTCTCTAGAGGGGGCTACAGGCCCTGAGACCCCTGCCCTTGTCCCTGGCTCAGCCAGGTTCCTGCCCCTCCCTCTGCAAAAGAGTGGCTTCATCGCTTGAGAAGTTAACCTGGAGGGACTCTGGACTCCGGGCTGGTGGACGCGGGACAGGGCACAGTGAGAGACCAAACGGAAAAGCGGGAGACTGCCCGCAGGTCCGTGCTCCAGGATCCAGAGCATCAGAAATGTGGTGCCCAGGCAGGACGTGGGCGGGCCCCAGAGAAGTGTCCTACAGAAACTCATAGTTAGATGTCCCTGTGGTCCCGCGGGGAAGCCCTACAGTGAGGCGCACCAGCCGTGGGGTCCCCACACCGACCGCACGCACAGCTGCCTGCTCCTCATGCGGCCTTCACGCACAGAGCAACCTGGAACCATGCATCATTCGATGTTTGAGCCGGGTAGAGAGGCGAAACAAACAAAAAGCTTGGAGGCAAATCAACATGCAGAAAACACAAAGCAAAGATGATCCTCGGAGAGTCACGAGGAGATACTGCGTGCGTGCAGTAGGTGCTGTAAATGCTGTCTTCGAAAGGGAATCAGAAGAGAAGGCAGTGGGAAAATCAAACACGAGAGTCGAAATTAAAAAATGTCAAGAGGAGGGCTGAGGATAATGAAAAAGAAACTTCCCAGAGGGTGTAATAAAAAGACAGTGTGAGACCATCCGAGGATCAGCGCAGGAGGCCTGGTGTCTGTCACGATACCCAGCTTTGCCAGGGACCCTAGAGAAAGCGGAGCGGGAGGAAGTGCTCCACTCAAGGGCGTGAGAATATTCACGCTGAAGGACAGGGCCGGCCGAGGAGGCCGGTCCGGAGGAAGGGAGCCCCCGAAGCTCAGCAGCACGAAATGCCGCACTTCCAGGGGAAAAGAGAAAAATCGCGGGGGTTGGGGCAGAGGACGGATCACGCATCCAGATGGTTCACGCACCTCATTGGCGACACTGGAAGCTGGAAGATAATGGACCTGGGCCTTCAAAAATTTTAAATGCTTATTTATTTTCATTTTGTTTGAAAGAGACACAGAAATGGAGAGAGCTCACGTTCACTGATTTAATCTTCAAATAACTACAATAGCTGGGGCTGGGTTAGGTTGAAACCAGGAGTCCAGCTCTCAATCCAGATCTCCTACATGGATGGTGGGGACCCAAATACTTGAGCCATCATCTGCTGCTGCCCAGGGTGTGCATTGGCAGGGAGCTGGATTCAGAAGCAGCGCTGGGGCTTGAACCCAGGTGCTCTGATGTGGGATGCAGGTATCACAAGTGGTGTCTTCACCACGGAACCAGATGCCCCCCCCCATTCCTTCAAAATTCTGATGGAAAATTATTTCCAAATTACTATTCCATATATAGTCAAAGAAACCAGAAGCGAGGCTAAAATAAAGACGTTTTCAGACAAGCAAGGGTATGAAAATTGCAGCTCCTGTGTGCCCTTTCTCAGGAAATGACTAGAGATGTGCCTTCCCAGAATGAGTACATAAACCAAGACAGAGGAAGAGGCGGCAGCTGGGAGACAGGTGCTTCCACGGAGGAGAGCTGCACAGCTGGTCTAGGTAGCACTGAGTCTCAGATGGGAGGGGAGGAGGAAGGGTTCAGGAGGTGAGTCACTAGGGAAACAAAGGGAGTTGATTACCACTGGCATGGAAAAGGCATTTGACAAGTCTGTTGGTGTGTTTGGGGAGATTTAGCAATATGAACAGAACGAAGCAGATGGGGGTGGGGGGGAGAGGCAATTATTAACTCTAGGGAAACAAAAAATCTGTACTAGAAAAATAAATGTAATTGTAGCATGGAGCATGCTATCTGGTTTAGAGGTGGGTAAGACCTGCAAAGTCGCAAGACTATAAATTCTAAAAAAATAAAGGTCAACCCTGAATACTGATTTAGATAAAAATTGTGATAAAACCGTCTTGGGAGATTGCAGAGGGGAAGAATTGAGGGACATTATAGGGCTCACTAACATCTGTTTCTCCCTCCCTCTGGCCACAATGAGTACAGGACTGTTGACCCTTGCAGTTGGACTGGGCCCCACGACTGTTCTGGCCAGTTGGCTTCAGGTTGCAGTGATGTTTTGCCACCAGTCTAAAGTTCAGATGAGGGCAAGGCTTTGTGGTGCACTGGGTTAAACTGCTTGGGTCCCATATTGCACTGCCTGGGATTGAGTCCTGTCTACGCTTCTGATCCAGCTTCCTGCTAATGTGTACCCTGGGAGGCAGCAGGAGATGGCTCAAATACTTGGGTTTCTGCCACTCACATGGGTGACCGAATGGAATTCCTGGCTCTTGGCTTCAGCCTGGTCTACTCCTAGCTATTGCAGGCATTTGGGGAATGAACCAGTGGATGAAAGATTGATTTCCACCACCCCCCCATTTCTCTCTCTCTCCCTTCCCTCACTCCCTCCCTCTATTTCTGTTTTTCCCTCTCTCTCTGTCATTCTGCCTTTCAAATAATTTTTCTTTAATTTTAAAAAATAAAGTTCAAGGGCTGGTGTCGTGGTGTAGTGGGCTAAGCTGTCACTTGCAATGCCAATATGCCTTACAAGAGTGTCAGTTCGAATCCCGGCTGCTCCACTTCTGATCCAGCTCACTGCTGATGCACCTGAGAAAGTAGTGGAATATGGCCCAAGTGCTTGGGCCCCTGCCACCCAAATGAGAGACCTAGATGGAGTTCTAGGCTCCTGGCTTTGGCCCGGACCAACCCTGGTCATTGCAGCCATTTGGGGAGTGAACCAGTGGATAGAAGATCTTTCTCTATTACTCTGCCTTTCAAATTAAATAAATAAATCTTTAAAAAAATCATAAAGTTCAGATGACCTGGCAGCTACCCCTTCTCCCTCCAAAGTGACCAAGGAGGCCTCAGGTTGAGAAGGCAGAGCCACAGGAGTGGAGCAGTCTGGAATTGCTTCATGGAATCTGGTTGTCCTGGAGACAATGGACTTTGTGAGAAATAAGTAACTCTTTAATGTATTAAGCCACTGAGGCTTTGGGGATTGTTACTGCTGTGCAGTCTGGCTAAACCAAATGCAAACGTCCGAGGTGGGTGTCTAGCAGAGTGGTTAAGATTTGTGTGTCCCACGTCAGAGTACAGGGTTCGGTTGCCAGCTCAGGCCCTGGACTCCAGCTTCCTGCCAGTGTAGACCTTGAGAGGCTGTGGTGTTGGCTCCAGTAATTGAGCTCTTGCCACCCACGTGGGAGACCTGGGTTGCATTCCTGGCTCGTGGCTACAGCCTGCCCCAGTCCCAGCCATTATAGGCATTTGGGGAGTGAAACAGTGAATACGAGTACTCTCTCCCCCCTCAAATAAATAAAAGTTTCAAAGAAATTTCTTCTAATAGTAACTTCAGCAAATACTATATAAAACTGATAAGAATATCCATGTTGGCATATTCTTTATAATTATGGAAATAATTATCAAAGAATAGCTAAATGTATTAAAAGTGGTTACCTCTCAGGAGCGGGACAGAGAAAGTGTGGGCTGAGGTGCAGCTGTGTTCACTAAAGTGCTGTATGGGATGGGAGTTACGGCACAGCAGGTTAAGCCTCTGCATCCCATATCAGAGTGCCTGGCTACTCTGCTTCCAATCTAACTCACTACTAATGCATACCCTGGGAGGCAGCAGATGATGGCCCAAGTACTTGGGCTTCTGCCACCCATGTGGGAGAACTCCATGGAGTTCCTGACTCCTGGCTTTGGCTGGGTCCAGCTCCAGCCATTGTGACAATTTGGGGAGTGAACCTTTCTCTGTCACTTTGCCTTTCAAATAAACAAACTTCAAAACAAATCCTGCTACTTGGCTTTCCACTCTGCTACTGTATTGTGATGGCAGAAATGAATAAGAAGTGATATTCACAGATGTGATACGGGAGACTCTCCTCCAACCTGTCCCAGTGGCTGTCTCTGGGGAGAGAGGACACAGTGGACAGAGTGTTTGGGGGAACTACAGATGTGACCGGACCTGGGCCACCCTAGGAAGGGAGGTGACCTGGGTAGGATCCAGTCCGGGGACTTTGGTTTTTCTCTTGATGGCCACGGGGAGCTGGGAGGGTACAGGATAAGCAGCAGAGAATCCTGGGCAAATCTGCCTTGATGGTGCACATCCTGACTTAGCTGGGGAGACAGGCTGCTGCAGCGAGCAGTCAGGAGCTGTTGCAGTGGTCCCAGGGACAGCCAAGGAACCTTGGAAGTGACCTGCAGGTGACGTGTGTCTGTGGGGAGCCTTCTGTTTGTACTGTGGGCTCAGTGATGCAACAGAGAACAGATGGGCAGAGTCTTTAGCTTCCAGGGAGCTTCCATAGGCAAGAGACAAATGGGCGGCAAGAAGCTAAGAGCAGATCAGGTAGGGGCTGGTGTCATAACAGGAATAAAGCCACGTCAGGGGCCGGACAGAGGAAATGGGGAGAGGGTACTTTAGAGAAGAGGTCAGGGAGGGCCTCTCTGAGGAGGTGGCCTCTGAATAGAGTCCTGAATTAAGCGAAGGGGCAGACCATGTAAAATTTGAGAGCGAGAGTTTCTGGGCACAGGGAGCAGCAGATGCAGAGGCTCTGCGGAGGGGGTGGGCTTGACAGGCCAAGGAACAGCAAAGAGGCCAGCGTGGGGCAGGGCTCATCAGCTGCTGGGGGGGGGGGGGGTCGGGGTCGGGGGCTGAGGCTCCAGAGAGGACCGGGGAGAGGGGGCTACCGGGGAGCGCAGAGGGAACTTTGGGCTGAGAGCAGGAAAGCCCTGCGTGGTGATTGGTCTCCAGGCCGGAGAAAGGAGGACGGGAGGAGGCTGCGGGACAGGGCTTGGCTGTGGGGGTGAGAGGGAGAGGAGGGGGCTCCCCGGCCCGCCTGGCCCAGCCACAGCAGCCTTATCACCCACTTCCCAGCACCCCAGCCCCCTCTTGGGATAGAAGGAGCCTTCACACATCAAAATAGCAGGCAAAGAACAGCCTCTAATTGTTCTGCGTAAGAGCGGAGAAATTAGACGAGTCAGCTGCGGGGCTGGGCCCGCCTCCCACACAGCTGCGATCCCGCAGATCCCGCACCGCCACCGCAGACAGACTTCCCTGCTGCTGCCTCCGAGTAGAACTTCCGCAGCGTCCAGCCCCAGAACAAATGGTGGCTATTTCGGGAGGCAGTGGGACAGATGCTGGCCCTGGCGGACAATGAATGAATCAATTTTTTTAAACAAACAAAAAAGTCGATCACTTCATGAAGGCCTAAGCTTAGAGGATGGATTGGTTCCATCATGCAAAAACACTCTGTGAGTATCGCTTCTTACAAAATTAGTTTCTGCCAACACAATACAGTAGCAGAGTAGAAAGTCAGATAGCAGGTTTTGTTTTGTTTTATTTGAAAGTTCACTTATTTGAAAGGCAAAGTGACAGAGAAAGAGGGTGAGAGAGATCATTCATCTCCTGGTTCACTCCCCAAATTGTCACAATGGCTGGAGCTGGACCCGGCCAAAGCCAGGAGTCGGAACTCCATGGAGTTCTCCCATATGGGTGGCAGAAGCTCAAGTACTTGGGCCATCATCTGCTGCCTCCCAGGGCATGCATTATCAGTGGGTTAGATGGAAGCAGAGTAGCAGGCACTCTGATATGGGATGCAGGCATCTCAAGCAGAGGCTTAACCTGCTGTGCCGTAGCATCCACCCACCCCCATCCCCAGAGCAGGGCTTGGGATTGGAGGATTCTGAAGGAGTGGAGGTGGCACCACCTTCGGGGCAGAATGGAGAAAGGCCCTCGGATGGCAGAAGGTCTAAGTTCTCCCCTGAGCTCTGCAGCTGTTGCTGTGTGACCTAGGATGAGTTGTGCCAGCTCTCTGGGTTGTATTTTCCCTTCTCCCCCCACCCCTCCCACTACTGGCTTTAGGCTATACAGAGATTACCCAACTGTGGAATTCATAAGATCCCTTGGGGGAGGGTGCTTGTTAAAGATGAAAATTCCCAGGCCCTACTTCCAGAGATTAAGATTTGGCAAGGGGGCAGGTGAGTGGTGCGATGGCACAGTTGCCACTTGGGAGGCCTGTATTACATACCCGAGTGCCTGATTTGAGTTTTGAGTCCTGGCCACTCTGCCTTCTATCCAGCGTCCTATTAATGCACATCCTCAGAGACTGCGGGTGACGGCCCAATTACATGGGTCTCTGCCACTTACGTGGGAGATCCGGGTAGAGTTCCCGGCTCCTGGCCTCAGCCTGGCCCATTCCTGGCTATTGTGGGCATCTGGGGAGTAAAGCAGTAGATGCAAGATCTCTCCCCATCTATCTCTCTGTCTCTCTCTGCCCTTCAAAGCAAATGAAAATAAATACTTAAAAATTAAAAGCAAAGACTTAGCTGATCAAGGTGGGGTGCTCCAGGCGTCTGCTTCTCATAGACTCTTCCTGTAATTCTGAAGAAGTCCTGGGACCATACTTTAATAAAAGCACTTCCCCTCAACCTCTTGGGGCTCTTCCTGCCCAGAAGTGTGAGGAGTCACTCACACCACCTTCTGGGCTTATGAGATCATCCCAGAGGCATGGAGGAAGCCTGTATCCCACCTCAGTGCACCTGTGTCTTGCTGCTGCATCGTCTGCTTCCATGTTCGCCATCCCCTCCAGGCCCTGCTACAGTATCTCTGCAGAGCATGGCCAGGATGAGGAGCCAGCTGCAGTGTAGACAGCTGGGTGGCAGCATAGAGGTTGGAGAGGTGTGGGGACTGTTGGGTGCAGCGCTTGGTTGCAGACACCTGGGCTCCTGTCCTGGGCTGGATGTATGATGCTGTAGCCTGCTCCCCTTACCCATGTCACTGTGGGTGGGGATGGGATGCAGCATGGCTTCTGCAGAGAAGTGAGTCCAGCTGCATGGGGATAGCGAGGCCCGGATGGGGCCCCAGGAAGGGATGGGGCCTTAACAAGAGGACATCCCAGCCAGTGTCCAGGGCACTGTCTCTTCCTCGGGGCTGGTCTTGCACATACTCCAAAGGCCAAGTCCGTGGCAGAAGCTAGAGGGTCTAGCCCCCAGATCTGTTCTTCACATATGAAGAAAAGAACATTTATTCTGCCCTGGGTGCTTACCGTGCAGGGCTCAGATCTCAGGGCTCTGTCCTCTCACTACATTTTCCCAACCCTCCTGAGAAGCTGGTTCAGGTATCACCATTTTGTCTTTAACCATATTGCTTAGTGCCTTTCAGAAGATAAGGATTTTTCCTAAAATACCTTCAGTTGACGTCACAGCCAGAGAAATCGGTTGTAGTGGGAAGGCGTGATGTTGAATCAGATAGTTCCTTGTTCTAGCTCCCTCTGCTCTTGACCTTCTGTGTGACCTTGAACATCACTTCCTCTCCCTGAGTTTCACGTGACCCTGAATTCTGTGACATAAGATCAATTATGCATGCACTCCCTTCTAAGGTACACGAAGATGAAGACGGCCACCAACATCTACATCTTCAACCTGGCGTTGGCCGACGCTCTGGCCACCAGCACACTGCCTTTCCAGAGCGCCAAGTACCTGATGGAGACATGGCCCTTCGGGGAGCTGCTCTGCAAGGCTGTGCTCGCCATTGACTACTACAATATGTTCACCAGTATCTTCACTCTCACCATGATGAGCGTCGACCGCTACATCGCCGTCTGCCACCCCGTCAAGGCCCTGGACTTCCGCACGCCTGCCAAGGCCAAGCTGATCAACATCTGCATCTGGGTGTTGGCCTCAGGTGTTGGTGTACCCATCATGGTCATGGCTGTGACCCGTCCTCGGGGTAAGTGATGGAACTGTGGCACAGGCACTGACCACGGGAGGCAGCACGTGGACCTCTGTGGGTCTGTGGGACTTTTCCAGGGTGAGGATCAGTGGCCGTGGGAATTTATGAATGGATTGTGGATCAGTGAAAGTGTGGTACTGGTCAGTGGCAGAGTGGAAAGTCAACCAGTGGAAATGGGAATGGTTGGCCAATGGTGAATGGTTGACTACTGGGCGGGTGAGTGAGTGCTCAGTGATCATGGGAATTTGTGAATGGGATTATGAATAGCTGGTCCATGTGCATGTAGGTGGGTGGCCAGGAATGTGTGGGCCACTGACCTATAAGGAGATGGATGGATAGCCAGCAGGGTTACTGTCACTGACCGGTGGACACCACAGGATGTGGTGCCAAACTTTCACTGCAGTTTTAAAGCCATTCACCCAGGGGCTGGGGGTGTGCTGCAGTGGGTTAACTCGCTGCTTGTGACATCAGCATCCCTTATGGGTGCCAGTTTGAGTCTTGGCTGCTCCACTTCTGATCCAGCTCCTTGTTAATACACTTAGGAAGGCAGCAGAAGATGGCCCAAGTGCTTGTGCCCCTGCCACCCACGTGGGAGACCCGGATGTAATTCCTGGCTCCTGGCTTTGGCCTGGCCCAGCCCTAGCTGTTGTGGCGATTTGGGGAGTGAACCAGCGGATGGAGATCTATCTCTCTCTCTCTGTCACTCTGCCTTTCAAATAAATAAATAAATCTTTCCAAAAAAATTAATAAAGTCGTTGTCCCAGGTGATCAAAGCAAGGCCTAAAGAAGGCCTGGAGAGGATGACAGCCTCGTGCTTCTCCTCAGTGCAAAGCAGTGTCAACAGAGTTCACCACAGTAGGGGAGCTGCTGCTGCAACAAGCCCAGGCTCCAGGGCTTACCCCTTGCTTGCTTTATTTCTCATTCGCATCACAATCCAGTATCTGAGGAGCAAGTCCTTCAGGGACCCAAGCTCCCTCTGATAGTCTCTGAATTTTCCACTGCTGGTGTCTGGCTGGCAAGGTCAATGTGGAAAGGGGAGGGGGGCAAAGCACAATCAAGCACTTTAGAATGGTGTTGTCCACCCCTCCTGGACATAGCTGTCCCCTGGCCCCATGTTGATGGAAGGAAGTGGGAAACATAGTCTAGAAGGGTGCCAAAGACACGAGGAACTAACTGACCTCTCTGAGCCACACTGCATCATGGCATCATGGAGCGTGGAGAAGGTTAAATAAGGTCATAGGTGCAAAACACAAGGCTTAGCTCATTGCCAAGGTCCTAGAAATAGCAGCCATCAAATGATTAAGCCTGTGAGACAGACAAGGCAGGGACTCCAACTCCATTTGACTGTAAGAAAACAATCAGAGAGGCCAGGTGGTTTACTTAGGGCCACACAGCCAGGTATTTGGTGACCGTTGGCCTGTCCTCTGAGGTTCCTGCTTCCAGGTCTGCTGTTCCTTTTGGCCCCTTGAGTGGAGGCGGGCAGAAGATTGGCACCATGCATGGGAGAGGAGCGCAGTCCTGTGGGAAGCTTCTTGGTCACCCTTGACTCTCACAAGGGCAGAGCCCCCGGTGCCCTATACAGCTGCTGAGCAACTGGCTTTGACTCAGCAGAAAGGCCGGCTGCTCATCAGCCTTCTGCTTACAGGTCATTAACTGCAGCCCTGCTGGGGGCTGGACCAGATGGGCCTCCTCGGCCTGCGCGTGCACGCGCGCGCACACACACACACACACACACGCACCTCCAGGGCGAGCCATCAGCACTTGTTGGCTCAGTGGGCCACTTGCTGTATGACCTTAAGCAAGTGCTCTTCCCCTCTGGGTCTGTTTTTCCACCTGTACAATGAAGGGCTTGGATTCGGCCACCCCTGGGGGTCCTGCCAGCCTGCAGTCCTATAGAGCTACTTGGTCTATGGGTCCCCAGTCACCTTCTAAAAATTCTCGGGCTTCAAGTCCATGGTGGGGATCTGCCACTCCTTGCATTCTGGGAGATCTTGGGAGTCCTCTGGGCCAGTTCAGGCCTGGGTCAGAATCCCACAGCCCCCACCGCAAAAGAGTGAGCTCAAGCCATCCAGGGCAGGTCTGGCTGTGGGAATTTTCTTCCTGATGCTGCACTGAGATCTGCCGCCCTCCTGGGAGGTGCCTTCGCCCTGGCCTCTGGATTCTGGCCCTCTCCCCTGAGTGTGTCCAGAGCTTGAAGCCCACCATGCTCAGTGCTTTATGGCTTATCCCTCTTGATCTTCACAGTGATGAGATGTGGGTACTATTAAAAGTCCCATTTCGGGGCCGGCTCTGTAGTATAGTGGGCTAAGCCTCCGCCTGCAGTGCTGGCATCCCATATGGGCACCAGTTCTAATCTCAACTGCTCCACTTCTGATCCAACTCTTGCTATGGCCTGTGAAAGCAGTAGAAGATGGCCCAAGTGCTTGGGCCCCTGCACCCTTGTGGCAGACCTGGAAGAAGCTCCTGGCTCCTAGTTTGGATCAGCCCAGCTCTGGCTGTTGCAACCATTTGGGAGTGAACCAGCAGATGGAAGATCTTTCTGTCTGTAAATTAAAAAAAAAAAAAAAAAAGTCCCACTTTGCCAATGCTCCAAGAGCTTAAGTAATCTGTCCAAGGTCACACCATACACTTAGTAGGGCCTGAGTCATGCTTTTTAATTTAATTTTTAATTTTCATTTTATTTGAAAGGCAGACACACACACACACAGAGAACTTCTATCTGCTGATTCACTTCCTAAATGCCCACAATAGCCAGGTGTGGATCAGGAACACAGAACTCAGTCCAGGTCTCCCACATGAGTGGCAAGGACCCAAGTACTTGGGCCATCACCTGCTGCCTCCCAGGGTTAGCATTAGCAGGAAGCTGGATGGGAAACAGAGTACCTGGGACTCCCATCAGGCATTGTGATAGGGGTGTGTGTGTCCTAAGCCAACTTAATAGCAGTGCCATCAGCCAGCCCTGAGCCCTGCCCTTAACTGTCCATCTGAGCCCTACTGTCCCCGTTAGACCTAGTTCAGAAGTGAGGCGGGAGTTGGCTTCGAGTTATCACAATGGCTGGCACATGGTGGGCTGGGCTAAATGATTTCATTCCTGCCACCCATGGACCCAGAGGCTGTAGAGTCGGGGGGCGGGGCAGGTGGAAGGAGACTTCCCGAGGAGAGCGGGTCCTGCTGGGGTCTTCAAGGATGAATGGGAGTTCACCAAGCAGAGAAGAATCACCTTGAGCAAAGGCTGGGGGCAGGGGGCAGCTCCTGGCCCAGGCCGGAAGGGGGCGAGCAGGCAGGGCCCCCTCAGGCACACGTGTCCCTCACCCCTCTCTGTCTTCCCTTGTTTCTCGGCCCAGACGGGGCGGTGGTGTGCATGCTCCAGTTCCCCAGCCCCAGCTGGTACTGGGACACGGTGACCAAGATCTGCGTGTTCCTCTTCGCCTTCGTGGTGCCCATCCTCGTCATCACCGTGTGCTACGGCCTCATGCTGCTGCGCCTGCGCAGCGTGCGCCTGCTGTCGGGCTCCAAGGAGAAGGACCGCGGGCTGCGGCGCATCACGCGCATGGTGCTGGTGGTGGTGGGCGCCTTCGTGGTGTGCTGGGCGCCCATCCACATCTTCGTCATCGTCTGGACGCTGGTGGACATCGACCGGCGCGACCCGCTCGTCGTGGCCGCGCTGCACCTGTGCATCGCGCTCGGCTACGCCAACAGCAGCCTCAACCCCGTGCTCTACGCCTTCCTCGACGAGAACTTCAAGCGCTGCTTCCGCCAGCTCTGCCGCGCGCCCTGCGGCCGCTCCGAGCCCGGCGGCTTCAGCCGCGGGCGCGAGGCCACTGCCCGCGAGCGCGTCACCGCCTGCACCCCGTCCGACGGCCCAGGCGCTGGGGGCGCGGCCGCCTGAGCCGACCGCCCCGATGCCCCCGTGCGGGGTCTGGAAGAGGGGCGGGCGGTGGGAGGGGCCTCCTGGGACGGGCGGGGCGGAGGGCGGGGTCTCTAAGCTGATGGAGACTTCGGGGCGTGGGATGTGAGGCTCTAGAATCAGGCCCCCAAATAAGGGCTCTCCACGGGAGCGGAGAGTTGGAGTCCGGCCTGGGACCTCAGGGTGGGTGGGGACCGAGGTGGGGGCGGTGGCTTGATTGAGTTGCAAGCTTGGACTTGAGCAGGACAGGGGATGGAGTAGGGATGGGACAGGACAGTCACGCCTGGCTCAAGATCTGGAGAGCTAGATGGGGGCCTGTGTGCTGTGGATGCGGCCTCAACTCTCCTGCCTTGGGGGTGGAGGCCTGCCGCCAGTCCCAGCAAGGGGCGGGACTCACAGGGGTCTAGCCGCAACTTGACATCTTTATGCATAGAGAATAGGAGAGAAACGATCCACCTTTCTCTCTTTGGCAGTCCACTGTTCCTTTGGAGCAGACAGGGCTGCCTCAGCACCGTGTCGCCAGCACCTGGTCTTGGTGGGGAGTGACACAGGATAGTGGCGCCAGGGGCCAGCCCCTCCAGAAGAGGGTAGTGGGGTAGGGTCCCCAGATCCAAGTTCTAACCAGGGCCCAGTGGCTCTGGAAGGAGCAAGAAGGTCCTCTAAGACCCCAACCAGCAGTGGCTCTCTGTGCCACCTGGTGATGGCGGGTGGACTGAGAGAGTGGCTAGCTACTACTGTTAAGGGTGGCTACTTTTGAGGGTCCCCAGAGCCCTGGTGTCTCTGGCCCAGGTGCTGGAGGACAGAGGACCACCTAGTTAGAGCCCCATGGATGGTTAAGTGGCACCGGGATGGGTGGGAGGGTATCAGAAGCCCCCAGTGCCTTGTGCTGCCTGGTCTGGGCCCCTGGTGAGAAACTTGAAAAAGTCATCCTCCCTTCTCCCAGTGTCTGGCTGCACCCCACGTGTGTCCAGGGAGCTGGAGCTGCCCTGCAGGCCCTGAACTTGAAAGAGGTATAGGGGGGGCTTTCAGAACTGCAGAGCCAGCGTTTGCTCCATCCCCCTCCCCTGCCAGGGCTTCTACCTGCTCCTGCCCAGCCCCCCACCCCCACCCCACCAAGCTGCTGAGGGCAGTGTCCACCCAGAGCTGGGCATAGGAGCCTTTCTCTTCCTATGTTAGCATTTTATCCAGGCTCTCCCAGATCTTGGCTTCCCCCAGGACCGGGGTCTGCCCTAGCCCCGTGCCACCCCCATGCCCCATCTCTCCCTCCACCCCAGACGCTGCCTCAGCCCTGCTTCCCTCACTCCCCATGGAAGCAGTGCGCTGACATCCTTGTAAAAACAAATTTAATTTCTTCCCTTTTTGGGACAGATGGAAAGAAATTGACGTCTTTTTTTCTCAAACAAAAGAAGAAAGACACAATATACCTCTTTTCCCTCTGACAGCCATTTCTCCAGAACAAAAGCTGGGAGGCTGTCACTCTAGGCTGAACTAGCATGGTGGGGGGTGGGGGTGCTTAGGCACCACGATGGTCTTTGGGCGCATTACGGGGAGGGATGCCCTCCATGAGCCAAGCACAGCACCCACTCAAGGTGACACCCCAGAGGCCCCAGGCCTGGGGATGTTCCCCCTGGGGCCTGGAGAGGTGGCAGGGAAGTGGCCAGCGCTCACACCCACCCGCAACTGTGACCCAGAGGGACCCTGCGACCATGAGGGTCAACAAGGCCAGGACACTCCTCATCTGGGCCTCCTGCTGCTAATGCTTCCGGACAATGGCAGGGAAAGGGCACATTTTAGGAAGCAGGGAAGGCGCTGCAGGCGGTGACCGCGGGGCCAGGGCTGTTTATTCTTGCAAGGACCGTGTCCTCTCTGGTCCTCCTCAGGACAGACCTGTCTCAAGGCTGCTGCGGGCCTGCTCACTGCCGTCTCCCGGGGCCAGAACAGATCAGGCAGAGTTTTACCCCTGGTGTTCTATAGATTTTCTTTCTGTCTGACATGCTGGTTTGTCCACCCAGCAGGGGCTGGATCCAGACCACGTGCGCTGGTTGTGTTGAAATCAGCTTCATGCCAGGCGGTGCACACTGGGCCTGGGGCTCGGAGCTGAGTCAGACGCGGGCCTGCCCGGAGACAGACAGATGACTGCCTCTGGGCGTGATCAGCAGTGACAGGGAGCCAGGGACGTCCCTCAGGATGTGCCTTTTCCAGCATTTTACTTAAACACACGGGGTAGCAATTCTGTAAGAGGTGGGTCAAGGTCAGGGGCCTCAAAGGAAGCGTAGCAGTTGACCACCAGGAAGAGAGAACAGTGCAGCAGCACAGGGATGTTTAAGCGCTTGGCGAGCCTGAGACGTGGGTGCAGGTGGAGCCTGGGGCTTAACCCAGCACTCCTGTGCGTCCCACCTGCTGCCCAGTGCCTTATGCGCATCATTGCAGCGGGTCCTCACCACCGCCCTGTGGACGCCACAGTGGCATCCCCATTTTCAACAAGAAGGATGAGGCTCACAGAGGTCAAGCCCCTTGCCTCTGGGTCACAGAGCCTGTCAAGAGCAGTAGAAGTGAGGTTAGGGGAGTTCCAGGACAATTCCAAAGTCCACATTTTCAGTGAATTCCAGGCATCCTTAAAGTAGTGGTAGTGGGCACCCTGGCAGGAGGTTTTTAAAAGACTGAAATGGAAAAATCCGAAGGGAAAGGGCAATTTTCCATGAACTTTTGCTCCTCCTGGAGCTCCAAACCTTCAGATTTCAGAATGCACTGTGCACGATGCATTGGGAGCTGCACATTGACAGTGCAATTCGAGATCGTCACAGGGCTCTCAGCACTGCAGAGCAGTCTGTTTCCCCCCAGTTTCCATTTCTCTCTCTCCAGGAGGTGGGAGGGAGGTTTCTGCCTCTGGTTTAAGAAGTCCTACAGGCTCGTAGCTCTTCTTGGTGTCTGGGAAGCAGTGCTTAAGGCTGGCATCAGGTCTCGCTTTCCTTCCCTCAGCCTCAGTTTCCCCATCTGTTGAGTGGGCCACCTGCCTGGGGTGGCTGGGAGCATTGAATGAAGTGATGCCTCTGCTCCTGCAGCGCCCACACAGGAAGCCCTTGGCTTGTGCTAAGTGGCTGCTACTCAAAGTGGAGCAGGAGTGCAAGGTCAGAGCTGGAGGGAGAGGGGAGGAGCAGCGGGGAAGAGAGAACCTGGGGAGGCAACCGGGGATGCCCCTGCTTGCTGTGCTCTGGAGCCACCGCGGAGAGGGAGAAGCTGCCGGAGAAGTGGGAGAAGGACGGGGAGACAGTGTTGCCATGGAGATGAGGAGGAGGGCGTTCCCAGGGGGAGGGTGTGATGGAGGATGTCAAGTGTCATAGAGAAGGTGGGGGTGGGGAGGGCAAAAGGGTGATGGGAGTAAGCCAGTTTCAAGCTCAGTCTCCTCCGTGGCCTGGAAAGCAGCTCGCGCTGGGTTCAGATCTCAGCTCTGACACTAACTGGCGAGGGATGGCCCACTCTGAGCTTTGGGGTCCTCCCAGATCTAAGGGCTGGGCTGGCCGCTAGTAAGAACCCTGCTTTGCTGGATTCTTGGCCTCTTGCCAGCAGTGTGATGGGAGACAAAGCACTTCACCTTCAGGAGCGCCCCCTAAAGCTGACCCGTTGCAAGTGAAGTGGTGGCACCTGGGAGGCCCTCATGCCAGGGTCACTCTCAGCACCGTGGGTGCCGGAGGCAGCTGCCTGCGGAGGCTTGCTTGGCTTGGAATTTGAAACTCCTTAAAATGAAGAGGGGCCCTGGCCTCCTGGGAGTGCTTGGAGGAGCAGAAGTGTGGGCCAGGCGCCTGCTGGGGCTTAGCCAAAGACCTGTGACAGGTCCTTAGCCCAGGCCCGGCTCATGCACCAACACAGACGCTCACCTCTCTCACCTCTCGTTATCATCAGTCCTTTCATTTCATGTCCGGGCGCTGAGCACAGGGTGCTGGGAGCTGGCGGGCCGACAGAGAGAGGCTCCATCCATTCCTCTGCAGCGGGTGTGCAGGTGCTCGGAGTGGACACTGGGCCAGCTGGCTGGGTGGCGCCGCTGTGGGTGGTGCAGGCATTCAAATGAGGCTGGGGGGGGGGGGCTTCAACAGAGACATGGTGCTGAGGGGCGGTGTGGCCCTGGGAGGCGGTCCAGGTTTGAGCCCCAGTGCCAACACCAGAGGTGAGCTCTCCGCCCCCTGCAACACACGCGGTGCCCAACCACTGGCAGAGTGCCCAGCGAGCGGCCGCTGTAACTTTAGAGCGGTGGTAGATGGCGCTTCCCTGTGCCCAGCTCCGTGGAGTAACCTTCCCGGCATGACTGGCGGAGGCATTATTATTACTACCCTCTTTTTACAGGTGAGGAAACTGAGGCTCAGGGAAAGGAGCAACGTGCCCGAGCCCCATGGGTTGGCAGTGATGACCAAGCTAGGATCTCATCGTAGGTCTGTCAAGTCCAAGTTCACTTCCTCCTCCTTCCACGTGGAAGCACTCTGGTTACACAAAGATGCCCAGGTGCAGCTCACAGCCACGGAGCGAGCGTTCCCTGTGCCAGGTGCCATCCTTGTCAGCTGCCCACGAATCTGCTGTGAGCTTGGCAGGTTTCTCACCCGTCCACTCTCCCTGGAAAGCCTTCGTGTTCTGTAATTGTTTCCGCTGCCTCTCAGGTCTCTGTTGTGTGACCCTGGGTGAGATATTGCACCGTCTGCGTCCGTTTCCTCAGCATGGGTGGAGGACCTTGTCTGTTGTGGTCACCGAGGCATTTGCAACAGATGCCAACGGGCACACCGTGGTCCTTCCTCCACGTGGCTGAACAATGTGCCTGTCGCTGAGTGAGGGCTTGGTACATGGAGCTTTTTAAATGTGATCTAATGTTTTGGGCTCTACCTGCTCCAACCATGGTTTTTAGTGCTGTAGAAGGGCCAGGAGCAAAGGGCTTTCTCTCTTGACCATGTCCCTGGGTCTCAGAGGGGACTGTGGGCACTGGAGAAGCAAACCGCAGTTCTTTGTACTCTTCTGTCCTCAGCAGAGCGGCCCACCCGGGACAGAGCGGGGGCAGCCTGGAAGAGGAGCAAAGGTCCCCGGGGGCGCTGGCCTGGGTGTTTTGGCCTGAACACTAGAACCACGGGAATGGAATCCCTTAGTGGGTGTCAATGCAGGTGACATGCATTTGATGGGACTCGTTGTCTAGAGTCTTCTTTTGGGGGGCCTGCCACTGTAGCATAGTAAGTTAAGCTTCTGCCTGGGGTGCTGGCATCCCATATGGGCACTGGTTCTTGTCCTGGCTGCTCCACTTCTGATCCAGCTCTCTGCTATGGCCTGGGAAAGCAGTAGAAGATGGCCCAAGTCCTTGGGCCCCTGCACCCGCACGGGAGACCCGGAAGGAGCTCCTGGCTCCTGGCCTTGGATCGGCGCAGCTCTGGTCGTTGGTCGTTGTGATCATTTGGAGGTGAAACAGCAGATGGAAGACCTCTCTCTCTCTCTCTCTCTCACTCTGTGTCTCAAATAAATAAATCTTTATTAAAAAAAAAAAAAAGGAATCTTCTGTTGAAGTGAATCCCAGGACAGGACACAGAGGACGCAGTCTAGACTGCTTCCTTGCCGTCGGCTTGGACTGAACGAGGCTGGCGCGTGTCAGAGACTTGACGCGGACACCTGCTTTTCGCCTGGGCACTGAAGACCCAAGCTTGGATTCTTCCAATAAAGAGTACACTGTTGACCTCTGCGTCTCCAGCTGTTTTGTCGACTCCCCTTCCCTGGCCCCCATGCAAGGGGGCGCCCAGTCGGGGTGGTGGTGGTGGTGGACCTGCCCACTCCCACCTGTGGGGAGGCAGCCCTACCTTCAGCACCTTCTCAGAGAGTGATGCGGCATTGTCCTTAGACCCTGCCTTCCCCCTCTCCGCCCGCCCCAGCCTGGTGGGGGAAACAAGCACGAAGCTGTGTCCATTTCTTAGCCCCAGTCCCAAACCAAACCTGGCTTCGGCTCCCCTCCCTTCCCCCCAAATCGGCCCCTCCGGTCCCCTATGCCCCGCCCCCATCTTAGTCCCTTACCTTGCACTGCTGCTCAGCTCACCCGCCTCTCCCTGCCCCTGCACCTCAGCTCACCCCCACCTCCTTTCATTCCCCTGCCCCTTAGTGACACTGATTTTGGCCACCCAAGCACAAACCTCCCCTGTGTGCATTCAGGCAGCCTGGGGCGGGAGGAAGCAGAGCCCCCTGGCCCAGGAGGCCACCTCCTCCCGCAGTTGCTGGTGAGCAAGCCGCTTTCCGGAAGGGAATCACTTCCCGACCTCCGTCTGCCTCCCCCCACGTGTAACTCTTCCTTCAGAGGCCGGGGGCCTGGAACCGCCCCCACCCCGCCTCAGCTGTCTCCCTTGGGAGACTCAGGGATGGTCTCGGCCCGAGGCTCGCCACCCTGGGCCTTCCTGTGTCTAGGTGATGAGCACTGAGGAGCCCGGACCCAGGCGGATGGCAACGCCCCCAGTGTGGACTGTGGGTGGGGGCACAGATGGGGCCGCCAGGCTGCCCTGGGCGGGCAGGGGCTTGAGTGGCCTTTGCCTGCTCGCAGATGGGGCTGAGGGCTGGGAGACTTCACAGAGGCCTGGCAGCTCCAGGAGGGGGAAGGAGAGCACTGAGTGTGTGTGTGTGTGTGTGTGCATCTGGCTGTTTAGGTGAGTGTGTGTGAGAGAGGAGATGATGATGACTACTTTGAGAGGCAGAGAGACAGAGTTCCTGTGTGTTGGTTCACTCCCCAAATGCCCACAACAGCTGGGGCCAGGCTAGGCCAGAGCTGCGAGCCTGGGGCTCATCTGGGTTTTCCATGTGGGCGGCAGGGGCCCAGTTTCTTGAGCCATCACCTCAAAGGGGGTACATTAGACGGAGCTGGAGTTGGGGCGCAACCCCAGAGCGTCACGTGGGACACGGCGTCCCAACAGGTGGCTTAATCCGCCCCAGGGTCCAGATTTCGTTACTCACCTTGGGGAAAATCTTACTCTTGCGGCCGCTCAGGCCTACACTGTCCTGCTTTGTAAACTAGGATAACGACCTAGACAACAGCTGTGCCTGGAAACTAGGGCCCCTCACCGCCGATGGGGAAAGCACACCCTGCCTTTAACCTTCCATAGCTCCCAGTTGCCCCTAAAATGCAGATGAGCACTCAGGCCCCTGTGTAGAACCCCCTGTGCAGTGGGGGGATTCTAGGAACCTGTGTTCAGATTTGCTTGCCCGCAACCTCTGTTCCCTTGCGGGGGCGGGATCCACCGCAGGGAGAGAAGGCCAGATTGTCAGAGAAGTGGAGCAGGCAGAGTGGACGTCTGTCGTGTGCCACCTTCACCACCCTCTGCCTCCAGGAAGCCTTCTCTGATTGCTCTAGCCACACTCTTGGATCCCTGCTTGGACCTCCTGCAGTGGCTTTGGGTGCCCACCCGAGCCAGATCTGCTCCCTCACAGTGGGCTGCTGGGCCCCCACACCATCAGCAGACTCATGGGACCCCTGCTGCTCCCTAGGGGCAAAAGGAGAGCCTGGTGGAAAAGACCATCAGGGTTTTTTTTTTTTTCTTTTCTTGTCTTGTCTTCAATGACATTTATGGGGCTTCTTGGTCCTGTATCAAACTATTATGTGCTTGTTACAGAGACTGACAAACATGATAAACACGGAAAAGCCATCACCCATAGTTCTCCATTCTACTAATGTATGGGTGTGTTCCCTTACCCAGAGGAACCCCCGGGAGGTCTACAGATAATTTCGCAGCCCTCTGAAATGTGGTACAACTTTACTGCAAGATCACACACACTCCTTGCAGGCATTTAACAGCTGCTGCACTGGAGGATCCGCGCTAAGTACTAAGAAGACACCTGTATGTAGGGCCACAAAGACACAGAAGCCACACATACCCATCGCCTGACTGTGCAAACCTCGCACCCCTCCCACCATCCCACTCCACGCCCAGGGTACATTCTGTTCCCCCATGCAGACTCGTACATGCACAATGCACTTCTTTGCACCCACATCTGCCACCTGGCACACACATTGATACACCTGTGTTCATACATCAACCCCCCTCCCCCAACCCCCCCACACAGCCAAACTGGGTAAAGAAATGCAGGTGAGGCTGCCGGAGGTCTGGCTCATTTCGCGAGTGCTGCTGCCACCTACTGGTCACATTTTGCATCAGCACCTCGTTGATTTTCTGCTTCATTCCGCTCCCCAGGTTGCTTCCACCTGCCGGCTCCCTCCTCATCCCGGGAAGCTGGGCCTTGGAACTGGTTCCAGAAAGAGGGACGTAAATGAGGGCGCCAGAGTGGAGTGGGGAGACCATCACTGGCTGACCGTCCATTATGTGTTAGGCGCTGCTGACTTTAGTAGCTGTTGCCTCATTTATTTTCCCAATCCTATGTGCCCTGGACCCTGACTGGCACATCGACAGTCCTAATGGCCATTTAAATTAGATGAATTAAAACACTTTAGAGTGAGCATAGATCATCAGCAGCATCAAGGGGTTCAACGACCACAGTTGGAAAATATCTTCTGAAATGTGCTGTTGCTGCTGACGTGTACTGTGTGTAGGGGCTGGCGCTGTGGTGTAGTGGGTTAAAGCCTCCGCCTGTGGCACCAGCATCCCATATGGGCACTGGTTCAAGTCCCGGCTGCTCCACTTCCAATCCTACTCTCTGCTATGGCCTGGAAAAGCAGCAGAGGAAGGTCCATGTCCTTGAGCCCCTGAACCCTCATGGGAGACCTGGAAGAAGCTTCTGGCTCCTGGCTTGGATCGGCTCAGCTCTGGCCATTGTGGCTATTTGGGGAGTGAACCAGTGGATAGAATACCTCTCCTCTCTCTCTCTGCCTTTCTGTAACTCTGCTTTTCAAATAATTAAATAAATCTTAAATAAATATACAGGAGAATTTGCAGAGATTATATGAAAATATATTTTTTATACCATGAGCTTGAGCATCCTTGGATTTTTGGTACCCACAGTGTAACCGAGAGGGCAAGGGGGACACAGGGACGGGGAGGGAATCTGAATCAGATCCCCAACTTGAACTTGTTGTTCACAAGCTATTGCAGGAAAGCTATGCAGCGTGGCAGTCGGAGGGAGCCAGACCAGCAGTGGGCTAAGGCAGGCCGCAGGGTCTGAGTCAGAGCCCTAAGCACGCCGCCTGTGAAGGTGTGGGAGCAGGAAGCGTCTCCCGGTCTCCATTCCCTACGTCTTGGACACTCCCCTAGCCCTTGCTATAAAAACCCTGCAAACTGCTTCTCAGAGAGGCAGTTTTTTAAAAATACTTTTAAAAGATGATTTGTTTGTTTAAAAGGCAGAGTTATAGAAATAAAGGGAGAGACACACAGAAATCTCCCCTCTGTAGCTTCACTCCCAGAACGCCCATAACAGTCAAGGGAGACCCAGACTGAAGCCAGGAAGCCTGGAACTCAATCTGGGTCTCCCACACGGGCGCAAGGGTCCAAGCACTTGGGGCATCTTCTGTGTTCTCCCGGGCACATTAGCAGGGAGCTGGACCAGAAGTGGAGCAGCCGGGACGGGAACCAGCGTTCTTATGGGATGCTGGCATCACAGGGGGCTGGCAGCTTAACCGGCTGCACCCTGACGCCGGCTCCGAGACGCAGCTTCTTCAGGGAACTCTCAGGGAGCTCTGCGGAGCCCTTCCCACTGCTGCCTGTATCTGTAAGTCAGTGCAGGCTTCCTCCCAGCAGCCCCCGCCCGGCGCTGATTCCAGGTGGGCGGATCCCGTGTGTCTGCTGACCTCGAGACCCACACCCCACGGCACTGAGAGCCACTGTTTCTGACAGTTGAGGAGATGGAAGTTCACAGAGGGGAAGTGACTTGCTCAAGTTATACAACACCTTCCTGTGACACAACTCCGCTCAGAAGAGAAAGACAAGGAAGAGGGAGCAAAGGTGAGAAGTTTTTTTTTTTTTTTTAATAAAGATTTATTTATTTTTTGACAGGCAGAGTGGACAGTGAGAGAAAGAGAGACAGAGAGAAAGGTCTTCCTTTTGCCGTTGATTCACCCTCCAATGGCCGCCGCAGTCGGCGCGCTGCGGCCAGCGCGCCGCGCTGATCTGATGGCAGGAGCCAGGTGCTTCTCCTGGTCTCCCATGGGGTGCAGGGCCCAAGCACTTGGGCCATCCTCCACTGCACTCCCTGGCCACAGCAGAGAGCTGGACTGGAAGAGGGGCAACCGGGACAGAATCCGGCACCCCA
Organism: Oryctolagus cuniculus; assembly: GCF_051225735.1. Classification (NCBI taxonomy): domain Eukaryota; kingdom Metazoa; phylum Chordata; class Mammalia; order Lagomorpha; family Leporidae; genus Oryctolagus; species Oryctolagus cuniculus. The sequence continues at coordinate 143,622,632 of NC_142873.1, read as the reverse complement.
AAGATTTATTTTTTTTTTAAGTGAGAGTTACGGGGAGAGAGAGAGAGAGAGAGAGAGAGAGAGAGAGAGAGAGAGAATCTCTTCCCTCTGCTGCTTCACTCCCCAGGTGGCTGTAACAGCCAGGGCTGGGCAAGGCTGAAGCCAGGAGCCAGGAGCTTCTTCGGGGTCTCCCAAGCAGGTGGCAGGGACCCAAACACATGGGCCATCTTCCGCTGCTTTCCCAGGCTATTAGCAAGGAGTTGGATAGGAAGTGCAACAGCCGGGACTCAAACCAGTGCCTATATGGGATGCAGGCGTCACAGGTGGTGGCTTCACCTGCGACCCCACGACTTTGGCCCCAAAGGTGAGAACTGTGCTGCGATCTACAGGAAGCCCAGTGCAGCTCCCCAGGCTCAGAGGATCAGGGAAACCCTTAGCAGCGGGTGAGGGCCACCTGGAGAGATGATTCCCCGATCCGGGAAGGACCCCTACCCCGAGCTGCTGCCTTAAATCCGTTCACTCAGCGCATGCCTATTGCTCGTAGCGAGCCAGGCTGTGCTCACACTGAGGAGGGGCCGTGAACCAAACGGACGGAAGGGGGCAGGCGTGAGGCGCGCCTGTTAAGAAGCTGCTCCAATGCTCATGTCCCACATCAACCGCCTGGGTTTGAGTCCTGCCGTCACTTCCTGGCCCCATTTCCCATTGCAGCTTCCTGCCAGTGTGCACCCTGGGAGGTGGCAATGACGGCTCAAGTCACTGTGTTCCTGCCATCCCCTGGGAGACCCGATGGAGTTCCTGATTCCTGCCTTCAGCCTGGCTGTTGTGGGCATTTGGGGAGTGAACTAGTTCCACCCTGGGGCTCCCCACAGGCCCCGTCCTTGCTGGCCTGCTCCTGTGAGTTTTGGGGACCCCTTTGAGCTCCTCTTCACCCTCCAGGCCCCTCTTGGTTGCAGGATCTGACATGAGAGCGTGGCAGGGGTGGGCCTTGGTGGCTCAGCCCAGACTGCCCTGTGTTGAGGTTGAGCTTAGAGAGCTTCCGGTATGGAGTCAAGAAGACCTGGTCTGAGTCCAGCCTCAGCCTTGGCCTTGTTCTGTGACCTTGGGCAGGTCTGGTGCCCTTGCCAACCCTTAGCTCTCTTCTCTGTTAAAGCAAGGAGCTTGCCGTGGAGCAGTGCTTCCAACTATGGCTCCTTGGAAGGCCCGGGAGCAGCCCAGCCAGGGTAGGATAGGGGGATGCCAAGCACGTGGGTGCTCCTGTGCCCACCCCCTTCCCTCTGTAGCCCACGTTGAGCTTCTATGGGCAAGAGTACGACAGCCACTGGACTAGTTGATATCTACGTCCTCCTTAGCCCTAAAGACGTTAAAATCAGTCCATGTCTTACCTGACCACTGGACTGAGAGCTGGCAAGAACTGGGACTGGGGCTGAGTCCTCTTCCTGCCTCCCCCTCCCATCACAAAACCTGGCTGCGAGAAGGGGGCCCAGGAGGTGTTCTCCTGCATAGACCACACGTGGAAGACAGCAGGCCGGCAGCAACCCACCCCGACCAGAGACCTCTGGGTGCCCCACACAGCGCTGGCTCTGCCTGGGGAGGCAAGGCAGATGGGGAGGACTTCATGCGGCCTTCGAGGATGGCCCTCCAAACCTGGGACGTGAGGAACGATGGGAGGGCATGGAATGGAGCGCACCTGAGCCCAGCCCTCAGGAGCTGGCCACACAGCAGGTGCAGTGAGTCGGGGTTTGGTTCTAGATGGGAAGCTCTGGTGAAACGGCCTCCCTCCTCCCCGGGCATGGTTGGGCGACACCCACCTGCTCTAGCTACAGAACCCCACAGTCAGGGCTGGCGCTGTGGTGCAGTGGGTTAACGCCCTGGCCTGAAGCACTGGCATCCCATATGGGTACTGGTTTGAGACCTGTCTACTCTCTGCTCTGCTCTCTGCTATGGCCTGGGAAAGCAGTAGAAGATGGCCCAAGTCCTTGGGCCCCTGCACCTGTATGGGAGACCTGGAGGAAGCTCCTGGCTCCTGGCTTCGGATCGGTGCAGCTCTGGCCGTTGTGACCAATTGGGAAGTGAACCAGCAGATGGAAGACCTCTCTCTCTCTCTCTCTCTCTCTCTCTCTCTCTCTGCCTCTTCTTCTCTCTATGTGTAACTCTGACTGTCAAATAAATAAATTAATTAATAAAAAAGAACCCCACCGTCTCCTGCGGGGGACCTTGCACTCGGCTGTGTCAGGCCCGGGCAGCCTCATGCTTGCACAGGCACTCAGAGGGCCCCGTGCCTCGTGCCCACAGGATGTCCTGTTTCTCTCCCTTTGGAAAGTGTCAGCCTCCCTTGCCTCAGATCTCTCTCCCCTCCCATACTTGTGTCCTCTGGTCCTGAGTGACCACCGGCATTTTGATTCCTAACGTTGTGTTCCTTTTCTTAAAGGGGTCCCCAAACAAGCTGCAGGCACCACAGGCCTGGCTCTACCCACTGGGTCTGCAGATTGCCCAATGACAAAACAAGAATAAAGGTCTTCAGGAGAGTAAAGTGACTGCTTATTATTTATATTTATTTATTTTAATTTGAGAGGCAGAGACAGAGCTCTCTGCTGTTGGCTCACTCCCCCAAATACCTGCAATGGCTGGGACTGGACTAAGCCAAATCCAGGAGCTGAGAACTCAGTCTAGCTCCCCCACGTGGCCGGCAGGAACCCAACCAACTGAGCCGTCACCTGCTGCCGCCCACGGTGCACGTGAGCAGGGAGCTGGAAGGGGGGAGCGAAGCCAGGACTCAAACCCAAGTGGGCATGCCCATCTGATGTCTTAACCACGAGGCCGCGCACCTAGCGTCTGATCTAGTCCAGCTGATTTGTCTTCGTCCACTCAAGGCACCGACAGAGAGCTGAGGAGCAAGGAGAGGCACTTGCCCAGGGTCTTACGGCAACTCACGTGAGCTGGGGCTGCCTCCCAGGGTGGTCCCCCCGGAGAGCCCACCCTTCTTTCTCCTCTCCTCCTTCTTCTTTGTCTCCTTCTTCTTTTTCTCCTTCTTCTTCCTCTTCCTCCTTTAAGGTTTATTTATTTGAAAGGCGGTTACAGAGAGAAGGAGAGACAGAGAAAGAGAGAATCTTCAATCCGCTTGTTCATTCTCCAGATGGCCACAATGACCGGAGCTGGGGCAGGCTGAAGCCAGGGGCCCGGAACTCTATTTGGGTCTCTCACACAAGTGGCAGGGGCCCAGACACTTGGGTCGTCTTCTGCTTTCCCAGGTGCATTAGCAGGGAGCTGGATCAGCAGTGGAGCAGCCCTTTTTTGTAACTCCCGTATCGTCTCCCAGCTGAGTCCTGTCTGTCCTACCTCAACAGTCTTCCCATCCCTCCTCCTCACTTAGGCGATTCCAGTAGACTCTCAGCTTCACTTAACCCCTTACTCCAGGCTACTTTATATACCATACTAGATTCATCTTACGGAAACAAAAGCTCTGACCACATATCCCACGTGTGTTCTATCTCCCCTACTAGACTGTAAGCTCCTTATGGGCAGGGTCTATGTCTGAGTCATCTTTGTATCTCCCGCAGCATCTTACCAATACATAGTTCTTGAATGAAAAAAAAAAAAAAAAGAAGAAGAAGAAGAAATGGATCAGCCAGGACTCAAACTGGTGCCCACCGGCCCCAAGAATAATAATTTTTAAAAACACAAATTGTGTGTGTGTGTGTGTGTGTGTGTGTACTGTGGCACAGCAGGTTAAGCCGGTGCCTATGATGCCGGCATCCCATATGGGCACTGGTTGAACTGGTGGAACTGGCACCCATATGGGATGCCGGCGTCACAGGCACCGGCTTAACCCGCTGTGCCTCAGCACCGACCCCTGAAAGTCCACCTTTCATCACACCCCCTACCTCCAAGCTGGCACTTGGCTCAAAGCTGCCTCTGTCCCCGGCTGAGAGCCCCCAGAGCTGGATGGCTCAGCTCTGCGCCTCCCTGCCAGTGGCTCTGTGACCGCTAGGTGGCGGCAGACACCATCTTTCCCTTGCCCGGGCGCTTGCTCCTTCCCTGTTCTCGGTCCCCAGTAGCCTGGATGTCAGCGATCCCGAACACCTACCTCCGCGCTTTCCTGTTCCCCCACTGTACAGGGAATTGCGGCCCAGCTCCAGCCCCAGCCCTGCCGTTTCCCGGCTGTGTGACAGCAGCAGATCACTCTCTCTCTGTCTCCTTTTTACTCATCTGTAAATCAGAATTGTCTCACGGGAGCAGGTAGGCAAAGGCACCAGTAGGTGTAGAGGCCATCAGTCATTGGCAACCACAGCTGTTTCAGCAGGGCTCCCAGAGGTGGCTTCTGGGAAGGGGTTTTCCTGCCAGGATGGCCCCCCACGCCCTACGCCTTCCCCCCCAACGCTGCAGCAAACCGAGAGGAGCCCCCGGGCAATGGGGCTTTCGGAGCCTTGAACAGGTGCCTCACATCTCCAGCGTGGGTCCCTCCCTGGCCTGGAGTATCTGGCTTGGCTTTATTTCCACCCCTGCCCATCGCCATCCCTGCCTAGGCAGTCCCTGCAGCCTCCTGCCCATTTCGCTGCTCTCCTGGGGAACTTGCCCCAGGCTTCAGGTGAGTTCTCCTGGGTGGGGTCCCTGACCCACCGCCCACCAACTCTCACTTGCCCCTCACCCTCCTCGTAAAATGACTGCCACACCCAGGTACAGCATGACTGACCCATTGGCCATCTCCAAATGTCCACCCCTCTGACATTCAAGGCCTTCCATAACTTGGTTTCATGATTTACCCTGCGCTTCCAATATGCCAGACCATTCTCTGTCCCCAAAGCACAGCTTTGCTAGCCTACCCCCGGGCCTTGTGCCAACTGTTCTTGTGCTGGAGTGCCCTGTGCCATTTCCACATAGCGAATTCATCCTTGAAAGCCTCTCTGGGGGGTGGGGTGCATTACCCCAGCAGTTAAGATATCAGCACACCGCACTGCAGTGCCTGGGTGTGATTGAAACCTGGCCCTGCCACTGCAGGCGACGGCTCAACTACTTGGGTCCCTGCTACCCATGTGGGAGACCTGGATGGAGTTCCCAACTCCTGGCAATAGCTCACCTTGGCCATTTGGGGAGTGAACAGGCAAAGGGAGCTTACTCTGTCTGTCTTTCTCTCTTTAAAAGTTTATTTATTTGAAAGGCGGAGTGGGAGAGAGATCTTCCATCCATTGGTTCACTTTCAAATGTTGGCAACAGATAGGGCTGGGTCAGGCTGAAGCCAGGAGCCAGGAACTCCATCTCAGTCTCCAACATGATTGCCGGGGACTCAAGCACTTGCGCCATCATCTGCTGCTTCCCGAGTGCATTGGCAGGGAGCTGGATCGGAAGCAAGTAGCCCGGACTCCAACCCAACTCAGATGGGAGATGCATGAGACCCAAGCCACAGCCTGAGACGATATGCCACAATGTCCCTGCCCACCCCCCACCTCTCAAATACTAAATAAAACTTAGAAAACAAAGTGTAGTTGGAAGGTCCCTTCCTGCAGGCAGCCTCCTCTAATTCCTCACATGGGGGCATTCTGTCTCTCAAATAAAGTTAAAGCCAAACATCAGACAGGATTGCTTTCTCCTCTCTGGGCTCTGGGTGCTCAGCTCCTCCAGAGCCCCCACTGCACCCCAGGGGGCAGGAGTGTCCCTGGTCCATGGAGCACAGCTGGGTTGGACAAGGCAGGCAGGGAGAGAGCTGAGGATGGACCTGCTTGGAAGAGGTCAGACACCCTGTGGGTGGGGTCAGGATTCAAACCCGCAACTGATTCCAGCCATGCCCCTGCCTTGGGCCTGTGTCTCCCCTCTGATCTGCCACTCTCTTCCCCTTTCACATGTTCTGTTTTACTGAAGAAGCTAAGGCTCCCATACATATACCCCCCCCCCCCCCGCCTCTTTATCACTCAACCCAAGCCCATGCGAAGCCACATGCCCAGGCCCTGGAGGGATAAGGACTTGGCTAGAGGCCCAGGCCTTCTCAGAGGCAGAAGGGGAGACACAAACAGGTTCTTCCCCCACTCCCCAGGCTTATCAGCCCCCCACAGGCCCCAGCCACGTGGGAGCTCTGCCTGTCCCCGCACCCTCTGCAGCAGGGCTGTGCGACCTCCGGCCGTCACTCCTGCTCTCTGAGGCGCAGACCCTCTGCAGCACATTTTGGGTTATGAGGATTCAGTGGGAGGCAGCAGGAGACTGCGCCCACAGCCAGAGGAGCTCCCTACAGGGGAGGAGAGGTCTAGGATTTCGCTGGCAGAGGTAGTGGGCCTGGGCCCGGGGTCCAAGGGCGGGGCGGGGGGGGGGGCCGAAGTCCAGGCCGTGACAGCCCCCGCAACTCTTGCAGTGGCTGACAAGGCACAGTCACCCACACACGTGCACAAGTCACCTCCCCGAGAAGCACACACAGGTGCCTCAGTGACGAGGAGCTTTCTAGGTCCCCAAGGCTTGGGGCCTGGGGGTAACCTGTGCACAGGACACAGAGAGACACGGGGAGAATCACATCCCGAGCACACCCCATCAGCTCACACAAACACACGGAGAGAAACACGCAAGATGACATTTCCACGCGCACAAACTCAGCAAGGCTGAGCCCTGTCTGGCCTCCCCATCATACACACAGGCTTATCAGGCTGGGGCAGCCTCCGGCCCTGCTGAGTCACCCGCAGGCAGCTCAGCCCAGCGGAGCCTGCCCAACAGGGGCGGGGCCTGCGCAGCTCTTCAGAAGAGTTCGGCCCACCCACGGCTGGGGTTTCCTTTCTCCAGCCCTTTGATTGAGTCACTGCGCGGAGGGCGGGGGGGGGGGGGGGGGGAGGGCAGCAGAGTTCTTGTTTGCAGAGGCCAAATGCAGGGGTTTCCAGCCTGCTCTCTCTTGGGTACATGAATACACAGGGAGCAATTAAAAAAATAGTACTAGACCCATTATAGAGTATTTGCATAAATATTTTCACAAACTCGCATCGAATCATCACACTATGTCTATATAAAGTTAGTCCTATTATTAATCCCATTTTACCCCAGAGGGGAAGTGGTTTGCCTTGCTTTTAACCTCTGGGCGATACCGCCTGGTGAGCAGGTGAGTATGTAGTTAAATGAAAGGTGTGTGAATCTGCTTGGGAGCCCGTGTGTGTGTGTGTGTGTGTATGTGTGTGTGTGTGTGTGTGGGTGTGCGTGCGTGCACGCCCGTGCCAGGTTTCCCTATGAGGTCACATGCCCAGAGACTGACAGGTTCTCAAGTGTCCAGATTTCTAGTCAAGGAAGCCAGAGCTGCTGTGGCCCCCTGAAGTGTGTCCCTTCTGTTAGAAGACATGTCCCAGATCTGGGGGCTCAGTCTGATCCTCTTCTCCTGGACGACGCATTCCTCTTTGAAAGTGGGGACCCGGGCTCCGAAGCCTAAAACAACAGCTGACTCAGAAAAGCCTACAGGGAATTAAGAGTGACTTTTCACTCCTATAACATCTATGATCATAGTAACTGCTAACACCTACTGGGTGCTCGCCTGGGATTGGCTCTGGTCTTAGTGCTTAACATGGATTATTTCATTTACTGCTGTACGACTCTTAAAAAAATATTTATGTGAAAGAGTTGCACAGAGAGAGGGAGAGACAGAGAGAGAGAGAGAGAGAGAGAGAGAGAGAGAGATCTTCCACGTGCTGGTTGGCTCCCAAGGCTGGGCCAGGCTGAAGCCAGGAGCCAGGAGCTTCTTCTGCGTTTCCCATACAGATGGCAGGGACCCAAACACTTGGGCAATCCTCTACTGCTTTTCCCAGGCCATCAGTAGGCAGTTGGATCATAAGTGGAGCAGCCAGGACCCGAACCTGCGCCCATAGGGGATGCCGGCATCACAGGTGCAGTGGTGTAACCTGCTACACCATGATGCCAGCCCCGCTGGACACGCTTGGATGAGGCCTCTGCAGAGGTAGGAACTGGACCAGAGTGGGTCAGTGGCTTGCATCCTGTGATGACAGCAGTCTGATTAGCACATCTGATAGGAAGGTCACTAAACTCAAAGGAAATCACTCACCCTCTGGGGCCTGGCCCCCTCCCTCCCCAGGTCATCTCATCGGAAGAAGGGATGACTCCGTGGCTCCCCAGCATGGACTATTCTATAAAGACCCCAACATTCTGCGGCTCTCTACACGGAAGAGGGAGCATTAAGTTTTCTCCCTTAGGAGCAGATTTGGCCTTCCTGAGAGAGACTTCTGGCTTCTCAAGATGGTTTGGAATGAGAGAGGTCACCCTAGGAGATGACTGGTGGCTTCCTGACATGGGCCTCACAGGAGCCAGCATAGGTCTGAAAGGAGATGGAAGGGAGGGTCTTGGGCCACCGGCCATGCAAGCCCCTTACATTCTTGATCAGACGGACCGTCACGAGGGGAAATCGCGGGGACGGGCGGCGAGACAAGCACAGGAGAACCGGAACCTGCATTTTACCGAACAGGAACCTGTATTTACCGAACACCTAACTGTGTGGCTAACTGGTGCTGCATTTTACACACATCGTTGGTTCTCAGGAAAACACTGAGTTACCGTGGAGCAAACACATTCAGAGAACTGACCTGCTCAAGGTCACCCAGGCCGGGAGTGGTGGTCTCGCCAGGGTCCCTTCCCTAGATCCCCGACGACTAACCCTTGTTTCTACCTAGCACCCTTGGGGCAGCACCACGTGGCAAATTGCATCATACTTTCGCCATATGACGTCAGACTGGCACTCCAGACAATCCAGGAACTCCCTTCCCTTTCCTGCTCAGACCCCTTCGGTCTACCGGGGGCTGCCCGGGGCTAGGCGTCCCTGCCGGCCCACACCTGCAGCCCCCGCCCCTTCCCGGTTGCGACACTCCCACTCCCTTGCCCGGGCCTGCCCGCCGCCGTGCCGATTGGCAGCTGCCGACGCCAATCAGAGGGCCTCCCGGCCCGGGGGCGGGGCGTCGCGGCAGAGTTGCCCTGTCAGTGCAGGTGGAGGCCCCCGGCGGGGCAAAGTGGCAGCAAGCTCTTAAAGGGCGAGAGCGGCGCGGAGCGAGCGCGCGGCCCGGCCCGGCCTGGCCAGGTCCCCTCCCCGTCCAGCCCAGGTGAGCCTGGACCACCTTTGGGGGGCGACCCCCGGCCCCTGGGAATGAGAGGGGGAGGGACAGAGGAGCCCACCCCCGAGGGCCTGAGCCGTCTTGGGAGGAGCGAGACAGGGTCAAAGGGCCCCTGGGTTCCAGGGTGCAAACTTGGGGTCCCAAGGGACACGGGCGTCTCGAAGTTGAGGGTGCGGGGCGGGGGTCTCGGCGTCAGGAGAGGAGGTCCGGGAGTTCGGGTGCGGAGATAGGCTGCGGCCGGTCCCGGTCCGGTCCGGGTCCTAGCGTGAGGGTCCCCGCGGGGAGGCGCAGCTCGAGGACGCCCCCCAACCCCGCCCTGCCCAGCTCCGCAGCGCTGGCCCGAGAGGGCAGAGGGCGCCCCGGGCCTGGAGCCCCGCGTCCCGCTCCGCCCTTACGTAATTGACTTTGAGTTTCCGGAGCCCGGGACCCGCGGCGGGGGCGCCGGGCTGCCCGCCAGGCTGGCCCTCGGGTGCCTGCCCGGCCCCGCACGCTCGCGCCCAGGCCTGGCCTCCCGGGAAGGCTCAGGTTCCTGCTCGCCGCCCTCGCTCGGTTCCCCTCGTCTCTCACCTCTCCCGTCTCTGCGGGTCTCTGTCCTCTGCCCTTCCGCACGAGTTGTGTCGCTCTCGCCTACGCTTCCCGGCGGGCTCCGCCTCTTTGGTCGGACCTGACCCCCTTCCCTCTGGCGAGTTGGAGGGGGCGACTCCCCCGGACAGACCCCAGCCCGAGCTGGCCCAGAAGAGGTGCGGGGAGGACTGTCCTGGGAGGGTTGGGCAAGGTTATTCCAGCGCCCACGGTTTCCCCGGGAGGGAGCGGCTGAATGCGACCCCTCCAGTTCCTGAAGCCTCCGGAGTAGAGACTGGGAGAAAGCCTGGCCGGGGAGCCCCCGTGGGAGCTGCCCTGTGTCATGGCAGGGTCAGGCTTCTAGCTCCTGGAGGGGGTAGGGAGGGCGCGGTGGGGGGAGAGCTGTGGCCCAGAGCTGGATCCCCAGCCCAGGCTCCAGCGGGCTCCACACCTGCACACCCCCCCCCCGGGGGGGGGGAGCCCTGGAGGATGCACTTGGCAGGGGGCTGGGAGAGGCCAGAGTGGGGGCAGCAGAGAAGTGACAGACACTGGAGTCACAACCTGCCACCAAGGCTGACACTTCGGAAATAACTCCTGTGCCCTGGGGTGGTAGTGCCTGCTGCTGTTGGTGCCTGGAGATAAGGTGTTACAGCGGTTGTGAGGTGGGAATTGTTAACTTCCAACAAGGGGGGGGGGGAGGGGGCATTTGCAGAGGCACTGGAAGGGTCAGGAAGAAGGGGAGCCAGAGGCTGGGGTGGGGGTGGGGATGGGAGGGGACATCCCAGTGTCCTCCAGGCTTTGCGTGACCCGGCACTGGGTCTGAATCCCCACCCTGCCACCTCCTTGCTCTGTGACCTTGCCTGAGTCACTTTAGCTTTCTGAGCCCCAGCTTCTCCCTTAGTCCATAACCTGGACCTCAGAGCCATTAGCGGAAGCAAATGAGCCCTGAGTATGCAGCAACCCGAAGGGAGGCTGGTCTGGGAGCAGCCAGGGGGGTGCTCCAGGCAGAGATGGAGTGGGGAAGCCCTGAGGTTTCCCCTGTGTAGACGGGAGAGTCGGGCTGGGCCTGCCAGCTCGCAGCGTTGTTGGGTGTGGTTGGAGTGCCTGGGTGTGTGGGTGGCATTCGGCGAGGCCAGGCGACTCCACACCCACTGTCTCCCGATCAGCCCAGCCCTGTGCCACCTAGACCAGGCTGGCCTCTCTCCTGTAGGCCCCGGGTGCCAAGAGAAGCTCCCAGGGCTCCTGGGCTGCCCCAGCCCCTAGAGCAGTGGGGGCGGGGCCCTGGTGGAGCAGGGCCTGCACCCTCTCTGCAGAGTGGACCCTGGCCAGGAGGCTGGCTGGGCAGGAACGTCCCAGCCTGGCTGGGAAGATGCTGACGCTGTGCAGGCTTGTGGAGGCCCCAAGCTCGGCTGGCTGGAACCGAGCCCAGCTGATGGGACCTGGGCCGTGGGGTGAGACAGAGGCTGGGTAGGGGTGGGGTGGGGGGGAGATGCAAGGAGAGAATCCAGGAGGGGAAGCCGGAGCCGAGGAGTGAGACCAGAGGACGCTCCACTCGGTGGTTCCCGAAGCCTTTCCCAAGCACCAGCTGGGCACCACATTACAAGGTGTGCCGGCCACAGAGCTCAGCAGGATACTCACAAAGAACCGTGGAGAGGTCACAGTGGCCTGAGATTTGTTGGTGGGGGGTCGTTGCAGAGGAGTGCTGTATGACAGTCCCCTGGGGGGGATGAGTTAAGAATTTCCCCAGGGCTCAAGATTCTGGTGTTTGTTAAAGGAGACAGTGTTCCACCCCTTTGCAGTCTGTGGACCAGGTACTTTTCTGCCTGGGCCTCAGTTTTCCTTTCTGTGAAATGGGGAGGGAGGTAAGCCTAGAGTCTGCTGTTCTGGGCTTGTGGTCTCTAATCCTCATTAGAGCTCCTGCCTGGTAAGCAGTTGCTGTGCATGGCTTTCGACCGTGAGCCTTTAGCCTTAACTCATTCAGTTCTCGCTGCCCCCCAAGCGAAGCAGCAGCATCCCTGTCTGTGGGAGTCCAGGGAGGGGAATCAGCCCACCCAAGACACACAGCCAGAAAGTAGCCAAGCTGGGATCTGAACTCAGGTCCAACTCCAAAGCCCAGATGCTGAAACAGCCCCTACCCCATGGGTACTGAGGTGCCCCCCATTGCTCAGCCCTCACCTGGGGAACTCCCTGACCCCTGCGGAGCAAACTCTGAGCCCTGGGGTGTTCCGGCTGGGGTGGGAGCAGGATGTGCTGCAAGCACTGGGTGCCCACCTGGCCCAGTGTTGATGGAAGGGGTAGGGGGAGCGGTCTGCAGATCAGGGCCCACCAGGGTTTCCCCAGAGGGCCAGCCTCACCAACTACGGCCCAGGTTTGAGAGCTGTACCCTGGAAGGCGATCTTGGTTATATGGCCAACTGTGGGCCTCAGTTTCCCCATCTGTAAAATGGACTTAAGTGAGTGCAGCCATTCGTTGACACGTGGGTTAGTGGCCGAGGTCCGTGATGAGACCAAAGCACTGGTGGCAGCGACAGAGCCTGTAGAGGGAGAGTCTGGGCCAGCAACAGCGTGGATCCCAGCCTGGCTGTTTGTAAACCACAATTTCAGATGAAGGGACTCAGGTTAGAAGGCCCAGAGCTGTGTCTGGGGCTGCGCATCTGGTCCCGCGGGAACTGAGTGGGGAAAATCCATGCAAGCCCTGGAGAACAGCAGCCGGCTGATGCCGGCCGGACCTGGCTTGGGGATGTGAAGCGACTCCCCAGGGGCACAGAGAGGAAGGCGTCCCTTTGCCTCCTGTCCTCATCTGGACATGGGCATAGCAGCAGTGTTGCTTTTATGCTCCCTGAGTTACCCTGAAGGTTGCAGGAGATGAAGGGTTTGCAGAAGCAGGTGAGGACGCGGGTTTCAGTCCAGAGCCACCATTCGGGTGTGTGTTTGTGGGGAGGGGCACTTCTGGTAGCCCCTGGGGAAGCGGCCCGGAGAATAACACCCCCACTTATTAAAGAGTCCCCATGGGCCAGCCACTGTGCTCAGAACTTGACTCCTCGGTGTCTCCTCTGAGCCTGCGGCCACCTTGTCACGGAGGTGATGGCCCATGTGGAGCCGCTCTGCAATGATAGTAGCTCTCCCTTAAGACCACCAGACTGTGGGCCAAACGTTGTTCACAAAGCTCATGGAAAATGGAATGCAAAGACAAGCTTATTTTGGTGCAAAAGAATTTCTGAAATCCATGCATAATACACATTTTCCCTTGAGCTTTTTTTTTTTTTTTAAGATTTTATTTATTTATTTGAGAGGTGGAGTTACAGAGAGAAAGGTCTTCCATCCACTGGTTCACTCCCCAAATGGCCACTGAGCTAGGCCGATCCAAAGCCAGGAGCCAGGAGCTTCTTCAAGGACTCCCACATGAGTGCAGGGGCCCAAGCACTTGGGCCACCTTGTACTGTTTTCCCAGGCTATAACCAGAGAGCTGGATCAGAAGTGGAGCAGCTGGGACTCGAACCGGTGCTCATAGGGGATACCAGTGCTGCAGATGGAGGTTTAGCCTGCTATGCCACAGCACTGGCCCTTCCCTGAGCTTTTTGAAGACCCCCTTGGATGTGTGGATTTCCAAAATTTTTTGCACCAAAATAAACTTGTCTTTTAATTCTATTTTCCACGAACTTTTTGAGAAAACTCTTGTATCAAGTCATATAATCCTCACACCATCCTGCGAGGCGGATACTAATACTGTACCCATTTTATAGATGAACACATGAGGCATAGAGAAGTTAAAAAATGGGCCCGATGTCACAGACAGTTGACCCAGGATTTGATTGAACCCAGGGTCTTAAATCTCCTTCTTGAAGTCTCACCAACACTGGAATTCAATAATTATTTCTGTGCGATTGCCCCTCACTGTGCTGTGGGCTGCACAAGGGCAGGGTCCGTGTCTGTGGCTCCCCAGCATCGGGCACACAGAGGATGCTCAGTTTGTCCCCAGGGACAGGACCCTGCTGCCTCCAGGGCACAGGATGCATGGGTCAGGTTCTCGCTCCTGGGGGTGGGGGAGGAGGGTGTGTGCCCCAGGAGAGCCTCGGAGGCCGAGGGTGGACAGGGTTCCCCCTGGCCCAAGTCCCCAAGTCCCAGCTGCAGAGGGGGTTGGTTGGCTGTACTGTGTGTCTCAGTCCTGTCCTTTGCTTCCTTCCATGCGTCACGGTGGCGATGACTCCATGGCCTCTCCACATCTGGCTATGTGACCTTGGTGGCTGCTTCTGGGTGAGTACTGGTTTGACTTGATGAGGGTCACCTGAGCTCGATTCTACCGCATGTCCTGTGGTCCTGAGGTGGCCTGGGAGTGGACAGCCCTTTCTAGGTGCTTGGCACTCTGAGTATGACTTTTGGGTCACAGAGTGGAGTGCACAGGTCTTTGGGGGGCAGACTGGCCTGCGATAGAACCCTTGTTGTGCCACTTCCTGATGGGTACACACCTGCAGAATGGGAGTGTTCACACCTAACAGACACAAGTCTATTTGCTCTTCACTTCAGTGGGTTTTGTTCATCTGTTCTCTGCTGTATCTCCATACCTTGGATACAGTGGCACATGGTTAGTGCTTGGTAAATTGCTTCTGGAATCTATGAAAGAATTTCTTGAGCATTTACTATGCACCTATCACTATGCTTTGTATTGGATTAAATGCACAGTGAATATGAGATGCCCAGCATCGGGGGGCTCTGTGAACGTGAGTCCTCTATTTGCTCATTAGATTGTGAATTTCTTGGGGGTCAGGACCGTGTTAAAGTGGCTCTGGGTCCTCTTAACCGAGTGAGGGGCCAGGCACTAATTAGGCATCAGTCAGCACAGAGACAGGCCTAGGCCCAGGACTTCCTGGGGCAGGAGTGACAGAGTCTCTGGGTTTCAGCAGTTGGGAAGGGGTGGGGCCTGGTGGGGGAAGGGTGCGGAGGGGCTCTCTCCAGTGTGCGAGTTCCCCTTCCCCTGCAGCTTTGCTTCTGTGATCTCATTTATCCTGTCAATCACAGTCTGAAGTTATTAGATGGAAAATTCTGGAAGTAAACGATTCCTAAGTTTTACGTTCCAAGTCATGCAAGGAAATCTTGTGCCGGCTTGCTGTGTCCCACCTGGGTTGTGAGTGGCCCTGTGTCCAGTGTGTGCAGGCTGTGGACACTTTGCCTGCCAGTTGCATGGTAGCTGTCTGGGTTTCCAGGTCTGTTGTTGTGGGATGGGTGAGCTTGTATTCTTGTTACTCTTTTTTTTTTTTTTAATTTTATTTATTTATTTGAGAGGTAGAGGTACAGACAGTGAGAAGGAGGCAAAGAGTAAGGTCTTCCATTTGCTGGTTCACTCCCCAAATGGCTGCAATAGCTAGAGCTGAGCCGAAATGAAGCCAGGAGCCAAGAGCTTCTTCCAGGTCTCCCTCACAGGTGCAGGGGCTTAAGTGCTTGGGCCATCTTCCACTGCTATCCCAGGCCATAGCAGAGAGCTGGATCGGGAGAGGAGCAGCCAGGACTGGAACCACAGCCCATATGGGATGTGGTGCTGCAGCGCCAGCCTCTCTCCTGTTACTCTAATAATGGCCCCAGTAATTGTTCTACTTTACTGTTAGCTACTGTTGTTAATCTCTTACTGTGCCCGATTTACAACTTCAACTTGATAGGAGATATGTGTGTATATCCAGTGGAGGTCCTGGCACACATGCCCCGCAGGTCAGAGGGGACTGCTGCCCTTGCAGCTCCCCTGGGGGCAGCTCTGTCGCCACTGTCCTGGCTGTGTGCTCTTGGGCAAGTCATGAACTTCTCTGAGTCTCAGAGACCTCGTCTGTGACACACACATCATCACGTGCTCCCACAGGTGCCACAGAAGTGCCCAGCATGGGGCTTCCCTCGGTAACTGTTGCTTTCCCCTCAGCTCTGGGCTTGTTCTGTGACAGCACTAAGGAAAACGCCTCTCTCTTTAAAATTTTATTTATTTTATCTTATCTTATTTGAAAGGCAGAGTTAGAGAGAGAGAGAGAGAGAGAGAGAGAGAGAGCTCTTCCATCCGCTGGTTCACTCCCTAAATGGCTGCAACAGCTAGGGCTGGGCCAGGCCAAAACTAGGAGCCAGGAGCTTCTTCTGGGTCTCCCACATGGGTACAGGGACCCAAGGACTTGGGCCATCCTCTACTGCTTTCCCAGGCCACAGCAGAGAGCTGGATTGGAAGTGGAGCAGCCAGGACTCAAACTGGCACCCATATGGGATGCTGGCACTGCAGGTGCCGGCCCAAATGCCTCTCTATTTGCCTCCTTCCTCTCACTTTTCTTTTTTATAATTTTTTTTTATTTGACAGGTAGAGTTATAGACAGAGAGAGACAGAGAGAAAGGTCTTCCTTCCATTGGTTCACCCCCCAAATGGCTGCTAGGGCTGGCGCTGCACCAACCCGAAGCCAGGAGCCAGGTGCCTCTCCTGGTCTCCCATGTGGGTGCAGGGCCTAAGCACTTAGGCCATCTTCCACTACCCTCCTGGGCTACAGCAGAGAGCTGGACTGGAAGAGGAACAACCGGGACTAGAACCCAGCGCCCATATGGGATGCTGGTGCCGCAGGCGGAGAATTAACCAAGTAAGCCACGGTGCCGGCCCCCATCCTCTCACTTTTAACTTCCCATTCAGCCAGGACTAGAATCCAGAGGCAGGAGCCCTTGAACTCCCCAGCAGGCTGGCAAGGGCCCTGAGGATCTCTGGTCATTATGTGTGTCATTGCCATCTATAGGCTGGGCTGGTTGTTTTATCTAAAAGTACCTCCCATATTCCTATCTGTAATTCTCTGAGGTGTGAGTTCCTGGGGTGTTTGTTGGAGAAATGAATTTACACACACACACACACACACACACACTGACACTGGCACACACACATACACCCCCCCCCCCCCCCCGCCCCGGCCTGGTGCTCTAACAGTTTTGAAGAGGGGAGATTTTAGAAGGCAGAAGGCGGGACAGCAGAGCGGTTGGGGTCAGACAGGCCTGGCTGTGAGCCCTGTGTCTATTGCTTGCTAGTTGTGTGACCTTAGGTGACTGTTTAATCTCTCAGAACCTCAGTTTCCTTATCTGTAAAATGAAGATAATACAAGAACCTCCCTCCCTCCCTAGGGTTCTTGTGAGAATTACATAATGAGGCACCTGGTGAGCACTCAATGAATGGTAGTAGTGATTGTTGTAATTATAACGATCAGTATTATTTGGGGATTATAAAGCTGTCTCTCTCGGGACAGTAATCAGGTCTGGGAGGGAACTGCTGGGGACAGGTGGAAAGCAACCCGGTGGGACAGGTTCCAGAAGGCACCTGTGGGGTGCAGGGAGGGAGGCTGTCTCTCGGAAGTGAGAAGGTGCCTCCCTTCCTGGTTGTCTTCTTCTCCTGTGTCCAGTGTGTGCCAGGCCCTGTGCTGGGCAGGGGGGGCACAGAGCTGAATCTGTTTGCTGGGAGCTTGGAGCACAGCTGGGGAGAAGGGCTGAGAAAGCAGCAAGATTGCTGCTGTGTGTCTTAGGCAGAGACCAGGGGAAAGGACATTGCCAGTGGAAGCCAGTGCGTGTAGCACGGTCCAGAACCATGACCTGCACTTGGGGGAAGGCAGCTGGAAAGATGGGCTCAGAATTAGGGGGACTTGACCCACACAATGGGAAGCCACTGGATAGGGAGCTGGAAGGGGCAGGGGCAGGAGCAGCTGTCCAGCTGAGAGATGCCAAGGTCTTAGGGCTGGGGCTGTGCCAGGGCTGAGGAACTCTGGGCAGGTGTGAGGTCTGTGTAGGGGGCAGAGCCAGCAGGACGTGATAGTGGACTGTGGTGGGCATGCAGGAGAGGATGGAGGGGAGAGTGAGATCCTGGGGTCTCTGACCGAGGCGCGTATCTGGGAGGGGGAGCCAGAGCCCCTCACCTGCTCCTTGCAGCCCGGGCAGCCGCTCCCCACTCAGCAGCTGTGTTGAGCTGGACACCAGGGCAAGGCCTCTGGCCGCAAGGACCCATGGCTCCCGCTCCTGCCTTGGGTGTTCCTTGGGGTGACTGACGGGCCTGGCAGGGGCTGTGTGGCGCTGAGAAGCCGGCCACTGCCTGCCTGGGTGACTTCACGGCTCACTCCTGCTCTCTTGCCCGTCTCCTTTTCTTGGGAGCGAGGATGAGGAAACCTGTTGGAGTGGGTATTGTGGCACATTGGGGTAAACCATCGCTTGGGACACCTGCATCCCATATCAGAGTACTGCCTTGAGCCTTGGCTTCTCTGCTTCCAATCCAGCTTCCTGCGAATGCATCCAGGGAGACCGCAGGTGATGGCCAAGCTACTTGGGCCTCTGCCACCCATGCTGGTGATCCCGATGGAGTCCCCAGCTCCTGGCTTTGGCCTGATTCAGCCCTGGCTGTTGTGGGCATTTTGGGAATGAACAGTGGTTTTAAGATACTCTCTCTCGGCCGGCGCCGCGGCTCACTAGGCTAATCCTCCGCCTAGCGGCGCCAGCACACCGGGTTCTAGTCCCGGTTGGGGCGCCGGATTCTGTCCCGGTTGCCCCTCTTCCAGGCCAGCTCTCTGCTGTGGCCAGGGAGTGCAGTGGAGGATGGCCCAGGTGCTTGGGCCCTGCACCCCATGGGAGACCAGGAAAAGCACCTGGCTCCTGGCTCCTGCCATCGGATCAGCGCGGTGCGCCGGCCGCAGCGCGCCGGCCGCGGCGGCCATTGGAGGGTGAACCAACGGCAAAGGAAGACCTTTCTCTCTGTCTCTCTCTCTCACTGTCCACTCTGCCTGTCCAAAAAAAAAAAAAAAAGAAAAAGATACTCTCTCTCTCTCTCTCTCTCTCTCTGCCTTTCAAGTAAAGACAAATAAACATTAAAAAAAAAAAAAAGAAAAGAAAACCTGTTCTGCCTGCCTTGAAGATTCAACGATACAGCGCAGCTAGAGACAAACAACATTTATTAAGCTGCCTTGTAAGATTCTGGGGACACAAAGGTGACTCAGACGGAGTTCCTGCTCCTCAGGTGCAGTGAGCCCAGGGGAGCAGCTGGTTAACTCTTCGGAGGCATCAGGGGAAAAGAGAGCTAAGCTGGGCCCAGCACTGTGGCGCAGTGGGTTAAGCTGCTGCCTATGACGCAAGCATCCCGTAGGGGCGCCAGTCCGTGTCCCTGCTGTTTCACTTCTGATCCAGCTCTCTGCTAACGTGCCTGGGAAGGCAGTGGAAGATGGCCCAAGTGTCTGGGCTCCTGCCACCACAAGGAAGACCCAAATGGAGTTCCTGGCTCCTGCCTGGCCCAGCCCTGGCTGTTGCAGCCATTTCAGGAGTGAACCAGCAGATGGAAGACCTCTCTCTCTGTCTCTCCCTCTCTTCCTAACTCTGCCTTCCAAGTAAATAAGTAAGCTTTCAGGAGAAGAGAGAGCGAGCTGAGCTGGGTTTGAAGGATGAATAAGAGCTCTCTAGGTGATCAGTGGAGGGAACAACCTTCTAGGTGTAGGGAACGGCACGTGCAAGGACTCAGGCGGACGAGCACTGCTATTGGGTATGGCTGGAACATAAAGGGAGGTGCAGGCTTGGAGGCCAGCCGGGAAGCAGGGCCCACATCATGCAGGGCTTTGGGGGCGGCCGCTGGCTCCCTTCCTTCCTGCACCCTCAAAGCTGCCTCTTCCTCCTTCCCACCCTGCTCCCCCCCGTTCTCCCTTCCTCTCATTCCCTCCCCCACCCCCAAGTCAGACCCGGTGCTGCCTCTCTCAGGAGTCAACAACCTGTGTTACCTGCTGTGTGGCCCTCCGCCATGCACTTGCCCTCTCTGCACCCCAGTTTCCACTTCAGTAAAATGGGTCCAGCAGGCCTTCCTCGCAGGGTGGGGTGGAACTTCAATGAGATAATCCCCACACATGGCCTGGGCTAGTGTCTACATGTCATGGGCAGCCATAAAAGGAGCTACAATTAAATTGTCATTATTTGGACCCCTTAATCGCAGCCACACCCACTGCTTCCCCTGCCTCGCCTGGCAGCCAGCTCTGGCCAACAAAGGAAGGAAAAGATTAAGAAACAAGCCCAAATCTCCAGAGGGGTCCTGGCCCCGTGCCTGGTAGGCTGCCCTCCTACCTCTGCTCCCCTTTGGCCTCAGGCCCAAGGACTCTCAGTCCTGAGGCCTGGGCGCTCCGTGGCTGGAGGCCAAAACCAGCTGCAGGTCCTGAAACAGGGACAAATATTTGGAAAGTATGTGGCCTTATGTCCTCCCCCACCCCCGGAAGCTGATAATTAGGCTCCCGTTTCCCTGGTGCTTGGGAAAAGAGTGAGCTTGATGTCCTGTGTCTCTGGGGGTCCCGTGGTCAGGGCAGGGCTGGATCCCTGAGGGTCCTGGATCATCCAGCAGGTGCTGGTCACCAGGTACCTTTGGGTCTAGAGCCGGTGGCTGATGGCGCAAGGTCAGGGAGCTGGAGCCCAGGTCTCTTGATCCCTAGTGCGCTGCCCCCTGCACAGGTGTGGTGCAGTGACCTTGGCTGTCACTTTACCTCTCTGAGCCTCAGCTTCTCTGCTGTAGAAGGGAGCGGATGGGAAATAGTGTGACTGAGGCTGCAGGTGGTCCCCGGCGGCGCTAAGCAGCGACCGTTACGCTGTTGTCACTGCTGCCCCGTCCCTCCCCGGGTCTTTGGATGCGGTGTATCGGATAAGGCTTCCTAGTGAACAGACACACCTGATTAAAAGCTCAGCACCTCCTACCGGCCCGTCCCACCGCCTCCTCCCGCGGCCGGCTGGGGCGGTCTCCTGCAGCCTGCTCTGATCCATTGGGTGCTGCTGCGGACGCTTGGGAAAGCAGAGGAAGCAGAGAGATGATCTGCAGTACCCAGGCCTGGGCTGCAGGGGCAGAGGTGGACTGGATGACACCAGACTCCTGCAGGGGCTGGGGGGTGGGCCCCAAAGGTCCCATAGGCTGGAGCACGGGCCACCGTGGGCGAATCATCTGCTGTCCCTGAGCCTTCGCGTTCTGATTTGTGAGGGAGGAGTGCATTGATGTGAGAGGTTTCTACTAATACAGGATTACGAATAGGGATTTGGGAGCGCACAGCCCTGGTTTAAATCCTAGTGCCACCCCTTACCAGCCGTGGGACCTCTCACAAGCTGTTCTTCCTCCGTGAGCTTCAGATTTCTCAGCTACCAGATGAGATAGGTACTAGCACCTCCTCGCAGGATTATTTAAGGGTGAGTTAGGTAATTTGTGTGAAGCGTGCGCTCTGTGGCTGACACGCCGGGCTTGTTGTTACTCTGTGATTAGTTGAGACCAGAAAGCCAAGCAGAAAACAGCTCGCTGACAAGGCAGGGCTTGGGGAATGGGCAGGATTCATTCATTCACTCACCAGTTAATATATTTTTTTTAAGATGTATTTTATTTATTTGAAAGGCAGAGTTAGAGAGAGAGAGAGAGAAAGAGAGAGAGAGAGAGAGAGAGAGAGAGAGAAATATCTTCCATCTGCTGGTTTGTTCTCCCAATGGCCACAATGGCCAGGCTGAAACCAGGAGCCAGGAGCTTCTTCTGGGTCTCTCATGTGGTTGCAGGGGCTCAAGCACTTAGGCCATCATCCACTGCTTTCTCAGGTGTATTAGCAGGGAGCTGGATTGGAAGTGGAGCAGCTGAGACTAGAACCAGCGTCCAAATGGGGTGCTGGCATCACAGGCAGCACCCGTTGTGCCACAGTGCCAGCCCCTCACCCAGTTAATATTTAGGATTTGCAGAGACAAAAGGAGCAGGAGGCTGCAGAAGGGGCCTCAGACAGACCTGCCCCTTCTGGCTGTGTTTCGTGAGATCTTTCCTTCTCCTACCTGGGTCTCAGTCCATCACAGGTAAAATGGGGCGGACGGGGAGCAGAATGTTCCTTCCAGAGCTGTCCTGAGCTTAAGAGCAACACAGGGGCTGCTGAGCCTGTGTCTGACTCCTTTACCCTCCAGCTCTGTGTGATCGCATGCAGTCACATCATGACGGTCTGCTCTTAGGCACTCCCAGCAGCACACTCCCACCCCAGGGCCTTTGCACTCGCCGGTCCTTGGGCCTGGAATACTCTAACCCCATCCGTTTTCTTTTTTTCTTTTTTTTTTTTTTTTTTTTGACAGGCAGAGTGGACAGTGAGAGAGAGAGACAGAGAGAAAGGTCTTCCTTTTGCCGTTGGTTCACCCTCCAATGGCCGCCGCTGCAGCCGGCGCACCGCGCTGATCCGATGGCAGGAGCCAGGATCCAGGTGCTTTTCCTGGTCTCCCATGGGGTGCAGGGCCCAAGCACCTGGGCCATCCTCCGCTGCACTCCCTGGCCATAGCAGAGAGCTGGCCTGGAAGAGGGGCAACCGGGACAGAATCCAGCGCCCCAACCGGGACTAGAACCCGGTGTGCCAGCGCCGCAAGGTGGAGGATTAGCCTATTGAGCCACGGCGCCGGCCTCCCATCCGTTTTCTTGACTTGCTGTCTTTTCTCCTTACCTGTGTGGTTTATGTGACACCTTCTCTTCTGTAAGTTTCAGCACTCCTTCACCCCCCTTCAGGCTTGTTTTCTTTGTAGCACTTACCACTCTTGGACACTTGTTATTTGTTTATGACCTGTCTTTTCCCATTGGAATGGACGCTCAGTGATGACGATGACGACTTTGGTCATCCCTGTCCAGTGTCATATCCCTTATACCTAGCGGGGTGTACGGCACAGGGTAGGTGCCCCGGCAGTATTTGTGGAGTGAACTAATGAATCAAGGAAGCCTCATCTGGCTTTAGCACAGTGCTGAGCACGTAGTAGGTTCTCAATAAATAAATGTATGACAGGAAGAGAAAGCGGTCATCCACCCTTCCATTTGACAGATAATCCTTTGGCTGGGTCAACCCCAGGCCCTTTGGCTGCTTCTGCTTTCTGCCAGGGCATCAGTTTCAGTTGCAGTGCCCAAATCTTTTGTTCCTGAGCCTGAGCTATGCAGAATTTCTAGTTGGGGCTGTTTGGCTGTTGGGCCTACAATGGTGATTATGTCATTATTGGTAATTAGCACTTAGGCCCACAGGATCCAGCTTTGCATTTTTCAGCAGAAATCCCAGCAGGCAGCTGTGCTGGCCAGTGGGGGCCCAGGCCTGGAGCAGCTTCCTCTGGAGCGCCCCACTTCCCAGCTCTGGGTCTGACTTGGGGAGACCAGAACAGAGGTGCCCAGAGGTAGGGGTGCGTGGGTCCCCAGCTCAGCTGTGGTCCTGTCCGGGCAGTACCTGCACAGCCTCAGCTCTCCATTCCTGGTCTGATGTAGAAGGGTTTCCCCCTCCCGGCCCAGGAGAGCTAGCGGAGGAGGGTTACACACATCCAGCGGGCGAGGCATTTTCTGATGCTCCGGATTCAGGCACTGTGAGTGGGGAACATGAACAATGGGCTTGAAACTGGGAGCCTGGGGTTAAGTCTCAGCTGCTGACTTGCTGGGAGACCTCAGCACACCCACTGTTCTGCTGGGGCCTCGACTTTCTCATCTGTCGAAGGCAGCTGGGCGTGCTTGCTTGGCTTCCCTGGGGAAGAGAGGCAGGCGAGTGGAGTGGGCAAGGCACTGGCTTCTGCAGTCAGACCTGCTTTCCCTACTATACCCCTTCCTAGCTGTGTGACAGTGAATAAATTACTTTACTTCTCTGATTTCCATTCCCAAAGCCAGAAAATGGGATTTAAATCTTTGTGCCCACTCCCTAGGGTTGTTGTCAAATTTGAGAAGAGAGTGTGAGTTAAGTACCTGACTTGCAGCAGCGCTGTGCCCAGTGTTGTTGGTATTATCATAGTAACCATCACGGAAACGAAGGCAAGCTGTAACGGGTGAGAAGGGCCAGGTGGACTCGAGTTCAAGGCCTTACTGACGCTTGCTTCCTGGGTGATCTTGGGGGCGAGGTTTTCTCTCCTCTGAAATCCTGCTTCCTCGTGTGTAAAGTGGGAGTGGTAGGGAGAGCCTCGGCAGGAGCCGCTGTGAGGCTCAGGGACGTGCTGCACAGAAGGTGCTTGGGACACTGCTCAGGGAATGTGTGCGAAGAAAGGTGGGGCCGCGTGTGCTCACCTCCAGGGAGGATTGCGCCTTGGTGTTGAGGATTTTTTTCTGCTTGGTTGATAGATTTTTTTTAAAAGATTTTATTTATTTATTAGAGAGGTAAAGTTACAGACAGAGAGAAGGAGAGACAGAGAGAGAGATCTTCCATCCACTGGTTCATTCCCCAAATGGCAGCAACGGCCAGAGCTGTGCCGATCCGAAGCCAGGAACCAGGAGCTTCCTCTGGGTCTCCCACGCGGGTGCAGGGGCCCAAGCACTTGGGCCATCTTCCACTGCTTACCCAGACCATTAGCAGAAAGCTGGATCGGAAGAGCAGCAGCGGGGACACGAACCAACACCCACGTGGGATGCGGGCACTGCAGGTGGAGGCTTAGCCTACTACACCACAGCGCTGGCCCCTTATAGCAGATTTAAAAGAAAAATCGCACTCACTGCAGGTTTGGGGCTTTGTGATCTGCAGAACCCTTTCACACTCTCCCCACCCCCGCTGCTACCCTGTAAGACAGCCTGGGTAGGCGTGGCCGCCTCCATTTGGCTGGTGAAGAAAGAGAGCCCAGAGAGCCCGTCATTGACTGTTTGTGTCCCTCTAGCATGCACAGGTGAAGCCCTGATTCCCAATGCCATTGGATTTGCAGATGGAGCCTGGGGGGTGGGGCGGCGGTGGTGATTAGGGTGAGAGGAGACCTTGAGGGTGGGGCCTCCATGTGGGGAGGAAGAAGGTGGCCGCCTGCAAGCCCCAACGGGGGAGGCCTCACCAGGATCGGACCGAGCTGGACCCTTACCCTACACTTGCAGCCTCCGGAACTCTCAGAAAATCAGCGTGGTTATTTAAGGCCCCGGCCTGTGGTATTTCGTTATGGCAGCCTGGGCTGATGGAGATCAGTGATTTGCCCAGAGTCCCACGGTGAACATATGGCAGATCCAAGGCGGCAGTGTATTTGGCATCTGTATTTCTCTTTCTTCGCTAAAATGCTCCCGGTCACCGACTGGGAAGTTGGACACTGAATGCCGAGTGCTGGCTGGGCTTAGGGACTGTCCTCCCGCAGCAGCTCCGAAGGCCTGGGGCGCAGGTCGACCGTGGCCATGCCTGGGTCCCCAGTGCCCTCTGCTTCCCTGTAGCTCCCTGCGCAGGTCCATGCCTGGGTCCCCAGTGCCCTCTGCTTCCTTCTCGGTCCTCTTCCCCTCCAGCCTGACTTTAATGACGCTTTGAGAGGCATCTCAGCTAGCAGTTTGCCCTGAGCCTCTCTGTGTCTCTTGGGGAGCTCTGGAGGACTTGAGTTCCTGCCCTAGGGATAGAGAATTAGTGGGTTAAGCCCGAGGGAGCTTGAAGCTTTGCAGGATCAGGGTCATTAGGCTCACTGGGCTCACCAATGCTGGTGAGAAAGGGGGTGGGGGGTTGAACGCCAGGCCCTTCAGTCCCTCCTTGGGTGTTCCAGGGCTACAGTCCGAAGCTGTCACAGCAGCCTTTCACTGGGGTCTTGGGACAGATGTGGCATTGCCCACCCCTATCGTTTCCCATCGCTTTCCTGAGAGTGCTGTGAACACAGTGTGGAGCAGGGCATGGGGGCATCATGCAGACCCAGTGTCATGTGTGCAGTGGGGCAAATCACCGAACATTTCTAGTCTGTGGTCTCTTCCCCTATAATTGAGGCTGATAATACTTTGAAAGTTTGCTATGAGGCTAAATGCAATATTATGTATAAGGCACTTAGTAGGTGGGTCCTTCAAAACATTTGTGGAACAACAGAGTTAAAAGATAACTTCATTTTGGTGCAAACAAATTTTGAAACCACTGCTTAGTTTTTTAATCATATGCATTTTCCAGAAATGTTTTAAAACTATATTCAGGAGCCAGCACTGTGGCGCAGTGGGTTAACACCCTGGCCTGAAGCGTTGGCATCCCATATGGGTGCCAGTTCTGGTCCTGGCTGCTCCACTTCCGATCTGGCTCTCTGCTATGGCCTGGGAAAGCAGTGAAAGATGGCCCAAGTCCTTGGGCCCCTGCACCCACGTGGGAGATCCAGAAGAAGCTCCTGGATCCAGCCTTTGGATCGGCGCAGCTCCGGCCATTGCGGCCATCTGGGGAGTAAACCAGCAGATGGAAGACCTCTCTCTGTCTCTACCTCTCTAACTCTTTCAAATAAATAAAATAAATCTTAAAAAGAAATCTATATTGAAACATTGTTAGCATGCAATAACTGTGCACTTTTGTGGGCTACAGTGCACTATTTCAACACCTGTATACTGCGTAAACTGATCAAATCAGGCCATAGCTTCCGTCTCCTTGTCCCGCCTGTATGTTTGGAGCCTTCCAGCTCCTCTCTCCAGGTCTTCATACAGTGCATTTTTGTGAACTATTATTGTCCCACCATGCTGGGGAACAATAGGACATGTTCCTTCTATCAAGCTGTGTTTGGTACCCTTTATCCCACCTCCCTCTATTCCCCTCCCCCCACACTGCTCACCCTCTTAATTGCTACCCTAAGTTCAGATCAACTTTTTTATATGAAAGAGGATATGCGGTACTTAAGTTTCTGTGCCTGGTTTATCAGACACTTAGCATCACTTATAATAATGACCTCCAGTTCTATCCATTTTGCTACAGTAGTCAGGATTTTATTCTTTTATGTGGCTGAATAATATTCCTTTGTGTGTATATACTATCTTTCCTTTATCCATTCATCCAATGATGGACACCTGGGTTGATACCCTGTCTTGGCCGTTGTGAATGATACTGTGAAGAGTGTGGGAGTGCAGGTATTTCTTTCATATGCTGATTTCATTTCCTTCAGATACATGCCCAGAAGTGGGACAGCCTGGTCATGTTGTAGATCTATTTCTAGCTGTCTGAGGAACCGCCACACTGTTCTCCATGGTGGCTGTGCAAATTTGCACTCCCACTGGCTGTGCAGGGGGCTCCCTTCTCTCTGCATCCTCACCAGCATTTGCTGGTTTTTGTCTTTTTGATAAAAGCCATTCTAACTGGAGTGAGATGATAGCTCATTGCGGTTTGGATGGCAGTGATACTGAGCATTGTTTTCATATCTCTGCTGGCTATTTGTGTTCTTCTGAGAAAGGTCTGTTCAGATCCTTTGCCCATTTCTTAAATGGATTTTTTGTTATTGTTGCTGAGTTTGTATTTATTTTTTAATGTGAGAGATAGAGAGAAACAGAAGGGGAGAAGGAGAGAGAGGGAGAGAGAGGGAGAGAGAGAGATCTCATTGGTTGTTTCAGTCCCCAAATATTTGCACTGGTTAGACTGTTGGATGGGACTGAAGCCAAAGCTCCCACATTGGTGGCAGGGACCCAGTCACCCCTATCACCACCCCTCCCAGCGTCTGCATTTCGCAATAAGCTGATGTCAGGAGCCAGAGCCAGGTAGCAAAACCAGGTACTCTGCTGTGGAAGCAGGCATCTTAACTGCGACGCCAAAAGCCCAACTCTGTTCAGTTTTTCGAGTTCCTTATATATTCCACATGCTAATCCTTTGTCAGATGAATAGTTTGTAAATATTTCCTCCCGTTCTGTTGGTTGTCTTTTCACACTGTTGATTGTTTCCTTTGCTGTGTAAAAGCTTCTGAATTTCTTTTTCTTTTCTTTTTTTTTTTTAATTTATTTATTTGAAAGAGTTACACAGAGAAAGAAGGAGAGGCAGAGAGAGAGAGAGAGAGGTCTTCCATCCGCTGGTTCACTCCCCAATTGGCCGCAGTGGTGGAGCTGTGCCAATCTGAAGCCAGGAGCCAGGAGCTTCTTCCGGGTCTCCCACGTGGGTGCAGGGGCCCAAGCACTTGGGCCATCTTCTACTGCTTTCTTAGGCCATAGCAGAGAGCTGGATTGGAAGTAAAGCAGCCAGGGCTTGAACTGGTGCCCTTATGGGATGCTGGCACTGCAGGCGATGGCCTTACCCACCATGCCACAGCGCCAGCCCCCCTGAGTTTCGTATCAACCCATTTGTCCAATTTTGCTTTTGTTGGCTGTGCTTTTTGATCTTATGCAAAGATCATTGCCTCTACTGTTGTCTTGAAGTGTTTCCTCTGTGATTTTTTCTGGTAGTTTTATAGTTTTGTGTCTTATATTTATATATTTTTTTTAAAAATTATTTATTTAAAAGTCAAAGTTACAGAGAGAGAGCGAGAGAGAATTTTCCATTGGCTGGTTCACTACGCAAGTGGCTACAACAGCCAGGGCTGAGTCAGGCTGAAGCCAGGAATCAGGAGCTTCATCCAGATCTCTCACATGGGTGGCAGGGGTCCAACTTGGGCCATCCTCCACTCCTCTCCTAGGCCATTAGCAGGGAGCTAGATTAGAAGTGGAGCAGCTGGGACTTGAACCAGAGCCCATATGGGATGCTGGTGTTGCAGGTGGCAGCTTTACCTGCTATGCCACAATGCTGGCCCCACATTCAGATGTTTGATCCATGTTGACTTGATATTCTTAAAATTTTATTAACTTATTTGAAATGCAGTGTGACAGAGAGAGGGAGAGACAGAGAGAGAAAGAACTCTTCCATCTGCTGGTTCTCTCTCCAAGTGGCTGCCATGGCTGGGACTGGGCTAAGCTGAAGCCTGGCCCTTCATCCATGTCTCCCACATGGGTGGCAGGGACCCAAGTACTTGGGCCATAGTCCACTGCTTTTCCAGGCACATTAACAGGGATCTGCATTCGAAGTGGGGCA
This sequence comes from Oryctolagus cuniculus, assembly GCF_051225735.1. NCBI lineage: Eukaryota > Metazoa > Chordata > Mammalia > Lagomorpha > Leporidae > Oryctolagus > Oryctolagus cuniculus. The sequence goes on along the minus strand of NC_142873.1, from coordinate 143,594,342 downwards.
GCCAAGACTCAAACTGGCACTGTAATAAGGTATGCCAGTGTTGCAAGTGGTGGCTTAACCTGTTGCACCACAACACCAGCCCTTTGAGTTGATTTTTGTATGGGGTGAGAGGGAGGGATCAAGTTTTAGTCGTCTGCATATGGACATCCAGTTTTTCCAGCATTATTTATTCAAGAGGCCGTCCCTTTTGCTGGTGTATTTCCATTAGCTTTTGAAGACCCTTGTCTGTGCCTGGCACATAGTAACTAACTCATGTAATACGTAGTTGTTATTATTTTCTATAAATTTTCTCTTTTTAAGTACATTTATTTATTTATTTGAAAGGCAGAGAGTCAGAGATAGGCAATGATCTGTCGCTATTAGTTCATTCTCCAAACTCCTGTAACAGTCATGGCTGGGCCAATCTGAGGCCAGGAACCAGGAATTCAATGCCATTCTTCCATGTGGGTGGCAGAGACTCAAGTATTTGAGCTATTAGCTGGTGTCTCCTAGGGTGTGCACCAGCAGGAAGCTGGAATTGAGAGTGGGACTCTAACCCAGGCATTCTGGTATGTGTTGTGGGCATCCCAAGTGGTATCTTAAATACTGCACCAAATACTTGTCTCCAGTTATTTTCTTTTTAAATATTTATTTATTTATTTTGGAAGGTAGAGTTACAGAGAGAGAGAGAGAGACAGAGAGACAGAGACAGAGACATAGAGAAATATCTTCCATCCGCTGGTTCACTACCCAAATGGCTGCAATGGCTGGAGCTGGGCCAATCCAAAGCTAGAAGCCAGGAGCTTTTTCTGGGTCTCCCATGTGGATGCAGAGGCCATATGCTGCTGCTTTCCCTGGTATATTAGCAGGGAGATGGATGGAAAGTGGAGCAGCCAGGACAGGAACCGGTACCTACATGGGATGCAGGCACTGCAGGTCGCAGCTTTGGCTGCTATGCCACGGTGCCGGCCCCTATTACTATTTTTTTTAATTATTTATTTATTTGAGAGGTAGAGTTACAGAGAGAGGGAGAGACAGAGAATAGGTTTTCCTCCCATTAGTTTACCCCCCAAATGGCCGCCACGGCTGGAGCTGCGCCGATCTGAAGCCAGGAGCCAGGTGCTTCCTCCTGGTCTCCCATGCGGATGCAGGGGCCCAAACACTTGGGCCATCCTCCACTGCCATCCCGGGCCACAGCAGAGAGCTGGCCTGGAAGAGGAGCAGCTGGGACTAGAACCCAGTGTCCATATGGGATGCTGGCGTGGCAGGTAGAGGATTAACCAAGTGAGCCACGGTGCTGGCCGCCCCCCCCCATTACTATTTTTAATAATAAATTATCTTTGAGGCATAGCACAGATGCTCCTAGGTTTTATGGAGATAGAATTTAGCTTAGTCTGTAGCTTTGGAGAATAAATGTAGTTATCTAGACTTGGAAAAAGGCTGTATACAGTTTCGTGCTGTAGGGGTTGAAAGATTTAGGTTCAACTTTGAGTACTGCCATCATTGTGTTGTGTGACCTTGTATGGACAAGTGTCTACCAGTCTCTGGGCCTATTTCTTAATCTGTTTAAAAGTCAGTAGCTTGGGCTTGATGATCTCCGAGGGCCTAACAAGTTCTAACATCCTGTGAGTCTAGAGGCCTAGGGGAATGCCTTAGCCACCGTCCAGCAGATCCAATTTAACAAAGCAATTACTTTTGCTCCCTGTTTCTTGGAGTGTTTCCATGTAACCATAATCTATAGATTTTAACCACATTTAGTGGTTTTTTTTTTTTTTACTATGCAGAGAAACTTTTTTTTTTTTTTTAGATTTATTTAAAATCTTTAAAGAGAGAGAGAGAGGTCTCCCATCCACTGGTTCACTCCCCAAATGGCCACCATGGCTGGAGCTCTGCCAATCTGATGCCAGGAGCCAGGACTTCTTCTGGGTCTCCCATGCGGGTGCAGGGGCCCAAGGACTTAGGCCATCTTCTACTGCTTTCCCAGGCTATAGCAGAGAGCTGGACAGGAAGTGGAACAGCCGGATCTTGAATCGGTGCCCACATGGGATGGCAGCGCTTCAGGCCAGGGTGTTAACCCACTGTGTTGCAGCGCCGGCCCCACAGATAAACTCTTTAAGACAATTTTTGTTAAGCAAAGTGCATTCTATCATAGAAGTTAAAACATGCTCTGTTATTTTTTTTTTCCTTTGAGAGTCAGAGAGAGAAATAGAGAGAGAGAGTGTACGTGTGTTCCTATCTTCTGATTCACTCCACAAATGCCTGCAACAACCTAGACTGGGCCAAGCTGAAACTGGGAGCCAGGAACTAATTCAAGTCTCCCACGTGGGTGGCTGGAGCCTGGTTTCCTGGGTCATCACCTCTGCTGCTCAGGGTTTGCATAAACAGGGAACTGAACTCAGGAGCTGGAGCCAAGACTTGAACCCAGGTAGTCTGATGTGGGATGCAGGCACTCGGTTAAACACCCACCCTCTGTGTTTTCAAATATGAAAGACAAGTTGTTTGTATTCAATAACTGTACTCTATCTGATGGGATTCTTCTGACTTTATTGAAAGATGACTGGAACAGTTAGTGTGGTGTGCTATAATTTTTAAAAAATGCTGTAGCCAATGCATCCTCAAAAGATCATGGATGTAATTTAAAGGATGTTTGCCAAGTATCATTTATGAGAGAGAAAAATGGGGAACAATCTAAATCAGGTTAACTAAATTTTGGTCTAGCCATTTGTACTGTTAAAAATGATAACGCAGGGGCTGGTGTTATGGTGCAGTGGGTTAAGCTACCACCTGTGACACCAGCATCCTGGCTGTTCCACTAACCATCTGGCTCCCTACTAATGACCTGGGAAGGTAGCAGAAGACGGCCCAAGTGCTTCAGCCTCTGGCACCAGTATGGGAGACCTGGGTGGAGTTCCTGGCTCCTGGCTTCAACCTGGCCCAGACCTGGCTGTTGTGTGGATTTTTAGGGAGTGAACTAACAAATGGAGGTCTCTCCCCACACACCCTGCCCCATAGCTCTGCATTTAACTAAGTAAATAAATCTTTTAAAAAGATGCAAATATTCAAAATATGTTAAGTTCAGAAAATTCCAAAACAGTAAGTCTAAATTCTTATTTTTACTTATTTATTTAAAATGCAGAGATGGAGACACAGGGAGATTTTTGTAGGCCAGGCCAGCGTCTGAAACCAGGAACTCAATCCGGGTCTCCCTTGTAGATGGTATGGGGCCACGTACTTGAATTGTCAAAGGCTGCCTCCCAGGGTGCAGCTTACCAGGATGCTGAAATCAGGAGCAGAGCTGGGCTTGGTACCCAGACTGAGGGCATCCTAAGTGGTTGTCTTATTCTTGCAATTTGATGCTTCTTACCTATAAAATAAGTAATTTCCTACAGGTAAATTAAAAAGTATAAGAAAAAGTATTAGAAAAGTCTCCTCCCAAAATATTGGTGGTAGTTATTTTTGATTGGTGGCTTTGTGGTGATTTGCATTTTTCTTTTTATTTAAATGTATTTTCTAGGAACAGTTCATGTACTTGTAATAAAAACAGTCCCCTAAAAGGCATTCCACTGGATGAACAATGCTTCTCATGTTGCTATACCTTGTTTATCAGTTTTGTTTACAAGGTCTAAAATGACTGCACCTTGATGACCAAGGGCAGGATGGAACGCCATTCTCTTCGGGTGCTTTTGGTACCAGGATTGGTTTTTAGTTCAGTAGTGACTGCTCAGAACGCATCGTGGTGGGCCCGGCTTTTCAAAGCCTTCCTCAGCTCTTGCTGCCCTCTACAACAAAGGTTTTCCATGAGTCCTATCACTGGGGGCTCAGGCCAGCTGTGTCTCTAATCTGCCCACGGCCCAGATTTGGATATGGTTCAGACTCTAACTGTTCCCCCACCTTATCCCCGCTTTCTTCCAATCTCATCTCTTCCAGGTCATTGGAGGCCTCATCTCTCCTCCCTGGCCCTCCCTACTGGTCACCACCTAATTTCCCCATCTAATTTCCCCCTCTTTCGTGCAGCTGGTGTTTGCTTTTGCTGAGCTCAGTTTGCAACAGGGAAGGATTAAGACCCTTTCATGCATCTTCTTTTTTTTCTTTTTTTTTTTGCTTAGTGCCCTTGACTGCTCCAGGGGCTAACAGGCAGCCAGCAGGGCCTGTATTCCCTAGGAGGGAACAGGAGGGGTCGTGGGGGAGTTAGTGGTGGGCTCAGCTGGCAGGCGGAATAGAGATGGCCCCTGGAGATCCCCTCTCGGGCCTTGGATCATGGCACAGCTGCCACCCAGATGTAAACATGGAGCTGAGCTGTTTCTGCCTGGGAAATCAGCCTCAATGAGGGCAGTTGGGACCACTAACCTTGGTACTGAAGGTAGCCTCTGCGGGGTGAGCTGGGACCAGGCATCTGGTCTGAGAATCTGGGAGGGCAGGTGGGTTCATTACTTAAAGCCCCACCCCTGTGTGTGATAGGCCCAGCTATACTTGGAGAGCAAGCACTTACTCTAACAGGTGATGGTGCATATCTAGTTAATAAGATTCCTCATGTGAGGTTAGAACTTTACAAATCCTTTCCATCTCTAGACTAAGAATTAAAAGTCAGTCTTAGAATTCAGGTCTTTCAGATTCTATTGCCTGGGTAACAGATTTTGGTGTGGTGTTGAATAGCACTTTGCCTTTTTTTTTTTTTTTTTTTTTTTTTTTTTTTGTCTAACAGCAGTTAGACAGTGTGAGAGAGAGACAGAGAGAAAGGTCTTCTTTCTGTTGGTTCACTTCCCAAATGGCCGCTGCGGCCGGTGCGCTGTGCCGATCCAAAGCCAGGAGCCAGGTGCTTCCTCCTGGTCTCCCATGCAGGCGCAGGGCCCAAGCACTTGGGCCATCCTCCGCTGCTTTCCCAGGTGCATTAGCAGGAACTGGATTGGAAATGGAGCAGCTCAGACTCAAACCAGTACTCATATGGGATGTCGGTGTTGCAGGTCATACTGTTTTTATTTTTATTTATTTATTTATTTTTTACAGGCAGAGTGGACAGGGAGAGAGAAGAGACAGAGAGAAAGGCCTTCCTTTGCCGTTGGTTCACCCTCCAATGGCCGCCGCTGCCGGCGCACCGGGCTGAGCCGAAGGCAGGAGCCAGGTGCTTCTCCTGGTCTCCCATGGGGTGCAGGGCCCAAGCACTTGGGCCATCCTCCACTGCCTTCCCGGGCCACAGCAGAGAGCTGGCCTGGAAGAGGGGCAACCAGGACAGAATTCGGCACCCCAACCGGACTAGAACCCGGTGTGCCGGCGCCGCCTATTGAGCCGCGGCGCCAACCTGTTTTTTATTTTTTTAATATTTATCTTTTTTTTAAAGGCAGAGTTAAAGAGAGAAAAAGAGAGAGAGAGAGAGAGAGAGAGATCTTTCATCCACTGATTCACTCCCCAATGGCCGCAACAGCCAGGGCTGGGCCAGACTGAAGCCAGGAGCTTCATCCGGCTCTCCCATGTGGGTGCCAGGGACCCAAGGACCTGGCCATCCTCCACTGCTTTTTCAGGCATGCTAGTGGGAAGCTGGATCAGAAGTGGAGCAGCCAGGACTTGAACTGGTGCCCGTATGGGATGCTGGCTCTGCAGATGGGAGCTTAACTCCCTGTGCAATGGCACCAGCCCGCAGGCCATAGTTTAATCTGCAGTGCCACAACACTGTCCCCAGAACTCAGAATCTAACAGTGGCTCTTATTTGCCCTGGTTTCGTTTTTTATTATTATTTTTTTTAAGAATAATTAATAAGAGAGAGAAGAGAGAGAGAGAGAGAGATTGTGATTCCATCTGCTGGCTCATTCCCAAATGCCTGAAACAGCAGAGACTGGGGGCTTGGCTGGGAACTCAATCCAGGTCTGCCATGTGGTGAGGGAACTTTGTCACCTGAGCCATCACGTTGTCTCCCAGAGTCCGCGTTAGCAGGAAGCTGAAGTCAGGAGCTGGAGCCAGGAACCTAACTCCAGTGTGAAGTGTGGCCGTCTTAACCTCCAAGTCAAACGCGCAACCAGAAACTAAGAAGGCACAGGGAAGACCAAGCAGTTAGGGAGGGCTGGAGGCCGGGAAGTACCCAGGCAGTCCGTGTTCAGAGGCCGAGCTGACATCCCAGGGACAGCTTAGCGGGCATTTGCAGGCTCTGATGGTCTCAGTCTCCCGGCTTCAGTCTCCTCATCTCAAAAGAGGAACACCGGAACCCATCTTACCTTATACGCATCATGCTTAAAGGAGCCTTCTTTCTGCCCTGCGGAGCGGCAGCCTGCGGAGACCTGCCTGGTAGGGAGCGCGAAGAGGCCTCTGAAACCACTGGATAGAAATAAATGCGCAGCCGGCATTTGCCAGAGCAGCGCTGAATTCCGCTGATTCTGAGAGTGCTAGGGTGAATTAGGAGACACTTAAATGCAGCAAACAGGCGGAATCACGGCGCGGCCGCAGCACATGGCTTCCAGTCCAGGCCTCAGTGTCAGCACAGCCGCCAGGAGATCACGGAATGACAGGGAGGGAAACCGAGGCTCCTACAAGCTGAGTGCCTCACCTGGGGTGGCCAGGTGCCTCGGGGGCAGTCCGTTGCGGGTAGCCTGGGAGCAGCCTCTAACGTGAGTTCCCCTTTCCCGAAACTTCCAAATCTAGGCTTCGTACCTGGTCCTCCGCCGGAAGGAAAAGGCCGCCTCTCCGGCCAGAGCACTACCTGCCTCATTTCCCACGTGGGTGCTGCTCCAGAGCGGGTTCGAGCTGCGCGTGCGCACACGCGGCGAGCCCTTTGCTTTTTCCCCCTCTTTTTTCCCCTCCCCTCTCCTGACCCACCTAGAGGAGGGGGGGAGACGAGGGAGCTAGAACTTGGCCTCAGCCAATGGGCTGGCGGGCCGCGGGCCCGGCCCCCTCCTTCCCTCCGGCGCGGCCCAATAGGAATTTACTACAATGTTGTGGCGAGCGGGGGGGGGGGGCGGGGAGGGGCTCGCGCGGGCGGGCGGGCGGGCTGCGGGCCGGCCTGGCCTCGCCTCGCGGAGGGAAGGCGGGAGGGCGCGCGCTAGGGCTGCTGCTCGCTCGCTCCCTCCCTCCCTCAGCCAGTGGGTTTAGTCAGTCAGCCAGCAGCCCGCAGGCCCGCGAGCCGCAGAGGGCCCGAGCCTCGGACGCCGGCGCCTCCTCCTGCCATTGTTCGTCTGGCTGTAGCAGCGGCGGGCGCGGGAGCCCGGGCCCGGGAGCTACCGGTGAGGCGAGGCGGCGGCGGCGCGCGAGCCGCGGTGTGGGGGGCGGGGGGCGCGCCGCTGTCCCCCGAGGGGACGGTCCTGGCGGCCGCTGCGGCGCCGCAACCTCTTTGTCTGCAGCCCCCCGCAGGCCCCGGGCTGGGGGCGCTAGCAGCACCGTGGAGGGGCCTCGTTCGCACGCCGGAGCGCTGAGGGGCAGGGGCCGGGACGCGGCTTGAGGAGCCCCTGGAGGGCCCGGTGCTGTTGAGGACTGGGGCCGGAGGAGCCTTTTAAAAAGTTAGGCTTGGGGTGTCATTTTGAGGAGGGAAAACGGGCTCCCCCGGGTCTTGTCAGCCGTGGTGCGGTGGGCAGGAGCCGAGGAAGGGAGCCAGGTGAGGAGAATTGCTGGTTTCGGACGGGGACGGTGTTGGGTGCAGCTGCAGAGCGGGCTCTTCATGCCCAGGCTGCGGGGCTGTTTGCAGAAGTCAGGCGGGATCTGCAGGGTGGAGGGAGACCTCGCAGGACTTCCGGGCCTCCCTGCCACAGACACCTGCATCGTTAAAAAAAAAAAAAAAAAAAAAAATCCCCGGACCGGAGGGATCCACTGCTTTGCTCCTCTGGTCGCCACGGTTGCCGGCGAGCGAAGGGTTAAGTCGGTCCTCCGAGCGTCGTGACCTCCTTTTTCAGTTCGCGCATCTGTCGGCTTGGAAATCCGTGCCGGTGCTGGCCCGGGCGGTTGTACCTGCCGAGAGACCTGGCTCCGGGCTCGCCCGCCCGGCGCCGCCCCCAGGCCCTTCCTCGGGGGAGCTCTGGCCCGCGCGCGGGGTCCCGCTGGCCGGGCACCACGCGCCCCGAATTGCTGAGGCCGGGGTTCTGGCCCCGTGACAACGACTGTCGCCCCGTTGTTGCTCTCACTGTGCCCTCCTCCCATAAATGACTAGTCTGTGGAGACTTGTCGGTTCTTGGCAAGTGTTGCTGATTAGGAGATTGGGTTTTTTAATTTCCTTTTTTTTTTTTAAGAGATGCTGAGCTTTTTTTAGACGTCTGGGTGATTTCACAGCTGCTATTTTCTTCCTTCTGTTTTTAGGGAAAATTGCAAGAATTGTGTTTTGTGTCTTGGGTATTATGATAGTGGATTTATACTCCCTTGAGGATATATTGTACTCATTGCTGTCGTTCGTTACTGTTTTCTCTATTCTCAGTCATGGTAAACATTTCAGTTGGTTTGATCCTTCTAATCAAGGAAGACTGATACGTTAGGGTAGTGTTAACCCTACTTCTAATGGAAACTTGATGTACTCTTCATTTTCCTTTTCTGTAATTGAAAACATAAATTCTTTGTTAGGTGTGAAATTTTTGGTTTGATAAACTAGTTTCTTGGGGGTGATATTCATATACTCCTTGTGGACTGTATAACAGACTGGCACACAGTAAGCACTCGATAAATGGCAAGAAAAATGGATAGAATACCTGGACATCAGATTGCCTTAGAATCAAAGCACTAGCTCAGAGTGTCCTCCATCAGAAGTTTGTAATTAAGATAAAGATGGGCATAGTCCTATCCCCACTGGGAAAAGTACGGCAGATCTTTGCCTCTAATAAAAGTGAACTCATTGTTGAATCCAAGTTCAGCATTCTAACCTTTTGATTCTTTCTTCCTCTAACAAAACTGTACTTTCCATGAATTCAGGCTTTTTAATCTTTAGGTCTCACCAAAATTCTCCTGACATTTATACCAGTGTTTTATTTTATGTTGAATGGCTTACAGGTAAATTCTTGCACACAATGGCCCAGTTATCTGTCCACCTGCACTCACCAACCAAATAGACCTGCTCATGCTTTGCCGTCTCTGCACTTTTGGACATACAGTTCCAACTGTGCTTATCATTTATATTACTTTTATTTTCAGTTTTCTTACCTTAAGAATGCTCTGTATATTGTTAACTTGAAGTATGGGGCAAAGTGCTCAGTGTGCAAGGGAACTTGATGGAATTTTTTGTTTGCTTTGCTTTGAATTTTCCTTGAGCCTCATTAGTATGGCCAACCAGTTGAGTTTTCTTTAGTTTGTTTGTTAAAAGGATTTAGGCCCTAAGTGTCCCATTAATGTGTGCAGCAGTTAGTGGTAGATGATGGCTGATGGTAGATTAGGAAAACCTTTTAGGGAATAGGAGTTTGGCCTAGTGATTAAGACAGGGTTAAGATACCCTACATACCACATCCAAGTGCCTGCTTTTGATTCTTGGCTGCTGATCCTGGCTTCCTGCTAATGTGGCCCCTGAGAAGCCCCAGTGGTGACACAAGTGATTGGTTTCCTACCACCCATGTAGGAGACCTGGATTGAGCTCCAAGCTCCATGTATTTGGAGAGTAAACCAGCAGATGAGCTCTATCTTTATCCAAAAGAAAAAAAAAAAAAACTTAATAGGCTTCCATTCTACACAGAGCTAAAAGCTCCATTTGATAAGTTTGATATGTGGAAACCGTCTGTTTTTAAGTAGTCTAAAAAAGTTTCATCTTTTAGGCGAATCTCTGTTTGCTTTCTGCATTTGTTCTCTTTCCTTGTGGTCCAAGGGCCAATATATTCTGAATGTTTGTTAAACACCTAAGTCATATTTATTGTGTTCGGGGCTGGCGCTGTGGTGCAGCGGGTTAACGCCCTGGCCTGAAGCGCCGGCATCCCATATGGGCGCTGGTTCTAGTCCCAGCTGCTCCTTTTCCAATCCAGCTCTCTGCTATGGCCTCTCTCTCTCTGCCTCTCCTGTCTCTGTGTAACTCTGACTTTCAAATAAATAAACAAATAAATCTTTAAAAAAATTTATTGTGTTCAAGTAGGAGATGTGGGGAATAAATGTTTTAAATAGGCCTACCCTCAATATGCAAAATGATACAATGTTTTATATAATAACAAAATACTGTAAAAATAATTTTCTTTGCATATTGAAAATTGCTTTTACTGCCTCTCTTATTTCCTTAAGAAACATCTAAACAGTATCTAAGTTAATACATGATTTTAGTTGATTTTTCCTCTGAAAGAAACAATAGTGGCATTTTGTTGAGACATGACCTATATATGTTTGTCTTGTTATTATCTTTTGTCAGGTTTGTGCCCCATATTTAAAGTTGACTGGTGTGAAATTTTCTTGCATGCATTTTCGGACTTCACATTTTTGAAAATTACAGAGCCAGCTTCCCATCTCATTCCTTAGTTTATGGTCTTAATTTCAAACACATTCGTCTTATGAGAGATAGTGAGATGAAGATAGTATTTGGTTTCCTTCCTCAGTTTCCTCAGAAAACTCTAGAGTTAAGGTTGTCAGGAGCATTTGCTAAAAACCTGCAGGATTCTTGAATTTTCTGTAGGTACTTTTCACCAATTTGATAGTGGTGATTTGATTTTGTGACTTTATAATATGAATGGCTGTGGGGGGGTTGAGTCTGGTTCTGAAATCAGGAGGAGCATATGTGTAGAACACAGCCTGTGTCCCTGTTATCTAAGGCAGGCCAGCGCTGGCAGTGCTGCCAGTGTGTTTTTCCAAGAGTCTCATTAAGTTCGTGATTGGTCAGATGCATATTCAGATGTGGATTCATCTCTGCTTCAAAAGAACTTGTTTTTTCCTCCAATTTCTCAAACAATCATTTTTCTTATGAACAACTTTGCCTTTTTCCTCTGGATTGATCAGTTACAGGCCTTATTTATATAGGTGATTCAGAATTACTGGGGGGTAGTTGGTTAATTTATGATAGCTTTTAGTTAGAGGAGAGCTGGATGCCAGGGATGTAATTTTATTCATTTAAGTTTCTTAGTATGTTACTGGTGGCTTACGGTGTGTCTTTTCTTATGAGTGAGTTCATAGTGTGTTCAATAAAATGCATTGTAACAGATACTCTGGTGTACACACAGAGTTAGATTAGTATTTTGGTTTACTCTGTTGTTATTTAATGAATACACAGTGAGCAGGATATAAAAAAGCTAGAGCAATGAATAGTACTCTGAGATTGGAGACATTAAAAAGGAGAACTTTATATTGAGGGCTAATTCCATTTAGAACTAACGGCTTCACTGACACTTTTCTTCAAATATTGGTTTTAAGAAAGCTTAGTGAGAGAATCTGATTATGATGGACGTATGACACTCATTTTTTCTAATAATTTTTGTTCAAATGTGATTATACCCACCTTGAAACATTTGAAAATAAATAGGCTAGCTCTCTGAATTTGGAGGAAAGCAGCATTTTATGGCATGGCTGATGCAATTCAAGGAATGACTTGAAGAGACCTGACTACCCCCCACTTCCTAATCCTTATCAGCTTCCCCCAAAGTCACCCTAAGTAAACGTGCAATCTGTGCAGCAACTGGAAGCTTGATATATGAATATTTTCTTTCTCCTTATGATCAAATCACTCCCATAAAAGTCTTTTCTATGTAGAAATTCTGGCATTATGTTTGTCACTGCATTTATTTAGTTCTCTCTTCCTCTCTTTAAAATATTTATTGATTTGAAAGGTAGAGTTACAGATGGAGAGAGGGAGAGACAGAGAGGGAAGTCTTCCATCCGCTGATTCACTCCCCAAATGGCCACAACAGCCAGGGCTGGGCCAGACTCGAGCCAGGAACCAAGAGTGTGTTTCCCTCATGGGTGCAGGGACCCAGCTACTTGGGCCATCTTCTACTGCTTTCCCAGGCCATTAGCAGGGAGCTGTATTGGAAGTGGAGCAGCTGGGTCTCGAAATGGCACCCCTATTGGATGCCATTGCTGCAGGTGGAGACTTAACCTACCATACCACAGCGCCAGCCCCTGCACTTGTCTCTTGATTATCTCTAAGATAAAACTGAGTGGATTAAACTGTGATTGCTCATTGAATCACTACTTTCTGCCTTCCATGGCTGAGGACTCTTTGGGTCACTTATATCAGTTAGCCTAGGACCTTCCCTGCCATTCTCAATTTTCAGGATGACCTCTATTTGTAGAAGTTAAAATTGTTTTTGAGAGGTGAATGTTTGGCCTAGTGGTTAAGATGCCTGCGTGTATGTTGGAGTACCTGGGTTGGAGTCCCCTCTGTGGCTCCCAATTCCTGCTTCTTGTTGAGAGGTAGCTGAGTCCTCACCACCCTTGTAGGAGACCTAGACTGAGTGTCTGGCTCCCAGCTCTGGTGCAGGATTTGGAGAGTGAACCAGCTGGCAGATTTTCTCTGATGGAATAGATACAACTATGACTTTTGAGCTTATGCTGAAAAATTAGATTGGAAGCAGCAGTAGATATTCTATTTAATATTATTTGTTATCTAATTCTATTTTAATCTATTGTATATATCTATAATTCCATTTTATTATCTAATAATGTCTATCAATAGGGATAGGAATACTTCAATTTCTTTAAAGAAATAAAAAATAAAGTAGGGCATAATATATACTCCAGTAGTTAATTGTGATTTATAAATTCAACCCACTTTCTCCTTATGCCTTCTGTCCCCCACAATAGACAGTCATCCTAATACAAATCAACTTATGATAGGTCTTCTATATGTCTTTATCATAGAACTGGACAACACAGACTGGGGTTTAGATGCTCACTACATTAGTGTTATATCTATGCATTTTATTTTGATAATATCTGCATTAAACCATAAAAATTTATGATATAAAAGTTTCAAATGAGAAACTCAGTGATTTAACTGCATTAAAGTATACAGTTATTTTGAGTTGGTTAAATTTAAGCCTGTAATCCAAAATGTAGAAGTGTATATTTTTTGTTTATTTTTGAATATATAGTACTATGTCAAAGTTTAGCTGTGAATGATATATCTGCTTGTATAAATTCTTTTTTTTCTAATAAAAATTTTGTAGGAAAGAGAAGAGACTAAGAGCTCTCATCCATTGGCTCCCTTCCCAAATGCCAATATTAGCTGGGGGCTAAAAAGCCTGGTTCCTGTGTGATGGCAGGAATCAACTACTCAGGCCATCACTGCTGCCTCCCAGGGTTTGCATTAACAGGAAACTGGAATCAAGAGCCAGAGCTGGGGGCTGGAGCTGGGCACTTCATGGCAGGCACTGTGGTGCAGCAGGTAAAGCTGCCCTTTGGGAAGCTCCATATCCTCTATCAGAGTGCTGGTTTGAAACAGTGAGCCAACAAAATGAAAGAGCTCTCTCTTTCTCTGTCACTCTGCCTTTCAAATAATTTGAAAAACAAAACAAAAACAAAAACAAACTTAAAAAGAAGCTAAGGGGCTGGTGCTGTGGCCTGGGAAAGCAGTGGAAGATGGCCCAAGTCTTTGGGCCCCTGCACCCATGTGGGAGACCCAGAAGAAGCTCCTGGTTCCTGACTACAGTCTGGCCCAGCCCTGGCCATTGTGGCCATTTTGGGAGTGAACCAGTGGATGGAAGACCTCTCTCTCTCTCTCTGTTTCTACCTCTCTCTGTAATTCTTTCAAATAAGTAAAAAAAATAAAAAATTAAAAAAAAACTAAGCACCACAGTGTGGGACATGGATGTTCTGACTGACAGGTGGCTTAACTGCCACTAACTAATCCTGTTACAATCATTTTTTTTTATTTAATAAATGTGAATTTACAAAGTGCAACTTTTGCATTGTTGTGGCTCCCCCCCAACCTCCCTCCCTCCCGCAGCCCTCCCATCTCCCACTCCCTCTCCCATCCCACTCTTCATCAAGTTTCATTTTCAATTATCTTTATATACAGAAGATCAACTTAGTATTTACTAAGCAAAGATTTCAACAGACTGCACCCACACACCTGCACAAGATATAGAGTACTGTTCGACTAGTAGTGTTATCGTTAACTCTCATAGTAAAACACATTAAGGACAGAGATCCTTTGTGGGGAGCATGTGCACAGTGACTCCCGTTGTTGATTTAACAATTGACACTCTTATTTAATGACATCAGTAATCACCTGAGGCTCTTGCCATGAGCTGGTGAGGCTATGGAAGCTCCTTGAGTTCACCAACTCTGAACTACAATCATTTTTAAACCAATATGATCTTAGGGGACTGCCCTGTGGCGCAGCGGGTTAACGCCTTGGCCTGAAGCGCCGGCATCCCAAATGGCGCTGGTTCGAGACCTGGGTGCTCCACTTCCTATCCAGCTCTCTGCTATGGCCTGGGAAAGCAGTAAGATGGCTCAAGTCCTTGGGCCCCTGCACCCACGTGGGAGACCTGGAAGAAGCTCCTGGCTCCTGGCTTCAGGTCGGCGCAGCTCCGGCCATTGAGACCAATTGGGGAGTGAACCAGTGGATGGAAGACCGCTCTCTCTCTCTCTCTCTGCCTGCCTCTCTGCCTCTCCGCCTCTCCTCTCTCTTTGTAACTCTGACTTTCAAATAAATAAATATTTACAAAAATAAATAAAAAAATGAGATCTAAAGATATATATTTAAGCATTTTCCCTGATAAAAGAATCCTATTTTGATTTATATTCCAGACATATTTTAGTTTACCAACTTCAAATTTTGCATATATTCAAGTCAATGGTGTTTCACCTTGATAATACATTTGGTACAGACTGTTGAAATTAACTCCTCCTCCCTTCAGTTTTTGGCCATATGGACACAGGCAGAACTGTCAAGAGCTCCAAGGATTTAAGCCCTCAAGTTTTACCTGCCAACCATTGCAGCTTGCAGTGGGAGACACATGGAAAGCAGCTTAAAGAGAAGGCTCCTCCCACCTTTTTTTTTTTTTTTTGCTACCACCCACTTGCTGTTTCTTGCCCTTCTCTCTCTCTCTCTAATGATTCAGAGAACTAACGCTGTTGCTAGCTTACTACCTGCAGAGTCTTGCTAATCTTGATGGTATTATGTAATTAGATAAACCTTTTACATAGTGTCATATGATATTGTGTGTATGTCCTCCTGCACATGTGTTTTTAGAGTAATTTCTTTCCATCTGGTGTTGGAAATGAGCTTTTTGTGAGATTATTTTTAAATCTTCAAGCTTTCTGGCATCCTCAAGACTTGAAACAACATAATTGCTTTTGGAGACAAGAAAATCCACATAGGATATTAGTGTTTTTTCCTGTGAAAATGTAAATAGTATTTTATTTTATTTTTTTGCCCTTTTTTTTTTTTTTGACAGAGTGGACAGTGAGAGAGAGAGACAGAGAGAAAGGTCTTCCATTGCCATTGGTTCACCCTGCAATGGCCGCCGTGGCTGGCGCACTGTGGCCGGCGCACCGTGCTGATCCAAAGCCAGGAGCCAGGTGCTTATCCTGGTCTCCCATGGGGTGCAGGGCCCAAGTACTCGGGCCATCCTCCACTGCACTCCCGGGCCATAGCAGAGAGCTGGCCTGGAAGAGGGGCAACCGGGACAGAATCCGGCGCCCCGACAGGGACTAGAACCCGGTGTGCCAGCCGATAGTATTTTATTTTAAAAATTATATCCTGTGTTCTGAACAGGCAAAATGTGCATCTTATGTTTAGATAGTCTTCAGATAATTTTGTTAGGTAGAAAATAATCGGTCAGTTGTTGCCAAGGAAATAAAGGAAGGAAAGGTACTTAAGGGACAGGGGCCAAGAATCTGAAGCCTGTTAGGGGAAAGAGACTGCAGAGATGTTTCTGGTTCATTGTTTTCTGTATTTATTCATTGATGCCAGATTTTGTCATGTGATGTGTTATATTGCATATTGAACTTGTATTCCCCAGTGAGGTTGTCAGTTCCTGGAGTACACAGGCTCACTGTTATGTCTTTGACTGCCTTTCCTACTCCCCCAAATTCAGATGTTGTTTAGTACCTTAGCTAGATTCATACTGTAGAAGGCATGCCGTGATGTTAATGAAAAATGTGAATTCCAGGGCAATTAAGATGTAGGACCTGGGTTATAATTCTGACACTGCTTCTGATGATCTCTTTCTGCATGACATTTTACTCCAGAAATACTCAATATACTTCTTCTAAAAGTAAAACTAACATCCTACATAACCACAACATTTTTTTTTTTTTTGAAAAGATTTATTTATTTATTTGAAAGAGTTACACAGAGAGAGGAGGAGAGGCAGAGAGAGAGAGAGAGATATCTTTCATCCACTGCTTCACTCCCCAATGGCTGCCACGGCCAGAGCTGCGCCAATCCTAAGATAGGAGCCAGGAGCTTCTTCCGGGTCTCCCACACGGGTGCAGGGGCCCAAGGACTTGGGCCATCTTGTACTGCTTTCCCAGGCTATAGCAGAGAGCTGGATTGGAAGTGGAGCAGCTGGGACTCAAACTGGTGCCCATATAGAATGCTGGCACTACAGGCGGCAGCTTAACCCACTGTGGCACAGCGCCGGCCCCACAACATTGTTATTATACCTAAGAAAGTTAACAGTGTTTCCATAGTGTCAACCAATATGCAATCCATGTTTGGATTTCTCCACTAGATTTTTTTAAAATATTAAATTTATATTATATATAATTATATAATATTAAATTTTTTCATTTCCTTTAATCTAGACTAGCACTCGCCCCCTCTAACTGCTCTTAACTTTGATGAGTTCTGGTGCCTGTTGATGGTAGAATGTCTTATTTTGGGTTGTTTAATTGTTCCCTCAAGGTTTTGTTTAATTTGTTTCTTTGTCTGCTTTGCTTCCAGTAAACTGAGAGTTATCTCTATAGGTTTGATTAAGCTTAGGTAATACATATTTGGCAAGAATATTTCATAGGTGATGATTGTGTTTTTCATTTTGCATCGCATCAGGAAGTTCATAATGTCTAACTGTCCTATAATTAGTGACTCTAATTTTGATCACCTCCTTAAGGTGATAATCATCAGGTTTCTTCATGGTAAAGGTAATATATTTAACATTTGGTGTGCTACTTTGGCATCTGTGGATATACCATTCCCAGTTACAATTTCCCATTGCTTTTAGCATCCATTGATTCTTGGCAGTTGCAGGTGAAGTCAGCTCTTGAAAATGAATTTGGAAAATTTATATTAGGGAGGGAAAGGAAGGTAATGCAAACCTTTCACTACTATATTACATAGGCTTTAATGGATTCTTACTAAATCTTATGTCTTGTATTTTTTCCCTGATTTGTTCCTAAAACTAGACTTCTATGTTAAATTTTATTTGGCAGTAGAGCATAATGACCATAAGAATTATGTTTGTATTTAGTTGTCCTTTTCTAGTGATATGCTTTTTTTTTTTTTTAAAGAGTTATTTATTTATTTGAAAAGCAGAGTTAACAGAGAGAGAAGAAGAGAGATCTTCCATCTGCTGGCTCACTCCCCAAATGACCACTATAGCTGGAGTTAGGCTGGTGGGAAATCGGGAGCCAGGAGCTTCTTCCAGGTCTCCTACAAGAGTGCAGAAGCCCAAGCACTCGGGCCATCATCTGCTGCTTTCCCAGATGCATTAGCAGGGAGTTGGATCAGAAGTGGAGCAGCTGGGACTCAAACCGGTGCCCATATCAGATGCTGGCACTGCAGACCACAGCTTTACCCCCTGTGCCACAGATGCTGCCCCAGTGATATACTTTTTTATTTTGCTCATTAGGTATATGTAATTAACCTTTTAATTCATTTATTTGAGAAGTGGAAAAAGAGAAGAAGAGCTCCTTTCTGATGGTTCATTCCCTAAAAGCCAGCAACAGTAGGGACTGGACCAGGTTGACACTGGGAGGTGTGAAACCAATCCAGGTCTCTCACATGGGTGGCAGGGACCCAACTACCTGAGCCATCATCCGCTGCCTCCCAGAGTGTGCATCATCAGGAGGCTGGAATCGGAAACAGGCCCAGACACTCCATATGATATGCAGGTGTTGCATCTGGTGTGTTAACCACCATGCCAGATGCCTACCACAGCCTTAATCTTTTAATTCTTTTTTTTTTTTTAAAGATTTATTTATGTATTCAAAAGTCAGAGTTAGAGACAGAGAGAGCTTCCATCTGTTGGTTCACTCCTCAGATGGCTGCAATGGCCAGTGCTAGGCCAGGCCTAACCCAGGAGGCAGGAGCTTTATCTAGGTCTCAGAGATGACCTTTCTGATAAGGTGACATCTGAGTAGAGTCCTGAATGGATGAAGACAATGAGCAGTGCATGTGTCTGGAGGAAGAGCATTACAGGCAGACAGAGCAACAAGCACAAATGTTTAAACATGTTTGGTGTGTTTGGGATCCCTTAAGTAAGTCAGCATGGTGTAGCAGAATGATCTAGGGGACAATGGTAGGAGTTTGAGTTCAGGGGTATTGTATGTACAAGGAGCAGGTTATTTAGTGCCTTGTTGGCAGTGGTAAAGCTTTTCATTTCATTTTGAGACAGGAATTCATGGGAGGATTTTGAATGCAACAATGGCATAATCGTTCATTTAATACATATTAACCAATTACCTACATTGAGCAGTACCCTGTGGGTTTATGTAATCACAAAAATGTAAATATGACCTCTACCCTAAGGCAGTTTAATGATCTATCATTAATTAGAAATAATGGGGCACACACATAAAAATTTAGGAATAGAGACTCTGTCATGGAAAGATCTGCAGTTATGGAAAAGGTACGGAGCAAAATGTGGGTAAAATTGTGCTCTTCTACTTGGTTCAGCTCATGTTATTGTTATTACTGGGTACCTGTTATGTGCCAGGTAAAGTATTACTAGTGCTGGTGTTTACTGATGACTTATTATGAGCTGTGTGCTTTATAGGTGTGACGTTAGGTGTTAAGGAGTGTGGGCTCCAGGGCTAGAATGCCTGGTTTTAAATTCTAGTTGTGTCATTCTTTAACTAGTGACCTTGGGCAAGTTACTTAACTACTTCTGTACCTCAATTTACTCATTCTATAATATTGCAATGATAAATTAAGGTTATTATGATTGAATGAGATAATATGTGAAATATTTAGAACAGTGCCTGGTACCAGATAAATAGCCATTATTATTTTTTCATTTAAGTCTCACTGCAACTGTTTGGAGTAGGTGTTATTAATCCATTTTATATTTTAGCTAACAGGTTAGAAGTTAAGTAATTTATCCATAGTTACACAACTAGTAAGTGAAAATTGGCTTCAAAGTTGGCATTTTTAAGATTTATTTTTGTTTTATTTATTTGCAAGTCAGAGTTATAGAGAGGGAGGGAGGGAGGGAGGAAAGGAGAGAAAGAGAGAGGGAGAATCTTCCATCCGCTGGTTCACTCCCCAAATGGCCACAAGGGCCAGGGTTGGGCCAGGCTGAAAGCCAGGAATCAGGGGCTTCATCCGGGATTCCCAATTGGATGCAGAGGCCCAAGGCCATCTTCCACTGCTTTCCCAAGCACATTAGCAGGGAGCTGGGTCGGAAGTGGAGCAGCTGGCACCCATATGGGATGCTGGTGTTGTAGACAGTGGCTTAACCCCCTGTACCGCAGCACTGGCCTCCAGAGTTGGCACTCTTTACTGTCACACCTTTACTTACCCGGTATGTCCATGAGCAAATGGGGAAGGAGACATTTAGATCTAGCCTTCTCCAGTCAAAGTCAATGATTTCTTAGTAAGTGTGATCCTATGAAAGTACTTTTCTGTTCCTGTTTCATTTTCTGTGAGGTGAGCACGATGTCCACATAACAGGTAGTAAAAGTAAATGAAACAAACCTTGCTGTGTGCCTGCCATATAGAGATACCAGATCAATGTTAGTTCCTGGTCAGGCGTTTGGCTAGTTTAAAATTCCCATGTCCTACATTTGTCCCAGGGTTTGATTCCCACATTCCAGCTTCCCACCATTATAGACCCTAGGAGGCTGCAGGTGATGGCTCAAATAATTGGGTATCTACCACTCACACGAGAGACTTGGACTGAATTCCCAGCTTCTACTGTTGCTCTAGCTCTCTGTATCTGTGTGTGTCTGTTTCTCTGCTTCTCAAAAAAAAAAAAAGAAAAAAAATTCCCTTTGACTTCATGGAGATGGTAGAGATTAATGTTTGGTTAAGAATAATTTTTAATTTTTATATCTTGACCCATGCTTTTTTTCTACTTAAATTGAATATCCATGTGTCTATATGATTGTTATATACAAATATATATGTAATACAACTATATACAAAACATGGGTTTTGTCTAGTGGGGCTGTTTGACTTGATTCAGATTTATATTGTAACATTTTTAAGCCTGCAAATGAGTATTCTAAAGACCCATTTCACAGCAAGTCTGGCTTTATAGCCTCATTTCCGGTTGTAGGACACAGTCATGTGGTTGATGTCCCCATTGTTGCTTTTATCTTTTTGCAGCAGATGTGAAAGTAAACATGCAAGGTTGAAAAACAGGAAGGGGTTTGAGTTGGGAGGTTTTTTTTTTTTTTTGCAAAGGAACTTGTACTCAAGGCACCTGAAATCTGAAATACCTTGAATCTTTGTGACTTTCAGCAGTTACAAAGAATTAGTATACTTTGTTGTTGTAAGTGAATTTAAAAGCAAATAATTTTACAGTTTAATGAATTCATGATTAGCATATGTTTTTGCTTTTTAGGGAAGTGAATATTATGTTCCTATTTTTGACTGAAACAGAACTGATAATTATAATTTTATAGTCACCCCAATTGTGTTTTTTTTAATCTATAGAATAATTTTTCAACAAAGAAAGTAAAACTGTTTGTTATTGTTACTGAATACCTGTTCTAATATAATTACACTTGAGAACTTCTTCAAAAGCCAAAACTTAAGACAGCATTTACTACTTTGCTCTGTTGTCTTTGTTCCTAAGGAAGGGTAATGCATATCAAATGTTAGCTATTATCAGGCACTGCTCTCTCTACATTAACTAATTGAAATATTTCCACCTCTGATATCCTGTTCCCAATGTATTTTTATTGCTTTGGTGATGTCTCTCCCTCCTATCTCCTCCCCCATCCCTTTCTTTTTTTTCTTCTCCTCTTAAATGATTCTCTCATGCTTTTGCTGAACAGTTTTCTACTTACAGTTTTGGGAATCTGTGTGATGCAGTGACCTGTAAGGCTATGGGTTTTGGAGTCAGGACCTGGGACTATAGTCAAGTTCTGGTTTTGATAGGGAAGAAACTTCTTTCTTAGTAAAGGAAGAGTTCTCCAGAGTTGGCTTTCAAAGGAGTTTCTGCCCCTGGGATGGAGAATTGGAGCTCACAGCAAGGACTTTTGTTCCTAAAGATTCACCTTCTCCAAGGAAATCTCTTGCTGACCTCAGGGAATGTTGCTTTCTCTCTAATGTTCTGTCCCAGAGGAGAGTCTTAATACTCCTGTAGTACACGGCTGAGAACAGGCTGGAACATTTAGTGCTTTACTAAAGGCTGGGAGACACAAAAGGGAAATAAACATAGACTAACTAGTATGCAAGATAATCTGGCTCGGAAAGTGGAACTCACTCCTCTGTAGTTAGCAGTGGTGTTATTGGGATACCTCCCTTCCCTGACCTGCAACACATACATAGTGTATCTGCCTTTCAGTGGCAGTGGCAGTAGCCATCTTCAACTCTTCTGCCTTAGAGTGCCTCCAGTATATGCAGATCACTGTAAACACAATGGAGCAGGCCCACAGAGGAAACAGTTTCTCTATCTTTGCAGCCAGTGCTTATATGAGAGAAGGCACTTCTTGTGTGTGATCAACACCAAGTTTATACAACCTTAAGGGGAGACCACAGTTACCCACGGAATACCCAATTGCCATTCACAGAAGAGAACACAAATAATGTAGGGTGCTGGGGTAGAGGTAGGGAGGTTTGTTTTGTAGCTGTTTAGATCATATAATCTCTGATTGTAACTCAGTAACTTGACACAAAGTAGCTGTCCATAAGTATTTCCTTCCCATTTGTTAAATGTTAACTCCATTTGATCCCTAAGGAACAATTGTTTAGTTTGTTGTAGTTTTATCTGTGAGAGTTTTGCTTGAGGGGATCCTACTACTTAATTGGGTGCAAAGTTAGGCTGAGGATAGTGGTAATAAACATGCTTGGTATCAAGATGAAATCCTTGGTGCCCGAACAGGCTGACTTTAAATGCCTTTTTTTTTTTTTTTTAAGATTTATTTATTTGAAAGTCAGAGTTACACAGAGAGAGGAGAGGCAGAGAGAGAGAGAGAGAAAGAGAGAAAGAGAGAAAGAAAGATCTGAAGCCAGGAGCCAGGAGCTTCTTCCAGGGGCTCAAGGCCATAGCAGAGAGCTGGATCGGAAGTGGAGCAGCTGGGACTTAAACCAGTGCCCATATGGGATGCTGGCGCTACAGGTGGTGGCTTTACCTGGTAGGCCCCAGTGCAGCCCCTAACTTTAAATGTTAAAGAAGGTGTTCTGAGTATTGATTTCAGAAGGGGATGAATTGAGGCAGCCCTGTGCTTGTTTCTGAGACAGGAAAAGTAGAATACAGTTAAAAACCTTTGGTGTCACAGACTTAGAACCCTGGTTCAGATACAAACTAGCTATATTTTTTTGGGCAAGTTATTTGTGCTCCCTAATTTACATAATACTTAACATGATGCATCCTGAGAAGGTTAGAATTGCTGTTAGAAATTATATGTGGTCCGGCGCCGCGGCTCAATAGGCTAATCCTCCACCTTGCGGCGCCGGCACACCGGGTTCTAGTCCCGGTCAGGGCGCCGGATTCTTTCCAGGTTGCCCCTCTTCCAGGCCAGCTCTCTGCTGTGGCCCGGGAAGGCAGTGGAGGATGGCCCAAGTGCTTGGGCCCTGCACCCCATGGGAGACCAGGATAAGTACCTGGCTCTTGCCTTTGGATCAGCGCGGTGCGCCGGCCGCAGCTGTGGCAGCCATTGGAGGTTGAACCAACGGCAAAAGGAAGACCTTTCTCTCTGTCTCTCTGTCTCACTATCCACTCTGCCTGTCAAAGAAAAAAAAAAGAAATTATATGTAATATGGTTAGCATTGTGCCTGTCACATAGTATATACTTAATGAATGGGAAGTAATTTTTTTTTTTTTTTTGCAGTTTGTTTATTCTTATTTGTTTCAAAGGCAGAGTAATGGAGAGAGGGAAGAATCTTCCATCCATTGGTTCATACCCAAAATGCCTGTGACAGCCAGAGCTGGGTCAAGCTGGAGCTAGGAACCAAGAACTCCCATCTGGGTCTCCCACATAGGTAATAGGGACCCAAGTATTTGAGCTATCTGCTGTCTTCTCCGGTGAGCATTAGCAGGAACTGGATCAGAAGCAGAGGCAAGACTTGATCCCAGGCACTCCAGTATAGGATGTCGCAGTCCAAAGCAGCAGCTTAACCTATGCCACGATACCTGCTCTGTGATTATTATTTTAAACAACATCCCTTTAAAATCCAACTTATACTGAAGTGTGTTCCAATCTTGGCTTTAAAAAAAAAAAAAGTTGTATTGAGATATAATTAATATACTGAATGATTTACCCATTTAAAGTATCCAATTTAAGTCAAAATTTTTAAAAATTGTTTTTATTTATTTGAAAGAGACTAAGAATGAGAGAGTGAGAGATAGAGATCTTCAGTCTGCTGATTTATTTCTCAAATATCCAAGAGCCAGGGCTGGGTCAGGTTGAAGCCAGGAGCTTGGAACTCAATTTGGGTCTTCCATATGGGTGGCAGGAACCCTACTTGAGCTATCACTGCTGCTTCTCAGGGTGCCCATTAGCAGGAAGCTGGAACCAGGAGCTGAATCAGAAATTAAACCAAGGCACTCCAGTGTGTGCCACAGGCATCTTAATGACTGGGCTGAATGCCTCCCTCTGTATTTTAGTCTGATTAAGGGTTTGTGCAGCTGTCACTTTAATTTAACTTTTGAACTTTTTTTTTAAAGATTTATTTTAGGAGCTGACACTGTGGCGTAGCTGATAAATCTGCCGCCTGCAGTGCCAGCATCCCATATGGGTGCTGGTTCAAGTCCCGGCTGCTCTGCTTCTGATCCAGCTCTCTGCTATGGCCTGGGAAAGCAGTAGAAGATGGCCCAAGTCCTTGGTCCCCTGCACCCATGTGGGATACCCAGAAGAAGCTCCTGGCTCCAGATCATCACAGTTCCGGCCATTGCAGCCAATTGGGGAGTGAACCAGCAGATGGAAGACCTCTCTTTCTCTGCCTCTCCTTCTGTGTGTAACTCTTTCAAATAAATAAATCTTTTCGTTTTTTTTTTTTAAGATTTATTTTATTTATTTGAAAGGATTTCAGAGAGAGGTAGAGCCAGAGAAGGAGAGGTCGTCTTTTTTTTCTTTTGACAGGCAGAGTGGACAGTGAGAGAGAAAGGTTTTCCTTTTCCGTTGGTTCACCCCCCACTGGCCGCCGCAGCTGGCACACTGCAGCC
Source organism: Oryctolagus cuniculus (assembly GCF_051225735.1). Taxonomy (NCBI): domain Eukaryota; kingdom Metazoa; phylum Chordata; class Mammalia; order Lagomorpha; family Leporidae; genus Oryctolagus; species Oryctolagus cuniculus. Next base: position 143,569,998 of record NC_142873.1, on the reverse strand, counting down.
GGCGCACTGCGCTGATTCGAAGCCAGGAGTCAGGTGCTTCTCCTGGTCTCCCATGCGGGTGCAGGGCCCAAGCACTTGGGCCATCCTCCACTGCACTCCCGGGCCACAGCAGAGAGCTAGAAGAGGAGCAACTGGGACAGAATCTGGCGCCCCGACCAGGACTAGAACCTGGTGTGCCAGCGCTGCAGGTGGAGGATTAGCCTAGTGAGCCACGGCGCCAGCCAAGAGAGGTCTTCTATCTGCTGGTTCACTCCCCAGATGGCCGCAATGGCCAGAGCTGGGCTGATCTGAAGCCAGGAGCCAGGAGCTTCTTCTGGGTTTCCCATGTGGGTGCAGGGGCCCAAAAACTTAGGCCATCCTCTGTTTTCCCAGGCCATAGCAGAGAGCTGGATTGGAGCAGCCGGGACTCAAACTGGCGCCCATATAGGATGCCAGTGCTACAGGCCAGGGCTTTAACCCACTGCACCACTGTGTTGGCCCTGACTTTTGAGCATTTTTATCCCCCTGAAAATAAAGTCCATAGCCATTAGCTATTATTCTTTATTCCCCAAATTGCAATTCCTGTCCTAGGCAACCACTATGTCTTCATAAATTTGACTATTCTGAAATTTCATGTGAATGGAACCATAGGATATGTGGTCTTTTTATGACTGGCTTCTTTCATTTAACATAATGTTTTCAAAGTTCATCCTTGTGGTAGCATGTATCAACAGTCCTTTCCTTTTCATTGTCCAATAATATTCCTTTGTATGATTAATACCATATTTTATTTATGTGTTCATCCGTTGATGGACATTAGGGTTGCTTCAACTTTTTGATTATTATGGATAATGCTGTTGTGAACATTCATACTCAATTTTTTATGTGAACTTTTGTTTTCATTTTCCTGGGTATATACCTAAATGTGGAATTTCTGGAGTCTTATTATATCTCCGTGGCTATATTTTAAGGATTGCATAGTTTCCTGTTTTCTGAAAACCGTCTTTACAGTTACCATCAAGTTGCTAAACCATTTTTTATTATGTTCTACCATCTTGAGTAGATAATGGAATTGCAAATGAATCTGTTTTTCTGTAGATATATCATTTATGAGACATTCTTTCCCACTTCATTGCCCTTTTTTTTTAACCTGTAGTTTTTATCTGGCTGAGTATGGTTTTAAGAAATAAAAGTTCAAGACCAGGGGCTGGTGCTGTGGTGTAGTGGATAAAGCCGTGGCCTGCAGTGCCAGCATCCCATATGGGCACTGGTACGAGTCCTGGCTATTCCATTTCCAATCCAGCTCTCTACTACGGCCTGGGAAAGCAGTAGAAGATGACCCAAGTCCTTGGGCCCCCACACATGCGTGGGAGACCTGGAAGAAATTCCTGGCTCCTGGCTTCGGATCAGCACAGCTCCGGCCGTTGTGGCCATCTGGGGAGTGAACCAGCAGATGGAAGATCTCTCTTTCTGCCTCTTCTTCTCTCTGTATAACTCTTTCAAATAAATAAGTCTTTAAAAAAACAAAGTTCAAGGCCAGTGTTGTGATGCATTGGGTTAAGCTGCTGCCTGTAATGCAGGCATCCTGTATCAGAGCTCCAGGTAAGTCCCAGCTGCTGTGCTTTTGATCCAGCTCCTTGCTAATGCTCCTGGGAGAGCATTGGAAGATGGTTCCAGTACTTGGGCTCCTGCCACCCATGGGGAGACCAGGATGGATTTCCTGGTTCCTGGCTTAAACCTGACCCAGCCCTGGCTGTTGACGGCCATTTGATGAGTGAATCACTAGATGGAAGGTCCGCTATGCCCCCCTCTCTGATGTTCTGCCTTTCAAATAAATAACACATCTTTTTTTAAAAAAAAAGTAAAAATTCTCAATAAAAATCTACTGTAGTTTGATCCATGCTTTGAGTTGAATAATATCCATGATTTGTGATAGGAGGAACAATCCTTAAACATATGTTTAATATGTGATACTAAAAGTCTGTGGCAGGCTAAATTATTCTTTGAACACTTAAAATCCCTATAACAGAATTTTGAAAGAAAAAGAGGAGGCAGCATTGTGGCATAATGGATTAAGACCTCCCCTGTAAATCCTGGGTGCTCCACTTCCAGTCCAGCTCTTTACTAATGTATCTGGGGAAGCAGTGGAAGATGGCCTAAGTCCTTGGGCCCCAGCACCCACGTGGGAGACCCCGATGAAGTTCCTAGCTCCTGGCTTCAGCCAAGGTTGTGACCACTTGGGGAGTGACAGCAGATGGGAGATTTCTCTCTCTCTCTCTCTCTCCCTCTCCCTCTCCCTCTTTCTCTCTGTAACTATGTCTTTCAAGTAAATAAATATAAATCTTTAAGAAAAAAGAAAAAAATATAAAATTACGAATATAGAGATGAAAACATTTAGTTTAGATGAGAAAATAAATCATAACAAATCATATATTTTTAAAATCAGAAAAGTAGTATAAATACAAAATTCAGAGCAACAGCATAACATTTTTATTGACTGATATAGTGCTATAGCTCTTTTCCTACTTTTTTTTTTTTTGCTTTATACTCCTCCTCTAAGTATTTCTATATTTTAGTTTTGTAATTCACTTTCTGTAGAGACAGTATAAAGATAATTGTTGGCCTTGGCAGGGACCAGCACAAAGGAGGGCTCTAAAGCTTAAGGTTCTTTAGTTTTATGGAAAATCCACCTCTGCTTAGTAAGTAACCTTAAGAAAGGAACCGGAAGATTGTAATATGCCTATTCTGTATTCTAATCATTGATTGTAATTGTTTGATTATTATACATTGCTTTTTGTGAATCATTCTTTCTTGGAATTAATGTTCAATTAGGAATTATTTTTATTTGTATTTTGCATTTTAATGATATGTTTCCTTCTAGCAGTGTGCATTGCTAATTAGTCATCCTTGGTACAGAAAGCGTCTTTTTTTTTAAACACTTTCCTTTAAAAAGTACACATTTCTTGCTTTACAAATAGTTGGTGTTTATTAATGTAGGGATGAAAAATAGGCCAAGCCTGAGTTTGATATATATTTTTCAGTGTGAGGTTTATCTCCTCTGTTCAGATTCAGACTAAATGGCTTCTTTTTTCAAGCCCTCAATACATTTTCTCTTTCTTAAAAAAAATTTTTCTTTATTTATTTGAAAGAGATACAGAGAAAGGAGAGAGAGATCTTCCATCCGCTGGTTAACTTAAATAGTCTGGCCAGGGCTGGGCCAGACCGAAGCCAGAATCTTCTTCTGGGTCTCTCACGTGGGTGCAGGGTTCCAAGGACTATGGAGCCTGATAGAAAGTGGAGCAGTTGGGACTTGAACCGGCGGCACCCATATGGGATGTCGGCACTGCAGGCAGAGGCTTGCTTAACCTTTTGCACCACAGTGCCGGCCCCTACATGTCCCCTTTCATATCAACTATAGTTCTCTTTAATCTCTCTTTCTAGTAGTGAAAAATCAAGCACGTTATTGAAAGACAATATGCTCTGAAAATCACATAGAGATAAACTTGTTCCATGATGATGTGACCTTGGTATCATATCATCAATATTATGGTCATTTAACAGTTTTATTTTTGGGGTGGCTTCCTGCAGGCCAAGGCTTTGCAACAGAACATAAAAATGTTTGTGACAGAGAACTGAAGCTTTTTTCCAAGGTACACACTCTTGTTTTATAAACAAAAGTCTAGATATTTTGATAGATTTTTAAATCCCACAATTTAAATGTTGAAAGCACAGTACAGTTAGATTTTGAACTGGGTATAGTTTGTAAATTTAGTTTGTTTAATTTTAAAAATTGTCTTTTTTTGTTCAGCATTTGACTTGAATCCATAAAATATTTATTTTCAGGAAAACATTTTAGATCAAAACATTTGTTGTATTATATTTTGCTGACTAGATGGCAACATCTGTCTTTGAGTTTATCTTTTTCTTTTCAGAAAGCAGAAGGGAGGGAAGAAGAGGAAGATGTATTACACTTTGTATTCTTACAGCCATCTTGAGTCGGGTGGTAGGATTTTCTTTAAAAAAATTTTTTTTTTTTTAAATAAGAGAGAGAGTGAGAGAGGGAAGACCCCTTTGCTCCCCAAATGCTTGTACTGGCTGGGGCTGGGTCAATGCCAGATCCAGGAGCCAGGAACTAAGTTTAGGTCTTCTACTGGGGGACAGGAATCCAACTTACTTGAGCCATCACCTGCTGTTTCCCAGGGTCTACACTGGCAGGAAGTTAGCATCAGAAGCCGGAGCTGGGCATGGAGCCCAGGTACCCTGAGGAGGGACAGGGGCATCTTAACTGCTGGGAGTGGTGAAATAACTTCTGTAAGGTCATTCAGCTAATAACTGTGAACGCTGACTTAAACCTGGGTTTAGCTGACTTTAAAACTGGCCGATAGTGGTGATTATAATGATACTCCTTTTGTTATGGTCAGGCAGTGGTAACTTTCATTTCATTCAATTCACATTTTCATAAGTCACATGTTACTGTAATGTAAATTATTGAACTGTGGTATTCTTGATGCAACTTTTTTTTTCTCATGAAACTTTGTTTTAATGGATCTCAAAATTCTGTGACAGATTTTTGGCTAAGTTGTTTCCATTAAAAAGTACTGATTTGAGGGGCTGGTGCTGTGGTGTAGCAGGTAAAGCCACCACCTGCAGTGCCGGCATCCCATATGGGCGCCGGTTCAAGTCCTGGCTGCTCCACTTCCAATCTAGCTCTGCTATGGCCTGGGAAAGCAGTACAAGATGGCCCAAGTCCTTGGACCCCTGCACCTGCATGGGATACCCAGAAGAAGCTCCTGGCTCTTGGCTTTGGATCGGCACAACTCCAGCCATTGTGGCCAACTGGGGGAGTGAACCAACAGATAGAAGACTTCTCTCTCTCTCTCTCTGCCTCTCCTTCTTTCTCTGTGTTAACTCTAACATTCAAGTAAATAAATAAATCTTTTTTTTAAAAAAAGTACAGATTTGAAAAACTAGTAACTTGGGGAATGGCATTGTGGCCCAGTGGGTTAAGCTGCGGCTTGCAATGCTGGCATCCCTTATGGACACTGTTGAGTCCCAGCTGCTCCACTTCTGATCTAGCTCTCTGCTGTGGTCTGGGAAAGCAGTGGAAGATGAGCCTCAAGTCTTTGGGCCCCAGCTTCCACATAGGAGACCTGGAAGAAACTCCTGGCTTCAGATCTGCTTGGCTCTGGCCATTACGGCCATTTGGGGAGTGAAACAGTGGATGGAAGACCTCGTTTTCTGACTCTACCTCTCTCTGTAACTTTTTCAAATAAATAAAATACATCTTTCAAAAAAATGGCCAATTGAGACATACTTTTTTAAAATTAATTAATTGATTAATTAATTTGAAAGGTGGAGTTACAGAGGCAGAGAAGAGAGAGAGAGAGAGAGAGAGAGAGAGAGAGAGAGAGATATCTTTAATCTGTTGGTTCACTCCCCAAATGGTCACAGTAGCTGAAGCTGGGCTGATCCGAAGGCAGGAGCCTGGAGCTTATTCTGGGTATCCCACATGGGTGCAGGGGTCCAAGGACTTGGGCCATCTTCTACTACTTTCCCAGGCCATAACAGAGAGTGCTGATATGGGATGCCAGCACTGCAGGTGGCATCTTTACCAGCTATGGGCACAGCGCCGGCCCCGAGACATACAGGTTTATTTATTTATTTTATTTATTTATTTGACAGATAGAGTTAGACAGGGAGAGAGAGACAGAAAGGTCTTCCTTCCATTGGTTCACCCCCCAAATGGCTGCAACAGCCAGAACTATGCCGATCTGAAGCCAGGAGCCAGGTGCTTCCTCCTGGTTTCCCATGCGGGTGCAGGCATGTAAGCACTTGGGCCATCCTCCACTGCCTTCCTGGGCCACAGCAGAGAGCTTAACTGGAAGAGGAGCAACTGGGACTAGAACCCGGCACCCATATGGATGCCAGCGCCGCAGGTGGAGGATTAACCAAGTGAGCCACAGCGCTGGCCCGTACAGTTTTGAGATCTTTCTTCCACCACCCATTAAGACTGGGGTGGCCAGTGTTAGTGATAATATTCCTTTAGCCTTCTGAGTTTTCTAGGCCAACTTGGTGACCTTGTCAGCTCTAGCAACCTGCTTGTCCACTGATTTAACAACACCCACAGCAACACCACAGCAACTCTCAACACATACATAGACTCACCAGAAACCATATCAATTATGGGAACATCACAAGATTTTAAGAATTTAGAGTCATCTTCCAGCTTCTTACCAAGACACTATCGATCTTTTCCCTCAGTTCAGCAAATTTGCAAGTAGTGTGAGCTGTGTAATAATCCAGTACAGGGGCACAGCCAGCACTGATTTGGCCTGGATGGTTCAGGATAATCACCTGAGCAGTGCAGTCAGCTGTTTGCATTGGTGAATCGTTTTTGCTGTCACCAGCAACACTGCCACAATGAACATCTTTGACAGTCACATTCTTGACATTGAAGCCCATGTTATCCCCAGGAAGAGCATCACTCAAAGCTTTCATGGTGCATTTAACAGATTTTACTTCACTTGTGATGTTGACTGGAGCGAAGGTCACTACCGTGCCAAGTTTGAGAACGCCAGTCTCTATTTGGCCACAGGGACAGTACGAATACCACCAGTTTTGTAGGAATCCTGCAGGGGCAGACACAAAGGCTTGTCAGTTGGATGAGTTAGTGGGAGGATGCAGTCTAGGGCTTCAAGATTTGTGGTTCCTCTGGCATTGCCATTTTTGTTGGTGACTTTCCATCCCTTGAACCAAGGCGTAGTAGTACTTGGCTCCAGCATGTTGTCACCATTCCAAATGGATATTGGCACAAATGCTACTATGCCGGAATTGTAGCCAAGTTTCTTCATTTGGGTGCTGACTTCCTTAACCATTTCCTTGTATCCTTTCTGGCTAAAGGGTGGCTCAATGGAATTCATTTTGTTAACAAACAATGAGTTGTTTCACACCCGGTGTGCTCATGGGCCTGCCCATTCTTGGAGACACCAGCTTCACATTGACCGACCCCAACAGCAACCATCAGACCAGCAGTCAGCCCGATATGTGCCTGGAGACGTGTCCTTGATCAAGTTTCTGCATCCTGGGGGCATCCTTGATTGTCACGTAATACTTGCTGGTCTCAAATTTCCACAGGGAGATCTCAGTGGAGACATCGTGCTTATGCTCAGCCTTCAGATTATCTAAGACCGGGTGTGCTGAAGGAGCCCTTCCCCTCTCAGCAGCCTCTCCTCAAAATTTTCAAAAATTCATTATGCCCACGGGGCTAGTGCTTTGGCATTGTGGGTAAGGCTGCTGCCTGCGGTGCTGGCATTACATATGGGCACAGGTTCGAGTCCCAGCTGCGATCCAGCTCTCTGTTGTGGCCTGGGAAAGCAGTAGAAGATGGCTCAAGTCCTTGGGCCCCTGCACCCTCGTGGGAGACCCAGAGGAAGCTCCTGGCTTCTGGCTTCAGATCGGCGCAGCTCTGGCCATTGCGGCCAGCTGGGGAGTAAACCAGCGGATGGAAGACCTCTTTCTCTCTCTCTCTCTCTGTCTGCCTCTCTGCCTCTCCTTCTCTCTGTGTAACTCTGCCTTTCAAATAAATAAATTTTTAAAAGAAATTATGCCTAATTCTGCTATTTTTAAACTTTTTTTTTGAAAAAAGATTTCTTTATTTATTTGAAAGGCAGAGTTACAGAGAGGCAGAGAAAGAGAGAGATCTTCCATCCGCTGGTTCACTCCCTAGATGGCTGCAATTTCTGGAGCTGTGCCGATCTGGAGCCAGGAGCCTCTTCTAGGTCTCCCACACGGGTGCAGGGGCCCAAGGACTTGGGCCATCTTCTACTGCTTTCCCTGACCGTAACAGAGAGCTGGATCAGAAGTGGAGCAGCCGGGACTCGAACCGGTGCCCATATGGCTTTACCCGCTAAACTATAGCACCTGCTTCTGTTTTTTAAACTTTAATATGTATGCAAAACAGGTGAGGGCTTGCACCGCGGCTCACTAGGCTAATCCTCCGCCTTGCGGCGCCGGCACACCAGGTTCTAGTCCCGGTTGGGGCGCTGGATTCTGTCCCAGTTGCCCCTCTTCCAGGCCAGCTCTCTGCTGTGGCCAGGGAGTGCAGTGGAGGATGGCCCAGTCCTTGGGCCCTGCACCCCATGGGAGACCAGGATAAGTACCTGGCTCCTGCCATCGGATCAGCGCGGTGCGCCGGCCACAGCGCGGCGGCCATTGGAGTGTGAACCAACGGCAAAGGAAGACCTTTCTCTCTGTCTCTCTCTCTCTCACTGTCCACTCTGCCTGTCAAAAAATAAAAAAAAATAAAAAAACAGGTGAGGATATTGTTAAAGTACAGATTCTGATACAGTATGTTAGTCATAATTCTGCAATCTAGAATATTCTAGATGATGCCTAGTCTGCTGGTCTGGCAACATTTTGGATAGCAGAACCTTGGTAAATGAGAGAAAGTTGTCTCCCCATTAAGATGATTAAAATGAAGAGTGAGAATTCAGGTATAGGATAGATAGATGAAATACCTGTTTTTTTCATAATTTTTTCATTATGTCACTGAAAGTTGAAATATTTACTTTGATATTAGTGGTTATTGATACATTTTGTTATGAATAATTGAAAAATTAAAGAGGAATCAGGAGTGTAGGTAATTCTTACTGTGTTCTGGGAACTGCTTTAAATACCTTTCATTACCGATTTTCATTACTGATTTACTTTTTAGAATAAACCTTAAAGAGCCAATCTTAATTATGAACTCATTAATGTATGGAATTTACTCTTACATAAATTAATATATTTTGCATTGTGAAATACTCTACTTACTTTTAAGAGTTTCTACCTTTATTCCTTTACCAGTTCTAGAAAAATAGTTACCACTATTATGTAGCAATTTAGATCCTTAAATTTTGTGTTTTGGGCACAGGTTGATGGAAAGAGACACATTGTGACTAGATTTTCAGCTTTTTAGTTTTGGGGTATAATTTACATATAGTAAAATGTGTAGATTTTAAATTGACCAGTGAGTTTTGACACATTTGTACCTGTATAAACACACTTCCTTATCAAACTATAGAACGTGATCTAGGACAGTGTTTCCCAAACTCTGGTTTGCATCAGGATCACCTGTACAGAAGCTTTGTAAAGATAGTGAAGAGGTCTCATGTGTACCCTTTATCCAGCTTCCCTAATATTAGCATCTTTCATAACCTTAGTATATTTATCAAAACCAAGAAAATTGTTTTGGTACAATACTGCTAGCTCACCTACTGTCTGTTTTAATTTCCCCAGTTTTTCCAATTTAGAATACCAGATTGCTTTTCGTGGTCATGCCTGACTTAGTCTCCTAAGTTTTTCAGTATCTCTCTGCCTCTTCTTCAGAGTACTGACCAGATATTTTGTGGAATATCCCTCTATTTGGGTTTGTATGATTTCTTTTTTCATGATTAGGTGGATTGTGGGTTTTTGGGAAGAACACCACAAGGGTAATATGTCCTTCACTGCATCATGTCATTACTAGTTATATTAATTATTACTGATTGAGATAGATTTCTTCATTATGAAGTTATGGTTTTTTTCCCCCTTTCTTAAGAAGCTACTCACTGGGACTGATGCTGTCGCGTAGTAGGCTAAGCCTCCACCTTTGGTGCCAGCATCCCATATGGGCTCTGGTTCGTGTCCCAGTTGCTCCCTGCTCCTCCTTTTTTTTTTTTTTTTTTTTGACAGGTAGAATTATAGAGAGTGAGACAGAGAGAAAGGTCTTCCTTCCATTGGTTCAGTCCCCAAATGGCCGCCATGGCCAGTGTTGTATCAATCCGAAGCCAGGAGTCAGGTGCCTCCTTCCCAGTCTCCCACGCGGGTGCAGGTGCTCAAGCACTTGGGCCATCCTCCACTGCCTTCCTGGGCCACAGCAGAGAGCTGGACTGGAAGAGGAGCAACTGGGACTAGAACCCGGTGCTCATATGGGATGCTGGCACCGCAGGCGGAGGATTAACCAAATGAGCCACGGCGCTGGCCCCAAGCTGCTCCTCTTCTGATCCAGCTCTCTGCTCTGGCTTGGGAAAGCATAAAAGATGGCCCAAGTGCTTGGGCCCCTGCTCCTGAATGGGAGACCTGAAAGAAACTCCTGGCTCCTGGCTTTGGATTCTCTCAGCTCTGGCTGTTGTGGTCATTTGAAGAGTGAATCAGCAGATGGAAGACCTTTCTCAAATAAATAAATAAATCTTAAAAAAAAAAAAAAAGAAGAAGCAGGAGCTACTAAGTTCAGCTCTTATCTTATTCAAGGGAAAGAGAGTCAAGCCAAGCCCTACCTCCATGAGGGAAGAATGTCAATGAGTTTGTGAAACATGTTAAAACCATCACAATAATTAATATATTTTAGGGGAAATACTTTAAATCTGTGTAAAATCATTTTTGTCCTTTAAAATTTCACAGACTGATTTTGCAATCATTAAGAATTTTCATTGCAGTAATGTTACTGTGGTTATTTTCTGTTTTGGGAGATCTTTTAAGAATGGATTGCTGGGCCTATTCCCAGGGTTTCTAACAAATTCCGTTATGCCAGTGGTGTTGGTGTAGGGATTTGAGTACTTTTATAGAGCTGTTTTCCCTTGTCCTTTCCAGTTAATCTTTGCTCAATCAATACCTTTCAGAAGCCACCAGTGTTCTGATTTTTATGTAATTAAATTATAAATGTAATAACTTTTTAGGAAATCTATTTTTGAAAATCTGTTTTTGAAAAGATAAATTAGGAAGAATTGATTCATATTGAAAAAGAATTTCTTTCATTTTCTTTTGAAAACTTTTGTGACATACCTTGTGTTGCCTCGTTTGCATTTTACCTATATATTATGTCTTTCGAACTAGATTGTAAATAGTCTTCCTTGTCATTCCTTTATAGCCCCTAGTGATGAGGAATATGATATCTTAGATGTGGTTAATACATGTGACTGATTTTTAATATTTAAAAAAATTTATTTGAAAAGCAAAGAGACGGAAATCTTCCATCCACTGATTTGCACCCTAAATGCCTGCCATAGCTCAGGCTGGTCTAGGCCAAAGCCAGGAACCCAGAACTCAATAAGGGCTTCCCATGTGGGTGGCAGGGACCCAGCTACTTGAGCCATCATCTGCTGCCTTCCAGGGTGTACATTAGCAGGAAGCTGGATCTGAACTAGAGGAGGCAGGACTGGAACCAGGCGCTCTGATGTGGGTATCAGAAGTGGCCACTTAACCACTGTGCCAAGTGCCCACTCTAGACTCGTAGATTTTAAGATAATTTTTGTTTGTTTCCCTTGCTCCCACTAGTACTAAACTTTAAAATATCCAAATGATTTCTTATTTATATTTTTAATTTATTTTTAATCAACTAAACAAGCAAGTTCTGGCAAATGGTAGATCATGGATTCTCATCAGAGACAATGTTCTCTGCTGAATTTGTGACCAAGGCAGATTGATTTTACTTGCTGTGCAGACAGGAACCTTTTACACATTGAGAAACTCTTTGCCTTTTCCTCTGAATTTCAAATTCTATTTCTGTAAGATTTTATCTATTCTGCTACTACTAATACTGCTTGAAGCAATCAACTCTTTTTTTTTTTTTTTTTTGACAGGCAGAGTGGACAGTGAGAGAGAGAGACAGAGAGAAAGGTCTTCCTTTGCCGTTGGTTCACCCTCCAATGGCCGCCACGGCCGGTGCGCTGCGGCCGGCGCACCGCGCTGATCCGATGGCAGGAGCCAGGAGCCAGGTGCTTTTCCTGGTCTCCCATGGGGTGCAGGGCCCAAGCACCTGGGCCATCCTCCACTGCACTCCCTGGCCACAGCAGAGGGCTGGCCTGGAAGAGGGGCAACCGGGACAGAATCCGGCGCCCCGACCGGGACTAGAACTTGGTGTGCCGGCGCCGCAAGGCGAAGGATTAGCCTAGTGAGCCGCGGCGCCGGCCACAATCAACTCTTTTCAACATTTTCCAATGCTGATACCTATATTCCAGTTCTGTCTTTTCACCCGCAGTGGGATAAGCCCATTGGGATGTTTTCTGTCATAACCTCTGACCATAGTTCATTTAGCCAATCGCTTATTCTTTGCCAGGAAATGGTTAGAAATAAGGATTTCAGAATTGAACAAGATATAATTCCTATTCTCAAGGAAACCAGGAGTCAAAATGGGAATAGCTGTGTAAGGAGATGGATATGCACAGAATATTAAGGGATTACAGAGGAGAAAAATAAGGGGAGGAAAGCAAATTTACACAGAGAATTGCAGTGGCTAGGGAAGGCTTTCCAAGAGGAATGATACTTGAGTAGATTCTTGAAAGACAGGTGGGTATTAGCCAGGCCAATTGGAAAGGGGTGTGTGAAGAGCTTTTTAACAGAGGGAACTTGAGTACAAAGGCATGAAAGGAGAAACATTATCACATATTAGAAGAACTTTGAGTAATTTGCCAACCTGCAGTAGTAGTAAGAAACCAGATCATAAAGAATCATGGGTGCCATTTTTAAGGGGTTTTATGATGAGTCAGGGATCCCCATTCATTCTTTTGCTTGTGGGTATCCAATTATCCCGAGCACATTGGTTGCAAAGATTTTCCTCTCACCCCTTGAATTGCCTAGGCACCCTTCTTTTGAAACCAGTTGGGCCTAGATGTACAGATTTTATTAAGTCTTTGTTAAGATTTAGCATGGGATTTCTTTCCATTTATTTAGATCTTATTTAATTTTTTTCATTACTGTATTGTAGTTTTCAGTAAAAGTATTGCAGTCTTATGTTAATTTATTCCTAAGTATTCTTTTTGATGTTATTCTAAATGGTATCATTTTCTTTAATTTTCTGATTGATTAATAATAGGAAGAGAATTTTTTAAAAAAGATTTATTTATCTGGAAAACATAGTTACAGAGAGAGGTAGAGACAGAAAAAGAGAGAGAGGTCTTCCATCCATTGGTAAACTCCACAAATGGCTGCAATGGCCAGAGCTGAGCCAGGAACTCCTGTGATCTCTGCATGTAGGTGCAGAGGTCCATGGACTTGGGCCATCCTCTGCAGCTTTCCCAGGCACATCATCAGGAAGCTGGAATGGAAGCTGAGGAGCATGGACTCAAATTGGTGCTCTAATAGGGGACCCTGGTGTTGTAAACTCTGATTTAACCTGCTGCGCCACAATGCTGGCCCCAAGAACTGTAGGTGGTGAATTTATATTGAATTGTAAGAGACGTTTTTCAAAAGTTAACCTGAGCTGCTGATATTAGGTATCAGCAGAGACAATTTTTCTGGAAAGAAAATCTGAGAAATAAATGATGTAAATGTCTTTTCCTTTGATTGTATAAGTAATATGAAATTTTTTTAATTTGTGGAGTTTTTAGAAAATAAAGTGAAGTATAAAGAGAAAACTAAAGAAAGGGGCGGTGCTGTGGTATGGTGGGTAAAGCCACCGCCTGCAGTGCCAGCATCCCATGTGGGTGTCACTTTGAGTCCCGGCTGCTCCACTTTCGATCCAGCTCTCTGCTATGGCCTGGGAAAGCAGTCAAGATGGCCCAAGTCCTTGTGCCCCTGCACCTTTGTGGGAGACTCAGAAGAAGCTCCTGGCTTCAGATTGGCGCAGCTCCGGCCTTTGCAGCCATGTGTGGAGTGAACTAGCAGACGGAAAATCTCTGTCTGTGCCTCTCTCTCTGTCACTCTGCCTTTCAGATAAATAATCTTTAGAAATAACACGATAAATATTTTGATATTACTTCTTTGTGACTTCTTACAAGTTTTTCATGGGATGTGGTATAGTATAGTCTATGTTAACATCTGAATAATTCCCATTTTGATTATTGTTTGTTTTGGTGGGTTTTCTTAAATAAATTTGATAGCAAAATTAGAAGATAAATTTCCTTTGAATGATTCAAAATCCTTTTGGACTAGCTGAATTATTTTGACATCTATGATACAGTTAAGGTTTCCCAGAAAGACTGCAGTAGTGCTGATTGATATAGGCTTGGGCTGCTGTTATACTTGTGAATCAGTGATAATGTCCAGACTATAACAGGCGAGTGGGCATTATATGTATATATGAAAAATTCATCTTTGAAGAAGATTAATTTATGGCTTTCAAATAGGTAATGTGTATGAATGTTGAGAGTAAAATGGTGCTGACCTGGATTGTGCTTTTGATAATGTGTAACATTTTTTTATTAAAGTTTGTTGCTTTCTATTGATAAAAATAAAATTTTGTGATTGAAAAAAGACATTAAGATTTTTCTAGTTCAACCTCTCATTCAAAACATGACTCTTCTGCTGTAACATCTATCCATAGCCAGTTGGATTGGAATTTAACCAAATTGTAGAAATAAATAATTTAGAATAATGAGGCATGATGTGATAATTTAGGACATTTGCTGTTTTTAGACCTCAATTTTTATTTTGGTGTGTTGTAATTTGGGATACCTGTTATGTGTAAATAATTGCAAATTAAAAAGTTCTTGATTAGTTGACTCTGCGTTTCATTTCATTAAGATTACAGTTGCATTTTGTTTTATGCCTATACTCAGCCTCTCATTTATTATGTACCTTTGAGCAATAAAACTTAAAATATCAAAATGATAGCTAGCTGGTATAAATTTCTAAGGCTGGCCTGGGTTTCAGGGACCTAGTTCATGCTGTTTGATATATTCAAGACATTTTTAAGGGCACATGAGGTGTAAGCAAATACTTCAGGTGTTTTGTGTTTTTAATGTGGAATGGAGTAAACTCATACAAGAGAGAGTGGTGAAAGAAAAGATTGTGTGTGCAGAGAGGATATGCAAAGCATGGTGTAGTAACAAGGCAGGGACAAGGGAGAGTGCATAATTATTCAGGAGTGAGAATGGAGCAGCTGCGGTATGCAAAGGGAAGGCCAAACTAATGGATCACTGTAACTTTAAATTCTTTGCTTAATTATGAATCTTAAATGAGCCCCTTAATCCCTTGAGGGTGAATGGCTTTCCTTTTTGTTAGCTGCAACTAGAGAACTCTTCCAGTGTTTGGATGCCATTAAAAATATAGTTATTGTAGATACATCACAGAATAGGTTGATCATCTTAATGTTTAACTTTAAGATATTTCACATGAATTCTTGTTGGCCACCTAAATTGTTTCAATTTCCACAGAGTTGAATGCATTTTGGTTTGCTACAAATTGAAATATATTTTTTTCATGATCTCCTTAAGTATTCCCTGATTCCTTGTCCAGCCTTATAAGATAATATCAGGTATAGTACTAAGTATGAGTAATAATCAGAATAGTCCATAATTATCAGCAGTTTAATAAACCGGGACTTAGAGATGTTATGTACCCCTGAAGTCACATAGGTAGCAAGTGGCTGTAAAGTTCAGACCCACGCTTATCTAACTTGAGGATCAGATTCTTGATCAGTGAGTTTTTTTTTCCTTTCTATGGTGTCTATAAACAGGTTTTAAATATAGTATAATTGAGATGCTTTCTAGTGTAACTGTTTAAGTCTTAGGTCTATTTTTAATGTGCATATTAATTTGTTAATTTTTATGTGTATATTAATAAACAAAAAACTTTCTTGGACCCATGAAGTTAGGGTCCCAGTCTCCTTCTAAATTTATGCTCTGTCAACCTTAACATATGGCTTCCATTTTAAAGGTCACAATGTGGCTGCTCACACCCAGCCAGCCATCTGTGTCCTCAGAAGAAGGAATAGGGAGAAGGGCAGAAGGCCAAAGGGCAGTGACTTCCATTTATATCCTACAGCCTGACTCTGAGAGAGCCTTTTAGTTGGCAACATTCTGCCCTGAATTCTATGGGGACTTTGTTAAGAAGAAAAAGTGAGAGACATCTTAGCCAGATATCTATAATTTTCTGTATAATGTCAAGTTCAAGTAAAGAAATATGACTCTTCAGTTTATTGAGAATGGTATTATAGTTTTTGTCTTTTAATGATTGAGAAAATGTGTTTATGAAAACCTGTTCCTTCATGTAATTAATAACCAGGTTGAGCCTGATACTAAGTCACATGAAACTTTGTTATTCTAATGCGTTAGTGCTTAGAAGGAGGAGCAGGGATTGAGCAAAAAAGATACCAAAAGCAAAATGATCTAGTATGCTTTGGAGGAATTGAAGATGGAGACTGAAATTAGTACAGTAATAGAGTAGCAGCAAATCAGAAAAAACTTGAATGATTATCTACTAAGAGGATTTTTCCTGGACAGACAGAAATTGTCTAGGATAAAGATGCTATTGATATTTTTTTGAAATGAAGAGATCTCAAGGGTGCTAAACCTAAAGTAGAGGGTATCTTGAAGATTAGTGTTACCTACTCCTTGAAGTCAACCCTGGAGACCTGAGAAAAAATGTCTAGTTCATGTTGAGATATAAGTAAGGGGGTAGTGTTAAAAGAAAAACAAAGATTATAGCTGCTGTTAAAATGGGCTTAATTGAATTGTATAATAATTTACTACCTAATGTGGTAAAATTAATTTTTTCCCCTGCCTGAAGTAAGGAAGACACTGCTTGTCTCTCCCCTCCCTGGCCCATTTTCAAAGTGATTCATACTCACTGTAGTAAATCCAGAAAATATAATAAAGGGTAAAGGAAAACACTCCTCCACTGGGAGTTAATTATTGTTATCTTGACATAGTTTTTTAATATTTTAATATATATTTATAAATAAATATATACTATTTTTAAACTTATGAGGGGCCTTCAAAAAGTTTGTGGGAAAATAGAATTAAAAGAGAAGTTTATGAGTAGGCGCTGTGGAAAGTTGACTACTGTTTGGGATGCCCGCATCCTGAATTGGAGTTCCTGGTGTGAGTTCTTGTTCCTCTGCTTCTCATCCAGCTTCCTGCTAATGCTTTGGAGAAGCCGTAGTACCAGGGTCTCTGCCATCCATGTGGGAGACCTGCATGGAGTTCTGGCTCCTAGCTTCTGCTTAGCCCAGCTTTGGCTGTTGTGGGCATTTGGAGAGTATACCAATGGATGAAAGCTCTCTGTCTCATCTGTCACTCTTTCAAATAAATAAATAAACCTTGTTTAAAAAGAGAGAAATTTTGTGCTTTTTTTTCCTTAAAAAATCATACATAGTTTCATAATATACATTTTCCATGAGCTTTATTGTGACACCATGTATTCACATTAATGGTGTTAGGTTATCAATTATGTGTATCATGTACATTTTGGAAGTTAAGTATTTCTAGACAAGGGCTGTTATCTAGAAGTTTTTCTCCGCTTTTTCCCATTTCTTCTTTTTTGTAAATTTCTTGTGTAAATTGAGATGAAGATGAAGGTTTAACTTGTCTTTTTCTGGAAACAATGTGAAGAGATTTCTTTCAGGACCTCAGCTGTGTTCTCTCCATCACTCCATTTAGAAAGAAGTTGATGGAGTAGCGCAAGGGACAGATGATATGTATAGACTCTGTAATCATATAATGGCACCATGGGCAGCTGGGGTCATCAACATAATTATGTGCATGGACCTAGACCCTGGGATGGTAAGACACTGGTCAAGTGTTTGTTTTCTTAGAGAATGAAGATTTAAGAAAGCTCAGAAGAGTGTACTTTAACTATCTCTTTCCTTTAATTGCAAAGTAGAATTTTTAGATTTAAGCTCTTAAAGTCCTAAATATCCTTATTTTGAATCATTTTCTGATTCACTATTTAATGTAATTTATTAAACAACTGTTGTCACATCTTTCTCTATTAACTTTTAGTTAAAAGTTTAGTTTAGGCGCTGGCGCTGTGGCGCAGCGGGTTAAAGCCTCTGCTTGCAGCACTGGCATCCCATATGGGCGCTAACTTGAGTCCTGGCCGCTCCACTTCCCATCCAGCTCTCTGCTATGGCCTGGGAAGGCAGTGGAGGATGGCCCAAGTGCTTGGGCCCCTGCACCCTTGTGGGAGACCCAGAGGAAGCTCTTGCCTCTTGCCTTAGGATCGGCTTGGCTCTGGCTGTTGCAGCCATTTGGGAAGTGAACCAGTGTATGGAATACCTCCCTCTCTCTCTGGCTCTACCTCTCTCTGTAACTCTGTCTCTCAAATAAATAAAATAAATATTAAAAAAAAAAAAGTTTAGTTTAGGGGCTGGCGCCGTGGTGCGGCAGGTAAAGCTGGACGTCAGCATCACATGTGGGTACTGGTTCAAGTCCCGGCTGCTCTACTTCTGATCCAGCTTCTGGCTAATGTACCTGGGATAGAAGTGGAAGATAGATCGGCCGGCACCTTGACTCACGAGGCTAATCCTCCGCCTGCGGTGCGGGCACACCAGGTTCTAGTCCCAGTCGGGGTGCCGGATTCTGTCCCGGTTGCTCCTCTTTCTGTCCAGCTCTCTGCTGTGGCCCGGGAGTACAGTGGAGGATGGCCCAGGTCCTTGGGCCCTGCACCCGCATGGGAGACCAGGAGAAGCACCTTGCTCCTGGCTTCGGATTGGCGCAGTGTGCTGGCCGCAATGCGTTGGCCATAGCGGCCACTTGGGGGGTGAACCAACGGAAAAGGAAAACCTTTCTCTCTCTGTCTCTCTCTCCTCTCTCTCTCACTGTCTAACTCTACCTGTCAAAAAAAAAAAAAAAGATAAAATAAGAAGTGGGAGATGACTCAAGTGCTTGGGCCCCTGCGTGGGAGACCTGGAAGAAGCTCCTGGCTCCTGGCTCCAGATCGGCCCAACTCTCGCCATTGTTGCTATTTGGGGAGTGAACCAGAGGATGGAAGATCTCTTTACCTCTGCCTCTCCTCCTCTGTAACTCTGACTTTCAAATAAATAAATGAATCTTTTTTTAAAAAAAGTTTAGTTTAAACCTTTAAAAACCTAAAACTTTAAAAAATGTGGTATAAGGTTAAACATATTGCTGGCTCTGTGGTGCAGTAGGTTAATTCTCTGCCTGTGGCACCGACATCCCATATAGGCTTCTGTTCTAGTCCTGGCTGCTCCTCTTCTGGTCCGACTCTCTGCTGTGGCCTAGGAAAGCTGTAGAAGTTGGCCCACGTCCTTGCACCCGTGCACCCAAGTGGGAGACTTGGAGGAGGCTCCTGGCTTCAGATCGGCGCAGCTCCGGCCATTGAGGCCAACTGGGGAGTGAACCAGTGGATGGAAGATCTCTCTCTCTACCTCTCCTTCTCTCTCTGTGTAACTCTCTACCTCTCCTTCTTTCGGTGTATAACTCTGACTTTCAAATAAATAAAATGAATCTTTGAAAAAAAATAAACATTAAAAAAACCAGTTGACAGTGTACTGTAATGAACCCTATGTACCTCTCACCTAACTTCAACAGTGACTGAGTCACAGCTAATCTTATGTCTTATTTCATCTCTACATCTACCTGCTTTTCTTCCTTTTGTGTTATATTGCAACATATCCCAGACATCATATCACTTTTATCTAGGAATTTGGTATTTCTTGAAAGATACTTTTTAAAAATGTCTAATACCATTGTTGCATTTAAGAAATGATAAACTTTTAATATCAGTTACATATCTATTGTGTTTAACTTTCCAGTTGTTTTAGGTACAGATTATTTATTGATTGATTTTTGTGGAGTGGGCCTGTGACATAGCAAGTTAAGCCAGCACTTGGGATGCCTGCATCCCATTATTGGAGTGCCTGGTTGGAGTTCCACTTACTCTGTCCTTCTGACCTGGTTTTCTGCTAATGTACCTGGGAAGCAGCAGATGAGACTCAAGTACTTGGGTTCTTGTCCTGCATGTGGGAGACCCAGAAGTAGTCCCTGGCTTTGGCTTGGCCTATCCCTGGCTGTTGTAGGTACTAGGGTAGTGAACCAGTGGATGGAAGATCTTTCTTTGTCTCTGCCTCTCTTTTTGTCACTTTGCCTTTCAAGTGAATAAATTAATCTTGCTTTCATTTTTGTAATTCGATTGAATTAGCATTCCAATAAGGTCTATACCTTGCAGGTGATTGATATGTCCATTAAATTTCTTTTTGTATATGTGTTTTTAAATTTTTTTAAAAGATTTTATTTATTTGAGAGGTAGAGTTACAGAGAGGGAGAGACAGAGAGAGGTCTTCCCTTCACTGGTTCATTCCCCAAATGGCTGCAATGGCTAGAGCTGGGGCGATCCAAAGCCAGGAGCCAGAAGCTTCTTCTGGGTCTCCCATGTGGGTGCAGGGACCCAAGCACTTTGGCCATCTTCCGCTGCTTTCCCAGGCCATAACAAAGAGCTCGATCAAAAGAGGAGCAGCCAGGAATGGAACCAGCGCCCATATGGAATGCTGCCGCCGTGGGTGGAAGCTTAACCTACTACACCACAGCACCGGCCCCCATTAAATTTCTTTTAATCTATAGCTATCCTCTCTTTCTTTCTAAAATATGTTGCTGAAGAAACCAGGTCATTTAATCTGTAAAATTGTTAGTCCTGATTTTGCAATTTCAATTTCATGGTAGAATTTCACATGCTTTTGATTCTTTGTATTTTTTGTAAATTGATAGTTGAATCTAGACATAGTTTAATCTTAACATGAAAAAGGAAAACCATGCATTTTTTTTTCCATCTCAGGGGAAAAAAATTAATTGATAGAAGAAACTCCTGCTGCCCAGGGACAGAATGAAACAGACAAAATGATGTGCCTACTTAGGATCTTTTGCCCAATTTGGTCACCTTTGTAAAAGGAATTTGATCTAAGAATCAGATGACTTGAACTGTTTTCCAATTAAGGTCACATTAGTGCTAATTTACTGATTAGTTAAATTTTTTTTCAATGAAGAAAACATGGTTTACGTTTACTTGTGTTAGTTATATCTCACAGAGTTAATGAAGCGTGGGTAGGGCACCATGGTCCAAAGCCAACTTCTCAGTGTTCAACATGCATCAGAATCGCATGGAGGGCTTGTGGAAACAGATTGCTGGGCATCATCCCCAGAGTTTCTGATTTAGTATGTCGGTGCATACCTTGAGATTTGTGTTTCTAATAAGTTTCTGGTTGATGTTGATGCTACTGGTCAGGAAACCATACTTTGTGAGCCATTAGGTTCAAGTTTATCTAAGGGTGCACATTAGAATTACCTTTGGAGTTTTTAAAAAGTTTCAAAAATTCTTTTGAAGATGCCAGACTGGGGCCTTGGGATTTATATTTTTGACATATGATGATTCTGACGTACATCAGAGTTTGAGAGCTACTGCTATCGTTGTTTATAGTTTGTCCCTACATGTTTTCCAAAAAATGCATTAATTTTAAAATATATTATGTATTTAAAATATTGTAGACTTTTGATATTGTTATAAATGAGGACATGATTAGGAGAGAGATTCATTGTTTTAAACTATGCTGTTTATCATTGTTATAGATGGCAAAATAAAAGTGCTGAATAACAGCTGTTGGCTCTGGACAATCAACATTAATGCTCTTGTTTACTGCAAAGCATAGTGGCTATAAGATGATTATTTTTTCCCAGAAGGAATTTGAAAATAGTTTGGTCTGAGGTTCCTACTCCTCAAAGCAAAGAACCACTTTGTTTAGCTTAGATCCTGAACTTTCTATTAACCAATGTGTGTGAGTTAATGATGAGTGACAGCTTTTCAATCATATTTAGAGTAGACTCTTACAAATTAGACATACCAATTACTGTGGCAAGAAATTTTTAGTTCTTCTGTAAAAAATTTATTTTTGGAAGAGAAGAGAGAAAGATATGGGGGCAGGGAGACAGATTTCCTCCATCTGCTGATTAATCCCCCAAGTGTCCACAAAAACCTGGGCTGAGCCAGGCCAAAGCCAGGAGCTGGGAACTCAGCCTGGACCTCCCACAAGGGGTGGGAGGTGGGGGGACTGGATACTTGAATAATCATTGGCTGCCTCCCAGCCTCCTTAGGAGCAGGAAGCAGGTTCAAAAGCAGAGTCAGGACTAGAACGAAGGCAGTGTGACGTGGGGTGTGAGTGTCCCAGGTGGTGACTTCACCATTGCACTGAATGTCTGCCCTGGAATTTTTAGTTCTTGAATGATATTTTCTAAGGAAAGGCTTGAACTTCATGCAATTAATATTAACAATATGTTAATATTCCTGGAGGCCAGCACTCTGGCACACTAGGTTGATCCTCTGCCTGCTGCGCTGGCATCCCATATGGGCACAGGGTTCTAGTCCTGGTTGCTCCTCTTCCAGTCCAGCTCTCTGCTGTGGCCTGGGAAGGCAGTGGAGGATGGCCCAAGTCCTTGGGCCCCTGCATCTGCATGGGAGACCAGGAAGAAACTCCTGGCTTCGGATTGGCATAGCTTCGGCCATTGCAGCCATTTGGAGAGTGAACCAACGGAAGGAAGACCTTTCGCTCTGTCTCTCTCACTGTCTGTAAATTCTACCTGTCAAAAAAAAAATATTTCTACATTACACTTTACAGATCTCCCAATTTTGGGGTTTGAAAATCTTTCACTAACTTGAAAAACACACAAAGGTGATTGGGGTGTCACTGTGTTTAAGGCCATGTTCAAATTTAGTTCAAAAGCTTATTTATTAGGTAACTCCTATCACTGGAAACAAAGAGGTGAGTCAGGCACTGTTCCAATTCAAGGAACCGGTTCTCGTGAACTGATTTTTCAACCTTAATTAATAACCATTAATCATGTAGACCTCTTTGTAAGGTAAAACGTTGATCTTAGTGTGATAGTAGTTACACTATGACTTTTTAGAAAATAATAGAAAACTGTTACTTAACAAGCATCACAATATTTGTAATAGTGTGGGAAAAAAATTTTCCATAGCAAATTGGGCTTCCTTACTGAAGTTTGCTTTAGGACCATATTAATAATTTTGCTCATTCTCAAATGAGTTGTTTCTCCGCTTGTAATTAGATGTACATGCTGCAAGAGAGAGGGATGAATCAATTTGCAGTCAGTGTTCTGAGCCAGTTGCAGCTGCCATGTAAAGTGCTCCCATTTAGCTATTAACAGCCTTTGAAGATTGCATGTATAAAATATTCCTAATTTGTTGGGAGTACACATGGCTCTGTGTGTATAAATGTCATTGAATGGTAGGCTGTACTTTATTAGAAAAGTATAGATCCCCGTGGGGGTACTAATTACAGCTTTGGCTAGCAAACTGCAGAAAGGCAAATAACAAAGATGGGAAAATATAAAAGAGGAGAGAGGGAGGGATCTGAGCTTTGCTGTTTTACACCTCCAGCATAAATGAGACGTGCTGTGAGTAAACACAGCTGTATGGAAAAATTGGTTTTGAAGAATTGAAAGTAAGTAAATGCTAGCTCGTTCAGATCTCCACTAAGGTCTCCGAGAACTGGGACTTCTTCTTGAAAATATGTTTTTTAATATTTTATCAACTCTGCATTTTTAACAAATTCAGTTCAACAATCACAGAATCCTTTTCTTCCAGTCCCACGAAGTGTGTTAAAAATTAAAGTTGGTATTGCTGTTTAGCAAAACACACAAGACAGTGGATGTGCTTTTTTATTGAAACTAGGTCACTGTCACAGATTGAGTTGTCTCTTTGCTTGACAGATTCATCGTTATTGATAGACTAATCAGTATCACCAATACTGCATTTTTTTTTAAAGATTGATTTATTTGAAAGTCAGAGTTACACAGAGAGAGGAGAGGCAGAGAGAGAGAGCGGTCTTCCATCTGCTGGTTCACTCTCCAATTGGCTGCAATGGCTGGAGCTTCGCTGATCCGAAGCCAGGAGCCAGGAGCTTCTTCCAGGTCTCCCACACGGGTGCAGGGGCCCAAGGACATGGGCCAGTTTCTATTGCTTTCCCAGGCCACAGCAGAGAGCTGGATTGGAAGTGGAGCAGCTGGGACTCAAACCAGTGCCCATATGGGATGCCTCTCAAATAAAAATAGCAAAAAAAAAAAAAAAAAAAATCCATAAGCAAGACATAAAGAAAACATTGCCTAAGAAAGCCTAGATTATATGTACTGTGACAAAGGAATAGGAAGGTGGTAGGATGAATAGGACAAATGAACAGGAGTCTGGAGTAAGTGCTGTTTAGAGACTTGCTTTAAAGCTTGAGTTGTCGTGGGCAGAGTATTCTATAGGTACTGCTAATATCTATCAGATCTGGCTTTGGTAGGATAATATTATACCAGGTTAAAAAAAAAAAAACCTTTTCCTTGTGGATATGATGCAGGGGAAATTAGAGAACTTTAGAAATAGTTTTTACAGGGGCTGGTACTTGTGGCATAGTGGGTAAAGCTGCTGGCATCCCATATGGATACTGGTTCAAGTCCCAGCTGTTCCACTTCTGACCCAGCTCCCTGCTAGTTTGCCTGGGAAAGCAACAGAAGATGGCCCAAGTCCTTGGGTCCCTGCACCCATGTGTGAGACCCCGATGAAACTCCTGGCTTCAGGTTTTGGCCTGGCCAGGCCATCAGAGGAGTGAATCAGCAGGTGGAAAATCTCTCTCTCCTCTCTCTCTGTCTGCCTTGCCCTCTCCCTTTCTGTAACTCTTACTTTCAAATAAAATAAATAAATCTTAAACATAAAGAAATAATTTTATATATCTTCATGAGGATGCCCATGGATTTCGTCCATGACTGAATGCTTCTAGATAATCGATTTTTCCCTCCCCTCTATGTGGAGACTGACACAAAGACAAGAAGAAAGGATGCTCAATCTGCCTGACAGAAACACAACTAGAACATTTTTTACTGGACCATTTTTTTTTTTTAAGATTTATTTTATTTATTTGAAAGGCAGAGTTACGCAGAGGCGGGGGCGGGTGGCCGCATCTTCCATCTGCTGGTTCACACCCCAGATGGCTGCAACAGCCGGAGCCGTGCTGATCTGAAAGCCAGGAGCCAGGAGCTTCTTCCAGGTCTCCCACGTGGGTGCAGGGGCCCAAGGACTTGAGCCATCTTCTATTGCTTTTTCAGGCCACAGCAGAGAGCTGGATCGGAAGTGGAGCAGCTGGGACTCAAACTGGTGCCCATATGGGATACTGGCACTGCAGGCGGTGGCTTTACCTGCTATACCACAGTGCCAGCCCCTTGGCCATTGTTTTTATGAATAGATTTTTTAAAATAGTACATTTCACTGGGGTAAAAATCAATTTCAGTTATTGTTTATAGTTTTGTGAACCTGTGCTTCTTCCCCTGTTCATCATGCCCTCTTCACACTCTTCTGGTATGATTCTCTTTGCTTGTTACTTAGAAGAAGTATAATTCTAGCAAATACCTTTATTTTAACAAAGATTTACTTATTTATTTGAAAGAACAACAGCGAGGGAGAGGCAGAGGGAAAGAGACCTTCCATCCACTGGCTTACTACCCTAATGGCCACAATAGCCGGATCTGGGGATGGCCAAATTCAGGAGCCAGAAACTCCATCCTGGTCTCCTACTTGGGTGGCAGGGGCCCAAGCACTTGTACCATCATCAGCTGCTTTTCCAGGTGCATTAGTGGAGAGCTGAATCGGAAGTGGAACAGCAAGAACTTGAACCAGTGCTCCAATAAGGGTTGCTGGTGCTACAAGAAGCAGCTTAATCTGTACCATAATGCCAGGCCTTAGAAAATACTTTTCTGTATTGTTTGAATTTTCTAAACATGAGCATACATAACTTCTATTTATTTTTAAGATTTATTTACTTGTTTGAAAGGCAATGTGGAGCCGGCGCCGTGGCTCAATAGGCTAATCCTCCACCTTGCGGCGCCGGCACACCGGGTTCTAGTCCCGGTTGGGGCGCCGGATTCTGTCCCGGTTGCCCCTCTTCCAGGCCAGCTCTCTGCTATGGCCAGGGAGTGCAGTGGAGGATGGCCCAGGTGCTTGGGCCCTGCACCCCATGGGAGACCAGGAAAAGCACCTGGCTCCTGGCTCCTGCCAGGATCAGCGCGGTGCGCCGGCTGCAGCGGCGGCCATTGGAGGGTGAACCAGCGGCAAAAGGAAGACCTTTCTCTCTCTGTCTCTCTCTCTCACTGTCCACTCTGCCTGTCAAAAAAAAAAAAAAAAAAAAAAAAAAAAAAAAAAAAAAAAAAAGAAAGGCAATGTGACAGAGAAGGAGGGGGAGAGAGAGAGAGAGAGAGAGAAAGAAAGAGAAATCTCCCATCCACTGGTTCACTCTTCAGATGCCCTCAACAGTTGGGTCTAGACCAGCAGTCTGGAACTCCATCTGGGTCTCCCCTGAAGGTGGAAGGGACCCAATACTGGGGTCATTACCTGCTGCTTTCCTAGGCACATCAGCAGGAAGCTAGGAGCCCTGACTGGAACATGCACTCCAACAGGAGATGGGTGGCTTAATCTGCAGCATCACAATGCCCACTCCAACTTTTATTTTTCTAAAAAGTGTCAACGGTTATTATCCAGACTGTGGGATTATTTTTATGTTCATTATATTTAAAAATGCTTTTTGAAAAATTAGTCACCTTTGAGTAAAACCTGTGGCATTTTGATAGAATACTATATAACTGTTAAAAAGAGTGAACTGAATATTTATGAAAATATATCCAATACAACCTACGTAAATAAAGATACTTAGGTAGAGGACATAATTCTTACTAAAAGGATCACTGAAAATGTAATGGAAAACATGGCATGCAGGCTGGACCTTGAAGGAAGGTTAGAATTTCAATAGGTAGAAATAAAGGCACTGAGTATTACAGTGAAAAGAGGGAGAATCAGGGCAATGATTTAGGAAATAGCAAGTAGTTCCAGGTGGGGCTGGTGGGAGAAGAAACTAGAACAGTGAAGTGAGAGCTGCTACAGGAAGACAAGGGATTTTATATGGTAGAAACTACAGACCCTTAAAAGTTTGATCTTTCAACAAATATTTAGCTGAATAATAGGAGAACAACATGATTAAATCTTTGTTTTTCTGAAGATAAATTTTGTAGCAGTAGGGACTGGAAATAGGCAAGTTATTTGTAGTAATCTTGAGTGGATTACAGCTGTAACAATAAAAATGGAAATGAGTACTCAGAAGTAGAGCCAATAGGATTTGGCAAGAACAAAACAGGAAATAGAGGAATTCAAGGTTTTGAATTTGGGAAAATGAGAGGTAAATTCTTCCTTGCCTTCTTGAGTGAAATAGATGGATTGAGGTATCCTTTAATAAAAGGGGATAGTGGATTATTATGAACAGTAATAAAGATCTTGGGCTATGTAGGATTTATTACCCTTCCAGTAAATGGTCAAAATTACTATAGCTTTGGATGTCTTTGTGTCTCTATCTTGCTTGTGTTCATTTTCTATTTTATTTTTTATTTATTTATTTTTTGACAGGCAGAGTGGACAGTGAGAGAGAGAGACAGAGAGAAAGGTCTTCCTTTTGCCGTTGGTTCACCCTCCAATGTCCGCCGCAGCCAGTGCGCTGCGACCGGCGCATCGCGCTGATCCTAAGCCTGGAGCCAGGTGCTTCTCCTGGTCTCCCATGCGGGCGCAGGGCCCAAGCACTTGGGCCATCCTCCACTGCACTCCCGGGCCACAGCAGAGAGCTGGCCCGGAAGAGGGGCAACCGGGACAGAATCCGGCGCCCCGACCGGGACTAGAACCCGGT
Source organism: Oryctolagus cuniculus (assembly GCF_051225735.1). Taxonomy (NCBI): domain Eukaryota; kingdom Metazoa; phylum Chordata; class Mammalia; order Lagomorpha; family Leporidae; genus Oryctolagus; species Oryctolagus cuniculus. The sequence goes on along the minus strand of NC_142873.1, from coordinate 143,542,613 downwards.
GTGCTGGCGCCGCAGGCGAAGGATTAGCCTATTGAGCCACGGCACCGGCCACTTGTGTTCATTTTCTTTCCCTCTCTTATTTGAAAGGCAGAGAGAGAGAGCGCGAGCGAGCCACCATTACTTGTTCACTGCCCAAATGCTGACAACAGCTGGGATAGGCCAGGCCGAAGCTGGAGCTGGAAACTCAATCCTGGTCTCCCATGTGGTCTCTAGGACTGTGTACTTCTGGGGACCTAAAGTCAGAAGCCAGAGCTGGGTATCCAAGCACACCTGTCTCCTTGTATGCTGTTTCTTTAGCTAGTGTATATCTAGTAAAGTTATAACCTCGGTGGCTGGCACTGAGACAAAGCAGGTAAAGTTGCCCACAGTGCTGGCATCTGATACGTGTACCAGTTCTAGTCCTGGCTGCTTCATTTCTGACCCCGTTCTCTGCTATGGCCTGGAAAAGCAATAGAAGATGGCTCAAGTCCTTGGACCCCTGCATCCGCGTGGGAAACCTGGAAGAAGCTCCTGGCTTCAGATAGGCACAGTTCTGGCCATTTCTGCCATTTGGGGAGTGACCCAGTGGATGAAAGACTTCTCTCTGCCTCTGTGGCTCTGTAACTGCCTTTCAAATAAATCTTTTTTAAAAAAGTTATAACCTTTTCTATTTTAAGTTTGTCCAATAAATAAACAATTAGCTGGGGGCTTTCCTATATAAGTATGTATTTTAGAGTGTTTAACTTCTGTGATATTGGCAATTTTAAAATGAACTTAAATGAATAAGGTAATTTGTGTGCTTGAAGTAGTATTCTCTGTATTTGGAGGATATTTTAGTTTATAAAAAGGTTACAGTAAGGACTGATGAGACCATCATTTTGAGATTGGCTTTGTTTTCCTATAAATAATGTATTAAATAGTGATTGAGTGACAGACTTGTTGAATGAAGGGGAAAGTAGTACTCTAAAGCTGGAAAACATTGACTTGATGTAAGTAAGCCAGCTTAGGAATCAAACACATGGGTTATACTTCCCATCCTACCATTGTAGAACCTTAAATAGGTTGTGTTGCTTCTCTGAGGTATCTTTTTCCCCCCTTTTGTAAAATGCAGATAATACCCATTCAGTCTACTTCCAGTAAAGTTAACACTGCTGGCCAAATTTTATCCTTCCATGTATGGTAATATGTAATACATTACCTAGGAATAAATATGTTAGCTTAACTCTCATAGCTTCACAAAGGAAAAGCAAAAATGAAAAATTCACCTTTATACCAAATGCATTACTATCATCACTCAAGTTTGAGTCTCCCATTCCAGGTTCAAAACCACAATAAGTTTTTATTGTAGTTTCAATCTTTAGAGGAAATGCAGAAATGCCCATCAATTTTCTTTTTGTTTTTAAAAATTTATTTGTTTTCAATTTGTTTGTAAGGAAGAGAGAGAGAGAGAGACAGACAGACAGACCGACCTTCTGTCTGCTAATTCAAGCCCCAAGTTGCCTGCAACAACCAGGCTGGGCCAGGCTAAAGCAAAGAACCAGGAACTCCATCTGGGTCTTCCATGTGGGTGGCAGGGACCCAAGTACTTGAGCTGTTATCTGCTGCCTCCCAGGGTGCACATTAGCTGGAAACTGGATCTGCAGAAAAGCACTCTGATATGGGTTTCTAAGTGGTGACTTAACGACTGCACCATATGCCCACCCCAATTTTCTTTTCTTTGGTGAAGTCTCCCCAGACTAGTTCCTGTTCTATAAAGAAACCCATCATGAATTTATAGCTTTTTTCATATTGGACTTTTGTATGCATACTGTTTTTTTTCCCCTCATTTATTTACTTGAAAGGCAGAGTTAGAGAGAGAGAGAGAGAGAGGGAGAGACAGAGAGAGAGATCTTCTATCTGCTGGTTCACTCCCCAAAGGGCCACAATGGCTAGATCTGGGCCAGACCAAAACCAGGAGCCAGGAGCTTCTTCTGAGTCTGCCAGGGGAGTGCAAGGACCCAAGCACTTGAGCCATCTTCCACTGCTTTTCTAGGTGTATTAGCAGAGAGCTGGAGTGGAAATGGAACAGCCAGAACCTGAACCAGAGCCCATATGGGATGCTGGCGCCGCAGGACCTGCTATGCCACAGATTTCTGTAGTTGATATTGGTTCTGTTTTTTCTTTTTTATTGAGATATAATTAACATATCATAAATTATATGCTGTACATAAAAGTGTCAAATTTGTGGATTTTAATATGTTCAGAAGTTTTGCAACCATTACTACCATTTCATTCCAGCACATTTGAATAATCCCAATAAGAGCCCTGTACCCATTAGCAGTAATTCCCTATTATTCTTTTCCTCCAGCCCCTGGCAATGACTAGTCTACATTTCTGTGGATTTGCCTAATATGGACATTTCATATAAATGAAATCATCTGAGACTTTTTCTGTCTGACTTCTTTCACCTAACATGTTTTCAAAGTTCATCTATATAGTAGCCTGTATCAGTATTTAATTTCTTTCTGTGGCTGAATTAACTCCATTGTAAAAATATACCACATTTTGTTAATCCATTCATTAGCTGATGGCCTTTGGATTGCTTCTACTTTTTGGCTATTGTGAATAATACTGCTGTAGATATTCATTTATAAAAATTATATATATAAATTTAAAAGACTATTTATTTGAAAGGCAGAGTTATGGTGGGGAGGGGAGAGGAGAGAGATCTTCCATCTGCTGGTTCACTCCCCAAATTGCCACAGCTGGGCTGATCCAAAGCCAGGAGCCAAGAGCTTCTTCCAGGTCTCCTACACTGGTACAGGGGCCCAAGGACTTGAGCCATCTTCCACTGTTTTCCCAGGCCATAAGCAGAGAGCTGGATTGATAGAGGAGCAGTCAGGACACCAACCGGCAGCCATATGGGATGCCAGCATCGCAGGCGGAGGTTTAGCCTATTTCACAACAGTGCTGGCCCCTGCTTTTTTTTTTTTTTTTTTAATTTATTTATTTGAAAGTCTGAGTTATATATATAGAGAGATCTTCCATTTGCTGGTTCACTTCCCAAATGGCCTCAATGGCTAGGACAGAGCCAGGTCGAATCCGGGAGCCAGGAACTTCATTCAGGTCCACCATGTAGGTGGCAAGGGCCCAAGCACTTGGCCATCTTTCTCTCCTTTTCCAAGGCCATTAGCAGGTAGCTAGAACAGAAGTGGAGCAGCTGGGACATGAACCAGTGCCCATGTGGGATGCCAGCATCACATGCAGAGATTTAATGCTATACCATTATGCCAGCCTCCCATTTTTTATAAAAAAGATTTAATTTATGTGAAAGAGTTAGAGGGGGAGATGAACGCGTGCACGCAGACACACACACACACACACACTATGTATCTTTTAAAAAAATTCTATTGGGGCCAGCACTGTGGTGTAGCAGGTAAAGCCGCCACCTGCAATGCCAGCATCCCATATGGGCACAGGTTCGAGTCCCAGCTGTTCCACTATGGCCTGGGAAAGCAGTGGAAGATGACCCAAGTCCTCGGGACTCTGTACCCACACAGGAGACATGGAAGAAGCTCCTGGCTCCTGGCTTTGGATCGGCTCAACACTGGCCGTTGTGGACATCTGGGGAGTAAACCAGCAGATGAAAGGCCTCTCTCTCTCTCTGCCTCTCTGTAACTCTACCTTTCAAATAAATATACCTTTAAAAATAACTATGTCCTTCTGTCTTTCAAACAAATAAAATTTTATTTTTATTTGAGACACACAGCACACAGAGAGTGGAGAGCAAGCCAACTCCTATCTACAGGTTCATTCTTTACATATCTGCAATGGCTGGGGCTGGGCCAGGACCAAAGCCAGGAGCCAACAACAAAGTCTAGTTCTTGCACATGGGTGTCAGGAACCCAATTATTTGAGCCATTATTGTTGTCTCCCAGGGTCTGCATTAGCAGGAACTGGAATCAGGAGCAGAAGCTGGGAACTGAACCTAGGTACTCTGATGTGGAACGTGGATATCTTGACTTCTTTGGAGAAATGTCTATTCAGTTACTTTACCCATCTTTTTATTATTTGTTTGTTTGTTTGAATGGCAGAGTTACAGAGACACAGAGGCAGAGAGAGAGAGAGAGAGAAAGGTCTTCCATCCTCTGGTTCACTCCCATATGGCCGCAACAGCTGAAGCGGCACCAATCTGAAGCCAGGAGCCAGGAGCTTCTTCCTGATCTCCCACATGGGTGGAGGGGCCCAAGGACTTGGGCCATCTTATACTGCTTTTCCCGGCCATAGCAGAGAGCTGGATTGGAAGTGGATCAGCCAGGACTCAAACTGGAGCCCATTTTGGATGCCGGCACTGCAGGCAGCAGGTTTATTTGCTATGCCACAAGCGCTGGTCCCTTTATGCACTTTTAAATTGGGTTATTTACCTTTTTATTATTGAGTTATAAGAATTTCTAACATATTCATAGGCTAGACCTTTATCAAATATATAATTGGAAATATTTTCTCCCATTCTATGGATAGTCTTTTCACTTTCTTGATGGTATCCTTTGAAACACAAAAGTGAAAATTTTAAGTAAGTCCATTTGTCTATTTTTTCCTTGATTACTTTTGCTTTAAATTTCATATGTAAGAAGATATTACCTAATCCAAAGTCATGAATATTTATACTTATCTTTTCTTCTAAGAGTTTTAGGCCGGCGCTGCGGCTCACTAGGCTAATCCTCCGCCTAGCGGCGCCGGCACACCAGGTTCTAGTCCTGGTCGGGGCGCCGGATTCTGTCCGGGTTACCCCTCTTCCAGGCCAGCTCTCTGCTGTGGCCAGGGAGTGCAGTGGAGGATGGCCCAGGTGCTTGGGCCCTGCACCCCATGGGAGACCAGGAAAAGCACCTGGCTCCTGGCTCCTGCCGTCGGATCAGCGCGGTGCACCGGCCGCGGTGGCCATTGGAGGGTGAACCAACGGCAAAGGAAGACCTTTCTCTCTGTCTCTCTCTCTCACTGTCCACTCTGCCTGTCAAAAAAAAAAAAAAAAAGTTTTAGTAGTTTTAATATCTATGTTTAGGATTTGATGCATTTTAAATTAATTTTTGTGTTTGACATGAGGTTGAGGCTCAGTTGTTTTTTGCATTTGAATCTCCTGATCAGTTCATGTGGCATCAAGAATCACATATTATTTTTTAAGTTTAAAATGCTACTAGAAATGTGTTTAGGAGAAATGGCTGTACATTTTTTGCATACTTTTAACTTCTTTTTTTTTTTTTTTTTTTTTTTTGACAGGCAGAGTTAGACAGTGAGAGAGAGAGACAGAGAGAAAGGTCTTCCTTCCGTTGGTTCACCCCCTAAATGGCCGCCACGGCTGGTGCACTGCACCGGTCCGGAGCCAGGAGCCAGGTGCCCCCTCCCGGTCTCCCACGTTGGGTGCAGGGCCCAAGCACCTGGGCCATCCTCCACTGCCTCCCTGGGCCACAGCAGAGAGCTGGACTGGGAGAGGAGCAACCAGGACTAGAACCCAGGGTGCCGGCGCCGCAGGCAGAGGATTAGCCTGGTGAGCCGCAGCGCCGGCCTGCTTTTAACTTCTTTTCAGCTTCTGTCTCTTTCAGTAATGTCAAGATATTTTAAAATCCAGTTTTTTATTTGACATAAATGACCTGCCAAAGGCAGATAGTTAACCTCTATTTTGTATTTTATTAAAAGAGAAAAATGATACAGTGCTGATACATAATAAATTATATTGACTGGTCCCTAGAGAATTTTACCCACATTCTTCCACCTGCCTATTATTATTAAATTGCAAATGTAAATATTGTGCCATATTAGTAACTAGAATTGTTAACATCTTTTGGAATCTTATTTTCTTTTATCTGATATTGTCCTTTTATTTTATTCTTTTTTCAAAAAAAATGTGGGCTTGCCCTGCGAGGCCTACATTGTCAGGATGGTGAGGCAACGGCGTTCTTTGACAAGAAGCACCCAAGACAGTTTCGGTGAACATTTCCATTTATTAGCAGTTAGGCACAAGCTTTTATAGGGCAGGCAAAGAGGAGTAGCTAGCTCAGGGTAGCAACACTAATTCTGTAGGATAAAGCTGACACTGGCACCAGTATGGTTTTCCAGTCAGCTTGAAGGTCACATAGTCCAGGTAGCCTTCCAGGTAGTCTTATGTGTCTGGGCCACACCCTGGAGCTATTTACCTAGTTGACAATTACAAGGCCCCTCAACAGGAAGTAGAGCCTGTGACCCCTGCTGCCTGCCAGCAGTCAGGTCATATGTGGGGATCTCAGTGTGCTGAGTCCTTGACCAGGGTTTTTCCTGGGGGCATGGTGTGCCATGCCTTCTTGACCTCCTGCATAGGCTAGGCAGGCAGTCTTCCAGCCAGGCACAGGATCACCCACAAAAAAAGATGTTTATTTATTTGAATAGCAGAGCTACTGGGAGGAGGAGAGGAGAGAGAAAAAGAAATATTGATCAATCTACCAGCTACAAGTTTACTCCCCAAGTGGCTGCAACAGCCAGGCCTGGGCCAAACCAAAGACAAGAGCCGGGAACTCTATCCTAGCCTTCTGCATGAGTGGACAGGGGTCCAAGTACATGAGGAAGCTGGAACGGAAGCTGAGCTGGGGAGCCAGGACTTGAACTGGCTGTTAGGAGATGCTGATGTCACAGGCTGTGGCCTAACCTGCTGCGCCACAACTCTGCTCCTATATTATTCTCATATCTGATTATTCTGTTAATGCTACCTATAGCTACTGAATTATGAAATAGTACATTTTTAGGAGAAAGTATATTTTTGTTAACATTGTAAAACTTGCTTAATATGTAGATGTGAGGCAAATTCCACTTTACAGGAATAGAGTGAATTTACTACTGTACATTTGCCATTTATGTAATTTGTAGATGTAATCTTTCAAACTTAATGTAATTTTCCTGTCACTATGATAGTTGACATTCATATGTATTTTTCATTTGATGTTATCAGCAGTTTTCTAAAGTACAGTAATGCTTTTCAAATGAGAAGACAGAGATTTACAGAAGTTAAATAATTTAGCCAAGCTTTCAGTTTAGAAGAGGCAGAGCTTGGATTAGAACTCAGTCTATTAGAACCCAGAGCCATCATTCTTAGTCAAGTCTCCATAATTTTTCCTTTATGCATCTGCCAAAACATTTATTGCTCATGGTCTGTGTTGAAGTATCAGTAGTATGGGAATAGATTTCTCTTTCAGAAGGTTCTTATGCGATTTTTTTCTTTTAGACAGTACAAAATTAAATGAGTGTTGAAACAAATGAAAATCTTCTGTATTCTTTTGCTTGGGCATGTATATATATTTTTCCTTGTAGTGGATGACCTTGGAATTCTTAGACATCTTTGTGTTCTTAGTGCCTTGTACTTGGCAGGTGTAACTGAAATAAATTGTAATTGTATTCTTTACACTTAAACCAATTTCCACTAGGAAGAAATGTTTTTAAAATGAAATAACTTTTTATTAAAAAAAGTCAAAGAAGCAAAAAGCCCACCACCAACTCCTCTGCTTACTTTGAGTGCCAGTTCTTTCAATACGAACTGACTTGAGAAATGGCTGTTGAATGTAGACAGCCTATGAGGGCTACAGGCTGCAGTCAGCATTTTAATTTAGAGAGAGGGTTTGCACAAATGTGTGTGTGTGATTTTAGCACTGCATGACCTATTAAATAAAATGTGAATATGAAAGAATCATTTCAAGTTGCCTATAGTAATGAGGAAGGAACCAGGAATTGAGAGTTAAGAGGCCTGGATTTTACTTTGGCTGTGTCTCTACTTAGCAGTTACTCAGGCTGTGTCTCGGTGCCTCCTGTCAGAATTGGATGAAAGGATTCTTAACTCTTTGCAAAATTTCGTTTTGAACATTTCTGAGGAGAGGGTCTGTAGCTTTCTTCAGATTCTAAGATGGCTCATAACAACAAAAGAATCACTTTACATGATTTATGATTCTGATTGAGACTTAACATTTCATTGTGCTTCACTTTTAAAAAAAATAAACTTAATCATTCTGGTTTGATTAGTTTATATATCCTGGTTACTTTTTATGTTTTTTAAAGAAATATTGATTTTTATTTATTTGAGAGACTTGAGAGAGACAGACAGAGCTTCCGCTTGCTGGTTCATACCCCAAATGCCTTCAATGGCCTAAACCAGGCCATGGCAAAACCAGGAGCCAGGAATTCAATCCCTGTCTCCCATGTGGGTGGCAGAGGCTCAAGTATTTGAGCATTCACCTGCTGTCTCCCAATGTTACCTGAGAAATTACAGGGTTCTTGTCTTCGCGCAAGAAAGAATTCAGGTGTGAGACAGAGAGTAGTGGGAGGTAAAATAGCAAGGTTTATTAGGGAAGGGACATCATCCGTAAGGATGGATGGGCACCTCTCCAGACAGGACCTGGGAAAGAGTGCAGTCGCTCGGACTGGGGGGGGGGGGCGGGGGAAGGAAGGAGCGAGGTTACATGGTTGAGTGGAGTACACCTGGCCAGACCAGGCGGGCAGCTCAGCAGAGAGGCAGAGGGCTGAGCGCGCAGTCCAGTTGAGGACGGGGGGTTTTTAAGGAGATGGGTCTTTGTCTTCACACATCTCCTCCTGAACAAAGGATTTTATGGCTGTAAATATTAAGAAGCTCCTATCTGAGTTTTCCCTTGAAGGTATCAGACAGGAGGAAGCCTAGCTGGCACCATCCTGGGTTCAGTGGAAGGGTGAGCAGGACCCCTTAGAGAATGGGGATCCGGAGCAGGGTGTTTGAAATGCAGATACTGGGCTGCATCTGGGAGATTGTGGAAGATTTGTCAGGCAGAAGTGGCGGGGACCTCCACCTGGCAGGTTATCAGGTAGAAGGGGGCAGGGCAGGATTCGAAGACTGGGCTGCCCCTGAAACATTGTCAGGATGACTTTGAGTTGCAGATGCATATGCTGGACATAGATGTCTTCTCTTTAGGCCTTTATGTCACACACACATAAGCTCATAACTGACTTCCTACCTAACACCAGGATGCACATTAATTGGAAGCTGGAATTGTGAGTGGAGCCTAGGCTTGAGCCCATGCACTCCGGTATGGGATGTGGGCATCTTAGCAGGTATCTTCACTGCTAGGGCAAATGTCCACCCTTTAACATTGTTTTTGAAGCTTCTTCAGAATTACTTTGAGCCCATTTAAACTATTTTGATTATCCAGTAGACTCCTTAGTATATCTAAATTCAGAAGAATCATTCTTCACTTTCAACCTATTTTTTATACATTTGCACTTAACCATCTATCCCTTTAGTAAAAATCTGTGTGTTGACCTTGATTTCTTTTTTTTAAAGATTTATTTATTTGTTTGAAAGTCTGAGTTGAACAGAGAGAGAAGGAGAGGCAGAGAAGCAGAGAGAGAGAGAGAGAGAGAGAAAGAGAGAGAGAGAGAGAAGTCTTCCATTTGCTGGTTCACTCCCTGATTGGCCACAAAGGCTGGAGCTGTGCCGGTCGGAAACCAGGAGCCAGAAGCTTCTTCCAGGTCTCCTGTGTGGGTGCAGGGGCCCAAGGCTTTGGGCCATCTTCTGCTGCTTTCCCAGGCCTTGGCAGAGAGCTTGATCAGAAATAGAGCAGCCAGGACTCAAACTGCCGCCCATATGGGATGCTGGCACTGCAGGTGGTGACTTTTCCCGCTATGCCACAGTGCCAGCCCCTACCCTGATTTCCTGTCTTTTATTACCGACATTTACTCCCCAAAGCCTGGTTTTCTTACTTTATAATAATTGCTGTTAGGGGCCAGCATTGTGATGTAGTGGTTAAAGCCACCACCTTAGCACTGCCATCCCATATGAACACTTGTTTGTACCCCAGCTGCTTCACTTCTGATCTAGCTCCCTGTTAATGCACATGGAAAGTCAGTGGAAGATGGCCCAAGTGCTTGGGCCCCTGCATCAATGTGGGTGCCCTAGAAGAAGCTCCTTGACTCCTGGCTTTGGACCAGATCAACTCTGGCTGTTGCGGCCATTTAGGGAGTGAACCAGTAGATGGAAGATCTCTCTCTCTCTCTATCTCTGTAACTCTGCTTTTCAAATAAATAAATTTTTAAAAACTCTAATGATCACTATTATAAAATTACAACTAACAAATGTCACTTAATATACTATATGATTTACATTTTCTCATTTAATCCTTGTAAAAATACCATGAAGTAGGGATGATTTAACCTATAGAGAAACTGAGATTTGGCAAAGTTAAGGAATTTGCCAAGGGTCATATATATTTGTCCATGATTTTCTTAACTCTGAGCTGGTGCTGTAATCTATTTCATCTCCGTTTTCCTTTGGGTCAGCGTCTAATGATCTTTTATCATATCTGGTAGGAGAACTTTCTCCTACTTTCTTTATCATTTACTTTCATCTCTTAAAGCCACTCACCCCTACCTCCAACTTCTCTTAATGCAGGTTTTACCATAGTACTTCTTTAATATCTTTTTTTTTTTTGTTTAGTTCATTTTATTTATTTATTTGAAAGACAAGCTCCTGTTTGCTTGGTGACTCATCAAATGCCTGCAACAATTAGGGCTGGGCCAGGCTGAAGTTGGGAGTGAACACCGAATCTCCTAATCTGTCTCCCACGTGGGTGGCAGGGACCCAAGTACTTGAGCTATCACCTGCTGCCTCCAAGGTGTGCATTAACAAGAAGCTGGAACTGGGAGTAGAACCAGGACTCAAACTCAGTAACTGATATAGGATGTGGGCCTCCCAAGCAGTGTTTGAAATTCTAGACCAGATGCCCACCCCATGTTTAAAGTGTTTTAATGTCCTTCTAATATAGAGTTGTAAATTCTTTATATACATGTATGCTTTTTTATTCATTTTCATGTTATTTGAAGGGCAGAAAAGGATGAGAGAGAATCTCTTCTATTTGCAGGTTCACTCCCCAAATGCCCACAACATCCAGGGCTGGACCAGGCAAACTCAAGAGCCTGGAGTACCATTCGGGTCTCTATGTATCTATGTGGATGTCAGGGACTCAAGTAAGCCATCTGCTGCCTCCCAGGATGTGCATTAGCAGGAAGTTGGATTGGAAACTGGAGTAGCTGGGCCTCAAACTGCATTCCAGTATGGGATATAAGCATCCAGGTGGTGACTTAAGCCACTGCTCCAAATGCCAACCCCCAGTTATAAATTCCTGAACATAGGGCTGGCATTGTGGCACAGCTGGTTAAGCTGTTGCCTGTGTCTCCAGCATCCCATAACAGAGCACTTGTTCAAGTTCCACCTGCTCTGCTCTGGATTCAGCTTCCTGCTAATGTGCTTGGGAAAGCAGCAGAAGATGGTCCATCCACATGGGAGACCAGATGGAGTTCCTGGTTCCTGATCTTGGCCTGGACATCCCCTATTATTGTGACCATTTAGGGAGTGATCCAGCGGATAGAAGATCTCTCTCTCTCTCCCTCTCTCCTCTCTCTCTCTCTCTGTCTCTCTCTCTCTCTCTCATTATGCCTTTCAAATAAATAAAATGAATCTTTTAAAAAAAATTCTTGAACATTGCAATCTTAAACCTCTCTCACTCTCCATTATTTTCTATAATTCTGTGTTTTATATTCCAGCTGCTTCTTATTTCCCAGTCACCTGCTCTTCACCTGACTTCTACTTGTCCTTTAATATTTAACACAGGTTCTTTCTGAAAACCCTTTCCTGATAGCTGTTCAAGTGCATTTTTTCTGTGTTCTGCCTACTTTCTGCATATATTACCTTGTAATTGCCTGCTCGTCTTTTTAAATAGACTGTGTATTCTTTGAGGGTGGAAACTATATTTTTTGTTTGTAACCTTGTCTCTCAGCATGATGCCTATAATATTAGGGTATATTCAGCAAATGTTTATTGAATTAGTGCCTGGGTTTGTTTGAATTAGTGAGTGGATTTTTAAATATTTTTTGTAACTATAGAAAACTTTGATTTTCTTTTTCCCTCCAGGAAGAAAAAAAGAACAGTGTTTTATTGTTGCATTATGGGGAAAAAAGCTCTTTTGTTGATACTGTAATTTTCATTGGCCTCCAGTGGGAATTTTATTATTTTAAAATTTTTATAGAACCTGAGTAACCCAGGAAAGCATTGTATAATTAATTTAAAAATTTTTAAAACGATTTTTATTTATTTATTTGAGAGGTAGAGTTAGACACAGAGAGGGAGAGACAGAGAGAAAGATCTTCCATCTACTGGTTCACTCCCCAAATGGCCACAACAGCCAGAGCTGGGCTGATCCAAAGCCAGGAGCCTGGAGCTTCTTACAGGTGTCCCACGTGGGTGCAGGGGCCCAAGTTCCTGGGCCATCTTCTACAGCTTTTCCAGGCCACAGCAGAGAGCTAGATTGAAAGAGGAGCAGCTGGGACTAGAAATAGCACCCATATGGGATTCCATTGCTGCAGGCAGAGACTTAGCCCACAATGCCAGAGTAACAGCCCCCGTATAATTAATTTTTAAGAAATTCTTTTGAAAATTATTTCCTGCTGGGATTTAGCTCAGGGTAGTGTTACATAAGAGAATAAAGTGTTAGTCTAGAGACTCTTATCAAAGAGAATAATGAAAAAGATGTTGGTACAGAATAAGCTAACAGGGTTTCTGGGTGTCTAGTTTGGTTCATGATCCTCTCAGCACCATTGAAACAAACACAGCCTTGTGTTCTTCAGAGCACATATAAATGAAGAATGACCTAGAGATTAGGTAGGAATGATGAGACCTACCTCTCTGTGGACTCAAATTCCTGGGAGCTGACCTAGAACTTTACACCTTTAGGGAATTCAAAGTCACTGCCATTTGAGGAGATGCTAATCTCTCTGATTTCTTTTCAGTGTTGCCTTTGTTAGGGACTATCTCGATTACACAGGAAATATTTGGAATACACTCACACTTTCAGGGTCGTGTACTTCCACATCCATGTGGGATGGAATATTAATTTCCTTTTACAGCCACGCAATCAATTAATGAATTATTCTTTTGTAATTAAATTGCAAAAGCATTCTATGAGTGCATTTAAAAAATTTATGTATATAAGCCATAATAAATGATATATTCATTATGTATGAGATATATGTATATCTGATTATATATGTATATATGATATGTATGTGTGTGTGTATATGCTCCTGTCTGCTGGTTCACTCCCCAAATGCCTGTCACAGCTGGGGCTAGGCTAGGCCTGAGCCTGATCCAAGGCTGAAGCTGGGAGCTGGGAACTCAATCCGGGTCAGCCTGAGTGTTAGAAACTCATTCACTTGGGATATCCCTGCTGCCTCCTAGGATCTGCATTGGTAGGAAGCTGGAATCAGAAGTGGAGTTGGTTAGCAATGTGTCAGAAAGGATTCCTGTATTGTGAGTTTAAAATTGGACTAGATAACTTATTAAACTCCTTTCCATGCTAAGAGTCTATAATCTTCATATAATCAGAACAAAAATAATGCTATTTACTTGTGGCCATCAAAGGAATTAAAAAATTTTCGGCCGGCACCGTGGCTCACTAGACTAATCCTCTGCCTGCGGCGCCGACACATCAGGTTCTAGTCCTGGTCAGGGCGCCGGATTCTGTCCCGGTTGCCCCTCTTCCAGGCCAGCTCTCTGCTGTGGCCAGGGAGTGCAGTGGAGGATGGCTCAAGTGCTTGGGCCCTGCACCCGCATGGGAGACCAGGAGGAAGCACCTGGCTCCTGGCTTCGGATTGGCACAGCGTGCCAGCTGTGGTGGCCATCTGGGGGGTGAACCAATGGAAAAGGAAGACCCCTCTCTCTCTCTCTCTCTCTCACTGTCCAACTCTGCCTGTCAAAAAATTTTTTTTTTCAACTTAAACATAACTGTTTTCTTTTTCCTTCATCAAAGAAGTAATTTTTTAAAAAAATATTTATTTATTTATTTGAAAGGCAGAGTTATAGAGAGTAAGAGATGAGGGATGAGAGAGAGAGAAAGAGAGAGAGAGAGCGAGAAGATATTTTTCATCTTCTGGTTCACTTCCCAAATGGCCACAATGGGCCAAGCTAAAGCCAGGAGCCTGGAGCTTCTTCCATGTCTCCTAAGTGGGTACAGGAGCCCAAGGACTTGGACCATCTTCTGCTTTCCTAGGTGCATTAGCAGGGAGCTGGATCAGAAATGGAGCAGCTAGGTCTTGAACTGGTGCCCATTTGGGATGCCTGTGTCACAGGTGGTAGCTTTACCTGCTATGCCACAACACCAGTCCCCAAAGGAGTGATTTTTTTTGAGCATTGTCTCCTCCTCTACCCCACTGAGAGTTGTTCTAGATTGAAGATATAATGGCTATTTGGTATAAAAACTATTTCTTACTGTTTAACTATTTCTTCTTATCTAACTCTTTGAAGGACTGAAGTTATTATAGGGAAATTGTTATTTTAAACACAATAGCTTAGTTTCTAATTGAACCTGATTTTTATAGTATGTGACCTTCCTCTACACAACATACTTTCTTTCAGGTAGTTGAATTCCATTCATAGAAAAATTCAGGTCCGTTTGCAAGTACGGATCCGAGCATCCCTAATCTGAAAATCTTTTTCACAACATTTTAAATTTCAGATTTTTGGATTAGGGATTCTCAATCAGTAAAGTCTATGTGAATATCCCAAATTTGAAAACTCTGAAATCTGAACTACTTCCAATCCCAAGCATTTTGGATAAGGGATTCTCAGCCAATATTTCCCTCATACAGTATTATCCATTATTTTTCACTGCTGTTACTTTTACACTTGTAAATTATGTTTTATTATTTTTAAAAAGAAAAACACTGTTTATTTGCTTATTTACTTAGGGAGGCAGAGAGGTAGGGGGAAAGAGCTCTCATGTTCTGGTTCACTCCCCAGATGTCTCTAATCACTGAAGCCAAGAACTTGGAATTCAATCATGCATCCTACACGTGGGTGTCAGGAACCCAATTACTTGAGCTGTCATTGTTACTTCCCAAGGTCTGCTTAAGCAGAAATTGAATTCAGGAGCCAAAGCTATGTATCAAACCTTCGGAGTTGGACATGGATGTGTTAACCAGTGTTTTAACCTAGGCTAAATACCCACCCACCTCTCATATTTTTAACTTAAACAGCGTTATAACTTATATTCCTTTTTGATGGCTTCTGGTTCATGATATTATACTAGAAAAGAATATCTGCAGTAAGAATTATATGTAAGGAATATAGAGAAAGCGTCATCTTGAATGGGAGCTCTCAACCTGTAAATAATAATTTCCCATCCCCTATTCCCCAGTCTTTGGTAACCACTATTCTAAGTACCTCATGTAAGTGGAGTCATATGATATTAGTCCTTTTGTGTCTGATATATTTCACTTAACATGTCTTCAGGTTTCATCCATGTTGCAGGTGTATCAGGTATCATTCTTTTTCAAAAGCTAAATAATGTTCCATAGTATGCATATACTACATTTTATTTATTATTTTTTGAAAACTATATAGTGTCTCTCCTCAGTTATATTATTCTTCTGAAAAAAAATTCTCACTTTTCTGGATGGATTATCTGAGGTCATGGTCTTTGGACTTCTATATTCTGGTTGTTGGGTATACTATTGTGCTCATGTACTGATTAAAATGCAGGGCTTAGAATGAAACAGTATTCTATGTTTAATATAAAGAATACAGTGACTCAGTTATTTCCCATAATGTGGACACCACACTTCTAGCAAGATTAACTTAATCTTTTTAGAAACATATTGCCTTTTTGACTCATCTGAAGCGTTAAAAAAAATAATGTGTTAGAAGTAGGCATCTAGCCTAGCTGTTAAGACACCTGCATCCCACACTGGAATACCTGGGCTTGATACTTGGCTCTGGCTTCTGACTTCAGTTTTCTGCTAATAGCAGACCCTGGGAGGAGTGGTGATGGTTCAAGTAGTTGAGTACCTGCCACTCAAAAGGGAGACCTAGGTTGAGTTTCTGGCTTCTGACTTCGACCTGGTCTGGTCCTGCCTATTAGGGACATTTGGGAAACCATCTAGCAGATGGGAACTCTGTCTCTCTGCTCCCAAATTAAAAAAAAAAAAAAGTTTAAGTCTTTTCTATAATATCGTTATATAATTCTAGTAGAGTTTATTACAGAATATTTAAGAAATGGGAAAAAATAAACATTCTCAACTTAGAATATAAGGCTTTACTGATGAAGTCGTAGTTCCTGTGGTACCCTTCCTCAGTCTCATCTCCCTTCCTATCTCTAGAGGTAACAACAATTCTAAATTTTGAAACTATGTATTTCTTCATACTTTTCCCACCTGTGTATCTCTCAGCAATATGTAACATTGAATGATGTTTTTCAATTTTATATAAACAGTATTACATAAAGTATTTGTTTCAACCTGCTTTTTTCATGCAACATGAGATTCATCTATGTTCTCTATATGTATTTATATATCTATAGTTGTAAATTGCTTTTTATCTTTCTTGGTTTGGAAGAGCATAGGTAATTTTGTCTCTGAACCATGTTAATTCTGCTCTTATTTTCTTTCAAGCTGTTGTCTGAATTTAATCTCCTTCCTTCTGCCTTTTCCCCTTTCTCATTCAATCCTTCCCTCCCCTCCCCTGCCATTTTTAACATGTTTTAAAAATTACTTGTTACTGGTGCTGATGCTGTGGTGTAGTAGGTTAAGCCTCCACCTGCAGCATCTGCATTCCATATGGGTGCAGGTTCAAGTCCCAGCTGCTCCACTTGTTATCCAGCTCTCTGCTAATGACCTGGGAAAGCAGCGGAATCTCTTGGCTCCTGGCTTTGGCCTGGCCCAGCCCTGGCTGTTGTGGCCATTTGGAGAGTGAATCAGTGGATGGAAGACTTCTCTCTGTTTCTGCCTGTCTCTGTCTGTAACTCTTCCTCTCAAATAAATAAATAAATCTTTTAAAAAATTATTTGTTAATTTTCACTCCATTCTTTACTGGGCCTTAGCCCTTTGGCCATTATTTTTTTAGGTATTCCCTTGCAGTAATATTTTTTAAACATTTTTTTTATTTGAAAGGCAGAAACAGAAATGGAGAGACAGATTTCATCTGGTTCACCCCTTAAATGTCCACAACAGCTAGGGGCCAGGCCAGGCTGAAGCCAGGAGCCTTGAACTTAACCTGGGTCTTCTATGTGGGTGGCAGGGACCCAAGTACTTGGGCTGTCACCTGCTGCCTTCCAGAGTGCAAATTAGCTGGAAGCTGGACAGAAAAGGGAGTAGCCAGGGACTCCAATAAGATGCAGATTTCCTGAGTGGCAACTTGACCACTGCACAGATCACCCACTCTCCTAAGCTTCATTTTTTAATCTGTATCTGTAATCTCTCATTTTGGGTACCCATTTTGTCTCTCATGACTGTGTTTTTAATAATTTCCTCATTAAAAAAAAAGTCTGCTTAGGGGAAATGTTGCTGCCATATTCTGAAACCTTAGAAGAACCCAAAATTTAATAAAATATATTTGTGAAATGTAATAAATGAATGTCATTTGCTAGAACTGCCTTATCTTATTTTTTTTTTAAGATTTATTTATTTATTTGAAAGGTGGAGTTACAGAGAGGCAGAGGCAGAGAGAGAGAAGGAGAGAGGGAGAGAGAGGTCTCTGTCCCCTGGTTCATTCCCCAACAGCCAGAGCTGGGCTGATCCAGATCCAGGAGCTTCTTCCAGGTCTCCCACCCGAGTGCAGGGGCACAAGGATTGGACCATCTTCCACTGCTTTCCCAGGCCATAGCAGAGAGCTGGATCGGAAGTGGAGCAACTGGGACATGAACTAGGGCCCATATGAGATGCTGGCACTGCAGGTGGTGGCTTTACCCACTACTGCCTTATCTTAACTCACTGTATATTCTTTTAGAATCCTTGTCCATGCAATCATGCCTGACTTTTCTTTAAAAGTTTAAAAATATATTTATAAATATATGTATTTAACTATAACCTATCTCTTTTCTCAGTATAAAGACTTTGTGAAATTGTTATTTTCTGCCAATGTTTTTTTGGTATACCTTTGTCACCAACAAGTTACTCTTTATTGCTCAGAATTATATTCACAATAGTAGAGCCCTTGTATTTTGAGGGAGAAAATTATGTTCAAATTTAGTCATTAATTTTATTGAATGTTTTTAGCAAATGGAAATACTTATAGGAAATACTTAACTGTTATAGGAAATACTTAACTGTTACTAAAACATATCTCCATAGCAGTGTTATATTTTTGGGTAGTTTGTAATCTGCTTTCCATATGTAACGATGGTGAGAGACACCCACTGCATCTGTTCCAGTTTCCCAAGTATCTGTTAAAATAAGCCATGAGCCAGTGCAAGTTTCTGATTCATTGTACTTTAATCAGATGACATTTAATATTTAGTTAATTTATTGGCTACAATAAAAATTACCAATATAATAAATGTTAGGGAATTTATTTAGTTTAGAAATTTTAAAGTAATTACTGTTAGATTGAGTTGGTTTAAAGTTAATTAAAATAAGAGACAGACAAGTTCCATTCTTACTTAAAACTGCTTTGTTGCTATAAATCTTCATGTTTATATTTCCCTTAAGATTTGTGATGAGGTTAAGTGTTTTCTTTGAGATTCTCCTCCCTTTCTGTTACATTTTCAGGCTGAATTATTACTGTGCGTTGTTTTACGTTTTCCAGAAGAGTTTATTTGAACTTACCACCTTATAAAGATAATAGCATTCAAGACTTTTGACCTCTACTTGGAAATAAAATGTTTGTTACATTGGTGTGATTAATCTGAGGGCCACTTATTTAACAGCTTCAACTGTCACAATAAAATGAAAACCCTAAAGTAGCGATATTTGAAGAACTAAAACAGATTTCATAAAATCCATGCATTGAAATTTTTCCAGTAATGTAAAGCATTGATTTTACTTTAATTCTTTATCATTTACTCTTATTTTAGACATAATTTTAACACATTTCACAGTTCAGTTTCCTAGAGAATGATAGATTAGCAAATAGCAGATTAGAAGAGGAGAGGTTGTATGCTACTTATTGGCAGGCCACCTAACAAAATGTGAGTTAACTGCAAATGAGCAAGCAGGAAGACTGTTAAAGGTCGATACAAAAAATAAGGCACAGTACTTAGGTACCCTTCTTGCAGAGCTAACCATCCACACAGACTTCAGTAATCCTTGAGGACAGTAGCACTGCCTAGTAATTGAGGTTTGTAATGATGACTAAATCAACAAAAGGTTAATTATGTTATATAGATTTTAAAACATGAATCAAGGAAGCACATAATTCATTTTATAAATATTTCCCTCAAGAATGACTGAAATAACATACTTTGATACATGAATAGAATAAAACTCGGTTTTATGGAAAATGTTTCTGTTTTACAGTGCCTCAGTGAAGCCTGATACTCACTGGATAGTGTATTCTGAGGGCCCAGGTGTTGTACTTTTAGACTATATCTAGACATCTTCTAAGTAAGCTTGAATACTACAGAGAGGTAAAGAATATTGTTTGGTCTTTTTTAAAGGAGATGAGTAAGAGTTTATTTATTTAAAAACACCTTTAAATGAGTTGATTCAGTGGTATTGATCACCATAGAGATGGCTTAAATTAAAAACCAAGTTATTGAGAACACGTTCATGCTGAGTGACATTCCTGATTCACTCAGTGTGGCATTTATTCTTTGAAAGTCTTTATCGAGACTACTTTGAAGTCGAGGTGGGGATTTGGCACAGTGGTTAAGACACTGCTGGGACTACTGCATCCTGCATTGGAGTGCTTGGGTTTGAGTCCCTGCCGTGTTCCCAGTTCCAGCTTCCCACTAATGCATACCGGAGAGGCAGCAGGTGACAGCTCAAATACCTGGGCCCTACCACCCATGTGGGAGACCTGGACTATGCTGCCTGCTCTGGGCTTTAGTCTAGCCCAGCTTCCCCTGTTGAGGCATTTGGGGAGTAAACAAATGGTTGAGAGATCTCTGTCCATCTGTCTCTGCCTTCCAAAAAAATTAAATTCTAGATTTTCAAGAGGGTGAGAGAATTATGAAGAAATTCTTGTCTATTTCATATACCATTTGCATCTGTAAAAGACATCAGGGGTTAACCTATTTTTCTAAAAGTGCTCATTAGTGTACTTGAATTATAAGGGGAAGATACTTCCTGTGGTTTTGGTGGGAATTGATTTCATTGAGAAACAAGCTATTTTCTGTATTTTTAAAACTTCCACTTGAAGTTCTGTCTGAGAGAATGCCACTGATTTCTCTTGTCTGATTAGAAAAGTAAAAGGGCCCTTTTTAAAATTTTCATTTTTCCCCTTTATTCTTCTAATTCAAATGGTAACTCTGACTCTATTATGTAGCCTTTTTTTTTTTTTAAAGACCCATTTGTATCACTATTTTATGATTCCCTTTTTCTTTCTTTCCTATTTGTAAAATCTTAGCATTGGAAAGACAAGAGCTTAGGGTTGAGTTACTGGATCCATGTAGTAGAAGAATTTTTTTTCCATGGGCTAGATGACAGATGGACATTTAGCTTCTGAGAGAATAGGTTTTGGTAATAATAATAAGCTTACTATTTCCAAGCAGCCCACTTGGTAGTTGGATGGCTCTAATAGGAATTTCTTCCTTTTACATTTTAGGTGAAATCTGTGTAATTTCCATGGACTAAAGAATTCTTTCTGTAGGAGTTACATGGAGTTTAGCTCGAAATTTATGAGAACAATCACATCTGCTTTGGATTCTCCTTTTCTAGGCCAAGCATCCCAATATCTTTCAGTTGTACTTTATGATATAATTTCAGATTCCATCATCACCATCTTCTATCTCTGACAGATTCTGGTCTCTCTCTCTTTTAAAGATTTATTTGAGAGAGAGAGAGAGAGAGAGAGTCAGTCTTCCTTCCACTGGCTCACTCTCCAAACAGCCACAGGGGCTGAAGCCAGTAGACAGGAGCTTCATCCAGGTCTCCCATGAGGGTACAGGGGCCTAAGAACTTGGCGCATTAGCAGAGAGCTGGATTGGAAGTGGAGCAGCTGAGTCTTGAACCAGTGTGCATATGGGATGTTGGAGTTACAGGTGGAAGTTTAACCTGCTATGACACCACACTGGCCCCTGATTCTGGTGTCTTAAAACTGCCTGAAACAAAATATGAGATTCAAGGTGCAATAGAAATACTGAGATTGTTACTTTCCACAATCTTCTTAATGGAGAGGGACTTCCAGGAGCCAGGGACTGTTTGTCTTTCTTACTAGTGTAGCTCTACTATGTAACTCTAGTGGTTAGAACATTGTTGAAGAGTCATATGAGGGCTCTGGTCACTATAAATCTGGAAATACAGCTAACAACTGTTAGCTGTTTTAGAATTTCATTTTTGTTGGGGCATACTCAGTCCATCTTAAGATCTTTTTCTTGTGAACCGTCATCAAACTGGATAACCTCCAGGGATGGAGGTTGATGAATTGATGAGGTAGGCAAAAGCCAAATCATTCATATAATTCAGGTGAGAAGTGAAGGGCATTTGCACAAACATAACAGCAGTAGAAAAGATGAGAAATGGATCAGTTCCAAATATATTTTGAAGGTAGATTCTAGAAGTAACAGGTAGATTTCATTGGGAAGAGAAGTGAAGAAGGTTAAGACAAGAATAGTGCCTATGTTTCTTTTTCTTTTCTTTTCTTTTCTTTTTTTTTTTTTTTTTTTGACAGGCAGAGTTAGACAATGAGAAAGGTCTTCCTTCCGTTGGTTCACCCCCCAGATGGCCACCACAGCTGGCGTGCTGTGCCGATCCGAAGCCAGGAGCCAGGCGCTTCCTCCTGGTCTCCCATGCGGGTGCAGGGCCCAAGCACTTGGGCCATCCTCCACTGCCTTCCCGGGCCACAGCAGAGAGCTGGACTGGAAGAGGAGCAACCGGGACTAGAACCCGGAGTGCTGGCACCGCAGGCAGAGGATTAGCCTAGTGAGCTGTGGCGCCGGCTTATGTTTCTTGTTTGATGTCCTGGATGGTATGATTGA
Organism: Oryctolagus cuniculus; assembly: GCF_051225735.1. Lineage (NCBI taxonomy): Eukaryota > Metazoa > Chordata > Mammalia > Lagomorpha > Leporidae > Oryctolagus > Oryctolagus cuniculus. Next base: position 143,520,714 of record NC_142873.1, on the reverse strand, counting down.
GCCATTTACTGAATGGGAAAACCAGAGAGAAAATTAAGAGTTTAATTCTGGACATGTATCGAGATGCTGGTGAGATCACACTGTCATCTCTTTTCTATTTTGGTTCTATCGCTGTATATCTTTCATTGAACTATTTATCAGCATGGGTCAAGGAAGGTACATTACAAAATTGCTTTTAGGTTCAGACATGAAACTGCTTGGGTTAATGAGAAGCATGCTAGTGAGAATGAGATAGGGAAACCAAGGGCAGTAGAATGTAAGTCTTGGTAGCAAGGCTTTTCAAGTTTCTCTGCCCAGTATTAGTTTCAGCTTCCCTAGGGATTCCTATTGTGAATATTCACTGATAACCTGAATTTACTCAATCATTTGTGAATATCTCCTTGATTCCAGCCTTTCCAATGTCCATTTAATTTATCTTCTTCCCTATGGAAAAAAACCTTCAATGGCTCTCCTCTGCTTTAAGAGTAAGGTTCAAACTATTTAGTGTCATATTCAATTCCTTTTCTAATCTGTGTCTTTACCTGTCTCTCCTTGTCTCCCCAATTCACCTCCCCTACAATTCTCAAATATGAGAAATATGGACATGGGTGGGAGATGTGAAGCTGGTGAGACTAGAGATGGTCTTGGCCAGATTGAATAGCCTGTCTAGAATTTCTTAGCATAAAGGGATTTCTTTAATAGAGAAGCATCTCTGGGGTAGAAGTATCTGAAGTACCAGGTTTGCAGAGATAGATACTAGCCTCAGAATTTGTAACAAAATCACCACCCTGTCCTAAATTAATAGTTTCATGAAAGCATGGCTTAGTGCTATGATCTGATACAAACATGTTTATTTATCTGGGAAATGAAAACACCTATCCTGTAAAAGGATTGCAAAGATAACACAGTAATGGGCTTGAGGCTGTGGCATAGCAGGTAAAGCCACTGCCTGCAGTGCCAGCATCCCATATCGGCACCAGTTTGAGTATTGGCTGCCTCACTTCCTAGCCAGCCCTCTGCTGTGGCCTGGGAAAGCAGTAGAGGATGGCCAAAGTCCTTGGGCCCCTACACCCGCTTGGGAGACCCAGAAGAAGCTCCTGGCTCCTAGCTTCAGAGTGCCCAGCTATAGTCGTGGCGGCCACTTGGGGAGTGAACCAGTGGATGGGAGACTTTGTCTCTGTCTCTGTCTCTGTCTCTCTGTGCCTCTGCAGCTCTGCCTTTCAAATAAATAAATAATTAAAAAAAATCACGGTAAAACATATAGAATAATGTGTGACATTTTGTAAAGTACTCAATAAATGGTTGCTGTTAAGATTATACTTTTAGTTGCAATCTAATTTTAAATAGTTACCTCTGTTCCAACCTTAACTTTTCCTACTTACCTGTTATAACTCTATTCCAACCAGTCTGGAATTCTTGCTAGTTCCTGAAGAACTATAAAATTTTTACTAAGGGGGCCGGCACCATGGCTCACTTGGTTAATCCTCTGCCTGCGGCACCGGCATCCCATATGGGCACTGGGTTCTAGTCCCGGTTGCTCCTCTTCCAGTCCAGCTCTCTGCTGTGGCCTGGGAGGGCAGGGCAGTGGAGGATGGCCCAAGTGCTTGGGCCCTGCACCCGCGTGGGAGACCAGGAAAAAGCACCTGGCTCCTGGCTTCGGATCTGCACGGCGCCGGCCGTAGCGACCATTTAGGGGGTGAACCAATGGAAGGAAAACCTCTCTCTCTCACTGTCTAACTCTTGTTAAACAAACAAACAAACAAAAGTCTTACTAATGTCAGTTCCCCTGCCTGGAATTCCTTTTGCCCATTGCACCTCAAGTATTTTTCTGTTGATATTTGTACTCATCCTGTATTTCAAATCACCTTTTCAGCATAATCATTCTAGCTGAAAGTTCTTTATAGTTCTGTCTAGATTAGTTGGTGTCATCCATAAGGTTTTGTCTGGTTAAGCACTTAGTACAGGACGGGTTTTAGGCGGAGTGGTTAAGACACCTGCATCTCACCTGGGTTCAAGTCCCAGGTGTGCTCCTGATTAATGTATCCTGTGATGGCCCAAATACTTGAGTCTGTGCTCTCCACGTGGGAGACCCTGATTGAGTTCCTGGCCTCAGCTGTTGTGGCATTTGGGGCGTGAACTAGCAGGTGGGAATTCTCCTGTTTGTCTCTGCCTTATAAATTAAATAAATAAAAATTTAAAAAAGCACCAGGTACTGTGTTATGTTTATGTCTTATTTCCTTTTTTTTTTTTTTTTTTTTTTGACAGGCAGAGTGGACAGTGAGAGAGAGAGAGAGAGAGAGAGAAAGGTCTTCCTTTGCCGTTGGTTCACCCTCCAATGGCGCGCTGATCCGATGGCAGGAGCCAGGAGCCAGGTGCTTTTCCTGGTCTCCCATGGGGTGCAGGGACCAAGCACCTGGGCCATTCTCCACTGCACTCCCTGGCCACAGCAGAGAGCTGGCCTGGAAGAGGGGCAACCGGGACAGAATCCGGCGCCCCGACCGGGACTAGAACCTGGTGTGCCGGCGCCGCTAGGCGGAGGATTAGCCTAGTGAGCCGCGGCGCCGGCCTATGTCTTATTTCCTTAAGAATTTTGTGGTGTTTTTTTTTTTTTTTTTTTTGGTCCCTCTCAGAAAGCTGAGCCAAAACCTTACACATGGTTAGCACCCAGTAAACATCGATAGTTGTTCAATGAGTTAATTTTATGACTCTTACTGGTAATTAAATCATTAAACTTCATCCTGAAATGCTGATGATAAGGGAAATTTTCTTAACGCTGTCAAACTAGGCTTTTTTTTTTTTTAAGTTTTCTATTCAAGAAACATTAATGGATCACTGGCTGTACTAATGTTAGAAATTTTTTAAAACAGTTAAAAGATCACATTGGGCCCTTTCTATCTGCTTGGCATGGAGTTTTAAAAGACCCAATTTGTATGAAGTTAATAGATACTATTAAAACAAGTGTATTTGTCATATTAGTTGGGATATAATATGTAGAGTTTGGAGGATTCGAATTGAGATGGAATGGGAATTTATCGCTTGTTTTCAAGTGCCATACTGATTTTTTTAAGTCAGAAGACCTCTTTCTGCAATTAAGCAAATAGATACCTCTTTTTGGATTTTGTATCTAGAATGAAAACAGTGTCATTTACACAGGAGGAACCTGTTTGTAGAGCATTTATCCTGTTTTTGCTGCTTTTCTTTGTATCTTTTCCTCTGGTTATTTCGACTGTCATTTGTAAAGTAAAGAATTTGGGTTGCATGTGTAACCAATTTGTTAAGACAAGTTCTTTAGAGCTTTTTTTTTTTTTTTTTTTTTTTTTTTTTTTGACAGGCAGAGTGGACAGTGAGAGAGAGAGACAGAGAGAGAGAAAGGTCTTCCTTTGCCGTTGGTTCACCCTCCAATGGCCGCCGCTGCAGCCGGCGCACCGCGCTGATCCTGGCAGGAGCCAGGAGCCAGGTGCTTTTCCTGGTCTCCCATGGGGTGCAGGGCCCAAGCACCTGGGCCATCCTCCACTGCACTCCCTGGCCATAGCAGAGAGCTGGCCTGGAAGAGGGGCAACCGGGACAGAATCCGGCGCCCCAACCGGGACTAGAACCCGGTGTGCCGGCGCCGCAAGGTGGAGGATTAGCCTATTGAGCCACGGCGCCGGCTCAAGTTCTTTAGAGCTTTTTAGTAAATGCTCCATAGTTTATTTTTTTTTTACAATTTATTTTTTATTTGTTTAATTCAGATCAACCTCAGAACTAACTGAAGATAGCAGCCTGTTTTCATTTCAGATTTTTATATCCTTCCTTCCTCTGCCCTCCCCCACTAATAGCATTGCTACCCATGCTTGCATAGCTGGAAAGAACATACATGCCAACTATTCTTTGTCATTATCTATTACTTCTTGCATTGACTGAGTTGTAGCATTTCTGCTGAATACTGCATTGTTTGAATTCCTGATTGTTTTCTAGCATTTAATATTTGATCTTGCCTGATGTTGGTTTCACTGTGTTCCAATAGAATTCTTTTTTGCCCCTCTGCTTCTGCACCTGTTCCTTATAGTGTGTTCTCATCTCTTCTTCACTAATGTTTACCTTGTTTCTTACATATTTACAGTTATGTGGCAAAATGTATCAATTCTACAGTGAGAAATGTTATTCTCTAACTTATGTCTTAATCATTTCTTCTTAAACATGGTCGAGAAGTCATATCAGTGGAGCTACCCAGAACACTGAATCTGGGCTAAGTATCATGGCTTCATGGGAAACTTGGAATTGCCCTAGCTTTATGGTTAAAAATTGCAAAACCTCGGCTGGCGCCGTGGCTCACTAGGCTAATCCTCCGCCTTCCGGCGCAGGCACACCGGGTTCTAGTCCCGGTTGGGGCACCGGATTCTGTCCCGGTTGCCCCTCTTCCAGGCCAGCTCTCTGCTGTGGCCAGGGAATACAATGGAGGATGGCCCAAGTACTTGGGCCCTGCACCCCATGGGAGACCAGGATAAGTACCTGGCTCCTGCCATCGGATCAGCGTGGTGCGCTGGCCGCAGTGCGCCGGCCATGGCGGCCATTGGAGGGTGAACCAACAGCAAAAGGAAGACCTTTCTCTCTGTCTCTCTCTCTCACTGTCCACTCTGCCTGTCAAAAAAAAAAAAAAAATTGCAAAATCTGGTTAAGCACCAGGAGTTCTAAAAAATTTGAGTGGTTCAGCTCCCACATTTAATAATAAATTGCATTTTTTGTTTCATTCATGCATTTGGTAAACATCTGTTAAGTATTTGTTGTGCAAGGTATTGCTCACTGTTCACATTCCATTTTCTAAAGGCAGCTTTTTGCCATTTTTGTCTCTTTGAAGTACATTCCCAAAATGATTTTCTATGCCTTGTTACTCATAGTTGGTCAGTGGCTAATAGCATTGGCAACATCTGTTAGAAATGCACAATCTTGGGGTTGGCACTACAGTGTAGAAGGTTAAGCTGGCGCCTGCAGTGCCCCCATCCCACAAGGACACCAGTTTGAGTCCTGCCTGCTCCACTTCCGAGCCAACTCCCTGGTAATGCACCTGGGAAAGCAGCAGAAGATGTCCCAGAGGCTTGGGTCCCTGGCACCCATGGGGGAGACCCAGAGGAAGCTCCTGGCTCCTCTCTTTGGCCTGGCCCAGCCCTGGCCATTGTGGCCATTTGGGGAGTGAACCAGCAGATGGAAGATCTCTATCTCTGTATCTCTGCCTTTCAAATGAATAAATAAATCTTTAAAAATAAAAACAAATGTACATTCTCAGGCCACATTCCAGACAATCTGAATCAAAATCAGTATTTTAACAAGATGCTAGTGATTTGATGCACATTAAAATTTAACAAGCACACATGTAGCAGATTGTTATTCTCTGGGGTGTGTGTGTGTGTGTGTATGTATATGTATATAAAACAACCAACGAAGACATATACTCATTCAGTTACTTTTTTACAGATAAGAAACACTTTCATGTGAGAAAGTGATAGGTATATCCTTTTTTTTTTTTTTTTTAAGATTTATTTTACTTATTTGAAAGAGTTACAGAGAGAGGTAGAGACAGAGAGGGAGGTCTGCCATCTGCTGATTCACTCCCTAGATGGCCGCAATGGCTGGAGTTGTGCCAATCCAAAGCCAGGAGCCAGGAGCTTCTTCTGGGTCTCCCACATGGGTGCAGGGGCCCAAGGACTTGAGCCATCTTCTACTGCTTTCCCAGGCCATAGCAGAGAGCTGGATTGGAAGAGGAGCAGCTGGGACTAGAACCGGCGCCCATATGGGATGCCGGCACTTCAAGCCAGGGTGTTAACCCACTGCATCACAGCATCGGGCCCCAGTATTTCGTTCAGAAGATAGTTTCTATTGTTTAAACTATTAGAAGTCCTGGTGCGGTGGTGCACTAGGTTAATCCTCTGCCTGCAGCGCTGGCATCCCATATGGGCACTGGGTTCTGGTCCCGGTTCTCCTCTTCCAGTCCAGCTCTCTGGCGTGGCCTGGGAGGGCAGTGGAGGATGGCCCAAGTGCTTGGGCCTGCACCTGCATGGGAGACCAGGAAAGAAGCTCCTGGCTCCTGGCTTTGGATCGGCATAGCTCCGGCCGTGGCGGCCATTTGGGGAGTGAACCAACAGAGGGAAGACCTTTCTTTCTCTCTCTCTCTTACTGTCTGTAACTCTACCTGTCAAATAAACAAATAAAAATCTTTAAAAAAATAAACTATAAGAAAAAGTTATAAAACACAGAATAAGTACTCTTTGTTTATTGAAAGTTGTAAGAAAGACTTAAAAGTGGGGTTTAGGTGATTTCGATACTTGCTAAAACTTTCACAAATGGTTTGTAAATTTTTTTAGAGATCTCTATGAGAGATTTTAGAATAAAGTCTGTTATATAGGAACATTTTATATAAAAGATTGAATTGCATGTTTTATTAGCTCAGAGTAATTTTTATGACAGTAAATAGGATTAGAAAAGTACTTATTTAAATATTATTGCTTAAAGTATTTTAATGCTTAAAGTAATTTGAGTAGATCAGCAGCAGGAGCTCATACTAAGGTTTTTCCTTTTATTAGTATACCTTTTACTTCACTTATAGTGGTTTGCTGCCTACTAGAAGTGTGCCCTGGGGCAAGTTATTTTTTGAGTTTCAATTTCCTCAACTGTAATATCACTTAATTCTTTTTTTTTTTTTCTTGACAATGCCGCTTGACTTGGGACCTGGTAAAGAAACAGTGACCAATGCACATTAGCTTCTTCTCTTTTCACTGCCTTGTTACTTGTATGTATAGTGATTCTAGGTTTAGCTCATAATTAAAATACAATTTCTCTTTTATTTGTTAATGTTGAAACAAAAGTGTAAACTCCATGGTGACGTGGGCCTTGCCTATTTTGTTTTGAATTCTGTTGTGTCCCACCACCTGGCATAGGACTTGTGGTGGGCTGAAGGTTTTATTGAAATATTTGTTGAGTGAATGTTTGAATAACATGCAATTGAAGTAAATTTACTTGAATAAACTTCATAGAGAATGTCTTTGCAGTTTATATTTATCAGATAATTTTATTAATACCTATTATATACTGGATACTATTCTAGTCATTGGATATATACCATGATTAAAAAGAGGGTCAAGGCCCCTGTCCTTATGGAACTTACCTTTTAATTGGGTGGAGAGATAAGGAACAAGAATAATAAACCAGTGAATCAATAAGTTCACAAGATAATTCTGGATAAAAGTAAGTGCAGTATTGCAGTAAACGTATTATCTGATGGAGTGAGGGCCACGACTTTAGCTAGGTATGTGGGGAGGCCTCTTCAAGAGGATGGCATCTGTGCTGAGACAGTGAGGATGAGAAGGGAGCAGCCTTTGCACAGCTGGGGAAAAGCACCAGAGGAAAGAGAACAGCCTGAGGAGAAAATGAGCTAAGTATGTTTCAGCAATTCAGATTGTCAACATCCACATAGAATTACTTCATCTAGATAGTGTGTGGAAGATGCTGTGACACAGTGAATGCTGTTTTTTGACTAAAAGGTAGAATATCTTAATTATAGCAGTGAATCAAAGTGAAAGATCATCAGTAGTCAACTTTGTTGCAGTGTTTTAAAAGTCCCCTAGTGTGTTGGTGATTCTTTATAAACTAGGTGGGGGAGTGCTCTTTGGCTATCATTGTGAAGCTTGACTGCTAATACTGAGATTTTGAGATGAAGAGGCTAGAAACCAGCAAGTTTGAAATATGTTTGATCTATAACCTGCCTTCTCCTCCTGTTATAAATGAATCAACTTTGGTATTCTAAGAGTTCTTCATTATCTTGTTTTTCTACTATTTCCTTATTGTGATAATTTTGTTTCCTACTATTTTTTTTAAAGATTTTATTCATTTATTTGAGAGGTAGAGTTAAAGACAGAAAGAGGGAGAGACAAAAAGATCTTCCATATGCTAGTTCACTTCCCAAATGGCTGCAACAACTGAAGCTGGGCTGATCCAAAGCCAGGAGCCAGAAGCTTCTTCCGAGTCTCCCACAAGGGTACAGGGGCCTAAGCACCTGGGCCATCTTCGACTGCTTCCCCAGGCCATAGTAGAGAGCTGGATCAGAAGAAGAGAAGCTGGGACTAGAACTGGCGCCCATATGGGATGCTGGTGCCACAGTTGGAGGCTTAGCCCACTACACCACAGCGCCGGTCCCTTGTTTCCTACTCTTAAAAATTCCAAGCTTAGGAATGTTTGGCATAGCAGTTAAGACACTGCTTGGGATGCCACATCCCATACTGGAATGCTTGGGTTTGAGTCCAGGTTCTGAATTCTGACTCCATCTTCCTGCTAATGTGCACCCTGGGCGGCAGCAGATGATGGCTCACATACTCGGGTCCCTTTTCCCACATGGGAGACCTATATTGAGTTCCAGGCTCCTGATTTAAGCCTGGCCTAGCTCTGACTGTTGCCAGCATTTGGGGAGTGAACCAATGAATGGGAGAGCTCCCTGTGGTCTCTTGTCTCTGTGCCTTTAAAAAAAAAAAAAGAAAAGAAAAAGCTGAGCTTTCAAAAATCACATTTATCAGAAGGAAAACATCAAAGAGCTCAAGATATGATACCTTTGGAAGAGGTTGTAATTTGGTATTGTAACATGAAAACTTGAGAGAACTTTTGGAGCTATTTTAACTGTATGCTTGTCATTGCTGTTGTCAAGTCTGATAACAAATTATCAGAATTCTGCATTTGCTGCTCTTAGAGAAGCCTATGCAATCCAAGAAATATAAAGAAAAGGAACAATACTTGGAGAACTTCATTGTCTCTTTGGGTGTGTAGAATTTTTCAGAGAATGTTGCAAAACTTGAACCATCTTATTTATACTCTCAAAGAGCAATATACAAATAAGATTTTTTTAGAGGAAGGATAAAACTGTATGCTATATACATCTCTGAGCATTTAATTTAACATGTGATGTGGCCTCTGGATGCTATTTTAAGAGCATTTCTCAGTGTGCATATCTTTAGTGACTTAGGATATTAATTATTTAGGATGTAGAGGTAAGATATTTTTGTACTTTAATGGAAAGCCTCATGTTTAATGGATTGCAGTTCTGTTTGTTGGTGATTAAGTACAAGAGAACTTAAAAAATTCTTAGAAAATGGAATTAAAAGAAGTTTATTTTGATGGAAAAAAATTTGAATCCATACTTATGACAGTTCTTCTAAAAGGTCATGGAAAATGCATATTATGAAACAATTATGCATGGATTTCAAACTTTTTGCACCCAAATAAACTTATCTTCTTGTTCCATTTTCCATGAACTTTTGGAAGTACCTTCAAGTCTAAGTTTTTAGGGTTTAGGGTTTTATCTCCAGTAATGTGTTTTGTTACTAACAGCCTCTTCTTTCATCTTTTTAAAAATAGCAACATCATGACAACAGAGAAGAGTTTAGCAACCGAGACCGAAAATTCACAGCACCAACAACAGAAGGAAGAGGGTGAAGGAGCCACAAACTCAGGCCAACAAGAAACTCAGCTGGAGGAGTCTTCTCACACAGCAGCTGAGGGAGACAATCAGTGTGACCAGAAGCTGAGAGCCTCTAATGGAGACACCCCCACACATGAAGACTTGACCAGGAACAAGGAGCGGACTTCAGAAAGCAGGGGCCTGTCAAGACTGCTTTCCTCATTTCTCAAAAGGCCCAGATCTCAGGTCTCTGAGGAGGAAGGCAAAGAAGGAGAGTCAGACAAAGAAAAAGGTGAAGGAGGTCAGAAAGAGATAGAATTTGGAACCAGTCTTGATGAAGAGATCATTTTAAAGGCCCCGATTGCAGCTCCTGAACCTGAACTCAAAACAGACCCATCCTTGGATCTCCATTCATTAAGCAGTGCAGAAACACAGGTAAGGATGTGTAAGTACTTACTCGGGTAAGGTAAGGTGCATTTAATAAAGGCAGTTATAAAGTTTGGTTTTCATTTGATAATATTTGGCTTTATTTCTTATTAGCCAGTTGTTTTAGATGTTGGTAGTCACAAGTAGCATGAAGCTTTTGGAGTTCAACAATTTCAAAAGAAGTTACTGTAGTCAATGGAGACTTGTTTTTTAAGAAGATACTTAATACCACAAATCAAAGGGAAAAAATAAAAGTATCAAATGAGTTTATTCAGGGCCTATATCATCTTCTGTAATGACAGAACAAATTAATTAATTTTAGTAAGAGAGATAAAAAGCAGTGAGATGCTTTAGAGTTCATTTTGGTGGAATTATTAGGAATGAGATAGTTATCAACAAATGTTGTTTTATGGAAATATTCATAAAAACTGCATGGTGGAGTCAAGCTGTATGTAGGTATGTGATAGATTTGAGTCATCGCTGCCTTAATTTGGTTGTTGTCAGCAACTAGATCATGTTACCACATAATATAAGATATAGATGAAGAAGTCTAGATTGATCACCTATGCAATATATATTAATGCTGGGTGAGAGTTTTGCCGCAGTGTTGTTAAACTATGTATAAGTTGTTCATTTGTCCAGAAAACATGGGAAAATGTTAGTGCTGTAACTCAAATTGTTTTCTAAGAATCTCATTTGTTTTCAGCCTTAATATCTATAAATTATGTTATTTTCAAAGTCTTATTTCTGAAACATGTGAACACTATATGCATTAAGAGTATAAGTGTGTTATAGGTCCAAGGTTTGGGCTATGTAGTTTTATTTGAATTTTCTAAATATATTACATATATTTCTGGAAATATTACTTGCTAAAAGTAAAATTTAGAATAAAGTTATAATTATGTACTTGGTGTTAGTGAAACCAGGTTGAAACATGATTTACTACATATGAATGCAGGCTATGGAACCAGGCCAGGGAATTCAAATCAGAGAAGGGACACTTTCACTCCATCCATCTCTTGCTCTGCACAACAAAGACAATACCCACCTCATTTGGCTATTGTGACAATTAAAAGAGTTTAAAATATAGAGCTCTTAAAACATTGCCTGGTAATACATTCTAGTTATTATTACTCAATAAATAAACACAAATAGTAAAGCCAAAGAAGCCCTATTTATCTAAGTAGTATTAATTTAATTTTACTTTAGGAATACCCGAAGAAAGAAATTGCATTATATTCCAGGAGGCCTTCTCCCCTCCCACTCTACACATACACACTTAGTGAAAGGGAAAATTCATTTCTTATTTTAGGGAGCATTTGAATTAGAACATGTTTATTTTGTCTAAAGACCATAGATTTGGACTCAAATGGAAACAGATGATAAAGTTAATTTCAGTGTTACCTAAAATCTCATTGACTTAATTCTAGAATTGAAATAATGTTATCTATAAAATGTATACATATGCATAAAAAGAAATTAGTATTGTTAGTAGAATTTCAAGGAGATATTGATTAAGGAAGGATATTGGTTAACTATTTTAGGCCTTTGGAAACTAGCATTTGCAATCAAAACCTTGTAGATCAGAAGCTATGAATGAGGTTTACTTGCCTGACCATATTCATGCTTGTGTTTGTATTAGTCTGTTTTCTGTGGCCAATAACCCAGTGCCACATTTTGGGTGAGTCACAACGAAAGGAAGTTTATTTTTGCTCACGGTTCTGGAGGTGCCTGGCCAAGGGGCTACATCTGGAAATGGCCTTCTAGCCGACAGTCCTGAGATGATGCAGGGCTTCACATGGCAAGAGACAGTAAGCATGTGTGTGCCGCTATGTCTGCGCTCTCCCTCTTCTATGCAGTCATCAGGATTCAGTCTTTTAAATGACTTTGTTTAATACTAATCACATCCCAAGGGCACCTCTAAGACACTATGTCGGATAAAGCTTCCACCCTCCTAATACCTCACAATGGGGATTAAGCACTAGGGCACTCTCAAACTGTATCCAAACCATACCAGTGTAGTAGAAATTCATTTAGGTGGTCCTTTTCTATCCAGAATTCTTAAAAGGTGGGTTTGGTATATAGGATTGCACCAGTCTTCATCCAGAGTAGCTTGGAATTTTTGGATACTGCTAGTTTTTAAAATGTTTATTTATTCATTCAACAAATACTTATTGAAAACCAGTCATGTGTGGTAAACTCTAGACTTATTATACTTTGATAAATAAAAACTGCAATATGGTGAAGAGGTAAGATCATGAATTTTGAATCCAGACTGGTATGTGACTTTTTGACTGTATGATTGTAGGTGAGTTACTTCAGTTTCTCTAGCATCGGTTTTTCATTTGTCAAGTATGGATAATAATAGTACCCATCCCACATAGTTGTTATGAGGATTAAATGAGTTCATATAAGTAATGCTCTTCAAATAGTAACTGATGCATCACAATTGCTTTGTAAGTGTTTTTCATTGTTGTTATATCATTGTAAAACAGATGTAGTCCTTGCTCTTGTGGACTTTCTAGTCTAATGGAGGAGACAAAAAATTAGTAAATACAAAATATTTATTATGAAGAGTGTTATAAAGATGAAAAAAAAAACAGGATACTAGCATGAGAAACAGGGGAGAGAGGTTAGATAGAATCATCCATGATGTCCCGCCTATGAAACTGGCATCCTGGATGGATGCTAGTTTTTGTCCTGGCAGCTCCACTTCCAATCCAGCTCCCTACTAATTAATATGCCTGGGAAAGCAACAGAGGATGGTCCAAGTGCTTGGGCCCCTGTACCCAACATAGGAGACCTGGAAAAAGCTCCTGGTTTCAGACTGGCCTCACCCCAGTCATTGCAGCCATTTGAGGAGTGAACAGAGGATGGAAGATCTCTCTGTCTCTCTCTAACTTTGACTTTCAAATAAATAAATAAGCCAATCTTAAAAAAAAAAAAAAGGAGGAAAAGGATTAATGGGGTTTACTTAAAAATTTTTCAGCAATTTCATCATGTTGAAAATAAAAAATTGCCAAAATGTCCCATTTACCTGTATTACATTGGAATGACTTTAATGATCACCTAGGAGACCCAGATTTCAAACTGTCTCTTCCATCTTTGAAACTTTTTTACATTTAGCATGACCGATACTTAGTAGAAAGGATTAATTTTAACTGGTAGTTGGAGTTTTTAGCCTAGCACTTAATGTTAAGTTAATGCTCTAAACCTAAACACTTTTCCTAGGCATTTATAAAATTTATAATATGTGATAAATCATATCTTGTTTTGCAATTCATAAGACCACCTTGCTAAAATTGAGCATGGAACAGAAATGCTGAGGTTTTGATAAACTATAATAATATTTAATGGCATAGTCAGGAAGAATATATAATAGTGAGAACAGTAGGCCAATATTTTATGGTTTACCTGAATCTTTCACTTACTGTTTGATAGAACTCTGCCTGAGAAATTTTAAGGCTAGTAAAGGCCATAGGTGTTCTGGAGGATCCTATCTTTTATAGAAAAATAATTATTTAATATTAATGTCACCTCTATTTTCGAAGTTTTCTTCTTTGGTTAGCGCTTTTATTAGTTAGGGGTATTGCAGATAAAAGTGTATACAGTACATTTTGTGAGATGTCTTTATTACTGACTTGGTGTGGTCATGGATATGCAGCCTGCCCAGGAAGAACACAGAGAAGAGCCAGATTTTGAAACTAAGGGAGGAGAAGGAATTGAAGAGTGCTTCAAAACAGAAGTAAAAGAAGAAAATCCTCAATCAAAAGCAGAAGAATTAAAAGCTTCTGAGAAATCAATCAGAAGACACAGAAACATGCATTGCAAGGTTTCTTTGTTGGACGACACAGTTTATGAATGTGTCGTGGAGGTGAGTGCATTTTAATTTCCAGTAGTCAGTCCTCTTGTGCATCGTTTCATCTGGAATTGGATAAGTGTTGCCTTTACCCAAGGTAAGATCCACTGGAACTACTATTTTTTGTGGACAGAAATGTTAATAGTGATTTCCTGGAGGTGAGGCTAGAGGATTATAAGCGAGTCTTATTTTCTTCTCCAGTTTTTCCTGTGTCTGCTGAAATCTTGTGAACTGAGGGAGAAGGCATTTAGCCTTGTGGTTCAGATGACTGCACCTGACATCACAGTCTCTGGGTTCAGTTTTGGTTCAGTCTGCTGAGTCTTGCTTCCTCTTATTCAGACCCTGGGAGGCAGCTGTGATGGTCCAAGTAATTGGGTTCCTGCCACTCATGTGGAATACCTGGATTGAATTCACAGCTCCTGGATCCAGCCCTGACCCAGCTCTGATTATTGGTATTTAGGGAGCAAACAAGTAGATAGGAGCTCTCTGTCTCTGCTTCTCAAAACAAAAAACTCCAATAAAGAAATCAGACAAAATCTTTTGGATAGAGCATATGTTACTTTAATAATAAGAAAATATTTTGTTTTAAAAATATATATTTTTTTATTTTATTTTGACAGGCAGAGTGGACAGTGAGAGAGAGAGACAGAGAGAAAGGTCTTCCTTTGCCGTTGGTTCACCCTCCAATGGCCGCCGTGGCCGGCACGCTGCAGCCGGCGCACCGCGCTGATCCGATGGCAGGAGCCAGGTACTTATCCTGGTCTCCCATGGGGTGCAGGGCCCAAGTACTTGGGCCATCCTCCATTGTATTCCCTGGCCACAGCAGAGAGCTGGCCTGGAAGAGGGGCAACTGGGACAGAATCCAGCGCCCCAACCGGGACTAGAACCCAGTGTGCCGGTGCCGCAAGGTGGAGGATTAGCCTAGTGAGCCACGGCGCCGGCCAAAATATATATTTTGTTATAGAGTGATCTTCCATGATTAGATTTTACAAGATTACCTCAATTTCTGATTTTAGGTTCAGCTGTTCTCATAGGTGTGCAACAAATTACTTCTAAATTGAATTATTTATGTGCAAATGCAAATGTACCCAAGAGCAAATAGATAATCTAAAATATTGGGCTGTATTTACTATAGACATTCCCTCCCCAAGTTGTAAAAAGGGAATCAAGAAAAATGTTTTATTGCGCTTTGAAAACAGCCACTATACCTGGTAACTAGAGGAGTCCCAAGGTCTGCTTTTATTGCTTCTTGCTGTTGGCTAGGTTAAAGATGATGAAACTCTTCCACACTCATTCTTCCTGTTCATACAAAATCCAGATTTGGGTCCATTATATCTGAAGCCCTTTGGAACATATGTGTTTCAGAAGTCATGATTTTTTTTTAAAAGAATTATTTATTTGAGAGGCAAGGCAGACTTACAGACAGAGAAAGGTCTTCCATCCACTGATTCACTCCCCAAATAGCTGCAATGCTTGGAGCTGGGCTGATCCGAAGCCAGGAGCTTCTTCCAGGTCTCCTACATGGGTACAGGGGCCTAAGCTCTTGGGCCATCTTCCACTGCTCTCCCAGGCCATCAGCAGGAGCTGGAGCGGAAGTGGAGTAGCTGGGACTTGAACTGGTGCCCATATGGGATGCTGTCACCACAGGTGGAGACTTAACCTACTATGTTATAGCACCAGAATTCAGGAATTTTTAAATTTGAAAAAGGCATTAAGTACGTATTCCTTATAAATCATAATAAATCTACCATGACCTCTGACAGTACCCACATTATTAAATGTATTCTTTCTGTGATGAAATATATAAAGATTCATTCTAAGATGGGTAAATTAAGATCATAATTAACCTCTTACAGTTAAGGTTAGAATTTGCCTTGAAATGATTTTTAATAACAAAAAGAATTTTTTTTAGAACTGCTGGATTTTGGAATGATGAGTAAGGGACTAGGAATCTGAACCTGAAGATTCTTGAAATCATTTTCCATTGTTTAGAGTGAAAACATAAGAGGAAAAAGATGAAGAAAAATATGTAATAAAGCTAGGTTAAGACTGAAATGAATTAACATTTTTGTGAAGTACTAATAGTCATTCAGAATAACTCATGCAATTGGGAGGAAGATATGTCATGTATGTGTGACCAAAATGATTCTAATTTTTTGAAGTCTTTTTCTGTTTATTTCTCAGAAGGCATTTGTATACTTAATTTTTTCAACAGTTCCAGTTGGTAGGTAGCACAGATGTAAATAGTCTTACCATTTTTTGAATAGGAAAGATAATATTCAGAAAGGTTAACTGAATCTAGCCAGGTTGTGTAGCTCGTAAATGGAAAATCTAGGAATTTTTGACTCTAAATTACAGCCTTTCAATAGGGCATTTCCTCCCTAGAAACGGAGTGTAGGTACTCAAAGTTGGAAGTGATTTGACTTTTTAGGTAAGCAAACATTCAGAAAATGATTTGTAGCACCATTGAAAGAGCTACTCCAATAGATAGCGTCAACAGGCTATCTAAAATATTATTTAAAGAATTTTTCTGAAAAAGATTGCAGAGAGGTTAAGCATAACTCATTCTCTTGGAACATTTGGTCTGAAAAGGATAAAGAGTCTAATGATTTTCACAGCCATAGTTAAATGTCACTGTTGACAGTTGATTCAGAAATTCAGTTTGTCACAGTGACTGACAGCGACCCATATCATGCCTTAGGAAATACTGCAACAAAAATAAAGATAATGATGTTTAGGAAGGATTTAGAGGTTGGGTGGTGGAGGGAAGATACAATTTTGCTTTGAATTGTAAGACTGTTTCCCAGCTATTATAAATGTGTTGCATCTGTTAGATGACAAATTGAGGAGCAGGAATTTTGTAAATTGTATTGTTCTTAGATTATTTAGCTACCTGAAAGTTCGTTAATAACTAAAGGTAAAAGAGAAAATTGGAAAGTCACATTTTATTTTGTTTAATGATGAATACAAGAATAATAACAAACCTCAACTGAAATTTGTGTGTCTTTGCAGAAACATGCTAAGGGACAAGATTTGCTTAAACGAGTGTGTGAGCACCTCAATCTTTTGGAGGAAGACTATTTTGGCCTAGCCATTTGGGACAATGCAACCTCTAAGGTAAGTAGACTGCTCGCAGTTTGAGAAGCTGATAAAATTTTAATGTAATTCTTTTGTTGTTGGAATTGTTGTTGTTAAGAATGTATTCTGTGCCTGCCTTTCTAAGACATGTTATATACTTAAGAGTTACTCCTTGTCTACTCTTGCTTCTCAGATTTTCCTTCTGGAATTAAAATAAAAAAGAAGACCATTGCTAGCGTGTTCTTTCTTCACTGAGAAAAAGTACCTTCTGTATATTTAAGAAAGGCTGGGAGGAGTGGGCATTTGGCACACTGGTTGAGATACTGCTTGGGATACCTGCAACTCATCGGAGTGCCTGGGGTTGAGTCCTGTCTCTGCTTCCACAGCCTGAGAGGCCGCAGATGATGGCTCAGGTGTTTTGAGTTCCTATCATGTGGGAGACTTGGATTGAGTTCTCAACTTCTGGTTTTGGTCTGGTCCAGCCCTGGCTGTTACAGGCATTTAGGAAGTGGACCAGCAGATGGAAGATCTTTCCTCTGTCTCTCTGTTTCTCTGCCTTTCAAATAAATTTTTAAAAATAATAAGAGCAGGGAAAGCAAAGAGGTATGATGCTCTAATTAACAAGTAAATACCAATAACTTATAACTGCATGTACAATTAATATTGTATTGAATACATGGGAAGTTCATAAAATTGAATGGATGGTCTAGAATCAATATTATCATTACATCATAATATATAATTATAGTTTGAAGTGTGGGGAGCAGGGCCTGTCTCCCGCAACATGGCGAAATAAGTACTGAGACTGTGAACTGAAACTAACTCTATGCGTCTAATCTCCCACCATATGGCGCTGAGAGAGTAAACAAATCTTACACAGCTGCTTCGTTAATTAGCTGATTCCTGACCCAACCCCTGTTTGGAAGGAAGCGACGTGTGAGCACGTGGGCAGCGGAGCACAGATTGGTGGGAGAGGACTATAAAAGGGAGAAAGAGACAACATGCAGGGCCGCCCTGAGAGAGTCGGTGGGAGAGCTCGCTGGTGCCGCTCCTCGCGAAGGCGGGGGAGCGGCAGCAAATTCGGGAAGGACCAGGGAAAGAAAACAGCGTCTGGTCCGGTGTCGTTCCTCCACGAGCCAGCGGGGAGTGACATGAAGCAATGTTATAAGAGAGTAAAGTCTCAGTGTTATTAAACTGTCATGATGAATCTGACATTCCTCAGTCTAAAAGGAAGCCAATTGTTATCTTTCTTTTAAAGATTTATTTATGTATTTGAAAGGCAGAGTTACAGAGAGGCAGAGAGAGGGGTCTTCCTTCCGCTGGTCCACTCCCCAGTGGCTAGGGCTGGGCCGTTCCAAAGCCAGAAGCCAGGAGCTTCTTCCGGGTCTCACACGTAGGTGCAGAAGCCCAAGGACTTGGGCCATCTTCTGCTGCTTTCCCAGGCTATTAGCAGGGAACTGCATCAGAAGTGGAGCATCTGAGACTTGAACTGGTGCCCATATGGGATGCCAGCACCACAGGTGGTGGCTTTACCTGCTATGCCACAATGCTGGCCCCTAATTGTTAACTTTTGAAAAAAGTAAAAAGAGTGTGTGAGAACATGGAGAAAGGTTAGAAGTCAGGTTTTTACGTCAGTACATTTGCGTTATTTCCTGGGCCAATTAAAAATGACAAATACTTAGCTTAATATGTAATGAAGAAAATTTCATTCTAGTTTATATTACTAGATGATGTGGATGTAGCTGTGGGTAAGGCAGACATGGTCACTGATGCCTGGGGCTTTTAGTTTAGTATGAAGTGAACATTAATTACTGCTGTGATGAGTGTTATACAAAAAGAGTACAGATGTCGTGAGAAGGTATGACTTGGAAAGTCTTTGGGGAGATGGCTAAGCTGAGTTGTAGAGAATAAAATGGGCAAATGAAGTGGAGAGAGAATGGCTTGTGGAAAGATCTGGAATTGAGAGAGTGATATTTGAGGAACTGAGAGACTTTTAGCCTTGCTGAACATAGAGTGTAGGGAATAGAGTCATGGGTGAATCTAATGAGATACATGGGGTAAGAGGTATGGGGTGTCCTCGAGAGAGTCGTATTTACAGCGTGTTCAAGTCTTTTTAGCTGGTTCTTTCTCCAAGGTGATTTCAACTTACTAAGACAAGTTGAGGGACAGCAATCAACAGCAAAGCCCATAGATTAGATTATTTGAGTTGGATAACCTAAGATATGGAATTACCCTTTGCCTAAACAAAATATCTTTGTACAATATATCTGGTAGTTTGCAAAAACTTGTTCCTCCTGTGAATGACTGTACCAGCACTAGGTTAATAATTGTTCTTTTAAGTTCTTAACCTTTACTTTGTCTCCCTAAAGGCTCAAACCAGTTTGTATTGAAGTCTCTATTTCCCATTTGTAACAGAATGTTGAAGTTAAAAATAAAACACCACTCCTAAAACTACAGTGACAAACTTTCTGCAGCCATGCACTAGAACATTCTCCTATAAACCAAAGAAAATACTCTGAGAATTACTTTAGCTTCCCCAACTCAGTGAAATAATTTTAAGTCCCCCAAACAGAATTTTGTTATATTGTGGGAAATAAACCTCCAAAGTTGATGTGAGAATAATTGAAAATCTTTGAATTTAGCATGAAAGTATATAAAGTCTCTGAATACCTACTTATTTAATATAACTGGAAATAATTTTTCTATGAGCCAAGCACGCTTAAATGTCTAGCAGCTGACTCATTTAAAGGTATCCACAAAAGAAATCCTTTTCACTTACAGTTGAGTTTCTAGGGCTCTTATTTGGAGAACATTTTCAGTGGTATTGATAACTTTAAAAAATGTCTGAAAATTTATTTTTATTTTATTTGAAAGGCAAAGAGATAGGGGAGAGGAGAGGAAGAGACAGAGAGCTAGATATACGGATGGAAAATTTCCATCTGCTGGTTCACTCCCCAATGCCTTCAACAGCTGAGACTGAATGAGGCTGAAGCCAGGGGTACTGAACTCAGTACATGTGGATGACAGAGACCTAAGCACCTGGACCATTACCTGCTGCCTCTGAGAGTGTGCGTTAGCAGGAAGCAGGATTGGAAGTGGAGGATCTGGGATTTGAACTAGGCAAGCAGCACCTTAATCATTGTGCCAGACACCTGCTCCCATTAAACACTTTGGACCATTGTTAATGTTGTCCATATCCTGCCCTGTTAACACGTTTTTATTTCCTTTACAACAGTTTTCATTATTTCAGTTAATTTTTTTTAAGATTTTCTTTATTTTTATTTATTTGAGAGGCAGAGTTACAGACAGTGAGAGGGAGAGACAGAGAGAAAGGTCTTCCTTCCGTTGGTTCACTTCCCAGATGGCCGCAATGGCTGGAGCTGCACCAATCCGAAACCAGGAGACAGGAGCTACTCCAGGTCTCCCACGCAGGTGCAGGGGCCCAAGGGCTTGAGCATCTTCTACTGCTTTCCTGGGCCATAGCGGAGAGCTGGATCGGAAGTGGAGCAGTCGGGACTAGAACTGGTGCCCATATGGGATGCCGGTGCCACATTTGGAGGATTAACCTACTGTGCCACAGTGCCGGCCCTTCAGTTAAATTTAAAAAAAATTTTTTTTGAAAATTTATTTATTTATTTATTTATTGACAGGCAGAGTAGACAGTGAGAGAGAGAGAGAGAAAGGTCTTCCTTTTTTCCCTTGGTTCATCCCCCAATGGCCGCTGCAGCCGGCGCACAGCGCTGATCCCAAGCCAGGAGCCAGGTACTTCTCCTGGTCTCCCATGTGGGTGCAGGGCCCAAGTACTTGGGCCATCCTCCACTGCACTCCCAGGTCACAGCAGAGCTGGACTGGAAGAGGAGCAACTGGGACAGAATCCGGAGCCCCAACCGGGACTAGAACCTGGTGTGCCAGTGCCGCAGGTGGAGGATTAGCCTATTGAACCATGGCACTGGCCTTAAATTTTTATTTCTTAGAGAGAGAGAAAGAGAGAGAGAGAACACTTCTATATGCTGGTTTATTCCTCCAAATATCCATAGCATCTGGAAGCTGAAGCTAGGAGCCAAGAACTCACGGCAGGTCTCCCATGTGGGTAGAACTTGAGCCATTACTTTCTGCCTCCCAGGATACACGTTAGCAGGAAGTTGGATCAGAAGTTGAAGTAGAACTCAAACTCTGGGACTCTGATATGAGATATAGATATCCTACATGGCAACTTAACTGCTGTGCCTGCCCCTACTATTTAATGAAGCAATATTAAATTGCTTTATGTTCATTTATATAATTATGAAGTATTTTTAAAAGTGCCTAATATAGGGGCTGGCGCTGTGGCATAATGGGTTAAGCTGCTACCTACGATGCTGGCATCTCATATGAGCACTGGTTCAAAACTAGGCTGCTCCATTTCTGATCCAGCTCCCTACTAATGTGCCTGGGAAAGCAGCAGAAGATGGCTTAAGAGTTTGGGCCCTTGCCACTCATGTGGCAGACCTGGAGGAAGCTCCTGGCTCCTGGTTTCAGCCTGGCCCAGCCCTGGCCATTGCTGCCATTTGGGGAGTGAACCAGTGGATTTAAGATTCCCTCTGCTTCTCCCTTTCTCTATCTTTGTAACTCAGGCTTTCAAATAAATAAATTGGGGGACAAAAAAGGAAGAAAGAAAAGAAAGAGTTACAGAGATTTTCTCTCTGCTGATTCACTCCCCAAATGGCTGCAATGGCCAGGGCTGGACCAGGCCAAAGCTAGGAGCCAGGAACTTCCTCTGGGTCTTCCATGAGGGTGCAGGGGCCCAAGGACTTGGTTCATCTTCTGCTGCTTTCCCAGGCACATTGGCAGGGAGCTGGATTGGAAATGGTGCAATCAGGACTCGGGACTTGACCCAGTGCCCATATGGGATACCAGTGTTGTAGGCAGCAGCTTTACCTACTAAGCTACAATGCCAGCCCCATGTTCCATAAATGTTTATTGAAAGAGTGAGACATTTTGTTGTACTTTATAGAATCACATTACCACTTAGTAGTGGTGAGATAGGTAAGTTACATTTGTTTTCTCACTGGTAAAATATGGATACATGCTTTGAAAAAGCATGTAGTATGTTGTATGTAGTATGTTGCCTGACATATAGTAAGTACTCAGTAAAAATCAGTATTTTTATTATGATAATATAATTATTTCAAAATGAAATGATTCACTAACCAAACCCTTTGGCTTAAGAATTTGATAGATTTGTGTGACATAAACCAGAGGTGAATTCTAGAGCATATTTCAGGTTGAATACAATCCTTTCTCAAGCAGAGTATACTAAAGAACAGTGTACTTTTATTTAAAATTAATTGTATTTACCCAGATTATATGACTTCTTTTAAGCTATTAGAAAAAGACAAAATTACAATAAATTTAGTTAAAGTTAACAATTGGTTTTTAGTCACAATTCATGAACTAGGTAGCCTCCATACTACCGACCAGAATGATAGCTCCCACTGGCAGTGGCAGACAGTGGGTTTTACAAGGTGGGGAAAAGGAACAGATTCATAGAAGAAAAGCTGACTGGCTAACATCAGAGTATTTTTCTTGAAAGGATTAGAACAGGGAAGACTTCCTTATTAAGCTGACTCAGGTAGGCTGAAATCACCTCTTTATATAAAAACTGGTTTGTTTGTATATCTACCGGTGTCTGTAATATTTTGGTTGTTTTACTTGGCTGGAGTAATCCATTTTGGTTGTTCAGCACTGTTGGGGCCTAGTAAAGGAGTTCAAATCACAGCAGTGGGTCCCTATAATTTTAATGCTATCATGCCCTGTGTACCTGCTGGCATTGAGCCAAATTTCCAGATAACCCCCTGTTAGAAAATATATGTATAGTTATTCATAGTTATGCATGACATGATTACACTTGTAAAATATTTAATCTTTGTTATTCATCTATCTAAAATTGTGTATCATTCTGAAAACAGAAAATACCAGAAGTTCAAGTCTTTGGGAGCTCGGAAAGCAGAAGCATATAAAGGCAGAGGTGTCTTCCTTCAGGTTGCAAAGTTAATTCAGTCCTGTAGCTCCTTGCCTGTGCTCCTTCCTAAGTGATTTTCTTCTTCATCTTTTTATTCCTCTTTCCTAGATTTTTACAGTCACCTTTGTTTCTTGCTTGTTTTTGTTATTGTTTGTTTCCTACCTACAGAATTAGTTCATGTTGAAAAATGTGAACTATGATACAATGAGATAAATATTTTATCTTCTTTCCATTCTTAGTCTCTGGTGTCTCTCTTCTGTGTATATAAAGATTTGCCCTTTGTATAAATAACTTCTTCAGAGCTTCTGCATTCATGCATTTGATTGATAGGCAGTGGGGTATCTTTAGCAGAGAGGAAAGTTAATTGAATTGACTTTTCCCTCTTATGGAATGACTTGCCTGCTTTCTCTACTGACTGCAGGTAAGGGCTTATTGCCAGACTGAGCCTGGCAGGAGGAGAGGAAAAGTGGTTAGGAGCAAACTTCTTTCTTTCTTTATTATTATTTTGACAGGCAGAGTGGACAGTGAGAGAGAGAGACAGAGAGAAAGGTCTTCCTTTGCAGTTGGTTCACTCTCCAATGGGCGCCGCGGCCGGCGCGCTGTGGCCGGCGCACCGCGCTGATCTGAAGGCAAGAGCCAGGTACTTATCCTGGTCTCCCATGGGGTGCAGGGCCCAAGTACTTGGGCCATCCTCCACTGCACTCCTTGGCCACAGCAGAGAGCTGGCCTGGAAGAGGGGCAACCGGGACAGAATCCGGTGCCCTGACCAGGACTAGAACCTGGTGTGCTGGCGCCGCAAGGCAGAGGATTAGCCTAGTGAGCCGCGGCGCTGGCCAGGAGCAAACTTCTATTGCCCTGTCAGAAATTTATTGCCACTATGAATCAACCTTAGCTGCTTCCTATATTTTATCCTTATTCATGCTTAGTTATTTATGAAGAATCAAGGATTTTTTTATTTGAGGGAAAAGTCACCTGCATTAATTCCCCTCTTTCCAAATTCCCTCTCCAAGGAAACTTGAGCCCCTCTGGCAGATCATGAGAACTTTAAGCTTGGATTACGTTTGGTTCAGTACTCTGTTGTCTTCTTTCTCCATTTCATGTGTGGATGATTTTCTTACCTTTGGAGTTGGATAATCAACTCTGAAAAGATAATCAGTCTTAGCCAGAAGAGTTTCTCTCACCTTGCAAAGGCAAAGAACAAGCACCAAAGAACAAATAGCCACCAGGGTGAATATTAAACCAAGAGTATGAGGAATTTAGGTGAATAGTCGTCTGAAAGGTTGTATTGTATTCCATTGATTCATGACTGTCTTTGAAGGCAGTGTCAGTGATGAGTGTTTATATATATACATATGCACACACACACTGTGGCACAGTGGGTTAATGCCCTGGCCTGAAGCGCCAGCATCCCATGTGGGCACCGGATCGAGACCTGGCTGCTCTGCTTCTGATCTGGCTCTCTGCTGTGGCCTGGGAAAGCAGTGGAAGATGGCCCGAGTCCTTGGGGCACCTGCACCCGCGTGGGAGACCCCGAGGAGGCTCCTGGCTCCTGGTTCCTGGCTCCTGGCTCCTGGCAACTCTGGCCGTTGCAGCCAATTGAGGAGTAAACCATTGGTTGGAAGACCTCTATCTCTCTCTAACTCTCCTTCTCTCTCTGTGTAACTCTTTCAAATGGGTTTGAAAGGCAGAATTAGAGAGAGAGAGAGAGAGAGAGAGAGAGAAATCTTCTGTCCACTGGTTCACTCCACAACTGGCCACAATGGCTGGGCCAGGCCAAAGCTAGGAGCCTGGAACTCTATCCAGGCCTCCCAACTGGGTGGCCGGGGCCCAAGTACTTGGGCCATCTTCTGCCACTTTCCTGGGTGCATTAGCAGGGGCTAGATTGGAAGTGGAGCAGCTGGGACTTGAACCAGCACCCATATAGGGTGCTGGCATGGCAGGT
Organism: Oryctolagus cuniculus; assembly: GCF_051225735.1. NCBI lineage: Eukaryota > Metazoa > Chordata > Mammalia > Lagomorpha > Leporidae > Oryctolagus > Oryctolagus cuniculus. Next base: position 143,496,011 of record NC_142873.1, on the reverse strand, counting down.
GGTGGCTTAACCTGGTACATCACAGTGCTGGCCCCATGATGATTGTATCTTTAGAGTCTACAAAATTCATCTTAGTCTTTTTTTTTTTGTAAATATTTATTTATTTGTTTGAAAGTCAGAGTTACACAGAGAGAGGAGAGGCAGAGAGAGAGAGAGAGAGAGAGAGAGGTCTTCCATCTGATGGTTCACTCCCCAATTGGCCGCAATGATCAGAGTTGCACCGATCCAAAACCAGGAGCCAGGAGCTTCTTCTGGATCTCCCCCATGGGTGCAGGGGCCCAAGAACCCAGTCCATCCTCCACTGCTTTCCCAGGCCATAGCAGAGAGCTGGATTGGAAGTGGAGCAGCCGAGACTAGAACTGGTGCCCATATGGGATACCAGAGCTTCAGGCCAGGGCGTTAACCCACTGCGCCACAGTCTTGACCCCATCTTAATCTTTTTGATTTACTAAATACACCCTTGCAGAGTAGAGGTTGCATTTGGGATCTTGTTTTTTGCTAGAGAAACTTGTTTTGATCGTTGAGATGTATTTACATGTGTTGCTTTTTAGCACTAAAGGAATAAGGTCTACAATTACCTGCACAATAGAGGTTTTTTTTTCTTTTTCTTTTTTTTTTTTTTTAAGATTTATTTATTTGAAAATCAGAGTTACACAGAGAAAGGAGAGCAGAGAGAGATCTTCCATCCTCTGGTTCACTCCCCAGTTGGCCACAATGGCTGGAGCGGTGTCGATCTGAAGCCAGGAGCTTCCTCCACGAGAGTGCAGGCGCCCCAGGACTTGGGCCATCTTCTACTGCTTTCCCAGGCCATAGCAGAGAGCTGGATTGGAAGTGAAGCAGCCGGGACTCAAACTGGTGCCCATATGGGATGCCAACACTGTAGGCGGTGGCTCTACCTGCTATGCCACAGCGTCGGTCCAAATAAAGTTTTTATAAACCTACCTTGGAAAGTGATTTGAGGTCAACGTCCAAGCAGCAGGATAAACAAAGATTCTTCTTTGAGTTAAGACAGACTTCTGGAGATTATAGATAAATTATTTACCCCAAAAGACTAATATTTTATAAGTCACTTGTGTGTACATAGGGGATTATAGAGCCTCCAGATACAGATATTTGATGGCTAACTCAGGATATGTAGTTCTTTCTTAGAACTTTATGACAAGGTTATAAATGCTATAAAAATATGAAAAGCTCTTATTCATTTTACCTTTTCTTTCTTTGTTTTTTAAATATTTTTTTTATTTGAAAGAGTTACAGAGAGAGGTATAGAGAGAGAGAGAGAGAGAGAGGGGTCTTCCATCCGCTGGTTCACTTCCCAGGTGGCCGCAATGGCTGTAGCTGTGCCAATCCAAAGCCAGGAGCCAGGAGCTTCTTCTGGGTCTCCCACATGGGTGCAGGGGCCCAAGCACTTGGGCTATCTTCTACTGCTTTCCCAGACCATAGCAGATAGTTGAATTGGGTGAGGAACAGCCGGGACTAGAACTGGCGCCCATATAGAATGCTGGCGCTTCAGGCCAGGGCTTTAACCTGCTGTGCCACAGCGTCGGCCCCTCATTTTTCCTTTTCAAATACTGTTGTCCTAGTTTGTCATTTCTTTCCTAGCTTACTGTTTTTTTATTCATTCATAAACATTTATTGAGCAAATAGCATTCGCCTTGTTTTGGGTGGAGATATGAAAAACAGTCTCTCTCCTCATGAAGCTCCCAGACTGGCTAGGAGCTGGCAGTAAGATAGGTACCCACATAGATGGGGTGTAAAAAGGGTTTTCTGCAGAAGGGAACATCAGACGTTTTTAGAATTTTTAGATAGGAATCTTCCAGATGCATAGATGGGGAGAGTATTCCCAAGCAGTGAAACTATATGGAGGATGGTGTTTTGAAATGGAAGAGCACATGGGAGGCCTGTGATAAATACTTCAGTTGAGGGAACAGAGATCTGAATCAGGGTTTGCTACTTTTTATTGCTGTGCTATTTGGAAACTTTTTAAGCTAAAGAAGGAATGTCATTCTTTGTAATGTGTGAACTTAAAATGTTAGTGTACTTTCTTTTACTCACAAGATATAATTGATGAAATCAGCCTTGAAAGGGAAAATCCCTACTACTGAAAGTATTTAAACAGGTAGTAGAAGATTATGCAGAACTGCTATTTTAGAAGGTAACTTGTGGGGGCCAGCATTGTGGTATAGCAGATCAAGCTGCTGCTTGTGATGCCAGCATCTCACATGGATACCAGTTCATGTCCTGGCTGCTCCGCTTCCGATACAACTCCCTGCAAATGTGCCTGGGAAAGCAGCAGATGTGATGGCCCAGATGCTTGGGCCCCTGCTACCCACATGGGAGACCTGGTAAGGCTCTTGGCTCCGGGCTTCTACCTGGCCCAGCCCTGGCTGTTGGGACCATTTGGAGAGTGAGCCAGAAGATGGAAGATCTTCTCTGTCTTTCTCTTCCTCTCCTTCTGAAACTCTGCCTTTCAGAAAAATAAATAAATCTTTAAAAAGAAAGTAACTTACAGTCCCTATTAAAATACAGTTCTCTAACTTGTTTTATCAGTGAAGTCCAACCGTTCTTCTTCTCTTTTACAATCATCCTGTTTGAAAAATTGGCTTACACATATTATCTTTCTTTCCTCACTATTGGCACAACATAATACAAGAAAGTATCTAAAGCATACGCGTACATTTCTGAGAGTTTTTACAGAGTGCGTGCACCTGTAGTAAAGCTCTACAATAAAGAGAACTTTTCCAGAATCTCCTTCTGTGCTCTCTCTGTCACTGTCCCTAATCCCTACCAGCTTCCTAATTTGATCTCCCTCGTCTGTAATCATGCTTCCTCTAATTCGTATCACTCCTTGATTTCCAATCTTTCAGCTTTGAACTTTATAAAGTCCAAGTGTCTTAGCATGGAGTACTATATCCTCCGTGCTCTGGCCCTTTCTGTTCTTTGTGGTTTTCCTTTCTCCTCCTCAACACTGTTCCAGCTGTGCTGAACTACAGCAGTGACTTGGATGTCTTGCGTGCTCTCTTTTACTTTTTTGCCCCTCTAATTACTTCCTTTTCTTCTGTGACTATCTCTTGCTTATCCTTCAGGATTCAATTTAGATCCCTCAAACATGCTATTGAGAAACATTTCCTAACTACCTTCTGGTTCATTTTGGTGCACATCTTTGTGCTGTTAGGGTGCTTTCCACTCTATCTTAGCACTGTCACACACAGTTCTTTTACAGGAATTAGCACACATAGAACAAACAGATTAGTCGTTTCTGTCTCTCACATTAGAATGACAGCTTGTTGGGGTGGGTGTTTAGCCTAACAGTTAGAGTACCTGTGTCCCATATTATAGTACCTGTATTTGATTCCCACCGCTGGTTCCTGACACTGTCTTTCTGCTAATGCTCACTCTGGGAGGCAGCAGGTGATGGCTCAAGAATTGGGTTCCTGCCATCCATGTGGAGATCTCAAGTGAGCTCACAAATCCTCGCTTCCGTCCTCAGTGCAGCCCTGAACTGGTGCAGGCTTTAGGGAAGTAAACAAGCTGATACAGCCATGGTCTCTTATCCTGTCTCTCTGCCTCTCAAATAAATAAGTGAATAAAATGACAAGTCCTTGAGGACAAATGCCATTTAAACATTGTTATATTCATAGTGCCCAGCACTTGGAAACATTCTTCAAATATTTGTTGGGTAAATTAAGAACTAGGAGTGGAGTAATTTAAACTGAGTTTAAAAGTACTTGTTCCTGTTATCTCCAGAAAGTTTTGTTTAATGCTTTTCTTTTTGATATGGAGGTGTGGATACCAAAGCAATAATTTGTTCATTCAGTTAGTTTATCTCTTGGAGTCCCCATTTCTGGGTTTGTCTTCTTTGTGTGGGAATCATAGCCCCAGAGTCATAGAATGTTTTATGTAATCACTGAGAGGAGTTTGGAAACTTCCGATTATCTTGGGATATTCTCTTAAAATTATGTGGCATTTACTATGGTGGGTAATAACTAATTAAAGTGGTGGAAGGTAGTTTTCCTTGAGTATCCTGGATTGCATGGTATACCAGGGTTCTCAGAGTCCCCCAAAACTCTTCAGTGGCCGCTTTTAAAGTTTTCCCTCTGACTTTAGACTTACAATAATTTAAAGTTTTTCAGTCTGTCATTTAAAACAGAAGAAAACTGCCAGGTCCACCCTTTCTGAGAGCTTAGACAAGTATGTGCTTGGTTTTTATACTAAAGAATTGTTTTGTGTGAAGTGCTATTAGTAATATATATTTCTTAATCCTCTGGGTTAATTACAGGGTAAGTACCAGAAGAAACTGTTCTGCTGTCTTGTGGTTATTGTCTGTTGTGGTAACCAGGTTTATTTTAACAGTCAAAGTAGTATATAACCAGATATAAAATGGTGATGTCCAAGCCCAGTCCTTTGGGGCAAATGGGATGGTCACCCATACTTGTCCCTTGTAGGTAGGGGATGGAAGGAGATAAGTTACTCTTTTTTTCTTCTAAATACTACTAAAATTCAATGTTAAACTGTGGGGAGCAACTCGGACTAGACTAAGTTACTGGAATTAAGACTTATTCTATGCATCTGCTCTCCCACAATATGGCACTGAGAAGGGAGTAAACAGCTTCTACACAGCTGCCTCCAGTTCGACCAATAACCTGCAGGAGCTGATCCTGCTCCTGATTGGAGGAGAGCAGCGTATTTGGCGTGTGGGTAGCAGAGTTGGGATTGGTGGAAGAGGACTATAAAGGAGGAGAGAGACACCATGCACCAGGAACATCTAAGGGGAACATCCGGATAACATCTGAGCAGCCTCCGAGAGAGCCGGCCGGTGGTGTGCCGCTCCCCCGCGGAAGTGGGGAAAGTGGCAGGGGGGCCCGCCCCTCCACGGAGGTGGAGGGTCAGCAGCCAACCCGGGAAGGGCCGAGCAGACAAAAGAACAGCCAGGGTCTTGTGTCGTTCCTCCACGAAGAGGGGGAGTGACATTAAACCTCTTAGATGAAGGAAAGGGAGTAAGAGGAGGCAAGAGAGGAGCTCCTGGGATGCTGGTAGTGTTATAATTTTTATTGGTCTATATTTAAGTTCTATGTGCTTCTTCATATGTATCTTATATTCATATAATGTTTTAAATAAGTCTAGAAATTTGGGGATTTCCGTCTTCAAATATCTCGCAAAGATGTTAATGGTAAGGCTCTTTTCAAGTGCCATTATTTTTGTGGTCTACCATGGGTTAAGAAGCCCTACCCTTATGAAATGGAGACTCACAGTGGAGTATGAGATAGTGAAGTGCCAAGAGTCTTCAGAGAAAACAAAATATTCATTAAGTAAACATTAACCGGACCCAAACAATATACCAAGTGCTGTGTGACAGAAAACTTGAATGAGACCAAAGGTCAGGGTTTGAGGGGAAAATAAGATTTGGAAGATGCCAATTAAGTTGTGGATCTTACTGTTCTTTATTGAATAATACAAATAAAAATATTTATTTGGAATTTACCATTTACTAAAAGATTTATATATTAACTGATTTAATCTTCACAATAATTCTATAAAAATTCTATTAATAACCCATTTTACAGATAAGGAAACTGAGATGCAGAGGTCCCGGGCCAGGAAGTAGTGGAACCTAGGATTCAAGCCGAACTTTGGGCTTCCTGTTTTTTCTCTGCTCAAAATCAGTATGTTTTATGAATTTCAGGTTATCAGAGGAAATATAGGTTGAGCTGGAGGTACTGTTCGCAGCTGGCCAGTTATCCTGCTTCTAGTACTCTGTTGTTTGTGTGTTCTGGAGCTCTGTGTGAATACCTTTTCTTCTTTTCACAGACATGGCTGGATTCTGCCAAAGAAATAAAAAAGCAGGTTCGTGGTAAGTGGATATTGCCCTTTTAAGTTCTTTCTTTCTTTTAGTAGGTCAGAGGATTTCCAACCACTTCTGGCTGTGAGTCAGTCACTTCAGAATACTGACTGTTGCAGATTGCTTTGAAACTCAGATAAAGCTTTCCCCTGGGGGAGGAGATCCCATACTAGAAAAATGCAGCCGAGGTGGACACTATTGAGATGTAGGTCAGATCTTGACGATGTTTTTTAATAACTAGGCATAGTCAGGGAAAACAGGAACAGTTGAGAGTAACAGAAGGCAGAAAAGAACAAAGATGCAAACAGAAAAAGGATATGGGAGTCAGGTCTCAAGATCGTAGTGACTGAAACTTCACTCGTAAGAGTTTGCTGCTGGATGCTCTTTGTTCTGAATTGTCTTGGATTACTGAATTCTCACTTTCTTTATAGCTTCCTTCCTATACAGTAGGTATCTGTAATTTCAACTTTCTGTAGTTTTAGTTAAATACCAACTGAAGTCCCAAAATATTAAGTGAAAATTTAAAAAATAAACTATTTGATTTTTTAAAAAGATTTATGTATTGATTTGAAAGGCAAAAAGACATATATATATATATATATATATATAGAGAGAGAGAGAGAGAGAGAAAGAAAGACATCTTCTATCTACTGATTTTCTCCCTAAATGCCTACAGCAACTAGGGCCAGGCCAAGCTGAAGCCAAGAGTCAGGAACTCATGAGGGTGATCCAAGTACTGGGGCCATCATCTGCTGTCTTCCTAGGTGTATTAGCGGAAATCTGGATCAGAGCTGGAGCAGCTAGGACTCAAACCAGCACTACTTTATGATATATGAGTGTCCCAAGCTATGACTTAAGCAGCTGTACCATAACACCTGTCCCCAGTTCAGTTTTAAATTGTGTCTTGTTTTGAATAGTGTGATGAAATCTTATGCCATCCTACTCTGTCCTGCCTGGAAAGTGAATCATCCCTTTGTACAGTGTATCCATGCTACATATGCAACCTATCATTAGTCAATTAGTAGCCATCTAGGTTATAAGATCAACTGTCATGATACCACAGTGTATTCAAGTTATCCTTGTTTTACACAATAATGGCCACAAAACACAGGAGTAGTGATACTGATTATTCAGTTATGCCAAAGAGCGACTTATTTATTTATTTATTTGAAAGGCAGAGCTACAGAGAGAGGGATGGAGGGAGAGACAAAGAAATCTTCCATCTGCTGGTTCACTCCCCAAATGGCCATAATGGCCAGAGGTAGGCTGATCCAAAGCCAGGAGCCAGCATCTTCTTCCAGGTCTGTCATGCAGGTGCAGGGGCGCAAACACTTGGGTCATCTTCTACTCCTCTCCCAGGCCATAGCAGGGAGCTGATCAGAATTGGAGGAGCCAGGTCTTGAACCGGTACCCACATAGGATGCCTGCACTGCAGGTGGCAGCTTAACCTGCTACACTACAGTACCAGCCCCCTATAATTGTTTTAAATTTCTTAATCTAGAGAATCAAAATACTCCTTTGGACTGACAACTCTCCATATTTGACTTATCTATAAAAGCTTGTACTAAAATGCGTGTTATGACCAAAATAGTCAGAATATCTGAGACACAAAAAGAAAGTTACTTTTAATGAAAATTAAAATAAAAATGAAAAATTTAATGAAAAAGTCACTTTTAATGAAAATACTCTTATTTTTATTCATTGTTTTTATTCCATCATAACTCAGGAATAAGTGATATGCAAGAGGACTCTTCAAGAAGAAAATACAGTTATGATGGATGAAATAAACTTAGTGGATTATCTTCCTGAGCATTAAAAAAAAAGTCTCTTGGAGCAGGCATTTGGCACAGTGGTTAAGATATCAATTAGGATGCTGCATTCCACATCAGAATGCCTGGGTTTGAGTCCTGGCTCTGCTTCCAATTCCAGCTTCCTGGTAAAGCACACCCTGGGAGGAAGCAGGTGATGGCTTAAGTACTTGGATCCTTGCCCCTCACATGGGAGACTCAGATGAAGCTCTAGACTGCTGCCTTTGGCCAGCAGAAGCCCTGGCTGCTGTGAACATTTGGAGAGTAAATTAGCAGATGGAAGATCTCTATCTCTCTCTGCCTTTCAAACTAATTAATTAATTAATTTAAAAAACTCTTGCTAAAGAGAGCTTAAAATATTATAAAGTAGGGGCTAGCATTGTGGCATAGCGCGTAAAGCCACTTCCTGTGACACCAGCATCCCTTCTGAGCACCAGTTTGAGTCCTGGCTGCTTCACTTCCAATCCAGCTCCTTGCTAATGGCTTGGAAAAAGCAGTGGAGGATGGCCCAAGTGCTTGGGACCCTGTACCCACATGGGAGACCCAGATGATGCTTCTGGTTCCTGGCTTCTGCCTATCCCAGCCTGGCTGTTACAGTCACCTAGGGAGTGAACCAGTGGACAGAGATCTCTTTCTATCTCTACCTCTGTCTCTATAACTCTGACTTTCATATAAATAAATATTTTAAAGTATATGAAATAGTGAAAAGCCTTCACTGGGAGAACAAAAATACTCCATGTTCCTAACAAAAATTTAATAGTGAATCAAAATATTAACATTTTATTAAGCCAAAGAGAAGGATAATGTTTATTTATTTTTTTAAGATTTATTTATTTATTTGAGAGGCAGAGTTACAGAAAGAGGGAGAGACAGAGCGAGGTCTTCCATCTGCTGGTTCACTCCCCAAATGGCCGCAGCAGCTGGAGCCAGGCCAATCCAGAGCAGGAGCCAGGAGCTTCTGGGTTTCCCACAGGGGTGCCCGTATGGGATACCAGCACTGCAGGCAGAGGCGTAACCTACTACACCATGGCACGGGACCCAGTAACATTTATCTGTTGGAAAGGGTGGGGCTTTTTTGGTTTATTTGTTTTTCCTGTTTTTAAAATTGTTTTGAGCATTATGGAATACATCATGGAGAAAACAAAAGTTGCCTAAATCCTATCCTCTGGACATCATCACTGTTAAATGGGTGCAATCTACAAGATTTTTTTCTAAGCATATATAAATTTTACTTTTCTAAATTATTAAGTTATTAGTGTGCTATACCTAGTTTTTAAGAATAGTTTTTTGAATTTTCAGATAGCCTTTATTTTTACAAAGTTATATATGTACATGGTTTAAAAAGTCGGTTTATTCTTCCGAGCTTTTAATAGTAAAGAGAGACTTCAGCTGTGCACCCTCCCTAATTATCCCACTCTAGATAGGCAGACATTTTTAATGGTTTGGTTAAATTTTAATTCTTTTTAGGTATTTACCTAAAATTTTAAGAATAGCTTTAAAAAATAGGTACAAGAAAAAGTGGTATAAAATTGGAAAATGCAAATGAGTACAGCACAAGTCCCTGGCCATGCAGTTTCCTTTCCTGGAAACATCCATAGGAACTAATTTCTTGTGTCCTTTCTAGATTTGTGCTGTGTATATCTTAATATAAATATGAAAATAATTTTAAAATTTAATATAATTTGAAGTATTTTCCATACCGATATATATATATTTATTGTAATTTATTTTTATTTATTTGAAAGGAAAAGTTGCAGAGAGAGAGGGAGAGACAGAGACAGAGAGAGGTCTCTCATCACTGGTTCACTCCATAAACGGCTGCAGTGACCAGGACTGGGCCACACTGAAGCCAGGAGCCCAGAGCTTCTTCCTGGGCTCCCATGTGGATGCAGAGGCCCAAGCACTTGGGCCATACTCCAATGCTTTCTCTGACACATTAGCCAGGAGTTTATCAGAACTGGTGCAGCCAGGACTTGAACTGGTGCCCATATGGGATGCTGGAGTTGCAGGCAGCAACTTAACCTGTTATGCCACAATGCCAACCCCCTATTTTTTAAATTTTTAAAAAGACTTAATCATTTTATTTGAAAGGCAGAGCGACAGAGAGAAGAAAGGAGAGAGGGAGAACGAGAGAGAGAGAACGGATCTTCCATCTACTGGTTTACTCCCCAGATGGCTTTAAAAGCTAGATCAAAGCCTGAGGCCTGGAATTCCATCTGGTCTCCCACAAGTGTGGCAGGGGCCCAAGCACTTGATCCATTTTCTGCTGCTTTCTCAGGAACATTAGCAGGGAGCTGGATTGGAAATGGAGCAACAGTGATCTGAACTGGTGCCTCTATAGGATGTCAGCACCAGAGGTGGTGGCTTAACCTGCTGCACCACAATGCAGGTGCTATAAAAAAATTTTAATGATTATATAGACAATATATATAACTGGTACTATTGTTGAACATTTTGAGTTAATTCCAATAGTTCACTATTACAAACAAAATTACAAGGGATTTATTTGTACACATCTCTGTGGACTTATATGAGTATTGGTAAATTCTTAGAATCAGATTTTTAAATTGTGAATATTTAAAATTATATATTTAACACTAAGAGTTTCCTCCCTAGACATAGAGATCTATTATCATTAATTTAGGGTGATTCCTTGTAGTCTATATATTTTTGTTTCTTCTCTCATCCATTCCCACATACAGTATAGAGGATACTGTTGCTTTGTCTATTTTTTTTAAGATTTATTTATTTGAAAGAGTTACATAGAGAGAGGGAAGGAGAGGTAGAGAGAGAGAGGTCTTCCATCTGCTGGTTCACTCCCCAACTGGCCACAGCAGCCAGAGCTGCGCTGATCTGGAACCAGGAGCTTCTTCCAGGTCTCCCATGCAGGCACAGGGGCCCAAGGACCTGGGCCATCTTCCACTGCCCTTCCAGGCCACAGCAGAGAGCTGGATTAGAAGTGGGGCAGCTGGGACTCGAACTGGCGCCCATATGGGATGCCAGCACTGCAGGCGGTGGCCTTACCTGCTACGCCACAGTGCCGGCCCTGCTTTGTCTATTTTTGTGACAAATGTAGATGAAGCCTGACCAATTTGGGTTTTCAACCTCTCTCTTCTCTCAGCTTAATTTTTAACTTTCTTTATTTCCTTAGTTCTGAATAAGAGGACTCTCTCTTACTGAGTCAGGCTAGCCACCTGGAATATTCCCTTTATAGAATAGTATAGAGCAAAGGCAAGAAATCCTTACCTTTTTTCTGCATACTGTAAATTGCTGATATATAATTTGCGCAGTGCATGTTAAAAAAATAAAATCTATCACCCTTGCATACCTCTTCCTTAACGTATCCCCCATCCTTCCCCTGCAGAGGTCACTATTGTCTTGTTTTGTGTTAATGATTGCATTGACATTTTGAAAGGGTTTTTCTTGTGAATGTATGCCTAAACAGAGTGCCGTGTTCTTGTCTGAATGTCATGTGGATTATGTAACAGGTGATCATGTGACATGCTTTTCTGACTCAAGATGGTTTTTGAAATTAACCCCTGTTGAAAGAGAAAAATCCAGAAAACAATCCTTAATCTTCTACTATGAGTCATAAGAGTGATATCCTGATTTCATGTTTTTAAATATTGGTTTTTCCCCCTACAATAAACTGAATTCACAATGGATCATGGGTCATAGTTTAAAAAACTGATTTAAGAAATTTAGCTGGAAATGGAGCTGTGAGATTTAGGTTATATTTACTTTCGCCTTTACAGGGTACTGCCAAATTGTTCTCCTTTAGATTGATGGTAACTCTTTATACCCCTGTTAATATTATATATCAGGATTCTTGACTTTTTTTTTTTTACAGCAGAGTTAGACAATGAGAGAGAGACAGAAAGAAAGGTCTTCCTTCTGTTGGTTCACCCCCCAAATGGCTACTACAGCTGGCGCACTGTGGCTGGTGCGCTACACTGATCCGAAGCCAGGAGCCAGGAGCTTCTTCAGGGTCTCCCACATGGGTGCAGGGGCCCAAGGACTTGGGCCATCTTCTACTGCTTTCCCAGGCCACAGCAGAGAGCTGGATCAGAAGTGGAGCAGCTGGGATACAAACTGGCACCCACATGGGATGCCAGCACTGCAGGCGGCAGCTTTACCCGCTATGCCACAATGACAGCCCCAATAAATCTAAAAAAAAAAAAAAAAAAAAAAAAAAAAAAAGTCCATTATAGAGAAAGAGAAGGAGCGAGAGAGATCTTCTCCTTCCCCTCTTCATTCTCCACATGGTTGCAACAACCAGCACTGGGCCAGGCTAAAGCCAGGAGCTTCATCCTGGTCTCCTATGTCAGAGGCCCAAGCACCAGGGCTATCTTCTGCTGCTTTTCCCATGCCATTGGCAGGGAGGTGGATCAGAAGTGTAGCAGCCAGGACACAAACGTATGCCCATTTGCCACAGCACCTGCCCCAAGAATTTTTTTTAACGTAATTTCAGACTTACAGAAAACTTGAAGATTGGTGTAAAGAATTCCTGGATAACCTTCACCCAGATTCCTCAAATGTTAATATTTTACTACATTTGCTTTAACTTTTTTTCCATTTGAGTACAGCCACAGGGTTTTTTCCTGAACAACTTAAGAGTTAAGTTGCATCATAGCACTATTCACAATACCCAAAAGGTGGAAATAACCCAAATGTTCATCAACATTTAATGAAGAAACAAAATATAGTATACTGATTGATAAAATATTTTGAAATTGCATTGAGGTAATGGTTGTACAACATTATGAATATACTAAATGCCATGGAATTCTGTGTTTTAAAATGATTGATACTATGTTATATGAATTTCACCTCAATTAAAAATGTTAACAGTAATCATGAATGCCCTTTTGCTCCTAGATCTTTCAATTTATCTATCTTAACAACTAAGGATTGTCTTATATACCTGCAGCACAATTATCAAAATCAGGAAACTAACATTGAAACAAGACTTTAACCAGTAAACCTATTTGTTAGTTGTCCTAGCGATATCCTTTAGAGCAAAAGCAAGTCTAAGGTAGTATTTTGCATTTGATTGTCACATTTCTTTAGTTTCTTTGATCTGGAGAAGTTTCTGTGTCTTTAAAAGGTTTCTTTTTTTTATTTTTTAATTTATTTTTTATTTTTGACAGGCAGAGTGGACAGTGAGAGAGAGAGAGACAGAGAGAAAGGTCTTCCTTTGCCATTGGTTCAACCTCCAATGGCCGCTGCGGCCAGCACGCTGCGGCCAATGCATCGCGCTGATCTGAAGCCAGGAGCCAGGTGCTTCCCCTGGTCTCCCATGCGGGTGCAGGGCCCAAACACTTGGGCCATCCTCCACTGCACTCCCTGGCCACAGCAGAGAGCTGGCCTGGAAGAGGGGCAACTGGGACAGAATCCGGCGCCCCGACCGGGACTAGAACCCGGTGTGCCGGCGCCGCAAGGCAGAGGATTAGCCTAGTGAGCCACAGTGCCGGCTAAAATGTTTCATAACATTGATAGTTTGAAGGGTACAATCTGGTTATTTAAAACATACACACTGGAGCTGGTGCCGTGGTATAGTGGGCTAGGCCTCTGGCTGTGGCGCTGGTATCCCATGTGGGTACCAGTTCGTGTCCCGGCTTCTCTTCTTCAGATCCAGCGCTCTGCTCTGGCCTGGGGAAGCAGTGGAAGATGGCCCAAGTGTTTGGGCCTCTGCACCCATGTAGGAGAACTGGAGGACGCTCCTGGCTCCTGGTTGTAGGTCAGCTCGGCTCTGGCCATTGAGGCCATTGTAGGGAGTGAACCAGTGGGTGGAAGACTGTTCTCTCTCTCTCCCTCTCTCTGTGTGTGTAACTCTACCTCTCAAATAAATAATCTTCTAAAAAATTAAAAAATATATATATACACACACATATCTGAAAGGTAGAGTGACAGTGAGCAAGAGAGAGAGCCTGTGCGGCTCACTAGGCTAATCTTCCGCCTGCGGTGCCGGCACACCAGGTTCTGGTCCTGGTTGGGGCGCCGGATTCTGTCCTGGTTGCTCCTCTTCCAGGCCAGCTCTCTGCTGTGGCCAGGGAGTGCAGTGGAGGATGGCCCAAGTGCTTGGGCCCTGCACCCGCATGGGAGACCAGGGGAAGCACCTGGCTCCTGGCTTCGGATCAGCGTGGTGCGCCGGCTGCAGCGCGCTGGCCGCGGCGGCCATTGGAGGGTGAACCAACGGCAAAGGAAGACCTTCCTCTCTGTCTCTCTCTCACTGTCCACTCTGCCTGTCAAAAAAAAAAAAAAAAAGAAAAAATAGGCACTAAAGTTTCAGTTTTTTTTTACAATTACTATTAACAAAAGTAAAAAAGCTAATATAAGAATATTTTTACTTAGTTATTTCTAATATATAATATTGACAGATACCACAAGTAAATAATGCTCAAAGAAAGCAAGAACGTCCATTTGTCACCTGCATTTCCTTGAGGACCCAGAGTAATATGTGGATCACATTCTGAAAACCCTTGCTGCAAATCAGTGGCCTAGAGGATAGTTTCTTTCACATTACTTTTCCTGTGTGGTTCTAAATCCTTTATAAACAAAACTCTTACATTAAAGCAGGTTAAAAAAAAAAAAAAGTGGGATCTTCTGACTCTAATTTAAAGGATGTTAAGTAACTTCTTTTAAAATTTTTTTCCCACAGGCATAAAGATGTCAAAATACTTCAGGAAAAAAATGAATGTTTTGAAGTACTTCTAACAGTCAGAATCTTAGACATAAATATAAAACTCTTTTTGTGTTTATTTTTATAGGTATTCCTTGGAATTTCACCTTTAATGTAAAGTTTTATCCACCTGACCCAGCACAGTTAACTGAAGACATAACAAGGTAAATAATTAATTAATTATTCATAGTTAAATATGTAATAATTCTCATCACCCTAGCTCTGGGGATTTTCCTACTCAAATTTGAGAAAAAATAATGAGCTATTAAGTGGTTAGCCTCAGATAGAAAGCTTTTGGTCAGTTCAAGGTACACTTGCAAATAGTTAGCAGAAAAGCCTCATTTATCCGTGACCTGCCTGGAAGGAACTGGTAGGGGAACTAGCCTTGCTCATCATGGGTGTTATGTCAGGCTGTTGGCAGGGATTCTATGAACCACACCATCCTCCAAAGGGGATGACACAAATGTAGTGGTAAAATAAGTCTGCTTGTGTTTTTAAAATTTTATTGATTCATTTATTTTACTTATTTGAGGGAGAGAGATCTTCCATATACTCATCCACTGGTTTGCTCCCAAATGCCCACAACACCTGGGTCGGGGCCAGGCAAAGGTAAGAGCAGGAACTCGGTCCAGGTTTCCCCAAGAGTGGCAGGGACCCAGCTACTTGAGCCATTACCTGCTGCCTCCCAAGGAAGCTGGAATGGAGAGTGGACATAGGGCTCAAACCTGGGCACCTAATATAGGACATGGGCGTCCCAAGTAGCATCATAACCACTAAACACCCACCCCTCTGCTGTTTTTTGTTTTTCATACTCCTACCATGTTTCTCATTACAGGAAACAAAATCATTAACATTCTTAGTATCACTATTATTTCTTCCTATCTCCCTTTCACAGTATATTATCAGGTATGATCCTCATGAACTGAATCTTGCACTGAATCCACATAATTTATGAAATGATCTCTTCTACTCTTCAAAATAAGCCTACTGATTTCTTTTAAGAAAGTTGCTTTTATTGGATGCTAGAAAAATATTAACCAGAAAAATAGAAAAGTAATATATTGTAAAGAGTGTAACTGTATATATTATGTACATCCTTCCTGGAGCCTCGTACACAGTAGGTCCTGGGCAGATGTTAAATTGATCTGGTAGTTGTTGAGAAACTGCATCTTAATTCTTCTCTGCTGTCAACTGTCTAGTTTCAGACAGATTTACAATCTCTAGCCTCAGTTTTCATATCTCTAAAATAAAGGAAGAGACTAAACTCTTTTATATTTGTTTGAAAAGTAAAGAGACAGAGATCTTCCATCCCCAAATTCCTGCAACAGCCAAAGTTGGGCTCAATTCAGCTCTCCCGTGTGGGTAGCATGGACCCAACCACTTGAGCCCTTACCTACTGCCTCTCAAGTTACACATTAGCAGAAAGCTAGAATCTGGAGCAGAGCTGGGATTTGAACCCAGACACTCTGACATGATGTGGGCATCCCAACCAGCAGCTTAGCCAATAGGCCAAGTGCCCATTGTACAGGTTTTTTTTTTTTTTTTTTTTTTTTTTTTTTTTTTTTTGCCAGGCAGAGTTAGACAGTGAGAGAGAGAGAGACAGAGAGAGAGGTCTTCTTTCTGTTAGTTCACTCCCCTAATGGCTGCTATGGCTGGCACTGCGCCAACCCGAAGCCAGGAGCTGGGTATTTCCTCCCAGTCTCCCATGCGGGTGCAGGGGCCCAAGCACTTGGGCCATCCTCCGCTGCCTTCCTGGGCCATAGCAGAGAGCTGGACTGGAAGAGGAGCAACTGGAACTAGTACCCGGCGCCCCAACAGGGACTAGAACCCCGGGGTGCTGGTGCCTTAGGCGGAGGATTAGCCAAGTGAGCCACAGTGCCAGCCCATTGTACAGTTTTAAAAAATTACTTTGGGGCCTGACCTTGTGGCACAGTGGGTAAAACTGTGGACGCTGGCATCCCATATGGGTACTGGTTCGAGACCCAGCTGCTACACTTCCAATCCAGTTAATGTGCCTGGGAAAGCAGAGGAAGATAGCCCAAATGCTTGGGCCCCTGCACCCATGTGGGAGATCTGGAAGAAGCTCCTTACTGCTGGTTTCGGCCTGGCTCAGCCCTGGCCATTGCAGCCATTTGGGGGAGTGAACCAGTGGATGGAAGATCTCTCCCTCCTCTCTCTCTGTCTCTGTGTTTCTTCCTCTCTCTTTGTAATTTTTTCAAATAAATAAATACATCTTTTTAAAAAAATTACTTTGTTGTCTAGTCACTTTTAGTACACTTGCATTTGAAATGCCTTATCTTCGCTTGAAAAATTTGTTTTGGTTATTTCTTTGTTACAGGCAATATTTGTCTCAGAGTTGGCTATTTCCTTATCTTTCTTCATTCAGGCTTATTGTGTAAAACAAAATTTATCCCTAATAAACATTACTAATTTCCTACATTTTGCAGGAGTTTAAGATTCTTGTGACTTGTTTGGGATTGCTTTTGCCTTTTTTTTTTTTTTTTTTTTTTTTTTGAAGGCAGAATGACAGAGGGGGAGAGAAAGAAATCTTCCATCTCCTGGTTCGCTCCCAACATGCTCACAATAGCCAGGAGCCAGGAACTCCATCTGAGTCTCCCACAGGAGTGTCAGGAACCCAAGTGCTTCGAGCATCATTTGCTGCCTCTCAGGTGCATTAGCAGGAAGCTGGATTAGACAGAGGATCCAGGACTTGATCCAGGCACTCCAATATGCCACAATGCTTGCCTCATGCCCTTTACAAAAAGAACGCAATGATTAATTGTAGATAGCAAACATTATTACTTATGCATGTGTTACTCAACATCTTATGGTAAAAAACCAGGTGATTCTAGTTTAGGAATTTTCAATTTAATTATACTTTCCTGTTTAGTTAAAGAGGCTGAACTAGTCAACTCAGTCAGAATGAGTAGCAAGGTCAGAGCCCTGTGACCATTACCCTGATAGAAGTGTCTGTTGTATGTTAAAGTACTTGGTTGGTTTGTTGGAGTGACCTGTTTTAACTGCTTATCTGAATTCCCAGAAGTTATTAAATTAGTCATATATGGTGGCTGATAGTGTTTGGAAGGTTACATCCAACTTAACCCATCTTGGAGGAAAAACATACCAGAAGGGTCATAGCCTAGTGAAAATGTAGGATGTATTTTAGGATGTATTTTAGGATGTATTTATTTGAGAGGCAGGGTTATGGAGAGGCAGAGGCAGAGGCAGAGAGAGAGAGAGAGAGAGAGAGGTCTTCCATCCAGTGGTTCACTCCCCAAATGGTCACAATGACCGGGACTTGAATCAGCACCCATATGGGATGCTGGCACTGCAGACGGCAGCTTTACCTGCTACGCCACAGCGCCAGCTCCAATGTCATCTTTGTGTATGAAGGACAATATTTGTACATTTGGCAAAGCAGAGTAATAGAAAATAAAGGACTGGCTTTGGTGCCCAGCAAGCTTTATTACTATGTCACACTGAGAAGCCAAGCCCTTGGGTTGCCTCCTCTTCTATAATCTGACATTGAAACCCGCCTCACATGTTTTTTTGGTGAAGATGAGAAAATTACTGTGTATGTGATAATATTCTCAACAAAATGTTAGTTTCTTTATCTCCTCCAGACTTTCCCAGCTTTTTGTCTTTTCTACCTAATCTGCATTCTACCATGAGTCTAACACAGTGACAGTATTTCTTTTTGTTTATGGGAAAGTTTCAAACATACAAAAAGGAAACAATGGTAAATGAATGACCATCTGCCACTACCTACATTGAACAATTATTAATACCTATATTATCTAATGGTTACTTAATCTTTCTTTTCTTCTTATTTCTTATTTTTCTTTTCTGCTTCTCTCCCCCCCCCCATTTTCTTCCTTTTCTCTCTATTTTATCATTATTGTTATTCTTATTGACCTGATAACATCTTTTCTTTTTTGACTTGTAGATACTATTTATGTCTTCAGCTTCGCCAAGACATAGTTTCAGGACGTCTGCCGTGTTCCTTTGCAACCTTAGCATTATTGGGTTCTTACACCATCCAGTCTGAGTTGGGAGACTATGACCCAGAACTCCATGGAGTGGATTATGTTAGTGATTTTAAAGTGGCTCCAAATCAGACCAAGGAACTTGAAGAGAAGGTCATGGAACTGCATAAATCATACAGGTGAATATGTCTCCAGGGTTTGTTCTATATTGCTTTGGCGTTAAGTTTAAACCCTTGACCTTGTATTGATTCAGTGTTTGCCTAAGAGGGGTCATGGTGCCGTAGAAACAGTCAGAATGAACTTTTGTGAGTAAGTGGTAGGCGAGTCATTTAAGCTCTCTGAACATATTTTCCAGCAGAATAATGGGCATTGCATTGTAGGATGAAAACTAAGTGAGACAAATCACTTTACACAGTGCCTGGAACATAATAGGTACTCAATAAGTGATAGCTGTTATTGCTATTGCCTTTAAAAAAAAACAGTCTTTATTTTTTGAAATCTTTTTTTTTAATTTGAGAGAGAGAGAGAGAGAGACAGAGATGGACAGATATAAAGGAAAGAGAGAAAAGGAAGGAGAGCTCTCATCTGTGGTTTACTCCCTAAGTGCATACAATGCTGAGACTGGGCCAGACCGAAGTGGAGGGCCAGAAATTCAATCCAGGTCTCCCACGTGGGTGGCAGGGACTCAGTTACTTGAGCTATCACTGTTGTCTCCTGGGGTCTGCATTGGCAGAAAGCTGGAGTCAGGAATGGCGACAGGACTGAAACCCAGGCACTGTGATAGGATGTGGTTATCCCAAGTGGACACAGTCCCCCACCTTGCCTTTTTCCCCCGCTGGATTTTTAAGCTTATGCTGTATAATGTGCCTTGGAATCTTAAGACAGGGATTTTTAACTTGAGATCTACATATGTGGATAGATTTCAGAAGGTCCATGAAACCCCCCTGTGAAGGTATTTGTAAAAGTTTTTATGAAATTCATGTACTGCTTTTTTCATGAAACCTGTTGGTGATGTCAGAGCAAGGGCATGTAGCCTGTCTGAGCTAGGTTGGAATCTTGGCTCTGCTTTGTCTGAGCCTTATGATTTAAGTAATTTACTTAGAATTTGTCTCAGATTCTCTATGTCTAATAGAGATTAAAACCTCAGAAGAAATAGTGTGATTTTTTAGGTTTAGAAAAGGTAATATATGTAAAACGCTTACTAGGATGTCACTGTGTTTTCACAGAATATTCTATAAGTGTTAGCTGATATTAAAGTGCTGGAGTAATTTGTGTTTCTTTCTACCATATATCCATTTTTATTCAAGTGACTTGCTATAACTAAATTTTACAGTTGGCTCAAAGAGAATTCCAAAGAGTTGTCCGTTCATTTGCCATGGTAATAACAAGCATTCAGTGTAGCCCTTGAACCAACTTATGCCTTCTTGTGGTACCAATAGGGTTGCAATGATAGGAATGCTTCAGATAAGAGAGGTTTAACTCAGGATGCCCCCAGTAAGTTTGGACACCTGTCACGAGAACCATAAGGACTTTAATGTCTGTAACCTACAAAACAGTAGGCTTCTGAGAGTCACCCAGCTCTCTAGGGGTAGAGAACTACCACAGTTTGCTTTAAAGTTCTGGCTTATACAATCCACTGCACTGGTTTCTGGGATCACTAAACAACCATTTTAAAACTCGTTAATGATTTTAACTGAAGGATGTTATGTTATCTTTGAATATATTTTAGAACTACTATTTATATTCTAAAAATTTATTTGTATAAGATATATATAAAACTTATACATACAAAAGCAAGTATTGGACAGAAACAATCAAAATAATTGATTTGTTACAATGTAATAATTGTAAGGGAATATTCTTTTTATTTTATAATTTAAAATAATTTTTATTAACAGTAGTAGTATAACTGGGCAGTCATAAAATAGTAAAAGAAATTATCTTACTGCTGCCATAAAGCTGCACTGCAAAAAATAGTGGTTTCAGATTATGACTGATACTTTATCTCTGATGATTCTGTTTATAGTTAATTTGTTATAATAAAATCTCATGTTTGAAAAGACTGCCTAGAGTCTAACTCTCATCCTATGCTTGGCTTTCTTTTGCAGTGTTATTACATAATATTCATTATAGTTGCAAGTAGCTAATTATTATCCATTTATTATTATGTGTCAGATACTATGCTAAGTTCTTCAGTAAGAGTATCACATTTAATCTTTTTTTTTTTTTGTACCTGAGAGTGAGTTTATCAGCTCCATCCTGAGGACAGGTCTCGCGTTGGAGGGGTGGGGAACGAGGCACACGCAGCTCCCTCATCAGCTGGTGGGAGTAGCCCTCAGGGACTGCGATGGGTAGGTGCCAGGAGACATCCCAGCACCTGGAGGTCCTTGCACATTTAATCTTTATAACCATCCTTTGAGTTAGGCCAAGGGTTCTGACAGGGTGGTCTATAGATCCTGATGATCTCCATGATTCTTTCAAGGGGCTAAGAAGTCAAAGTTATTTTCATAATAATGCTACAGTGTTATTTGCTTTTTTCACTGGGTTGAAATGGATAGAGTGCAAATCAAGGCAGTTAACACCAAACTGTACTAATGTCATATTCTTCCCCAACATGCACATGCAGATAAAAAATTAAAAGGGCCTGAAAACTTAAGAATAACCTTAACAAAACAGTAAAATATTAATTTTATTAAATCCTGGTTAATAGTCTGTGTGATTAAATGGGAAGTACACAGAAAGCCTTTCTACTACAAATTGAAGTCGTCTTGGGGAAATGCACTGGTGTAATTGAGTTATGAACTAAATTAGCCTCTTATGTTTTTTTAAAGATTTTATCTATTTTTTTGAGAGGTAGAATTACAGACAGAGAGAAGGAGATACAGAAAGGTCTTGCATCCACTGGTTCACTCCCCAAATGACTGGAGCTGGGCCGATTCGAAGCCAGGAAGCAGGAGCTTCTTTCTGGTCTCCCATGTGGGTGCAGGGACCCAAGCACTTGGGCCATCTTCCACTGCTTTCCCAGGCCATAGCAGAGAACTGGATTGGAAGAGGCGTGTTATTTAGAAAATTAATATTTTAACTTTTTCTTAGTTTTAATTTCTAATATAGTAAGCACTGATAGATATAACCCACATGAAACAAAAGCTCTTTGGCATCCTCAATAATTAAGAGACGAAAGAAGTCCTGTGGCCAAAGAAGTTCAAGGGCCACTGAGTTAGGTGACAGGGTACCACTGGGGTTAAAAGCATTCACTCTGGAGTCAGTCTTTGAAATATTTTAAAATTTATACTCCGTTCTTTAACGTCTATGTGACTCTTAGTTACTTAAGCCCTCTAGGTTTTTGTTTTCTTCACATGGGGATGATATGTGAATTTTGTAATTGTTACATCATAAAATTCATGTAAAATGCTTAGCACAGTTACTAGCATATATGCATAATAAGAGTTCAAATATTTGCTGGGAAAATCATAATTCTTATCCCCATTTTACAAATGATGAATGTGAGTCTGGATTTGAGGAACCACAATTAGAAGTTAAAAGACTTTAAATCTAAATAAAAATACAAAGGGTTGCAGTCCAGGTGGTATCCAATCAGCTGTATGATTGAACTGTGATGGATCACTATGACTAGGAAACGTAGAGTTCTGTAACTGTGGAGTTCCTGTGCTCCTTTTTGGAAAGATTGGTGACCCTCTCTAATGGAAAGCCAAGTGAAATATTTATGTCCAACAACATGGTGTTTTCACTAGCCCAGAAAACTTCTGCTGAGACATAAGTATTTTGTTATGTATTGAAAAGAACAAGCAATTACCACCCTGCTCCTAAGACAAATAGGAGACAGCCTATGTGAGTGAAACCCTTAATAGTGGCCCTTTGCCCAGACAGGGATTTTGAAGCTACAATTAAACACTTTAAATCTACATTAGCAAATGAAGCTTTAAAATTAATTACCTTCCATTTATGGGTATTAGTAAGGTATGTAAACTTGTCAGTTGTCCCCTATTTAATTATTTGAAATCACAATCCTTAATTAGGAGGTGCAACTAGCATTTTAAAAAGGCTGTCAAAGAACACTGGAACTCACTGAATGGTCTATCTTGACCCCACTTGCTTAAAAAAATAAATACAGGGAAAGCTGGCTATAACTTCTCTTTTTAATGAGCAAGAGTTAACCAATGCTCAGAGTTCCCTAGCTACTTTTGTAAGCTGCCATTCTCAGAAGCAGTGAATTATTAGCTGTTAATGAGTAAATTTGTGATGATACTCTTGGTGGTTTAGGGCTATCTGATTTCTTCTAGCTGGTTTGTTATGATTTCAAAGATTTTTTAAGAGATTTATTTGAAAGGCAGATACAGTGAGAGAGAGAGAATGAGAATGAGAATCTTCTATCTACTGGAGAGAGAGAGAGAGAGAGAGAGAGAGAGAGAGAGAGAGAGAGAGAGAAGGAAGATGAGAATGAGAATCTTCTATCCACTGGTTTACTCCCCAAATGGCCACAACAGCCAGGGCTGAGCCAGGCCAAAGCAAGGAACCAATAGCTTCTTCTGGGTCTCCCACATGGGCGCAGGGGCCCAGGGACTTGGGCCATCTTCTGCTGCTTTCCCAGGCCATTAGCAGGGAGTTGGATTGGGACTGAAGCAGCTGAGACTTGAACCAGTCCCCTTGTGGGATGACAGCACTGCAGACAGAGGCTTAACCTTTAATGGTACAGCACTGGCTCCCATTTAAAAATAACTTAAATTTAATTTGCAACAGTGTTTTGTAAAATCAATTGATTGGTAAAATTTAAATGTGCAAATATCCATGAATGGTGTGATTATAGAAGATTTTCTTTGTGCTCTTAACATTTTCCATATTCCACTCAATAAATATGCATTATTTTTAATCATTAGAAAAAGCTTTCTAGAACGTTAGGTGGAGCAGAACAAAGTAGTCATCCATGCAGAGAGGTGAGCTGGCTTGGGACGTTGAGGCCTAAGCAGGGGAGCATCCTGACATGAGCAGTCAGAGCTCAAATGGATGAGGAAGGTAGTGTGTATGGGAGCCTGGGTTGAAGGTAGGATTCAGAGACGAAGCCAGACAAGAAGGACATTCATTTTGGGGTATTTTGCATCCACATAGATAAGCAGGTTGAGGAAATTGTCCACAGCAGGAGTGGTCTGGGGCCAGCACTGTGGCATGCAGGTTAAGCCGCTGCCTGTGATGCTAACATCTTGTATGGGTGCTGGTTCAAGTCTCTGCTGCTCCACTTCCCTCCACACCCTGCTAATGTTCCTGGGAAAGCAGTAGAGGATGGCCTAAGTGCTTGGGCCCTTGCACACATGTGGGGGACCTGGAAGAAGCTCCTGGTTTCTGGCTTCATTTGGGCACAACTCCAGCCATTGTGGCCATTCGGGGAGTGAACCAGCAGATGGAAGATCTCTTTCTCTGTCTCTCCCTCCCTCTCTCTCTCTCTCTATGTAACTCTGCCTTTTAAAAAAAATAATGATTTTTTTTTTAAAAAAGTAATTCTTCTTATGACTGCTTCTCATAATTCTTGATGGCAACAATGAGACCTGTATGAGTATTTAATTCAATAAATATGATTTAACACCTCAACTCCATCACGGCTTAAAGCTTATCAAGAGGCCAGCGCTGTGGCATAGTGGGCTAAGCCCCTGCCTGTGGCACTGGAATCCCATGTGGATGCCAGTTCAAGTCCCAGTTGCTCTTCTTCCGGTCCAGCTCTCTGCTATGGCCTGGGAAAGCAGTGGAAGATGGCCCAAGTGCTTGGGCCCCTGCACCACATGGAGGACCCAGAAGCAGCTCTGGCTTCAGATCAGCTCAGCTCTGGCCATTGCAGCCATTTGGGGATTAAACCAGCAGATGGAAAACCTTTTTGTCTGTAACTCTACCTCTCAAATAAATAAGTAAAATCTTTAAAAAAAAAAAAAAAAAAAGCTTATCAACATAAAAAATCAGTCCAATTCATGTGTCTCCTGAGAAATCTGCTAATTAAATTAATTATTTTCCAACACAGGGCCATAACTCAGTACAATCAACACAGAATTGTGAACAACTCAGCAGCATAATTGCTCCTAAAAGATGAATCTTCAGTTTTTTGTAAAGCTACTTAAGATTTTAACAGTCACATAGATATGCTTCATGTAAAACTTGTGTTTTGGAAATGTGTATCCATCCAAGCAAGAAGATCAAGTTATATTTTAATCACATTAGCAGAGCTTACTTTTTTTTGCAGAGTAGCAAGGTCTTATTGGGGACAGGGCATCCATCAGAATGGAAAGGGCAGAGAAAGTGCCCACACTCAGACTGGGGGAAAGCAAGATTACATGGTTGAATGGAGAGCAGAGCTTACTCTTAAAAAACAATTTGGAGAGAGGGCCAGTACTGTGGCATAGTGGGTAAAGCACCAGCTTCTTATATGGGTGCCCACTTCCAATCCAGCTCCCTGCTAATGGTGTCTGGGAAAGCAGCAGGAAGATGGCCCAAGTACTTGGGCCCCTGCACCCATGTGGGAGACCTAGAAGTTCCTGCCTTCAGCCTGGCTCAGCACTGGCTGTTGCAGTCATTTGGGGAGTAAACCAGCAGATGGAAGATCTCTCTCTGCCTCTCCCTGTCTCTGTAAACTCTGCCTGTTAAATAAACAAAAAATAAATCTTAAAAAAACCACTTATTTATAGAAGCATTTATCTACATAGTTTGAAATTTAAATCTGTATTCAAAGTGAGCCTGTAATTGTCACATAGAGTTGGAGGAGTGAATGTAGGGGAGATTTTCATCATTATTGCTTCATTTAGTGTTTTTTTTTTTTTAGAAAAAAATTTTATTTATTTGAAAGAGTTATAGAGAGAGTTAGAACCAGAGAGAGAGGTCTTCCATTCCACTGGTTTACTCCCCAAATGACCACAATGACCGGAGCTGGTCTGATTTGAAGCTAGAAGCCAGGGGCTTCTTCCAGGTCTCCCACTCTGGTGCAGAGGCCCAAGGAGTTGGGCCTTCTTCTACTGATTTCCCAGGCCATAACAGAGAGCTGGACTGGAAGAGGAGCAGCCGGGACTCGAACCTGTGCCCATATGGGATGCCAGCATTGCAGGCTGGGGCTTTAACCTGCTACGCCACAGTGTTGGCCCCAATTTAGTGTTTTAAAATTCATTTTCAAATTCAACTGATCCAAATAATTTCTCTTTTTTTTTTTTAAAGATTTTTTATTTATTTATTTGACAAGTAGAGTTACAGACAGTGTGAGGGAGAAACAGAGAGAAAGGTCTTCCTTCCATTGGTTCACCCCCCAAATGGCCGCTACGGCCGGCACACTTCGCCGATCCCAAGCCAGGAGCCAGGTGCTTCCTCCTGGTCTCTCATGCGGGTGCAGGGCCCAAGCACTTGGGCCATCTTCCACTGCCTTCCCCGGCCACAGCAGAGAGCTGGACTGGAAGAGGAGCAACCGGGGCTAGAACCCAGGGCCCATATGGGATTCCAGCGCCACAGGCGCCAGCCCCATTTCTCTTTATTTTGTCATCTGTGTATAGTTGGACTACTGAACTGTTATAAAACTCAGGTTGCAATAATAAACATTTATAGTTTACAGAGCCGTTTTACAACAATTATTCATTCATTCATTCAGTAAAGACTCCCCCACCCATATCTCCCAAAAATCATCGCCTATCCTAGTGTCTGGAAATAGTTATTATGATTTCTTCCTTTACAGAGAAAATTAGGGAGACACCGACTCACTACTCATAAATGCAGGAGGTAGATTTCCAGCCCTTGTGACTGGAGTCCTGACCTAGGTCTGCTGCCTCACACCAAGAGTCTCAACTTGCGTTGTGGTGCAGCAGGTTAAAGCCTCTGCCTGCAATGCCGGCATCCCACATGGGCGCCAGTCTGGGAGATCCACAAGAAGCTCCTGACTCCTGGCTTCAGGCTGGCAGAGCCCTGGGCAGCGTGGCCATTTGGGGAATGAACCAGCAGATGGAAGATCTCTTCCTCTCTCCCCAGCTCTCTCTGTAACTCTTCCTTTCAAACAACAAAACAAAACAACACAAAAAAGTCTTAACCCTCTTGTGACCGTGTGATCCCTCAAATCTATTTCTTAAAGTGTTGGATGCTGTAATCTTCTTGCTCTACTCCAGTTTCAAAAATCGCAAAATTCATCCTGTCAACAAGAGGAACAACAGAGAACATAAAATAATTTGGAATAACTTTAACTAGAAAAGTATATATCTTAAATGGGAAAAAAAATTGAAACTGTAAAGCTTTCCTGAGATGTTTTTAATGACCAGAATAGGCAGACTTGCATAGGAGTTCATTTTCACAGTGTCCTTTGTTCATCTTTAACTTCAGGGCCATTAATAAGTAGAATTCTGATATGCTTTAGCGGTTGTTAAAAGTTTATTCTGGAAGCTGCGTCATAACAAATCCCCACCCCTGGGATTTTTTTTTTTTTCCTTTTGGTTTTTGTTCTAAGGAATCTTTTGTTCTTTTTAATGAGGGTAAAGACAGATGGGTTAGGACTAGACTTTCCCTGTTAAATGAAGAGATCCCTGCTGCTTTCTATAGCTTGAGGCTGTCTTATGGGAAACTGGCATTTATGTGTTTTTTTCTTTGGGGACTGAGGCTGTGTTATTGTTACCAAGAAACTATATTTGATTGGTCTGAATTATGCAGCATTAGGAGTCATCTCTTTCTGTAGAAAATACAACATAACTCATGTGCACTATTCAAAAGAGATGAAACTCTAAAGGAGAAAAACCAGCACAGTGTTTACAGTGAGACTGATGGTTTTCAAGCAAATCTAATTCATTATATGCTTAATAATGAAGACATCTTAATAACAGAGAATGCATTATCTATGTGCTTCTATTAACCAATTTATTTTGTTTAGATCAGTGGGCAGGACACCATCTGTTACCAGGAATGTTCTTTTCATCAAGCCTACCCCTATTAAGAGCCCAAGTTAAGTAACATCAGCTGCCCTTTTGTTTAATTTTCATAATAACTCAATTCAGGGATATGGAGAGAAAAGGGCAGCTAAGAGGATATTGTAAATTGCGCCATGCCCTTAGAGGATTTAATTTGGTCATCTCCTTGCAAGAAAATTAATGGGAGGAGTTCACGTGTGTTGAAGAAAAAGGCTGAAGAGAGGGGGGGCAGAAATAATGATGAATGAGGTAGCTTTAAGGAAATTGTTGAGTAGAATTGAAGCGTTTTTTCTCTAATAAAGTTTTGATCTTTCATTTCCCCAAGAACTCTTTTTCTAAGGCATATTTTAATTATTTAGATACAGGTGTCAATAGAAGTCCTGTTCCATAACAATCTATTTTCAGGACTATTACATATAGCTTGTATACATTTTAGTATATGTATATGTTTATGTGTAATCTATAAAACACAATGAATATACAAATGTTATTACCATACATATTGACACTTGAATAATTTTTAATTTTTATTCTATTAAAGGTCCATGACTCCAGCTCAGGCTGACTTGGAATTTCTTGAGAATGCCAAAAAGTTGTCTATGTATGGAGTTGATCTTCATAAAGCAAAGGTAAATTGATGGTAACTTTGGCCTTTGCGTGTATCTCATCTGCTGTGGTTTGGATAAAGTCTGTGTTCCCAAAGGTTCTGGTGCTGGAGGCTTGGTCCCCAGTGTGGTAATGTTGAGGTGGTAGATCCTTTAGGAGGTGGGGTATAGTGGAAGTGATAAGGTTACGACGGTACCACCCTTTTAAGGGATTAATGTAGATCTCACAGGACTGGGTTAGTTCCTGTAATAACGAATGGATTTATTAAAGGAGCGCAGCAAATTCCCTGACTCTCTTTCTTCTGCATGTGCTGCTCACCGCGGTGCAAACCGTGCTCTGGTGAAGCCGGGCAGATGCCAACCCCATGCTCTTGAACCTCCAGACTGAACTAAATAAACCTCTTTTCCTTATAAAGTACTCAACCGCAGGTATTTTGTTTTAACAATAAAAGACAGACTAATAAAAAAAATCTGTGTCACACCAATATTTACCTGGGGTAGAAATAGTAGTTTTTGTTTGGATTTTAAGTGTATCAGTTGAACCAATCAAAAGTATCAACTGAATCGACCACTAACAATTCCACCATCAGAATAAAGTTTCACATCTAAGTCACTGCAGAGATCAAAGGATGTAGTACCTAGAAAAAAGAAATTGTATTTTCCTAAAATGCAGTTTCATTTGAAAATATAGAGTGGGCCGGCGCTGCAGCTCACTAGGCTAATCCTCCACCTGCAGCGCTGGCACACCGGGTTCTAGTCCCGGTCGGGGCGCCGGATTCTGTCCCGGTTGCTCCTCTTCCTGTCCAACTCTCTGCTATGGCCCAGGAGGGCAGTGGAGGATGGCCCAAGTGCTTGGGCCCTGCACCCCATGGGAGACCAGGAGAAGCACCTGGCTCCTGCCTTCGGATCAGCGTGGTGCGCTGGCCACAGAGCGCTGGCTGCAGCGGCCATTGGAGGATGAACCAATGGAAAAGGAAGACCTTTCTCTCTCTCTCTCTCTCTCACTGTCCACTCTGCCTGTCAAGAAAAAAAAAGAAAAGAAAATATAGAGTGGCAGCAAGGCATGTTTCTCAGCCAACATCAGCTATATCAGAAATCCTGCTGATATGCAGATTCCTGGGTGTCTTCCACGTTTACAAAATTACTCTGCAGGCCAGGCTGTACTAAATGTACTAAATCTCTAGATTCAGTGAGTTTCCCAAATGATTCTAATTCATGCTTGAATATGAGAACCATTGGCCTAGGGTAGTGGTTCTCAGAGTGTAACCTCTAAGCAACATTTCTGGAACTGGCGCTGTGGCCTAGAAGGTAAAGCTGTCACCTGCAGCGCCGGCATTCCATATCGGCGCTGGTGCGAATCCCAGCTACTCCACTTCTGATCCAGCTCTCTGCTATGTCCTGGGAAAGCAGTAGAAGATGGCCCAAGTCCTTGGGCCCTTGTACCCATGTTGGGGACCCAAAAGAAGCTCGTGGCTTTGGATCAGCATAGTTCCAACCATGCAGCCTTTTGGGGAGTGAACCACTGGATGGAAGACCTCTCTCTCTCTGCCTCTGCCTCTGCCTCTCTGTAACTCTTTCAAGTGTGTGTGTGTGTGTGTGTGTGTGTGTGTGTGTATTTAAGACAGCAGCATTTCACATAACCACAGTGGCTCATTTGAGAACTACGAGACTTGGGCATTGGAAACTAGCTTTAGTCCTAATTCTGCTTAATGCAACACGAGAGAATGAATGCTTAAGGCAAGTCCTTTGACCCCTCAGCTTCAGATACAAAATGTCTGGGGAGATTGAGTAGATTGTGAGGGAAAAGGGCTCAAGGGAATGATCAGAGACTCATTCAGAAGAACTAACCTGGAATACACCATCAGGAGACTCAAAACCATATCCAGTGAGAAACATCAGAGGAATTAGGAATAGTTAGCTCATGAAAGAGAAAGTTTGGGGAAGACAAATGTCTGTTTTTAGGCATTTAAAGGACTGGTATGTGAAGGTGAGATTTTACTATGGCTTTAAGATAGAACCTAGAGATGAAAACTATAGGGAAATATACTGTTCATCTCAACTTGACAAATCGCCTAGCAAAGCTGTTCAAAGATGGGATGGGCTACCTCAGTAGACAGTGAGCTCCCTGTCACTGGAAGTATGCCAGGATGGGCAAAGTAGGCACTGGACAGGAATTTAGAAAAGGACATCCAAGCATCTGGTGTGTAATTGGACTAAAATAAACTGTTCGAATTCTCCTATCCTGAGTATCTTGATAGTCTCTTCCTTACTTAAATTCTATTCTAATAAAATTGCATTGCATGTTAGTGGTTTTTCTTGAGAACAAAGAGGGCTGGAACTGTAACTTTTATGAATCTCTAAAGTAAATGATGGGAAGATCAGTACCTCACATCAGGTGCACTTCCAAAACTGAAATTGTGAAGTTTTGCTTTTCAGTTCCTGTTGGACACTGGTGTTAAATCAGGAACAGATGGAGGAGTCAGGCAACATGTTCTTTCCCAAATGTTGTAAAGCAAATTGTTTCTCTAAAGCATACAATTAAGAGAGAGATACAGCTGTACCCACAGACTTAAAAACTTAGAGAGGGCTTCTTGGGAAATCACAGTTATGTAGTCATTGGAGCTGTATGTGATTTTTCCTTCCCTTTTATGCATGTCCATGTAGGCACTCACTTGCTTTACTTTGCTCATTTTGAGAAACAGTAGTGAAACAGCATTTAACTCTCGGTTTGATTACCTAATTGAACAAGTAGTCATCGGTTAGAGGTTAACACAGGTGAATTTTATTTTCCTTCGATTGCATAGATATGTTACATTTAATTTTTAAATATTTTTAATAAAGAAACATGTAAATATGTCTTCATTTTGCCTTAATATTCATTCCTGGCTTAGGGATAATTTTTATAATTTAATATATTTAACATCAATTATTATAAGAATCTAAGATTCTTTTATATTGTATTTTACAGGGATAGAGTCAATTGTTATATCTTCTTTTCTGAAGGAATTGCAATTTTTTTTCATAAAAATAATTATAATTGTGCATGAATATTTGGTAGCATCCATAGGGCTAAGTCCTGACCTCCAGGAAATCATGTGTGGTGACTTAAACATAATAGTCCAATAGATTATGATTGTTAGGTTAAAATTTATTTGTCATTGTATGCTTTGTAACTGGTTTTGGTTATTGATATTTTAAAATTAATAATAGTTAATAGTGTGCTGAGCACTTTGGTCAAAACTAAATGCTAATGCTTTTCTTTTTCAGGACTTGGAAGGAGTAGATATTATCCTGGGTGTCTGCTCTAGTGGCCTTCTGGTTTATAAAGATAAGCTGAGAATTAACCGCTTTCCTTGGCCTAAAGTATTGAAGATTTCTTACAAACGTAGCAGCTTTTTTATCAAGATTCGGCCTGGAGAGGTACAGAATTGGTATTTCTTTCTTCCCAAACCAAGCATAAACTGTATCTAAAGTACCCCTTTGTTCTGTATTTTCCTTGTTAAATCATCTAAGAGGTCTCTATAGCTAACTATTTAGAAGCTGGAAA
This sequence comes from Oryctolagus cuniculus, assembly GCF_051225735.1. Classification (NCBI taxonomy): domain Eukaryota; kingdom Metazoa; phylum Chordata; class Mammalia; order Lagomorpha; family Leporidae; genus Oryctolagus; species Oryctolagus cuniculus. The sequence continues at coordinate 143,464,620 of NC_142873.1, read as the reverse complement.
TTCTGTTTTCTAAATTTGTCAGTCCTGAGGTGCTCTGCTTGTCCTTACTACTGGTCTCCTGACATTTCTCTTCCTGTAAGTCAGCATACCTTGCCAAAAGTGAAACTGGGGGTGTTTGCTCCAGGAGAAAGCTCGATGGAAAAAAAAAATTTTTTTTTTTTTTTTCGAACTGAGCAGCATTAAATCTTTTGTGGAGTTAAATTACTCATGTTTTGTGCCACCAATCCCTTACCTCATAACATTAAAATTTATTTGTATGCTTTATTTGTATGTATTAGCTTTTAGTGGTTCTTGGGAATATGTTCTAGGATCAAGTTCCAGATTTTTAATATTATTGGTTGTTTAACTTTGTGTGTAATAACTCAGTTATTAGTTGGAGGTCAAGTTTTAGGATATACTAATGATAGCCAAATTTAACTAATAAATCGAAGAACCATCATGTACAGCAGAATGTTGGTGTAATAGGTTAAGGTGCCGGCATCCCACATAGGCACCAGTTTAGGTCTGGCAGCTCTACTTCCAATCCAGCTCTTTGCTATGGCCTGGGAGAGCAGTGGAAGATGGCCCAAGTCCTTGGGCCCCTGCACACACATGAGAGACCCAGAGGAATCTCCAGGCTTCTGGCTTCAAATCAGTCCAGCTCTGTTATTGCAGCTATTTGGGGAGTGAACTAGCAGATGGGAGATCTCCCCTCCCCCCCCCCCTTCTCCTCCCTCCCTCCCTCCCTCCCTCCCTTCCTCTCTCTCTCTCTGCCTCAGCCTCTCTGTAGCTCGGCCTTTCAAATAAAAAATAAATATATTAAAAAAAAGTAAGAATCATATTTTTCTTTTTTTTAAAGATTTATTTAGTTTATTTGAGAGGTAGAGTTACAGACAGAGAGAGGGAGAGACACAGAGACACATCTGCTGATTCACTTCCTAAATGGCTACAACAGCTGGAACTGGGCAGATCTGAAGCCAGGAGCTTTGAGCTTCTTCTAGGTCTCCCATGTTGGTGAAGGGGCCCAAGGACTTGGGCCATCTTCTGCCTTCCCAGGTGCATTAGCAGGGAGCTGGATTAGAAGTGAAGCAACTGAGCCTTGTGCCAGTACCCATGTGAGATGCTGGCATTGCAGTCTGCTGCTTTACCCGCTACACCACAGCACCGGCCCCAGGAATCACATTCTTGTAAGCCTTCTAGCTCTTCTCTGCCACTTTACTAAACAAAAGGTCCTGAACAAATCTGAGCTCAGCTTTCTTATTCGAGATACCTCCTCCATCACAATTGAAGCTGAAATGACGTAAAAGCTGTAAAAGCTCTAAACAGGAAAGAACCATACTGATGTAAGGTGGCCTTTAGTGTGTAAATACCACCATCTACTGGTGAAAAATGGCTCATTATTTCAGCCTGAAAATTCTGGGTGGACAGGGATTATCACTGCAGCATTTATTTTATTTACCTGTGCCTAACAGAGCAATCAAAGCCAAGAGTTATTCAACTAGTATTTATTGAAGGATTTCTTTGTCCCAGGTACTATTCTAGGAATTTGGAATATAACAGTGATTAACAGTCTCATCCCTCAACAATCTTGTATTTTAATGTGGCTAAGCAGAAAATACACACAAACACACACACATACATGCACAAATTAATAAATATGACAATGGGAAGTCCTTAGCTTTTATAAATATCAGTTATTTAATATATGCCAAAAATGTAGGATTCTTGTTTAAGCAGGCGATCCTGCAGCTGGAAGGTCTTTGGGCAGTATAGTATTATGCCTGCAGTAGATGATGTGGAAGTAGCGTGGCATATTAGAGTGAAATTCTGGTTCTTTCATTTCCTAGCTCTGAGACTGAATGAATAACTTTTCTGGCCTCAGTTTCTTCATCTGTAAAAATGCAGATGATACTGTCTATAATACTGTTGACACTAACAGGAACTTGAAATAAATGTCAGCTTCTTTTTCATTTACAAAGTATGCTTAAAATAGAAACAAAAAGGAAAGAGGCCAAAGGACCAAGGAAAGAGACCAACAGGACAGTGTTTTGGTAGCCCTGGCAACATATGATGTGCTTCAAAGAAGTTCTAATAAGTCATGATCAATCAAAGAGAAAACAGTGATTCAAGAATCAGGGGGATACATTCAAGAAATCCATTGCAGGGCCACCATTGTGGATTAGCGGGTTAAGCTGCTGCCTGCGATTCTGGCATCCCAGATGGGCACCATATCGAGTCCTGGCTACTCCACTTCCAATCCTGCTCACTGCTAGTGAACCTGGGAAAAGCAGCAGAAGATGCCCCAAGTACTTGGGCCCCTGCACTCCCCCTGGGAGACTGGGAAAAAGCTTCTGGTTCCTAATTTCAGTCCGGCCGAGTCCTAGCTATTGCAACCATTTGGGGAGTGAAACAGCAGATGAAAGATTCTCTCTCTCTCCTTCCCTCTCCCTCTCCCTCTCCCTCTCCCTCCTTCTCCCTCCCTCTCCCTCCCTCTCCCTCCCTTTCCCATTCTCCCTCCCTCCTTCTCTCTCCCTTTATCTTTAAACTCTGCCTTTCATTTAAATAAAATTTTAAAAAATCAATTGCACAGCATGGTAACTATGGTTAATAATGTATTATATACTTGAAAATTGATAAAAGAGTAGATTTTAAGTGTTCACACACACACACAAAGTATGTAAAATAATACATGTTACGTGTTAATTAGCTCAATTAACCTTTCTATAATGTACTCACAGAACAATGTTATACACAATATATTCTTTTGATTTGCATTATAAAAATCCATTATTTTAAAAGAATCTACTTTGAGCCAAAAGCTTCTAATTGCCTGTGTGTCATAATATTGAATTATTGGAAGAATTTAATATCTCATTTCTTGATCATTGAACAGTTTATTATTCAAAAAGTAGATAGTGACTTTAGAAAAGCAGTGTCTGAACAATTAAAAGGTGACTTAATTTTATTTCAGAAAAATGTACTTTCTCTGTGTGTTTTCTCAATAAGATATATAAATATAAGATATATTCTGTGATCTTATTTTAAAAAAAGCAATCCTCAGTAAGTAAATTTCTTATGGTAAGTAGGAAGAAATTTCAAATGTCTTTAAATTTGTAGCATTCTTTTCATGTATGATGGCCTCTTCTTGTGACACCATATTTCTCTGGTACTGTATCACCATAGTTGAATAATACTTCATGTTCCATGTTTATTTGTGCTTTTACAGCAAGAACAGTATGAAAGTACCATCGGGTTCAAACTTCCCAGTTATCGAGCAGCTAAGAAATTATGGAAAGTCTGTGTAGAGCATCACACATTTTTCAGGTATTCTCATTTAAATATTTTTCAAGGATAAATTATTTATGCATGTATCTATTTTAAACCTGCTATTGAAATTCTCTTTATTGTATGACTGCCACTCTTTTATTTAAATAGCTCAGATGAGAATATCTTAAGACAAAATTAATCCAGTTCTACCTCTTCGGGTTGAAAAGCAAATGCTTCAGTTCTCAAAGTACCTTTCTGTGTGCGGTAGAAGCAGAGAAGCGAGGAGCAGGAACCTGTGTTTACCAATAGCTCTTTGCCCTAAGTTTTGCTAAAATCAGCCCTATTTAGGAGGGGTATCCTCACCTACCTCCACATTGAATTTCTCTAAGCAAAGCTTAGCTGCTTTTTCTGGGGCTTTTATACTCTAGTGTTAAAGATGTGAAGCTGTCTTTATCTTGGCTCTAATCAACCCCACAGAGCCATCTTTGAAGCCCAGAAGACAGAGGAAACTGTCATTTCATCTGCTTTTTAAGGGTCCATGTTGTTAACCCCTTGTATTGTTTACCTAGCACTTCATGAGTGCTTACCTTTTGTGTAGGCACTGTGCTAGTCCTTGGGAATATACCATGAGATACTTCTAGCCTGTTAAGGAAAATAGTTTTTCAGTTATATAAAAGAAAGCACATGTTTGCTAAATTACAATTAACTATATTAATTGGAATTTTTTTTCTTGTTTTGGTAGTATTTGATATAGCAATTTGTTTATTTATTCAATAGATGTTTATTGGGTGCCAGAAATAGAAACATGAAGATGAATAAATCAGAAGGTGGAGTTCCTAGCTGAGCTGAAAATACTCCAAATACCCTGTTAAGTAGGTTACTGAGTGTTAGCTGAGTGTGGAGAATATTTGACACAACTCATTCTAAGAGAGTAGAAAAGAGCTCTGACTTGGACCTTGTTACTGCCCAATCTTTTAACAGCTATGGGATCTTTTTAAGATTTGTTTATTTATTTGAAAAGCAGAGTTACAGAGAGAGGGATCTTCCATCTGTTGGTTCACTCCCCAAACGGTTACAACAGCTGGAGCTGGGTTGATCTGAAACCAGTAGTCTTCCAGGTTTCCCAGATGGTTGCAGGGGCCCAAGCATTTGGGCCATCTTCTGCTTCTTTGCCAGGCACATTAGCATAGAGCTGATTTGAAAGTGGAGCAGCTGGGAACTGAACTGGCACCCATGTGGGATGCCCACAATGCAGATGAAGGGTTAATCTGCTATGCCACAGTGCTGACCCCCAGCTATGGGATTTTTATTAAATTTTTTAGATTTATTTATTTATTTGAAAGGCAGAGTTACAGAGAGGCAGAAGCAGAGAGAGAGAGAGGTGTTCATCCACTGGTTCCCTCCACAATGTCCAGAGCTGCTCAGATCCAAAGCCAGGAACCAGGAGCTTCTTCTGGGTCTCCCACCCAGGTGCAGGGGCCCAAGGACTTGGGCCATCTTCTCCTTTCCCAGGCCGTAGCAGAGAGCTGGATAGGAAGTGGTGGAGCAGCCAAGACTCAAACCGGTGCCCATTTGGGATGCCGGCACTGCAGACGGTGGCTTTACCTTGCTACACCACAGCACTGGCCCCAGCTATGGGATCTTAAGCAAGTAATTTCTTACTTGAGATTCAGTTTCATGTATCTATGAAATAGAGAAAACATTACCAGGATTTAATGAAAAATTTGCAGTACTATAAAAGTATTTGGTGCTGGCTCCGCGGCTCAATAAGCTAATCTTCTGCCTGTGGCGCCAGCACACCGGGTTCTAGTCCTGGTCGGGGCGCCGAATTCTGTCCCGGTCGCTCCTTTTCCTGTCCAGCTCTCTGCTGTGGCCCGGGAGTGCAGTGGAGGATGGCCCAAGTCCTTGGGCTCTGCACCCGCATGGGAAACCAGGAGAGCACCTGTCTCCTGGCTTTGGATCAGCGCGGTGCGCCGGCCGCAGTGGCCACTGTGGGGTGAACCAACAGAAAAAGAAAGACCTTTCTCTCTGTCTCTCTCTCACTTTTCACTCTGCCTGTCAAAAAAAATAAGAATAATAATAATAAAAAAGCATTTGGAAAACCACAGGCCACAGGCCCTATCTATAGAGATACCAAATGATATAAATATAGGCCCCAACTAAATTATGCTGATTGAGAAATGACATAGAACTAAAATAATAATTGATTGGAAATCTCGTAGTAACTTTAAAGAAACCTTGAGAATCAAGAAACATTATTATTAAATTTTGTTTTTAATTTTACAGTTGGGATAATGAGATGATATATGTATATCATATATATATAATACATGATTATTATGATTTTTTTTCTTCCAGACTGACATCTACAGACACTCTTCCCAAAAGCAAATTTCTTGCCCTAGGATCCAAATTTCGATACAGTGGCAGGACTCAAGCCCAGACCAGGCAAGCTAGTGCCCTGATTGACAGACCTGCCCCACACTTTGAGCGTACAGCAAGCAAACGGGCATCCCGGAGCCTTGATGGAGGTCTGTATTGAATATTAATGATTTCTTTTGATCCTCATTCAATAGAGAGAGATAAAAGAAGGACAGTTATCTATAAGCAAACCAGATTAAAAGATCTCAGTGGTAAATTGAAAGGAATCTTACTAATTATCTGATTCAGTGGAATTATCTTAGGGAAAGGAGAACTGAGGTTGAGAGGGTAGTGGCTGGCTCATTGCTAGGTGGTGTGGATCAAACCCCACTAGAATTATAATAAACCTAAATCTATCACAATCTCTACACAGAGTGAAAAATCTAATGGTGTGAGACTAAATCCCTCTTAAGTGTTGATAAATATTTATTTTCTAGTAGGAAAGAGGAAAAGGGTCTGTTTCACTAAAATAATAATTTAAAAAGAGCAGTTTGTTACATGACAATCATAGGCAGAAAAAGTAATCCTGTTATTGGAGTCTCAGTATGTTATTTAAATGAAATAAGAAGGAAATACATTTCATGAATATGTATAGTGACAGAAGACCTGTCTAAATTTATGAATTATGACTGGATCTTCTGTTCTAAGTTTATTCTCAAGCATTTGAGATCTTTACCTGAAATGAACAAGCCACATTCTGTTCATCATGCCACTTAAAAACAGGAGACTAATAAATGAAATTTAAGAGAGCAGAAACCAAAATAGGTTATTATTGATTATATTTAAGGACTCACCTGTGCATAACCCTGTGCTATCTACTTTAAAAGCAAGGAATGTGTTTCTTTCTCTCTCTCTCCTCTCTCTCCTCTCTCTCCTCTCTCTCCTCTCTCTCCTCTCCTCTCCTCTCCTCTTCTTTTCTCTTCTTTTCTCTTCTCTTCTCTCTCTCTCTCTCTCTCTCTCTCTCTCACACACACACACACAACCAAATTGAAAAATGTTTGCAGGAAAATGGAATTAGAAGGTATTGTGAATTTTCCATGAATTTAAAAAATTTATTAGTTGAGAGACAGAGAAAGAGAGGAGGAGAGAGAGAAAGGGAGAGAGAGAAAAGTGAGTGAAGTGTTCTAATCCACTGGTTCACTTTGAAATGCTACAATAGCCAGGGTTGGGTTAGGCCAAAGCATGGAGCCAGGAGCTCAATCGAGGTCTCCCATATGAGTGGCAGGGACTCAATTCTTTGAGCCCTACTACCCACAAGGGCTGCATTGGCAGGAAGCCACAACTGGGAGCCAGAGCGAGGAATCAAGCCTAGGTACTCTGATGTGAGACATAACATCTTAACTGCTAGATTAAACGCCTGCCCTCCCATGAATTTTTTGATGTTCCTTTGCATGGTATTAGGTTTAGCTTCCAATCTCAACCTCGGCATTTTTCTTTTAGTTTTTTATTTACTTTTATTATTTATTTATTTGAAAGGCACAGTTATAGAGAAGAGACGAAGAGACACAGAAAGAAAGATCTTCCATCTGCTGGTGCTGGTTCACTCCCCCAAATGTCTACAATAGCCAAGGCTAGGCCAGGCCGAAGCCAGGAGCCTGGAACTCCATCTGTGTCTCCCACAAGGGTAGCAGGGACCCAAGCACTTGAGCCATCTTCTGCTGCTTCCCCAGGCTCATTAGCAGGGAGCTGGATCAGAACAGGAGCAGCCAGGAATGAGACCAGTGACTGTATGGGATGCCAGTATTGCAAGCAGTGGCTTAACCCACTCTGCCACAGTGCCAGCCCCTAACATGTAATATTTGTATATTTTTATGAGATATAATCCAATATTTCTTTTTTTTTCTTTTTGACAGGAAGAGTTAGAGAGAGAGACAGAGAGAAAGGTCTTCCTTCCGTTGGTTCACCCCCCAAAATGGCCTCTATGGCTGGTGCACTGTGCCCATTCGAAGCCAGGAGCCAGGTGCTTCTTCCTGTTCTCCCATGCGGGTGCAGGGCCCAAGCACTTGGGCCATCCTCCACTGCACTCCGGGCCACAGCAGAGAGCTGGACTGAAAGAGGAGCAACTGGGACAGAACCGGTGTCCCAACTGGGATTAGAACCCGGAATACCGGTGCCACAGGCAGAGGATTAGCCTAGTGAGCCACGGCGCCGGCCATATAATCCAATATTTCAATACATATACACAGTGTAAATCAAACCATCAACCTTAGCATTTATGATTTATATTTTTAGCCAAATTACTTAATTTCTCTGTACCTCAGTTTTCTCATTCATAGAATGGGAATGATGTTTATACTTCCTCAAAGAGTTTTCATGAGGAATAATGACATGACATAAGTATGGTGCCTAGCACAATGGTGCTTAAGAAGTCCTCCTCCCCACCCCCCAAAACTGTTAGCTGTCACTAAGCTATTGTCATTCTGGCCACAGCATTATTGTTTAGTTTTGTATCATGCAGACCAGCTGCTATACTCTGGTCTGTAATGTATGCAGACCCTCTAATGAAGTATGTAGTACACCCTACAGCAGCCATAGGTGCATTTGGGAAATGCCATACTAATTCAAATATTTCCTTCCATGGTATGAGAAAAATTTTAAATAGAATATAAGGAGATTTTTCTTGGCAATATTCCTATCTGTTTCATAGTTTAGTCATCTCTTGAGTTAGATAATGTGTTGGATACTGGATATATTATAGTGAAAACCTCTACCCTCCCTGAAATTTTTTTTAAACATTTATGTATTTGAAAGTCAGAGCTACAGAGGAGGAGAGGCAGAGGCAGAGAGAGAGATACCTTCTACCTACTGGTTCACTCCCCAAGTGGCTACAATGGCACAGGCTGGGTCATGCCAGAGCCAGGAGCTTCATCCCGGTCTCCCACATGGATGTAGGGGCCCAAAGACTTGGGCCTTCTTCTGCTTCTTTCATGGGTGCATTAGCAAGAAGCTGGATCAGGGGGCTGGTGCTGTGGCATAGTGGATAAAGCTGCTGCCTGCAGCCCTGGCATCCAAAATGGGTGTCAGTTCAAGTCCCAGATGCTCTACTTCCAAGCCAGCTCTCTGCTATGGCCTGGGAAAGCAGTAGAAGATGGACCAAGTCCTTGGGCCCCTGCACCTGGGTGGGAGACCCAGAAGAATCTCCTGGCTCCTGGCTTCGGATTGGTGCAGATACAACTGTTGAGGCCATCTGGGGAGTGAACAGCGATGGAAAACATATTTCTCTCTCTCTCTCTCTGCAACTTTACCTTTCAAATAAAATAAATAAATATTTTTAAAAAACCAGAAATAAGTAAAATAAATCTTTAAAAAAAGAAAGAAATCCTTGGCTATCTGACACCATATCCCATGGCTTTCCTATTAAATAGAATTTTGGTATTATATAGAAGCTATGGCATGCTGTATCATTTCTTTCTGACAGCAAAAAATAACCAAAGATTCAAGTGCAAATGAATTTTGATATCTCAAACAAATTATAAATCTAGTTTACTTATGGGAGTCATACTTTGACTGCCTCTATTTTTCTTGCTATAGAAATCTCACAGTTCACTTTAAGATTTTAAAAATTATTGAGTTATACACTGTGGTTCTGGGGTGAGGGATTATCCAGTAATTTACTTTTAAAATGCTGTCATAACACTTGAGAGTCCCAAACCAAAGCAGGTAAGGCAATTCTGAAGGAGGATAATTATAGCTTTGGTGGCTTTACCATTGGTATCACAGAGTTTTGGAACCTGGAAAAAAGTTTTGAAGTAATTTGTTCCAGTACCTAGTTTTATAGAAGAGGAGCCTGAAGCCTAAAAAAGTAATTTGTCAAAGTTAGCATAGTCTGCTAATACCAACTTAGAAAGAATTTATTTCCCATAATGCCTTCCCTATCTTTACATCTTTGAGAAGTTTTTAATGATTAATAATATTAGCTATTCCTGGTAATTACCACAGTGCTTGCTCTATTGTAAGTATTTAATAGATATTGGAAATAAAATTATTATTTTTTCTATATGTTGAATGTGAGAAGAATTTTATGTCCTAGGCTTTCTGTGGGACATTTAAAATACATTAGAAGTTCTTAGGTAGCCGACGCTGTGGCATAGTAAGTTAAGCATCTGCCTGCAGCGCCAGCATCCCATATGGACACCAGTTTATGTCCCGGCTGCTTCTCTTCCAATCCAGCTCTCTGCTAATGGCCTGGGAAAGCAGTGCAAAATGGCCTAGGTACCTGGGCCCCTGCACCCACAGGGGCTCCTGGCTTCTGGCTTCAGATCAGCTCAGCTCCAGTCTTTGCAGCTATTTGGGGAGTGAACCAGCAGATGGAAGATATATCTCTCTCTCTCTCCCTCTCCCTCTCCCTCTCCCTCTCCCTTTCTCTCTCCCTCTCCCTCTCCCTTTCTCTCTCCCTCTCCCTCTCCCTTTCTCTTTCCCTTTCTCTCTCTCTCTCTCAGTAACTCTGCCCCTCAAGTAAATAAATAAATCTTTAAAAAAATAAAAAAGAGAAAAGTTCCTAATAGAACTGTTATCCCTCCCTTTAACTTTCTCTATTTGGGAGAAAAATACATTTAAAAATTTTGAGGGGCCAACAGTGTGGCACAGTTAGTTAAACCACTGCTTGCAACAATGCCGTCCTATATCAGAGTGCCAGTTCTAGTCCTGACTGCTCTATTTCTAGTCGTTTCCAGCTAATGCGCCTGGGAGAGCAATGGAAGATTGCCCTTAGAAACGCATGGGAGACAAAGATGGAGTTGAGGACTCTTAGCCCGGCCATTGTGACCTTTTGGGGAGGGAGACAGGGGATGGAAGCTCTTTCTCTATCTCTTCCCCACTTTCTGCCTTTCAGATAAATAAATAAATGAATCTTAGATTTTTGTTTTCTTCAAATTTTTACATAAATCCGGATGACTAATTAAGTTTATCGTTTCCTAGTTCATAGGCTATTTACATATCATTGTTTCTTAGGTACCTGTTAAGATCTTTTACTCATATTTCTATTGGGTTGTCTTACTAATTTGTTGGAGTATTTTATACACTCTGGATATAAGTCTTTTGTCAGGTAGAAATATTGTCAGTATGTTCTACTCTATGACTTGCTTTTTCATTCTTTTTGGTGTCTTTTGATGAATAGAAGTTCTAAATTTCAGCATAGTCCAATTTACCAGTTTTTTCCTTTGCTATGAGAAAATGATGAGCCTTGTTTAAAAAATCTTTGTCTACCCATGGTTATGAAGGTATTCTCTGATGTTTTCTTCTCAAACTCTTATTGTTTGTGTTTTATATTTGGATCATCAATTTATCTAGAATTTACTTTTGTGTGTGAAATGAAATGGAGGTCAAAATTAACTTGTTTTTCATATGTATATTCACTTGGCTGTATACTCTATATTGAAAATATTCTTTCTTGATCTTGTCTAGCGAAACCTTTATTATACATCAAGTGACCATCACATTTGGAATTTATTCCTGATGTTTCTAGTCTGTTTTACTAATCTCTTTGTTTACCTTGTGCCAATACCAAACTATCTTAATTGCTCTAGTTTTATGAAGTTTTCATCTGATATTGTTATTTCTCCAACTATATTCTTCTGTAAGATTGTATAATCTATTCTTGGCCCTTCACTTTTTCTTATATATTTTAGAATCAGATTTTCAGCCTCCACAAAAAAGTCTTAGGAATTTCTCTTTTTTAATTAATTAATTTGAAAGGCAGGGTTAGAGAGAGAGGGAGAAACAGGGCAGGGGAGATCTTCCATCTATTCATTCACTCCCCAAATGGCTGCAACAGCTGGAGCCAAGCCAGGCCGAAGCCAGGAGCCTGAAACTCCATCTAATCTCCCATGTGGCTGGCAAGGGCCCAAGTACTTGGATCATGTTCTGCTGCTTTCTTAGGTGCATTAGCAGGGAGGTAGATCAGAAGAGCAGCAGCCAAAACTTGGGATGCAAACTGGTGTTCAGACAGGATGCCAGCATTGCAGGGGCAGCCCCAGTGTTCAAAATTTCCTTGGAATTGAACTGACTATATGAGGAATCTTCAAAAATTCATCAAAAATGCATGTTATAAAACAACTATACATGGATTTCAAATTTCTTGCACCAAAATATGCTTATCTTTTATTTCCATTTTCACACAAAAGTGGAGCACTGTTAATGGTGACTTAGCCTGCTGCACCACAATGTCGGCCCTTGAGTTTAATTGCATTCCTAATATTGATAAATTGTCTTTTATTCCCCTTGAGCAGTCTTGCTAGAGATCTGTTAATGTTATTAATCTTTTTTTAAGATTTATTTATTTATGCTGGTGCTGTGGCTCAATAGGCTAATCCTCCGCTTGTGGCGCCAGCACACCAGGTTCTAGTCCCAGTCGGGGCACTGGATTCTGTCCTGGCCAGCTCTCTGCTGTGGCCCGGGAGTGCAGTGGAGGATGGCCCAAGCACTTGGGCCCTGCACCCACATGGCAGACCAGGAGCAGCACCTGGCTCCTGCCTTCGGATCAGCGCAGTGCGCCAGCTGCAGCGGTCATCGGAGGGTGAACCAACGACAAAAGGAAGACCTTTCTCTCTGTCTCTCTCTCTCTCACTGTCCACTCTGCCTGTCAAAAAAAAAAAAAAAAAAAAAAAAAGGTTTATTTATTTATTTGAAAGAATTACTGGGGGGGGGGGGGAGGTCTTCCATCCACTGATTTACTCCCCAAATGGCCACACTAGCTAGGCTTGGCCCAAGCTGAAGCCAGGAGCCAGGAGCTTATCTGGGTCTCCCATATGGGTGCAGGGGTCCAAGGACTGGGGGCATCCTCCGCTGCTTTTCCAGGTGCATTATCAGGGTGCTGGATCACGAGTGGAGCAGCTAGAACTCAACCCAGCGCCCATGTGGGTTGCCAGCACTGCAAACAGTGGCTCAACCCACAGTGCTGGCCAAACCAACTTTTGGTTTTCTTGTTTATTCCTATTGTACATTTTAAAAATTTCATTTACACCATCTTATACCTTTGTTTTCTTTTTTAAATATTTGTTTGTTTGACAGAGAGAAGGGAGATTGACTGTTTCCACCCTTGATTCAGTCCATTACAACAGTAGGGGATGGAGAACCTGAAGCTGAGAGCCAGGAACTCACTCCAGAATTCCCACATGGGTGGCAGGAACCCACCTGCTTGAGCTGCCTGTGCTGTCTCCCAGGGTCAACATTAGCAGGAAGCTGGAATTTATTGAACCTAGGCACTCTGGTGTAGAAAATGGGCATCCTAACTAGCAGCTTGACCACTAGACTAGATGCACATGACCATCACTGAGTTGTCCTTTATCTAATAGATACCTTGAAATAGATACCTATTGAGATTCATTATTCTTACAGTATAACCCTAGAGTTTAAGGGACTTGTCTAAGGTTGCATAGTTAGAGCAGAACTAGAAGTAGAATCTAGGACTATGCTCTCAGACCCATAATTTTTACTTTTCACTACAATGACTTCCTTTCTGTGGAAGAAAAGAGAATCAAAGGGAATAATATTATTTGAGCATTTGTATGTTCCAGTTACTAGTCTAAGCGTTTTGCCTATCTTTTAAATATCTGAATTATGTATAAACTCAGAAGTATACATTTTACAATTTATTAATTTGAGAGACTGAGAGAGAGCTCTTGTTTGCTGGTCCACTGTCCAAATGTCCATTACAGCTGGGTTGTGCCAGAGTTGAAGCCAGGAGCTGGGAACTCAGTCCAAGTCTCCCATGTGGGTTGCAGGAGCCCCATTATTTGAGCAATTCACACTGCCTCCCTGGGTCTGCATTAGCAGAAAGCTAGAGCCAGAAGCCAGAACCTGGTGTCAAACCCAGGTACCCCAACATAGGAATACAGGAGTCTTAGTTGGATCTTAACCACTAGGCCAAATATAGTTCTATTTTCTTTTTTTTTTTTTTTTAATATTTATTTATTTATTTGAAAGTCAGAGTTATACAGAGAGGAGGAGAGGCAGAGAGACTGGTCTTCCATCCACTGGTTCACTCCCCAGTTGGCTGCAATGGTGGAGCTACGCCATTCCGAAGCCAGGAGCCAGGAGCTTCTTCCAGGTCTCCCACATGGGTGCAGGGGCCCAGGCACTTGGGCCATCGTCTGCTGCTTTACCAGGCCATAGCAGAGAGCTGGATTGGAAGTGGAGTAGCTGGGACTCGACCCGGCACTCACATGGGATGCTGACACCACAGGTGGCGGCTTAACCCACTATGCCACAGTGCCGGCCCCTGTAGTTCTATTTTCAAACATCTTTATTTTTCTTATGTGCCATCATTTTAGTTTAAGAACTGGGTACATGAACATGCCTATGGAACTATTTTTTCCCTCTTGTTCCTAGGTTCTTCTCCATCTTTATTAAAAGGGAGACTTTTCCCTGTCAGGGCCCCCTCCCTGTTTTTTTGTTTTTCTTTAAAAAACAAAATAAAACAAAAAACAAAATACATGAACTTCTAAGCTAGAGGTAATATATTAGGGAAACTTCTGTAAGACTGCTTCTGAAGTGGCCTCACTTTGATGACACAACTGCGCATTCCCTTTCTCTTCTGTTGTGTCTGGTCTCAGACCATCTGCTTCACCATATGGAAGACCAAAGTTGTCTCAGATTCCAGTTTTGCAATGGAGTAATAAGATCAAGGATAGCTAATAATGAAGAGAAGGACTTTTCAGCTACTATTTTTATGATACTTTCTTTGTTTTTGTTTTTGTTTTTGTTTTTGACAGGCGGAGTTAGTGAGAGAGAGAGAGACAGAAAGGTCATCCTTTGCTTTGGTTCGCCCCCCAAATGGCCGCTACTGCCAGTGCACTGCAGCCGGCGCGCTGCACTGATCCGAAGCCAGGAGCCAGGTGCTTCCTCCTGGTCTCCCATGCAAGTGCAGGGCCCAAGGACTTGGGCCATCCTCCACTGCACTCCTGGGTCACAGCAGAGAGCTGTACTGAAAGAGGAGCAACCGGGACAGAACCGGCACCCCAACCGGGACTAGAACCCGGGGTGCCAGCGCCGCAGGTGGAGGATTAGCCAAGTGAGCTGCGGCGCTGGCCTATACTTTCTGATTTTCAAACCATTTCCACATATATCTGCTTAACATTAGCAATCTAGTGATCAAGAAGAAGCATTTAGGTATTTTTATTTTACACATGTGGAAACTGGAGCACACACAAAAGAAGTTACGTAATTTACTAGAGTTACACAAACAGGTAGTTCATCCATTCAGGCAGTAGTGGTTGCAGTGATTCCTGCCAAGGAAATACATCCTTATCATCTTCAGATCTTCAACATATCTGGGTAGATGCTGGCACTGTGACACACTAGGTTAATCCTCTGCCTGTGGTGCTGGCATCCCACATGGTTGCCAGTTCTAGATCCGGCTGCTCCACTTCCAATCCAGCTCTCTGCTATGGCCTGGGAAAGCAGTAGAAGATGGCCCAAGTGCTTGGGCCCCAGCATCCACGTGGGAGACCCGGAAGAAGCACCTGGATCTTGGCTTTGGATCGGCTCAGCTCCAGCCATTGTAGCCATTTGGAGAGTGAACCAGCGGATGGAAGACCTTTTTCTCTGTCTCTCCTTCTCACTGTAACTCTACCTCACAAATAAATAAATACAATCTTAAAAATAAAAACACATGATCATTACCATTATATTCTATTGTGATCCATAGTTTTCAGTCTCCTTACTGAGAAAATGAAAAATTTGCCTGTCTTCATGGTTCCCAGGTGATCTTTCATTTGTATATCAGTGTGTGCACAATTAGTTTTTATCCAATACACTCTTGAAATAATATTAACCTAGAACAAAGGAATATAAGACTTAGGTATGACATTACATGTTATTGATATTTCAGTTCATAAAGTATTTTTATATACATTGAGTATCCATTTCCCAACTATCTTAAAGGGTTAATATCTTCCACATTTTACAAATGATGCAACATAAGTTGCTAAGGTTAAGCTCGTTTCCCTAGATCATACTACTGTGGTGACCAAAATAACCTGGAACCCAGGACTCATGATTTGTCTTTTGTTTCTGTACCATGTTATCTTTCACAGTCAAGGATTTTTTTTAAGATCTATTTATTTTAGAGGCAGAGCTACAGAGATAGGGAGAGACAGAGACTGAGAGATCTTCTGTCTGATGGTTCACTCCCCAAATGGCCGCAAAGGCTAGAGCTGGGCTGATCCAAAGCCAGGAGCTTGAGCTTCTTCTGGGTCTCCCACGTGGATGCAGGGGCCCAAGGACTTGGGCCATCTTCCACTACTTTCCCAGGCCATAAGCAAGGAGCTGGATCAGAAGTGGAGCAACTGGGACTCAAACTGGTGCTCCTATGTGATGCCAGTGCCACAGGCAGAGGCTTAACCTTCTAACCACAGCGCTGGCCCCAGAGTTTTATTATAATATTATTTTTCCAGTTTCTGAACTCTATTTGTACCTCTGTTTCCAATTGCCAATTTCTACACTTGTGCCTACTTTTCCACATATAGTACAGATTGCCAAGGCTAGGAATACTGAAGGCATAAATCATTTGGCTCTGCAATATTAGTATTGGATTAAAACCAAATGCAAGTGGCAAAATAACACATGGTGAAAGCATGGGCTATGTTTCTATGATGCCAGGCAGAGTTGAATTAATTCTTTGAGAGGAGGTGTGAATACACATGTATAATGATACTTTAACACAACTGTGAGCAAAATATTTTGTCACATTCCTCTGTGTTGTTAGGTTTAATCCCATCTGCCATTTTTGCTTTGGCTTAGAGTACCCATGGGTAGCAGGGACTTTAAGAGGCCACAGATTTTTCATTGGAAAATAAAGTAGATTCTTATGTCTCTGCTATTTTCCCCATTCATCCTCTGAGGAATTATTTCCTTTCCTGGAGATCATTACAGTTAATGAGCACTTTTCTTGGTTTTGTATATATGAGGTAGTTGTGAATTTCAACTTTTTTATCTGTTCTGATTCAAGAGATTCCTTTATTTTTAATCTTTATAGCTTATAAATCTAAATGAGTAAATTATGTTTATTTTAATTAGCATAAGAAGTCAGGAAAAGTATGTAATAAAAATTATAAAGTTTTCTTTTAAAGATTTATTTATTTATCTGAAAGAGTTACAGAGAAGGAGAGACAGAGGCAGAGAGACAGAGAGAGCTCTTCAATCCACTGGTTCATTCCCCAAATGCTCGCAATGGTTAGGACTGGGCCAGGCTGAAGCCAGAAGCCAGGAGCTTATTCCATGTCTCCTATGTGGGTGCAAGGGCCCAAGGATTCAGGCCATCTTTCACTGCTTTCTAGGTGCATTGGCAGGGTGCTGGATTGGAAGTGGAACAGCTGGGACTGCAGCCGCCCCTTATGGAATGCTAGCACTGCAGGTGCCAGCTTTACCCACAAAGCCATAGCACCAGCCCCAGAGGATTTGTTGTTGTTGTTGTCTTAATTTGAGATGTGGAGAGACACACAAAGTGAGAGAGACAGAGTACTTCTATCAGCTGGTTCACTCCCCAGATACCCACAACAGCCAGGGCTGGCCAGACCTGGAACTCAATCAGGTTTCTCAAGTGGTGGCAGGGACCCAACCACTTGAGCCATCGCTGCTGCTTTCAGGGTTGCATTATCAGGAAACTGTCATCAGAAGCCAGAATCAGGACTTGAACCCAGGTATTCTGATGTGGGATGTGGGCACTCCAACCAGCATCTTAACCACTAGGCCAAATACCTACCACACAAGATTGTAAAGATTTGCAAAAACAAATGATTAAAGTTAAACCATCTCAGTCCATGAAAGGCTGTTGATCTGTTCTCAGAAATATTAAATCATGTGGGAAAACACCTTCATTTCTAGACAGTGTCAGATGAGTGAGCTCTTACTACAGAGCGTATAGATGTTTTCTTTTAATCCCTGAAAAAATAAAGATAAAACCACAAGAACAGTATATGATTGTTTTGAAATAGGTTGTCTAAAACTTAGATACCAAATAGTCCAAAACAATTAAGTCTTTGAAAAGGGGAAGCTTTTATTTTAAGCCAAATTTGTCTACACAGTCTTCCTTGAACCAGAGTTTCTCAGCCTCAGCAGCTTGGCCTCTATGCATTAGATGTCAGCACACCTTTTCTCTTTCCCACTTGTAACAACCAAATATGTCTCCAGATCCTGCCGGATGTTCTGGGGGGGGTAAAATCACTCCCAGTTGAGAACCACTGCTCTAAGTATTTTAGAGATAGAAGCTGTACCACAAATTGTTAAGACTCTGGGCAAGGATAGAACAGAACACAAAAGGTGTTTTTGTTTTGTTTTAGGAACTTAAAACCAAAGGCTTTGAAATAACGTTTTAAATAAATGATTTATTACTAAAGGGAAAATGTCTGGTTCAGAGATTTGCCCTTACAAGCACCAAATGTATGTAGTACGTGTCTTAGATAAGCCATTTATCAAATTGTTTTGTAGTGATTCCAAGAAGGCGTCACAGAAGAAACCAGACTGAATTCTTTTTTCCTAGAATGTTTTTAGGTTTTTGAAATCACCTAAAATAAATGGATCCTCATTCTGAAAAGACTTCATGGAAGAAACCAGATTTAATAAACCTTTTTTTTTCTCCGCAGACTTCATTGCAGGTTCTTGAAACTAACAGATCACCAGACAGGTTTTCAATTTCTTTTCCTTTTTTGATCTTTTCCCTCCTAAATTCAGCATTTCTGGAACATGATCATTAACACATTTTTAAAGAGTTTATTTATTTATTTATTTTTTTGAAAGACAGAACTCCCATCTGCTAGTTCACTCACCAAATGCCTACAATGTCTGGGGCTAGACCAGGCCAAAGCCAGAAGCCAGGAACTCAGTCCCGGTCTCCAGTGTGAGTAGGAAGGAACCAAATACTTGAGCCATCACCTGCTGCTTCCAAGAGTGCACATTAGCAGGAAGCTGGAATCAGGAGCAGAGACAGGACTCCAACCCAGACACTCCTGTTTGGGATGCCGGCATCCCAAACCACACAGTAACCACTATGCCAAATGCCCGCCCTCATTTAACACATCTTAAGCTTTTCTATTAAGCACACTTTTAACTTTCTTGTTACTTGTTACTTGGTATTTACCTGGCAGATCACGAATCATGTATTTTTTTACCTTCTGCATGGTTGTCTCCCGTAGTGTTCATTGTGTGTCCTGGGTTCAGTATTTCATCTGGTGACTCTCATAGTGCTTCTTTCCTTCACTTACTCTTCCCTCATCCCTTTCTCACACAGCAGCAGCTGCAGACTCAGCAGACCGGAGTCCTCGGCCCACCTCTGCACCAGCCATTGCTCAGAGTCAGATCTCAGAAGGCAGTGTCCCAGGAGCACCTGTCAAAAAAACAGCCCAGAAGGAAACAGTGACAGTTGAAGTGAAAAAGGAAGAAGAGCCCCCTGAGCCAACTGAGCCAGAGCCTACAGAAGCATGGAAGGTAAGTTGTAAATCCAGACATCTGGCTAAGTCACTCTCCTAGTTAGAGGTCTTAACTCCTTGATGAGGAATTTTCCAATGAAATTGATTCTTATAGAATCCTAACAAAACTATACAATTTTTTTCATAGAGTTATGATATATTTCTGTGTAACTAAAGCTGTAAGTTATCCCAGTTTTCAATGACTCACACTGTGACCCAAATGAATATTTTTTAAATGGGCTTATAAAGCACACCAGCATAGTGATCATCTGCTTTTTAAAGTAATTTCTACTCTTCTACTCATCCAGAAGGAATCTGCAAATTGCTTTTTTTAAAAAAAGATTTATTTATTTATTTGAAAGGCAGAGTTATGAGGAGAAGAGAGGAAGATGGGGGAGACAGAGAGATCTTCTGTCCACTGGTTCATTCCCCAAATGGCTGCAATGACCAGTGCTGGGCCAGGCTGAGCCAGGAGCCAGGAGCCAGAAGCCAGAAGCTTCTTCTGGGGTTCCCATGTGGGCACAGGAGGCTGAATACTTGGGCCATCTTACACTGCTTTCCCAAGCGCATTAGCAGGGAGCTAGATAAGAAGTGGGCACCCATGTTGGATGCTGGCACTTTACCCACTATGCCACAGAGCCAGCCCCCTCTCCAAGTTGCTTTTTAAGAGTAAACTCTACTAATGTGATTAAAATTAACTTTATTTTCTTATATGGATGGATGCACTGTATTTCCAAATGACAAGTGTTATATAAAGCATATCTATGTGACTGTTAAAATCTTAAGTAGCTTTACAAAAAAAATAATTTGTTTTTTAGGAGAGATTATGCAAATTAGCAGGGTATTATATTGGAAGTGGAGCAGCTGGGACTCAGAACCAACGCCTGTACAGGATGCTGAGACTCAAATCAGGCACTCTAATATACAATGTGAGCATTCTAAGCAGCAGCTTAACCACTGTGCCACAATGCCTGCTGCAATAATGCATTTTTAATGTTAGAATATCTTCTCAATTTTTAACATTAGGGTATTGCTGCTGGCACTTTTGACTATCCCTCCATTTGTTATACAATTATAAAGTGTCATTAGATCTAGCTCCCTGCTAAAGTGGCAGAAGATGGCCCAAGTACTTGGGCCCCTGTACCTGTGTGGGAGACCTGGAAGAAGCTCCTGGCTTTGGCCTGGCCCAGTTCTGGCTGTTGCAACCATTTGGGGAGTAAACCAGCAGATGGAAGATCTCTCTATCTCTCCCATTCTCTATGTAACTCTGCCTCTCAAATAAATAAATAAATCTGAAAAAAAAAAAATAGAAAGAGATTACTGGAATTGAAAGAGATCTCAGGAATCTTCCTGAGTGGCTAAAATTCCTCTACCTTTCTGCTAATGACTTGTGGTTCTCCTTTTGCCCATAAGGTGGACTCAAATGTCCACAAAAATAGGTTCCCTTTGCTCTTGGGAGCCCAGCAGAGTAGAGATCACTGCTTGGTCTATGCCATCCATTTAAGTGCCAACAGGGGATCTGGTTGATTCTATATAAATGTATGTTTTGAGATACTTGTGTTGAGTTAAGACTGAAAGCTATGTCTGGTAACCTATTATTTTGTAATAGTAATGGGAGAATTAAGGATGACTGAGTAAATTTAAATGTAACAGTTATATAATTATAGCAATTACCTAAAACCATATTTATTATGTAAAGCAACAGTAGTAATAAAGTAGCCTTGTGATTGTATAAATTTTATCATCTAGCACTTGTTTGGTGCCAGATGGAGATAACTTTTTTTTTAAGATTTATTTATTTATTTGAAAGGCAGAATTATAGGGAGAGGGTGAGAGAGAGAGAGAAATATCAAAAGATCTTCATCTACTGGTTCATTCCCCAAATGGCTGCAACAGCTAGGGTTGGGCCAGGCCAAAGCTAAGAATTTCATCTGGGTCTCTCACATGGCTGCAGGGGCCCAAATACTTGGTCCCTCACCTGCTGCTTCCCCAGATGCATTAGCAGGGAGCTGAATTGGAAGCTGAGCAGCTGGGACTGAAACTGGCACTCTGACATGGGATGCAACCAACACCCACAGTCAGCCTCTAGAGAAAGCTTCTTGTCATCTTGAATCATTTGAGCAGATCTGTTCTGTAGCTGTGGAGGTAGGACTACTCCCCCAGGTACATCTTTGTCTTGCTCACTGTTCTCTGTACAGGCACATTACTGTTGCTGCTTGGCCTCGGAACTTAAGTAGAGGACCTCAGTTTCCTACTGTTGGATTGCTAAGGACCCAAATCAAAAAGAAATTGTTATTCTTTTAAACAAGGAATTAATCTTCATAAAATAATGTAAAATATTTAAAACTAATATTGCTAAGTGTACTTAATTCCATGGTGACATTATTTCCATTTTATCAATAAGAAAATTTAAGTTCAGAGAGATGAATTAAGTTGCTTACAGCTACAGGACAAGTATACCAGGATCCAGAGGAAAAATAGCCCACATTGTTAATTACTCTTGGTAGTTAGAAGTGCTTTAGCTGGAGTTTATGATTTGACAGTGTCACAAGGTTTGAGTTATGATTTTTACATTCAGTCCTAGAGAAAATAGCACAATTCCATTGTCCTGGAAAGTAATGCTACATAGTGTGATTAAAAAGATTATGTCAAAACCACAGATTGGGGGCAGGCTTGTAGCCTAGCAGTCATAATGCCAGTTAATATGCCTGTGTTCCAAATCAGAGTGCCTGGCTTTAATGCCTGGAGCTGGCTCATGAAGCCCTGCTAATGCAGGCCCTGGGAGGCAGTGGTGATTGCTGAAGTAATTGAGATTTGCCTGGATTGAGTTTCCCAATCTCAGCTTTGGCCCTGCCTGCTGCTGGACATTGCAGGCATTTGGGAAGTCAACCAGCAGATGGGAGCTCTGGTTGTCAGTCTGTCTTCTGCCTCTCAAATCAAGTTACAGCAAAACCCCCACAGATTGATGAGGTTCTGTAAAGAGTGTAATATTTAAGGTGATTGATTTAACTCTTAATTAAAAAGCTCTCCTTTTGAAATCTCCAACACTTTGGGCATTGTTCACTCTATTATGCTTCCTCCTAATAATCTGCCTGGTTTTTTTTTTAATACTCCATATTCTTTATGTAGAAATTACTGTTACTAAAGGTATTTCAACACCAGACAGGAAGCCTTTGGCTCACCCCTTCCTACTATTAAGGATGAATCCTGCCCTTTCACCAAACACATGGGCACCAACTCCCAGAGAGGATATTGCAGCATGTTGAATGTTGCAGCTGAGACCTGTATGTGCTCATTTCTGAATGAGCTCTTGGAAATAATTGCATGTGTCAATAATGATTTGGATTGAGATAATTTTGATGTTTTGTTGTGTGGTAAACTGAGGGGTGAAATTGCCTTAAATAAATTGATCAACTAACAAAATTCTTTGTAAATGTATTTACCTGTTTTGTGTCATGTGTGGTTTATTGTGTCTGTGTTTTAACTGTAAGGGCTTTCTTTTTACTTCTGTTATGTATGTTATTAATTGATGTTGTCATTTGTACATTGTTTTTAAATGTTATTTAAAATACTTCCAGATCATCAAAAAAAGAGGTAAAATAAGAACATAGAACTGTAGCATTAAATAAATTTTTATTTTTAATGAGATTTTTATAAGTTAATATAAAAATATTTTCTTTATCAATAAGAATAATCCTTTTAATTTTCTTTTTTTGATAATTTGGATATCCATGTTACTTCTTCAGCCTTGAAAATGTGATGGTGATCTAACAGATTGCTATTGAGAGCAGGATCCTTCCCTGTAACACCCACCATAAGACTGCATCCTGATGATTACATATCCGCATGTTTCACAGCCAGCCTAAGGATGCAGCTTATTTGGAAACAATGCTACTGAAAGAAACCTACTAACCTGAAATGTTTCTACTACTTTATTTCTTAAATGTAGGTGGAAAAAACCCACATCGAGGTCACAGTACCCACCTCAAGTGGTGAACAAACACAGGTTTGTGCCAATAGCCACTTGTTCCTTACCCCTCTGCCCCTCAGATTTTTCTTCTTCCCCTCTCCCTTCACCTTAAAAAAATTATAAAATGAAGGTTCAAACAAACTTCAGTGAGCCAATATTTTATTACTTTTCTTTCTTTTTTAATTATGGCAAAACAGAAGCTTGCAGAAAAAAATGAAGATCTGATAAGAATGAGGAAGGTTAGCCATTTTTCACTTCCACAAAACTACATTGCCATTTCACCCATGCTGACTTAGAATGCATTAAACAGACAGTGATCCATTCTTTCATTGATTTCTGTTAATCAGAAATTACTTTCAAATAGCATATATATGTGTGTGTCTATAGATGCATACATATACATAAATCAAAGAAATTATAATCTTATCCTGTATAGTGGAGTATTTCATTAAAGTAAACATTCCTTTAGGAAAATATCTTTTCTTTAGCAAAATGAAATATTCAATTAGGGTCAAAACCTGTCCTTTATGTTTAAACTTTATAAAATCTATTTATCATAAGAACCATCATAGCAGCAACTCCCAGTTTGTTAATAACTATGGGTTGACTGCTCTGTGCCTCATTCTTCTGAACTACAGAAGAATGTAGTATATTTGTATATAAAATGCTTTAAATCTTTCTTATAAAAGGGTATTAGAAATTTAGACACTGCAGTTTCACTAAGTATGAAATATGTCCAAAAGCTAAATGATTTTTTCAAAGTATTTTTCCACTCATGGTACGTGAAGTCAAATATTTTTAAAGTCATATATTTTGAGGTAATTCAAGCAGTTCAATTTCAAAAATGATCATAAAACAGCTTGTTATGTAAGAAGCCAATGAAGCCAGGAGCACTGTCTATTTAAATAACATCATCACCATCTTTCATCATTTATAAACAAGGTCATGCATTTTCTAATGGTAATTGTGTTCTCCGTATGTCCTTGTGATTCTGTGACCATTTCATGTTGGCATATGCTGTGCTGCGGACATTTAATTTTAAATATTTTTTGGTTTGCCAATTTGCAGTTTTTTCCCGCAAGAACAACATTTTAATTTTTTATGCTTTTCTGTTTTTCCCCCCTTTCATTTTCACAGAAAAAGAGAGAGAGACTAGATGGTGAAAACATTTATATCAGACATAGCAATTTAATGTTGGAGGTTTGTATGAACTTGAAGCTTATTTCAGTTGGTTGCCTGGAATCTTCTGCATTCCTTGCTTATCCCTTTTTCTTCATTCTATGCTATGTTTGGTTTTGCATGCCATTGCATGAGAGAATTTTAGGTTTAAAATGCTTTTGCATGTTGGTAAACATGAAGATATGCAACCATCTCTCTTTCTGATTCTTTTTAGTTTCCATCTCTCATACTTATCTTAACAAATATATGATTGGGACTACCTCTACCTTGCATGGTTCCATTGTTTTATCCAATTTCAGGAAGTTCTACATCACTGCTAAAACTTCCTTAAATTTTCCGAGTGTATAAGCTTCTGTATGTCCAAAGAAGCAAATTCGCGCTATTTTTTCATTTTATGAACTGAGAGAGTGTGGAAAAGTAGGAAAAATGAGCACAATTCAGAGTGGATTTAAAATGCTGGCAATAACAAAAAAACAACAGAAGAATGGACAGGGGACAAAAGTGTGATTCAAGAAGAAAGAAGGATGCACAGCATTTAATAAGTAGTTACTATGACACAAGGTAGTCTAATCAGACAAACAGGCCTATGAGTATGGGGTTATTATTTTAAAGATGGGAAAATTGAAGTTTAGAGAAATTAAGTCATTTCCCCATAGTCATGATACTGGTGAGTTGGAATCTATCTAATCCTATTAAACCACATTGTTTTCCATTCAGAAATAGCAACATTTTGTCTGCTGTAGAAATCAGTGGTCAGATTTTTACCAGATCTGTATTAGTATACTTTACCTAATTGTGGGCTCCACATTAGAGAAATATAAAACTAATTAGAAAAGCAAGGGAACTCTATGAGAAAAAATTAAGGAAACTGGAGTTACCATACATAGGGAAAAAACACAAGCCAAGTTAGTTTACATGTCAGAAAAAAACTCTAACATAGGAGTTGATGACCTGTGTATCTTAAAAACTCAAGACAAAGCCAAAAGAAGTGGGCATAAACTGTTAAACCAAGGAGTTAACTAAAATATAAAGGAAATAGAAGCATCTAGGAAGATGATAAGAAGGGCTCCTGCCCTTGAAAGTTTACAGTGGGGGAACTAGGGAGAAGAGGAACAGTAAATGGGTAAACAAGGAGCAATAAAATAATTACAAGTTGTTATAAAAGGTACATGGGAAATAAACAGTATGCTATGCTTACAAAGGGGATCTACTCTAAATGGACAAGGAAGGTCTCTCTACAAGGGTAACTTTAAAAAAAAAAAAGATTTTATTTATTTATTTATTTGAAAGGCAAAGAGAGAGAGAAAGGTCTTCTGTCTGCTGTCACTCCCCAGATGGCCACAATGGCCAGTACTGGGGCAATCCCGAGCCAGGAGCCAGGATCTTCTTCCAGATCTCCCACATGGGTGCAGGGGCCCAAAGACTTAGGCCATCTTCTGCTGATTTCCCAGGCCATAGCAGAGAGCTGGATCAGAAGTGGAGCAGCCTGGACTCCAACTGGTGCCTAAATGGGTTGCTGGCACTGCAGGCGGCAGCTTACCAGCTATGGCTCAGCACCGGCCCCATCTTGAGGGTAACTTTTCAGCTGAGACATGAAAGATGAACATGGATTAAATGTGGTAAATATTAAACTAGAAGTTTGAAGAAGCTTTTTAAAATAAGTCTCTGGTTTAATATATGACATCCTGTTAAAACTTTATCTTTTCTAAAAAAAAAGAATGATTTATTTATTTGAAAGACAGAGTTACAGAGAAGAGACAGAGAGGGGTTGATATTCCATTCACTGGTTCACTCCCCAAATGGCCACAATGGCTGGGGCTGGGCCAGACCGAAGCCAGGAATCAGGAGCACTTGGGCCACCTTCCACTGCATTCCCAGGCACATTAGCAGGGAACTGCGTAGGAAGTAGAGCAGCTGGGTCTTGAACTGACTATGCAGCCATGCTGGTCCCTTAACCTCATCTTTGCTATTTGGAGAATCTGCTATGCACAAAGTACTTTGATAAAAGTAATAAAAATTATGGCCAGTCTTTATTAAACATGTACTACATGATGGGCATAATGCCAAATGTTTTACATACATTTGTCCCATGTAACATGTATTTTCCAAGGCTGGCCCTTTGGATATTTCTTTTTTTTTTTTTTTTAAGATTTTTATTTATTTATTTGAGAGGTAAAGTTACAGACAGTGAGAGATAGAGACAGAGAGAAAGGTCTTCCTTCTGCTGGTTCACTCCCCAAATGGCTGCAATGGCCGGAGCTGCACCAATCCAGAGCCAGGAGCCAGGAGCTTCTTCCCGGTTTCCCACGTGGGTGCAGGGGCCCAAGCACTTGGGCCATCTTCTACTGCTTTCTCAGGCCATAGCAGAGAGCTGGATTGGAAGTGGAGCAGCCGGGACTAGAACCCGCGCCCATGTGGGATGCTGGCGCCACAGGTGGAGGATTAACCCCTTGGATATTTCAAACTTAATAATTGGATCTCTCTGTTTTAACCCATATCCAACACTGGACCTGAATTAATTCCATCTTCAGAGATTGAGTAGGATAATAGATGTCAGTTGATCTCTGTTACTCAGCAACATTATGTCTCCCAGTTCTAATCATGTATGCAGTTCCTGACTAATCCGTCTTCAGTGCCTCTTCTTACCTGGAACCTACAGCACCAATCATATATTTATCATTTGTCCCATGAGGTGTGTTATGGCTTCTAAGACTCATGAATCCCTTTGTGTGGTGTGTTCCCCCCCCCCCCCAGCATTTCATTGACAGCCATGAGAGGGGATTTCTAAATAAGAGTGTGTTTGAAAACTAAAACTACTAACCGACTTTAAAGAACATTTTGTATTTAATGCGTATTTTGTTTGATTGCTGCTAAAATTTAAGATGATAAGCATAAAAAGATGTCTAACCTGAACACAGCCAAAAAAATTGGACTGTCATTCTTTAGTTGTTATAAAAGGTGGTTTTTTCCACTAAAGAAGTTCTCTCAAGTTATCTGTCACTCTAGCAGGGTTTTTGTTCCCCTTAAAGCATCCCTTCTCTCCCTTCTCCTACCCCACCCCCACTAATGCTTTGTTCTGGCACAAATAAGGTCGAGTTCATTTTTAGATCTGCCGCCTCCTCCTCCATCTCCCAGAGAGAACCTGTACCAGTAGCAAGTGTCTATGACAAATTCTATTTGGAACAGGTCCCTTTGAGATCTTAATTTTATTCTGTGCCCCCACAGGTTTCCAACAAAGCCAGCTAAGAAGGATGGAGAAAGCTCCCTCAGAAGCTACTTGTTTAATTGAAACATTTATTGTCTCAGGTTCCAAGCCAGTCAATAGCTAGGCAAGATGCTCATCACTATTAAGAGACCAGCTCAGGAGAGAGTTATGTGGTTTCTCCACAGTGCCTCTTGCTCATTTTTGTTTGCTCATTCACACTTTTAACTTTCTCCAATGTATTAAATTGGTCTTGACCCAAACAGATTTAATTTCCAGTCAGGAGCTGGATCATGGGTCCTTACATGCCTGGTAGGTCCCAGCTGCTTGGCCCAGAGCTGAGTCTGAGTGAGCTTGTTCATGCTTTTCTTTAGCTAGTAGTTATGCTCATCTTGCTTTCAGCTAAAATAAAAGTGCAAACTTGTATTCCTGTATTCCCAAAATGCATTTCATCCCAACAAACCAGAGGTGCTCTTATGGGGGAGCTACAGGATTGCCCTTTTTGGGTTAGTTTTTTTTTTTTTTTTTTACTAATCTCAAAGCAAATATACATGGTTCAGTCTTGCAACATATAAAGAATACACTAATAAATGCATTATCTGAATGTATACCTCCAAAATCAAAGTTATAGTTTGTCTTACTTGTTCTTTTTCCTATGCTTTTTCGCTTTTGATACTGCTTTTGAAGCAGTTTTATTTAGTTGAAGCATATATTGCCCTCGTAAAAAACTTTTAGACAAATTTTGATTTAAATCAGTGCTAAGGTTTCACCACCACCACCCGAAATTAAACTGTTTCCCACAGAGCCAAGGAAAAAATACTAACATTCACAGCATATTAGGAGATATATTTAGCATTATGATTTTCTTGGACACAGAACTGCTTTGATATATAAACAGATTCTTTTGCAGTCATAAAATGATGGGCTCCACGTATTTTGATCCCAAGCACATATCTTTTTGAGTGTAAGTATTGCTGGAATAGAAACTTTCAAGTTTTTGTCATCAAGTTATATTTGCCAGATTATTTTTTGTCATCTTCTTTTTGAAAGTTGTTATTTACCTCTTTTCATATAAACCTGAATATACTTCTAGCTCAGGCTTCATTATCCTTAGTTTTGATCATTTCTCCCTGGAATGTCCCCTGTAAGAGCCTGCCCCTACCTTTAGGAACCCAATATTCAAATCTGCTGGAACAATGGAATTATTTTACATTGTCAAGGAGACATATAAAATATTTGGTAAACTCTTGTTAACTCACTGCAGTCCATAGAAAGAATGCCCCTATTTTGGTTTATAGAGAGGGATGAAATGAAGCAGTTAAAAGCTGGAAAATATAAGGCTTTTAGTTTGTGTGAATACTATTAACAACAGCCAACAACAACAAAATCTGATTGTATTTCATACCCCCGAGTAATTTTTCTGAAAGTAGTAACAACCTGCTATGGAGGCTTTAACTATAAATTTCAGTAACAAATTCTTTTTTTTTTTTTTTAAGTAGCAATAATCCAGTGGTGTGCTGGAATTAGCTCATTTTTTAAAAATATTTTATTAGTTTATTTGAAAAGCAGAGTTACAGATAGGCAGAGGCAGAAAGAGAGGGAGAGAGGGAGAGGTCTTCCATTTGCTAGTTCACTCCCCAGAAGGCCACAATGGCCAGAACTGTGCCGATCTGAAGCCAGGAGCCAGGAGCTTCTTCCAGGTCTCACATATGGGTGCAAGGGCCCAAGGACCCAGGCCATCTTCCACTGCTTTCCCAGGCCATAGCAGAGAGCTGGATCAGAAGTGGAGCAGCTGGGACTTGAACTGGCACCCATATGGGATGCTGACACTGCAGGCCAGGGTGATAACCTGCTGTGCCACAGCACCGGCCCCCCTAGCAGTTTCTCTATCTGTCACTGTCTCCATCCTGCCTGAGATGAATCTAAATTGGTTCCTGTCCAGCCGAGGCCAACTGAGTTGTAGGATTACCTTCTGGGGATGAGGACTTGGAGATCTGGTACTTCATCATTTTAGAAGTGTCATAAAATTAAGAAGCAAGCTCTTTATGGGTTATATAACTGCTAAGAGCTGTGGGGTTCTGATGCTTCACTGATTCCAAGGAAAGAACCTTGTTTTAATAAAAAAACAAACAAATAGACCATGTTGTATATTTACAATTTGAATGCACTTTATGGACTAGTAACATCTATCCTGGATGTGGTATGTTTTCTTCCAGTACCCAGTCTCTGATGGGTTGCCCTTGGTGTGTTTTTTGTGCTGATTATTTATTATTTTACATCTGTGTCCTTTCAACTGTAGGATTTAGATAAGAGTCAAGAAGAGATCAAAAAACATCATGCCAGCATCAGTGAGCTGAAAAAGAATTTCATGGAATCTGTACCGGAACCACGGCCTAGTGAATGGGATAAGCGCTTATCTACTCATTCACCTTTCCGAACTCTTAACATCAATGGACAAATCCCTACAGGAGAAGGAGTGAGTATTTTGTCTACAAGACCAAATGTGAGAATGAATGGAGTAAATGTTTTTGTATATTAACATTCTGCATCTAAGAAAAAGTTTGGAGTTGAAATACAGCTTTGATTCCTTATTCATTGTAGCTTTAAGGCATTCACAATCAAACACATGTTTTTTAAATCATGTAGGCTACCCAGTCCAATTATGGGAGCCATTCAGAGTTACCAGTAGATGGTCAGGCTCTGAGAACATTCTGAGCTGCGTGCTTCTGGCCTAGTGTGTGTTTATAAGTTGACCAGCAGCCAATAGAACTTTGTTTATATTCAAACTGTGCCTTCCAGGACCAGAAAGTTTACTAAATTTAGTAAGACCAAAATTGGAAAAGGATTAGCATTTTTTTGAAAACTTTATTTGAATATTTGCACAACTTAGGAATGTCTGAAATGATTACCCACAATTATATAATAAACCAAGAAGACCACTAAGCTAGAGGATCCAGAACATCAAGTATTAATAAATGTATTTTTATATTAGAAAAAAAAGATAGTTTATTTTTATCTTTATAAGTAATATGAAAGTTTTAATACACTGTTTCATGAGATACTCATAATTAGAGCAGGCCTGAAGTGTCTTTCAGGGACTTTTATTTGTCATTGTTGTCATTACTTATTTTAGCAATACTACACCTGAGTCAATGAATCTATTTAATGAAAATATCTTAAAAGTTGCCATGAACATATATCCAAAAATCTTTATCTTTATCCAGTACAGGTGAAATAGTTATAAAAATGCTCACAATGACTCAGTGTTTACAATGATTTTTAAATCATACTTATTTTCCCCCTAAGTGATAGCAGTTCTAGTTAAGAAAGGTAAAGTGTTACCTTCATAATTTAAAAGCTGATTTTTTTCATTTTTCAGAATTCATGGTAAACTATCCAAATTATTGTTTAGTTTCTGGAACTGGAGAAAGTGATAAAGTTGGCCCACAAAGTATATTTTTTGTACTTTTAAAGTATTATAAAATTGGTTAGCAATTTTCCTGAGTTAAATTCATTTCACAAGTAATGCTAGAGAATACTTGGACAACAGACAGCTAAATAGTTACCAGAATGATCAAATGCCATTCCTACTTCCTGTCCTCTCAGCCACCATTCCCGGAATAAAATGGACACTGGCTTTGTGTTCTAAATCTAGAGTGCATACCCTGAACTGTAGCAATAACTCTGTCTTCTGGGTGAGACCACTCTCAGTGCCAGGCAGATAATTCATTTTGATATGTGTCTGGTGTAAGAGCCATAAAGGGCCTAGTAGTCACTGTAGCTTCATTTGCCTGTGAGGATATGGCTAATCCAAGCCTCTCTGAATGATTCTTAACATATCATTTATCTTGTCAGTCTTAGTTTATAGAGTAGATGATTAATGTCCTTGCTAACTCCAGGATCCTGTGAGCCTATGACTTTGAGAAAATGCCTTGTTGCTATCTCACCTGATTAACCCTACCTACAAACTGTAAAAGTTCTATGACTCTCTACAAGTGGTAAAAGATGCTCAGCTACTTTGAAAAAATGACTTTGTACTCT
The DNA here is from genome assembly GCF_051225735.1 of Oryctolagus cuniculus. Lineage (NCBI taxonomy): Eukaryota > Metazoa > Chordata > Mammalia > Lagomorpha > Leporidae > Oryctolagus > Oryctolagus cuniculus. The sequence continues at coordinate 143,433,158 of NC_142873.1, read as the reverse complement.
CTTGGATAAATTTGAATCAGTCTCCATTTCCAGAAAATATGTTAGGCCTTTTAACAGAAACCATCTGAGGACTGATTTGGGGAATGGTGATATCATTCTGTGGATTTTTAAAGAAATGACTTTTTATAAACTAAATTAGCACCTTGGGTAATAATAGAATAATTTTATCTCTGTGTTTACATTTATTACCCCATAAATGAATAATGGAATAAATAGTAATTACTGTTATGATCTTTTGTGTTGGGATAATTCTACTTTCTGGCATTTTTTACCTTTTTTAAGTAATTAGGATACTATTTCTGTTCTCTGGGGATACCTCTTCCACCTTTGACAGCATTGTTGCATGTGAGGCAACTGAATTTTATAATTTGTGTATGACCAGGTGAAGAAAACCTCTATCCTTCCCTCGGAAAGAAAGGTTGGTGGGCCAGAGGTAAAGCTGCTGTTATGACTTGTGCTTCTCAACCAGAATTTGCTCTTGTCATGGCACTAAGCAGATAACCCCCCAGAACCGGACAACAGCCGCTAAATGATCTTTTTTTTTTTGGCTATCCTAGACAATTCACACCCACAACCTTTTGGCCTAACATATAACACCTCATGGCTGCAGCTTTTGCAGCTTTCAATTTGCTTATTTTGGCGCATGGCTGGCTGCATGAAGATATAAATATGTATTCAGAGAGAAAATGAATTTAATTATACCCTATTCTTTTTATGTTGTCTTTCTTCTCCCTTTTTATTTTAAATATCATTATAATTTTGCATCCTTTCTTTTCCTTTTTTCCTTTTGCTGACCAGTCCCCTAGCTACTTTCTCCCTGATACATATCACTTAGGGGTGTGCAAAGAACCAGTGTTGAACTTCCAAACTGATCAGAGAAGACTAGCTCAACTGAGAGAACTTAAAGCCAAGTTTTTCCTTTCATAGATAACAACTGTCTTGACTGTGGAAAGCAGAATACAGAAATTGCAGGAGGAGAACAACTTCTCAATTGGACAATTGCAAGAAAAAACTTTCCTTAAAAATGTCAAAATTATTTGCTTAATGTAATATATAAACCTTCACCTTAATGTTACTATTTTTAATCATGACTCTGAAAGAAATGGAAAGAGAATTTGCAATTGTTGGTGGGTTTCATTTTTCTCTTTTTTGTTAGACATTGGAGGCACACAAGAACTTTTATGCCTTTTGTTTTCTTTTGCAATCTTTAAAATATTTAAAATTTTTAAATTTAAATTTTTAATCCCTTGCACAAAAGCTAAGTACCATACTGAATTGTTGCAATTTTTTAAGCCTATATTAAGAGACATGAAGATTACTTCTTATATTCTGCCATTCTATTTGTAATAAAAGTAACTTTTCTGATGGCAAGAAGAATGCTTCATTATTGGTTTTGCCCAACTGATTAGTAATTGATAGCACCAAAGCAATGAAAAATGACCCCAAATTCACGTATGCATATCCTCAAAGGAGGAATAAATAATATAACTAAGGAAATCCAGTGGCTCTTTGAACTTTTAGGAGTTCTATTGTTTACTCATTCAAAAAAATTATCCTGTTGTGTTACAGAAACTTTGCCAAGATAAATTGCCAAAGAAAAGTAAAACTAAAATAAAGAATGTCCAAAAGATCTTTCCAAATCCTTTGCACATCCCCAAGTATCATTTTTGAGCATTTTCCATCTGTCATTTTGTTCATCTTTCTCTGTCTTTCTTGATCTTCTACCGTGAAAGCAGACACAGGAACGTGCTCTGTTAGTACAGGGTGAAGAGAAAATTAAAAGGCAAGAGAGACCTCCTGAGAGAGCCTTGCCCCAGCAAGAAAATGAAGAGATTCTTCCCAAGGTTTCCATTCCAATCCCTGAGGATCACAAGCCTCTCAGAAAGTGCCACCTCCACTTTAGCAGCTTCCCATCTCCTCGTATTCCTTTCGTGATGTCTTTTCTTGTGGTCCTTGCATTGGCTGTTTGGTGGCTGGTCTTTCTGTGATCGGAAAACAGGGTGTGCGTCTGAAATATCAACGCTAAAACCATGGAACTTTTGTCCTTGACTTCCACTGTGTATCTCCTGTATGATACTCTCTGGTAGTTCACTGTCGTAAGGGAGCTCCTGTGATCATTTTTCTGTTAATTAAATGTTATGCTTTGTAGAGTACGTACTGCAGGGCACAGAAGAGTAGTAATAGATGGCCCAAGCCAGCTTTGCTGCACTGAAGTTTAACAAATTTAAAGAAATTAGATTTAGGCATTTGACAGGTTGGTTCTTTTCCGAAAAGCTTTAACTTTTATCCTGCATGTTCTTACTGTTTACTGTCGCTATGTCCTCCTCTCCTATGTCTCACACAAACCAGGATACTCTCCCGAAACATTGATAGAGTGCTTTCCTAACCTCCTGTAGTCATTTGTGTGGCATGGGCTCCATAGTTTAAGAAAAAAAAAAATCAACTTACTAACTTTTCAAAAGCCTTAAAATGGTAACGTGGTAACGTTTAATCTACAAATCCGTAGCTACTCCTTTTCTTTGAATATCAGAGCAGTAAATACAAAGGCCTTTTCTGGAAAAGGGCTTTTGACTTCTGTGGCCTTTTTCTGAGTGTTTCTAATCTGTATAGGGACAGATGACTTTATCCTGCTTGGTTAGAAAGATCTGCAAAGGTTAAATGCCATCGTCTCGTAAGTAGAGGGTCGTTAGGGTGGAAGGAAAATGGTGCTGGTGTCCCTTAGCCTCCAGCCAGGGCTGCATTTTCCAGACTGTCTTTAAAAGTCCTAGAATACAGCTTTATTCAACATCTGTACATAAACAAACCCTTCTCCGAATTAAAATACTGTTACTTCTTAACAGCATAAGTAATTTTGCTAGAAGCAATGGTTAGCCATTATGAAAAGCTTAAAATATATATTGATATACTTTGTTTTCCTGATACACTTCAGATCTGCTTGTTCTTGCACTTGTGTTGAAATCTATTGTTTTTAAACAATGGCTTTGTGAGCTGAAGTTCTGTTGTGACAAATATGTGTTCTCTGTTTGCATGTGGATTTATAAGTCTTCCCTGAAGTAAATATGAACACTGTCTCTTGAGAACACAACTAAGCTGCCTAACCTGTTACTTTTTTACTTGATTATTGATGAAAACTTGCATGTAGCTTTTTAAAATGGCTTTTGAATGTACCAGTATGGATGTTTTGGTTAATGTCACTAATATTTGTTTTGAAATCTGAGTTTATAGGGTTATCAAACTGAGATTATTGTACTTTGTTTTACTTCTCAATGCTTTTCAGTTGATGAAACTTCTAAACAAGACTTTTTGGTTTTGAGAAGATGGTTTATTAGAGCAAAAAAAAAAAAAGAGAGAGAGAGAGAGAACAGTAAAGCCAGCCAAGACTCTTTTCTCCTTCAACATCCACCATATTCTGTTGTCTCTGGAAGCACGCAGAAATAATCCTCTGGTATTTCTTGAAAATGGTTACTCTGACATTATAAACTTTCCCCCAAAAAAATAGGAAAAGAAGCAAGGGCCAGGTTAAATTTAAAAATCTGTATGCATGCACATCTTTCATGTTGCAGACTATGTGTACTTATAACAACTCTTTTGTAAATAAGCATATTATTGATTAATGCATATAAGAAGAGAGACCTCAAATCAACCTGAGATATTGCACAGCTATAAGTGTTCCCCTTTATCTGTGAAATGGATACAAGAGCTTCCTTTAATGAAGTAACAAATGACAGGATAGCATTGGTTAGATTATTTAAAATCTTTTTTAAGGAATTAAAGATGAGATAATCTTAGGAATTTATTGATACTTTTATAACTGTTTCAGATTATATTTCCTGAATTTCCAGTTTTCATCCTTGTACACAGCTTTTTTATTAATTATAATTGTAAACTTCATCTTGAATTTTGTTTCACTTTGTATTGGAGTTATTCCAAGTCCATTAAAAGTTCAGATATAAGACAGTGATACCTTTCAGTTTTCTGAAATACAGCAAGACTCCTCAGAGATCCTGATAGTCAAATGAGAGGCCATTTCTTCTATTAATAGGATAAAAATGTTAAGAGGAAAATGGTCAAGCTCTTCTATTGGATGAAACTGACCAGTGCAGTCTCAAAAGACACACAAATCACAGTGATCAGAGAAAAAAAAAATGCTGGATATTCCAGCTTTGTTTTACCTAACGTTAATGCTGCCAGTATTTGTAACATAAAGCTGTAAATAGTCTTGGTTTTCTTCGCCTTCCTCATTCCATTCTCAGTCCCAGAGGCAGATCCAAATAACTGTGCATTGTTTTTTAAATGTGATTTGTTTGTTTATTTTTAGTTGAGAGAGACATAGAGAGGTCTTCTGTCCACTTGTTTACTCCCCAAAAGCCTACAACAGCTGGGACTAGGCCAATCTAAACCCAGAAGCCTGAACTCAATCCAGGTCTCCTACCTGGGTAGCAGATCCAAGTACTTAAGCCTCCAGGGATATGCAATAGCAGGAGTTTGGAACAGAGAGCAAACTGATGCTCAAACCCAGGCACTCCAAAATGGCTAGCGGGCATCCCAGTGTCTTAACTGCTGTGCCAAATACCATTTTCTGTGTGTTTTTATTCTGGTTCAGCGTCTTAATGTCAGGTTGATGAATTAAAAGCAATTTGAACTATAGGTATCAAGGCAGACCAATGTAAAGTCCTAGATGTATGTATTGGTTTTGCTGTTAATCATTTCTAGAGTAACTATGAATTGTTCACTTAACCACTGGTGCCCAGATTTCCACTTGGGAATGTGGAAATAAACCTACCTCATGAGAATTAATCTGTACCATGTTCCAGATTCCAGAGGCTCTGGTTGTCATTCCATTTTGGTCTTTTAGGGACTAGGAAGATGGAAGTTAAAAAACAGACACACATTAACTTCCTGGAATTTTTTTGTTTCAAAGAAAGCAATTAGATAGTTATATTTATTTCCATCTACTCACTTTTGATATTTAACCAAGCATTTAAAACTAAGGTTAAAAATATCTTTCCAAAGTAATCTTACTCTTAATAAATTTGTCTTATCCAATTAGTATGCTTAAAATGGGCCATACTTGAAAATAAACCCAGCATCTATATTTTAGACCTGTCTTTTAGCCATTTCCTTATACGCCAACCCTTGGAATAGGAAGGAGATTCTGTTTGCATGGATCAGTTTTGTACTTGTTTACATCTTTGAAAAAAGCTTTGGAGGGACAATATTCTGACTCTGTGGACTAAGATTTGACTGGGGATGGTCTGTGGAGTAGATTTCCTTTTGTTATCCTAGAAACTAGGTCACTTTCTATTAAATACTATTACAAATTTTACTGTGAAATTTCTTTGGATATAAGCTTTCTAACACTTTCGCCTACTTTCCTAAGTTTCTTCTGTAATATATCTTGTAGGACACACCAGACATTAGAAGTTCACTTATTTTTAGGCAATATTAACAATCAAATATGATAACTTGTGGTTTACCTAGTGGTTATGTATATTCAAAATAAAACAGAAAAGGCAGAAGTAAGATGAGACACTTTCTCGTTGTTTTTGTGTGTGTATGTGTGTGCCAAAGGTTTTGAATATAGTAAAGATGTATTGAACATCTCTACAAAGTTGCCTTCCCCTATACTATTCTTCATAGAAATTCTAAAATCCCAAACTTCTTTACAGCATTCTCTACAGCTTTGAGAAATTTCACATTTTTTCATTACCTTCAAACTACCCCTGTTGTTTATCATTTTGTCACTAGAAACTAAGACAACTCCTTACTTTCCCTTTTGCATGGCAGGTGGGATTACCCTACCTCTGCCTCTTCTATGCAGTGGATAGTGTTAGTAAGGCTGCCCTCATTTGCTGCTGTAATCTTTCATGCCTTAGGACTCCTTTATATGACAGCAGCGTATGACCTGAAAGGAACATTGGTGTGGGGCTAGGAAAGGACACCCAAAATGGTTACAGAGTTAGGAAGCCTTATAAATTCAGGCTGGGAGAGGAAGAGTGATAGCTAAGATAAATAATTTTAAATTCATGGGAGGCTTATTTAGAACCTGAGAGACAAAAAAAGAAGAAAAAGCAATTTATTATTTTCATAGATAAGAAATACAGGCTAGGCGCCGGCATTGTGACACAGCGAGTTAAACAGCCTCCTGCAATGCCAGCATCTTATGGGAGCACCTGTTTGAGTCCCAGCTGTTCCGCTTCTGATCAGCTGCCTGCTAATTTTCCTGGGAAAGCAGCAGAGAATGGCTACTTGGACCCGTGCTACCCATGTGGGAGGCCTGGATGGAGTTCTAGGCTCTTGGTTTTGACCAGGCCTAGTCTGTTGCAGCCATTTGAGGAGTGAACCAGCAGAAGAAAGATCTCTCCCTCTCACTCTCTCTGTCCCACTGTAACTCTGCCTTTCACATAAATAATTAAATTACAAAAACAAGAAAGAAATATAGGCAAAAGCTAAGTAACCTTACTAATAGCTTCACTTAAATGTATAAATGACAGATTATTTTTAAAAATATTTTCCTTTTTTAAAAAAGATTCTTTATTTAAAAGGCAATGTGACACACAAAGAGAGAGACAGAGAGAGAGATCTTCCACCCACTGGTTCACTTCCTGAATAGCTTCAACAGCCAGGGCTGGGCCAGGCCGAAGCAAGGAGCCAGGAACTCCATCTGTCTCCCACTTGGGTGGCAGGGGCTCAAGTACTTAGGCCATCTCTTACTACCTTCCCAGATGCATCAGCAGGAAACTGCATTGGAAGCAGAGCATCTGGAACATGGAACCAGCATTCAGATTTGGGGTGCTGGCATCACAAATGGTGATTTAACCCACGGTGCCACAATACTGGCCCCTAAATGACAGGTGATTGAGGAAACATGTTTGGGGATGTTTCTCTCTCTCTCTCTCTCTCTCTCTCTCTCTCTCTCCCCCTCTCCCCCTCTCTCCCTCTCCCTCCCTCCCTCCCTCTCTCCCTCTCTCCCTCTCTCCCTCCCTCTCTTTCTCTCTCTTTCTCTCTCTCTCTCTCTCTTTTTGTGATTGACATACTAAAGGATAATAGTGTTCTCCCCTTTGCCACTGTGAGAATCCTGTTTTGGGTAAATAATGGAATAAATCTAGCATTTTAAAGATTAAAGGAGTATGTGGGGTGGGAGGGATGGGATGGGGTGCTGGAGGTACAGAGTCCCAACTCTCCCTTCTGGTCCCCAAATCAGTAAAAACAGTTTAGTCTCTTGTTCTCTACTGTCTCTTTAAAGAGTCTTTATATATACATATATATATATATACACACACATACATATGATCCCATCTCAGTGAAACAGAGAAAATGAATTAAGGGGAAAACATGGTCACTGCTGTGCATTTATTCAGTGGACACTAGCAAAGTGCTGTGCAATACATTGCAGGGATGCCAAGAGGTAGCATTATCAGATTTTTAGGACTGGAAGATCCTAATTGAATAGGATCCTGATCTATCTCCTCTCCCCTCCAGTACTCTTCTATACATAACATCTAGGTACTTAGACTAGTCTGGCAGCCTGTGCTTAATCTCCCAAGATAACACATTGTATCTTTGGACAGTTCTGAGTTTGTGTATACAGTATATTCTTACATTAAATCAAAATCTTTTTCACTACAGTTTTCACTTGTTGATCCTAAATGGTGGTGTTTTAAAGAATTTTCTTCCTTCACATTAGAGTTCTTCACATAAAGATAACTCTTATGTTGGAATTAGTCACATTTCTCATGCTCAGATAACTCCCTGACACCCAGATCTGTCTCAGCCTCCTCCTAGTATGTTGTCCTGCTTTCTTCTTTCTTTTCTCTAGATTTCTTTGTCTCAGCAGCTTTTTCTTCCTGGCTATATTGCACACAGGTTGCTCCCTTATGCTTTACTGAGTTTTATGTCCCTATACAGTGACTTTTTCTGCCTGAGAGATTTTAAAATGTCTGGTGTTCTCAACTTCTTTGTAGATAGCAGACACTAGGAGTTTTTTTAGAATAGAAGTAGGGAATGGGATAGTTTTTGTCGTTTTGGAAACTTCTCATCTCCAGAGCCTGTTGCCATGATAACATCACTGTTATATTTTGAGAATACTACTGGAGCCTGCATTCTAAATTTGCTTGACTTCTCTGACAGTCTCACTAAACTTGGAGAACTTGAGTGGCCCCAGGTGATTTGAATTATACCTAGGCAATATAATAAAATTTAGAAACATACTTTCTGTTTAATTCTGATTATAAATAGATCCTCACCAGAAAAGTGTTATTAAATATGAATTTACTTCAAAAAGTCTATGGAAAAGTAGATTAAACTGTTTATTTTGGTGCAAAAAATTGTGAAATCCAGGCCGGCGCCGCGGCTCACTAGGCTAATCCTCCGCCTAGCGGCGCCGGCACACCGGGTTCTAGTCCCGGTCGGGGCGCCGGATTCTGTCCCGGTTGCCCCTCTTCCAGGCCAGCCCTCTGCTGTGGCCAGGGAGTGCAGTGGAGGATGGCCCAGGTGCTTGGGCCCTGCACCCCATGGGAGACCAGGAAAAGCACCTGGCTCCTGGCTCCTGCCATCGGATCAGCGCGGTGCGCCGGCCGCGGCGGCCATTGGAGGGTGAACCAACGGCAAAGGAAGACCTTTCTCTCTGTCTCTCTCTCTCACTGTCCACTCTGCCTGTAAAAAAAAAAAAAAAAAAAAAAAAAAATGTGAAATCCATGCATAGTTTTTTCATAATACTGTTTCTCATGAACTTATTGAAGACTCTTCATATGCATGAATTTCAAAATCATTTTACATCAAAATAAACTTGCCTTCCTCACCCCCCCCCCCCCCCCCCCCGCCAATTTGAGTGGCAGAGAGAAGGAATGAGAAAGAGGAGACCCATCCACTGGTTCACTCTTCAAATACCCATAACAGCCAGGGCTGGGTGGGGCCAAAGGCTTCAATCCAGGTCTCCCACAGATGGCAGCATTAGCAAGAAACTGGAGTCAGGAGCCAGAGCCAAGAACTGAACCCAGGTGGGCCATGGATGTCTTAACCAGGTACTCCCAAGTGAGACATGGATGTCTTAACCTCTAGACTAACTACAGATCCCTAAACTTATCTTTTAATTCCATTTCCACAAACTTTTGAAATACCTATATTTGAAATGTTATTAATCCAACTCTTTATTTGGGCCTTTCTCCTCTTTTTTTATTAAAAAAAATTTTGTTTATTTGAAATAGTTACAGAGAAAGAGAGGGAAGGAGGGAGGGAGGGAGGGAGGGAGGGAGAGAGAGAGAGAGAGAGAAAGAGATATCTTGCATCCACTAGTTCATTTCCCAGATGGCTGCAACTGCCAGGGCTGTGCTAGGCCGAAGCCAGGAGCCTGAAGTTTCTTCCAGGTCTCCCATGTGGGTGCAGGGGTCCAAGCACTTGGGCCATCTTCTGCTGCTTTTCTCAGGCCATTAACAAAGAGCTGGATCAGAAGGGAGCAGCCAGGACATGAACCAGTAACCATATGGGATGCCAACATTGCAAATGGCAGCTTTAATGCTATGCCAAAGTACCAGCCCCAACAGTGAGATTTCAAAAGTGAGAGGCCTTGCTGATTTTGTTCATCCTGTTCATCTTTCTTTTATGTTTTATCTCAGCTACCACTTGTATGTAAAAAATAATATTTGTTAAACTAAATTATTAATTACAAGTAACAATGGGTAAGCTCTAACTTTTCACATACAATCTCTTGTTTTGAGATATAAATTTGTGCCAACTTAATCACAGTGTGCCTAATTAGTATATGCTGGTAGTAAAGAAAGCCTGTATGTAGCCCATGGCTACTGTCTTTCTTGTTCGTCCTGTAATATGGTCCTTGGTTTGTTTAAGGATTCCATGTATTTCTCTGTTAGTAGGTGTCAGTCTCTCTTGTTAATGTCTTATAATTTAGTTCAGTTAAAAGCTCTTATCCATTTACCACAAGTAATAGTCAAATATTTTCACTCTAGAAGGTATTTTCTATACTGAATGCATATTTGTATGCATTAACTCATCTTGGAGTGAAGTATCATAAGGGAAACATATTTGTGTTTATCTAAAATACTTTGCAGAGAACAATATGATATATTTCTCTTGTGTTTTACATGGTACACCCTTAAAAATGCCAAATGTATCAAAGCTTGTGAGTTTTGTACATCATATAGATCAAGAGTTGGCAAACATTTCTGTAATGGGCCATGCAATAAGTATTTTAGGATTTGCAGACATTTAGTCTGTCACAAGTACTCAACTTTGCCATTGTAGAGTGAAAGCAGCATAGACAATACCTAGGATGAATGAGCATGACTGTGTTCCAGTCACACTTTGTTCATGGACACACAAATTTAAATTTCACATGTGCTTTATTTGTCACAACATTGTATATTTCTCAAAACCATAGAAAAATGTAAAACCATTCTTAGCTAATAGCCATATAAAGACAAGTAGAGGGCAGGATTTCGCTGACCTCTGATACAGATCAGAAAACTGAGTACGTGTTTAGTCTTTGTACAGTTTTGAAGAACTATTGTTGAAATCTTAGCATATTCTTTCTTTTTATTTATTTTTTTTATTTTTGACAGATAGCATTAGACAGTGAGAGAGAGAGAGACAGAGAGAAAGGTCTTCTTTCCATTGGTTCAACCCCCAAATGGATGCTACGGCTGGCGCTGTGCCATTCCAAAGCCAGGAGCCAGGTGCTTCTTCCTGGTCTCCCATGCAGGTGCAGATGCCCAAGCACTTGGGCCACAGCAGAGAGCTGGACTGGAAGAGGAGCAACAGGGACTAGAACCCAGCGCCCATATGGGATGCTGGTGCCGCAGGCGGAGGATTAACCAAGTGAGCCATGGCGTGCCGGCCCTAGCATATTTTTGTCAACATATTTTTTGTCAACATATTTTTGTCTTCTTTATGATGAGAAATGAAACACAAAAGTAAAAGTGTTCATTTCTGTTTATCTGGCGTTAGGGTACACCCAAAATGTAATCTAAAATACTGTAGCCATACAGCACTCCGTCAATCCATTTTCCAAATTGCTGTGTTAACTGTAGTCTTAAAATATACAGTGCTAAGGCCGGTGCTGCGGCTCACTAGGCTAATCCTCTGCCTGCGGCACCAGTACTCCAGGTTCTAGTCCCAGTTGGGGGCACCGGTTCTGTCCCGGTTGCTCCTCTTCCAGTCCAGCTCTCTGCTGTGGCCCGGGAAGGCAGTGGAGGATGGCCCAAGTGCTTGGGCCCTGCACCCGCATGGGAGACCAGGAGGAGGCACCTGGCTCCTGGCTTCGGATCGACGAAGTGCGCCGGCCATAGTGGCCATATTTGGGGGGTGAACCAACGGAAGGAAGACTTTTTTCTCTGTCTCTGTCTCTCTCTCTCTCACTGTCTAACTCTGCCTGTCCAAAATATATATATATATATATATATATATATATATATATATATACAGTGATAAGCTCAGATGGTTCCTTCATTTTATTTTTTAAGGGTTTGCCTCCATTTTTCTCCAAGGAATAAAGAAACAGCAATTCCCAATTCACCTTCTCTTCAGCCAAGTTTAAGATATATGTAATAACATGGTACAGAAAGGGGAGTGATTTTCACTGACTTAATGGTACACCTTAGTATCTCAAATAGATATATAAATTTAACATTGTATAGTTTAGGAAAATAGTTTAGAAGTGTCTCTTGCTCTAACTGTTACTGTTACTTTCCAAATAAGAGATTTCTCTGAGAAAATTTCCCAATTTGGAGCCTGCTTAAGCAATATTTATCAAACAGAATAAAATAAAGTAACATTTTGTGAAGCACCTTTACTCCCTATTTGACATGGTTGTATCTTGAAGGATTCTCTAATCTGCAATAAGTTTGGGGATGAACTTTCTCTTCTTTTTTCTAAGATTTACTTACTTATTTGAAAGGCATAGTTACAGAGAGGCAGAGGCAGAAAGAAATCTTCTGTTCTCTAGTTCATTCTCTAAAAAGAGATCTTCCATTCACTGATTCACTTCCCAAATGGCTGCAATGGAGAGACTGGGCCAGGCCAAAACCAAGAACCTGGAAGTCCATCCAGGTCTCCCACTTGGGTGCAGGAGCCCAAGGATTTGGGCCAAGATGTTTCAGCTTGAAGAAATCTGCTAAAGAACTTCTCTTTTGGAACCTTTTCTTTGATATTTTGCTCACATTATTTGGTCTGTTAATATGTAAATTTATCATAAATAAATCTTAATGCAAATTTAATTCTGGTTGCTACTGATAATTAAGAAAGTAGAAGCCAGTAATGCTGTAGGTAAACAGACCCACAACCAAAAACCTCTACCTCAATTGATCCACAAGAGATAGCTGTCAACCAATCTTTCTGGAAAAGTTCTCCTGGTTTTCCATATTTTCACTCAATGTTGCCTAGTCATTTTTTTAAAAAAGATTTATTTACTTATCTTAAAGTTAGAGGGAGAGACAGAGAGGTCTTCCACCTGCTGGTTTACTCCCTAGATGGCCACACAGCCAGGGCTGGGCCAGGCCAGGCTGAAGCCAGGAGCTGGGAGCTTCACCCAGGACCCAAGCCCTTAAGCCATCTTCTGCTGCTTTCCCAGGCCATTTGCAGAGAGCTGGATTGAAAGTGGAGCACCTGGGACATGAACCAGCACCCACATGGGATGCCGGTGTCTGACAGCAGCTTAACCCACTAAGCCACAATGCTGGCCCCTGTAGGCCAGTAATTGTCTTCTGCTTCTTGCTAAGAAGGAGACAACCTATTGGTATATGTTCAGATCTCAAAATATTGTTTTAAATCAGCTTTGACTTATTTATACTGTCAAAAAATTTTTTCTTGTCATTTAATCAGTAACTACGATGCATGTAATTGTCTCATCTGTTAGCATTTTAACATGCTGAATTTATCTTTGGTGTGTTTTTTGAAAGCACTATACAAATTAGTAGTCATGAAGCATCCAGTATTGCCACTCTGATCATACTGAATATTGAAGAGGGGAAGTGGGTGTGGATTTGTGGGTGTGAGGAGAGCTTGTTCCTATAATGTGAAATTTACAAAAGGTGTATCACTTTCTCTCCTACTTCACCTTGGGTAAACCTTCTCTTATCTTACTCTCAAAGTTCTAGGTTTTATTGTATTATCCAGGTGATTGCTTAAAACCAACACTCCACGTTGGAGCGGTCTGTTCACTAGCTCTGGCTACGTACCTGATGCCCTTGTCTGTGTAGGATGAAAACTGGTAGTGTTTCTCCAAAGCCACATTCCGATTAGGAGTTTCTTGAAAATGTTAACACAGAAAACCATCTTCATTATTCTAGGATATTCAGGAAAAGAAGACACAGCATCTAATAATAATTTTCTGTTGCATTTAGTTCTGTGGAATAGACATTGTTTTCTAGATCTCAAATTGGTGCTTTTCTTAAGTGTTTATTATGACTTTAATCATTTTTGGAACTAGAACTTCTGTGAAAATCTGCCAACAAATTTAACTTTGTTGCATTCTGAATGATCAGTTTTTGTACTCCTTATAGCTTCTTCCTCTCCATCTCTGTCCCACCACCCTAACCCTTCATAGTGTGATGAAATTAAACATGACCACCCAAGGTTCTGGTCTCCTGCAAGTGTTCAGTATAACCCTTAATGTTTGCTCAAGCACTTTGGCTTCTATAGATCTACTCAGGTTTGAGAATACTTGATCTGTGGAGTCCTTGCTGGTGAGTGCAGTAAAGGCAAAATTTTCTATTATCTAATAGATGAAATTTTGCATAAGGCATGGATTATGAAGCTGTTCGCTTTTACATTTGCCTATTTTGGGGATAATCTAATAACAGCACTATTTACAAAATTATAAGAACTATGTTTGAAGAATAATTGTCATTGGAAATTTTCATTTGCTGGGATTTATGAAAGAAAGGCTGCACTGTGGATTTATTTTTCTATAATAAACAATTTTTTTTGACAGGCAGAGTGGACAGTGAGAGAGAGAGACAGAGAGAAAGGTCTTCCTTTGCCGTTGGTTCACCCTCCAATGGCCGCCGCGGCCAGCGTGCTGCGGCCGGCGCACCACGCTGATCCGATGGCAGGAGCCAGGTACTTCTCCTGGTCTCCCATGGGGTGCAGGGCCCAAGCACTTGGGCCATCCTCCACTGCACTCCCTGGCCACAGCAGAGAGCTGGCCTGGAAGAGGGGCAACCGGGACAGAATCCGGCGCCCGACCGGGACTAGAACCCGGTGTGCCGGCGCCGCAAGGCGGAGGATTAGCCTAGTGAGCCGTGGCACCGGCCAATAATAAACAATTTTATCACCTTAGTAGAAACCAACGTCTTCCTGAATAGCCCTCTTGATCCAGATGTAATCTTTCATGCCAGTGAGCAGCAATGGACCATGAAAATGACTCTTAGTTCCATGGAGAAGCTATTGAGTTCTCCAGGGTAGTATTTTTTAGCTAAGGATCCATAGCAAACAAACTCAACAATAACCAAAAACATGAGGGAGGGTATATACAAGTGAGAAAGAATGAAGAGAAATGTATTGTATGATAAAGAATGACGTACTATAGAGAAAAGATAGAATTCTAAAATCATCTTTTGCTAGCCACATAGTCACTCTGTTGTTAGTTTATCCCCATTTTGAGTGTTTGTGATTCTTATGTCCTTTTTTAAACCACTTGTTGCCTAATTTTTCCACTGAAAATGTACTGAAAGTATTATTTATTGAGCTTTGGGGGTGGAGGATCAGGGGATATTTTTCATTTTGGTAATTTTTGTTCTTCTTTCTTCATTTGTTTCCTTTTTTGGCTGAAGAATGGGCGACTGCTGCTTGACTTGTCATCTTTATGTGCTGTTTACACATGGCTTTTGCAAAAGAAGCCATTACTACATCTGAGTTATCTTTTATTGCAAGTGCCCATTTGAAAGCATTTATTTTAAATTAAAAAAATGTTTAAATCACTAGGCTAATTTTCCTACTGGTTATTCTATAACCAAAAGAAACATGAATATTAATAATTTTTTCAAAATAAGGATATCACAAATATTTGTCATACATGAAAGCATAAATCATATATTTTGCTTTTTATAAAGGGCTTTTCTCCAAGGCTTTCTAAAGCCATTCTGTGCCGAGAACTAACCATGCCATGTTTGATTAAAGTTAAGAATGTAGAAACAAAGCACTCGCAATTAAGGAATCTTATCAGGATTGGATTCTGTATTTTTAGTTTGCATGTTGCAGACCATTTGGGGATATCATTTAAGTATGTTGTTGATAATTTAAGTGACTGTAATATTTGTTGTTTACTTTAGTTAAGAACCAGGAGCTGACTCTTCTGCTGGGTATCTTCCTCTGTGCTTAGCAAGATAACCTCGGTTCCTGCTGGTTCTATGAGCATTTGCAGTGCAAAGCATTTCTTACTGGGTTTGCAAAGCAAGGGTAATGTGCTCTGTGGGTGTATGCGTGTTTGTGCACCCCCACCCCTAGTCCCACTGCCACCTCTCTTTACTCCTTTCTTATAAAACTTATTTTTAAAAATCATATAAAGCTTATTAAAAAGTCTAACAAATTTTTTTCCTGACATGTAAAAACAGTAAGTTTAATGTATTAACTTTCCCTGAATATTTGCATTTTAGCAGGCCACGAAATCTTTGATGACACTACAGAACTGATCATACCACTATGCTGTACTTACAAAGCTAGTCTTATATATAAATGTTTGTTTTCATTTTTTATTTGAAAGTCAGAGAGACAAGTTAACAGAGATCTTCTATCTGCTGGCTCACTCCACAAATGCCTACAACTGCTGGGGCTGGGTCAGACTGAAGCCAGGAACTAGAAACTCAATCTAGGTCTCCCACGTGGGTGAGAGAGATCCATCTATTGAGCCATCAACCTGCTGCCTGCCAGGGTGTGCATTAGCAGGAAGCTACAATTAGAAGCAGGGCCAAGACTTGAACACAGGCATTCTGATATGGGATGTGGGTATCCCATAGCATCTTTAAAAAAAAAAAAAAGATATATTTATTTATTTGAAAGGCAGAGTTACAAAGAGGCAGAGGCAGAGAGAGGAAGAGAGGTCCTCCATCTGCTGGTTCACTCCCCAAATAGCCACAATGGCTAGAGCTGAGCTGATCCAAAGCCAGGAGCCAGGAGCTTCCTTTGCATCTCTGATGTGGGTGCAGGGGCCCAAGGACTTGGGCCATCTTCCCCTGCTTTTCCATGCCACAGCAGAGTTGGATCAGAGGTGGCGCAGCCGGTACTCAAACCAGCACCCGTATGGGATGCTGGCACTGCAGGCGGCGGCTTTACCTGCTATGCCACAGTCCCAGCCCCTCCCATAGAATGTTAACCACTACACCAAACCCACCCCACAGAGCCAATTTTAAGTCTCATTTTACTTGACAGAATGGCAAAAGAAAATACAGAGACTGTGAAAAACAGTAGTAGTTTAGTAGATATGGTAGATTTGGGATTACGTTGTGCAAGATGACTAAGATAGTCTCAGGCTGCTTTTTGAGGAAATTTTTGCAAACTGAAGAAGCGTATGTTTGGGTAATAATAATATGGAAAGGGGCCAGTACTGTGGCATAGTGGTTAAAGCCCTGACTTGAAGTGCCAGCATCCCATATGGGTACTGGTTCTAGTCCTGGCTGCTCCTCTTCTGATCCAGCTCTCTGCTGTGGCCTGGGAAAGCAGTAGAAGGTAGCCCAAGTCTTTGAGCCCCTGCATCCACATGGAGGACCCAGAAGAGACTCCTGGTTCCTGACTTTGGATCGGCACAGCTCTGGCTATTGTGGCCATTTGGGGAGCAGATGGAAGACTCTCTCCCTATCTCTACCTCTCTCTGTAATTCTGTCTTTCAAATAAATAAAAATAAATCTTTTAAAAAATATGGAAATGTATGTGCTTTAAGATTCAGTACAGAAATAAATCTATTTCATTTTTAAATGGCTATAAATTTTGTGACTAATCAGAAGTATTCTCCCTGTCTTGTTGCTTAACAGAAAGTATATATGAGTATCACAAAACTAGCTGTTAAAATAGCCTGTACAGTGTTCTTCCTAAAGATCGTGGCTCAAGAATATTTATTAAGCATTCTCATGTTTTAATTCTTCTATCACAGTTTCTTTCTTCAGAGTTCTAGCTGGTAATATTTTATTTCTTTATTTTTAAAGATTTATTTTATTTATTTGAAAGGCAGAGAGACAGAGAGGGAAAGACAGGGAGAAATAGATTTTTTCTCTTTCTTTCTTTCTTTCTTTCTTTCTTTCTTTCTTTCTTTCTTTCTTTCTTTCTTTCTTTTTAATTAGACAGGCAGAGTTAGTGAGAGAGAGAGAGAGAGAGAGAGAGAGAGAGAGAGAAAGGTCTTCCTTCTGTTCGTTCACTCCCCAAATGGCAGCCATGGCCAGCGCTGCACCAATCTGAAGCCAGGAGTCAGGTGCTTCCTCCTGGTCTTCCATGTGGGTGCAGGGGCCCAAGCTCTTGGGCCATCCTCCACTGCCCTCCCGGGCCACAGCAGAGAGCTGGACTGGAAGAGGAGCAACCGGAACTAGAACCTGGTGCCCATATGGGATGCCCGCGCCGCAGCCGGAGGATTAACCAAGTGAATCATGGCGCTGACCTCCAGAAAGAGATCTTCTACACATTGGTTCATTCCCCAAATGGCTGCAACTGCTGGGGCTGGGCCAACCCGAAGCCTAGAGCCTGGAACTCCATCTGGGTCTCCCACGTGGGTGGCAGGGGTCCAAGTACTTGGGCTATCTTCCATTGCCTTCCCAAACACATTAGCAGGGAGCTACATCAGAAGTGGAGCAATTGGGACTTGAAGCCGCACTCCAACATGGGATGCCACCATTACAGGCTGTGGCTTAACCCACTGTTCCCCAAAGCCAGTTCCTGGTGATATTTTCTAAAGAATATGAGGACTTGATTGAGAACTTGCTAACAAAAGCTGAAATGAAGACCAGCCTAGGTAAAATCGTAGGCTTGGTCCATGTCACTGCTCAAGAAACACTTCCATGTAGGAACTACATGTCTTTATTGCTCTGGTTAATGTTTCTTTGCAAAAAGTAATGTTTTGAGGAGCCAGCATGTGGTAGCGCATCCTGCAATGCCAGCATCCCATATGGGTGCCAGTTTGTGTGAGCTTCTCCATTTTGGATCCAGCACCCTACTAATGGCCTGGGAAAGACAGCAGAGGATGGCCCAGTGCTTGGGCCCCTGCCACTCACCTGGAAGACCCAGATGGGGTTCCTGTCTCCTGGCTTTGGCTTTGCATAGCCCTGGCCCTTATGGCCATCTGGGGAATGAACCAGTGGATGGAGGATCTGTCTCTCTCTCTCTAACCCTGACTTCCAAATAAATAAATAAATAAATCTTTTTAAAAAAATGTTTTAAGAAATATAAATAATTCTGGATATGAAGTACTATACCATTGATTTATTTTATAGAAAGCTTTTATTTAATAAATATAAATTTCATAGGTACAACTTTTGTATTATAGTGTTCTTCCCTCCAAACCCGCCCTCCCACCCTCAAACCGTCCCACATCCTATTCCCTCTCCCATCCCATTCTTCATTAAGATTCATTTTAAATTATCTTTATATACAGAAGATTAACTCTATGCTAAGTAAAGATTTCAACAGTTTGAACCCACACAGCACACAAAGTATAAAGTACTGTTTGAACACAAGTTTTACTGTTACTTCTCATAGTACAACTCATTAAGGGCAGAGGTCCTACATGGGGAGTAAGTGCACAGTGACTCCTGTTGTTGATTTAACAATTGACACTCTTATTTATGACGTCAGTAATCACCCGAGTCTCTTGTCATGAGCTGCCAAGGCTATTCTTGTCATGAGCTACTCAAGCCTTTTGAGTCCACAAACTCTGACATTATTTAGACAGGGCCATAATCAAAATGGGAGTTCTCTCCTCCCTTCAGAGAAAGGTACCTCCTTCTTTGATGGCCCCTTCTTTCCACTGGGCTCTCTCTCACAGAGATCTTTCATGTGGGTCATTTTTTGCCAGTGTCTTGGCTTTCCATGCCTGAAATGCTTTCATGGGCTTTTTCGCCAGATCCGAATGCTTTAAGGGCTGATTCTGAGGCCAGAGTTCTGTTTAGGGCCTTTGTCATTCTGAGTCTGCTGAGTAGCCTGCTTCCCATGTTGGATTGTTTTCTCCTTTTTAATTCTATCTATTATTATTGGCAGACACTTGGTCTTATTTGTGTGTTCCCTTTGACACTTATTCTTATCTTTTATACTTGGTTATGAACTTACACTGATCACTTTAACTAGTAAGATGACATTGGTACCTGCCAACTTAATGGGATTTGGCGTCCCATGGCAAGTTTTTAGCTTTACCCTTAGGGGTAAGTCCAATATACTGTTGTTTTAAAGGGTTATAGTTTACATCAATTTTGGGGACACTGTTATCTTTAATATCTTATATTTCCAATTAGTATCATTATGACTTTGGCAAGAGAATGATAATTTCCTTTGAGTGACTTCCCTGTTGAGGCAGATGTCTATTAAGAAAATTTACTAAGGAATTGAATTACAGAGGCTGGTGTTGTGGCACAGCAGATTAAGCAGCCATTTGGGATGCAAACATCCTATGTTGCAATTCTGATTCTAGTCCCAGCTGCTCTACTTCTAATCCAGTGTCCTCCTAATGAGCCCAGGGAAGCAATGGGTAATTGTCACCAGCTAGACCTGATGGAGTTCTCGGCTCCTAGCTTCAGCTTGGCCAGCCTTCACTGGTGTAGCCATGTGGGAAGTGAACCAGCAGATAGAATGTGTCCCCGTGTGTCTGTTCCTTTTTCCTCAGCTGCCTGCCTTCCAAATAAATGAATAAACAAAGACATTTTTAAAAAGAATTAAATCATAGATATATTTTTTATTTTGTTTACTTATTTTACATATTTGAAAGGCAGAGCAGCAGAAAGGAGGGGGGTAGATAACTCCCATCTACTCGTTCCCTCCCAAAACACTTGCAATAGCCAGAGCTGGACTAAGCCAAAGACAGGAGCCAAGAACTCTCTCCAACGTCTCCTCCATGGGTGGCAGAGACCCAACCATTTGAATCATCACCTGCCTTCTGGGTGCATGCCAGCAGGAAACCAAAACTGGGAACAGAGCCAGAACTTTGACCCAGACACTCTGATATGGGACACGAGTGCCTTAACCACTGTGCCCAAATGCCTGGCCCACAACTACATTTTTAATTCCTCTGACATCACATGGCAAGCTTGGCAGTGCTGCTGCTGTTCCTTCCTTGGTTCCCTTCTGCCCACTAAGAATTCTTCATTTTTTAAAAAACAGATCGATCGATCAATCGATTATCTATCTATCTATCTATCTGACTGTCTGTCTATCTATCTATCTATCTGAAAGGCAGAGTTACAGAGAGGCAGAGGCAGAGAAAGAGAAGACTTCTCTCCACTGGTTCACTCCTCAAATGACCACAAAGGCTGGAGCTGTGCCGATCCAAAGCCAACAGCCTCTTCTAAGTCTCCCACACCGGTGCAGGGGCCTAAGCACTTGAGCCATCTTCTACTGCTTTCCCAGGCCATAGCAGAGAACTGGATCAGAAGTAGTGCAGCCGGGGTTCGAACCAGGACCCATATGAAATGCCAGCACTGCAGGCAGTGGCTTTACCCACTGCACCACAGTGCTGGCCCCACTAAGGATTCTAATACATAGAAAGGTAAAATGAGACCGTTATGGGTTCTTTTCTCTTCTTAACAGAGAAAAGAATTGTTTTTCTGTTGTGAACCAAAGATAGGATTGGTCCTCACTAGCAGGGAACAGTGACCAAAGGTGTGTGAGAAAATACATAAATTCTCCAGAAAAAACTTAAGTGGCTCTTGCGTATGTGGGATTTTCAGGTATATTTTCACTGTGATCTTGTATAGGATAAGATAATTTCGTAAGCAAGATTCTTTTGGTAGTCTTTTCAGGTATGTAACTCTTCAAAAATAACCTGAAAAGCAAGACTCCAGATTACATTTAATGGAATGGCAGGAAAATACCTGTAAAACACACTTATCCTGCTCTTAATGATAACTGGAATCTGTCAGTGGAAGAAGTAATTTATAACTTATATGAGGATATATATACAAGGATATTTCAAAAAATTTCTTAGGAAAGTAGAATTTAAAAATAAGTTTATTTTTGATGCAAAAAATTTTTAAATCCATGCATAGCTTTTCTTTTGTTTAAAGATTTACCTATTTTTTCAAAAGATTTATTTATTTATTTGAAAGGCAGAGATACAGAGAGAGAATCTTCCATCCACTGGTTCACTCTCGAAATGGCCATAACAGCCGGGGCTGGGAGAGGCCAAGGGAGGAGGCAGAAGTTTCATCCAGGTCTCCTATGTTAGTACAGGGGCCCAAGTACTTGGGCCATCTTCCACTACTTTCCCAGGTGCATTATCAGAGAGCTGGATTGGAAGTGGAGTAGCCAGGACTCAAACTGGTGACTGTATGGGAGGCATCACAGGCGGCAGCTTGACCTACTGTGCCTCAATGTTGGCCCCACCCATAGCTTTTCCATAGTCTTTTTCACAGTTTTTTTAAGAGCCCTTGTATGCATAGCTTTCAGTTTTTGCACCAAAATGAACCTGCCTTTTAATTCTATTTTTTCATGAACATTTTGAGCTATCCTTGTACACAGGGTTTAACAATCCTGAGACATAATACCTTTGAATAAATAGTTTTCAAGAGAAAGTTTTTAGGGGAAAAAAAATCTTGTATTCCCAAAATGAAACAAAAAAAATACCGAATTATTATACTTAGCAGGAACCATTGTTTAAATAAAATTATAAAATTCAGGATCTTCAAATTGTGTTCATATTCAATTAATTGCTTGTCAATATTCTTCTTTTTCATGTTCTTGAAACCAACTAGATAGCATTGTGGTCCTTTGTATAGGCAGCTGCCATCTTTCTTTCTTTCTTTTTTTTTTAAAGATTTTATTTGAGAGTTAGAGTTACAGACAGTGAGAAGGAGAGTTAGAGGGAGAGAGAGAGATCTTCCGTCTGCTGGTTCACTCCCCAAATGGATACAATGGCCAGAGCTATACTAATCCAAAGCCAGGAGCCAGGAGCTTCTTCCAATCTCCCACATGGGTGCAGGGACCCAAGCACTTGGGCCATCTTCTACTGCTTTCCCAGGCCATAGCAGAGAGCTGAATTGGAAGAGGAGCAGCTGGGACTCAAACCATTGCCCATATGGGATGCCGGCGCCACAGGCGGAGGATTAATCTGCCACAGTGCTGGCCCCAGGCAGCTGCCGTCTTTCTATTGATGCTTCTTTGTTACTAGTCACCCATCAGTCCAGATAACATCTAGATTAACTCCTTTAAGTAACATTAAGTCTCAATTTTGTGTTTTTGTTGCCAGTTGGTTTGCATATAGCCCAAATATCAATTCAGATCCCTGAGAAAACCCTCTTTAGAGTTTCCAGGCTAATTTGCCATGTGCAGTTGCGCAATTTTATATAATCCAGTGAGCTTTGCTGATGGTCACAGCCAAAGGCAGCAACACTGTCAGTAAAATTCTTCACTGATAGTATATGCCAAATTCTGGGTGTCTTATGTCATTAAGACTTTATATCTTCTGGCTAGTCTTTTCTTCTGGCTCTTCAGCTTGCTCTGTATACTTAAAAATATAGTGTCAGCCACTAAGATCAGATTCTGCTAAGATGTCTTTGGATAATCTTTGTGCTTCTCAAAATTAGATTTGGGTTTGGTTTGTATCCTTTTGAGCACGACAGGTTATGTCCTTTGCTCCTACTTAAATACCTTCTGGTGCCACAGGAAGAAGATGGGCTTTAGAACCAGACCTGAGTCTGAACCCTTGTTCCCTCAGTTACTGGCTCGGAGCTGATGCGCCTCTTCACTCCATCATCTCTAAATTAGGAATAACGATGTCTTCATGGTCAGACTGTAAATGAGAAAGCATGTTAAAGTGACTACACAGTGCCTAGCACATGTTCAGCTTAACAACGTTAGTTTTCCCCTTATTTTACTGATGGAGGAGATAAAATGCTAGACTAGACAAAGGGCCTGTCAAGTGAGCCACCGTTTGTTCTTTCTAAACAGTTCAGTTATTAGATAGCATAAGAGAAAGCTAGCTGAAGTTCTCGAGTAACATGAATTTATTCAGAAAGTTTTTTTATAAAGATTTATTTTATTTTTTTGAAAGAGCTACAGAGAGAGGTAGAGACAAAGAAAGAGGTCTTCCATCCACTAATTCACTCCCCATATTGGCCACAATGACTGGAGCTGTGCCGATCCGAAGCCAGGAGCCAAGAGCCTCTTCCAGGTCTCCCATGTGGGTACAGGGGCCCAAGCACTTGAGCCATCCTCCATTGCTTTCCCAGGCCATAGCAAAGAGCTGGATGGGAAGAGGAGCAGCCGGGACTAGAACCGGCGTCCATATGGGGTGCCAGCGCTTCAGGCCAGGGCTTTAACCTGCTGCACCACAGCGCTGGGCCCCTCAGCAAGTTTTTAACAGAGTTGTTAACATGCCAAAAACAAGGTAACACAGAGCTAAGTAAGACCTAGTCAGAGCCAGCGCCGTGGCTCAATAGGCTAATCCTCTGCCTGCACCCCGGGGTTCTAGTCCCGGTTGGGGCGCTGGTTCTGTCCCAGTTGCTGCTCTTCCAGTCCAGCTCTCTGCTGTGGCCTGGGAGGGCAGTGGAGGATGGCTCAAGTGCTTGGGCCCTGCACCCACATGGGAGACCGGGAGGAGGCACCTGGCTCCTGGCTTCGGATCAGCGCAGCACGCCGGCTGTAGCGGCCATTTGGGGGGGTGAACCAACGGAAGGAAGACCTTTCTCTCTGTCTCTCTCTCACTGTCTAACTCTGCCTGTCAGGGGGAAAAAAAAAAAAAAACCTGGTCAGTCCTTACCCCCCAGGGAGCATGGTCTAGTGGAAAAGACAGATGAATTTGCCAGCAATGACAGGGTACAATGAGAACACGGGAAAATATCTAACCATAGTTTAGATTGGGCAGCCCAGGGAAAACTCACAGAACTGACACTTGAGTTAAGGCTGGACTTCCAGACAGAAGGATCAGTGTTTACAAAGGTATGGAAGCAAAAGAAAGCATACTGTCTATGCTCTAGGAATTGCACATAGTTTCAAATTAATGGGAAGAAAGATGTGTATGTGGCAGTATAACAGCATGAAACTGGAGAGAGAAGTACAGGTCAGATTTTGTGGTATTTTCTATATCACTGAAGGGTCTGGACTTCAACCAAAAGGCAATGAAGGGGGGCTGTGGTGTTGTGGGTAAAGCTGCCGCTTGCAGTGCCAGCATCCCAAATGGGTGCCTGTTCCAGTCTCGGCTGCTCCACTTCCCATCCAGCTTTCTGCTATGGCCTGAGAAAACAGTGGAAGATGGCCCAAGTCCTTGGGCTCCTGTACCCGCGAGGGAGACCTGGAAGAGGCTCCTGGCTTCGGATCAGCACAACTCCAGCCGTTGAGGCCAGTTGGGGAGTGAGCTGGTGGATGGAAGACCTCTTTCTCTCTCTCTCTGCCTCTCCTTCTCTCTGTGTGTAGCTCTGACTTGCAAATAAATCTTTAAAAAAAAAAAAAAAAAGGCAATGAAGAACCACTAAAGGGTTTTAAGCTAGAAAATGGAATTTTCAGTGTTTCACTTCAGAAATCAACATTACTGGCAGAATAGAAGATATATCCAAGGAAAGTTTGAGATGAGAAGGAAGGGAGGAAAGAAGAAAGGCTATTGAGTGCGTTACTAGTAATCTGAGTGAGGCATTTTAAGGTAGTCAATGTGGGAATAAAGACAAGCAGATAGATAAAGATAAAAGTGACTCGACATAATCTCAGGGCTGGCGGATGACTGTAAGGAAGGCACTGAGGATGATTCTTGGGATTTGGGCATGAAAGACTAGGATGGATGATGGTGTCACTTACCAGTGTAGTAGGAATAATAGGGGTCAGTGCCTCTGCCTGTGGCACCAGTGTCCCATATGGGCACTGGTTCATGTCCTGGCTGTTCCTCTTCCCATCCAGCTGTCTGCTTGTGATCTGGGAAAGCAGTGGAGGATGGCCCAAGTGCTTGGGCCCCTGTACCCTGTGGGAAACCTGGAGGAAGCTCCTGGCTCTTGGCTTCAGATCAGCTCTGCTCTGGCCGTTGCGGCCATTTGGGGAGTGAACCAGTGCATGGAAGACCTTTCTTTCTCTGTGTCTCCCTCTGTCTGTGACTCTACCTCTCAAATTAAATAATGATAATAATAGGTATAATAGAAGCCCAAGCAGCGGCAGAGATAAGTGTAGTTTGGGTCATGTTGCATTCTACATATGTGGGAGGATGTCCAGTGAATTGTTGTCTCTGTTCAAGGGTTCTGGATAGCAGAGCCAACTGGAGAGGTTGTTATGACTTACGGGAGATTGCTGTGAATGGTGGTGATTCAACCTAGCTATTACCAATTTACCTTTTATTCTGAGTAACTAACACATATAAGACACTTAAAAATATTTGTTCATTTGAGACTACTATAGCTTAAACTTTTACCTTCGATCTCTTATATGCGTTTTGGGAAAAATGATTAATTTTGCTAAGCAGCTTTTGGGTAAGAAATGCTGGCCTAAGCAATGTTAAATTCATAGAGTTCCTTCTATAATTTTTAAATTATTAGTATTTTATTTGATAAGGCAGAGAAACAGATTTTTTTTTCATCTGCTTCTTCACTCCCCAAATGCCCACAGCAGCTGAGGCTGGACCAGGCAAAAGCCAGGAGCCCAGAACTCAATCCAGTTCACTCATGTGGTTGGCAGGGACCCAAGTTCTTGAGCCATTACCTGCTGCCTCCTAAGATGTGCATTAACAGGAAACTAGATTAGGAGCAGCGGGCTGGTGCCGCGGCTCACTAGGCTAATCCTCCACCTTGCGGCGCCGGCACACCGGGTTCTAGTCCCGGTTGGGGCGCCGGATTCTGTCCCGGTTGCCCCTCTTCCAGGCCAGCTCTCTGCTGTGGCCAGGGAGTGCAGTGGAGGATGGCTCAAGTGCTTGGGCCCTGCACCCCATGGGAGACCAGGAGAAGTACCTGGCTCCTGCCATTGGATCAGCGCCGTGCGCCGGCCGCAGCGTGCCAGCCGTGGTGGCCATTGGAGGGTGAACCAACGGCAAAAGGAAGACCTTTCTCTCTCTCTCTCTCTCTCTCTCACTGTCCACTCTGCCTGTCAAAAAAAAAAAAAAAAAAAAAAAAAAAAAAAAAAAAAGAAGCAGAGCCAGGAGGCCGGCGCTGTGGTGTAGCGGGTAAAGCCACCACCTGCAGTGCCAGCATCCCATATGAGTGCCAGTTGGAGTCCCAGCTGTTTCACTTCTAATCCAGCTCCCTGCTGATGCACCCGAGAAAGCAGCGGTCCAAGTCTTTGGGCCCCTACACCCACTTGGAGACCCAGAAGAAGCTCTTGTCTCTTGGCTTCGGATCAGCCCAGCTCCAGCTATTGGGGAGGTCTCCCATGTGGATGGCAGGGGCCCAAGCACTTGGGCCTTCACCCACTGCCTCTACAGATACACTAGTAGGAATCTGGATTGAAAGCATAGCAGCCAGAACTCAAACATCAATGAATAATAGGGTGCCAGTGTTGCAAGTGGCAGCTCAACCCACTGCACCACAACACCACCTTGTCAGTTTGTCCTGTTTTGAGGTGCTTTGAATTGCATGTTTCAAGATGGATTAGGAGTGATGTTGGCCTGAAAAAATTTTTTTTAATTTATTTATTTGAAAGAGTACCAGGGGGGGAGGGGGAGGGAGGGAGGAAGGGAGGGAGAGAAAAAGAAAATGCACTCATCCATCTTCTGGTTCACTCCCCAAATGGCCACAATAGCCGCATCTGGACAGGTTGAGACCAGGAGTGAGGATCTTCATCGGGGTTTCTCACATGGGTGTAGCAGCTCAAGTAGTTGGGCCATCCTCTGCTGCCTTCCCAGGTGCATTAGCAGGGAGTGGGATAGGAAGTAGAACAACTGGGATGCAAACCAGTGCCCATTTGGGATGTCAGCACTGCAGGCAGCGGCTTAACCTGCTGCACCACAGCACCAGCCCCTCATCTGAAGTTCTTAAATGCAATGTCTTTCCTTGGCTTAGAAGAGCACTGGCTTATGTTCATCACAACGTAAGCTAGCTTACAACTTAAGGAACAGCAGTGAATTTTTTCTCTTTTTTAAAGATTTATTTATTAATTTGAAAGAGTTACACAGAGAAGGACAGGAAGACAGAGAGAAGTCTTCTATCCGCTGGTCCACTCCCCAATTGGCTGTGCCAATCCAAAGCCAGGAGCCAGGAGCTTCTTCCGGGTCTCCCACGCACGTGCAGGGGCCCAAGGACTTGGGCCATCTTCCATTGCTTTCCCAGGCCATAGCAGAGAGCTGCATTAGAAGTGGAGCAGCCGGGACTCAAACTGGTACCCATATGGGATTCCGGCATGACAAGTGGCGGCTTTACCTGCTATACCACAGTACCGGCCCCCAAGCAGTGAATTTTTAAATACATATAACTTGATCCAAGCTGTGTCAGGAATACCTTTTTTTTTATTTTCTATTTTATTTTTTTGACAGGCAGAGTGGACAGTGAGAGAGAGAGAGAGAAAGGTCTTCCTTTGCCGTTGGTTCACCCTCCAATGGCCGCTGCGGCCGGCGTGCTGTGGCCGGCGCACCGCGCTGATCCGAAGGCAGGAGCCAGGTGCTTCTCCTGGTCTCCCATGGGGTGCAGGGCCCAAGCACTTGAGCCATCCTCCACTGCACTCCCTGGCCACAGCAGAGAGCTGGCCTGGAAGAGGGGCAACCGGGACAGAATCCGGCGCCCCGACCGGGACTAGAACCCGGTGTGCCGGCGCCACAAGGTGGAGGATTAGCCTAGTGAGCCGCGGCGCCGGCCAGGAATACCTTCTTAAAAGAGCCCCTTTTTGTTACTAAGTTCCTACGTGGTATGTAGTATGGTAACATCATCTTACCAAGACTTCAGGCCTGAATGACTCTTGACAGCTTTCTGTTGAGCACATGCATACGTTACTTGCCATGACACCTGGCTTGTTAGGCTGTTCATTTTCAAATGGCTCGCGTTCTTTTCTACTAGTGTGATTGCCTTCTTTTCTTCTTCTTCCTTTACCTACAACTTTCTTCAAGCTTTTCAGAATAGGTTCATCCGTGGTGATGGTATCTTCTCATACATGTTCTCTTTGATGTTCTCATTGTGGAACTATTTTTCCTGTTATATGACGCTCTTAGTCCAGAAGAGAACTGTGCTTTCCGGATTTGCTTCTCTTAGAGGTTGGAGGTATTGTGGCATTCCTCTGTGAAGAAGTCTATCTCAGCTGCTGGGTCATTTGTAGTCTGCTTACAAAGAAACATTCATTATATAGATGGTTGATTTATTTGAGAGGCAGAGAGAGAAAGAGGGACAAAAAGAAGGAGACCCCATTCACTGGTTCATTCCTGAAATGCCTGCAATAGCTAGCACTGGGGCTGAAAGCGGGGAGCCAGGAACTCAATCCAAGTCCCTCATGGGTGCAGGAACCATTGCTTGACCCGTCACTGCTGCCTCCCAGGGTCTGCATTAGCAGGAAACTGGAGTCAGGAACCAGAGCCAAGTATTGAACTCAGGTACTCCAATATGGAATGCAGACATCTTAACTGCTAACGTGAATCCCTGCCCTGACATTTTACTATTTTTGATACCATATTTTATGTCATGACAATAATTAGTGTCTGTGCTGAATGTAACTCAACTCTGTCTTCCTGCCAACCAAAAGCTGGGTTTTAGCTTCTGTGTTAGGGACCAGTACTGATATTATGGCTTAGAGATATGAAATATTTTTCAACTTGATCAGGCTCCTCAAGAACATATTTTATTTAGGGGCCAGCTCTGTGGTATATAGTAGGTTAAGCCTCTGCCTACAGTGCTGGCATTCCATATGGGCACCGGTTCAAGTCCTGGCTGCTCCTCTTCCGATCCAGCTCTCTGGTAATGGCCTAGGAAAGCAGTATAAGATGGCCCAAATGCCTCCGGATTGGCCCAGCTCCGGCCGTTGTGACCATTTGGGAAGTGAACCAGCAGATTCTCCCTCCTTCCCTCCCTCTGTCTGTAACTCTGCCTCTCAAATAAATAAATAGATCTTAAATAAAGAACGTGTTTTATATTTTAAAAATATTTATTTATTTGAAGGACAGATCGTTAGTGAAAGATACTCCATTGCTGGTTCACTCTACAAATAGCCTCAGGAACTTCAATCCAGGTCTCCAGATGAAGAATGACAAGATGGGTGACAGGGTCCCAAGTATTTCAGCCTTCTTCTGCTACTTTCACAAGTGGATTAACAGGAAACTGGATTGGAAACAGAGTAGCCAGGACTCAAACTGGCACTCCAGTATGGGATGTCAGTGTTGCAAGCTGCGGCTTAACCTACTGTGCCACACCAGCCCCAAGAATGTGTTTTGATTGCCTCGTAAATTATATTCTGTCCTTTGCATGGTAATGAATTAGAGACTTCATAATGGCAAAGTAGCTCTCTTAAGTATGAAGAAAATATATTATACAGGGAAGCTTATGGGAATACTCATAGGTGCCAGGTTCTGTGAAATTATTGTGGAATTATTTCTCAGGTGAACAATGTATAGAAATATGACCAGAATGATACTGAAACTGCTTAAGCTGCGATAGTGTGTAGTGAACAGAACATTTTGTCTACCTTAGGAGCTAAGATTCTTAGTTTATTTTAATATTAATGGTATTAAAGCTTCTTAGAAATTATTATTGATTTTCAGCATTCATTGTATTCCTCCCCCTCTCCGCCCCATCATTCCTAATCTTGCGTTTGTGTTGTTCATTCATTTGTAGAGTATAAATGGCATTCACACAGAGGAGGTGGCTCTCGGGACAAAGGTGCTATCTACTAACCCTGACTCTGAGTGGGAGGGCCCCAAGCACTCCGTAGTTCCTAGTAAGAGCCAGCTGACCACCCCATTGGAGTCTCCACAAAGCTTTGACTTTGGCTCCCTCTCCATAAGCAGCAAGGAGACAGAAGAGAAGGAGCAGGGGGAGGCTGGTTATTTTGATGCTGACGAAATGCCAAGAGTCCCAAGTGGGGAATGTATAGGAATGGAGGAACAGGCCAGTGCCTTAAACTTCTCAGTCAAACCAGCCTCCTGTCAGCTGCAACTTGGTGAGAAAAAGGCGCAGAGTAGTGAAGAGCATGTTGTACCAGGAGAGCCACGTGGGAAGCATAATGGATCATTTCTTGACTCTCACGTGGGGAGCCAGTTCCCTGCCCTCATTCGAAGTTTCCAGGTAGAAACTGGATGATGCAGATTTCATGACTCTCTTTGGGAGAGGGCCAAATCTATTCTGTGGAGGAGGTGCTGGTGGTGGTGGTAGTGGTGGTGGTGGTAAGGGTAGTGGCCTCTCTGCTTTTTTTCAAAATCACACAATCAAATTAAAGTCTTTGATTGCTGTAAAGAAACTCATTCAGAAGAATTAACTCCATGGCTAGAAATGCTTCCTTCTCTGATGACATGACAAAACTCTTGGGAGTAAACCCCAGCGATTTATGTTTATGAAGCTGGTGTTCATCTTTCCTTGCTTGAGTATTGACTGTGGAAGGAAGGACGTGAATTTGGGAGATGCCTATGGTGAGGAGCCTTCCGTGTTCTCAGTCTGTGCTCCAAAATCCCAACATTCTTAATTAAAAGGGGCAACTGACCTTTGTTCTGAGATGTCAGATCCCAAGAAACGATGTACATACTGTGGCCACCTTGTGCAGCCCACCGCTCCCACTGACCCACCCACGGAGGCTGCTGTGATCATAGGGACTGATTTCTCTTGTTAAGGTGGATGGCCACTTAATCTTATCTAAGTCAAATTGCAGTTTTGGGGTGATTTATAGCTTGGAGAGGGTGAGCAGGTGGAAAAAAAACCTTTGATATCCCACTAGTGTTCATTCTTCTAAAATTCTGAGATTAATCACCAGGTGATGGTAAAACTGATTTATTTTCTTTTCAGTTTTCCAAATATTCTTTTCTCTCAGTAATTCCAAAGTGAATGTCTGACATTGATTTGAAAGAAGTTAATTAATTCCAGGGTAATGCATTCCAGTGCCACTGCTGTTTCATGGTCCATTTGTACTTAGCAGAGGAAATGTGGCTGATTTTCTTAATTATGATGATACAGTCACTAGGACAAATGAAAGTGATTGCTATTTGGCAAATAGTCTTATATTCAAATTATGAAGGTCATTCTGAAGTGTTGTATATCACTGATCTTATGGCTTTCCATTAAGCTTATGAAAGTGATTACAGTAATGCTGCTTTTTAAATACCCCTCATGATGTGACGTCTTGTCGGGGCTACTTTGGAAGAGTATCCAAGTCTAGCGTGGAATAAACACCTTTGGAGACTGAGCTGCCCTGCTTGGTTAAAGCCAGCACTTTGATCAGATCAATGTCAGAAGATTAGTGCGCCACAGCCTTCAGAAAGACTCCGATAACTTTGCTTCTGTACTGGTTCACAGCCTCCCCTGGTGAAGACTCAGACTGTCACCATCTCAGACACTGCCAACGCCATGAAAAGTGAAATCCCAACCAAAGACGTCCCTATTGTCCACACTGAGACCAAGACCATCACTTACGAGGCTGCCCAGGTAGGATATGGTCTGATGCTTCAGAATCAAAGACTGGAGTAAACCCAGTCGGTGACCTTCTTTCTTCACAGGGTTTCTGTTCATTTGCTGCATATAATTTCAGGTTTGTCTGGGACAGTTCTTTGTAGAAGAGATAACTGATCTAATACTATATTAAAAGCAAAATTGTCTTGGATTGGATTGCTTGGATCTGCCCAAATCACTGGAGGAAGACAGTCTAGTGTAATGATTAAGAACATGGTCTTTTCTGGACGTCCCGCACCGGGTGGGAGCGTGGGGTTGGGCCAGCAGGGCAGAGTGCCTAAGCGGGTGGGAGAATTCGGCCGTGCTTGCCCCTGTGGTGATGCGCACCTTGCAAGAACAAGACCCTTCGGAATGGAGTTCCCATGCTGTTGCTGATCGTTGGAGGTTCTTTTGGTCTTCATGAGCTTTTACAAATCCAATATGATTTTGTGAAGATTAATATTGATCCTGGGCCGGCGCCGCGGCTCAATAGGCTAATCCTCCACCTTGCAGCGCCGGCACACCGGGTTCTAGTCCGAGTCGGGGCGCCGGATTCTGTCCCGGTTGCCCCTCTTCCAGGCCAGCTCTCTGCTGTGGCCAGGGAGTGCAGTGGAGTCCTTGGGCCCTGCACCCCATGGGAGACCAGGAGAAGCACCTGGCTTCCGCCATTGGATCAGCGCGGTGCGCCGGACACAGTGTGCCGGCCGCGGCGGCCATTGGAAGGTGAACCAACGGCAAAGGAAGACCTTTCTCTCTGACTCTCTCTCTCACTGTCCACTCTGCCTGTTAAAAAAAAAAAGAAAAAAAGAAAAGAAAATTGATCCTGAATTGGAAAAAAAAAAAACCTGAAAATGAATAAAGTTTCTTTAGAGTCAGAGTATGAGAAAATAAAGGACTCTACTCTTGATGATTCGAGGACCCAGGCCTTGGGAAGATCCTGACCTCCTCCAAGGACAAAATCCGGAAATTCTTAAGAAAACCTGATTTTGCTGATTCTTTTTTTTTTTAATGAAAGCATGATCAGTTAGACTTCCCACTACATGTTATTAATCCGGAGGGAAAAAAAAAAGATCCAAAATCTGCAGAAAACTGGATATGAATAATTTGATAATGGGTAATTTTGATAAAAGTCACGTTCCAGTCTATACTTCTCAGCTATTTCATTTGCAAATGAATTAACAGTATTATCTCTATATATTTTTCACTTTTCAATAAAAATGTGAATACTATACTGAAAAAAAGAGCATGGGCTTTGGAGCCATGCAACCTGAGTTCAGGCCCTGGCTCCTTTATTTACCAACTTGGAGAAATTACTGAACATCTCTGAGCCTTCATCTCCCCCACCTGTAATCTTGGCTTCCACCATAAGATGTTGTTATAAGGATTAAAATATTTAAATTTTTTTACTTACTGCTTGTAAAAATTCTTCTTAATTTTTGGCAATTTGAATATGCTAGGCTAATGTTGATTTTTTAAAAATTATTCACAGAAGCCGAAAGTAAGAAAAACTATTCCCTCTGTAAACTGAACTAATTCTTTCCTGCAAGAAATATTTTTTGAACATTTATTTGTTGAGGCAAGCATTATACAAGGTAGATACAGTTCCTATCCTCTGGAACTCTTATTCCAGTAAGGAAAGACAGGCAATAAAACATCTAAGCAGTTGTATAAATAAATTTCAGGCAGGGCTAAGTGCTATAAAGAAACTAAAATAGGAATGAATGTTTGGCACAGCAGTTGGAATGCTACTTGGGCCACATGCATATTGTATCAGAATGCCTGGGTTCAAGTCCTGTCTCCACTCCTGAATCCAGTTCCTTCCAGTGCACATCCTGTGAAGCAGCAGGTGATGACTCGAATTGTTGGGTCCCTGCTGCCCACGTGGGAGACCTAATTTGAGTTACTGGCTCCTGGACATTTAAAGAATGACCCAGTGAATAGGATTTCTCTCTCCCTCTCTCCCTCTCTCCCTCTCTCCCTCTCTCCCTCTCTCCCTCTCTCCCTGCCTCTCAAAAAAAAAAAAAAAAAGTTAAAAAAAAAAATTAAGGGGCCAGTGTTCTGGCATGGCAGGTTAAGCCACCACCTGCAGTGTCAACGTTCCATATAGGCACTGGTTCCTGTTCTGGCTGCTCCACTTCTGATCCAGCTCCCTGCTAATGTGTCTGGGAAAACAAAAGAGGATGACCCAAGTGCTTGGGTCCCTGACCCCACATGGGAGACCCGGAAGAATCTCCTGGCTCCTGGCTTCGGACCAGCCCAGCCCTTGCTGTTGCAGTCATTCGGGGAGTGAACCAGAGGATGGAAGATCTCTCTGTCTCTTCTTTCTCTTCCTCTCTCTTTGTAACTCTGCCTTTCATATAAATAAATAAAATTTTAAAAGTTAAAATATCAAGTATCTTTAACCAAATGGAGTAAAGAATTACATGAAAGGTTCTTACTGTGGGATAAGAAACTCAGGGAAGTCCTTTCTGTGAAGATAACATTTGGGGCCAGCGCTGTGGCACAATGAGTTAAACCACTGCCTGCAGCACCAGATTCCCGTGTGGGCACAGGTTCAAGTCCTGGCTGCTCTGCTAACCCACCTGGGAAAGCAGGTGAGGACAGCGCAAGTGATTGGGCCCCTGCACCCACGTGGGAGACCTGGCCCAGTCCTGGCTGTCACGACCATTTGGAGAGTGAGCCAACAGATGGAAGATCTTTCTCTTTGCCTCTCCCTCTCTCTCTGTAACTGCCTTTCAAATAAACAAATAAATCTTTAAAAAAAATAATAATTAAAAATTCAGGTTTAAAAAAAAGATAACATTTTGGCCACTACTCGAATGATGGAAGGAGGCAACCGTGTGAAGCTCTGGCTGGCGCTTTCACATAAATCCTTTCCAGGAATCCTCCTATCACCACGGACTGAATGATGTTATCTCCACTTGGAGAGCAGTGTAGCTTGGCAGTTAAAAGCATGTGCTTTGCAATTACTCAGAATTTTGTATCCTAACCCAGCCAGGTAGATGCTAGCTAGATAACCTAAGACAGATTGTTAATCTAAACATCAGTTTATTTGTTGCAAAATGTGGGGTAACAGTAACTGCTGCTGCAGGATGTGGGGCGAGGACATCTGAATAGCACCGGGCACTCACAGCCGTTCAGTTAGTGTTAGCATGCTTCTCCCTTCTCCCTCCTGTGGCCTGGAGTATGGCATTTGAATTTCGTAAATAATGAGAGATTTCTTAGAGTTTTTCAGCAGTGGTAGTAAAGTGGCATAATTAAAGCAACAATTTTGGAAAATGATTCCTAAAGCCGTGAACTGACTATAGCAAGATAGAGACAGCAGTATTACGAAGGCAGATCTGTAAAGAACTGAAGTGTAGCCTAAAGGAAATGAGAAGAAAGAGATAATGTCAGTCGAGAAAGGAAGAGACAGATGAATTGGACTTGACAGTGAAGGGGACTGAGAAGGAAGGGAGAGGAAATCACTTTAAGATTGTGCACACTGTTAGCAAGAGGATGTGGGAAAGCATTGCTTTCATATGCAACGAAATACTTTTAAGTTGTTGCTACCGCAGAAACAGCCTAAATGTCCATTAGTAGGGAGCTGATTAAATAAATTACAGAATAGTCAATTAAAGCAATTCCGTGTGGCCATAAAATGGGAACGATCTGCTTAAGTAGCAAGGGAGTAAACATGGGTGCATAGTGCAGCACCATTTAGGAGAGGGAAAGGATGCATGTAAACGCTGTGTATGCGTAGGCTTTTGTATATCAAAACACTCTGAGTGGGGAACCCCCTTCCAACCAAAAAAAAAGTGCAGTAACCTCTGATAAAGAGGCCAAGACTGCAAGGCTTTGGTCAGGAGCAGGAGGGAGACTGACTTCTCCTTGTACACCATTTTGAAGTTTTAAATTTTTGTAGCATATATGAGTACATATACAAAAAATGTTTAATGTTTCAAGATAAATTGTTTCAAAAGGTAGAGTCACAGCTGCCCACAGAAGCCCAGGTAGTCCAGTGTAGCCCGGACCTAGAGAAAGGTAGGGGAGAAGGAAACAGTCACCTAAAAGCTCCTAACATGGAAGAGAAATATATAGGAAGTACATGATGTGCAGACGAAGCACATGTGCTTGTAATGAGCCAGTGCTTGCTGGTTGTGTGACCTTGGGTAAGTGACTTAACCTCTTCTGACAAATATTTCTACAGCATTATGGAAATAAAGATATTTGCTGGACACAAAGGAGCTATTAAAAAATGGTAGCTACTGGGGGCAGGTCTTTGGCTCAGCAAAGCCCATATCTCCTATCAGAGTACCTGAGTTTGAGTTCCTTATGTGCTTCTGAGTCCAGCTTCCTGCTGATGTGCTCCTTGGGAGGCGGCACATGATGGCCCAAGTAGTTGGGTCCCTGCCAGCCATGTGGGAAACCTGGACTGACTTCCGAGCTCCTGGCCTCAGCCTGGCCTGGTCCCACCTATTGTGGGCATTTGGGGAGTAAATGGAAGATCCCTATGTGTCTCTCTGCCTTTAAAATAAATAAAAAATAAATACTTTAAAAATTTTAATGATTGCTGTTACTGTAGTACATTGTTATATGTCTTTGTTTCATTTTACTCAGACTTAAAACAATTAGCCAAGATAGAAATTGCTTGTACCAGACGTGGGGTAGAATAGGGGAGAGAGTTGACTTTAGAGTCAGATTTCCTGGGTTTGAACTTGCTCCATCACTTAACTAGTGTGCAGTCATATTACTAAATTGCTTGTTCTGTGCCTCAGTTTCCTCATTTAATAAATGTGGCTAATAACACTTGTAGGTCTACCTCATAGGGCTGTTAGGAGGAATCAGTGAATTAATGCACAGAAAATGTTTCCAAAGTACCTGGTACACATTAAGTATTAACCACCAGGGTAGTTATTTGTGTATGTGGGGGATTCTACATACAGGAAAATGCACAGATTCCAATTGCTCGATTTGATCGTTTTTGACAAATGTCTACGTCTTAGGATCCAGGATATTTCTAGATCTTCTGAAATTTCCATCACAGCCTTTTCCAGTTGGTGCCTCTCCCTCCAGGCAGCCGCTGCTCTGATTTCTACCCCAGCAAACTGATTTTTGCCTGTTTTTAGACTTCCTATAAATGGAAGTATACAGTGATATACTTTTGTATCTGACTTATTTCTCTGAACATAATTTTTTTAGGTTCGTCCACATTACATGCATCATTAGTTCACTTTTTTATTGCTGAATAGTATACCATGTGTGAATATACCCCAGTTTGTTTATACTTTTATTTGTTACTGGACAACTGGGTTAATTCCAGTTTGGGGAAAATATGAATAGAGCTGCTATGAACATTCATGTACAAATCCTTCTGTGGGCATTAGGAAAACACCTAAAAGTAGAATTGCTGGATTGTAGAATAATGGATGCTTAACTTTTTAAGCAAATGCCAAAGCCACAGTACCATTTTGAGGCAACACTGGTAGGAGAGTCAAGGAAGGGGGTTCCATGTGGGAAGAGTGTAAGTGGAAACCATAACAGTGTCTCCTCTACCTTCCACCTTCTTCAGACAGAAAGGAGAGTAGAGGGGAAAGGTGGGAGGTGGTACAGGGAGAGTCACCAGTTTATGGAGGGCACGCTCTTCAAAAAGGTTTAGCCCTCCTGGCCTGCAAGTTTATATTCTTCTAACAATTTGTGAAGTGCTTTTGTTTCTATAATTTACTGTGATCTCCAGCAATGCTGTGATGTAGGCAGAACATACACAAGAGCACTTCACAAAAGACTGTATGGAAATGGAATTAAAAGAAGCCTGGTACAAAATTGTTGAAATCCAGGCATGTGAAAGATCATGGAAAGTTTATGGAAAATGTATATTATGAAAAAATGAAGTAAAGATTTCAAATTTTTTTGCACCAAAATAAGCCTATCTTGTGTGTGTGTGTGTGTGTGTGTGTAGAGAGAGAGAGACAGACAGACAGACACGGAGACGCAGTCACTCTTTAAAAATTTATTTGAAAGGAGAGCTAGAGATACACACAGATGGAAAGAGGGCTCCCATCCACTGATTCACTCCTAGATGCCTGCAATAGCCAAAGTTGGGCCACAACAATGCTGAGAGCCAAGAACTCCATCCAGATCTCCCACATAGGTGACAAGGACTTAACTACTTGAGCTATCACCTGCTGGCTTCCAGAGTACACAGTAACAGGAAACTGGAATTGGAACAGAGCCAAGGCTTGAACCCAAACACTCTAGTATGGTCTGTAGGCATCCCAAGTGGTCTTAATTACTATACTGAAGGCCTACCCCTTATCTTTTAATTCCATTTTCCACAGATTTTTTTCTTTGAAAAAAAAAATTGTATTTATTTATTTATTTGAAAGTCAGAGTTACATAGACAGAAGGAGAGACAGAGAGATCGTCCATCTGCTGATTTACTCCTCAGATGGCCGCAGTCCTGAGCTAGGAGCTTCATACGGGTCACCCACATGGGTGGTAGCGGCCCAGACACTTGGACCACCTTCTGCTTCTTTCCCAGGTGTATTAGGAGGGAGCTGGATCAGAAGTGGAGCAGCTGGGACTCAAACCAGTGCTCATGTGGGATTCCAGCATTGCAGGCTGCAGCTTAACCAGCTGTGCTACAGTGCTGGCTACTTCCACAGACTTTTAAAAAATACCCTTGGGGCCGGCGCCGCGGCTCACTAGGCTAATCCTCCGCCTAGTGGCGCCGGCACACCGGGTTCTAGTCCCGGTCGGGGCGCCAGATTCTGTCCCGGTTACCCCTCTTCCAGGCCAGCCCTCTGCTGTGGCCCGGGAGTGCAGTGAAGGATGGCCCAGGTGCTTGGGCCCTGCACCCCATGGGAGACCAGGAAAAGCACCTGGCTCCTGGCTCCTGCCATCAGATCAGCGCGGTGCGCTGGCCGCAGCGCGCCGGCCGCGGCGGCCATTGGAGGGTGAACCAACGGCAAAGGAAGACCTTTCTCTCTGTCTCTCTCTCACTGTCCACTCTGCCTGTCAAAAAAAAAAAAAAAAAAAAAAAAACCCTTGGATAACAGTATTGCCTTTTACAAGTGAAAATAGTACAGTATCTACCTTTTATAAATGAGAAAATTGAAGTTAAGAGAAGTCACAATGAATTTCTGAAGAGCCCACAGCTAGTTACTGTCTGAGCTAGGACCCTTGTCCTACTTCCTAGCTCAAGTACTTATTAGCCATAAAACCTTGAACAAATTGTTTGACTGCTCTGGATATCAGTTTTCTTACTCTTCAGTGAGTATAATAACAATACAAACCTCAGTTCCTAAAAAGCATAATTGAGAATACAATTGCATGACCTGTTTGGCACACAGTAGGAGTACAGTAAATTCAGATGAGTCTGAATCTAAGGTAAGTGGTCATGGCTGAAGAAGAATATTAGTGAAGTAACTAATATGCCTGGTATGGTAGTGGCGTGTAAGACATAGTCAGGTGTCATGTTGTGTTCTTTTTCTTTGGTGTTGTCCAGATTCCCACATGGAGGGGAACCCAGCCAAGGACTCTGTTCCTTCCAATTATATTTTCCTTCTGCCCCTCCCCCCCTAATATTTCAAAGTTTTGACTTGAAATGTGCCCTGTTCGTAAAAATGTTGGAGGCCTCTGTTTATAGTGCAA
Organism: Oryctolagus cuniculus; assembly: GCF_051225735.1. Taxonomy (NCBI): domain Eukaryota; kingdom Metazoa; phylum Chordata; class Mammalia; order Lagomorpha; family Leporidae; genus Oryctolagus; species Oryctolagus cuniculus. The sequence goes on along the minus strand of NC_142873.1, from coordinate 143,393,874 downwards.
GTGGCCCACATAAAGAGGCAGAAGATAGCAGCTTAACAAATTCTTTGCTGCAAGGTTCTTTATGGGAATAATTGTGTTTCTTTAAATCCCTCTCTGAGACAGTGTACAATACCAGACCGGGCGTCTTAGGCCTCTGTTATCTGAAAAGTGTGTTGCAGACGCCACTCTTCTAGTGCAGTTTCCATCTTGGTCATGGGGTTATAAGCTACTCCACGTCCACTAATAGCTCAGACATTTGCTGATCACTGTCAAGCTGGGGTTGGCCCCTGCCAACCATCTCTTTCCCTTTCTCTAATTTCATTTCTCAGCCTGATCATAGCATGTTTGGTCATAAAATAATACCCTCTGAAGAAACGGAGTAGCTCCAGCCCTATATAGCATCTCTATATAGATTATTCATATAGCCTGATACATTAACTACTTCAAAGCCCCTGCTCCTGAGTTCCCTGTCCTTCATAGTTTTGTTGTCAAAAATGAAATTAAGATATATTACATGTATTTTAACCTACTTTCCCTTATCAGGACATTTTCTACCTCATTAACTGAAATCTCCCATCTCAGTCTTTAAAGAAGATGTCCAGAGATTCATTCCTTGGCCTCTTAAGCCCCAACAAGAACCATTCCCAATTCTTTCTGGAAAGTTCTCTCGTATGATTCAAAACCTACTCATGTCTTAGCAACCAAAGTTTAAAAAAAAAAAAAAAAAAACAGGCCGGCGCCGCGGCTCACTAGGCTAATCCTCCGCCTAGCGGTGCCGGCACACCGGGTTCTAGTCCCGGTCGGGGCGCTGGATTCTGTCCCGGTTGCCCCTCTTCCAGGCCAGCCCTCTGCTGTGGCCAGGGAGTGCAGTGGAGGATGGCCCAGGTGCTTGGGCCCTGCACCCCATGGGAGACCAGGAAAAGCACCTGGCTCCTGGCTCCTGCCGTCGGATCAGCGCAGTGCACCGGCCACAGCGCGCCGGCCGCAGCGGCCATTGGAGGGTGAACCAACGGCAAAGGAAGACCTTTCTCTCTGTCTCTCTCTCTCTCACTGTCCACTCTGCCTGTCAAAAAAAAAAAAAAAAAAAAAAAAAAAAAAAAAAAAAACAAAAAACAAAACAGTTTGCACTTTTCCTGCCTTGGACATTGTATAAAGAATACCAGATCTGTAAACAACTATAAATACTAGTTTTGAGTCCTTGTGCAAATCATCCAACAGCCTTTGTGAGCCTAAGTTTTCCTAACAGAGGTGCAAATACATTCCTGCCCTTTCTCTAAATTGCAGAGTGCCAGTATCAGCATCAATAAAGACAGTGTTTCAAAAGCCATTTGTGAGTTATAAAATGCTGTACATGTAGGCAGTGATGGAACCTGTGGCTTCACTCCCACTTCCTCTTTCTGATCTACTCCTGCCGCTGACCCAGTGCTAAGGAAACTATACCCATCCAGCTTCTTTAGAAGGAACCTTGTTCACAGCTGATTTATTTTAGTAGATTTATGCATTCGAATGTGCAGCTGAACAGCAAAGCTGCAGCCTGCATTTACCTACAGGATTTCCTGAAAGGCACCGTGGTGCATTGTGATTTCTTCTGCAGGCTGATGACAGCAATGGGGACTTGGACCCAGGGGTCTTGCTGACAGCTCAAACCATCACATCCGAGACCACAAGCAGCACCACCACAACTCAGATTACCAAGGTAACAGACCAGGCGGAGCTTCCTCGTGGACCCCAGTGTCATGCCGAGCTTGTTGCTACCTCTCTGAAGGTTTCAGTCCCCTCCCTGTTGAGCCCGATTATTCCAAGAGTCCGGAAGGAAAGACTGCTGCTCCCCCCGGCAATAAACCTAGGGAGGGGAGACCCTGGGAGCGTCCCCGCCTACTTAGTAGCCTCATAAAGTCACGTGTGGTTGTCCGCTTTACATATTTGTACGTATCTGGTGAGTGAGTCCCCCATCTAGTTGAGGAGATAAATTTAACAAGTCAGCCAGGACGGGCGTTTGGCTCTCCACTTGAGAGGTCCACATCCACACCAGAGTGCCTGAGTTCAAGTCCTGGCTCTGCTTCCAGTGCCAGCTTCCTGCTAATGTGCACCCTGGGAGGCAGCTCAGGTAGTTGAGTCTCTGTCAGCCATGTGGGGAACCTGAGTTCAGTTTCCAGCAGCCAGGTTCGGTCTGGCCCAACCCTGGCTGTTGTGGGCATTTGGGGAGTGAACCGATAGAAGAGAGCCCTCTCTGTCTCTCTTTGTGTCTCTGAAATAAATAAAATAAATTAAAAATTCAGCAAATGAGCAGGGGTTTCTTGGTATTATTATGCCATCATTTCCCTAGCCAAAAATTAGAATTTGTGGTCTGACAAAGAATTTTTATATCTAGAGAATCAAGGCCATGGGAACTATAGTTTAGATGTTGTGATGTTGGAATATTGGAGTTATTAGAGTATGATTTATGGGAAGCAAGAAGCAGAAAATATCTAAAATTGGAACTGCCCCCCAGAAAGTCAGAGGCAAACCATGTTTGCTATAGCACTAGAGGAAAACATTTTCTTATATGTAAGAAATTTATTCTCGACCAAGCTCTGTCATCAGCACACTAGTTAATGTGTCTAGACTTTGGTTTTCCTCCTGTATCAAAGAGCTCTACCCACCTCAGGAGATTATTTGGAGATCTTTTGATATTAATAATATGAAATGTTTTAAAATAAAGACCCAGTTTCTAGCTGTGTGACATATATGTTCTTGGTCTTCTAATTGTCTTCCTTAAAAATAATCAAAAATAAAACGTATAGGGGGAGAGCAAAGAGAGAAACCGTTGTGTTTACTTGCTCTGTTTCTCTGGTGTTTGGGAGGAAGAAAAAAAAGGAGAAGTAAATAAACAGAGAACTGTGGCTTCCTGCCTAGCTTAAGACATTGGCCGCCCATGAGAGCAGAGGTGTGCTCATTTAGCAGGGCAAGTGGGTAAGAAGGCGTCCCTGCACAGTGCCCAGGAGCAGATGAAAACTTGGAACGGAGCTTTCAGCACAATCTTTGTTTTTCTTTCTTATTATGTTGTTGATCTCACGTGGCTACATCCTTGTGGTTACAGACTGTCAAAGGCGGGATTTCAGAGACCCGGATTGAGAAGAGAATCGTGATCACCGGAGACGCCGATATTGACCATGATCAGGTGGGATGCTGAGGGGATTGCAGACATGGGGTTGGAGGACGGGTAGAAAGATAGAGGATCTCTCTGCCGTCTCCTTCCCCAGAAAGCTTCTTGGGTGACTTTAGCTTCTAAGTGAAGTAAGGACCCAGGGAATCAAAGGCACAGAGGCCAGCGGGGTGGGGCTGCAGATGGGAACCAGGGGTGCAGTGGGAACACTTGCACTCAAATGCTGTTTTCTCCCTCTATTCTAGTTCTTAACTCACCCACCCCCTAGTTCCCCACCCGTAAATTGGAGATTACTGAGTCTTTCTCTCTAGGTTGTTGTAAGGACCAAGTAACATGTGGCACTTGGTGGGCTCCAAGCCAGTGGGGCAGTTGTTATCCAGGAGGTTGAGTGTACCCAAACCTGTGCTAGACGGTATCAAAACAAAAGGAAGGCAAGCTCCTACCCCCAGAGCCCTGTCCCAGCTGAGGAGGCAACCGGAGGACATGGTGTGATGGAGACACCAGCAGGCTGAAACCTGGCTTCTGTCCTAGATCTTGCACCAACTTGCTGTGTGACCTTGGACAAATCACTTTACCTCTGATGATTTTTTTCCTTCCCGAAAAGGGAATAGGTTGATCTAGATAATTTTCTGGGCCGCTTTGAGGAGTAAAATCCTATATTTCTATGTTAATTAGGTACTAATTGTGTGCTACAAGCAATTAGCAAATAATAAGGTCAAGATTAATGTTCCCAGTTCTCTAGTGGGTGGGGTTAGGACAGCAAAGCTGCAGAGAAGAGGGGGTGGACAAACTGCATGCAAATGCTTCTGGAATCATTGACAGGATTGCTAGAGCAATAATTCTGTGGCCTTTATGCTGATGTGCTGAGTGCCTTTAAAAAAAAAAAAAAACTGAGCTGCAGTGCTGGCAGTTCCCTTGGTAGCAGGCTGAGACTTACAGCTGAAAACACTGGGCTCAGGATTCCAGAAGCAGGGCTGCAAAGCCGAGGGAGAAGCTTCTGTTTGCCCAGCTCCCTGGGCCCTGCTGCGGTGCCAGCCTGGACCCTCCCTCAGTGTGATGTGATGGGAGCGCCAGCTATTTGCTCAGTCTGCACGAGACAGCGCGAGTCCTGATGGGGAACAGGTGTTTGGGTTGGAGTGACACAGGCCTGGATTGATTGCTTAGTCTGCAAACTGGGCGTGTACCTTTGAGCTGTAGTTCCACCATGTATAAAATAAAGATCATCACAGGTTTCTCCCAGGGTTGTTGTGACAGAGGGACGAGTACACTTGATAGCCCAGAGACATGCTCCAGGGCCCCATTCTTCTAGGTACTGAGAGATCCATGAGAGGAATAAGATATGATGCTGTCTGGCTGGGAGGGGGCACTTTAGGAAGGATTGTTGACAGCGGTGCAGTGAGGGCTTCCTAGAGATGAGAGTAGGCAGAGTCAACCAAGAAGAGGAGTTGAAGGGGCAGGGTTGTGACGTAATCAGTTAAGCTGCCATTTTGGACACCCACATCCCACATCAGAGCATCAGTTCCAGTGCTCTGCTTCCTACTAATGCACCTGGGAAGGCAGTAGATGATGGCCCAAGTGCTTGGGAGACCCAGATGGAGTCCCTGGCTTTGGCCTGGCCCAGTCCCAGCCATTGCAGCCATCTGGGGAGTGAACTGGCAGATGGAAAAATCAAAACTTCTCTGTCTCTCTCTCCCTCTCTGTCACTCTCCCTTCCAAATAAGGGAAATAAATTTTTAAAAAAAGAGGGCCTGAAGCAGGCCACAGTGTGAGCAGATGAGGTTGGATGAACAGGGATCTGCATAGGTGGCCATTCCAAGAATGCCTTTCATGGAGCCAAGGGACCACCAGAGGAGTCTTCCTTCTTAACTTCGTCCCTCCTGGAGATGGCTCTTAAGAGCCGAGGGGAGCAGTCAGTTGATCGGTTCCAGCTGGAGTCCTTTTTGATGGGGGCTATAGACCATGCAGAGTGATGTCATGGCTCTCCAGTGACTTCCTTTCTGCTCTCATTAGCTTTTCTAGAACAACCAAAACTATTCCAGATGCTTACCTTGGAGACGAAAGGACAGTATGGTAGAGAGGAAAGCCTGGGTTTAAATTGCTGTTACATTACTTTCTAGGTGTGAAAACAGCACTTTATTTAACCTCTGAACTTCAGTTTCCTCATCTATAAAATGGAAATAATGGTACTACCCTCATGTATTAAGTGAATGATGTGCTTATGCTGGTACATGGGGTGTAATAGGCCTTCCTCCTTTTTTTTTTTTTTTTTTGGAAATTACTCACAGAAATTTTACATGCAATCTCATATCTCTATTAAAAGGTACGTTACATCAAGATTACAAAGAGGATACTTTATTTATAAGAGACTTCTACTTACCTGTGTGTTTTATCACATGATTCATTTCTTCCCTCCGTCATTCTACTTTAGCTGAAAACGTCTCTTCTCTAGCACGTTTCTTACCCTCCTCTCCTGTCCTGAACGTCCTGGTCGCCTGGTGTTGGGCACAGATTGGTTCTGGGCTCTGCATGCTTCCTGAGGGCATCTTCTCACACCTGGTGGGGCGTGCCGCTGTCATCCGCGGAGCCCTCTGCTGTTCCTCGAAGGCTGTGCTGCCTCCCCTGTCTGTTGCCAGTCTGAGACCCTCCTAGGCCGGGTAGGGGAGTTGTCAGCTTGTGCAACCTCAGTGCTGTCCTGCCACTGCAGAGAGAAAGATTGAATCTGTCAGGGCATCAGAAAAATCATGTCCTGTGATCCCCTGCCTGCCTTCACCAGCGAGGCTGCTTTTTGACTGATGAGATTGTTTTCTGTCTTTCACAGGTCCTTGTACAAGCCATCAAGGAGGCAAAGGAACAGCACCCGGACATGTCAGTGACCAAGGTGGTCGTCCATCAGGAGACCGAGATCTCTGAGGAGTGAGCTCAGGTAGGGGGTGTTCCTGCTGGGTTCCAGGGCAGCCCCTGTTCCAGCCTGAGAGAGCACCGGCAAGAACCCTGGACGCGCCAGGGCCATACTCCTAGAGCGGTCCACACTGGGATTTGATAAAGCGAAGACAGGGGAGTGGTGAGAGGGAGGAGAGGGGGGATTATTACATACTGGCTCCAGTTAAAGCAGCCGGGTCATTTGTGTCCTGCCCCCAGCAGTGCCAGCAGTGTGGGTAGGAGGAGCTTCCCCGCACTTGGGTGCAAACGCCCACTCACCTCCTACAACTTCTGCCCCCTCCTGCTTCTCCACCTCCCCTTTCCCTCCCCTTTGCTGTTCTGCTGTGTCACGGGCCCTGGGACAGCCAGAGTAGAAAAAACCAAGAGCAGGGTCGCACTGTCTAGAAATGGAGGAGGAGGAGTGGGGCGGGAGGATGACTGAGGCTCTGAGAACAAACCAGAGAGTTGGAAGCAGGAAGCCGCTTTTGGGGATCAGGGACCAGATGGACAGTGCGTACAAATGACTGGAAGAAGCCATCCATCACCAGGTATCCTCACTGAGCTCTGTGAAATGTCACTCATGACTGCAAGGGCCTGGCAGTGGGATGGGAAGCTTTCTCCTTTGCAGGATTTAAAAATGTGCTGCTTTGTTTCCCCTAGGAACTACCCCACCCCCACCTCCCTGCCCTTCTCCCATCCAAGAGAAACCAGCGAAATTATAAAGAAGCTAACCTGCAATAGTCAGACTTCAGATTTTCAAGATTATCCTAAACCACCAGAAACTGAATTTCCTTTTCTATTTGGAGTTTATATCAAGAGATTCTAGATATCACTGATCCTTTTCAAGACCTTTTTTCTATATTGTGATACCGGAAATTATTCAACTTTTCATTCTATGGACAGTTTTTAAAGAATTTTTTTATGGGGTACTTTGTAACCCCTTCAGCCTAGCCTTTCCTCACTGATTTCCAACCCAGATACCGACAGGGTCCACAGACTCCTTCAGGAAATGCTCCAGACTCTGCCACCTTTGTTGGAGGCCAAAGCCAGCTCGGAGAGACTCCTGCTTCCCCCTGGGTTTATGCCCTTTGGACAACAGCAGAAATGGCCTGACCCAGCGTTCCCAGAGCCAGTGACGTGACTTTCCCACAGTGGCCAGCAGGACAACTGCCTGACCCACAGACCTCAGAACGATGTCCCTGTCCTTTTGCTGAGGGTGTCTGGTGAGGCAGAGACCTCTGCTGAGAATGTAGTATTTTTTTCTCCTTCCCTCTTAGTCTTTCTTTTTGGAGATTCTTTATAACAAGGACGTAAGAAGTCGCTCCTGATATATCTGATACTGTGAATGTTGGAACAAATCTGTGGCCTTCACCTCCCCAGCCGCCCCCCTTACCTCATCAGAAGCAGTGACTCTTCAGTGCTGTCCCCACTCCCAGCTCAGGAGACCGAACTCACGGGAAAAGAGGCACTTTTGGCCAAAAGCGGTAATGGAACATGTTTGGTGGTGATGTGGAAAAGAAAGTTAATGAGATTTTTAACGTACGTCCTGGGCGTGTGCACTCCACAGGGGGAATGGTGGAGTTTCCCTGTCGGATCCTGCTGAGAACTAGGTCCGGGTGGCTGGGCCTCCTCCTTTCACCAGCAGTGATGAGAGAATGTGGTAGGAGGGGCTGTATTCTGTGAACTCTCCTCTCCCAATGGGCACCTGCCTGAGGCCACCTTTCTGGATCAAGAGGATTGGCTTTTAGGGTTCACCCTTCCCACAGGACAAACATGACAGGGGTACAAGCCCCAGCTCTGCTCAGTCCCACAGGCCATCTGAGGTCCGTCAGGTTCTGTATGCTTGATTTTGTGGTAGGTTTGGGCTTTCGTTTCTTTTTTTCCCCTTGGTTTTGGTTTTGGAAATAAGGACTGGTGTCCCCAAATCTCTCATCTTCCAGCTTGCTTCCCACAGAGCTGCCTGGAAGCTTCTTAGGATCCTAATTCTAGGCTAGCCGTGAACTTTGTAAGACAGTGGGTCACAGACAGAGACTGCTGGGCGTCCAGGGCAGGGAGCAGGCGGTGCAAGCCTCTGCCCTGACATGGGAGCCGCTGCCTGTGTCCAGTTTCTGCTGAGTTTAGACAGACTCAACTGTTGGAACTGAGTTTGGGTGTGCATTTTTCTTTTACTTCTCATCCGAGACTGTCCTGCCAATAGGCAGCTCTCCCTGGGGAGGGAAGGAAGGGCACAGGTTGCAGATGACAGGCTTGGGGGAAGGACACTGTCCTAACTCAGGAACAAGCTTGGGGTCTCAAGGGACGGGGTTTTTTTGGGGTGGTGCTCAGGCCAGAGCCATGTTTCCAGGAGCAGTGGCAAGTTAGGAATCTGACTTACACCAAACCAGCATGCCACGCGAGCTCACTTCCCATGGCCAGCTGTCCTGGGGCACCCACCTGTGGAATGAAGGTGGGGGAAAGGAGGGCACAGCCTGTCCATCGGAAGTCTTCGCATGCTTAGTGCATCCTGGGAGGCAGTGGGTGATGGCTCAAGTGCTTGGGCCCCTGCCATCCAGTTGGGAGACCCAGATGGAGTCCCTGACTCCTGGCTTCAGCCTGGCCCAGCCCTGGCTGTTGTGGGCATTTGGTGAATGAAGCAGTGGATAGAAAAATCTCAATCTCTCTTTCTCTCCTCTGCCGCTCCCTTTCAAGTAGATGGAAATAAGTAAACATTAAAAAAAAAAAAAAAACAGCATAGGGACTATCCTGTGCTCAGCTCAGGTGGCAGCTTCCTCGCGTGGATCTGGAGGCCTGCACTGTAGCTCAGCTCTGCAGCCAGCTGCTGCCCGGGGCTTCCTCGCCTGGAACGCTCACGCCTTCCAGGTCTCTTCCCCTTTCTTCTCTGGCACCAAATCTTGGGGCTTGGCAGTTGTTTGGGTTTTTTTCTTTCTGCGGTTGTGTGCGTGTGTGTGTGTGTGAAGAAAATCAGACTGTCCAGGTAGAAATGGCGGAGGGGAAGGAGAGCGCGCATTTGCAGGGCCAGGCACTTGGCAGCAATCTTCCTAAAGTGACTCAGACACACCACAGTGACAACTCCTGCTGCAATTTTATTTTCACTCGAGAAATAAAAATTTCTCCCAAGCCACATGAGATCGCTGCCACCCACCCACAAAGGCAAGACCTGTATTCCTAAGCCGAATGCTGGGCCCCGCCGGGTGCCTCTGCCCACTCCTCCCCCAGGCTTCCCTGGGTTGCTGGGAGGAGACTCCACCTCGGGAAGTGGCGCCAGAGCTGCGGCCTGACCAGCACCCTCGATGCCCCTGGGACGTCTGCCCAGGGTCTCAGCCCCAGGCTGGTGGTTTTTACAAATCTCGCAAATGTATTATTTTGGTGACAAAAATGAAGGAGCTTTGTAAATTTTTAAAAAATTACAAATCATATCAGGTAGTTGTTTACATTTCTTGACAAAATAGGAACTATGGCAGCAGAATCAAATTGGCAAAATCTTTAGAGTAAATAGGCAATAATTAGGTCTGCTGTTTCGGCCTTTTGTAGTAAAAGAAGTGGTTGTAGTGTTTAGATATGTATTTGGTCTTGCTTCTTGTATTGCATTTTTCAATAAACTAAAAAAAAAAAAAAGACCGGCTGAGGATTGATCCACTTCTCCGTTCATCTCCTGGTAACCGGGAAAGCAAACACTGCTCCGGGAGACCTGAACTCCAGCCGCTCTCTGACGCGCGGCATCGGACAGGATGCAGCTCCAGCACCGTGCGCGGGAACTTCTGGGAACTGGCACATGCTCTGCCCCGCTGGGCATTGTGCAGCACAGACCACAGCTAAGAGAGGAGAGAGGGGCTCCTCGGCTGTGGGGAGGGGCTGGGCCCCCCTGGAGGCAGTGGCAGTGGTGCGGGCCTGTGGGAGAGACCCTGCATGGCTGAGGAAGGAGGGGATTGAGGTGGTGGGAGCTGAAGGCTCAGTCCCCATCCCAGATGGCAGTGGAGGGTCTCAGCTCCACTCATTGCCCATCTTCCCCGAGGCCCAAACTCCACCTCCAGGCCGCCTTAGAAGGGGCCTGGCCTGGCCTGGCACATCCCAGCCTACCTTCCAGGTCTTAGCGGTCCTTGCCTACCCCTGTGGACGTGCCAGGACACCGGGTGCATCTCCCCCAGTCACCTTGGCCTGGACCTCCAGCCCCTTCAGGTACCTGTCCAGGGCTAAAGCCACATCTGGAGGCTGAAGAAATTCCGGAGGCTGAGGTGTGCTGGTCTCCACTGTCCATGGTGAAACAAGCCCTCTCCAGCTCCTGACCCTACCCAGTGCAACTGGCATTTCCCTGCCCGCACGCCTTTGTGATCAGAGCATCCAGCTCCAGCTGGGATGTGACAGACGACTGCTCCACAGGGAGACTCCTGGTCCTGTGGTCCTGTTTCCATGGTCCATGCTGCAGCCTCACGGCAGGCTGTCCTCCCCGTCCTCAGACCCGGGCACCCAAGTCCCCTCCTCCTCCCAGCTTGGCATAGCCCCCCAGACTGAGGCGGTCCAGGCGAGGCCAGCTTCGGTGCGCACAGTCTCGAGCCGCAGGGGACCCAAGGAGGAGCTCCCCAAGGCCCAGATCCAGAGACTTGGAATGTTCGATGCAGGAACCAGAGGGCTGCACGGTGATGATCACGTGACCAGGCTGGGCCCTCGGCCCCCAGGGTGGGGGCAGCCCCGGGCCCTTCAGCGAGTAGCTGTTGAGCAGGGCAGGCAAGGCCAGGCGAGGGTTAGCAGGTTCTGAACGCAGGCTCCGCACCGATGGGACGGGCGAGGTTCCCCGACGCGGGGACAGGTCCCAGTTGTCTGGCTCTGCACAGCCTATGGCCCGCGGAGTCCTGGGGCCGGGGCTGGGTAGGAGCGCACAGTCCCAGCCTGGGCCGTCGGGGGGCCGCAGGGCCTGGGCGCGCAGCACCCCCTGACGGAGCCGTCGCGTCTCCAAGTCTCGGTTTTCATACAGAAGCGTGTTGGCGCAGATAAACACGAACAGGCCGGCGCCCATGATCACCGGCCCCAGGAGCCGCAGACGCTCGTGCGGGCCGTGAGCCCGGCCGGCGCCGCGCCCCTCGCGCCGGAGCTCGCCCACCGGGTGTGAGCTGCTGTTGGCAGCCCGGGGCCCAGGGGCCCCCGCGCGGTGCGGCCAGTAGCCAGCCACGGCGATGCCCATGCCCACCAGGACCACTAGCGCCCCCAGCGCCGCGAACGCCCCCGACGGCGAGCGCAGCCGCAGCCGGGCCCGCACCCGCAGAGGCTCCGGTGGGGAGCGCGGGCGCCGGCGGCGGCCCAGGCGGCGGCCCAGGCGGGAGACGCGGCCCTCGGGGCTCCTCCGCACCTCGGCGCAGTCTCCGGGACTCCCAGCCGTCATCCCGCCGTCGTCTGGGCGCTCTGCAGAGAGAAGATGCGAGGCAGGGAGTGATCCGACGGGCCCCGGTTCGGAGCGCCAGGCTCGGGGCCCAGATCCGGGAGGGAAGCTCGGGTCGCCTCGCCCAGGCCGCTTGGAGATCCCTGGCGGCCGCCCCCGGACTTTCCCGGGCTGCGAGGCAGGGAGCCGCCCCCGCTCGGGTTTTCCGCAGCGGAGCTCGGAGCCAGAGACGCGCGGCACAAGCCCGAGTTGGCCGGGCCCGCGCGTGGAGGTGGGAGGGGCGCGCCGGCTGCTCCCTGGCGCATCCCCTGCTCCCGGCTCCCGGCGCGGGCAGCCCGCGAGTCCGCGGCCTCGGGCAGCGCGGGGCCCCGGCAGCCGCGTCCCGGGGTAAGTACCGCGCGGGCTCACCCCACCCCCGCACGTGGCCACCCCAGAGTGCTGGAGGGAGGAGCGCTCCGGCTGCCCGGGGCCGCAGGGTCGCCCGCGGGTCCCAGCTCCCCCCTACCGCGTCGCACTTACCGCAGCGTGGGAGGAGGGGGTGGCCCAGACTCCAGCCTCTCCCCGCCCGCTCCCTCCTTGCAGACCGTCTCGGTCAGCGCTGAAGCTGCAGCAGGAGAGACTCGAGCTAGACAACGGGAAGACCGCTCCAACCAAGAGCAGCCAGGGACAGCAGGCGAGGCGGCGGCGGCGGCGGCCTCTGCCCGGGATCCTCTTCAACTCCGCACAGAAGGAGCCTCCCCTCCCCCCAGCGGCCGGGCTGGGGCCCCGGCAGGAGGCTGGCGGCGGCCGGGACTGGGCGCAGAGCCTCGCTGGACTCCACTCGCGGCTCTCGCGGCGGCCCCGCCAGGGCTGCTGCTCCCAGGTTGCCGCGTTCCCGAGTCGGGCTCCTCGGGATGAATCATCCCGCCGCCCGGCCTCCTCCGCCGGAGGCCTCAGTGGCCCGCGTCCCGGCGACAGCAGCGCCGCCCCTGCGCCTCGGGCCGCCCGGGGTCGGGGCCGCACAGCCCTGGCCCCTCCTGGCTGCCGATCGCGCCCGGCCTGCGGGGTGAGCTATGGATCCGGACCGAGACCAAGAAGCCGGGCAGCGCGTGGTGTGGCCCCCACGAAAGAAGGGCGTGGGAAGACACGCGGCCCCCGCCCGGGCGCCGGGGCCACGGGCGAGAGGAGGGTCGGGACCTGGCTGTCGGGCGGCGCAGCTCAGGAGCTGGGGAGGAGGCCCTGCCACTCTCCCGGCCCCATCCGCACCCGCGAAGATCCAGGCAGGGCTTCCACCCCTGCTGCCTCCCAGGGGCGCGCCGCAGGCCCAGAGCCTGGACGGAGCCGCGGCGCCGACCGCGTCCGAGCCTGGTTCTCACGGATGGAAAGTCGCCCTCGAGGCCGAGCTGCCCGTTGGGGTCACAGCGCCGCGGACCCCCGGGTTCCGGCCCTGGGCACCGGCACCTCTCGGCGCAGCCACCGGGCCGTCCTGGGAAGAGTGAGGCCCGTTAGCCGCCGTGCCTGAGTAGGGGGTTCCTCTTCCCAGCCCGGAACCCGGGAATGGCCACCGCGCCTCCACCCTGAACTGCGGCCCCAGTTCCAGACAGGTCACCCCGAGCCGCGGCGTCCCCGCCAGGAGGGGGGCGCAAACGTGCAGAACAGAACGAGGGGGCCAAGCCCAGAGAGCCCGAGCCTCGGCAGGGCGTGCGCCGACGCGGGGAGCCCAGGGAGGCGGGCGCTTGGAGCCGTGGCCCGACGGCCCCTCCCCGCGGGATTCTGCACGGGGCCGAGTTCCCGGTTCCCCCGGGGCCGGCCACTGTCCGCGACCCCACTCTAAGATGGGGCAAAGGGAGGACCAGGCTCCCGCCCCCAGGGTCCCTTCCCGTCGGAGGGGCCGAGCAAAAAGTTAAAGAAAGTTGGGGGGGCAGTCCATGCACCCTGATTTGCTCACCTGGCGCCGCCGCGCCCAGGCGGGTCCGGGTCCGAGTCCGCGCGCCGCCGTCCTGCGCGCCGCCTCTATCTCCACGGGACCCGCCCCCGGCCCCGCCCCACTCAGCCAGGCCCCGCCCCTGGGAGTCCCGGGGACCCTGCGACCCCGGTGGGCCCCGACCTAAAGGCGGCAGCTCAGAGCTGAGGGTCGCAGGTGAGCGCGGGTCGTGCGCCTGGAGATTCTGGGGACGGGGCCCGAGTCCCGCCACCCCCACGACCCTTCACCCTCATCTCTCGCCGTTCTCAAAGCCCTGGGAAGGCGCCCCCTCCCCAAACCGGGACTCTGAGGCCTGAGCCCAGGCCCCCTACCCCGCTTGCCGCCCCGCCTGCGGAGCCTCCGTCCAGGCACCCGGGGTGGGGGGGCGGCCCGAGCCTGGCCCTGCCGGCCCCACAGCCTCCCCGCTGCGAGCCTCACTGCCTTCATCTGCAAGACGGGCACAGCGCGGCTTGCCCCGCACAGGGGGCGCCAAGGGCTGAGCCCAAAGCCGGGCGCAGCCCGCGAGTCCTCGGCGATTTGGAATCCCGGGGAGGGGGCGCCCGGCCCCGGCCTGAATCTGCAGGGAGCAGGGTGGGTGCGTCTCCCCTAGGAAGACGCGCTCGCCACGGACGAGGGGAGGAGGAGGAGGGCGCTGGGGGGCCTGCAGGGGGCGCGTGGCTCCCCGCGCGCGCCCCCGGAGGCAGGAATGTGGCGGGAGCCGGCGGGGGTCGGGCCGGCTGCCCAGTTTCCATGATGCGGGGGGCGGGCCCGGGGGGCGGGGGCGGCACGGGCCCCCTCCCACCCGCAGCCCGGCCGGGCCCCTCGGGGAGAATTTCCGGCCTGGGATTGATTACAGTCCGCCCCTCCCCCGACACTGGGACCCCCGGCTCGCGCGGCGGGCGGGGGAGGGGCGGTAATGAGACACGGCTGTGCTGGGGCGGGAGGCGCGAGGACGTCGAGGGCCTGGGCGGGGCCGGGGCCGGGGCCGCGCGGTTCAGGCCTCGACTGCGCGGACACTGGGTGCGTCAGGGAGTCCGGGAGCCCTCTCCCCGCCCCCGGGATCCGGGAACCCTCGGGAGGAGCCAGGCCACCTCCGGGCCTCGGCTTCCCGGGCTTCATCCCTGTGGGTCCCAGAGCGAGGCCAGGGTCCCCTTCGCGTCTCCGCGTGTCGAACTGGAAGCTCCCGAGGCCTGCGTCGCGGAGAGACCCCGCGCCCCCGCGCGGGGGAAGCCCCTGGGCTGCTGTCTCCTGCCACCCGCCCCCGTCTCCCGGGACCCGGGCGGCCTCCATCCGCTGCCCACCCCCTCCCTCACGACTTGCCCCTTCACCTCTGGGTTCGCTCAGCGCCCGCACCCAACCTCTGAGCCCTTCCCGGCTCCTCCCCGGGGATACCCGCCTTGGGGCCAGCGCCAGAACAGGCCCCCGGTCCTTAGGGCTCCATCTGCCCCCTGCTCCTGCCTGCTCTTAGGCTCCCTGGTCCTCCTGGCCCCTCGGATTGGGCCAGCATCCCAGCTTCAGTGCCAGCGACCCCACGCCTTGGTGGGACCCTGGTCAGTCCCTGTCCCTGCTCCTCCCCACTGCGGGGCCCCACCGTCCATTTTCGGGGACACCTGCAGCTTCTTCCTCTCCCCCTTCCGTCCAATCCACATCTTGGGGACCCTGCCCCTTGCATCTGGCATCAGCCGGTCCCCCCGTGGCCACTCTCTTGCCCCAGCTGTCATCTCTTCCTGTCCCGCAGAGAGCCACCGAGCGTTTCTTCCCTGAATCTGACCCGCTACTCCCTGCCTAAAACTCTCAGTAGCTCCCCAGGGTGGTCCAAGTACAGTGACAATCCCTTCTGGCCTCTACAAACCACCCTCGTGGGCTGCTGAACTTGTTTCTGTCCCCAGACGCGCTGTGCTGTGGCCCCCGGGGGTTGGCACCGTCCTGGGACAGAAACCCATTCGCTGGTGCTCCCCTTGCCCGCTCCGACTCTCTTCAGATCTGAGCCTGCTCCCAGCTCCCAGACCCAGCCACCCCTCCTCGCCCTGGCCATTCTACACCCTGGAAGATGCCTGCAGATGCCTGGAAGGGACCTGAGGTGCCCGCGGCCCCTGGGAAGGGAGCAGCTGCCACCTGCTGCATGCACAGCCCTGCCCCAGGTCACAGAATTCACCTTCTCTCTTCCCCACGATAGGAACCCCGGGCTGGATTTCCTGCTCAAGCCCCGCTTCTCGTCTCGGGGTGTCCTAGGAGACACCCAGAAGGCACAGTGGATGCCAGTGTGGCCTCTGCACGCCCTGCCTTCAACTCCTGCCCAGAGAGGCCTCAACCTCAGCTGAGCCTTCAGAGCTGGGTTGGGGGGGGGGGTGAGGAGGGGGTGGCTGCTGGGCGGGGCTGGATTTGAGACCTCAGGGGAGTCACAGCGTTTCCCACAGGCCCCGCCTCTGTCCTGAGTCCTTCACCGGCAGGACTGGGTTGGATTCGCTGAGAAGCGGATCCGGAATCCCAGCCCCAGTGTCCCAGAAGTGAAGGCCCAGAGAGGGGCAGCAACTTGCTCAGGGTGACCCAGCCACAGGTCCCATCTGGGGCTCCTGTCCTCAGTGGTCCTGGACATGAGCCCCAAAGCCACCTCTTCCCACTGCACGGAAGCCCTGGGCAAGTGACTGTGCACTCCTTCCCCGACGTCCCGGAGCTGCTGGCACAGTCCCAGGGAGAGTGAGCTCCCCGTCACCAGTGTCTGAAGCCCAGAGGGGCGGGGAGGCAGAGCCTGGGTAACGCTGGGCAGGTCAAGGAAAGGAGACCGTCCCGGGGCGGGGCGAGGCCAGCCCCGGCCTGAGTCCCTAGGTGGAGGGATGACAGCCTCTCGTCCCGCTGCCCCTGCCTACCAGGCCCAGGGACCCAGGACTGGAGCGAGCAGGACCATCCTGGGAGGCGGGAGCAGCCCTCACCTGTCTCTCGCATGGGACCCTGGCTTCCACGAGGTCCAGGCTTGTGTGTGTCACACACTGGTCAGTGGCAGAGCCAGGGTCAGAACTAGGTTTTTCCTAAAAAAACAACAACAACAACAACAACAACAAAAAAAAACAAAAAACAAAAAAACAAAAAAACCACGTATCTTTATTTTATTTGAAAGGCAGAGAGACAGAGAGAAAGAGGTCCCATTTGCTGATTCTCTCCATAAACACCCGCGACAGCTGAGCCGGGAAACCAAGCCAGGTCTCCCACGGTGGGGGGGGGGGGGCAGTGATGCTACCACCTGAGGCTCTGCCTCCCTGGGTGTGCATCAGTGGGAAGCCCGACTGGACGCGGAGGCAGGACTCCAACAGAGGACACGGGTCTCTCAAGCTGTATCTTAGCAGCTGCCTTCCGAACCGGGCTCTGACCACGCCATTATCCTCTGCCCACCGCGCCATGACTGGGCAAGGCAGGGCGTCTCCTTCCCCCTCTACAAATGGGGACAATGAGGATTGCCCCCCACCCCGCCCCAGCCAGTCCACAGCAGACACAGCACACAGTGGGCTGCGGGTGCCTGGCCTGAAGCTGGCGCTCGGCTCTCCCTTCTCTCCCCTGTGAAACGCGGACCTGAGGCTGTTGATTGGGTCTCTTCGGCCACCTCCTCTGGGCTGCCAGTTAGGTTGTCGCCAAATAGCCTCAAGTGGGAGTGGCTCAAAGGAAAGCTTGTAACAAGGAAAGGAGGGAGAGTTGCCTAAGAAACCACCTCTGTGAAAGGCAGTTTGTCCCTACTTCTGTAGCAAGGGTTAGGGGAGGGTCCAGGATATAGGAAAGGGGGAGTGTGGGGCCGGGGTCGGCGCTGTGGCCTACTTAGTGGGCTATGCCTCCACCTGTGGTGCCGGCATCCCTCATGGGCGCCGGTTTGTGTCCTGGCTGCTGCACTTCCAGTCCAGCTCTGCTATGGCCTGGGAGAGCAGTGGAAGATGACCCAAGTGCTTGGGCCCCTGCACCCACATGGGAGACCTGGAGGAAGCTCCTGGTTCCTGCCTTCGGACTGGCTCAGCTCCGGCTGTTGCGCCATTTGGGGAGTGAACCAGAAGATGGAAGACCTCTCTCTCTCTCTGTCTCTCCCTCCCTCTGTCTGTAACTCTGCCTCTCAAATAAACAAATAAATCTTTCTTTAGAAAGGGGGTGGGGAAAGCCGGCGCTGTGGCTCAATAGGCTAATCCTCTGCCTTGCGGCGCCAGCACACTGGGTTCTAGTCCCGGTCAGGGCGCCGGATTCTGTCCCGGTTGCCCCTCTTCCAGGCCAGCTCTCTGCTGTGGCCCGGGAAGGCAGTGGAGGATGGCCCAAGTGCTTGGGCCCTGCACCCCATGGGAGACCAGGAGAAGCACCTGGCTCCTGCCTTCAGATCAGCGTGGTGCGCTGGCCGCAGTGGCCATTGGAGGGTGAACCAATGGCAAAAGGAAGACCTTTCTCTCTGTCTCTTTTTCTCACTGTCTCTCTTTCTCACTGTCCACTCTGCCTGTAAAAAAAAAGAAAAAAGAAAAAAGAAAGGGGGTGGGGAGCAGGAGCTGCATCTTGCTAGGTGTGCTCACACCTAGGTGCAGGTTGGCCTCCTGCAGCTTCCCTTGGTTGGCTGGTGGTCCGGCCCCTCCCAGCCCAATGTCCAATGTGCCTGAAAGCCTTCTGCAACTCTCTGAGCAGGGAACTGTGCAGACCTCAGGCTCTGACCTCTCCTAAATCCCACCCTCTAGGCTACACGGCGACTGCACCTCTCTGAGCCCAAGTCATCAGGCAACACGCCAGGTACCCACATGAGGGGCACCAAGAGCTCCCTGAGCCCTGCCCAGGGGTGCCCAATAGACCTCAGCTGCTGCTGGCTCCCTGATGTTACTCTGCTATGATCAGCTCTGATGTTCCACCCATCTCTGTCATCAGCTCAAGGCTCTTTCCCTGTCCAATCAGCTGTGGACTAGGGAGAGACAGGATCAGGAAGTCCAAAGGAGTCAGAGCTAGAAATGCAGACCCTCTCCAAAGCCAGGGAGATGGTAACAGCTCCCTGTGAGTGGGTGATGTCCTCACCAGGCCCCCAAATCGGGCTGCTGGCTGCAGGTGCAGCCGTGAGCGCCTGCGTGTGTCCCAGGAAGGAAGGCTGGAGGGTGCCTGTGAACTCTGCTGTGCCTCCTCCCCTTGGCATGCTCACAACTGGAACCACATGGCAAGCAAAATTGCAACCAGGGCTGGCGTTGTGGCGTAGCAGGTAAAGTCACAACCTGCAACACCAGTATCCCAAATTGAGTCTCCGCTGCTCCACTCTGATCCAGTTCCCTGAGGATGGCCTGGGAAAGGCAGTGGAGGATGGGCCAAGTTCTGGGACCCTTGGACCCATGTGGGAGACCTGGAAGAAGCTCCTGGCTCCCTGCTTCGGCCTGGCCCAGCCCTGACTGTTTTGGCCATCTAGGGGAAGTGAATCAATCAGCAGATGGAAGGTTTCTCTTGGTCTCTCCCTCTCTCTCTGTAACTCTTTCAAATAAATAATTATTAAAAAAAAAAAAAAAAGAAAAGAAAAGAAAAACCTGGGACTGGTGCTGTGACATCCCATTTGGTCGCTGGTTCAAGTCCCGGTTGCCCCTCTTCCAGGCCAGCTCTCTGCTGTGGCCCGGGAGGGCAGTGGAGGATGGCCCAAGTGCTTGGGCCCTGCACCTGCATGGGAGACCAGGAGGAGGCTCCTGGCTTTGGATCAGTGCAGCTCTGGCCGTCATTTGGGGAGTGAACCAATGGAATGAAGACTTCTCTCTCCCTGGCTCTACCTCTCTCTGTAACTCTTTCAAATGAATAAAATAAATTTTTTTTAAAAAAAGGAAAAACCTCAGTTGAGAAAACTGCATATTTTCGAGAATATCTGCATGCTTCCTCCCCCACTGAAAATGAGGCACACGGCCCATGGTGCACAGACGCAGTGCCGCCGAGGGGCTACAGTCAGCTCGCAGCGACCAGCGGGAACCCTGACAGGAAACTGTGTGTGCCGTAGACCACCCCGGCGGAGGGGCTTGTCAGTGCTGCAAAGCCCGCTGGAGGTTCCCGGGTTCACACCTGGCCTGGTGCTGCTCCCCGGGCAGTGAGCACACCTGGCCCCAAAAGCACTTGTTCAAGTGATACTTGTTCAAGGATACTTGTTCGGTATCAGCAAATGGAATCATTAAGTTGCTAGCGCAGAATTTAAGAAGGGTCCCGCGGGCGGGGCTGGGGCTGGGGCTGGGGCTGGGGCAGCCGCCTCCCTTATCAGAGTGGTCCGCACTCTGGCTCCTGCCCCCGGCCTCCCGCTGTGGGCACCCCGAGCGGTAAGACCTGGCTTGAGTTCCCCAGGGTGGGTGAAGCGGGGGCGGGGGCGGGGGCGGGGGCGGGGGCGGTGCTGTCTGTGTGAGTACCTTTTTAAAGGCAGGGTAGCTCACTTGTCGGGTGGTCTGGGCTCTCTCCAGCCCTCCCCGTCAGGGTGCGTTGCCATCGCCCAGGTGTGCTCGCCCCTTGTCTCGTGGTTGAGAGGCTGAGGTTGGGGCTGCAAATCGACCGGAGAGAATGGGGCGGGGGCCCAAACGCGCAGAACTGGGTCACCTGGCTACACCTATTCCCAGAGAAGTGGGAGACAGCTGGGGGGTGGGGGTGGTCTCCGCAGCAGGAACCACGAGGACGTGGCGCCTCTGCCTGGGGAAGGATCACACACTGCTGCCGCCGCAGTGAACCCCGTGTCTCTGGGGGGTGGGACAGCAGAGGCCGGCGCTCCTGAGAATCCCCCAGGCCAGGTACCCCCCGCCTCTGCCCAAGCCCGCGGCGGCGCCGGCCAGACACGCGGTGCTCAGAGAAGCCGGACGCCCCCTAGCGGCCAGGCTGGGCCCCGAGGGCGGCGCGGACGGGGCAGACAGGCGTGGGCCCTACCCGGCTCTCCGCCGTCACGTGCCCCCGGCTCTAGGCCTCGGGCCCCCTCCGGTATCTCCGGGACCTCACGGATGAGCTCCCTTGCAAACCGCCCACCGCCTTGGCTAAGCCCTGGGACTAGCCCCGCCAGCGCGTGGGGTGGAGGTAGAGCCGCATTGACCTGGCCTGAGCCAGGTGCTGTTCGAGCGGGGTCCCTTGTAATTCTCTTATTAGCCCAGTGAGGGCAGCACTAGCGCTATCCCTGTCCTACCTAGGCAAGGAAACCGAGGCGCAGACGCAGGCGCCTGAGTGAGAGCAAGGCGTGCGCCGGGACTGCCTGAGCCTGAGCCCAAATCCTGGCCCGGGGTGGCTTGCCCCGGCTTCTGCTGTCGCCCCCGCACCCCTAAGCTGGCAGAGCCTGGTGCCTAGCCTGGCATCCAGCCCACACCGGCCCAGGTTTGCAACCACGATTCCACCGTTGCAAAGGGGAAGGAGGCTTCCGGGAGCTCTCACTACAAACCCCTCTGCTCCCCTCACTCCAGGGCTGGGAGTGCAGCGAGCAGGGGACCGGGCCCGCTGCCGCCACACGAGCTTTGCTGGGCGTGCTACCCACAAGAGACCGTGGGCTCACCAGAGTCCCTCCCTCCCAGCTCAAAACTCTGGGGACCAGGAGGGGGACCTGAAGAGGCAGCCCCAGTGGAGGAGCAGGAGGGGCCCCGAGGCTGGTGGGAGCTGCCCTCCCTAACCAGCACCGTCTGTGAGCCAGGTCTGCAGTAAACCTTGCCTTCCCTGTCCGTGAGGTGCTGCTCCAAGGCTCTGGGGTGAAATGACACCCCGCCCCAGAATGGACAAGCCTGGGTGACAGCCCTTCTGCACACGGAAGTGGGGGATAAAGGCATAAAGGCACGAGTTGTCTTCAACACGCGTCACCAAAACCAAGTACCTGGGGCTGAACACTGTATCAAGCGGAGGCTGCCCGCTGCCCGTGGTGGGCGCCTGGGGGCCTGGTCTGGGCGGAGCCTCTGCTGCCGCTGACCGCTGACCGGGAGGGCGGCGCCACAGCAGGGGGCCAGTGCGGTGATTAACTTGCCTCTTGGGACACCCGCATCCCGTGTTGCCTGGTGCAAGGAAGGCCTGGCTTCCCTCGTTCCCGGCTCCAACTTCCTGCCAATGAGCACCCTGGGAGGCAGCAGGTGCTGGCTCAAGAACTTGGGTCTCTGTCACCCATGTGGTAGACCCAGTTGGAGTCCTAGGCTCCTGGCTTCAGGGTGGCCCTGCCCTGGCTGTTATAGGCATTTGGGGAGTGAACCAGCAAATGGAAGATCTTTATCGGGTGTGTGTGTCTGTCTGCTGCTCTGACTTGCAAATAAATGTAAACTTTAAAAACCTACTTGGAGGCTGATGCTGCGGCTCACTAGGCTAATCCTCTGCCTGCGGCACCAGCACACCGGGTTCTAGTCCCGGTCGGGTGCTGGATTCTGTCCCGGTGCTCCTCTTCCAGTCCAGCTCTCTGCTGTGGCCCAGGAAGGCAGTGGAGGATGGTCCAAGTGCTTGGGCCCTGCACTCCATGGGAGACCAGGAGAAGCACCTGGCTCCTGGCTTCGAATCAGTGCAGTGCGCCAGCCGTAGAGGCCATTTGGGGGGTGAACCAACGGAAGGAAGACCTTTCTCTCTCTCTCTAACTCTGCCTGTCAAAAAAAAAAAAAAAAAAAAAAAAAAAAAAAAAAAAAAAACCTACTTGGAAAAATCAGTGAAGGAATCTAGAGTCAGCTTTACCTGCAGCCCCAGGTGATTCTGTGGCCCACACATGCTCACTGATGTTGTGGCTGGGAGTAGATTCAGGAAGGGGGAGGGGCTTACACTGCAGACCACGTGGGTGTCCCGCCTGGATGGTTTCCATCTTCTGAGCCACTATAAAGAACGCCGGTATAAACCCCTCTGGACTCTAAACTTTCCCCCTGGAGTTGTCCCCTTGGGGTCGATGCCCAGGAGCGGGAGTGTTGGCCCCTGCCTGCCACGTCGCCCTCTGATCCTCTGGGTTCTGTGCCAGCAGTGTGGCAGCTCAAGGTTGCGATCACAGATCGCAGCCCACCTGCCCTGGGCTTCCCGACAGGTCCCAGGTATAAAGCAGAGCTGCTCTGATTTGCATTTCTTCAGGACCAGCCCAGGCTTCTTTCAGACTCTCTGAGAAGCACCCGGGGTGCCTGCAGAGTATGCAGTAAGATCAATATTTCATCTTACAGAAAAAAGGAATTTTGATTCCAGTGGGATCCGATTACATCTCCACTTGCCTTTTGGAAAAATATTTTCTTGTGAATATGATACCCCTTCAGGAAACTGCCTCAAAGCTGAAAATCAGCAATGTCTAGGAAGGCAAAGGCCCAGTGCGGCCCAAACCCGCCAGGTACGACACAGGTCACAGCCGGCCCCCAGGAGGGCCCGCGAGCCCCGGGCCAGGTGCTACCTCTTCCTCCTGTCCAAAGGTATATACTATTCTAATTTTTAAAATGTATTTATTTATTTGAAAGGCAGAGTGACAGGGAGGGAGATAGAGAGAGCTCTCCATCTGCTGGTTCACTCCCCAAGTGGCTGCAACAGTGGGGGCTGGGCCACGTGCTAGCTAGGAGCCCAGAACTCCATCTGGGTCTCCTGCACGATTGGCAGGGGCCCAAGCACTTGGACCACCATCACCCACTGACTTCCCAAGTCCATTAGCGGGGAGCTGGATGGGAAGTGGAGCAGCTGGGACCCAGAGTCAGCACCCCTGTGGGAGGCTGGAGTTGAGTTAGTATCATTTTTATTATTTATTGGAAAGGCAGAGAGACCGAGACAGAGCTCACCAACTGATTCATTCTCTAAATGCTTGCAACACCCTGGACTGGTCCGGGCCCAAGCCAGGAGCCCAGAACTAAAACCAGATCTCCCACATGGGTCAGCTGACCAGGTGAGCCGTCACCTGCTGCCTCTCAGGCGCATTAGCAGGGAGGGCTCAAGCTGGCGCCCCGATACGGGATGCAGGTGTCCCAGGAGGGCCTGACCCGCTGCACCACAACGCCTGCCTGTCTCGCTTCTTAGTTCTTCCATGTGTTTCAGGTCCCTGTAGTTTGCCCACTTCCATTGCTGTCTGGCAAGTGAACACAAGTACACAGCTCATCCATTCTATCGCAAAGCCGTCTGGGTGGTTCTGGATTGGGCTAAGCCTGTCCTGTGCGCGTGGGTGCCTGTCGCTGCCCACTTGCTGGAACCTCCGGACCAAGAGGTGCCAGTGCTGGGTTGGGGCCTCTTCTGCCCGCCTCGTGTTTCAGTGGTGAAACCAAACACAACCGCACGTGGATCCTGGGACACTGCCTCTGATAACCGGTGTTCCTGCACCGTGGGCGGGGATTCCTTTTAGCTTAATTCTTGCTAAGAAGCTGCAGCTTGGTGATGACAAGCTCCTTCCAACGTTGGTCTGTCTTTGAATCCTCCTGGGGACGCAGCTCAGTGGCTCGGCGTTCTGCAGTACCGACATCAGTGTTCAGCCTGCCCCCACCTGGGCTTCTAGCGGGGGCTCCCTCTTCATGTGGCTCCTTGTGGGGTGGGAGGAAGGCAAGTGCCTGGACCCTTTTTATTGAGCCTGAAGATCCCCCCCCCACACACACCTCGGCAGCTCCCCGGACTCTGCCCAAGGCCTAACCGCTCAGCTGCTTCCTGGCCTTTGGGATGGCTTTGATCTCGCCCATGGCCCACACAAGTCCCCCAGTTTCCACGGAGACCAAAAAAGAGTCCCCTCCCACCAGGACACGAGGGTGGCTCTGGAGTTGGCATCAGGGAGCCCACAGATCCCTTTTTAATATCTTTGCTCCATTGAGGTCCTGGCTACACAGGACATCACAGTTCATCACAGAGGTGAGAACAGCATTGGCCAAGGACCACAGCCTCCACCATCTCATTTTGCACACATCATCCATTAATTTATGGGTTTTAAACAGTCCTCCTTTGGTGCATACAGGCTGTGGCTAAGTTTGCCATTTAGTATGGGAGTTGGGAAACTTTCTCTGTACAAAGTCTGCTCATAAATATTTAAACTTTTCGGGGCCAGTGCCATGGCCGAACGGGTTAAGCTGCCACCTGCAACACTGTCATCCCATATGGGTGCCAGTTTGATTCCTGGCTGCTCCACTTCCAATCCAGCTCCCTGCTAATGCACCTGGGAAAGCAGTGGAAGATGGGCCAAGTGCTTGGACCCCTGCTACTCCTGTGGGAGACCTGGAGAAGCTCTTGTTTTTGACCTGGTCCAACTCTGGCCGTTGCAAACATCTGGCGAGTGAACCAGCAGATGGAAGACCTCTCTCTCTCTCCGTCTCTCCCTCTTTTTGTCTCTGTAACTCTGCCTTTCAAATAAACAAATCTTTAAAAAAAATGTTTTAGGCCTTTCGGGCATTCAGTCCTGTTTCTGTAGCTTGCTCTGCTGGGGTAGACCACAGCTAGACCCGTGAGTGTGACGGGGCCCCACCGTGGACTCTGAGATTGTGCAAAACTTTCAGCTGGTATGAAATAGCCTTTCGCCTTTTTTCAACCATTTAAAAATGAAAAAACGACTCTCAGGTCAAGGGCCATAGAAAAACAAGCAGCCAGAGGTGGTGTTAGCCTAGGGCTTCAGGCACCCGCACCGTGTGCCACAGCCCCCCCGGGGGTTGGATTCCTGGCTCCAGTCCCCGCTCCAGCTTCCTGTCACTGCAGACCTTGGCGGGGAGCAGTGGGTTCCTGCCACCCACGGGGGAGGCCTGGACATACATCTTTGCTACTAGATAACTGCTCTTTGATGGAGAGCTAATGTCTACTTATAGAAATGCATTTTGAAAACACTTTCGCGGCAGTTTTGTATCTGTTTAAATTTTTATCAATAAAACATAGTTGTTTAGATGTTTTTTTGGGGGAACTCTACCTTTCAAACAAAATCTTTTTAACAAAAGAAATCCAGCGGACATCAGAAAAAGAAAACCCGAGAGACTTTCTAGGCTTCCAGCGAGCGGGCGGGGCGGAGTTCCCAGGTGTGCGCGCTCCACCCGCGGCCCCGCCCGGCCGCTAACACCTGCGAGGGGCGGGGCAGCTGTCCTGACTGACAGCTAATCCCGGGCGCTGTTCTACCCGCAGCCCGCGGGGCTCCCCAGCGCGCGGCAGCCCGGTCTCCCGCTCCCAGGCTCCGAAGCGCCATGCGTCCCGCCAAGCCTCCGAGCCGCCGATCTCCGAAGCGTCTGCCTAGTCTCGCCTTTTCCAGAATGTTCTAGCCGGAATCCAGCTTTTTTTCCCTACCGGCTGCTTCTCATTGAGCGGTGTGCACCGAGGTTTCCGCCGCGTCTGTTTTTGGGGGGGTGGGGGGGTGACGGCTCACTCTTACTGCTGGGTAACATTTCATTGTGCGGGTCTGTCATGGTTTAGCCGCTCATCCGTTGACCGACATCTGGGCTGCTTCCAAGTTGTGACGGTGTGGATAACGCTGCTATAAACATTCATGTGCGCGGAGACTTTTTCAACTCACCAGGACCAATGCTGTTCAATGCAGGCTTCCCAGGAAGGTGCTGACTCGGACTAGGCGCTTGCGCTGAACGCTACGGTCTGCACTGATACTGTTTGATCATGGTCAGTTACAGCGCGATCTGTAAACAACTGACCAATGAAGTCGACTCCGAACCTCACTTCTGTTTCCTATAGACGCTCTAAGAGGCTGCTGTGGTTCTGAGGGCTGCCTGATTCGTGTTTTTTTTTTTTTTTTTTTTTTTTTCGCTCAAATGAACTACTATCATTGGTCTAAAAATTGTTATTCTTTAAAGATTAATTTTTAAGTTTATTTGAAAGGCAGAGGGACAGGGAGAGGGAGGGAGTGACAGAGATCTTCATCTGCTGGTTCATTCCCCAGGCGGCAGCAACAGCCGGGGCTGGGCCGGGCCGGAGCCAGGAATTCTTCGAGGTCTCCCTTGAAGGGTGACAGGGGCCCAAGTACTTGAGCCGTCTTCTACTGCTTTACCAGTGGAGTAGCCAGGACTTGAACCAGTGCTCAGATATGGGATGCTGGCATCGCAGGAGGCTGCTTAATCCATTGCACCAGGATGCCAGCCCCCTACGGACTTTTATTTGTAACAGATCTGGAGTAATTGGCAAGTTCCGGAGCAGGGACTCCAGCCACCTCTAGGGGCCCCGAGTGACCTGTGTCCTGGCTGCATCTGGGCTGTGGGTGGATTCCCACGTTTGATGTTTTGAGTCAGCTGCGTGTATCTGGGCAAGTTTGATCTGAACTGAGTTCAGTAGGAACAGGACTGGGTGCTATAGAGAGCCCTCAGGTGTTCAGCTGGCTCAGGCCAAAGCAAGCACCTGCACTGGGCGCAGCAGCCAGGTGAGGTGGCTGGGGGACAGGTGAGTGTGGGTGCACCTAGGCCCAGGGACTCCAGAGCGCCACCTCCTGAGCATCCCGCCAGGGCTACTTTGTGTGCGAGTGTGCAGCCTCGCGGTGGGTACCAAGTCGGAGTGCTGGCAGACCGCCCGTGGGTTTTTTGGGGTTTGTGGTGGAAGCCTGCATCTGACAGAAAGTGGACTGGGCACAGGGTCTGGAACTGCTCCCTCTGGAACGCCAGCCAATTTCATGGGTCAGAATCCCCAGAGCCTGGGCAGGTGTCTGGCCTGGTGGCTAGGACAGTTAGGATGCTCGCATGCCAGGTCCTGGCTCTGGCTCCTGCCTCCAGCTTCCTGTGTGTGCAGACCCCGGGAGGAAGTGGTGGCTGCTCAGGTCGCTGGGTTCCGGCCACCTACATGGGAGACACGGACTTGGCCAAGGTGGTGGATGCAGATGTTTGGTGAGTGGGCCAGTGGCCAGGGGCTCTCTAATAAATAAGTAAATAAAAATGAAATGTTATTGGGGGGGGGGGACACTTGAATGGGGCATTCCTGGAGAAATCTCCAGTAACAGAGATACCCATCTAAATTTTTTTTGATATCCAGTGGCCTCTGAACTTTTATTGGTCCCCTGCTCCCTGAAGGGTACCCTGTGGCGGTCCGTGGCAATTTCAGCCTCCACCTTGACCTTGATGTTCAGCAGGGCCTCCGACTCCTGGGTCTGGCACTGCCCCTCTGCCCAGGTCTGTGCCAGCTCTGCCTGCAGGTGCAGCAGCACTGTGCTGAGCTGCTCCATCTGCACAGCCTAGTGGACCTAGTCCCTCAGGACATTCTCCAAGGTGGCCTTCGGATCCCTCCTGGACACCGGGTGCATCTCCAAGGACTGGAATGCCCGCCTCAGCTCCGGGAGCGTCTCGGCGGTGCTGACTGTGGCAGATTGTGAGGTGACCAACGTGGCGCTCTCCGGGATCTGCCAGGACCAGTGCTTGGCCAGCTGCTCGTCCAGAAGTCTGCCATGGTTTTGCTGATGTCCTGAGATTTGGGGGCATCTGCCTCCACGGTCAGCCCAGAGCTGCCTCCTGGTGGTTCTCTTCATGAACTGCAGCTCCTCGAGAGCCTGGATTTCCGTCTCCAGCTACAGCCAGGGGACACTGGCGTCGTCATTGACCTTGCGGAGCCCATAGCATGACCAGCTCCATCTCATACTGGACTCTATAAAGTAATCAGCAGTGAGATGGGCACTGCCCACAGGATTTGCAAAAACCCTGCACCCTCGGCCTTTCAATGGTCTCGAAGTAGCGCCCCCCTCTGACGTGGGGCCCCTGAGTCTTGCTCCCCAAGCTCCCCGCTGCGCCCAGGTCCGCCAGACAGCCATTCGGGCCTCACGTGACCTTCTGGCTCTGGATGCCCCCTGGAAGCTGGGGGGGCGGTGTCACGGAGATGCAGGTGCCTGCACAGATGCTGGCCACGCCACTGGGGGCTGGATGTGGTTAGCAGGGGGACCACACTGAGCCCAGGGACTGGTAGTTGGTGGGGTGGTGATGCACACGCTGTCTGGGGAAGAAGGGCGAGAGGCCAGGACTCAGGTGTGGGCCGATGATGGAATGACCAAAGGTAAACAGGGCAGTGCTCCCACAGCGGCACCGCCACTGTCCCTGGGATCCTTGGTGTTCTGAAAGGCTGAAAGGAGACACAGCATTTGGAATTTGAAATTGTCAGTTGCATTCCCTTGGCCCACGATCATTAGCTTTAACGGCTCAAAGACTGAAAGTTCTCCATCCTTAGAAATACAGATCTCCTCCTACCGGTCCTGGGTCCTGACAGGGCTGAACGCCGCAGGGCCTGCGCGCACCGTGCGGAGACAGTCTCGTCTGGGGAAGGAAGCTCTGCGTGGCCCATCACGCGGCGGCAGCCAGACCTCTCTCGACCTAGACCCTGGAGACTGGGTCTTCTGGAAGTGAAATCGGAGAAAGACGGCTCCTGAGTCCCCGCAGCAGGGTCCACCCCAGGGTCTTCTCGCACCACCTGCACTGCGCCAAAGCCTCGAAGGCTCGGATCACAGGTTTGGTCTCACAGCGCGAGCGGCCTCCCAGGCAAACGGAGCAGGGTTTTCCCGGAAGCAGATGGCATCCTCAGATGTGGACACTTTTCCCAGGATGTTGCAGTGAGACTCTGCATCCAACGAGGCTTCCGCCCTTATTGGTTCTTTGCTTAAGGGGACAGTGCTGTAACTGTAGCTTCACACCCGGTGACTTTCACGGAGACTTGATGAGGTGCTGGATCTATTGTGCTAACCTTGGGGCTTTCTTTGACCTAAGGGATGCTTTAGTCCCCTCAGTAGCAAACTAGAGGAATATGCTTGATGCGGCTGCTTGTTTGAATCGTGGGCACTTTGTAGAACTGCAACAGGCTGAATTCGAGTAAGGAGCAGCCGATCTGCCAGCTGACCAGGGAGAAGTCTTGCTAATATTTTTTGTTGCATGTGGATAAATACAGAGTATTGTGTAGACTTGTTTGCAAAAAACAAACAAACAAACAAAAAAAAACCAAAAACACAACCCTACAGGCTGTTTGCTGAAAAGGAAGATTCCTCATCTTGTTCATTTTCATTTTTGAGAGATTTATTTGAAAGGCGGCCACTGGGGGGTGAACCAACGGAAAAAAGGAAGACCTTTCTCTCTGTCTCTCTCACTGTCCACTCTGCCTGTCAAAAAAAAAAAAAAAAAAAAAAAAAAAAAAAAAAAAAAAAAAAAGAGAAGATCTCTCCACTTTGCCCTATCTGCTGGTTCACTCCTCAGATGGCCGCAGTGGCATGGGTTGGTTCAGGCCAAAACCAGGAGCCGGGAACTCCATCTGGGTCCCATGTCAGTGTCAAGGGCTCAAGAACTCGAGCCATCTTCTGCTTTCTCAGGCACATGAGCAGGGAGCTGGATCGGAACTGAAGCAGTCAGGACTAGAACCAGGGCTCTGATATGGGATGCCAACATTGCAGGCAACAGCTTAACCCACTGCACCACGATACCGGCCCTCACAATGCTGGTCCCTTGGCTCACTTTGAAAGCATTTTAGGGGCCAGCATTGTGGCGCAGGGGGTTAAGCCACTACCCGGGATGCTGGCATCCCATGAGGGTGTGCCCAGTTCAAGTCCTGACTGGGGCTTTAACCTGCTGTACCATAGCACTGACTCCTCTCCGCCCTTAAAGAAGTTCTTATTTTATTCAAAAATTCATTCGTTCATTCATACATAAGGCAAAGTTACAGAAAAGGCGGGTGAGGTAGAGAGGGATCTTCCATCTCCTGGCCTACTCCTCAAATAGCTACAACAGTCAGGGCTGGGCCAGGCTGAAACCAGGAGCCTGGAGCTCCATCTGGGTCTCCCACACGGGAGGCACCTAAGCCATGTTCTGCTACTTTCCCAGGCACATGAGCAGGGAGCTGGATCGGAAGCCAAGCAGCTGAAACTTGAACCAATGTCCAGACATGGACATAACACTGGCCCTCAGCCTCATTTTTGATTATTCAATTCTGATTAATTTATTTCATGAGGATCCTAAGATACAAACCCAAATTCTTGTTTTTAATCTTCCTAATAATTATAATCTCCCTGGTGTGCTGTATTTTCAGTCTTAACGTGTGTGTGTGTGTGTGTGTGTTATTTTTAAGATTTATTTATTTGAAAGGCAAAGAGTAACAGAAAGGGAGACAGATCTTCCATCTGCTGGTTTACTCCCCAATTGGCTGCAAAGTCAGGAACTCCATTGGGGTCTCCTGTGTGGCCACAGGGGCCCAAGTACTTGGACCATCTTCCGCTGCACTCCCAGGCACATTTGTAGGGAGCCGGAATGGAAGTGGAACAGCCGAGATTGGAAACTGGTGCTACTATGGGATGCCGGGGCTGCAGGCGGCAGCTTACCCTGCTGTGCCACAATGCCCGCCCCTTTTCAGTTTTTAATGTCTACGTGCAGCCATCTGCTGTCAATACATGTTCTTCAGCTATAACGGCAAGAACTCAGAACTAGGTGGTCAGCAAGACTCCAGTGCAACAATGGTATGTTCAGGGGCCGGCGCTGTGGCAGAGTTGGCTAAACCTCTGCCTGCAGCACCAGTATCCCATACGGGCAGTAGGTTAAAGAACTTGAGCCTGCATGAGCAGGCAGCTGGATTGGAAGCAAAGTACCTGGAATTTAGAGCACGCACCCCAGTGTGGCCACCCTAAGCGGCAGCTTAACCTGCTGAGCCACGCTTGCCAATTATTTGGACTTTTCTTTGTAAAAGATTCATTTTATTTGAATGGTCAAGTGACAGAGGAACAAGTTATTCACCTGCTGGCTTACTCCTTAAAACCCTGCAATAGCTAAGTGTGGGCCAGGTCAAGGCTAGGAGTTAAGACTCCACCTGGGTCTTCCACGACGGCAGACACCCAAGCGCTTGAGCCACTGCCTGCCTGCCAGGAGTCTAGATCCGAAGTAGGAAGTGGCCAGGGTTCAAACGGGCACCCTGATACGGGGTAAGGGCATCCCAAGCAGTGGCTCCACACACTGTGCTGGGCCTATCCTTACTTTTTTCTTTGCTCAAATAAACTGCTACACTGGTCTGAGGCATCTTAACAAAACTAAGCAACCCCAGGATGGTGACTGTGTTCAGCTTTGCAGCAAACCATCTTCCCATTTGACTATACTTTATATTCTCATGAGGAATGAGGAATCCCATTGCTCCACCTCCCTTTCAGCGTTTGGCTGGTCAGTCTTTTGGATGTCAGCCATTGCAGTATGTGTACAGTGGTATCTCACTGTAGTCTGTTTGCAACTTGCTAAGCTCCCCGGCTAGTTATCTGCCATTTGTCTATTCTTGCTGAGGTGTCCATTCAGATCTTTTGCCCGTTTTAAAGTTGTTTTAATGCTGAGTTTTAGGAATTCGTTGTGTATTTTACATACAAGTTTTTTAAATTTAATTGAAAGGCAGTTACAGACAGGGAGAAATCTTCCATCTGCTGGTTCATTCCACAAATGGCCACAACAGCCAGTGCTGGGCCAGATGGAAGGTAAGAGCCAGGAACCTCCTCTGGGTCTCCCACATGGATGCTGGGCCCGAGCACTTGGGCCCTTCTCTGCTGCTCTCCAAGGCACACTGGCAGGGAGCTGGATGGGAAGTGGAACAGCCGGGACTTGAACAGGCACCCATGAGATGCTGGCATTCACATTTGGCAGCTTTGCCCACTATGCCACAATTAATGCTGGCCCCATGGGAGCTCTCAGCCATGTTTTGCACCCCCCCCCCCCAGTCTGTGGCTTAACAGTACCTTTCAGAGCATAGTTTGTATTCTAATGAAATCCAACATCAATTTTTCTTTAATGGATCGTAATACAGGTACCTTATCTGAAGTCATGGCCAAACCCAAGGTCACTAAGGCTTTCTCCTTCACTGAGCCGTAGTTTTATACATCTATGACCCATTTTGAGTTCTGAGAGACTTTCCTGCATGTGGATTTTGTTGTCTCCACATCACTGGTTGAAGACTATTTTGCCTCTGATCCTTTGCCAAAATCAGCTGGCTCTCTTTGTGTGGGTCTCAGTAGATGTTTCCACTTGCCCCTCGCAGATTTCTTTAGCCTCTTTTCATTCAGAATCTAATACAAATGGATTTAAAAATTGCTGGAAAAAAGGCTGGGGATCCTTTCAGTGCACAACACGGGCTTTCCGAACCACCGTTCTTAAGGACCACCGAGCTAAGCTAACTGGATCAGCATCAATGCACCTTAAACACTTAAGCAAGAACTTTCCAATGCTCATATTAAGTGATGACATTTATTAAATTACACGAACAGAACCTTGTGTAGAATGAGTGAATAGGAACAGAGCTTAGAATGGAATTTGGAAAAGGAGATGCAGTTAATGTGGAATTAAGGTAAACTTTAAAATAAAATTTGTGTCTAAAAAATTCAACAGATCGACCGAGGCAGCAGGCATTCTGACTGAGCGTCACATCACGATGGCACGACAGGCCCACGTAAGGGTCCGGAGGCTCTAGGGAGACGCTGTACCCGGGCTTGGATGCCCAGTCTGCTCCTGAAATGCCGCGTTCCCAGGCAGCACTGCCTCCCCGCGATCTGCCTGCTCCCAGTGCTGCCTCCTCATCCTGGGATCACCCCGTTCCCTGTCTTGCTTCTCCTCTCCTGCACCCACCTATCGCTGCCTTCGACAAGGGTGTCATCTGGCTTCCTGGGTGATCGGGGCTGCCCTGCGCCACTCCCTCACCTGTCACGTAAGCCAACAGCTGCCTGCACCACAGGTGACGTTTTAACTCCTGTCTCTCAGTGTCCGCCTGGCTCTTTTTTTTTATTTTTTTTTATTTATTTTTTTATTTTTTTGACAGGCAGAGTGGACAGTGAGAGAGAGAGACAGAGAGAAAGGTCTTCCTTTGCCACTGGTCCACCCTCCAATGGCCGCCGCAGCCGGCGCGCTGCGGCCGGCGCACCGCGCTGATCCGATGGCAGGAGCCAGGAGCCAGGTGCTTTTCCTGGTCTCCCATGGGGTGCAGGGCCCAAGCACCTGGGCCATCCTCCACTGCACTCCCTGGCCACAGCAGAGGGCTAGCCTGGAAGAGGGGCAACCGGGACAGAATCCAGCGCCCCGACCGGGACTAGAACCCGGTGTGCCGGCGCCGCTAGGCGGAGGATTAGCCTAGTGAGCCGCGGCGCCGGCTCGCCTGGCTCTTGTGCTGACCACTTGGACCACATCTCAGAAGAGCGAGGAAGCACTCCGCTTTTGTACGCCCTGGGCGCCCGCAGTGTCGCCTCTGCAGGCGGATGCGCTAAAAACAGGGACAGCCCCGCGAGAACTCCTGGGCGGCTCAGGCCTGCTGCATGCAATGACGGCCTCTCCTCCGTTCCTCAAGGACGGAGAGCACGCGGCCGTCGCTGTGTCTCTGGGACCTCCTACGGAGCTAGGCCAAATGAGCAGGGCCAAGCGCCACAGGGAAACAGGTCCTCCAGAGCCTTCCTGACTCGGCCTTCAAAGACCTCTCATCCACACACGGTGAGCTCGCCACTGCGCTCGTGCCAAGTTCAGCCAGCAGCACGGGGGGTGCGCGCTGTTCGTGAGGAACTCGGCAGCGATGCTCTGCTTCCAAAGCCGACTCCGTCCTCATCAGCCTGGAACTAAGTTTCCTACGACAGGAGGAATCATGCACTCCTGGGAAGCTTGCTTTCTCCTGCTTGGGTGCGAATCCTTTAGTTAAGTGTGGCTCCCTGCCGTGGGTGATTCCAAGGGGAAAACCAGCTAGCACACGTGAGCTCTATGCTGAGAAGAGAGTGCTAAAGATGTATCAGGAAATGCAACCTTGATTCAAGCACCATGGAATTTTGTCAAGCAAAAATAGTCTTTATTCAAATTTAATGGAAACAGGGGTCACTATACTTTGCAAGACGGGGAAAAATAAAATTAAAAAAAATTCTTTTTTCTTTTTTAATATAAAACAATATAATCACAATACCAGAATATGGAACTCTAGTTTATTTCCTATGGGTAACTGCAGGTATCAATTTTCCTCGACTGTGCTATTCACAACTTTGTTAAGTCCAAAAATATGAACTCAAAGTGGTAAGAAACTTAAGACTTAGCACTTTCACTAAATGGCATACATCAAAGGGCATCAATTCAAGGGCAAAAATGGTTGAACTCACCGTACCTACCTATGTCATCATCCAGCCTTAAAGCCGTCCAGGTACTGAGCTCCCTGTAGGAAAAGCCAGGCCTGAAAGCCAAGGCATTTTGGATATTCTACCGTGGGCCATGAGAAAAGGGGTTTCAGAGAGATTTTCCTTTTTTTCAGTCGAGCAGGAGGCCTGGCGCCAGGAGGCGTTACTGAGAGGAAGCACTTAGATTTAACAATTACAGACACACCATCAAGGGAGTTAAAAATGTACAGAGTGACGTGTTCTACTTCGATCACTTGTGCTACGGCTACCGAACATGTACAAAAGACTTCTCCGGCGGCTCCAGCTGCGGCCGTAACCAGTTAGGACCTGGATCTAGACCGTGAGGGTGATCTAGAAGCAGATCTGGACCGCGACTTGGATCGCGATCGGGTTTTCGACACGGACTTTGATCTGGAACGTGATTCTGATGGAAGGTTTGGTTTCGATTTGGAATTGGATCTTGACCTGGACCGGCTCTCCTGCTTGGGGCCGGCATCCTCGCTCTCCCCTCGGCCTTCCCGCTGGCCAGACTCGGACTTGGCATGTTCCCGCTCCTTTGACCGCGAGCGGGATGGCGACCTGGACTGGGAGCGGTCGGTGTCTTCCTTCTTCTTCTTCTTGCTGCTGCTCGTCTTGCTGTCCCGCTTGCTGCTGCGTTTTCTGCTCCTTTCGCTCTTGCTGCGACTGCGACTGCGACTGCGACTGCGGCTGCGACTACGACTACGGCTACGACTACGACTACGGCTGCGGCTGCGACTACGGCTTTCCTCCCTGCTTCTCTTCCGCCCCTTCCTCTTGTCCTTGCTTTTGCTGCGGCTCCGGCTGCGGCTGCGGCTGCCCCCTTTGCTCCGGCTGCGGCTCCTGCTCTTGGGGTCGTTCTTCTCCTGGCTCCGGCTGGGCTCCGGGCTGCCACTCCTGCGCTTCTCCTCCTCCGCGGCCCTCTCTGGGCTCCTGCTGCGGCTCTTGCTCTTGCTCTTATGCCGACTGGGACTCCGGCTCTTGGACTTCCCGGCGCTGGCATTGTTCTGCGCCTTCTCTTCCGCGTGGTCTTTGCTCTTGCTGCGGCTCTGGCCGGCGCTGCGGCTGCGGCTGCGGCTGCGGCTCTTGTCATCCTTGCTGGGGCTCCGGCTTTTCTCCTTCTTGCTCCGGCTGCGGCTCTGGCTGCGGCTGCGGCTCTTGCTCCGGGAGCGGGAGCCTGACCTGTGGAGACACGGCAGGTTGCTGAGCCACCTGAGACCAGGCTTCGTGTTAAGGACGAGCACATCCAGCAGTATGATGCATGCTGGCAGTGGCCAGGGACTGGGTTCTGAACCCCAATTCCCTCCTGGGGCTGGAGGGGCTGGCCCGAGGGCTGTGCATATGATCAAAATCCAAGTGAGACGTGCCACAGGAGTTTCCTGCTGACCGCCTCCACACATCCAGCTGGACCTACCTGGATCGGGATCGACTCTTAGAATGACTGCTTTTGCTGCTGCCACTTCGGCTTCTGCTCTTCCGAGAATGTCTGCTTCGAGAGCGAGACCTAGGAGAACAGACACACTGTCAATGCTTGCTGCAAAAAGCTGGTTGATTTGAGCTGGCCCCTGAAGCCCTCCCTCCCTCCACCTGCTCCTCTCATTGGGTTCCTTCCTGCCGTCACTGTACCAGGCGCCACTGCTATTTACTGGGTTCCTTAACCAGAAACCAGAGCCACCTTCCACTGCTTCCCCTCACCCCTCAGATCCTGATGGTCCTGCTCTCGCCCTTCTCTCTCTGCTGCCAGCTCCCTGGGTGAGCCACTACCATCGCGTTCCTGGCACCACAAGAGCCTCCCAAAAGCACGGGCTCTGACCTCACTGTGACCCGAGGGCTGTTATACTTAGAAGCCCAGGTTGTGGACTCATCGTTTCAGGGTCTTCTGGGGAAATGGCTGATTCAGGTGGAGGGCAATAATGCACAGATGGGTCTAGACCACCTCATCACATCACAAATAAGAAAACTCTGGGGCCCTGTGTAGGACGCTTGCCAACAACATTCAGCCCGCACCTTACACCTCTCCAGACTTGCACAGGTTACAAGAAGTTCGGGAGATAAAGCATTAGTTCAATGATACCAAGAGGAAACAGATAAAAGAAGAAAGTGTGACAGTATTCAACACTGGAGTGGGTGTCGGGTTTGGCAGCTACACTGCTGCTTGGGACACCTGCCCCCATTTCAGAGTGCCTGACTCCAGGTCCAGCTCCATTTCTGATTCCAGTTTCCTGCTAATGCACACTCTGGGAGGCTGCAGGTGACAACTCAAGTAATTGGGTCTCTGCCACTGCCACCTACATGGGAGACCTGGGTATTGCAAGTATTGGGGGAGTGAACCAGAGGATAGGAGATCTCAGTCTCTCTACCTTTTAAATTAATTTTAAAAATCCTAAGAAAGGGGTAGGTGTTTGGGCTGTTAGTTAAGACAGTCACATGCCATCCTGGAGCATCTGGGTTCAATCCTGGCTGCAACTCCTCAGCCCAGCTTCCTTCCTGCTAACGCACACCTCAGGAGGCAGCGGGTGACAGCCCCAGCAGTTGAGTCTCCGCCACCCACACAGGTGATCCAGACTGAGTTCCTAGCTCCCAGCTTCTGCTGGCTTTTTGCAGGCACTGAGGAGCTCTGTTTGGTCTCTGTCTCTGCCTCTTGAAAACAAACTAACGCTCCTCCCCAGCAGAGAAACATAAATGTCACAGGGTCGAAAAGAGAGTGGGACTGCTCCAGACTGGAGACCTAAAAACTCTGCACAGCACGTAACTGGCCTGGATTACCCACTGAAGGGCTGGCGTTGGTGCAGCAGATCAAGCTGCCACCTGGTGCTCCAGCGCCCCATACTGGAATGCGGCTTCCAGCCCTGGCTGCTCCTCTTCCAACACGACTTCTCGCTAATGCGCCTGAAAGCAGTGGAAGATGGCCCAAATACTGGGCCCCTGCTTCCCATGAGATATCTGGGTGGAGTTCTTGGTTCCTGGCTTCAGCCTGACCCAGCGCCAGCCGCTGTGGCCATTTGGGGAGATTGCTGGCTGTCACTCTGCTTTTCAAATAAATAAATCTTACAAAACAAAACAAAACAAAACACATGGGGCAACTGAGGAACTCTGGATATGGCCTGGATATTGGGTGACTAATGGAATCTTGTACTGTTAATGCTATTAGGTGACAATATAGAACTGTGGTTATTGACATTTTAGGGCACATATGCTAAAGTATTTATTGGTAAAGTGTCATAATTTCTATGACTCGCTTTCAAATATTACGGCAAAATAAATGTACAGCATATTTGTGTGTGTGTGTAAATATATACATACATGAATACAGAGAGGGGGGAAGAAAAGGTGGCAAAATGCTTTAGTCAGGAGAGCACACAGGTATTCACAAACCATTCCTTCACCTTGTATGTTTCAAAATAAAAGGAAAAGGGAAACAGTAAAAACAAAAATGACACTGAAGACACAGGAGCCAGCTGAAGGGATGCCCAATGACCAAATCTGCACAAGGCAAATGATGACCAACAGACGAACTACAAATGTATAAGCATCCAAGGATTCATTCATACTGATACCAAGCAACCATGCTTGTCACCATCTTTGGAGGTTCCCAGGGGGCATCTAACACTCTGCAAGTTGGTGAAGTTGGGCTGGCTCCTGGCCTGAATGCAAAGTTTCTTTTTTTTTTTTTTTTTTTAAGATTTTATTTGTTATTTGAAAAGAGGGGAGAGAGAGAAAGAACATAAGAGAGAGAGAGAGAGAGAGAGAGAGAGAGAGATTGATTGATTTCCTGCTGGTTCACTACCCAAATGGCCAGGGCCGGGCCAGACCAAAGTCAGGACTCAGAACTCCATCTGGGTCTCCTAGGTGGGTAGCAGGGGCCCGCGCAGTCTGCTGCTTTCTGAGGCATCGGCAGGGCGCTGCATGGGAAGGGAAGCAGTACAGGCTCTGATGTGGGTGCTGCTGACACAATACCAGCCCTGCACTGAGCCAGCTCCAACATTCCAAGGCGGACGTGCAGACACGGTATGTGAAGTGGTCAACAGGAGGTACGAGTTCTACCAATGAAGTCTTGATACATAAAATGCTGCCACTTCTCTGAAGTCTCAAGATCTAACTATGCTCACAGGAAACACAGGGGCAGGGTACGGGAATGTGCTCAACTCTTACCACAAGGGTGTCCTCAGCAAGCTAAACCTGGGCAATCTTTACAACAGACGACCCTGTCTCTTTGATAATTAAATGTATGGCAAATAAAAAGCCTGATAGATATGCCAATGATTAGATGTAGAATTAAGGGACACATCATATGAGTGCAATGTGATTCTACATGGGATCTGAGTCTGAACCAACCAACTGCAAAAATATGTGTTTGAGACAGTTGGGAAAATCAGAATACAAACTGGGTACTAAACAATAATACGGAATCACTGCTAGCCATGCTGTTGTTACACCTGTTTGTAGCACATTAGAGACAGGGAGTGCCTACACGTGAGCTACAGGCTGCTCAGATCTGCCTTAAAATGAACCCAGCAGGAGGGGGTCATGAAACAACACTGAGAAAATCAGTTGTAGCGTGATAAGTTTAATGGGATTCAGCATTCAATAGATGATATTTTCCAATGCTCTATGTATTTAAAGGGTTAAAAACCTAAACAACTTCAGAAAAGCTTCTAAGTCTGCAGAACCCTGCTCTGCTTACACCCTCACCCGGGCCGCGAGGCTGTTTCTCCACTTGATCCCCAGCCACTCTCCTCCTGGCCCCTCCCTACGTCAGTCTCCTCGGGGAGACTCTCTGCCCCTCCCCCCCACGTGCTTCGTGTTGCTACAAAGGCACTTCTTCCTCTGCTTCCTGCTCACTCTTTCCACCCATCTCTTACAGCTCGGCTTCTGCCAGCCTCGACCGGCTGCACTGTGTGCATTTCCTGTGACAAGCCTGTCCCAATGGCAATTATCTGCTCAATGCCTGTCTT
Organism: Oryctolagus cuniculus; assembly: GCF_051225735.1. Taxonomy (NCBI): domain Eukaryota; kingdom Metazoa; phylum Chordata; class Mammalia; order Lagomorpha; family Leporidae; genus Oryctolagus; species Oryctolagus cuniculus. The sequence goes on along the minus strand of NC_142873.1, from coordinate 143,354,631 downwards.
CTCCACTGGCCTGAGTTTCTGAGGTCAGGGACCATGTTTGCCTTGCTCACACATGCTGAGTCCACTGTCTGCCCTGACGCAGTCTCCACCTGTGAGTGGGTGGTCTATCTGGGAGAGTACCCAAGGGCCCGGTGGCTGTGTGTGTCCCCAGAGAGGGAAAGACCTGGGAGTCAAGTCAGAACGTCAAAGAAGGGACTTGACTTCTGTTTGTACGCATGACGTAAGAGTTTCAGAGTTCTACAAACGAATGTTCAGTTCAAAGTTCTGCGTTACTGAACCAGACAGGATCGTGTTACTGAGAACTCCAAAGGGGAATGTCCACAGCTCATCTGTGTGCTGCTCACTGGTGAGTTCACAGAGAGCGCCAACACACCACAGTACCTCGAATGACTCCGGCTCCTGGAGTAGGATCGGCGTCGTCTAGAGCCAGGCTTGTCTTCAACTAATCTTATTTTTCTGCCATTGACTTCTGTTCCATCCAACTTTTCCAAAGCTCTTTTCATATCAGAGTAAGATACAAATTCAATCACCCCTTCGTTTTTGCGACCCTTGTGAGCATCTGCATAGGTCACTTCTCCTGCCTGACGCATGTAATCCTAGAGAAAAGAAAATGCGCAAGTTAGGACATGCTTTGCCAAAACCTCTAATGTAATCCCCATAACCAAAGGCTTTTCCTTCCCTTTAGGAAGATGCCCGCTTTCTTCAGAATGAAGTTTACTCCTTAACACTGCCGTCTGCCTGCCACCTCCCGAGGCTCTAAAGGACCAGGCGAGCAGGTGGGCGGCGGCGATGATACTGCTCTTTCAAAATACAGTTGTGTAAGAATATAAACGTTTTAACTATCATTCTCTTAATTTTACAGTAGTAAGTTCTTTATTTATACAAGATCATACAACTTGTATTTTTAAAATTTATATTTTAAATCATACATTTTTAAAAAAGATTTATACACTGGAAAGGCAGAGTGACAAAGGAGGGAGAGACTGAAAGACTTTTTATCTGCTGGTGTACTCTCCCAGTGCCCGCAACAGCTGGGCTGGCTCCGCCTAAAGTCTCCCATATGAGTGGCAGGAACCCAAGTGCTGACCGGTGAGCGTCAGCAGGAAGCTGGATTGGAGATGAAGGGGTCGGAACTAGATGTATCGGCACTCTGCTCTGTGGCGTACAGGTAACCCAAGAGACAGTGTAACCTGCTGCACCACAATGCCCGCCCACTTTGTTTTAGACTGCCAAACTTCTGAACTAGTAATGAGAGCATCTAGCATATTGAATGTATACTGCATGATAGGTGAGTTTCAATTAATTTAGTCCTAATTACAATCACATCAGAAAGATACAATCACTAACTCCATTTTAGAGGTGTGGGAAGTAAAACAGAGGTATTAAAGAAATTCTCAAGGTAATGAGGGTAGTAAGTGAATGAGCCAAGGTCTGAACAGAAGCCGTGAGCCTCTGGAATCTGCAGTAGCACTATGGGTCAACTGCCAATTCTCAATGTGACCATCTTGGGCATAAATTTATACATTTTTAAAAAACTAACGAGGTTTTTAAAAAAAAGATTGTAGGTAAAGTGGTTTTATTGTTTTTAAAGGTTTCTTTTTTACTTATTTGAGAGACAGAGTTATGAAGAGGGGAGTGAGAGAGAGAGACAAGGTGAGAGGAGGGGAGAAAAGGGGAGGAGAGGACAGAAAGAGGGTAAAGAGAGGGAGGGGGAGAAGGGAAGAGAGAGAGAAAGAGAGAACCTCCATCCGCTGGTTCACTCCCCAGACAGCCACAAAGGCTGGGGCTGAGCTAGGCTGAAGCCAGGAGCCAGGAGCTTCTTCTGGTCTCCCATAGGGATGCAGGGACCCAAGCACTTGGGCCTCCTCCTCAGCTTTTCCAGGCCCATTGGCAGGGAATGGAGCAGCTGAAGCTGTAGGCCGTGGCTTAACCTCCTAAGCCACAGGGCCGGCCCCACAAGAGCCCTTAAATTTGTTTTATTTTGGGGGCTGGCACTGTGGTGCAGCAGGTTAAGCTGGGGCCTGCAGTACCAGCATCCCACATGGCCGTCAGCTCAAGTCCTACCCGGCTGCTCCACTTTTGGTTCAGCTCCCTGCTAATGTGCCTGGGAAAGCAGAACATGGTCTAAGTGCTTGGGCCCCTGCACCTATGTGGGAGACCCTGGAAGAAACTCCTGGTCCCTGCTTCAGCCTGGCTCAGCCCTGGCTATTGTGGCCATTTTGGGGGGGTGAATCAGTGGATGGAAGATCTCTCTATCTCTCCATTATGTTCTTTCTGTAAATGCCTTTCAAATAAATAAATGAATCTTTAATCAAAACAATATTTTTTTTTTACATTTCCTTTATTAATAGCTAGATATTATTGCACCAGGAACCACTGTAGGCTTATATAAAAATTCACTTCACTTTCAAAATAACCTTGAAGGGCCGGCACTGTGGCCTAGTGGGTAAGGCCGCCGCCTGTAGTGCCAACATCCCATATGGGCGCCAGTTCAAGTCCTGGCTGCTCCACTTCTGATCCAGCTCTCTGCTATGTATGGCCTGGGAAACAGTACAAGATGGCCCAAGTTCTTGAAGCTACTGGATCCTGGCTTCGGATTGGCGCAGCTCTGGCCATTGCAGTCAATTAGGGAAGACCTCTCTCTGCCTCTCCTTCTCTATCTGCAAAACTCTGACTTTCAAATAAATAAATAAATCTTAAAAAAAAAAAATAACCTTGAGTAGAAATTAATAGTATCCCTACTTAAAGAGGAACCAGCATTTGGCAATGCAGCTAAGACGTCCATGCTCTCTGCTGAGTATCAAGGTTTGACAATCGGCTTCTGGCTCCAGCTTCCTGCCAGTGTGGGCTCTGAGAAGCAGTGGTGATAGGCCCTGGTACCCACATGGGAGACCTGGATTGAGTTCCTGGCTCTGTCTTTGGTCCCTATTGAACCCCAGGTACAGCAGGCATTTTCGGAGCGAACCAGTGAATGGGAGCTCTCTCTCTCTAAGAAATGTAATTTTAAAAGTTGTTTAAAAGCTATGCTTATTTTGGTGCAAAGTTTTTTTGATATCCACACATACACAGGGTATTCAAAAAGTTCATGGAATGTATATTATGAAAAAAAAAAAAAAAAAAAAAAGCCATGTGTGGATTCAAGTTTTTTTTTTTGGTACCAAAATAAACTTTTCTTTTTCCTAAGATATATTTATTTGAAACACAGAGTTAGACAAAATCTTCCATATACTGGTTTACTCTTCAAATGGTCACAATGGCTAGGGCTGGGCCAGGCCAAAGCCAGGAGGACCTGGGCCATCTTCTGCTTTCCCAGGAGCATTAGCAGGGAGCTGGATCAGACGTAGAGCAATCAGGACTCAAAACTGGCACCCACGTGGGATGCTGGCATTGCAGGTGGCAGCTTTGCCAGCTATACCAAAATGCTGGTTCCACCTTTTCCAGTTTTCGTCCACAATGTTCAACCTCTAACTCTCAGAATGCTGGAGTCATTTCTCTAGCAAGCATGATCGTGCCGGCAGACATTCAGTACAGATTTTGCTATAAAGCCGACAATCACCACACTGTACTAGAGCAAACATCAGACTAGGAATCAAGAGTCCTGGTGGCAGCTCTTTGCTAAGACCAAGTGTGTGACTTAACTGTTTCTGGATTTCATTTTCATCAGCTGAAGGTTGTTGAGAACAAAGTAAAAAAAGGCGGCGCGGGGGGTGGGGGGAGCGGTGGATGTTTAGTGCTTTAAATTAAAACTATATGCCTGAGAAAAAGTCCTAATTTTTTTTAAAAAGATTTAGTTTTTTATTTATTTGAAAGGCAGAGTTACAGAGATAAAGATCTTCCATCTGCTTGTTCACTCCCCCCAAATGGCTGCAATGGCCAGGACTGTGCCAGGCCAAAGCCAAGAGCCAGGAGCTTCTTCTAGGTTGCTTCCATAGGTGGCAGGGGTCCAAAGACTTGGGCCATCTTCCACTGTTTTTCCCAGGCCATTAGCAGGGAGCTGGATCAATGGGGACAGTGCTGTGGCGTAGCAGGTATCCCATATAAGTGCTGGTTCAAGTCCTGGCTGCTCTACTTCAGATCCAGCTCTCTGCTATGGCCTGGGAGAGCAGAAGATGGCCCAAGTCCTTGGGTCCCTGCACCCACATGGGAGACCTGAAGAAGCTCCTGGCTCCAAACTTCGGATCAGTGCAGCTCCGGCTGTTGAGGCCAATTGGGGAGTGAACCAGTGGATGGAAGACTCCCCCCCTCCCCAACCCCGCCTCTCCTCTCTCTGTGTAACTCTTTCAAATAAATAACTAAATCTTAAAAAAAAAAAAAAAAAAAAAGTAGAGCAGCTGGATCTCAAACTGGTGCCCATATGGGATGCTGGCATCGCAGGTGGTGGCTTAACCAACTACGCCACAGTGCCAGTTCCCCTAATTTTTCTTAGCCTAAATATACTACCTCAGTTTGTTAAAAATGACTTGTTTAATGAAGGACCAAAAAGCTGAGAAGTAACCCAGGAAACTGAATATCCCTTTCATTTGTCTTCGTAAGATCACTCCGCTTAGGATACTACTTGTAAGTTTCTCATTGAGATTCAGGACAAATAACAGCTGGAAAACAAATCTCATGAGAACCAGGTCAGATGACCAAGTCTACCAATGAGGATCCATGCTGGAAGCTGACCTAAAGTTTCATGTTACAGCTAACATGGGCAACACTGGTGGACCCAACCTCCTCCTTATTACTGAGAACCACACATGTATGTCCCTATAAGATTCTCTGCAGAGAAAAATCTCACGTAACATATATTTGTTCTTAGAGCGATGGTCCAATATATAAATGAATGAAAATTTTCATGTCTTTTGTACTCCTACAGAATCTTTAATTGGAGAATATCCAAAATGCTCTGAGAAGGTTTCAAATAAACACCACCACTATAGTCTGTGTATGCCTGGTCTACATAAATGTACCTGTTTCCCAACCTTAAGTCCTGCCCAATTTTATCCCAGAAGGCTAATGAGGCCCAAACCTTTAGATCTTGCCAGCTGCACCGACTTGACAAATTCTCCACAATAAGTCTGTACTCTGTGCGGGTGGGAGGGCCATATTTATCTCGGCCACTTCTTCTATAACCATAGCCACCTTAGGAAGAGTCAAAGAGATGAGATTACTTCAGTGCAGGAAAAGGGGGAGAAAAAAAATCAACAAAAAACTCCCGACAACACCCTGTCCCTTTAACCCCTTACACTTATGATTTATCTCTACCCAAACAACAGCACATGTATTTTTACTCCAAACCCACCCGTAGTTCTAAACTAAGTTTTAAGAAAGCTATGAGTTAAACACAAAAATTTAATTTACAATGTTGTAAGTATATATTCATTAATATTTATATTTAAAAATTAACATGCATAAATTAAAAGCTATTAACAGTTTAGAAATAAGTAACCAAGTTACTTTATCAGTTACTGGTGTTACTCAGTGATTAAAGTTTTTGTGAAAATTTTATAGAAAAAAGATTTTCAGGCACCTATTTCAGTTTAATCTCATCTGTGTCTAACCCTTGGGATCCTCACCACCCAGGTCTAATGGGGAAAGGTTGCGGTCGTCACATGGCTTCCTGTTTTTGGTCAGCCAAGGGCCACAATGGTTCAAAGAGCCACGCATGGAAAGGTAACCCAAGGTCAGCAAATGGAACAGGCAGTCATCTTAGCCTCAAAGGATTCTTTTAATTAAAACATTGAGGTCTTTGTTAAATCTATGTTAAACAATTGCATTACAGAGGGAAAAAAAATAACACAAACACATCATTAACATTTTATAAAGCATTAAAACAAGAAATTTATGCCAATTAAAATTACACATTACCAAAAATACTTGCAATTCTACATTTAAAAAAGATAATTTATAAAACAAATGGCTTAAACATCAATACATTTAAATATAAATATAATACTAATTCTTTAAAAAATTAGCATTTGATAACCAAGCACGTCATGGATACAAATACGCCCTGTGAATGCTTACTGCGTCCAGAGCCGTAACTGCCATCCCGACGTGGGCCCCGGGCGTGTTCGACAATCACTCGCTCGCCGCAAAGGTCTTTGCCATTGAGTTCATAAACAGCATCATCTGCATCGCGCAGATCATCAAACTCCACAAAACCATACCTAGGAGAGAGCAAACAAAACCGAGGTTGGTATCACTGTGACATCCGGCTTCACTAACATCAAGAGAGAGCAATGAGGTTCATGCTTAGCAAAGGTTAGGTGGGTTTTGCGAACTAAGGATCAATTTTCTCTTCTCTTTAGTGGAAACCACTTTGCTTTGTGCCAATAGGCACTGTAGGAGGCAGGGAGACTTCTTCCGATTCCTATCTTGCTAGGAGAGTGGCTTGATATACAGAACAATTCTCTGGTTGGCCCCCCTCCCCCAGAGTGGTTGGTGGCAACTACAAAGACCTCCATGGGGATGCCTGATATAAGGTGTCAATATTCAAATTAGTAACAAGACAATTAACTGTTCTAGAAATTTCAGACAAAAAAATGCAGCTATTTACTTCTCTGAGAGATTCCAAATTATTTTTACAAAGTTATAGATAGGCTAGATTCTCTAAAATCTACAGAAAACTGTGTAAACTTCCTTTTATGCACTTCTAGCAATTCCCTAGCAGGACTGGTGGTTTAATACATTTCTGGAAAGACCCTCCCCCCAGTCCTGCTGATTATAGAATATAACTTATAAAAGTAAAGCACAAAATTTATAAGGTACCTCCAAGAAAGGTTAAAAAAAGTCCTACAAACTGTGTCATCAATAAATCAATAAATACTTAGTTTCACCTAGCACAGCTGTGGAAAGTGTGATCATGGCTTTTATCGATAAACCATTTACTGATCACACCTAATCACAAAGGAAAGGTTCAAGCAATCTGTGGACACCCTAAGAAGCCCTGTGTACACACAAGCACTGGTTAGTGTTGCCCTGCACTGAAACATACTGATACTCTAAAAACAGTTCAGTTCTTGCAGGGGCTCATCCAAGCTGTTGACAAAGTTAAATAAATGAGGGAATCCAATTGCTCAAGTTCTCCTTTACTGAAGAGTTCCTAAGAGTCTCTCAAGGTGACCATGTACTAGGTTTGGAAGGGTCTCTATATGGAAATGTTTGAGTGGCATTCAAACTCTAAGGGCCACTGCCTCTCAATTCCATGAAAAAAAAATTAACAGACACATCCATTATTTAATGGGAAGTGTTTTGCTGTAACACAATTCAGAAACCCATAAAACTTGCTCAGTAAATGGGCTATGAAGTCTTTGCAACATGGCTTCACGCTTCCATAGGCTGGAACTGCTAAGCAGCTTAGTAAGGATGATTCTGAATTTGCTATTATAGTTGTCAAGGAAAGCAAAGCCTCTCCAAATCACTATGTTCAAAAGTGGTTTTCAGTCACTAAACATCTCTAAGAGATGTTATAATGTAGCTGCTTTCTCCTTTCCTAGGTAGAACAGGTCATCAGAAAAGTTACACTATTATTTTCAGAGACAAAAATTAAACAACAAAAACCCATTTTCTCCTTTGGTTTATCTCTAAATAGACTGGAAACAGAAAATGTGCCTTCTTTAATTTCATTGTGAAGACCAATCCTGAATTTGCTCTCGGCACCATGTGACAGCCTGACACCAAGTGGGCAGGGATGAGGGAAACCCTCCACCCAGTGTGATGCAATACTTCCCCTCCCCTAAGAAGGACCCGCTGGCTTGCCACCACTCCATGACCAGAATGACCTAGTGTGATGTGAGAAGGACAGCACTGACTCCTGAGGACAGAAAATCCAAACTGTTTTCTTTAACATGTTTAAGCTTTCTAACCACGTGGGGGGAAGTGTGTCACAGAATGCAGGGCCTTAAGCTCTGCAGGGCACCTGACCTAACAGCCTGGCTGCTGCTGAGACCGGTGAGGCCTCTGTCGGGTCTCCATGGCATTTCCTCTCCCACACTCAAAGATCACCCTGCGCACGCCCATCCTGATACAAGGTGGACATGTACAACTTACTCTGGCCTTTCAGAGAAAGCAAAGACAATCTATTCAGCAGAGGTGCAATTATTTTAAAATAAAAATTAGTGCTCAGACTGATCTTTCTTTGTAAGCTGAGGCTGAACCAAAGCAAATCTTGTCAGTAACACTGGTCCCTGAGCTACAGGGATGATTACTGCTAGAAGAAAACGGCCTATTACAGCTCCTTGGTAGTATTCACTTCTGAAAAGTTCCAACAAATGGGTCATTCACTAGCCAATTTTTTTGGGTATCCAAGTCAGTTATTAAAATAGCTGACTTGAGATCCAATTTTATTTTTCAGAAAAATTTTGGCTATTCCTCAAAGAAAGGCCACAAAATTTATTTGGAACATTTTAATATCAAAGTCCAGACCAAGGATCAAATTGGGTACCCGACTATCACTGTTCTCTGCCACTAACATGCTGGGTAGTCTGGAAGATTGAAACAAGTACCAAACCATACCCAGCAGGGACTCCTGCTGAGAGTAAAGCCAACTCCAGACCAGCACTGTTGCTCTTATTAAGTTACTGTCTAGTTACATCTGCTTTCCTTGAGGAATGACTGTTGCCTTCAAGAAACAGACTAAGTCCCTCAAATAAGGCAGGAATATTAAATAACTACAAAATGTTACCTAACACTTGTTAAATAATCTCTATGTACTAGACAATGTTATCTTAATATTCTTGGCATCCAAGAGCCATTTCTTATTATTCCCATTTGACAGATGAGTAGACTGAGGCAGTGTTAAATAACTTGCATGGAAAAAACCATCAGAGCACTCAAAGTCTAGAGCTCAAACTCACAACTATTAAGACTGGAGAACTAAGAACTGATCTCAGGTGGGCACTGGTACAGCAGTTAAACTGCCACCTGGGAAACCTGCATCCCCTAGCAGACTGTGCTTTTGTGCACCTGGGAGGCAGCAGATGATGGCCCAAGTACCTGGGTCCCTGCCACCCATGTGGAATTCTGGATAGAGTTCCTGGCTCTTGGCTTTGGTTTGGCCTGGCCCCAGCTATTACAGGCATTTGGGGAGTGAACTAGTGTATGGGAATTTCTCTCTCTGTTGTTCTTTCAAAAAATGAAGGAACTAGTTTGGGCTCAAGTTACGGTTCTGTCAGAAACCAACTGTAAATAGCATATTTAAATCATTTTACTTTTCTGAGTCTTAGTTTACTATGAAATGTGGGAGCTATACTAAATGTAAGGTATTTCATAACACAAAAAGTATCATAGATAAATGTTAAAAACAAATTCCTGTGGGTTAACAATGGATAATTTAAAGTCTGGCAGGCCTGTACCAAGATGGTGACACTAGACAGTGTCAGGGTAACTTTAATTTTTGTTATCTAAAATACCTTTTAATACTATGTATGGGTTCCAATTTTAGTTTTTATTGAAACATTTTAACTGTCCCTGAATTAAATTTTAGTGCATTCAACAAAGTAAAATGCACTTCTTGGTAAGTAACATCAGAGTCTTTTGAAATCAGTCTTAACATTCCCTTTGTGCTTGTCAGTAAATAAAATGATACTAGTCTCTTCTCTCCAAAAGCTAGCTTCTTTTCAATCTTGGTCAAAGTAAGGAGTGATATACAATACACACGTGCACATGTACACGGCTGGATGTGTGCGTGCGCATATGTATACCATAGGTATGCATGTCTGTGGGATCTGCAAAAAAGCTACACAAAACATAACCAAACAGATACATTTCTCTAATTTTAACTACAGACACCTTTCCTCTTCTGCTGTTAAAAATGAAGAACATTTTTCAGTAATTTTAGTATGAAAATGAAGAGGATGAAGGAGTCAGGAGAATGAATCTGACAAATTTAAAAAATTCTTCTATCCCAGGGATTGATAAAAACACAAAGAAGCCTCCAATATGCCTCATCTTACTCTCAGGTGCCCCATCTTTCAATCTTTCTCCCCCTATCTTATATGAAAGGCTAAAAAGTGTGGCCTTATTAATAAATGCACAACACTCTTCCATTAAAAAACACAACTCCTTTCTTCATTTCTCTACCACTGCCTCTTCCCAAACTCTTCTCTGGTCACATTCTATCCTGAAAAGTATGGTCAAAAGAATGAGGGGGAGAGAGGGAAGTTGCTGTCTTCCCCCCAAAAAAAGTGGGCACTGTGACTTTTACCAAGAATAGACAGGTATCTGGATGCCACAAACCAACAAGCCACACTGCACTGCATGGTCTGTTCTGAATTCTATTCCATTCCTGTCCCTGTGCCAATGCTCTAGTCTTCCTCACGTAATAGATGGTATACTGCTCAAGTTAGCAGTCAGAACCCTGAAAAGGCAGAGCTAGAGGGACATGTTTTTTAAACTAAGGTACTCCAAGATTTCAATTTTAGAAATGTTAATCATGCTTCTTTACGCAAGGTTCATTACCTGAACCCATACTGTTGTTAAACAGGCATTTTCTTATCCTAACAACCCTCACCAATGGTGGGTCCCAAACACCCTCAGGCTTGCAAGTTCTCCAGAAAAGAATGTGGAATTGACTCCCCCTTTCAGAACAGTGCAGGCTCTTCTGTCTTCCACACACCTGCCCTGAGCAGGGAGACTGGAGAACCCTGTCAACAGCGAGGAGCAAGCAGCAGGACTTGCTCTGGAGACAGGCCGGTCAGTGGCTTAACGGGCAGGTGACCAGGGTGCGCCACCAGAATCTGCTGGGGAGTGGACATGAGGAGCAGGGAAAGCAAGCCTCCATGCGTGTGACTGCGTCACCCACCAACGCTGCTTACCGAGGGGCATGCCTTCCATATTCTCTCTAAAAGAAAAATGTGCCCCTTTCCACGGTGGATCTCTGCTCACCTTTGTCCTAAAACTGTGCCACATGCTTTTTCTTTGTATGTGGACATGACAGTCCTCAGCCAACCATCAGCAGGATGTGTTTTGTTTTCCCAATGTGGTGAGCCATTCCCACATTCACTCATTTTCCTGGTAAGAACCGAACCTCTCCATGGCTGGTCAGGCTTAGGGATGTTGCTGTAGCCAAGGAAAAATGTTCATCTGTTGAAGTTAACCCACGGGTGGCTTGAACCCTCAATCTAGAGTCAGTAGCACTGTATTTTAAGGGCAGGGCCCTTAAGTCTGCCCTGAAAGAAATGGCATTCAGTGAACAGGAATCAAACAGCTTTCTGTCAAAGCACTCAGTGTTGGTCCTACACTTCAACCAACTTGGTCTTAGGAGGTGAAAAAAGTTAGGACACATGGACAGGATGGCAATAAAAACAGTAATTTTCACTGTCTGCTTAAGGCAAGTGCTTGGAGAACATAGAAAGACACGTCTGCAACCAACTCCCATGCGCACGTGAGGCACGTGAACGTAACGGTGTAGCTGCTCCCGATTCCAAAGGCAGGCAGCTTTCGGGGACCGGCAGCGTGGGGCCCTCACAGCATTAACAGATGCCGCCTCGACCGCTCAGGGCCAGTGATTACGGTTGCAGTTGACTTTCCCAGTGCCGGAGGGTTCTTTATAACCCACTACTGGAGCTGCAAACACAGGAGTAGGCTCCTGAGACCCTTGCCTATCCTGAGATGGGAAGGAGGCTGCTCTGGGCATTCTGGCCTCCCTTTCTTTAGCCTCAAAGGAGGGAGGGCCATCAAGGCCACCCGGAGAAGGTGGATGACTTACCCGTGCTCACTGAGTGGCAGAGCTGGGGTGCGACTTCAGGGCTCACCATTACCCAGTCTGGGGCTCTTTTCACGTCGGCAAACTGGCAGTTCCGCACACCAAGAGCTTTCTGATTAGAGCTAGTGTGGATTCCTGGTCTGCACACGTTGGCCACAGCTCAGTCTGCACTTGATCTTTCCCCACCTTCAAAGAAGAAAACCTACCTCATGATTTCTCTCTTCTGGATCCCCTAACCATCTAATTCACTCCCAACAACCTTGAAATCGCTTTTGACAAGTTCTCTTGGGTTTCGAACTGGGTCTACTGACAAGTTCCAGTTTTCTCATTTTGCTGGGCACTCAGGGCTGTCTCTACCTGTCTGACCAACAGATGTAATTCTAGGATGCAGCTATTTTTACTTAATCAATGTGTCCCTTTATATCAGCGAAACTCAGCTAAATCATTCTTTTGCTTAGACATCTAGAATGACCCCTGAAGAACTTTTTAAATTCATTCTCTAAACCTGGAACACCTGACTACACAAGTTAAATCACGTCAATCTTTTCCCATGTCTGAGAGTTTACCTCTTTTCATGAGTCCCTAGAAAACTGCCTGAGTTCAAACATTTTAGCATTTCAATTTTATGCTTTACGTGCATGCTTTTGTGGCTCTTCAAGCCTTGTTCTTTCCGTTGTGCCTGCCTTCTCATTTGATTATGAGCTCTTCAATAACAACAGAGCTAGTGCATGTTGGGTATTTAGCACATGGTAAATAATTTATCCATAATATTACATTGATTCCTTATATCAAATATGAATATATTATTATTATTATTTCCATTTTATAATGAGAAAACTGAGGCTTAGAGAGGCTAAACAAGTAGCTTTTTGTCCCCAAGCTAAGGAGTGGTGGAGCTGCATTTGAACTCAGATCCATGACTGGAAAACGTAAGGCTCACTCACTGCCTTTTACAGGCTGATGCTTCTCTCCATGGTCCCGAGTACAGTCTTTTCTCATTTGACAAATGTAGTTGCCTTAGTGGTGCTCTAGCCTCAGATAAGCCATGCTGTAGTACAGTTTTTTGACACAGCGGGGTGAAGTCTCCAGGGAAAAAGGAATTGACCTTGGGGCAGGGTGAAGCACCTCTAAGGTGGGGGTATGTGACAACCAGGTTACTTTCACTCTTGTCTTTTGGTTCCCATTAGCCAGTGTCAGCCATCTGGTCCTTCCGAAAACATGTGTGGGTTCAGAACATAACAGACTAGAAGAATAGAGGAAAAATAAGATTATTCTGTGCAATCCCCATCCTGGAGGTCCCATATCAACCCCTAGAGTCTGTCTTTGGCTCTAAGGCTCAGCAAAAATTAGACCACCATAGAGAAGATAGAGTTGGACCTGGACATGGTAGATGTAGATGGATACTGACAACATCACGCACATAAGAATGCATTTGATTGGTTTCATAAGGAATGGTGATTTGGGACCAAAAAATATAAGCATGAATGGTGGAGAATGATGGGCCAGAAATCAAAGAATACTAGAAGCTTTTCAGATTTGCAACTACACAAGGATTACAGCAGCAACCAGAAAAGTACTTTGCATATGAGAAGCATCTAAATCTTAGTTTTTATTAATTCCAAACAACTATTAACACGGTTACTCCAGCCTGCTAGACTCTTACACTTCAAATCCTTTTAATAATAATCACTCCTGCTTTCGAAAGTCTTACTATGTATTAAGCATTATACTAAATGCTTTGCACATATCATAGTCAATTTTCACAGCTCTGAGACTTACTCTTATCTCACAGATGAAGGAACTAACACTTAAAGCAGTTGAGTAACTTGCCAAGATTACCTAAACACCTAAGAGATTTCAAACCCAGGGGCTAACCTAAAGCCTACATCCAACCACTAGGATCTGCTGTCTCCTAACACCAATGGAAGGAAGGAAGCTCTGAGACCGAGGTTGCAGAAACACAAGCTCTAGGAGCACAGAAAATCAGTTTCATCAGATAAATGTTGATGTGGCTATATTATAATCTTAAGGGAAATACTCAATGACAAGGAAGTATCATTTCTGCACCCTATTTTGCTAATGCAATTAAGTTGTGAATATTTAGTCTGAACTAAGAAACTAGTGGAAATGAATCATTAGGAAACTTGTTATTTCAGCCAATGAATTAGTGGAAAACTCATCATTTCTCCTTCTCTTCAATTAATTCACTGGAAAACCTCTAATGATGAAGCAACAATCAAACTCAGGCCCACGGCATTGATTCTACACTACAAATACTCACTGGGTGAGGGACATGGAGTAAAATCATTACACTAAAAACTAACTAGTAAAACAACATTCTTGGTAGCAGAGGAGGCAGAAAGGAAGCCACCAGAGAGCACCGTCTTCTTTGTAACTGTTCTATGAGCCTACCTGCCGATTTGTTTCAACTAGCCCAAACCTGTTTGCTAAACTGTTTCACTTTTACCAGGAGCCATATTACTATTCCATAAAGTGAGACTACCCAAAAAGCAAAATACATCTGTACTTGTAAACAGCTTATGAATCACACTATCATAATCATAACTCCCCATCATAATTAACTATATTTTTAAAGCGAACATGTTTGCTCTTTTTAAATATAACCATACCTACATCCATTTTAATATTCTTACGCTTATAAACATTACTGTAAATAACAGGTATCATAAAAAAAGGGGGTCAACTATTCTCTGATGACACAATAAAGTTCATAAAGACTCAATCACATGGGCTGGCACTGTGGCACAGTAGGCCAAGCCTCAGTCTGTGGCACCTGAATTTCACATGGGCATTGGTTTGTGTCCCAACTGCCCCTCTTCCAATCCAGCTCTCTGCTGATAGCCTGGGAAAGCAGTGGAAGACGGCTCAAGTGCTTGGGCCCCTGCATGCGTGTAGGAGACCTGGAAGAAGCTCCCGGCTTTGGATCGGCTCAGCTCTGGTTGTTGTGGTCTTTTGGGGAGTAAAGTAGCAGATGGAAGATCTTTTACTTTGACTCTCCCTCTCTGTCTGTAACTCTGCCTCTCAACTAACTAAATAATCTTAAAAAAAAAAAAAAAAGACTCAATCACAAAAAACAAACCAACTTATAACAAAATTTGGGAGTTAACCATATCTGTTACTTATTGATTGAAATAAAGGTTTAAATTCAGCACCCAGCACTACCTGCTTCCACACAAAAGAAACAAAGCCCATCTGCCTACCTCTAAAACACCACAATGAATAGGCTGCCAGATGCCAGTCTCATAAAGGTTAGGCCTCTGGGATCACCCTGTCTGTTTCCATGTCCCTCATAACCACCCCTGGTCCTGGCTGCAGTCTCAATTTCCTTCATGTTTAGTTTTGGTTAAAGATGCTACCCCCAACACTACTTCATGGCCTTCCTGTGAAATTGGCCATTTCATTAATTCAGATATTTAAACAGGTTTTCAAATTCTCTTGATACGAATGGGTCAGTAGCTTCATTTCATCCACATGAACACTGTCTTTAATTCCTGACTCCCTGCCTGAGCCCCTGCTCAGCCTCTTCATTCCTGAAGCTCAGTTCAACACGCCTTCCTCCACTCCTGCTCCCAGGTCTTGGACCTGTTTGTCTATGAAGGCCTCCCTTCTGGTATACAGTCCCAATACAGGTTGGAGAGCTGGTGGAAGGGTAACAAGTGTCTTTTATGCACTTCCCTAGGTATCACCTGCAGCTCAGGGATCTCTAGCCTGGGAGACTTTCATCCTGACACAGGAAAGTCACGTGCAGGTAAACCCACAGCACAATCTGATCCTTCACCTTTAGGAAATTCCATACCAGACAGCCTTAGGGATAGGACAGAGAACATTGACTTACACAAATCCTACTCAGCCAGCCATGACAGAGCTGACATCACCTTAGAGCTCTTCGAAAAGCAGCCAGAGGAGGGCAATCGCTAGCAGTCTTGACCCAGGCACACCATCATCATAAGGACCAGCTATTTCACTTTCGGCAGTAACCTGTCAGCTTGCTGGAAGTTTCTGCAGACTAAAGGCTGAACAGGTTAATAAACTGTTACCCCTGGAGACAAGTCCCGAAAGGCTAGGACTAAGCTATCTGTAAGGAAACAGCATGAGAGAAGCATTGGCTGCTCCTGCCCATGCTGCCATGTGAGTAAAGAGTTCTTCAGTTTGCAGGGCCGTCAGGGTTTTGCAACCTTGGGAGAGTCACTTCACTGCTCCACGCCCCTCTTCACCCACCAGCACAAACCAGGGATAGCACTTGTTTGAATATACTCAGCTGACAACAAAATCATACAAATACATGCTGTTAATATTTTCTAGAATTTTAAGATTTTACTATTAGCTTACACATTTATAAATACCACCCTGAGCAGAATTCTCTCAGATGCTTGGAACGCCTTTCTTCTGAGGCGCTCAAAGCACAATTTTCTGTCCAGCTTACCTGGAAGCATCCAAAAACACTGGGAATACAAACCACATGTTATTGTCCAGTTTACACCTTGTGCCTATATTTTAAGAAAGGACAGTACTTCATATTGCCCTTTTCATGCAATACCTCAATGAGAAAAGGAGGAACATGAAATAAAACTTAGCAATAGGAGCTTAAAATGACTGCCATGTAATTACAAATGCGGTTTATTCATACTACAAGCTGGGCAATTTATGCTAATAACATGTGGTCAGAAATCTCAACATGGTATTCTCTTTGCACTACTTTTTCAAAATGACAGAAAAATAAATCACCCAAGTCTCAGGGTAAAAGAGAACAGAATAAAACAAAGACAGGCTAACTTCAACAAGAGACTTCAGTACAACAACATGAAAGGCAGGCACTTGGCTCAACCACTGGGACGACTACGTCCCATATTGGAGTAGCTGATTCAAGTCCTGGTTCTGCTTGACTTCAGCTTTGTACTAATGAGTGTCCTGGGAAGTAGCAGGTGATGGCATAAGTCTCAGCCACCCACAGGGACCGAATTCTAGGCTCCTGGCTTCAACCTGACCCAGCCCCAGCTGCTGTGGGCATTTGGGGAGTGAACCAGTGAATTTAAGATCTTTGTCAATCTCTGCTTTTCAAAAAAAAAAAAAAGAAAAAGAAAAAGAAAAAAGAAAAAAATAAGGAAGAAAAAAAAAAAAAGGCAGGAGGGGAAACTGGTTAAAAAAAAAAAAAACGACCAGCATTGTAAAGTGGCAGTTCAAGCTGCTACTCTGCAAGGCCAGCATTCCACATGGGTGCCAGTTCAAGTCCTGGCTGCTCCAGTTCTGATCCAGCTCCCTACTAATGTGCCTGGGAAAGCAGCGGAGGAAGATGGTCCACATGGGAGACCCTGAAGAAGCTTCTGGCTTTGGACTGGCCCAGCTCTAGCTGTCGTGGCCATTTGGGGAGTGAATCAGTGGATGGAAGATCTCTCTCTGTAACTCTGCCTTTAAAATATGCACTGAGAACCTTGAATATGTTCAGTCCTCCTGTGATGTATGCATTTTATTCCATGGAATCTGTTCTAGGCATAATACAAATGCAAACAAGGACATGGTTCTGTGGCCTAGAAAGTTAAGCCTTTGGGGTTAAGTGCTGTGGTGTAGTGGGCTGAGCCTCTGCCTGTGGTGCCAGCATCCCATATGGGTGCTGGTTGGTGTCCCAGCTGCTCCAATTCCAATCCAGCTCTCTGCTATGGCCTGGGAAAGTAGTAGAAGATGGCCCATGTCCTTGGGCCCCTGCACCCGCATGGGAAACCTGGAGGGAGCTCCCAGATTTGGCTGTTGTGGCCATCTGGGGGGAACGAACCAGTGGATGGAGGACCTTTCTCACTGTCTCTCCCTTTCAAATAAATAAATAAAACTTAACAAAAAAAGTTAAGCCTCTGTCTGCAGTGCCAGCCTCCCCCATGGGCATAGGTTTGAGTCCTGGCTGCTCCACTTCCAATCCAGCTCCCTGCTAATGCACCTGGGAAAGCAGTGGAAGGTGGCCCAAGTACTTAGGCCCATGCACCCACATGGGAGACCTAAAAGAAACTCCTGGTTCCTGGCTTTGGCCTGGCCCAGCCCAGGCTGGGGAGTAAACCAGCAGAAGGAAGGTTTCTCTCTCTCTCTTTTCTATTTCTGCCTTTCAAATAAATAAATAAATCTGAAAAAAAAAAGTAAAATTCTTATGCACACAATATCCATCACAGACTTACTTCTTAAAAAGATTTATTTATTTGAAAGGCAGAGTTACAGAGAGGGAGAGGCAGAGAGAGAGAGAGAGAGAGACAGACAGACAGACTTCCATCCACTGGTTCACTCCCCAGATGGCTGCAATGGCTGGAGCTGTGCCGATCCAAAGCCAGGAGCTTCTTTCCGGTCTCCCGCATGGGTGCAGTGCCCCAAGGACGTGGGCCATCTTGTACTGCTTTACCAGGCCATAGCAGAGAGCTAGATTGGAAGAGGAGCAGCCGGGACTTGAACTGATGCCCATATTGGATGCCAGCACTGCAGGCAGCAGCTTTATCCACTATGCCACAGCACCAGCCTCACAGGGTTATTTTTGATGCAAGAATTAAGCAATAGTTGAGTAAATCACAATATAACATACAATGGATTTTATGCATCCAATAAAATGTTAACAAGAGCAATTTTAATGTTACAGAAAAAGTAGGATATGAAATTGTACTTAAGACTTCACTTATGTTAAAAGTATTTTTTAAAAGATTTATTTATTTGAAAGAGTTACACAAAGAGAGTCATAGAGAGAGAGAGAGAGAGAGAGAAGGAGAGAGAGTGCGCAATAGCAAGCGAGAGCAAGCGAGCGAGCGGTGTCTTCCATCAGCTGGCTACTCCCCCAGTTGGCAGCAATGGCTGAAAGTGCACTGATTCAAAGCCAGGAGTCAGGAGCTTCCTCCAGGTCTCCCAAGTACGTGCAGGGGCCCAAGGACCTGGGCCATCTTCCACTGAGAAGCATTCTTAACGCTATCACTTTTCTACTTTGTTTTTCATAAATGGGCTAAAAGGAACCTACATTATATTCTACTCAAAAAGTTTTGTAAAAAAGTTCTTGAATCCTTTATTCCTAGTAGGCTGAATGAATGAGCCTTAAACAATGTAAGATGATGCCTTCATTTATAACTTTAAATATTTTAATATTTAAAAAAACCTACAACATGTAAAAATATTTTAAAGGGTAGTTCAAAGTTTAGAAAACAGGAAAATTTTCTTTAAGGATTTATTTATTTATTTGAAAGTTAGAGAGAAATATCTTCCTTCTGCTGATTGACTCCCCAGATGGCCACAATGGCAGGGGCTAGGCCAGGCTGAAGCCAGGAGCCAATCTGGATCTCTCAAGTAGGTGACAGGGGCCCAATCATGTGGGCTATCTTCTGCTGCTTTTCCCAGGCTGTCAGAAGGAGCTGGATCAGAAGTGGGGCAGCCAGGATTTGAACCAGTGCCCACATGGGATGCCAACATTGCGGGTGGCAGCTTTATCTACTACACTACAGCGCTGGCCCCAGAAAATAGGAAATCTTGACATAGCAGTTGCAAACGTAACACTGTCTAGAAGGTAATGGAAATCAAATAGAGAGTAAAAGGGACTGCCATTGTAGTACAGTGGATTAAGCCGCTGCCTACAGAGCTGGCACCCATTTGGGCACTGATTCAAGTCTTGGCTGCTTGCTCCACTTTTATTTTATTTTATTTTTTTTTAAAATTTTTAATGTGTTTGACAGGTAGTTATAGACAGTGAGAGAGAGAGAGAGAGACAGAAAGGTCTTCTCTCCATTGGTTTACTCCCCAAATGGCTGCTACGGCTGGCGCGCTGTGCCGATCTGAAGCCAGGAGCCAGGTGCTTCTTCCTGGTCTCCCATGCGGGTGCAGGGCCCAAGTACTCGGGCCATCCTCCACTGCCCTCTCCTGAACCACAGCAGAGAGCTGGACTGGAAGAGGATAAACTGGGACTAGAACCCGGTGTCCATATGGGATGCCAGCACAGAAAGATGGAGGATTAACCAAATGAGCCACGGCGCCAGCCCCTTGCTCCACTTCTAATCCAGCTCCCTGCTAATATGCCTGGGAAAGAAGCGGAGGATGGCCCAAGTGCTTGGGCCCCTGCACCCAAATGGGAGACCTGGATAAGCTCCTGGCTTTGGTCTGGCCAGCCTTGGCCTTTGCAGACATCTGGAGAGGGAACAAGTGGATGGAAGCTCTCTCTCTCTGTCTCTCTCCCTAGCTCTGTAACTCTGGCTTTCAAATAAATAAATAAATAAATCTTTTTAAAAAATTTAGTATGTTTCAGGAACCTGCCTTAAGGTAATAATACTTTGTATACTTTTATAAGGATATTCACCAGTGTTATAACCTGTCTTATAACATTTTAATTAAGTACATTCAGAAGCACTTCTCAGTGGAAATACCTATGATAGAGGAAAACATCAGACTGTTAGAAAGAAGGAAGTGACAAACATTGTATGAAAAAGGCAAAATCATGTACCCAAAAAGCAGACAGTGCCATTTAAAATTTTCTGTCCTCAATATTAAAAAATTTTATGAACATGTAAAATTTTTAGGACCAGAAATATGTGCTACTTTGAAATGTTAAAATACAAAAAGAATGGGTCTTTAATTTTAATTACATCTAAACAGCATACTCCTTTAAATCAAAGCTTTTTAATTTCTTCTTAGATAACCATAAAAGTAACCCAGAACCAAATGCTTTACTTTTCTGAACAGACTCAAAACCTTGGTTCATGTGGGTTTAAATGGGACATGACGACTGGGGCTGGCAGATCGGCCTATGAACATAGCAGTGGTGGGCTCCCTTAGGGGAAAGTATTTGCTTTTTCTTTATAATTACTGTCACTCATTAGTTGTAGTATTATCATAAAATGAAAACGTATATATCTGTCACTTGGGAGGTGGATAGAAATAATCTCACATGGTTAAGAATACATTAATAACTCAACTAACCAGAAACCAATAACCTGGAACATCAAACTAACCAAATGCCTTTTAAAGGGAAAGATGAAGGAAAAAACAAGCTCCCATCAAGGATTCAGTCAAAGAGAAAAATCCCTGTGTAGGTTCTGGAATTGGCAGAGCTTCCTCGGGCTCTCAGGCCTAACAATGCCCTACAGTGATCCACACAGAACAATGACTTGACTCTGAAAGGAGACTTAAACTACATATTTTAAAAATTAAGGTGCATTCTACTTGAACAGTTTTTAAAAAAGAGTGAAAACAAAAATTTCATAGTCATATAGATCATGAAAACAAATTAAGTAGAGAACATCCCCTGAAAATTGTATCTGCAATTTCATTCTATTTACAATTTATTTACAAGATCTGCTATAGTTCTCAGGTTGGGGACTCTGAAATTCACAGCCCAGTCTCCCCAGGGCTATAGTAGCAGGAAGCTAGGGTCAGGAGGCTGAACCAGGAGACTAAACCCTGGCAATTCAATGTGGGAAACGCCTGCCCCACCTTGAGAGTTATAATTCATGACTTTAATGAACGCAAAACAAAACAAACTTCAAAAATTTGAAGTTTATCCTTTCAGCTACTAGGCAGGTAAAATAATCTTAGGATGTGATATGTTTTATTCATTAACTAAATTACAGAATAATTAACACATCTCTGAAACTACAAGATCTTGTGACAAAAGATAAACTCTTGTACTAAAAAGCCTTCTACACTTTATATGAAAATCCCAGGATTTTCCTTGCCCCTCCCCATTGCTCTCCACAGTGGATCCTGCTGGAGTCAGAGCTGCAGGTAGGAACACGGAAGACTGTAAGGGGATCTGAAATGGTCCTTATGATCCTGGTAGATCTACAACATGTCTGTGGTCCCAGACTGAACACTCAAGAGAGGTTCTCTAAAACACAGGCCCTCCGGTACAATGAAATGGCACATGGTGAACCACTGCACATACACTTCTTCTCCCAACCTGTAGATCCACGGAATCCTTTCCCGGACACCAATCTTCTCTGTAGAGCCCATATGCGCCCTCATTTGGTCACCTTTCTGTTATGCAAGTATTTTATGCTTCATTTAATTAATTCTGAACTTTACTGACCCCTTTAGCCTAACATATCTACTGATGTCACATTTCAACAAATCTGAACTCTTCGGCAATTCCACAAGTCCCATTCATTCAGAATCTGCTTTTGAGTTTTAATGACTAATAATCACAATCCAGCTATGTTCAAAGACGCTTCTCAGCAGGGAGATTTGCTATACTTCTCAGTTTGGGGACTACAAGCTTACAAATGTAGCTAAAATGTCTTCTTCTGTAGTTATTCCTTCCTTCCAGACCACCTACCCGTCTCTTCTTGGT
Organism: Oryctolagus cuniculus; assembly: GCF_051225735.1. Taxonomy (NCBI): domain Eukaryota; kingdom Metazoa; phylum Chordata; class Mammalia; order Lagomorpha; family Leporidae; genus Oryctolagus; species Oryctolagus cuniculus. Next base: position 143,332,633 of record NC_142873.1, on the reverse strand, counting down.
TGAAATACATCCTTACTACTGGTCCTCTTCTCAGAAGTCATTTTCCTCTGCAATGATTCCTGAATGTTCCCAGGAGGTCATATTGTGTGCCATTTGGTGATTATCATCGCTTCAAATCCCTGACATGACTCCCCAGTCTTCATTTCAACCTTGACTTTTCAATGACAGATTTCATGCCTATCCAGGTTTAGTTCCTAAAAAAAGACCCCAGTATAAAGGGCCTGGAAGTCTCCCTCCTCTTTATCTCACCATTTCCTGGGTTGCTCAATCCTGCCTTCCAGAGCCTCTGAATTCCTTTCTTAGACAATCCATTCCAGACTTCAAGTCCATCTCAAGCACATCTTCTCAAGTAAGCCATTCCAAATTTTAGAGAGCAATCATTCCTTAATCCAAAGTGCATGTTGTTAACAATTCACTGGATAGCAGAACTGTTCTTCTGTCCCCCCCCCCCCCCATTTAATTTGCACAGCAGTGGCTATCTTGTTGGTGAGTTATCAACACACTGGATCGATTAACCAGCCCCCTCCCCCCACCCCCATCCACACCATTTCCTGCTTACTATTACGGAGTATCTTAGAAAAGGAACTTCAACACACGTGCCTTATGTTATCAAACACCAGTAAGCTAAGATGCCTCCTCATGACTTTTTTTAAACGATTGTAGCTATCACTTCCTGCTATTATCTCCCATCTTCCTTTTCCATGTACATGACAAAAACAGGTTCAGAGACAGAACCTGTCTACAGGTATTTATGTAGCACAGCCAAGGCCGGACCCAGGCTTGTCTGGCTTCCAGATCCACATTTCCTCCACAAAAGTTAGCTGTTCTGTCAACTTCCAGAAAGCTCTGGAAAAAGGGGGAGTTCTAATTTTTTCACATACATATCACAACACCCCCCCCCTTATCTAGCACATTCCTTAAGAACTGAAAGTTCCATCATACAAAATGAGTAATTTTCTAAGCCTTTTAATTGATGCTAGAAGAAATCAGTAGACACAATAAGCAGTTCATTGCAGCAGTGTTCTTCTTCACTGCTCTCCTCAAGGTGAGCCTTTCCAATGGCCAAGTTTTAACAGCCAGACAACTTAAGGACACGTGCTTTCAGGACCTGTCAAGTCCAGCTGCTCATGTCACACTGGGGAGCAAGCTGCAGTCACATCAGACCTGTTGCGACGCAGAGGGACCTTTTTTTTAAAAGCCAAGGGTGTTTCTAACACCCAAGGCTTAGTGCCCTAAAATGTTGCCCCCAGTTTTTATGTGCACGTTTTCCAAGTCCTACCTAACACTTCCCGGTCCCCCTTCAGGCCTCCTTCCTCACCCATTTCCCCCTGCCAAAGTAGCTCAGGAACACAACCAACAGACCATATCCGGGACAGCAGTAAGTTAGCAATCGCAGACCGTGGGGCTCCCCCTGCACCAACCAGCAGACACTAGCCAGGGTGGCCCCTCTTCTCCAACACATTCTACAAAAGCAAAGCCTTTTTTTTTTTTTTGCAAGCTAGGGAGCGGAAACTACAGAATGGAAGCTCTGCTCGGAGTCTGACAGATAACAAGCTAAAAGTTGACTTTACCCTCAGATAGGGAGGGCACGGCGAAAGCGCTCAGCGCGGCAAGACCATACTTTCGAAACTGTCAACCAGACTACTCAAACTGGAGTCTCCCGCCCAAAAAAAGTGTGGCACATGGCAAGTCTGGAAAAAAGAGGCCTCCCTCCAGAGCTCCCGTCCCGGAGAGACGCCCTGGCACCGTCCGATCCACCAGACTGGGCAAGAGGTGAAGAGGAGGAGGAAATCCTGTTTATTTCCAGCAGCCCCCGGAGCGGGAAAGGTCGGTCTCCGGCCGGAGACGAACCAGGCCCCACTCCCAGAGCCTGGCCTCCGGCCGCCCGGGAGCTGCGCCCTCCCGCCCGCTCCAAGCCCACGCGGGGGTTCCCTCTCGCGGTCCCACTCCGGGCCTCCCCACCGCTCCCATTATCCCGCCACCACCCCCACCCGCGCAGGCGCAGTGGGAGCCGGGGCCTACCCGCGCCCCCGAGGCGCCGCCACCATGGCGGAGCCGGACCAGGCCGGCAGCTGCTGGGCGCCGCGCTGGGGACCCTCTCCCGTCCGCGCGGCCCCCTGCCACCTCCGGAGCCCGGTCCCCACCCGGCCGGCCCCTCTTTCGCCCTCCTCACCCGTTCTTTAGATCCACCTCCAGGATCTTCCCGTAGCCCTTAAAGAAGCGCTCCACATCGCGCTCCCGGGCCTGGTAGCTCAAGCGGCCGATGTATACCCGCGGCATCCCGGCAATGGTGGTGGCGGCTGGCCCCGGCCCCAGCCCCCCTTAGGCGGCGGCCGGCGAAGCAAGAGCACGGCGGCGGCGGCAACGGGCGGGCGGCGGGACCGACGCAGCCGAACCCCGGCGACGTACGCGGGCACGCAGCTCGCGAGCGCGCGCCTCCGCTTCCCCCGCCCTTCCCTCAGGCGGAGGGTAACGGGAGGGAGCGCGCGTTCGCTTCCCGCCCGACCAAGGCTGGGGGGCGGGGCTCGTCCGGGGGCGCGCCTGCGTTGGGGCGGGACCAGGTGATCGACAGGCGGCGCTGACCACCCTCTTCCCAGCACGTCTTCTCGCGAGCTCGCCGTGGCCGCCTTCCGCATGCCCCGGCTTCGCCCCTCCCCCCGGAAATGCGCCTGCCTGCCGGCGCCCGGCGAGCGTTCGTGCCTTTGTCCTTTGAACCGGGAGTGGTTTCGGCTGTAGAGCAGGAACTTTGGAATTCAACCTGGCTTCCAAATGTTTACATTGTCTTGACCTGGGGCTCGTCTCGCGCGATATCTTCTAGGCTTCTCCATCTTCTCTGTGAAAGGGGGACAGGAATTCCCACCTCTTTGAGTTGTGTGAGGATTACTCGTTTGGGAGAAGAGGTACGTTAAGCTCTTGGTACTTCCCGGCACCTCGTTAGTGCCCAATAAACTATAAACTGGACGCTTAGTTTACATGGAAGCGATGGGGAGACACGGAGAAGCCTAGAGCTTTGCAGTTAGGCTGGCGGTGACACTGGGTAAACTACTTGAGCAGGGGAGTTTGTTTTCTTTCTTTTTTTTAAAGATTTATTTATTTGAAAGACAGAGTTACAGAGCGGCAGAGAGAGAGAGAGGGTCTTCCATCCGCTGATTCACTCCGGCCGCAACGGCCGGAGCTGTGCCGATCCGAAGCCAGGAGCCTCTTCTGGGTCTCCCACGAGGGTGCAGGGGCCCAAGGACTTGGTTGATCTTCTACTGCTTTCCCAGGTCATAGCAGAGAGCCGGATCGGAAGTGGAGCAGCTGGGACTAGAACCGGCGCCCTTATGGGATGCCGGCACTGCAGGCGGCGGCTTTACCCGCTACGCCCCATGGAGTTTGTTTTCTGTCCTGTTAAATGATCTGTGTCTGTCTCGGTGGACTAGCAGGATGGTCCAGTCGGGTAGCATGAGTGGAAGTGGTTGGGACGGTGTCTGGAATGTCCTGGGAGCTCAGTAATTACTGATCCCCTGCCCACGCAGTGTGCCTAGAGCCACAGGAGGATTTTGCTTCTTGGCTTGTTTTGTAAGGATAACTCGAGATTCAAATTAAAGCGGGAGACGTAGGGTCTGCTTTTAATCCAGGCTCTTGTCTTCTGCTTAGCGAAGGCGCAGAGTGGTGCAGTTTATTTAAAAGGTGAGAGAGCGGACTTCCCCGGGGCGGAGTTGAAGGGGCGGCTTGACTGACAGGTAGGTGATGGAATTGCATAGGGTGGGGCTCGCGGTGGCCTTCGTCTAGCTGTCAGTGATTCGCCGTGAACTCTGCCTTGCTGTTTTCTAGCCATTTATTTTCTCTAAATAATCAGTTAGTGTACCCATATAAATGAAGCAGATACTAGGATGCATATGTTCTGTACGTAGTAAATTCCAAAGGTCATTCCACAGGAGTACAACCAGGGCGTCCTCGGGCCTGTCTGTGAGGCTCATAGCATTTTACACACACTGGCTGCTTGCACCAGCAGAGGACCTTGGTCTTAATTGCAAGCTGCAGTGAATGACTAAATATGTGTAGGGTTCCTGGAAGTAGGATATTTGAATCGCAGGGTGTGGACATATGTTGTTTTGATCGCTATTGCTCAGTTCTTTGTGAGTGCCTGTTTCCCCGTATCCTCGTCCACGCTCTTAGGAAACTTTTTGTTATTTGTCAAACTGGTAGGTGAAGAATAGTATCTCTGAGTTTTTTTAATTTGCAGTTATTTTTATTGGAGTGAGCCTCTCTTCATATGTTTAAGATAAAATTATATTTTCCTCTCTGTGTCTGTTTATATCCTTTGCCCATTTTTCTTGTTAAAAAATTATTTGTCTTCCTTTTACTTGAAAGGCAGAGAGAGATCTTCCATCTGCTGGCTCACTTTCCAAATACCCTGAACAGCCTGGGCTGGGCCATGCCGAAGCCAGGAGCTCAGAGCTCGGTTCCAGTCTCCCACAGGGGTGCAGGGCCATCGTCTGCTGCCTCCCATGGTGCGAGCTGGATTGCAGTGCACCGGAAGCAGCTGTTCCCACAGGAATGCAGGTGTCCCGAGCAGGGACTTAACCACTGCGCCAGGGCGCCCTCCCTGTTCTCTTACTGAGTCAGAAGAGCTCACTGTATATTGGGAAAATCAACTGTCTACCAAGACAAATATTTCTCATTTGTTGTTTGACTTTTCAACCTACTTTGAGAGGCAGTGAAACAGAGACAGAGTTTCCATCTGTGTGCCCACTCCCCAGTGCCTGCATCAGAGGTGGTGGGGGCGTGGGTGAAGCTAGGAGCTGGGACTCCGTGCAGGTCTTCCGTGTGGGTGACAGGCACCCAGTTACTCGAGCCATCACCACTGCTTCCCAGGCGCTGCTTGGGTAGGAAGCTGGAATCCGGAGCTAGAGCCAGAAACTGAAGCCCGGTATTCTTACTGTGGGATGTGGGCGTTTTAACCCCTAGGCTAAATGCTAAATGCCTTTCTCTAGGGTGTGTCTTGCTATGCAAAAACACTAGCTACTTATGGAATTGAATTTAGACACCCCTTTTCTTTGATTCTAGTTTTGTGTTATACTTTGAAAGTCCTTCCTCACTCTGAAGTTTTAAAAAAAGAAATCTTGGGGCTGGTGTTGTGGGTAGCGGGTAAAGCCGCCACCTGTGACACCGGCATCCCATATGGGTTCTGGTTTGAGTCCTGGCTGCTCTACTTCCTAATCAGTTCCCAGCTCATGTGCCCGGGAGAGTAGCGGAAGATGGTCCAAGTCCTTGGGCCCCTGCCAGCCACGTGGGAGACCCGGAGGAAGCTCCTGGCTCCTGGCTTTGGACTGGCTGTTGCAGCTGTTTGAGGAGTGAGCCAGTGGATGGAAGATGCCTCTCCCTCACGCTCAACAACAACAACAAAAAATTGAAAAACCTCTGCCCTTCAAATAATAAATAAATCCTTAAAAAAAACTCCCATGGTTTAGTCTGTTAATTTTAGAGCTGAGTTTTATTTTGCATTCTTTCCGTCATTTGGATGTTAGTGAGGTGTGAAGATCATAGTACCCTTTATCACCAGCACTAACCTTGGTTGTCTCTGATACCTTGGTTGTCTCTGATAAACCTATTGTACAGATGGAAAGAGTCCTGCCCGCAGCAGGGGAGTGCCTGCTCCAGAACCTGCTCCTCTCCCTGTTCCAGGGTTAGGAAGCAGCGTTTCTGTCTGGCAGGTGCCGAGGTTCAGCCTTCCGCGGCCACATTCAGTCTGTGCTTGTGAATGTTCGTGAGTCCAGCTACTTCTCCCCGTGCCCACTGCCTCACCTTGTCCGGGTCTCACCACACTGTCTGCCCCTCAGGGCTCGCACGGATGCTGCCCCCTCTGCCTGCGTGCAGCTGGCCCCTCATTCAGGCCTCACACCCGACTTGCCTGCCCTGTCAGGGACCCTCGGCCGTTACGGTGCCTCTGTGTTTTCTTTCCTATACCAACATACGCTGGTTATTACCTTGTTCATTCAGTGTCATCTTCTGCTAGCAGCTTACTGGTAGCGGGTCACTTGTTTTGCCTTGTGCTACATTCCTAACATCTACAACAGTGCCTGTCACACGAGCGCTCAAAATATTGATCGATTGACTAAATGATCTCTCACCTGGACTGCTTCAAGACTGCAGAGTCTCACTTTCTCCCTCTGCCTCGTGATACAGATGTAGAGAGATCTGAACTCTTCGCTTGATGTGTCAAGAATAAAATCAAGGCATCCTGAGAAGGGAGTCAGCCCCCCGGCCAACTGCTGGGCCACAGGAATTGGGACTGTGTGGTGTGATGACCATTATTTTTTTTTTAAAAGATCTCAATGATGGGCTGGTGTGTGGCGTAGCTGTTGCCTGTGACTCCAACATCAATGGGTGTTGGTTTGATTCCTGGCTTCTCCAGCTTTTTTTTAAAGATTTTATTTTATTTTATTTGAAAGGCAGAGTTACAGAGAGGCAGAGACAGAGAGAGAGGTCTTCCATCTGCTGGTTCACTCCCCAAATGGCCACAATGGCCAACTGAACCAGGCCAAAGCCAGGAGCTTATTGCAGGTCTCCCACATGGGGGCAGGCGCCCAAGCATTTTGGCCATCTTCACTGCTTTCCCAGCGCCATCAGCAGGGAGCTGGATTAGAAGTGGAGCAGTTGACATCCCATACGGATGCCAGTTCGAGTCCTGGCTGTTCCATTTCCAATCCAGCTCTTTTTTATGGCCTGGAAAAGCAGAAGATGGTTCAAGTCCTTGGGCCCCTGCACCCATGTTGGGGACCTGGAAGAAGCTCCAGGCTCCTGGCTTTGAATCGGTCCAGCTCTGGCCATTGCAGACATTTGGGGAGTGAACCAGTGGATGGAAGACCTCTCTCTCTGCCTCTGTAAGTCTGCTTTTCAAATAAATAAATATTAGAACAGAAAAAGGGCAGTTGAAGAGGTAAGGGAGGCAGGGAAATACTTTTACAGTGTTTATTCCAGCTTACCATGTGCTCACCTTAAAGTTGTAGGTTTTCATTCAAAGGAAGACCGTGTATTTGGGGAAAATGAGAAAATTCTGACCCAAATGTCCTGCCTATATAATTTTGCTAAATGTGGTCTTTTATTCTGTAATGCTTTTCTCCTTTGAATAAATTATAAGCATCCTTTGAAAAAATTTATTTGAAAGGCAGAATGACAGAGTAGTAGAGGAAGAGAGACATCTTCCATCCACTGGTCACTCCCCCAATGGCCACAATAGCTGGGTCTGTGCCAGGCCAGAGCCAGGAGCCAGGAACTCCATCCTCATGTGCCACATGGGTGGCAGGGGCCCGAGTGCTTGAGCTGTCATTGCTGCCTTCCAAGGCACATTAGCAGGAAGCTGGACTGGAAGCGGAGCAGCCGGGACTCAAGCTGGGAGGCTGGTATAAGCAGCAGCTTATTCCACTGTGCACACGCTGGCCCCAACAGTCATCCTTTAAAGACCTTCAGGTGTCACCCTGAGGCCTCTAAAGGGGCAGTGGGGCTCCCCTCCCTGTACTCCAGGCATTCTGTAAACTCCCCCATGAGCTCTCTGGGCGTGAGCTTGGGCACCTTCCTCCTCCCCACCTGCCTCCTCACAGTGGCTGCAGGCTCAGCACTCTCCCTACCCCCAACCTTGGGATTTCCCCTGAAGAAACGGGAACTTTGACTCCTGTAGCCTTTGGACAACTTTCCCTCCCTCTCAGGCCTTTTTCACCTGTCCCACTAACATAGAGGACAGAGGATAGGGAACAGGAAGCAACGGGCTGAGCCCAGGGGTACAAGGTGACAGATTCTACCCAGAAGCCACTGCAGACCCCTTTCTCTGTCCACGGCTGAAGCTGCGTCCTCTCCCAGAACATGCACACAGGGCTCCTGCAGGCAAGACTGTCAGGCTGGGAGTCCGTACACACACTTGCACTTAAACCTTCCGGGCCACTTTCTCCACGTTGCTTGGCTGCTTAAAATCTCTCATTGCCTCCCGCAGGCTTCTGGGCAAGTTCAGCTCGTGGCCCTTGGTGCTGTGACCCCGCAGCCCACACTCCACTCCAATTCTCGACTCCCCGCACATCTCAGGCAGCTGCAGCACGCATCTGTCTGCAGTTTCCCGAGCACCAGGCCCTCAGACCCTCCCGGGTGCTTTGTTGGGTCCGTTTTCCCACGGACAGCACTTCTCCAGGAACCCTTCCCTGACGTCCTCGGGCAGAGCTGGGACGTTGAGTGTTTGGCCCTCCAAACACCTCCGTTATCAGTGGCCTCATCGCTTCACTGGCATGGTATCTTGGACCAGACCAAGCAACTTGAGGGCCAGCACCTCATTTTTTACTGGTATCCCTAACTGCGAGCCACACACTAGGCACTCGTACACCCTGAATGAGGCTCTTGACAAGGTATGGAGGGCCAGGTGATAAGGGAAACAGCCCAAAGCACCTGTCCTTTGCTTTGAGCAGGTGGATCATGGAGAAAGTCTCATTGTCATACTTTGCCTGAATAAAGCTTTTTTTAAATTAATTTATTTATTTGAAAGGCAAAGTAAGAGAGATCTTCCATCTGCTGGTTTGCTCTCCAAATGCCTGAAACACCTGGGTCCAGGCCAGGTCAATTCCAGGAACCAGGAACTCCATCCACATCTGCCACATGGGTGACAGGAACCCACGTACTTGGCCAACATTAGCTGCCTCCCAAGGGAGCTGGACTGCAAGGGTAGCAGCCCTGAGACTCAATTCCAGGCACTCCAGGATGGGACACAGGCGTCCCAAGTGGTGGCTTCACTCTGTGCCACAAAGCTTGTCTCCCAAATCTATATTTTTTCAGAGCCTTTCAAACCTCACCTCAAGGACACCTTCCCTGACGCAGGGCCAAGGCCAGGATCCCAGGTGCACTCTTTTAGCCCCTTACATGTCTTCTTTGTAGCACTGGTCACGGCAGTCATGATGCCGGGATTGTTGAACACAGGGTTTCCCAACAGCTGCACGTGAACACTGGGATGCGAGAAGCTGCCCTGGGGACTGTGGGATGTTCACGAGCATCACCGACCCCTGCTCACTGGATGCCAACAAACCCCTCCTCTGCAAGTCATGACAATCAAAAATGTCCCTAGCCACCCCAGGGGGCGAAGTTGCCTCTGGCTGGGAACCACTGGTGCAGCGTTAGAGTGAGCTTCATGAGGGTGCTGCAGCTTGTCCTCGGTTCTCAGGGCTGAGGGCCTCAGCCCAGCCAACCCTGCCAGGGACTGAGCCACACACTACCCGGGAAGTGAGATTCTACTGGTCTCCCTGTGGGCTGGCAGAGCTTGAGGGCAGAGGTCACAGCTTACTGGCTGCTGCACCTGCCAGTGCCCACCCAGGCTCTGCCTTCAGGCTGCTCTGGAGGGGGCTGCTGGGGACCAGATGAGGGAAGGGCAGGAGGGGGCGGGTGCACAGGGAGGGCTTTGTGTCTTTAGGAAATTCAGACTTTATTAGACAACCTAAGGCTGGCTGGCGGGGAAGCCTTGGCCGGCTTCGCAGTCCTGCTGGCAGGAAGAGGCAGTGAGGAGCAGCAGGGCTGGACGGGGCCCTGCAGCCAGTCTGCCCGTCCGCTCCACTCTGCCTCTCCGGGACGGTCACATGGTGAGAATCTGCTTTGTGGATACAAAGGGCTTCGTGGAGGCCTCCAAGGCACGCTGGTAGTCCTGCAGCGGGACCTCAGTGCAGGCAGGGGCGCGGAGCTGGCCTCGGTGGACGAGATCACACAGCGTGAGGATCAGCTCCTTGAACTGGGCTGCAGGAGGGCAGAGGCAGTCAGCCGGGCACAGGGAGCTGCAGCCTGCTGAGCTGGCACAGCACGGGCTGCCCATGTGGCAGGGCTGGTGCGGAGCTCCAGGAGAGCATGGGAGTCCCAGCTTTGCCAGTCTGGTCCCCACCTGTATCCGGCACAGTGAGATCCCGGAAGGGACGGAGGAGTGTGGGAGGGCCCCCTCCCCCGCCCCCAGCTGCTGGGCAGGCAGCCGCTATCCTTCAGACTGGCGGCAGTGATGGCTCCGACCCACAGACCTGGACTAGGGTGGAGCTGGGCGGCTGCTGAGTGGTGGAGGGGCAGGTGTGGGTAGAGGCTGCTTTCCTTTATCTCGCCGTGGGCTGCAGACCCAGTCACCTCTGCAGGGCTCAGAGTAGGTGGGTCACTTCTGCAGCCGTTCTTAGGCACTGAGCTGTCCTGTGACCCCGGGACTGGGGCCATCATCCACTCACCTGGGCTGTGGTCCTTCTTCCACTGGGACAACCAAAAGCCCCGAAGTTTGAGGTCCTTAAAAATGAGCAGGCTCTGCGGACAGGGAGGGGACACAGGGCTCTGAGGACCAGGACTTCAGGCCCATTAAGGCTGAGTCCCTCCCAGGGCAGGGGCCTGGCTGAGGCATCTGGGCCCCCAACTCCCAGCAGGTTCCCCCACCAGCTTACCACAGAGGCTATGACGGGCTGCTTGGCCATCCCGCCGTAGGTCACCATGGTGCCCCCAGGCCTGGAGAATCCAGAGAGAACACAGTGGGTGCAGGCAGAGACCCAGCCTATCTGGAACCTGCTATGGTGCTTCAGTTCCTACCCCTGTGCCTAAGCTTGTGCTCCGAATCCCTGGGGAAGGGTTTCAAAGTACAGATTCCTAGCCCTGACCCCAGACCTAATCAAGCAGGAGGCACAAATCGGTATGAAACACACACCCTCCAGGTGACCTGGATATTTAGCGAGGGTTGGGAGCCGAATGAGCCAATCTCCCTGGTCAGGCTCTGATGAAGTGCCACAAGGAAGTGTGCTCTACAGAGAGCAGCCCCAGGCACGCACAGCCCTGGTCCCCTTCCAGGCAGGCGACCGTGGGGGTACCTGGGAAAGGGTCCAGACCTCATCTGTCTGTCAGTGTCCACTCTAAGGGTCAGTGTGGTGAATAGCTAACAGGCAGGGGTGACCCCTGCCATCCACACGCCCACCTCAGCAAACAGGAGCAAGGGTGCTGTGCTTAGAAGCTGATAAGCTAGGTGCTGCTTGTTCAACCCGTGCCCCCCCGCCCCCCCAGGCTCCTTCGGGAGTTTGTGGATGAAGGATGACCTGAGGCACATTTGGGGACAATGGGGAGGAAGCCAGCCACTGTAAACGACAAAGTGACAAGGTGACAGCAGCTGCTGTGTGAGGCAGTCTCTGTCCCTGAGGCTCTGGGGAGTTTGGGCCCGAGCTTTCTTCCATGGCACTTGCAGCTCCCAAGGAGCCATGCCCTCCCCCATCCCCCACACCTGGTCCATATGAAGAGCTAACGTGTCCCGTGGGCCAGGCACCGTTCTAAGCACGCTGTTAGCTGTCAGTGACCCCAGGGAGCACTCTGAATTTCTTTTGCACCCGAGGAAGCTAAAGCCCGGCCCTGAGTTACACAGCGATTTCTGCATCATCTCCATGTCCTGCAGACTAGCCTTCGCGGGCAGAACAGGTTGATATCACCCAGTCTTACGGATGAAGAGACTTGAGCTGGGGCTTCACCCCGGTGTTCCTGACTCCAGTGCCTGGGCTGCAGCCACAGCACAAGGCTTCCTCCGGCAGTGACGTGGGGGCTGCAGTGGGCCCCAGAGGCTGCCAGGTCTGAAGGGTGCCTTCCGGAGTCACCGACGTTTGCAGTCAAGCCTGGTTCTGCCTACCAGATCGTGGGCAAGGCGATGGCCCTCTCTGGGCTACGCATAGCTAGGAAATGCAGACCAGAAGAGTGTGCCCCGCCCAGGGGCTGCAGGAGGGCTGGGTCAGGCCCCGGTGCACAGGAAGTGCCCGGTGGGTCTCAGCACAGCTGTGTGGCCACACAGCCCATCTGCACATCTAGCGTCTAGCCCGCAGTTCTCGGGGGCACTTCAGTGTCTCCGCTGCTCGACCTGGTACCAAGCGCCCGGTGAACGCATGTGGCAGGGCAGTGTCTCTCGGGCGCCCCCTAGCTGGAGAAGTTTCTATTGAAGAAGACAAGGACGCGCTGTCCCCAGGGGTGAGGGCTGACAGGTGGCGTTCAAGCTTCAGCTTTCCTGTGTACTTTCACATGCTTTCGAAATGCTGTCTAATAGGTACAATGTTACCTCTAAAATGAGGAAAATCTTTTAAAAGCCAATAAAAGCTTTAAGAGCTAATAACCAGGACTGAGTGCCTTTTAGGGTGCCCTTGGGTCATGAATTCTTGACCACTCCCTTATTTGAGAGCTCAGCAGCCTATTCCTGGACTCCTTTGGAAAAATGAAGCTGGTCAGGCTCCCCAGAGGTCATCTAGGGGGAGAGGAGAAAGCAGTGCCCAGAGAGCTGGGTGACCTCAGTCCCACTTTCCTACCCCACACGCCAACCTGGCCCTGGCCGGCACCGGTCACTGGGCCTCGGGGACTTACGCTAAGTGCCGCAGCAGCTCCGTGGAGCTCTTCCCGCCCACGCAGTTGAGAGCGAGCCGCGGCTGGGGCATGTCCTGGAAAACAGAGCCGGGGGTGAGGGGGCTTCCTCTCTCGGGGGCTCTGGAGCTCGCTTCCAGCAGCACCTCCCTGGCCCCGGCTGCGGTGGAGGAGGGAGTGCAGGGAACGGGATGCTGATGCCTTTTCTGGGCAAGCTACCCCTGCCGTGCGGGTCCAGACTGGGTCCAGGAGTCTCTGGGAAGGAACAGAGCGTCTCTGTTCAGCTGCCGCAGACTCTAGCTCTCCAGGGCACCTCTTCCCGGCACGCAGGACTTTGTCCGCGGGAGATGAGCTGATCTCCTGCTTCAGGCGGCTTCTCCAGGGGGCTGAGTGAGAAGAGGCCGAGACTGGCTTTGGTCACCCGCTAGGGATGCTTGGGCGTACACATTCTGGAGGGTGGAGAGGCCTTGGAGGGCAGCCATTTGGTGCAGTGATTAATGTGTTGCTTGGGATGCCTGCATCTCACACTGGGAGTGGCTGGGTTCCCGTCCAGGCTCCTCCACTTCCAATCCAGCTTCCTGCTCACACACACACCCTGGACGGCAGCAGATGACTCAAGCACTTGGCTCCCCGACACCTCCGGGGAGACCCAGATTGAGTTCCTGGCTCCTGGCTTTGGCTTGAACCATCCCTGGCTGTTGTAGTCATTTGGACAGCGAGCCAGTGGATGAGAGATCTTTTTATCTTTATGCCTTTCAAATAAAGTGAGGGGTAAAAAGAGGAGGCCTTAAGTTCAGAGAGACCAGGGGTCAGCCCTGACCGCTTACATCTACTATGGTCTCGGTCAAGTGCTGTGTCTTCCGTAAGTCCTCACTTATACAACAGGGAACTCCACGGAGCTTTAGAGGGGAGTATCAGACACACGGAAGAAGTGTGCTTAGGAAACTACTTCTTGCCCCTCCCTCTATGCCTCAGTTTTCTCAGGTCTTCTCCCAGCTGTAAGACTCACGCGGGGCCAGCGCTGTGGCACAGCAGGTAAAGCCGCCGCCTGCAGTGCCAGCATTCCATATGGGTGCTGGTTCAAGTCCCAGCTGCTCCACTTTCGAACCAGCTCTCTACAATGGCCTAGGAAAGCAGTGGAAGATGGCCCAATTCCTTGGGCCCCTGCACCCACATGGGAGACCTGGAAGAAGCTCCTGGCTCCTGGCTTCGGATCAGTGCAGCTCCAGCCATTGTGGCCAATTGGGGAGTGAACCAGCATATGGAAGACCTCTCTCTCTCTCTGCCTCTCTTCCTCTCTGTCTCTCTCTGTGAAACTCTGACTTCAAAATAAATAAATAAATCTTAAAAAAAAAAAAAAAAAAAAGACTCATTCTTGCCACCTGTGGGCTGCTGGGACTCACCACAGACATCTGAAACTGCCAATCACAGAGTGTTTCCTAAATTCTGTTTTCCTCCTGCCCCCTCCCCCAACAGCTGGGCACCTGACGCACCCTGGCTCCTGGCTACAGGCATGGCTCTCTCCTCCCAGGAAGGGGTGGAGGGGGGCTTCAGAGGGGTCCCCAGCATTCCCAATTCAACTTTCCTCAGGGAGAAGTGTGGGGCGGAGGGAGGACGCCCCTCCCCTTGGTACCTTGAAGAAGTGTCTCATTTCAGGCTTCCTCAGGTCCTCTTCTGTGATGACATGCTCAGCCCCCAGGTCCTTCAGTCTGTCGGTCAGCTTGGGGAGGTCAGGCCTGGAAACCGAGCACAATCCAGGGCCCGGTCACACCTGCGGCCTTTCTCCCCCAGGACTCCCGGGGCCCTGCGTCACAGCTGCGCAAAGCTACCTTTCTCTTTGAGGGCTGGGACAGAGGTTAAGCCAGGCCTTGGGCGGGGCACCTGCTGCCTCCTAGCATCACACTCCCACGTCCTTGGCTTCCTGTCCTCCCTGATGCGAGACAGGGGCAGGGGTGACTGCCACAGCCCCTGGCAACTCAAGGAGGCTAGAGACCACCCATGTTCATGGATAGTGAGGCTTATCTGAGCTGCAGGACCCCACAGTCAGAGGAGCTGAGTCCGTGACTGCCTCATGTCTCCTGAGCAACTCTGGCATCTTCCTGTGTAGAAGAGCCGCGACCAGCCTCACGGTGGCACTCAGTGTGCCTCGGACTGTCAGTGCCAACGCGAGGGGCAGGGGGCCTGGCGAAGAGTTCACAGGACAGCGGCACGGTTAAGACAGTCCCCCAGATGAACTGCGGTTTTATCCTAAGTCAGGCGTCTCACCAGCTCTTGGCTGTTCAGTAAAGGGCGGTCTCTCCTTCCCGGTCTCCCTTCACATGCCGTGGACTCGCTCATTCTACAGCCCAAAGCTGTCTGCAACTTGGTTTCTTGCTCTGACTTATCTGTCCCCTGCCAACTGTTAGCCAACTACAGAGCAGGCCGTTTATGCTGATGCAAGGGCGCCATCTGGTGGAGAGCTGGGCACCTGCAGGGATGCTCCGTGGAAAGGCCCAAGCGGTAGACTGGGATTAGGCCTCCCCACGCACCTGTCTCGGACCACATTGATGGTCCTCAGGCCCAGGGCTGCGGCGATCTGGATGACTGCTTGCCCCACTCCACTGTTGGATGCATTCTGGATGACAGAGTCCCCTGTGGAGCCAGGAAGAGACTCCAGTCAGGCCCTGCAGACCTGGGATAGGTCAAGGGCTTCCCGCCTGGGGTCCAATTACAGCTGGAGTCCTCAGGCTCCAGGACCTAGTTACTGTGCCTTCTTAGACCTTCACCCATTGCTTATAGGCTCCCCAAACTTCGCAACACCCCAAATGCCTTCCAGTACTTGGCCACTGAGCATCCACAGTGGGCATAATTTAGACTCCTATGTAAATGACTCCCCCCGCTCCGTTATTCTCCCAATTTTTATGCCCTCGAGTCTCTGCTTGGGTTCTTTCCCTGGTCTGCAATGCTCGCCTCCTTCGCTCCTTTCTGTGAACTCACCTCAGTGTGGCTTCCTTCCTGATTCTGCCCTTGGGGCTCCGCCACATTCTGCAGACACACCTGGCCTGTCCTATCCTGTACCTGGTTGTGTTGATGGGCCCATTTCTATCAGCAGCTTGCAGCTTCCGGGGGGAGGGGGGGCATGCCTTATGCCTCTCTGTACTGTTTAATAAAGTGGCACTGCTTTGACAGGGGATCAGAGTGGCACCAGAGAAACTGGGAGCCTTTGACACAGGGTCCTCCACAGAGTTCATGGTCAAGGCCCAGGTCTCTCCCATGGAGCAGGCAGTGGACCATGCTGAGAAAAATGTGGGTTCTGGGCCGAGATGGACCTGGCTGTGAGGCCCAGCTTCACCAAGGACTGCCACTCAGTGAGAAGGGGCAACTCAGGACCTCTCTGACCTTCAGGCAGCAGTCAGGTGGCCCTGACCAGAGTCAAATGCATGTGTCCAGGCAGGTGCTTGGCTGAGTCTGAAACGCTACTTGGTGTTTTGAGGCAGCAGGGACCTGGCACAATATGGGCTGCAGCCAGAGAGACAGAAAGGACTCCTGGGAGAAGGCGACTCCTCTGCCGGCGTCACTCACTAGTGGATGATCAATCTATCCAGCAGAATTTTTTTTTCTAGTTAAGGTCACAGGAGACAGAATAAAAAATAATAGAGTGCATCGGACTTAGGAAGCTGCCCCAAGGAGCCTGGGTCTTTGTCCTGGATTATAATGTGAAATGTGCTTCTCACTCTGGGTCAGGAGTGCTTAGCTTAGCTTGCTTAGCTTGGATTGAGCCTGTGCCGCTTGGCCCTGAGTGGAAAAGTGGAGGGATACACAGTGGCACTTCCAGGGGTGTGAGAATGCCCAGATCTGTCGCTGCTGCTGTGGGCCATCAGAGGTGAATTCCGGGGACAAGACACAGGCAACCAAAGTATCTGCTGCCCCAGGCCTCCGGAAAACATCCCTGCTTGCAGCTGCTGGCTTTCTGCACTGAAGGCTCCCAGGGCCCCACCACCACAGCAGCGAGAAGCTACACTTCTCTGCGTGTGAAGCTGGGGTCAGCTCTGGCCACCCAGTGTTATCACACTCCAGCAGCTCCGTGTCCTCGCTGGCAGGGGCAGCCTGGGAAACGGATGCCCCTTGGGGAACTCTGAACCACTAGAGATGAGTTGGGGGGACACTGGCCCTGCCCCCACCATCTGGGGCCTGACCCTGCGTGGGTGCTCGTGAGGTCCCGGCAGCACTGAGCCCCCGTCACCCACGGCAGTGAGCAGCCTGTGGGCTTGGCCTTCCTTGCTCCTCTCACTCCCTCAGCCCTGGCCTGCTGGAATCAAACTGTCTGCTCCTGGTCGCCATCTCAGGCGCTGCTATCAGAAGAACCCCAGCCAAACACCTGCTCTGGAATTGACTTGCTGAGTGAGCTCAAGCAGATCACGAATCTGTCTGGCCTCAGTTTCCCCACTGTTAAAAGGAAAGAACACAGGCCGGCACCGTGGCTCACTAGGCTAATCCTCTGCCTTGCGGCGCCGGCACACCAGGTTCTAGTCCTGGTCGGGGCGCCGGATTCTGACCCGGTTGCCCCTCTTCCAGGCCAGCTCTCTGCTATGGCCCGGGAGTGCAGTGGAGGATGGCCCAAGTGCTTGGGCCCTGCACCTGCATGGGAGACCAGGAGAAGCACCTGGCTCCTGGCTTCGGATCAGTGCGGTGTGCTGGCCGCAGCGCGCCGGCCGCGGTGGCCATTGGAGGGTGAACCAACGGCAAAGGAAGACCTTTCTCTCTGTCTCTCTCTCTTACTGTCCACTCTGCCTGTCAAAAAAAAAAAAAAAAAAAAAAAAAAAAAAAAAAAAAAAGAAAGAAAGAAAGAACACAAGCAGCAGGACCAGGGCTGTGGCATAGTAGGTGAAGCCACCACCTGCAATGCCAGCATCCTATATGGATGCCAGTTCAAGTCCCGGCAGCTCCACTTCTGATCCAGCTCTCTGCTATAGCCTGGGAAAGCAGTGGAAGATGGCCCTAGTCCTTGGGCCCCTGCACCCGCATGGGAGACCCAGAAGAAGCTCCTGGCTTCTGGCTTCGGATCGGTGCAGCTCCGGCCGTTGTGGCCAATTGGGAGTGAACCAGCAGATGGAAGACCTCTCTCTCTCTCTGCCTCTCTGCCTTTCAAATAAATAAATAAATCTTAAACACACACACACACACACAAACAGCAGCTGACAGTCACTGGGCTGCCCACGGACCCTCAGGACTCCTGTCCACCACTGCACGGGTGAACAAC
Source organism: Oryctolagus cuniculus (assembly GCF_051225735.1). Lineage (NCBI taxonomy): Eukaryota > Metazoa > Chordata > Mammalia > Lagomorpha > Leporidae > Oryctolagus > Oryctolagus cuniculus. The sequence continues at coordinate 143,315,043 of NC_142873.1, read as the reverse complement.
ACGTAGACTTGCGAAGTGAATTCACACGGCCAGCGAGAGGCGAAGCTTGCGCTCAGGCCTAGCTTGTCCGCCTGGGGCTGGAGCTCTTACCCAGTGGTGATCCAACCTCACAGCACTGTTCTGAAGATTAATGGACTCCACGGGACAATGCCTGCAAGGCACTGCCGCGAGCCGGAAAGTGCGATGGAAATGCTGAGTGGAGTTATTAACACCGAGTTCAGCGCTTTATTGGAAACACAGGGACCGCGTCTGTCTTGTCTGGCTTTGTGTCCCCAGGCCTCAGCACAGCTCGGCACATTCTTGCTGAGTGACGCAGTCCAGCCAGGCGCGAGGGAACGTGACCTCTTAGTGGTCTGCAAGGGCCTGCTTGCTCCTCACCAGCCCCAGCCTGTGCCCTAGGAAGCAAGCTGTCACCTTGCTAGGCACACTCTCCCGGGTTGGGAGCCCGCCAGCCTCCCATCCCCCTCACTGGCAGGTCCCCGTGGCCTCGGGTCAGCACTTGGGTCACGTGCCAGCTGGCACCACTGGCCCCACCTGCGGGTTCCTACCTGGCTGCAGCTGCTCAAAGTCCATCAGCATCCGGTAGGCCGTGCAGGGGTTGACCCCCAGGGTGGCCGCGCTCTGCAGAGGGATGTCGCTCGGGATTCCGATCAGCGCTTCCTCGCCAAACACAGCCTCTGTCCGCCAGGTTCCTGGTGGGGGATGAGGCCGGGGGAGTGAGGAGGGGCCCCTCTGCACGGCCCATGCCAGCTCAGTGCCCTGGGTCTGTGGGCAGACTTCAGGAAATGTGTGTAAAGGGAAAAAGGACACCCTGAGGTTTCCTCCTTGGGTCCTTATGATGGTTTCCTAGAGTAGGTTTTGTCGTTCTCCTTTAAGTCACGTGGGCGGGGGGCAGCTGAGCTCAAACAACTGGCCTCTGCGGGTGGCACAGGAACCTCACCGCCAGGGCCACACAAGAACGTCCCCTCTGTCCCAGGCAGGGACATTCTTCTCATCCAGGGCAGGCAGCTTGGGTGGCTTTAGGGAAGAGGGAGGACAGAGAAGTCGCTGGCCTGGGCTGGGCTAGTCTGCTGCTGTGAACAAACTCCCAGGCCACTGAGTCCAGCTCTGATTTGTGAACAACACTGGCAGCCAGAGCCTGCCCAGATGCCCCGCCCTGCCCCGCCCCACCCCCAGGAGCTGCTGTTTAAGTCCAAGGAGACCCAGGAAGTGCAAACCCCCTGCAAGCTGGAAAGAAAGCACCCTTAACCCTCAGCCCACATGCCAGTTCCTGACCAGAGAATCACAGAATGTCGGGGCTGACGCATAACGCAGGCAATGGGGGAGGAAGTGACTCGCCCCGGCTCCCAGCCAGCCTGGGCATAGCTAGGCCACCACCTTGAGCCAGGCATTTGAACAACTCCAAAGGGGTGGAGCCGGTGAAAGAGAAACATGCAAATACGATCATTATACACTGTAGGAGACAGGTAGTGACAGTGGCAACAGTGACTACATGGAAGACAAGGACAGCTGCTCTGAGGAGGCGACAGGTTCAGGCGAAAGCGGAGAGGTGCTTACCACTCCAAGTACAGCAAGAACCTTCTATGTGGAGGAGAAGAGGCAGGCCAGACCCCAGAAGGAACTGGAAGGATCCGCACCAGAGGGCAGAGTGGGGAAGGGGGGCTCGGGCCGGTGACTGTGCACAGTACCCCCAGTCCCGAGGAGTCCCACTGTGCGTCAGCACACTCACACACACACACATGAAAGTTCCCAGAAGCCCCAGCTTCCCTTTATGGTATGTGACATACTCTATCTGATGCTCCGCTCACTCAAGTGCCGCTTCCAGTCCGCTAGACTGATTCAGTTGCTGGCTTGTGCTCTGCGGCGCAGGGGTGTGGTGTGGAGGGTAGATTATATTTTAGTGAAAGGAGGGCTCTGGCAAGCTTTCGAAGGAGTCTGCAGTGGAGAAGACGGGCAGGGCAGTGTGGACGCGGGCAGGCCAATCGTGAGGCTTTTGCAGGGGTTGAGGTACGAGATGACCGCTGCTCAGCCACGACTTTGGCAAGGGGACCAAGAAGAGAAGACGGGCTCAAGCTCTGTTCTGACAGGGCCAAAGGGATGGAGCCAGGTCTGGGCGAGCAGGGTCCCACGTGAGGGAGAGGGTTTGCCTTGCACAGCAGACGCAAGCCTGGCTCTGTCACGTCCTCACTATGCCACTCTGCCACCTTGGGGAGGTCACCTGGAGCCTGTGTGGCCCAGCGGCCCTAGGTTTACACTTCCCCTCCCTATCCAGCTGCTGGGATCCTAACTGTACCCTGGGCATGGCCCAGCTTTTTTTTTTTTTTTTTTTTTTTTTTGACAGGCAGAGTGGATAGTGAGAGAGAGAGACAGAGAGAAAGGTCTTCCTTTTGCCGTTGGTTCACCCTCCAATGGCCGCCACGGCTGGTGCGCTGTGGCCGGCACACCGCACTGATCTGAAGCCAGGAGCCAGGTGCTTCTCCTGGTCTCCCATGGGGTGCAGGGCCCAAGCACTTGGGCCATCCTCCACTGCACTCCCTGGCCATAGCAGAGAGCTGGCCTGGAAGAGGGGCAACCGGGACAGAATCCGGCGCCCCGACCGGGACTAGAATCCAGTGTGCTGGCGCGGCTAGGTAGAGGATTAGCCTAGTGAGCTGCGGCGCCGGCCAGGAAGCCTCTTGATGGAAGGCTGTGGCAACCCCAGAGTGCTGTGTGGCTGAGCACCGAGGGCCTGAGAGGGTGGAGAAGGGGCCCGGGTACCCCCAGGCCTCCCCCAGGTTGTTCTCAAACCTTCTTGGTCACCACCCCGGTTCCTCCGAGCTCACGCCTTCCATCCTCTGCTCTGCGCCAAAAGCTCAGCATAGGGCTTTCCACGCATGGATTCAGGGTGTTTTGTAATTCTGCTTACGGCAGGGCAGCGGAAACGCAGCCCTTGACGTGGATTTCTGGGGCTTAGCCATCTCTAATCCTCCTCTGGAGAGAGCCTGGGTGGCAGGGGGCAGGGCTTGTGGTCAGCGCCAGGGGCTTTCGGGGCTGAAAGTAGAAGCCCTGAGACTCAGGACTTGGAGAGCTGCTGGGAAACCCCAGCTCTGCCACTCACTAGTGATGTGACTTGCAAGCGTCCCCACCTTTTGAGTTTCAGTGTTTCCTGATCCATGAATTGCAAAGAGCAACAATTACGGCCCAGTGAAAGGGAAAGTGACATTTGCATGGAGACCACTGCTGTGCCCAGCCCACGGAGGGTGTGTCGCACGCACTGCTTTCCTTTGCTGATCCTAATTCCTAGGCCCCAGCGATGAGGGCTCCCATTCCTCACCGTGCGTGTGCATCTGACCCATAACCGTCTCCTGCATCCAACAGGGGGCTGGCAAACCAGAGTCCGTGGGCCAATCTGTAACCTTGGTAAAGAAAGCTTTAGTAGAACACAGCCATGCTTCCTTGTTTTTGTACTGTCTATGGCTGCTGTAGTGGCAGAATTGGGTACAGCCTGCAATACCCAAAATATTTACTCCCCAGCCCTTTAAGAGAAAAGCTTTTCAACTCCTGATGGAAAGCATGGCATTTGCAAAGAGCCATGCGTGTCTTCCCTCAGGTGAGTTGCATGAGGGCTCACAGCTGGTGGAGCTGGAAGGAGACAGGGGTCCGAACCCAGGGCTGTCTCAGGAGGGTGGTCAGGATTTCCCTCCACACTGTGTGGCCCGGTCTCCCCTGGGACCGGCTGCAGGTGGGGAAAAGGTAGCTATGGGCAGAGACAGCTGGTCCCAGGACAAATGACCCAGATGTGGCCCCTGAGGACTCAGATATTCACCTGTTGCCACTCGGACTAAACCGCAGTCTTCGCGAGAAGACTGTGTCTGTTCCCTGCTGTTACCCAGAGCCCAGCACAGTGCGGGTGCTCACAAAACGTGTACTGAATAAATGGAGCTCATTCCAGTCCTCACAGTTCTAAAATCTGCATCCTCCCACTGGCACCCTGCTTTAAAGATGCCTTTTCCCGGGGCGGGGGGTGGGGGGAGGGGAGGGGTCCCTGTTCCAGCTCACACCACACCACCACGCGCGCAAAGGCTTCCCGCCTTCACCCTCCGCCTTTCCAGCCCATTCTCTGCACCACTGCCAGCCCTCCGTGACCGCCCTCAGTTTCCCCTCCCACTTCTCTCCTGTGCCCACCCAGGATTCAGCCTCTGGCGGGAATGCGCGTGCCTTCTCTCATCGCCTTACCGGTGCACGCGCTGCACGCCCTCACCAACCCCCTAGTGGCACTTCCAAGGGGGCTTCCGGCCTGAGTTCCAGCATCCCCTCTAAGAATTCTTTCCTATGCTTCCCCACACGGGGGACTCTGCGCTCAGAGCTGTCTTTCCTTTCTGGGGTCTCCCATCTCCAGCCAAGGACCCTCTGAGGGCAGGATCTGTGTCTGACCCATCTTGGTAGGCCCTTCAGCCGGCACAGGGGTTGGCCCCAGCACTGACAGCATCCAGCAAATTCCTGTGGCTTTCAAGGTGCAGCAGAGGGCAGGGCCGTTCCAGGCAGCCTCCCTGATCTCAGAGCTGGCAGTAAACTTGGCCCACCCAGCACCCTGCGTTTCCCTGCCAGGCTCCTTTCCAGCACCAGGCCCATGCTCTGTTCTCCTCACCCAGGGCAACCAGAGGGGCCCAGCCTGCCCCTCCCAGTAACTGACTCACAGGTGGACAAGGACACCAGCAGGTGGTTCTGGGAATGGGGCGGGCTGTGCTGGGTATGACTGCTCTCAGGAGGATGTAACCCCAGGCTGCTGCTGGCCATCCGTGACAGGCAGGCAACAGTGTTGCTGAATCCTTTATATTTACTCTCATCTCATCTGCAAAATGGGAATAATAAAGCATCTATCTCGTGGTGTGGGAATAACTGAGCTAATGCATGTAAAGTGCCTAGAAGTGCACCTGACACAGAAAGAGTGGCCAGTAAATATTTGCTGCTATCACCATCAGAGGAAACCCCACCTGAGAATGACGGAGAGGAAGAGGAGGAGAGAGGGGGAGAGGGAGAGGAGGAGAGGGGGAGAGGGAAAAAGGAAAGGGGGAGAGAGTAAAAGAGGGAGAGAGAGGAGGGGGAGAGGGAAGAGGGAGGGGGGGAAAGGGAGAGGGGGAGAGGGGAAGGAGGTAGTGGGGAGAGGGGGAGATCTCTGACATCATTGGGGTTCCTGGATTCAGCTGTGCCTGAAGCTTTCAGTCTCTTGAACTTCTCAGTTACACTGATCAATTACCTACTTCTTGTGTTTGTGTTTATTTATTTTCATCTACTTGGAAGGCAGAGGGGCCGGCGCTGTAGTGCAGTGGGCTAAGCCTCTGTCTGTGATGCTGGCATCCCAGGTGGGCACAGGCTCATGTCCTGGCTGTGCCTCTTCTCCTTCTTTTTTTTTTTTTTTTAATATTTATTGGGGGCCGGCACTGTGGTGCAATGGGTTAAAGCCCCAGCCTGCAGTGCTGGCATCCCATATGGGCGCTGGTTTGAGTCCCGGCTGCCCCTCTTCTGATCCAGCTCTCTGCTATAGCCTAGAAAAGCAGTAGAAGATGGCCCAAGTCCTTGGGCCCCTGCACCCGCGTGGGAGACTCAAATGAAGCTCCAGCCTCCCGGCTTCGGATCGGCTTAGCTCTGGCCATTGTGGCCATCTAGGGAGAACCAGAGGATGGAAGACCTCCCTCTCTGTCTCTCCCTCTCTCTATAACTCTGCCTCTTAAACAAATAAATCTTTTTTTTTTTTTCTTTGACAGGCAGAGTGGACAGTGAGAGAGACAGAGAGAAAGGTCTTCCTTTGCCGTTGGTTCACCCTCCAATGGCCACCGTGGCCGGTGTGCTGTGGCCAGTGCATCGCGCTGATCTGATGGCAGGAGAGGAGCCAGGTGCTTCTCCTGGTCTCCCATGGGGTGCAGGGCCCAAACACTTGGGCCATCCTCCACTGCACTCCCGAGCCACAGCAGAGAGCTGGCCTGGAAGAGGGGCAACCGGGACAGAATCCAGCGCCCCGACCAGGACTAGAACCCGGTGTGCTGGCGCCGTAAGGCGGAGGATTAGCCTAGTGAGCCGTGGCGCCGGCAACAAATAAATCTAAAAAAAAAAAAAAAAAAAAAAAAAAAGACAGAAACAGAGGGAGAGATCTTCTATCTGCTGGTTTACTCCCCAGATGCCTGCAACAGCCAAGGCTGGGCCAGGCCAAAGCCAGGAGCCTACAACCCTATCCAGGTCTCCCATATGGCTGGCAGGGATCCAAGCATTTGAGCCATCATCTGCTGCTTCCCAGGTACAACAGCAGGGAGCTGGACTGGACACGGAGTAACGGGGATTTGAACCAGCACTCGGGTTGGGGTGTGGATGTGTGGCTTCCTAGGCTTAACCAGCTGCACCATGACGCCTGCCCGTTCTGGTGGCTTCCTCATTCACTTCATCCTCTTCCACATGCAGATCCTCTCTGCTGGGGCTACACTGGATTTCCACCACTTCCTCACTCAGCGCGGTGTCTCTGCTCCTTTTATTTCCTCCACATGAAGGATTTTGGGCTCATCTCCACCATCTATCAAAGGTCCGATCCAGCAAAACCTCCTCGCGAAGCCTTTTCTGATTGCTCCCGAGACTGTCTCTCACACGCACCCGGAGGAGGCCCAAGTGCCTGTGCTGCCTGCGGACTTGCTGCACCTCCCTTATGGAGGCTTTGGCTTAGGAAGATTTCTTCAGTGAGACTTGAACCTCCTGAGGCTCCTGTTCTAGTCTCCACTGCACCTGAGGGCAGGGGCTTAGGGGCGAAGGGCTTCAGAGAATTACAGCTCCAATGAACACGGACCCAAGGGGAGAACACATGCCCATCACCTCCCCGCTCAGCTCCCCCCACTGCGGCAGGTACGGGGACTTAATAACAAGACCTGCACCTCTCAGCTACCCTGGGCCAGGGAGAGAAAGGCTCCAGAGTGGGTCAAACAGGATCTGGAAGAAGGAAAAGGCTGCTGGCACCCGGTGAAACTCACCCAAACCGGCACCGGCTGGAATCACCCAGTCTCCTGGCTTCAGCGCGGTCACGTTGCTGCCCACTGCTACCACCTGTCCAACGCCCTCATTCCCGCCGACAGCAGGCAGCCTGGGAAGGAGGCCATAGTTTCCTGCGGGACAAGGACAAAAGGGGAGGTCCAGGGCAGCCTGGGCAGTGGAGGAGCATGGGCCTTAGCGTCACGGACCTCAGCTTGAGCCAGGCTCTGCTCTCGCTAGCAGGCGACTGAACCCACCTCTGAGCCTTAGCTTCCTGCTCTGTGCCTGGGGTGCCGGGCCCAGTGCTCATATGTGTTCATGCTTATTATGAGGATTAGGTCATGTAGGAAAGGAGCCCAGCGTGGGGCTGGCTCACTCCCCGCTGCCATCCCTCTAACTCTCAAAGCCTCACATTCCGGAGAAGGGAGGTCACTGAAGCCGCCGCCTGCAGCCGGCCCATCTGGAGAGCAGCTGCTGCGAACCTCCCACACCTGAGCCGGAAGGCTGAGCATGAACGCCGATTACCGTCCGCTGCAGAAACCAAGGTTACCTTGGATCATGTTTATGTCGGACGGATTGATGGGGGCCGCCAGCATCCTCACCCGGACGTCGGATCCTCCCATGGCAGCAAGCTCCACATTCTTCAACCTAAGCAGAGTCAGACATGTTACCATCGGCCCGGCTAGACTGGGCGTCTTCGGCTCACGGCGGCTCTCTGGCGTAGGTCAGGCTGTGTACGGGTGTTACAAGAGGGACAGGTGCTGTAGGAGCACAGGCAACAGGTTACCTCTCCATTCCACTGCCCATGATGGTTATAAGAACCTTGTGGTGTGCCCCCTAGTGACACAGATTTCAGACCCAGGGGGGCCGGCGCTGTGGCGTAGCAGGTAAAGCTGCAGTGCCGGCATCCCAAATGGGCACCGGTTTGTGTCCCAGCTGCTCCACTTCCGATCCAGCTCTCTGCTATGGCCTGGGAAAGCAGTAGAGGATGGCCCAAGTGCTTGGGCCCCTGCACCCGTGTGGGAGACCCAAATGAAGTTCCTGGCTCCTGGCTTTGGATCAGCACAGCTCCAGCCATTGCAGCCATCTGGGGAGTGAACCAGCGGAGGGAAGACTTCGCACTCTCTCTCTCTCCTTCTCTCTCTGTATAACTCTTTCAAATAAATAAATAAATCTTTAAAAAAATTAAAAAAATATTTGAATAGCAGTTAGAGAAAGGGAGAGAGAGACTCTTCTATCTATTGGTTTACTCCCCAAATAGCTGTGACATCCAGGTCTGGTTAGGCCAAAGCCAGGAGCCCAGACATCCATCCAGGAGTCCCATATAGGTGGCAGGAGTCCTAGCACTAGGGCCATCTTCACCTCTCTTCAGGCACATTAACAGGGAGCTGGATTGGAAGCAGAGCAGCCAGGACTGGAACCAGCAGCCATATGGGATGCTGGCTTTGCTATAATGCCAGACCCCAAGTAGTTCCTCCAACAGGCACCCTTGGGAAACACTGGGCTAGCCCACCTGCCCTGATCTTGTTGTTGGCCCCAACATATAGACACCGTGGGGAAATGAGAACTCCCTGGTGACTCTGACCCCTCCGAGAGTGACATCCTTTCTGATCCCCGTCTGCCAGAAAGGGGAGGCAGCAGGGGTCAGGGCCATGGGTGGGAGCTCCGCGACAGGACAGCTGGGTCCCCACGGGCAAGTTCCTTCTCCACTCTAGGCTGCTGCTTCTCCGTCTGTACAATGGGGTGGTGGTGGTTAGGACCTGATCACTTCCAAGCTCCTCTCTCACCTTCAGCCTGTGCCAAGACCCCTGCTCACAGGGCCCTCACACACCTTGGTACCAGCCTCTTTACCCCGCCAAGATTTGCTCAGCCACTCAGACCTGCGGAGGGCTTCTGAAAGGGGCCTGGTAACAATGTCCATGTGTTCCTCGTTATAAAAAAAAAGTTTATAAAAAGGAGACCCACCAGGCAGACAGCAATGACCAGTGCACTGGACCTGGGGAAGGGGCCTGTCTTGTGACTTTTTAATGAGACCCCCCCTTTTTTTCCCAAACCTCTGAGACGTCATGTCTGCAATGTTCTCTCTGCCAAAAACACTCATTAAGCAATAAATCTCATTTTTACTCAGCAAAGACACCTAACATGCCCACCAGAGGTTCTTAGCATTAGGCGGGCGCATTAGCAGAGTAAACGGAGAAAATCCCACCCACCTTCTGCAGAACTCAGACTTCAGTTATACCCGAGGCTCTTGCAGCAGGTAAAAGTATGATTTTCCAGAAGTGCTCAGCACGAAGAGTACAACCGGAGCAGGTACCCAGCACACACCAGGCCCTGTGCTAGGGGCTTTAGGTACATGCTCTGATTTCAGATTAACATTTTGGGGCCGGCGCAGTGGCACAGCAGGTTAAGCCTCTGCCTGCGGCATCGGCATCCCATATGGGCCTGGTTCGTGTCCTGGCTGTTCCTCTTCTGATCCAGCTCTCTGCTAATGGTCTGGGGAAGCAGTGGAAGATGGCCCAAGGGCTTGGGCCCCTGCATCTGCGTGGGAGACCCGGAGAAAGCTCCCGGCTCCTGACCTTGGATTAGCCCAACTCTGGCCGTTGCGACCATTTGGGGAGTGAACCAGAGGATGAAAGACCTCTCTCGGTGTCTCTCTCTCTCTCTCTCTGTAACTCTGCCTCTCAAATAAATAAATCTTAAAAAGAAAAAAGAAAGAAAAAGACTAACTTCATGAGCAAAGACTGACGCCTCCATGCTAGCAAACAGGAGACCAAGTGCCTAGGGGTTATGGAATCCACACAGGCTAGGGTAACTGAAAGGGACAGAGCTGATCTAACTCCACAAAGTTCGCTCTTGCGGACTCTGCTCTACATCAGCACCCTGGAATTGGTTAGGGAATCCCCACGTGCCCACAAGGACCCCTGAAGACCTGAGGACCCCCCTGAACTGGATCATAACCAAATCAAGGTAGGCCGTCTCACACCAGGCATGAGAAATACCGGCAAGAAACCGGGAGAGACCAAGTCTCTGCAGAAAACGGTTAGGTAGGAAGGAGGTGGATGAGCAGAGCAGAAAGAATAGAGGGGCCTTTTAGGAAAAGGCACATGGGCAGGCCTGTGTGTACACATAGCTGGAGCAGGGGGAGTGCTTCTAGCAGCAAGGCCTGGTCTGTGAGTACCAGTTTGGGTCCATGCTGGGCACTTTGCAGGCCAGCTTTCATCCGCTAACAACAGCTTCCACACCATTGTTCTGCTTTCACAGCTGAGGAGTGGTAAACACCGTGTGCCAGGCCACTACCAGTCAGTGGCTGACCTGATCTGAACCTCACAGTTTGAAGCTGGAGATGCCAGGCAGGAAGGGGTGGACCCCAAGCCACGTAGAGGGCAGTGAAATGAGCCCCAGCCTGGGCTGGAGCTGCACCTGCCTTACAGGAGGAGGTGTCGGGCCCCCCAGTCTCTCTGCCGCAGGGAGAGGAACGCGTCTCTTCCACCGGATGTGTGTCTGTGTTCCAACGAAAAATCCTGCCCAGAGCAAATGGGTTTCAGACTAGCTGCCCCTTTATGTTATCCCCACTGCTTCTCTCCTGTGCTGTGACAGATAATCAGAGTTTTTCAGTAAGCTGACGAAGTCTGTGTGCTCAAGCTGCTTAAAGACATTTTTTTCTGCACATTTTCTATATACTCTTCGCTCAGCCCAGTATTTCTTTTCTACAAAGTGAGAAATTCAATTCACCCTTTGAGACCCAGCTCAAATTTTACTTTCCTAATCTTTTGCGGCTTTTCCTGCTCCGGGCTACCATACACAAAGGGGGTTGATTAACTACCGTATTTAAGACCTCTCCTAGGGGCCGGCACTGTGGTGTAGCAGGTGGGGCAGTCACCTGCAGTGCTGGCATCCCATGTGGGCACTAGTTTGAGTCCCAGCGGCTCCACTTCCGATCTAGCTCTCTGCTATGGCCTGGGAAAGCAGTAGAGGATGGCCCAGGTCCTTGGGCCCCTGTGCCTGCATGGGAGATCCAGAGGAATCTCCTGGCTCCTGGCTTCGGACCAGTGCAGCTCCGGCCATTGCAGCCAACTGGGGAATGAACTAACGGACGGAAGACCTCTCTCTCTCTCTCTGCTTCTCTTTCTCTCTCCCTGCCTCTCCTTCTCTCTCTGTGTAACTTTCAAATAAATAAATCTTTTTTTTTTTTTTTTTAAAGACCACTCATCGTTTGTTCTATTTTAGTTTATCAGCTCTCCCAATACATTTTTTTTTCTTCAGTTGATCAAGGTAAGACACAAGGGGCCGGTGCTGTGGTGCAGTGGGCTAAGCCTCTGCCTGCAGTGCTGGCATCCCATATAGGCGCCAGTTCTCGATCTGGCTGCTCCTCTTCATACCTGTATCTTTTTGCCTATGGCCTGGGAAAGCATTGGGAGATGGCTCAAGTGCTTTATCCCCTGCACCCGCGTGGGAGACCCAGAGGATCCTGGCTTCGGATTGGCTCAGCTCCGGCTGTTGCAGCCATTTGGGGAGTGAACCAGAGGATGGAAGACCTTTCTGTCTCTTCCTTTCTCTGTCTGAACTATGCCTCTCAGATAAATAAATAAAATCTTTAACAACAACATATTAAGTGATATTAACATGGAAATAAATGTTTAAAGAAACGATAAGACACAGGTTCACAATTTCTTTTCCAATGCTCTTGGGGTCAGATGTACTTGAGTGTAGAGCCATGTGGACAGTACCCAGTGACCAGACACCTGGGTGTGTCTGTAGCACAATGGATGGGCATTCACACCAAGTGGGATGGATAAAGATCACGTAAAAACCGCACATAAGCATAGAGAAAGAAAAAAGCTGTCAGTTTCCAGAACTTTCTGGATTTTGGAACTGCAGCTAGGCATTTGGATTTGGACCAGGTCTTTTATTTTTCTTTTTTTGTGAAAATGTTCCCAAAAGGCTGATTGCTATCAAGGTAGTAGAGAAAGCCTGGTGAGAAATTTTTTTGTGGTCATGTCCACAGCAAATGAGAAATTACATTCTAAAAGCCTTGGTAAAAACCAAACCATGTCTTTTAGATTTGAGTGCAGGGTTCTTTCCCCTCACCTCCTAGTTCTGCAGTCAGAATGTGTGTGTGCCATCTCATCATTATGGCTGTGAGCTCACGGAGGACAGAGAGCCTTCAGCTTAGCTCTTGTTTAGCAGCGATCTGGGACGGCACTTTTGTCCCTTGTGAGAAAATGTGGCATGGAAATGCCGGTCATTCAGGGAATCAGGGGAGGGGCTCAAACCACAGGGACTCAGCAACCTGCACCTGTTCTCCCAGGGAAATACTCCAGAGGGATGGGCTCAAATGAAAATGATTATCCTGAGGGTCGGCGCTGTGGTACAGTGGGTAAAGCCGGTGCCTGCAGTGCTGTCATCCTATACGGGCGCCGGTTCTAGTTCCAGCTGCTCCACTTGCGATCCAGCTCTGTGCTGGATCCACGCCTGGGAAAGCAGGAAAGTGGAAGATGGCCCAAGTCCTTCGGCCCCTGTACCTTCATGGGAGACCTGGAAGAAGCTCCTAGCTCCTGGTTTCGGATTGGCTCAGCTCCAGCTGCTGCGGCCATTTATGGAGTGACCCAGCTGGTGGAAGACCTTTATCTCTCTCTGCCTCTCTGTAACTCTGCCTTTCAAATAAATAAATAAATCTTTTTGTTTTTTTATTGACAGGCAGAGTGGACAGTGAGAGAGACAAAGGTCTTCTTTTTGCCGTTGGTTCACCCTCCAATGGCTGCTGCGGCCAGCGCACTGTGGCCGGTGTGCTGCAGCCGGCGCACTGCGCTGATCTGAAGCCAGGAGCCAGGTGCTTCTCCTGGTCTCCCATGGGGTGCAGGGCCCAAGCACTTGGGCCATCCTCCACTGCACTCCCAGGCCACAGGAGAGCTGGCTTGGAAGAGGGGCGACCGGGACAGAATCCAGCGCCCCGACCGGGACTAGAACCCGGTGTGCCAGCGCTGCAGGCGGAGTATTAGCCTAGTGAGCCGCGGCGCTGGCCGATAAATAAATAAATCTTAAAAAAAAAAAAAAAAGACGAAAATGATTATCCTTAAAAGGGTTCAGTCTAGGCATACAGATCAAATGTGCAGTCAGATTGCACTTAAAAATCTGAGCGACTATGGTCAAGATGAGAATCCAGGTAGATCTCAGTTTACTGAGGAAGGGCAGGGCATGCATCTGGAGTAAAACGGACGGTGCTGGTTTCGAATCCTGCCTTATTTACCAGGTGGATGTGCCTCAGAATACCGCTCTATACAATGGAGACAATACTGAAACCCAGGATCGATTCGCTAATCCCAGCATTAAATGACTTAATGTGCATAAAGTGCCTACTACAGCACTCAGTACACAGCAGACATGGAGAAAACGGCGGCAGTAACACAGCAGGACTTTCCACTGAGCCCCTCTGGCGCGGCTACCGAGACACATCTCTGTAAAGAGTCACCAGACCATGGGGCTGGTGCTGTGGTGTAGCAGGTAAAGCCAATGCCTGCAGTGCTGGCATCCCATAAGGGCGCTGGTTTGAGTCCTGGCTGCTCCATTTCTGATCCAGCTCTCTGCTATGGCCTGGGAAAGCAGTAGAGGATGGCCCAAGTCCTTGGGCCCCTGCACCAGCATGTGAGATCCAGAAGAAGCTCCAGGCTCCTGACTTTGAATCACCCAGCTCTGTCCATTGCAGCCATTTAGGGAGTGAACCAGCAGATGGAAGACCTCTCTTTTTCTTTTTCTCTCTCTCTGTTTCTGTCTCTGTGTAACTCTGCCTAAAAAAAAAAAAAAAAAAAAAAAAAAAAAGCGGCCAGCGCAGCAGCTCACTAGGCTAATCCTCCTCCTGTGGCGCCAGCACCCCAGGTTCTAGTCCCGGTCGGGGCACCGGATTCTGTCCTGGTTGCTCCTCTTCCAGTCTAGCTCTCTGCTGTGGCCAGGGAGTGCAGTGGAGGATGGCCCAAGTCCTTGGGCCCTGCACCCACATGGGAGACCAGGAGAAGCACCTGGCTCCTGGCTTCGGATCAGCACAGTGCGCCGGCTGCAGCGTATTGGCTGCAGCGGCCATTGGAGGGTGAACCAATGGAAAAAGGAAGACCTTTCTCTCTCTCTCTCTCTCTCTCTCTCTCTCTCTCACTGTTTACTCTGCCTGTCAAAATAAATAAATACATAAATGAAATAAAAAGAGTCACCAGATCACTGAAAGGGAGAGAGCAATTTTGGCATAATTCAAGTCAATTTAATTCAAGAACTATCTATTCACAGTCCACGTGCCAGGCACTGTGCCAAGGAGTTTAAAAATCAGTAAGATCAAATGCCCTGCACAGCAGCTGTATGTCTGGAAACACGTGGAGCTCACTCAGACGCCGGCTTGTGGTGTGAGGGCCAACTGAGAGTATCTAACCCCACAGGGGAGGAAAACAGGGTTAGAAACGGGTCGTGAGGGGCTGGCCTTATGGTGCAGCAGGTTAGCGGCCACCTGCCAATGCGGGTATCCCACATGAACGTTGGTTTGAGTCCCATCTGTTCCACTTCCAATCCAGCTCCCTGATAGCACGCCTGGGAAAGCACTAGAAGATGGCCCCAGTGCTTGGGTCCCTGCCACCCAGGTGGGACACCCAAACGGAGTTCCCAGCCATAGCTGTTGCAGCCATTTGGGGAGTAAGCTAGCGGATGGAAGATCTCTTTCTCTCTCTCTCTCTGCCTCTCGAATATATTAAAAAAGAAAAAGATTCGGAAGAAAGGTTCTCTTAGCTGGACTTTGGTTTTTAAACAGGAGCTTCCCGGGAGGACTCAGAGCGGAAGGCAGGCTTCTCTGCCTAGAGACTGCCTAGAGACTCTGACCTGACAGAGGGCCAGCGACGGGTGTGGCCTGGAATGGAGCCAGGGCAGTGGAGAGAAAAACTCCATAGCCTGGAATCTTGTAAACACGCGCCATCGAAGTCGTTTAGTGACCAACTGCACGTGGGGCGAAGGAGCAGGAAGTCTTGGATGGTGTCCAGGCTTCTGGCTCGGACAGCTGCACATGACGTTGGCAGGAAGGAGGAGGGCATTTGGACGATGGATTTCAAGTCTGAAGCAGGTGACCTGCGGTATGGCTTTGGAGCAGGGGGCTCTCTGGGCTAGACAGACAGAGCTGTCAGGTGTGTGTAGGTGGGGTCCAGGGAGGAGGAAAACAGATTCTGGACAACTCGGCTGCACAAGGAAATGACAAATGCTGACAGTTTAATGAGCTCCAGGCTTTATGTGGATTTTATGTGCATGATATTCTGCAGTCCCCAAAACACGTATGTGGAGGGCAATTTACAGATGAAGAAACTGAGGCTCAGCGAAGCCGGGCAAGTTGCTCCAGGTAAGTGGCAAGCCTTGCTGACTGCTATGCTGACACCCGCTGCCCTGCGCTGGTGGAATTCTCCTCCGGGAGCTGTTACCAAGTATTCCCTGGGACCCATTATGTTTGGGAAATACCGCCCACACACCACATCAGCGTCACAAAGGCTGGGAGAAGCCCTTGATAAAGATTGCTCTGTGCAATCCAGGGCTTCCCAGATTTTACACAGGCTGGGGACGCGGCCTGCACTGCCCAGCACAGGCTGCCCCGGAGCCACAGTCTGAGAAACAACGCGCTGGGCTACCCACTGCTCTGCGTGCTCTTTGTTGGCACCTGGGGAGCCTGGCTGCTCTGTGCCAACTGAGATCAGAAGTGGGAGGGAAGTTCGGGGGGAGGGCAAGCAGGGCCGATCAGGAGACGGGAGGGCGAAGCTGCAAACACAGGCAGGTGGTGGCAGGGGGGAGGCGTGTTGGTCCAGCTGCGTCTCAGCAGGGAGACCAGCCCCAGCCTGCCTGAGGAACGAGGAACGCCAGGGACAGTGCAGACCCTGCTGCTCCTGCAGATAGCTCTCCCAGCGTCGCCAAGGATACCGTTCTGCCGAGACAGGAAGGAAAACGGGGGCGAGTCTGAATTCCAGGAGTTGGACCTCTGTGTGATGATAGCAATTTCTTCCCTGTTTCTTTCTTTCTTTTTTTTTTTTTTTAACTCACCAGAAGAAACAGTTGCTGTGTTACAGAGTGCAAAGGAGGCACCCAAACACAGCATGGCAAGATCCCAAGCTGCTTTCCCGGGACCATTCCCGGCCTTCCCCAGTGAGAGTAACAGCGGCGCCATGCAACTCGGAGGCATGCCACTGTCTTTAGCCGACAGATCCCAGGCTGGATAAGGTCACAATGGCTCCTTTGAGGCCGACGCTGTATACCTGTGATGCCATACGAAGTACAAGGCAGACAAAAGCAGACAGAAGAAAGAGCCCTTTGAGAGGCGGGAAGAGAGGCTAGTACCCTGGAGACTGGCTCGCTTCTGTTTGCTCTGTACGGTGGGCGCCGCCAGCTCCGCTCAGATCTCTTTCCCGCCTTCCCCAGTTAATTAGCGCCGTTTGTATTCATCTTCATCTTCCACTCAATCACTTCAAACAGTAACAGAATCTGCAGCAGGAAGAACAGGCAGGGAGAGAGGTCAGTGACCAGACTTCCTCCACTGCTCGGTACAGAGAGCCGAGTACGTGTCTCATCACTGGGCACCCGTGGTCCCCGGCAAGCGGCCTCCTGTGACTCAGTGAAATGCTGGTGTGCTGGGTCCCTCATGCTGGCACCTGGAGGCCAGGAGGGTGCGACTGGGCAGCCGTGAGGGCCCCACATCCCTCAGCTCACCTGCTGCCCCCTGTCCCAGCAGGGAACATTGGTGGCCTCAGCCGATAGGGATCTGGGGTCTTAGGCTCTCAGGGAGAACTCGTTTCCCTGAGCGGAGCTCCACGTCACGAGGCTTGCACTGCACACCCATCTGCCTCCCTGGGCCTCCTCTGGCCCTCCTACTTCCAAGGGATCCACCCTCCTTCCATTCAAGAATCATCTTTTGGTTCTTTAGCACAAGCATTTTAACCTCAAGACAAACAGAGAGCTAGGGCGACTTCTACCCCGAGTTGTTAAAGAATCTCTCTCCATGCCTTCTCAATCCTCTACTTTGCTTCAACAAAGATCATCAGGAAGCCTGCAAGCCCCATAACATACATGTCTCATTCTAGGGAAACTCACTGAAGGGAGCTGCCGAGTCCCTGTGAGGCTACCTTTGTCTCTCAGGGACAAACATGACCATGAACCCTTGCCTGGCTGGAGGCTACTGATTATAGAATCAACCAAGGGCAAAGGGGATCCTTGGTGAACTCTGGTGCCCAAGGCCCAAGCTTTGCAGCCATACCCAGAACTGTGGCAGCAGGACAACTGCTGGACACAGAGGATTCACGGCTTGTACCACGTCCATGGCTGCAGGCTTATGGGAGACAGTGGACAGCGGGTGTGCCTGATTTGGCACTGCTGACCTTGGCGAACCCCTTCATCAAAGAGTAACTGAAGAGAACCCAGACCGGAGTGGTTTTCTGACTCCAGTAATCAGTGGCAGATGTAGGACCAGAATCTAGGCTCTTGCAGGGGGGCTCCAGTGAAACACCCAGCCGAACCTTGTGTCATCTTTGCTTTTCCTTCTCACTGAGGGTGGGCAAGGCCAGAGAGCCTGTCAGAGAGCAGCCAGGACAGACAAGGCAACACTAACCACGGGGAGTTAGGGCCGAGGCAGCGCGCCTCCCTGGTCCCAGACTACCGAGCGATTCCTAGAGTGACAGGCGCTGGAAGGCGCAGCAGGCACTGCCTCACAGGATGTGGTTTCCGCTACGGCTGGAATCCTCCCATCTCCTCTGAGTGGCATTCAGCAGAGACCTCCCTCACAGGATCCCACTCTGAGCGCACAGCAGGCACGCAGCGAATGGCTGCCAGCCTGGAACACTCCAGCTCTCCTGGGGCACTCAGTGTAGACCTCCCTGATAACCGCATAGGGCAAGGGACCCTTTTTTGGGGGAGTCCATAGCTCTGAACCTACCCCATGATGGCACTTACTCCACTGGATTAGGGTGGCCCCTCGCCTTGGGTCTCCGGAAGGCGAAGGCTACCATGCCTCCTCCCTGCAGCCTCAGGGCCTAGCATTTAGTAGGGCCTCAAAGAATAAACACAGACGAACTTACGAAATCGGTCAGTTCCACTCTTATCCCGACAACAATGAAGAGCCCTCAGCAGAGCACCAAGACAACGTGTTACAAGTTTTTTCAAAGCACTGTGATTCTAATTTCAAAACCAGCTTGATTTCAAACACTGACATCAACTGTAAAAGTAAATAAATAAGAATAAGAACTCTGAGAGCAGACACTGTCCCACAGCAAGAAAGCATAACCGATACAGCCTGGGTACTCATGACCTGCTCCCCCGAGACAGAATGGGTACATGATTCAACGGTTTCCAGCTCAGGAGCTGGAGTTGTGGCGTAGCAGGTAAAGCCACTGCCTGCAGTGTCGGCATCCCATACGGGCACTGGTTTGTGTCCCAGCTGCTCCACTTCCGATCCAGCTCCCTAATGGCCTGGAAAAAGCAGTGGAAGATGGCCCAAGTATTTGGGCCCCTACCATCCAAATAGGAGACCTGGATGAAGCTCCTGGCTCCCACCTGGCCCAGGCTGGCTATTGTAGCCATCTGGAGAGTGAGCCAACAGATCAAAGATTGATCTCTCTTTCAAAAAATAAATAAATCTTAAAAAAAAAGGGGGGTGGGTTTCCAGCTCAGTGGCATTTTGCAATAGCAGCAGGCAGGTGAGGAATCCATCATGATGAAGATCCTGAAAAGGGGAGGAGACAGAGGCTACTGGCGTTTCTATTAGCTTCCCCAGGGTGGGCTGCCCCCTCCATTCCCAGTAGAAACTTGGGGTTACCTGAAGGGCCCATAATCTTACCTCTTCCTACTAATTTACAACTTTATACTCGATCTCATTCTTAAAAACCACTTGAGGTGACTGTCATTATTTCTTCAGGCTTAGGTCTATTTCAAGGACTTTTAATAAAGAAAGGGCATCCTGAAGCTGGCACTGTGGCCCAGCCAGCTAAGCTCAGCGTTGCTGTCAGCAACACTGGTATCCCATGCAGAGCACCGGTTCAAGTCCTGGCTGCTCTGCTTCCAATCCGGCTCCCTGCTAATGCACCTGGGGAAGCTGCAGACGATGGCCCAAGCGCTTGGGTCCCTCCCACCCACATGTGAGACCAGGATGGAGTTCCTAGCCCTGGCTTTAGCCTCGCCTGCACGTGGCTGTTGTAGCCATTTGGGGAATGAATGAGTGGGTGGAAGATTTTTGTCTTTTCCTCCCTCCATCACTCTGCCTTTCAAATAAATAAATAAATCTTTAAAAAAAAAAAAGGAGCATCTTAATTGTATGATCTTGGGCAAGTGCCTTTTAACTTTTTCAAGCCTCAGTTCTTCAGTTTCCTTGTTTATAAAATGGGGAAAATATTTTTCACAAACTTTCTGATGTACCCTCATACATGCGGAGAACTTAGCCTGTACGATGAATCAGAGCTCTTCTCATCCTAACACCCAGAAAATTGCAAAATTCTGAGGGGATTTTCAGGGGAAAAAAAGGGATAATGACTTTGGGATTTCTGGGAACTAACTGGTAGGGAATCCAGAAAAATGGTCCTGGGGGAGGAGGACTGAGAAATTTCTAGAATGTCTGTCATTCTCTGCAGTCTCATATTTACATTTGTCGTTCACAGAAAAGGCCAAGTGCTTACTTCAGAGAGTCCTTTTGGGGAGGAAGGGAAAGAAACAGAGAGAGGGAAAGTGGGCTAGCAGGGGAGGAACAGCTGGAAGCTGACAGGGAGCAGCAGGCCCAGGTCTCACTCTGAGTTCTGCAACCCTTCAGACCCGAGGAGCGGGCCTCGTTCCCTCCCTTCGGCTCCTGGCGCCCAGTCTACAAGGCAAGCACCACAAACCACAGCAGCCTAGGGAATGCTCTGTTCAGATTCTGAGTGGTTCCATGACCCGACCCGGTGTAACGTGACCCAGACACCCGCTCGCTGGCTGTGTAAAGGACACCTGGTTCTCTCTGTGACAGTGTGGTCACCCTAAACCTCAGAAGACTACAAAGAGAATCCCGGCCTCTGGCCTCAGTCCATGCTCAAAGCTGCCCGAATCTGGGTCAGAAGAGGAAAGGGTCCCCTGGGGGTGGGGGTGGGGGTGGGGGTGGTGAGGGTGGCAATGACGCTCGCCTGAGACTCTCCCACTGGCAGTGGTTCTCAGCTGTGGCTGGGCAGCAGGCTCCCCCTGGAGAGCTCTGAAGACCAGCTCAGATCTGCTGAGTACTGCGAGGTAGGGCTGGGGAGTGTGCACTTTCTAAAAGCACTGCAGGTGACCCAGCTGTGCAAGCCACGGCTGAACAGAACGCTTTGCGGAGGAATCGTGTTTTGAACTTCAGGGAAATTACCAGGTTCCAAACAAGGACGAGAGACTTTTTTCCCAAGTGGCTTCTGCCAGTCTGTTCCAGCTTCCCTGGCTCTCCAACAGGAGACAATCAATCGGGAGCCAACTGCACTCAGCTGCCCCACCTTCCTGGGGGCCCTTGAACATCAAAGATGCCTTCCTCACTACCACTACCATGGAACTCAATAAAAGGTGCGTTCCTGAAATGCAATTAGATTCGCATTTATGTTGGGAGCACCTGTCTCATGGCACGTCTGGCACCAGGAATGTAACACAAGCGCGTGGGAGAGGTGCGACGTTGCTCGTGTTCAGGGTACACGCCTGGAAACGCTCAGCCAGCACATCAGAGCAGCCCTCAGGGAAACCAGGGCCCCGACATGACTTACACAGTGTGGGGTTTACCGACTGATTCTGTCTTCTCCATATTCTTTTTCGTTGCTCTAAAGGTGGGTGTGGGAAGGCTGAGTGCATGACTTTGAGTCGAACTGAGGCTTATCTTTCCCACCTGTCAAACCATGCAGCCTGTATTTTAATCATTAAAATAATTCCATGTTTGTGTCTCCCTGGGAAAACAGTCAAAACTATTTGCTGTGAATCCAAGAGTTGCAACCAAGACACTGCAGGTTCTTTTTGGAACACGAGGTCGGTCTTAGCTGATCAGCACCACGAGCTATGTCTGTCTATATTGCCTCCATGCTTAAAGATGATGAAACCGAGGCTCAGAGAACCTCACTAATTTACCACACACACACACACACACACACACACACACACACAGCCAGGGCAGGCTGAGGAAGGGATCTGACCCCAAGTGTTCTGATCCCCAGACTTGAACTTTTTGCCCTAGCACTACTCCAGTGGCCCCACCAGCCCTTCCAATGGCGGGTTATTCACGCACAGCTTCATAAGGGCTTGTCAGCTCACATACTGTTCTTTTTTTAAATTTTTGACAGGCAGAGTTAGACAGTGAGAGAGAGACAGAGAGAAAGGTCTTCTTTCCGTTGGTTCACCCCCCAAATCCGGAGCTAGGAGCCAGGTGCTTCCTCCTGGTCTCCCATGGGGTGCAGGGCCCAAGTACTTGGGCCATCCTCCACTGCACTCCCAGGCCACAGCAGAGAGCTGGACTGTAAGAGGAGCAACCGGGACAGAATCCGGCGCCCTGATTGGGACTAGAACCCGGGATGCCAATGCCGCAGGCGGAGTATTAGCCTAGTGAGCCGCGGCACCGGCCACATATTGTTCTTATCAGCCTCCTGCAAAACTCGTGAACTAAGTGCCATTAGGATTTGAGGACAGAATCCTAAAAGCTGAGGGCTCAGCGACGGTGAGTGCTCCAACAGGAGCAGACGCTGTATCTGGCCTTGGGTCTGTTTAGCTGCAAAACCGCTCTTTTTCGCTAGGCTAAGGGGAACTCACAAGAGAGAGGAGTTACAAGCCAGGGATTTCAGGCCCCGGCCCGATCACTTAGGGGGCAGGTATATCACTTCAGACAAGGCCTCTGCCCTCTGTAAAACACAAACAAGGATCTGCGACCTCATAACTGAGAAGTGAAGACGCAAACGAGTAGAAAAGCACTCTGAGAACGCAGGCCCTGTCAGTCACGCCCGCGTCGGAATTCCGACTGTCACCTCCTGGCTCGCCGGATTTTACCGCTTAGGCCTCCGTTTTCTCACTTGCAAAACTGGGCGAGTCAAGTAACTTTTCCAAAACACTGCTGCGACAATTTAGCGAGATCATCCACTACGCATCAATACTCCAGCCGTAGGCTGTGTCGCTCGGGTTTTTGGCTACGTCGAGGGACCGAGTTTCCCAACCACGAAACACACCGCAGGCTTACGGTCCTGCTGTCCCCCGCCCCCTTCCTCGGGCCCTGACCCTCCCTTCCCCGTGCACAGCCCGTCCAGAACCCCTTCAGAAACCCCAGCGCCCTTCCCCGGTTTTGGCGCCGTCTCTTACTCGACGACCTTGGCTGGATCCCCGTGGCTCCCATAGACCAGCGCCCGGACCCGGGAGGGCTCGGCCGACGCCGCGTAGGGAGAGGCTACAGCCCTGTGGCAGTCAGAAGCCGAGAGCAGCCCCCGCCGCAACCTGGCCGGGGTCAGCGCCCGGGACAGCGCGCTGCAGACCCACATGTCCGGCCAACACTGAGGCTGACGTCCCCGCGACGTCATCTTCCCGCGACCGCGCGCCTACGGCCCGCCCCCAGCCCCGCCCCTGCCCCGCCCCTGCCCCGCGTGACCACGCCCCCATTCTCCTTTAAAGGGCCGTCACCTTCCTTCGCTGCCCACGCGGTGGCGCCTCGCGATTCAGCGTGAGGAACCCCGAGTGGGGGCCAGTGGTGAGCAGTGGGGAGACCTGAGGAAGTTGCGGAGCTTCCGAGCCCGCCAAAGCTGCTCTTCCAGCAAGGAGAGGATGGGGTTGGCCTAAAGCCGTGTGCGCAGCCTGGTGCTTGAGTTTTCTCCATAGAGGTGCCAGGCGCCTGCCAGCATTATCTCGTTGAACCTGCAGTACCGAGTGACAGCATAGGGAGGTAGAGCTTGCCTCCCTACACCTAGGAGAGCCGACAAAAACGGATGGGGAAGCAGGTGTACTGCCCTGGCTGGGCAAGTGGGTGGAACTTGGCGTTTGTTTTCTCATCGGTGCAATGGGAACATTTTGTCTCCTCCCAGATTGTCGTGAGCCTTGGATGCAACAATAGAGGAATGTTTCTATGGATGGAAGAACACGCTGTGAGGACGTTTAGCGTGTTCAGCCCCGAGAGGATGCTCACCGTGCAGAAGGGGATTCAGTGGGACCCCGAAAGTGCTTTGTAAAAAGCCTGGTAAAGGTGTCAGATTTTGTGGTTGAGGGAAGATAGGAACATAGCTGACGTCCCAGTTGCGGGGGTGGGGGGGTGCACGCGAGGGGTTTGCTGTAGTCTGAAGAGAGGCGCTCTGGGTGGGAGCTCTTGGTAGAGGTGCTGTTGGAGCCAGCCCCGAGGGAGGATGTTCTGTGTGCATGAAAGTCATCTGAGGGCCGGCGCCGTGGCTCAATAGGCTAATCCTCCACCTTGCGGCGCCGGCACACCGGGTTCTAGTCCCGGTCGGGGCGCCGGATTCTGTCCCGGTTGCCCCTCTTCCAGGCCAGCTCTCTGCTATGGCCAGGGAGTGCAGTGGAGGATGGCCCAGGTGCTTGGGCCCTGCACCCCAGGGGAGACCAGGAAAAGCACCTGGCTCCTGGCTCCTGCCAGGATCAGCGCGGTGCGCCGGCTGCAGCGGCGGCCATTGGAGGGTGAAGCAACGGCAAAAGGAAGACCTTTCTCTCTCTGTCTCTCTCTCTCACTGTCCACTCTGCCTGTCAAAAAAAAAAAAAAAAAAAAAAAAAAAAAAAAAGTCATCTGAGGTCCCATTTCAGACCCGCTGCCCTAGAATCTTGGAGAAGGGTCCGGGAGTCTCTTTTTACAAGCTGCAGGTGGGTGGGGATCAGGCTTTGGGAGACACCCAGCCAGGGCTTCGAAGGCCAAGGAAGAGGCTTTCCCTGGCTTTTGCTGGCCAGAGCGTGCCATCTCAGAGCCTGTCCCCCGAGGCCAGCGATTAGGGATGCGAGAGCTGGACGCTGGCGCTCTTGGCTTCGAGTCCTGGCTCTGCTCACTTCCAGCCATTCGATTCTGGACAAGTCTCTCGGCCTGTCTGTGTCTCCATTTCTTAGAGTTGAGGGAACCAAAGTTACCTGTTTCGCTGTTGTGAGGATCAAGTGGCATATGATCTGGCACAGGCTTGGCACATGGGGGCATCTGATTATTGTGTAGATTAGAGGAGAAACACCACATGGCACTCACCTGGACACACAGGCCTATTTGTGCCCGGAGGTGCCAAACAACCCTCTGCTGTGAGACTCCGACGGTGACATTGTGCCGTTGACATTCTCTTCTCTGCCATGTTGGTTCCTCTGAATCCCGGGGCAGCCGAGGCAGGAAGACGCCCGGAGCATCGGCCAGCATGTCTTCTCCCTTGTGGGCCTGGACCTCACCCCTCTTGCATCGCTTCAGCCGTCACTTTTAGGCCAGGTCGTTGGGGTTCCCCCAGGGGTTCAATTTGAGAACCACTGATTGAGGGGTTCACATCCAGTTGGCCTGGCCTTGTACTCAAAAGGGTTTATACTTGGACTCCCGCTGTTTCCTGATTTGTCTTCTGCTACTGGACTGAGCACAGCCCATGATCCGACTGCACCTGATACCCACCTTCCCCGGCATTTCCTTGCCATGGGCCTTATCATGGCAGCTCCTCCTGCCTGAGATGTCACCTGCCTGCCTCACCAAACTGGGAAACCCCAGGGTTAAGTATCGTTTGATACACTTTCCCCACCCTGCAGCCCGAGTCAACCCTGCCACCTCTGTGTTCTCTCTGGACTGGTGTTAATGACCTTTAGGACATTGTCTCTTGGTCATTTGTGTGCCTGCATCTGCAGGCGAGAGTAGGGCCATGCTAGGTTCATCTCCATGACGCCAGCGCTCCATGTGGGGCCTGGAACAGGGCAGGGGTCATGAATATTCCATGAGTTGCAGGTAATTGAATTTCCTCTTGATCTGCTGCCGTCTGTGGGGCCATCCCCTTTCCCCTAGATTTGGGCTGGTCCCTTCAGGCCAGGACTGTTTTTCTTCCTGCCTTCCTCTTTCAAGGATTATAGGAGTTTGTGGCTTTGGAAAAGTAAAGCAGGTGCTGTCTGTGTCTCCGTCCACCTGTCGCCCATGCCCTTTCTCCCCCCGTCGTAGTCTCTGCCACTTTCCCCGGCACAAAGAGCAAAGGGATGGGAAATGGATCAGACCTGGTTCAAGTGCCAGGCCCGCCGCGGACGTGCCGGGTGACCTTGGGCAAGCGTCTGCTGGTTTCTGAGCCCCGATTTGCGCCCTGACAACATGGAGCCAGGCTCCCTCGAGAGCCCTGAGGGGTCCGCAGCCTTGGTTGTTTCTTTGCTTCGTGTTTTATCTCCTTTTCTGGGTGGCCCCCTCTGGCTCTTGTCTGTCCCAGTGGCTCTCTGTCTTGCTGCCTTGGTTTCTTCCCTGCACTTTTTTCTTCTCTCTCTCTCTCTCTCTCTCCCCCTGTGACTCTCACTATTTAATTCTCTACCTCTGTGCCTTTTGGATCCATCCCCAATTCAACCTAGAGCTCGTTGGCGCTCACAAGAACGGAGCCCAGGAGCCCAAGGAGCCCAGGAGCCCAGGAGCCCTCTGCTGTGCCTCCTGCATGCCAGGGCAGCTTTGGGTGTGCCCCCTCAGCACGGAACCAGCTGGCAGTGGAGGCGGGGGACACGAGGGCCTGTACACACCTTGAACTCCCAGACTCTGTCGCACGTCGCCGGGGTTCTCCCATCTGCTGCTTGGGGGGACTTGAACAAAATGGCAGAGTTCCTTACTCTAGAGCTTCCCTTTGCCTTTAGCTGCGGGCTTTCGGCCCACGACCTGTGGTCCCTGCCCACGACCTGTGGTCCCTGCCGCACGAGGCTCCCGTCCTGCCCCTCCCACCCCGCTCACTGCGTTCCTGCCGCCCTGGCCTCCTTGTAGCTCCCAAACCCGCTGCCTCCCACCTCTCTGCACAGGCTGTCCCCAGTGACTGCGCTGCTCCTCCCCCCGAATTGTGTGAGGCTGGCTCCCTGCCACACGTGAGGTCGCAGCCCAGGTGTCACCAGGTCACTTCCTCACTGAAGCTTCCTGGGACCCCCTAGCTCAGAGGAACCCTAATGTCTTGTCACACGCCCCCTCCATTCCTTCAGCTTGCTTGTCTCAGACTGTGACACCTGCTGTCTGGGTTTGCTGTGGGTCTCTCCCTTGGGATACAAGCTTCCTGAAGGCAAGGACTGGCTCTAGTCATTCATTCAATATTCGCGGAGCGCCCAGCACATGCCGCTGGGCTCCACAAAGGCCTCCTAGTGGTGGAGACAAACGATGACTCCCTTCTGCAGCAGCGGCTCCGGTGAAAATGGCAACAATCCCTTCCCCGCGCTGTCCCTCCTCAATTCGCTGGTGAACTGCACGGGACTGTGATAAGGGAGACGGAATCTGCTTTCTTTGTGTGCCTGCTGTTTGTGGTTCTTGTCTTCTCGCTGGAATGTAGGGTCCGTGAAGGTAGGGATGAGGGTGGGTCTGTGTGGTGTCTCCCCCTTGGCCTAACTGTTGAACAAACGAACCAGGCACAGTGCTTGTTGAGTGACTGGTTTCCATGGGAGGCAGCATTAGCCTGTGCTCAATTCAAGCAAGACGATTTTTAAAAAAGATGTAGCTCATTTATTCGAAAGGCAGAGTGGCAGAGAGAGAGAGAGAGAGAGAGAGAGAGAGGTCTACTGTCTTGTTATCTAAATGTCCAGGACTGGGCCAGGCCAAAGCCAGGAGTCCAGAAATACATCCGGGTCTCCTGCATGGGTGGCAGGGATTGGAGCACTTGGGCCATCGTCCACTGCCTTCCCAGAGGCATTAGTAGGGAGCTGGATTGGAAAAGGAGCAGCCAGAACTGTGGCTTAACCCCCTGAGCTACCATACCTGCCCCCAAGCAAGACCATTTTGATTCAGATCTTGGTGCGAGCTCACACTAAAGCACAACTTTGGAAAAGTCACTTTCTATGTGCCTCTAATTCCTCAACTGTGTAATGGGGTTGTCAAGCTGAAGGTTTTGAGTGAGTCCGGGTGGGTGCAGCACCTAAAAATGCCTGGTCTTCATAGAGAAGGCACCTAGTTTGTGGACCATTATGCCGTGAAGGCACCGGCTAGAAGCACGAATAGATCTGACCTGTGCAGCCAGAGGGTCGCGTAAGACCAGGGAGGGTTAGCGAGGGAGGGGACCACATGTCAGGAAGAACTTTCTAAACGCCAGCGTCTCCAAAGGCCTCAACGACCACTCCTGGTAGGCGGCGTGCGCTTGCTCCTTGGAGGTCCGTATGATTGCAGAGGAGATCCACGCATCGGATGAGGCAGAGAGGGCCGGTGTCCCTGGGTCACTGTCCTGATAGCGCTCTCCGGCCGCCCGCGAGGCGCGGGCAGTGTGCGTGCTCACCTGAGAATCCTGGTTCCCCACTCCGAGCAGAGGCCAGTGGGCTTCCACGCCCGGCCCAGGGGCCTCCAGGCAGGGGGCGCCTGGTGGGGGAGGGGCGCGCCGGGCCGGCGGGCGTCCAGACCCCAATAGCAGCGCGCGCGGCTGCCAGCGGGGGGCGCCGCGAGACCGCCGATCGTGCGGCCGGGCCTGACGTCAGCGCCCCGCTTGCTCCGGCTCCCGCTCTGGACTCGGCGCCAGTCCCGCTCCGCGCCGCGCTGCTCCGCTCTGGCTCCGGCTCGCCTCGGGCTCGGCTCGGGCTCCGGCGGCGGCGGCGCCCCCCGCACCGGGCCCCCGGGGCAGGCGGCGGCGTATCCACCATGGCCCGCGCCCAGGCGCTCGTCCTGGCGCTCACCTTCCAGCTCTGCGCGCCGGAGACCGAGACTCCGGCAGGTAAGCGCGCGGCGGTCGGACCGAGCTTGCCCCGCCGAGCCCGCGGGGCCCGTGGCGTAGCTCGGAAGAAAGTGTGAGTGTTGTGTGGCCGGGCGGTGCGGGCGTGCTCCCTGCGCGTGTGCGGGAGTGGGAGGTCAGTGGCGTGCTCAGGGTGTTGTGTGGCTGCGAATGTGCGTCCACGAGTTGTGCGTGCAAGGCAAGGGGGCTGTGCGTTGTGTCGGCGAGTGTATTGGGTGAAGGTTGTGCGCCTCGAGGCGTGGGTGTGCGCCGAGTGTCTGCCGGTGGCTCGTGTTTGTGCGGCCAAGTGGGTTGTGTGCCTGCAGCGTGTGCATCCGAGTTTGGTGGTGTGGCCGGAGTTGGATCCGCTTCTGTGTTGCATGTTGCCTGCCCTGGCCGGGAGCGCTGTGTGTTTGGTGGGGGGGGGGAGGGAGAGGGAGAGAGGGAGAGAGAGAGAGAGATGCGTGTGCCGAGTGCGGGTCCGGGAACTCATGCGTGGTGTGTGTGCGTGTGAGGTCTGTGTGTGTCCGAGCGCCGTGTGCTCGGTGTGTACGTGTGGGAGTGTCCGTGGCTTGTGTGTGCACCGCTGGGGGCTGTGTGGGTCCGAGCGGTGCCCCGAGTGCCAGGCGTGCGTGTGCGCGAGTGTGAGTGTCGGTGCGCATTGGCTGCGCGTCCGGCAGTGCTGCGAGTGTGGTGCGCGCCGGGCCGCGCTCGGGTGTGCCCGGGCCCGGCCTCCGAGGGGGCGCGGGCAAGATGTGTGCGTGCGCGCGGGGGCGCGAGTGTGGCGCGCCCGGCCCGAGCAAGTTGTCGCGGCTGCGGCGGCGGCGGCGGCCGTGGACCGTGGGCCGCGCGGGGCCGCGGGGTCTGGCCCGGCCCGGGGCTCCGGGGGCGGAGGGACCAGCGGCCGCCGACTCCGACGAGCTGGGCTGTTTGTTGTTTCGCAAGTTCGGCGCGGCGCTGGCGGGCGGCTGATCCGAGCCGGCGCCGGGCCCGGCCGGGGCGGGGAAGGACGGCGGGGGCCGGCGCGGGGGGCGCGGGGCGGGGGGCGGGAGGGCGCTCCGGGTGGCCCTCGCTGGGCTGTACGGAGGGCGGCCGGGCGGGGGCCGTGCCCCAGGCGGGCGGGGCTGAGACGTCGGGGCTCGGGGCTGGGCCCTGCCGGCGGCTGCGGGCCGGCGCCCCCTCTCGTGGCGCGCCGGAGGCGCCGCGGACGCCGGGGTCTTCCGGGACACTCCGTGGGTTCCACTCGGCAACTTTGCCGGCCTGCCTGCCGTGGGCATGGGAGTGCCGGCGTGCGGCCCCGCGCTTCGGTCGGCCGGGGTCGGCAGTCTTTGGGATGTGTGGCGTGTGAGGCTGCGTACCTGCCCGTGGTGTCCCGAGCTTGTGTCTGCGCGGCGCGTGAGCTGGGCGCCGTGTGTCGCGCGTGTGTGTGCGTGCGTGTGTCGTGCGCGCGTCCCACGGCCTGCCCTAGGGCCTGGGATCCCAGACCTTGGTTCCCTCCGGCCGCGTTGGTTCGGCCCTGCTCCCGGGGACGCCTTCTACCGGCACCGAGTAACGGGGAGACGCCCGGGGCGGGATCCGAGCCGAGACACGTGCCGGGGCCGCCTTGGTAGGGAGAGGCTCCTCCCGGCTGCCCGCCCCAGACGGCGGCCTCCCCAGGATCCAGTTCCCCGCTTGCCGCCCTCTAGCGTGTCTCGGGCGGGAGCTCCGGGCCTCCCACAGCTGCCCGGGGGGCGCAGCCTTAGCTTCGACTGCCCGGTGCCCAGGACGGTGACTCAGTGAGACCTCCCTCCCCATATTCCTCCACTCCCTGCCCTGCCCTGCCGCAATTTTGCCCCTCCCCCACCCTGAGTCAAGCCCAAGGGGTGCTCTGCTGATCCCCCCACCCCACTCCTACCAGTCCTCTTGATTGCCCAAATACTCAGGCATCCTAACTTCCACCAGCAGGGGGACTTGTCCCTCAGTTTCCCCGTCTGCCTCTTGGGCACTGCTGTGATGGTGACTGGTCTGAGTGCCTGGGGACAGCACATGGGTGTGAAGCTGTGGTTGGACGCTGCGGGGACCTGGGTTCAAACCCTGCCACTGCCACTTGCTGCCCATGTGACTCCCAAAGTCCCTGGCATCACCTCTGTTGCTGTCACTGTTAGAGCGGAATTCAGAAGCCCCCAGTAGAAGAGAGGTGGCATCACCCTGCCCCTGGTCTCAGTCGACTTAGCCCAGCTCCCTGCTTACCTCCTGGGTTTCCCAGGTAGGGGCATGTGATGTCCACACCGCAGGAATCTGTTCCACTGTGTTCCAGCTCATTTTGTCCTTTAGGGGTAGTGGACAGAGGAATGAGGGAGAGGCTGCCTAGTGGTTTCAGGTTGAGCAATAGGGTTTGTCCAGGCAGCCTGTCCTCCTGGGGCTGGAGGGAGGGGACTCGGCAGGACCTGGTGAGGGTGGCCAGGCTGGGGGTGTTGAGCTGAGCGGCTGCCTGCCCAGCCCTGGTAACGGAGAAACCCAGGTTGGATGCCCTGCTTGTTGGAGGTGTGCGTGCCGTTACCCTTCCGTGATTCCCTCAGCTGTGCTGGCTTGTGGGGTGGCCCCTCCATGGGGGGATGGGCTAGCCAGTGTTGCAGGGCCTGACCCATGTCCCCTTCTTCCTTCCACCCTGCCCTCCTCTGAGTCGCCGACCCTGTGTGCTCATGCGTCCTGACCGTTAGCCCTCTCAGGTCCCCCTGGCTGGCTGGCTTCTCTCCAGCCTCAGCTATCTTTCACCTGCAGGGAGGCTCCCCTTGGCTTCTTCCTTCCCTCATGGTACCAGGGCTTTTCCTAAAACTCATGTTTAAACCTTGGGTTAAAACCCTTTGGAGAGGCTGGCGTCAAGGCACAGAGAGTTAAGCCCCCATCTGCAATGCCAGAATCCCATATGGGTGCTGGTTCCAGCCCTGGGCTGCTCCTCTTCCAATCTAGCTCCCTGTTAATGTGCCTGGGAAGGCAGCAGAGGATGGAACAAGTTCTTGGGCCCCTGCCACCCATGTGGGAGACTTGAATGGAGTTTCAGGCTTCTGGCTTTGGCCAGGCCCAGCCTGGTTGTTGTGGCCATTTTGAGAGTGAACCAGTGGATGGAAGATTCTCTCTGTCTCTCTGTCTCTCTGTCTCTCTCTCTCTCAACTCTGCCTTTCAAATAAATAAATAATCTTGAAAAAATAAACCTGTTTGGAGGCTCTCTATTGCCTTTGGGGTGCAGTCCTTCCCCATCTCTCGCCAGCTCCGTTGCTTGCTGTAGCTCTTGCCTGTCTGTCTGTCCAGCCCCTTGTGTTGTGTCCTTTGCCCCTTGCATCCTGTGACCTGGCCAGCCTGCCCCACTTGCTAGAGGCCCCCCTAAAAATCCCTTGCCTGCCCCCCCCCAGCCCTTGCGCTGGCTGTCATTTCCCCCCAGAACTCTTTAGCTCCACCCCCTCGCGGTGAACTGGTGCATCTTGTTCAGCTCTCTGGAAGCTTCCCTTGGGCATGCCTGTCCTGGCCCAGGAGGCCGGTGGGGGTTGATCGAATTTTCACACAGCACTGTAATTGTTGTGATTACAGTTTATCTGTCCTGTCCCCCTTACCAGAGCATGGGCTCAGCGAGGACAGGGACTGTCCTCAGTGCCCCAGTACGGCCTGGCCCACCCAGGCAGAGTAGATCTGTGTGGCTTCAGAGAATGGGTCAAGTTCGGAGCTGGAGATGCCAGATGGGGGCGCACTGACTCCACTGAAGGTAGAGATTAAAGAGCTAGGGTTTTCCCTCCAGGAATCTGGAAAATTCTGCTGGGGGATGGTATTATGTTGTGGAAAGGCCACGCAGAGAGGGTCATCGGGAGCTGTGACTTGAGGAGGTTAAGTCCCTGGCAGACAGAAGGGAGCAGGTCCTCTGCCGGCCGTGCTCACCTCCGCCCTCTCTGTGTGCTGTTCCCTGGCCCCAGCCACAGCAGCTGGCAGGGCCCGGCCCCCAGGCTCAGCCCTTTGTGATGAGGCCTTGGCAGTTGGGGAAGCATTGAGTCCCAACGGTCATCCTGAGCCTCTGGGGGAGGAGCCCTGGGCCAGGAGCGGGAGGGGAGCTGACGGGCAGCCCCTCCTCCGTCAGCCCCAGGCCTGTCCTGGCTGCTTGAGAGCCGGAGGGAAGGAAGGAGACCTGCTTCCTGCGGTGACACTTGCAGGTGTGTGGATGTGACCCTGACATCTAAGCTGTCAGGGAGTGTGTGTGTGTGTGTGTGTGTATGATTGTAGCTGTGGGAACAGGGCTTGTGGCATCTGGCAGGGCATCTGATCATCTGGTTACCCTGGTGTGGTAGAGTCTGAGCTTGGGTTAGGCTTTGGGCCCTGGGGAGCCTAGGGGGCTGAAGATCCAAGGTTCAAGTTCCTGGAGTTGGGCAGGCAGCTGTTTTTTTTTAAAGATTTATTTTATTTATTTGAAAGAGTTACAGAGAGAGGTAGAGACTGAGAGAGAGGTCGTCCATCTGATGGTTCACTCCCCAGATGGCCGCAATGGCCAGAGCTGCGCCGATCTGAAGCCAGGAGCCAGGAGCTTCTTCTGGGTCTCCCACATGGGTTCAGGGGTCCAAGGACTTGGACTGTCTTCTACTGCTTTCCCAGGCCATAGCAGAGAGCTGGGTCAGAAGAGGAACAGCTAGGACTAGAACTGGCGCCCATATGGGATGCTGGCGCTTCAGGCCAGGGCTTTAACCCACTGTGCCACAGCGCTGGCCCCAGGCAGCTGTTTGAGTGGCTGATGTCTCAGTATCTAGGTGAGGGTGTCCCAGGGTCAGGGTGTGGGAAGGCAAACAGGATCCCACAGGGCCTGTGGGTGTGGAGGTGAGTGTGCCCAGGTGTCTGAGAGCGCTCACGTTAGGGTGTGGACAGTGTGGAGTGCCTCTGTGTTCTGTCCAGGTGCCTGGGTGTCTGAGTGCCAGGGTAGCCATGCACCTAGCCACAGGGTTCTCATGGAATGGAGTGTCCTGCTGAGTGTGAGCTTGGGGCCCTGTGTCTGTGTGTTCAGGTGTGGAAGAGCCCCGGTGTCTCGTGAGAGTCTCCATTCAGGAATGCGGTGTGCATGTGTGGGTGCTGGATGGGAGTATCCTGACACCCCCTTCCCTGGGCCTGCCTCCTGATCGGTCTTCAGACCCAAGGCCAGGGTTTGCAGTCTCCATGGCTGGTCGCTAGTGTCAGAACTTTCTGTGGGAATGTTCTGGGGCAGTAACCCCTTGTTCACATGTTCCATCTCCATGGAGTTGAAGTGAATTGAAATGAGCATGGACCCCTCAGTTGCACTGGGCAGATTTCAAGTCCTCAGAAGTCACGTGTGACTCATGGCCATCACCAGACCTGTTGGTGCAGGGCGAGGATGTTTCTACCAGCCCAGAAAGTTCTGCCCAGTGCTGGTGTAGAGGCGCGAGGGCTGCAGCATTGTCGGGGGCCGTGGGGGGGGGGGCACTGCAGGGAGTAGCTCGGTCTGCATGGACTGCCCCCCAGCAGCTGTGGAGGAAGTTATGTTGATGCCTCGGCGTCCTCTCCAGCCTTGTTATTTCCTGTCTGGGCTCCTGCAGGAGCCCCCTCCTTGGTCTCCACTCTGCCACCAGCCTCTTGCGCTCCGATGCTTCGACACCCTGTGACCACAGTGACCCCTCTAAGGCAGACAGGACGCTGTGCCTCAAGCCGAAGGTTCCCCAGCCCCCACAGGACGAAACCCACCCCGCACGTGGCAGAAGAGGCTCTGCAGGGCCAGCCGTTTCTTTTCCACATGGCTTCACTTTATGCCTTTCCTCTGATGGCCCCACTCCTGCTGCCCACCGGGTGACCCCGGCTCGCCAGGCCACCTGCCACGCCCTTTCTCACCTCTCTACCTTGGCATGTGCTGTGCCTTCTGCTGAGAGCCTCCTCTTCCCCTCCTGGGGCTGCCCACGTGCTCAGCCTTCAGAGGCCAGGTCCACGGTTGTTTGCTCTGTGAAGCCTTCCCAGCCCCTGCTATGCACAGTGGGTCGCCCTTCTCCCGTAATGCATACGTGACAGTGTGATGCCACTATCCTCCATCTCCTTTCCCCATTAGGCTGAGTCTCTGTCGTCTTTGGTCCCTAGGACCTTGATGTACGTGGCAGGTGTCCTCTAAGCATTTGCATCGATGTGAACCTCTGGTGCATGGACAAGGCTTGGAGGGGGTGGTGGGAGGAGCTGGGGCTCCAGAGGCCAGGCAGGGGTGAGCCTCCTTGTCCAGCTCTGGGCAGGGGCTCCTGCTGCCTTCAGGATGGCTGGGGGAGGACTCCGGAGGAGACAGCTCAGAAGACACTGCTGCTGGATGACTCAGGAGGTCTTGGCCAGAGCCCCAAGGTGCAGACCCCAGGGCCAAGTGCTGAGTCAGCAGGGAAGAGGAGGAAGGGGTTTTGTTTAGCTCCTGAAGTTTGGCAATGTAAGGGCCAAAGCTGGGGAGACAGACTGGGGTGGGGGTGTTGGACAGAGGCCTCGCTGGGGCTATGTGGTGGGCAAGGTCACCTCTGGGGCTGGGGGACAGCTCATGGTGCAGATGTATCTGGGGGTGGGACAGCTCAGGCAATGAGGGGACAGGTGGTGCTGGGAGGACAGCTGAGGGTTGGGGACAGGTGGGGATGGAGAGAACGCAGATGTGGGACAGCTGGAGGTGACAACTGGGAGGTGTCAGGAACCTATCTGGACAGGAGAGGCGGGTCTGAGCTGGCAGAGGAGGAAGGGGGTTACTCAGAACGTGTGCATGTGGACCTGCGTGGCTGTGTGTGTGTAAATATGGTTTGTGTTGAGAGTGAGGTAGTGGAGAGCATGGGCTCAGGGTCCAGGCCGTCTGGGTTCTGATCCTGATTCTGTTGCTTCTAGCTGTGTGAGACCTGGGCAGGTCCTGCCCTCTCGGAGCCATTAGTGTTCTCATTTGTGAGACGGGCATGGTGACTGGGCCCTCTGCATGGGGTTGCCGTGGGGGTGCATTGTGTATTTATATGCGTCTGGTTTAGAACCAGCCAGGCACACAGAAAGCACTGTGTGTTTGCTGTTATTAAGTGTGTGTGTGCGAGCGTGCGTGGGGGCAGCCTGCATGCTCAGAAAAGCTTGTTCTTGGCTTCTGATGAAGTCTGGGCCTTGGAGGGAGTGCGGGTGGCCAGGCTGGAGGGATGGGGCAGTGACCAGCCAGGTTGGGTGAGTCTGGCTGTCCTCTCACTTACTCCCCACTGTTCATCTCACCTCCTCCCACCTTGCGCCAGGGCCTAACCCAGTAGGTCTCCCTCCCCTGTCCTGCCCCTCACCGCCCCGCCCTGGGCTGGGGGCCAGGGCTGAGCGTTAGTCATCCAAAGGCTTTTCAGCAGAATCTGACTTCATTGTTTGCCCGCCAGCCTGCTGGTGCCTGGCTAGACATAAGCACTGTACAATGGGCTCAGTTCTGGACTGCCGGCCTCGTGGGTGACAGTGGCTTCATCCTGTGCCCTTGGAGAGTCACTGGGGCGGAAGATGTCGGCGAGTTGGGGTCAAGGTGGGAGGAAACCCACAGGGCAGATGAGGCCTCCAAGGCAGCCCAGCTGGCCAGAGCTGTGGGCACAGGACCCCTGGGGGGCCTGGGCTCCCCACGCCTCCAGTGTACCCCCGGGTGGCATCTGCAGTTTTGCAACACTGCAGTGCCACTTCATTGTCGTCCACTAGCTAACTGCATGGCAGCACAGCTGTGGCCCGCCCTGCGCATGTGCTCTCTGGGTTCCTGGGGCCCAGCACGCTCATACTGCCCTACTGTGTGTGTGACCGTGCCGGGATCTAACATTGCTAGGGGTGTGTGGGTGCTCTTGAGTTCCCTCTGCCTTGCCCCCCGACCTGTGCCTCCATCCAGCAGTTGTCCTGCCCGCTGGAGTGTTGCAGCCCCCTTCTGTGCGGCCGTCCTCTGCTGGGTGGTGAGCGTCGCACTGGGAAGGTGGATTCTCCTGGCGTCCTGGATGGAGCCCCTCCTGCTGCCCCTCTGCTTGCCACCACCTTAGGCTTTTTGACAGCCACACTGCATGGCGGCCTCATTGAGCTTTTTGGTGCCGTACTGCAGGACCTCACTGAGCAGTCTACACTGCTCTGGGCATGTGGGCCTTCTAGGGGTTTGGGCCTAGCCCCTCTCACTGCAGCACTGCACTGCGCCGACTGGCGGGGCATCTCCGCCCTGTGTTGCGTTCCCACAGCGGGCGTCTGCTCGGCGTCGGCCATGTGGGCTTGCCCAGGTCACTGCCTCCTGGTCCAGCCTGGTGCTGCCGCTCACTGCCCTCACCACCCTCGGCAGCAGCTCAGCCTTCCGCTGTGTGAGCACCTTGGTGTTGTCTGGGATCCTGTCCCAGGTTTCCCTCGGAGTCCCAGGTGGGCACCGTGTTTGCATCAAATGTCCTCCCCGTAGTGCACCTGTGCCCCAGCCTGCACAGACCTCGGGGAGGCTGTGCCTCCCCTGCAGTGTGGGAGCACTCTGCTGTGCTGGGGGTCTGGCCTGGGCTTTTCCCGGTCATGGTGTCGGTGCACTGCACAGTTACTGCGATGGGCCTTTCTCCTGCCACATCCCTGCTCGTTGTAGGGCTGTGTGCCGTCCCCAGAGCCTTTGAACTGAATCCACTGTTCCAAACGCGCCTTCACTGCACACCTTAGCTGTGCCACTTCTTGTGCTGCGCTGGAGTCTACAGCTGTCTATGCCTCGGGACTTCCCTGAACTTGTATTCTGGGCTGGGTTGCTGCAGCCAGCAGTTGCCTCTGTAACCCTCTGCATCCTTCCCTTGTCCGTGTCTCTGTGCTGTCCTGCATGCCTGCACTGGTCACACCCTTGCTGCAAGAATGCATGGAGCTCCTTCCCTTTCCCCCAGCCCCATGCTAGTGCCTGGAGAGGGAGAAGAGCCAGGTGTTTCTCCACACACCTGTGGTGCAGCGGCCCCGAGCACCCGCCCAGCGTGCCATGAAGTGCACTGCAGTGGTGGCCGCAGGCCATGCAGGGCTGGCCGCAGTGCTGCCATGCACGTGGCATCTCCACGCTGCATCCCAGTTCTGCCTGGTTCTGCCACACCAGCCCAGGTGTCTGTCCGGGGGCGTGTGCACACTGTGTGCAGCTCCCTGCCTTGTCTCACTGCATTCTGCTTCTGTGCACCGTGAAACTGCTGCCTCGTACCCTCCAAACACGGTGCTGTGGCACTGCACAGCCGTGTCTGTCCACAGTTCCTTCACAAAGGGTAGGCTTTGCAGTGCACAGGCTGTGGCGTCGCCCCGTGCCCCTCTGTCCTGCCCGGTGTCTTTATCTGACCCAGGTGTCTGTACTGCAAGGGATCTGTGCACTCTGCCCACCTTGCCTCGATGCTTTGCCTCTGTGTACACCTGAGCAGGACCTTCCCCTCATTCTGCCGATATGGCTGTCCTGTTACTAACTCCGGGATTTGCAATGCATATCAGTGAGATGAGGGGTGGGCGTGGCATAGATTCACCTGCTGCAGTTGGCTTTCTGGCATCCTCAGTGGAGATGGTAGGAAGTTGGCATTGCTAGGCTCTGTGTTAGCTCTGCTGGGTGGTGCCAGTTCAGCTTTCTCTCCCTGTGGCCCGACCCTGGGACATCTTCCTGGTTGTGGCCAGGCTGAGCCCTGGGTGATTAGAAGGTGGGTATGTTGCTGCCAGCCCTGGCCATGAATCATTGCTCATCAGTTGGTTGGGGCTCTGGTGGGCAGCTCTGGGAACCCCAGCGCAAGTCTGGATGCATTGACCTGGCAGTGAGTGTGGTGAGGTAGGCTGGCCCAGGCCCCTGAGCTGGAGTCACAGTTCTGGAGCTGGGTGCGGCTGGCCAGTGTCTTATTATCTGGAATTGTGGGGCCCCGTTAGTGCAGCCATTGTTAGCCATCTTCTATCCAGAGGGCTTGGGGAGGGCTTCAGAGGCAGGAGGGACAGGGAGGAGCTTGGGAGGTAGAGATGCAGCTGTAAGTCGTTGGGGTGGGGAATCCAGGGTAGGGCTGGGGTGGGTGAGGACGTCCAGGAGCAGGACCTGTGTTGGTTCCCAGGTTGGAATGGGCCAACTCAGGACAGGGGGACAGCTCCGGATGATGAAATGGACCAGCCTTGTCACCGGGATCATATTTGGGTTTCCTAGGCTAGGATGGGGGCTGTGCCTGGTATGCGGTAAGATCCTAGCTCCTACATTTGGGAGAAGTTTTATTTCTCTCCAGGGCCACCCTTGGGAACTGGATGTTCTGTGAACAAAGCAAAGGGAACAGACATCTGATGGTGAACAAGCTGTGCTTACCCAGGGTCTTCAGAAAACAGGAGCAGCTGCAGCTACGGTGGGCAGAGGAAGCGTGGCGCACACGCACACACACACGTGCACACGTACGCACATGCATGGCTCCCCTTCACCCCACCACAGATGTGTGCACCCCTTAGGCACATGCCTGCCGCTGCTCAGACGTGTGCGTCTGCACACCCAGTGCTCACACTCGCTCACCTCCACACCCGTCCCCCCAGGGGCCCCCTCTGCCCTCACATGATCCTTGCTCATGGGCACTTCACACCACTGCAGTTGGAATAGCAGGGTGCCCTCCTTATCTCACAGGTGAGGAAGCAAGGGGCAGAGAGAGCCAGTCACCTGCCAGCGGTCACAGATGGACCCGAGGCTCAGCGGGAATGAGAACCAGGTCTCTTGTTGAAGACTTGAAACCTGGTGCCAGGCTCTCCTGTCACTCCCACAGCCATGCATGCGCGCTCACACACACAAACACACCGGGCAGCATGTGGGAACTTGCACGTGGAGATGTGCGTTCCCCTCCTGCCAGCCTCCAGAGCGAGCTCTGTCCCTTAGCTCACCCCGTCCAGAGCCCAGCCCAGCCGGATGTGGAGAGACCATCCCCCTGCTTCCCAAATTGTGGCGGGCGGTTGCTCAGGCAACCGCCCGGCAGATTGGGGAGATTAGCGGAGGAATGTAGCTGGGCCAGTTGGAGCTGGGGCTGGGGGAGCAGTGGGCGGGGGTCCTGGCTGCTTCGGAGGCCTCTGCAGATATGGGGGGCCCAGGGAGAGACCTGCTAGCCCCCCTGTGCCTGGCCTCAATGGCACCGTGTGTCCAGGCTCTGGCCAGGCTGGGGAGTAGGAGTGGATGTGTGTGTTGTGCACTTCTCTGGTGTGACTTGGAGTGGGTGCTGTTTGCATCCAGGACAGGAATGTGAAGCCCCTTCCCTCACTGGTTCCAGGGACCTCTGGGTGGCTTGGGTCCTGGTGTGATCTCTGGAGAGGCTGCCTGACTGCTCAGGGCCTGTGGGAGGTGGCACTTGTCTCACCTGACTCTGGGCCCTTCCCTGCTCCACACCTGCTGTGGCTCCCCAGTTCAAAATGAGGCTGGCCCCCTCACCTTGGCATTCAAGGCCTCCATGATCTAGCCTCAGCTCCCCTCCCTCCGTTGTCTCCAGCCAGTCTGGGCGCTGGGCTGTGTGTTTACTACCGCTTCCTTCTTTCCCTCAACACCCTCCCATCCACCTCACCCCCCAGAGCAATACCTGCACCTGCGCTGCTGGTGGGCAGCCTCCTCCAGGAAGCCTTTCCCTTCTATGAACCCTCCCCTTCCTGGCCTTGCCCGGTCTCTTGATCTCACTCCTGTACCCCCATTCAGACTGTGAGGCCCCTGAAGCCAGGTGAATCTCGATCATCTTTGCATCTGTAATACACCTGCTGGGACCTGCCTTGTTGTGTCAGGGACAAATGTCCTGGGAATGACACTGAGTGTGGCCCACAGGGGATGGAGATAGGGCTTTCTTCTCTCTGTGCCTGGCCTCCTGGAATAAAGTGGGTGGTTTAAACACCCATTTCTGCTCTCTGTGGCCGCGTGGCCTGGGCAAATGGCAGCATCTCTCCAAGCCTACTTCTCTGTCTTTGGGGTGACTGTGAATGCGTACCCGCACAGGTGGTCATGAGGTGACTGGCAGCCCCCTGGGGTGGTGGAGTGTGGGGGATGTGTCGGTGCCCTTGTCAGTGTTAGTGGGACCCAGAGGGATCCTAAGCTGCACTTCTGCCCTGAACTCAAGGTCTGAGTTAGTTTTTGCCCCTGGCCTCTGGCAGGAGTTGGGTCTTTTAAAGTGGGCTGGGACTTGACTTTGGGGCTCTGGAGCTGTCCAGGCTGGAGGAGAGGGGGGCTTTTGGCAGGGCTGGGGAGAGCTGATTGTTTTTATCCCGGTGAGAGCTGGGGAGCAGGTGTCAGGGCTCTCCAGAGATGAAATCTGTAAGGGTTGTAACTGCAGCTGGGCCTGGCCCAGACACACAGTGCTGGATGGACGTGGATCGGCAGGAGGGTGGCACTCCGGGTGGGCTCAGTCAGCCTGGGCTACCCCCCTGGTGGGGATGAGTCGTGGGGATTATTTGGTTGGGGTCAGGGGTTATACTAGCTGGGATCAACCGACCTGGGGTCAGTCAGTCTGGTGGTCATTTTGGCTGACATTAGATAGCCCAGGTGTCATCTGCCCAGGGACAGTCAGTTGAGAACCACTCTGGCTGAGGCCAGCCTACTAATTGGTCACCAGTATGGGTCAGTCGGTGTGGGGTCCTGTGAATGGGCCCATTCCATCTTGGGGTTGCTCTGGCTGAAGTCAGATGGTCTGAGTGTCACTTGGAGATCCGTCTGTAGTCCAGGCAGGTCATATGGCCTGGCTCAGGATGGACCAGAAGAAGCGAAGGAGTCAGCACTCTCAGGTTTACCCCAGGCCATGAGTGGGCAATCTTGGGGTAGCTGCCTTGCAGTTTTTGAAGGAAGAAGGACTTGAGCCCCAGGCAGAAGTCAGCTGTCTTCTTCCTCCAGGAAGCCCTCCCTGGCCATCCCTATTGGCCATGTCCTCTCTCTGTGATGCACTGTGGGTCATTTTCTAGAGGGAGAGCTGAGGCCCTTCCAGCACCAATGGGGTTAAAACTTACTGGTCCCTCTCAGGTCATAGGGCATGCTGCCCCCCAGGGCTCTGCAGGCTCGAAGGGGCAGCCAGGCCTTCCGGGTCCTGCAGAGAATCTTCTGTTACTTTCTGCACCGCTTGGTGCCAGCCGCATGCCCGCATCTCATCTCTGCACACTGATGGAGTGCAAGACGAGCAGAGGCCCCGACAGCGGCGTGCTCCTCTGTGTTACGTCATGGAAGCAGCTAGAGAAGCCGAGGAAGCCATGGAGCCCCCGAAGCGACAGCACCAAGCGCTGCACCTGCTGCTCCCTGGTTCCCGTCTGCCCCCTTTCTCTCCTCTTCCTGAGGCTGGGAAGCAGCCCAGGTTTGCTGCACCTCCTACAAAATCGTTTCCCTGTAGGAGGCACGGACTTTGGCGCTGGAGTTCAGACCCCGCCTCTGTTCCTCATGGAGGCGCCAGCAGCACATAGTAGGAGCTGCTCTTTTTTGAGCACTTCCACGTGCTAGGTACTGTGCTACGAGGGCCACCGCTTCGAGTGCTTACCAACCCCGTCTCTGCGTGGGGAAATAGGCTCAGTTTGCCCACGGTCACAGGAGTTAGCAAATTACAGAGCCAGGGTTCTGTCCCAAGTCTGTCTGGTGCCACAGTGCCCTCACGAGCTGCCATGCTGTACTGTGGACAGATCCCTGCACTCCTCGAAGCCTGTCACCTCGTCTGTCGAATGGAAGTACCAGGGGCTGGCAGGCACCCAGGACAGAGCCTGGGCCAGCTCGTGCCTGCTTGTTCGCCACTTGCTCAGGCGTTTTGCTGTTCTCCGATGCTTCGGCTGCCTCGCAGGCACTGAGGTTTGGGGGTGGTTGCAGGCACCGGTTTGTAGCTCCTCTCTGAACCGGCCATGTTCCCGGTTTTATTAGGTGCTGGGCTCAGGGCTTTGATGAGCCAGCTGCGATCCCTGGGCCTCGTCAGCAGCCAGCGGCCTCACCTCCATTGCAATCCCCCCTCCCTCCCTCCCCTTCTCATTTAAACGGCTTCATATCCGTTCCAAATCATGGCTGTTTGCTTCCTCAAGTCACACACTGCTCAGTGCACACAAGACTGTGTTTTGTGTGTTCCGTTCCCGCATGCAGAGACCTGAGTTGGCTGATTTTGGGCAAGGCCTGAATCCCCTGCCATCTGTGGAGTACAAATAATGCCTTATCCTCCCCTCAGCCCACACGGGGTTTCGCTTTCCATGGTGTCAGTTATCTGGGGTCAACTGTGGTCCAAAAATATTGAATGGAAAATTCCAGAAATAAAAATCTCCTAAGTTTTAAATAATGTTTATTGTTAGACTTGTTCTATTTTAGTATTAGTTTTTGCAATTCACCTCTTACTGTGCATCATTTATAAACTTAAACCTTAGCATAGGTAGGTATATACAGGAAAAAGCACATTATATACAAGGGTACTTCAAAAAGTTCCTGGGAGAGTGGAATTAAAATATGAATTTATTTTGGTGCAAAAACAATTTTGAAGTCCATGCATAGTTTTTTTTGTAATATGCATTTTCTACATATTATATGCAAACTTTTTTTGTACTGAAATTTTTTTGCCTCAAAATAAATTTGTACTTTTTATTTCAGATGGAGAGAGAGAGAGAGAGAGAGAGAGAGAGAGAGAGAGAGAAAGCTCCCATCTCCATTACCCAAGTGCCTGTGATGGCTGGGGCTGAGCAGGTGGAAGCTGGGGGCCAGGAACTCAATCCAGGGGGCCCACGTGGGTGGCAAGCACTTGAGTCATTACCTGCTGCCTCCCAGGGTGTACATTAGCAGGGAGCTGGAATGGAGAATGGAGCCAAACCCAGACACTGATACGGGATGCATCCTAACCACTGGGCCCAATGCCTGCCCCAGCCCAGACTTGCAATTCTGTTTTCCCACGGACATTCTGAAGGACCCTCACATAGGGGTCCAGAACCGTTTGTGGTTTCAGGCATCACTGGGGGCCTAGGAATGTATCCCCCCAGGGGCAACGGATGTGATGCTGCACTGTGGTGTTAGGTGTTGTGCTGGGCTTGTCCTAAGCCTGAGTCGATTGGGGGTGGCAGTGGTTGTTTTCCTGGAGGTGCTGTCAGGCTGGCTTGGGGCCTACTCTGTCCTCTGGGCGAACCCCAAGGAGCAGTCAGGAGACCTGGGTTCAGACCTCACCTCTGTCCCTAGCTGGGTGGCCCTGAGAAAGTCACTCAGCCTCTTGGGACCTCAGTTGCTTTGTCTGTGAAATGGGGCTGGTTCTAGTCCATCTCATGAGTTGTCATGGGGTTCTGATGACACAGCAATAATGATAACTGTCTGTATTGAGGAGGGACTTTTTAATTTTTTTAAAGATTTATTTATTTACTTGAAAGAGTTAGAGAGAGGGGAGGAACAGAGAGAGATCTTCCATCTGCTGGTTCAATCCCTAGATGGCTGCAACAGCCAGCACTAGGCCAGGCCGAAGCCAGGAGCCAGGAGCTTCACCCAGGTCTCCCACATGGGTGCAGAGACTCAAGCACGCGGGCCATCTTGTGCTGTTTTCCCAGGCACATTAGCAGGGAGCTGGATGGGAAACAGAACAGTGGGGACATGAACCGGCGCCCATATGGGATGCCAACGTTGCAGGCGGCAGCTTTACCCACTGCGCCACAGCGCCGGTTCCTGAAGAGGGTCTTTGAGGGTGATGAGTAGTGGGAGGTCCTTGGGAAGTGCCTGGGAGTGGGTGGTGTGGGGGAGGTCTTGGTATTGGGATGGGGGCAGGGTAGAGGAAGAGGGTGGAAGAGGGGCAGTTTTGTGAGTTGGAGGGAGCAGTGGGGGAGGGTCCTGGAGAGAGGGAGAGGAGAGGAGTGGGTCTGGGTGGAGGGACGGGAGAGCAGCCCCAGGAGCCTTCCTGGTGGGCAGCCCTGCCCCAGCCTGGGCTGAGCTGGCTCTGCCTTCCCAGCCGGCTGCACCTTCGAGGAGGTGAGTGACCCGGCAGCACCCTGCGAGTACAGCCAGGCCCAGGACGACGACTTCCAGTGGGAGCGCGTGCGGATCCAGCCTGGCGCCCGGGCCCCTGCGGACCTGCCCCACGGTGAGCCTCCTCTCCCGCACCGCACCGTCCCGCTCTGTTCTCTTGCAGAAGCAGTTCCGGTGGCGCTGTCTGATCCTGCATGTCAGGCAGTGTCTCTTGTAAAGCGGGTGCAGGTTCAAGTAATCAACGCCTTTACAGCTGAGGGTTAAACCCCTTGCAGCTTAGCTCAGGCTCCGCCCCACTCTGCCAGGTTTCCCTACTTTGTCCTCCCCTGGGAGGCCGTCTTGTGGGTCTTGGGGCAGATGCTGACAGAGCAGTGACATCAGGGCCGGATGTGTGCAGAACCTTCCTCTGTCTCATCTTCCTGCAAGTCCCAGATCCTCCCTGACTTCTACCCTGCTGCGCCCCCACTTTGGGCTGGGGTACTTGGGGCATCCTGAGCGTTGGACTGCGAGCCAGGAGACTCATTTTATGGATTCTAGTATGGGCCTCCTACTCTGATTTTGGCCCTTATGAAGTCATTCCAGAGGCTCGAAGTCATTTACCGGCTGTGTGACCTTGGGGAGGTCACTTCCCTTCTCTGAGCCCCCATGATCCTAACTGCAAAATGGGGAGAACAGCAGCCTACTTAGAGGGTTACTAGATAGCACATATAAAGTGCAGAGCACCCGGGGCGGGGGTGTTGGGGCTTGGCTGTTTAGGTGCTGCTGTTGGGGGTATATGAGGAGACCCAATAACAGTACCCCTCTTCACTGGGTGCAGAATCGACTGGGAATTAGGAAAAGGATAAGGCAGACGGAGGTTACTGATAGGGGCTGTGTCAGAGGACATGACAGCGTGAGAACCTAATGGGCTTTCTGAGTGAACCCCAGGACGGGGCAGCCTAAAGACCCCTCACCTTTCCCCTATCATCGTAGTGACCCAGGGCTCCCAGCATGGCTGAGCTGGCATCTGCTGTGGCACGGCACCCACCACGGCAGGGCCCCTGGGTGGGCCTCGCCACTCCTCAGCGCCTGGCACACAGTGGGCTCTCGCGTCCAAGAGAGAGGATTTGACTTTACCTTTTCCAGTCCCGACCATCCTGGGTGGGCACTGCTTGTCTTTCTCTTACACTCAGAGACCCAGCCCGTGAGGAAGGGGAGCAAGAAATGTACCTG
This sequence comes from Oryctolagus cuniculus, assembly GCF_051225735.1. Lineage (NCBI taxonomy): Eukaryota > Metazoa > Chordata > Mammalia > Lagomorpha > Leporidae > Oryctolagus > Oryctolagus cuniculus. The sequence goes on along the minus strand of NC_142873.1, from coordinate 143,270,196 downwards.
CTGCTGATTCTGGGGCAGGTGGCAAGTGGGACAGGGACAGAAATGCATGGGACGGAGGCGGAGGGGTGCGGAGTGACAGCAGAGAGAGGCCGAGGGGCGGGAGAGGCAAGAGGCACATGAGATGGGAAGGAGTAGCAGGGCACACCCCCGTGCTCAAGGACATGGCCCAGGGAGACCTGGATCTTGTCCCATCCTGGGCTGCGAGTTGTGCTTACCTCCCGGCCAGGATGGACCCAGGAGCCGCCTGCCTCCGCAGCTTCCTCCTGGCTCACAGAGATGAGCAGGAGCCCCTTCTGTGGAGTCCCCGGGGAGCCCTCCTGGGGCGGGATCTGAATGAGCTTGTGCTGGCCGGCAGCCAGGTCTGGGAGGCGGCTGCGCTGAGTGGCTGCCGTGGGAGGAGCCCCAGTGGCAGCTCCCCAGCCTTCTTCCCAGCCAGGTCCTGAGGGGTCCCGTCAGCTTCTACCCATGTGGTACAGCACACGGCCTGGATCTGTGCGGAAGGGGCTGGGCTGCCTTTCTCCACGTGGGACATCTAGCGAATCTGTATTGCAGGAAATGAGACCCGGGGGGTACGGACTGGAAGTGAATGTCCTTTCATTCACGCTCTGTCCTACATTTCATTCAGTGTAGGTTCAGAGCCTGCTCGGGGATGGAGTAGAGCCCCGAGACTTCCCAGCCTGGTGCCTCACAGACGTGACGTTGTTCATGATCCCGGGGCCAGGAGGGAGGCCTTTGGAAGAGGCAGCCTGGTGGTGGTGGGGTGCTGTCTATGCCAGCCATGTGACTCCTGAGCTAAGTCCGTGCCGCCGGGGACAGCTGGAGCCAGGGGAAAGCTGTGGTTCAGGAACCGTGGGGCCTTGGACTGTGTCCTGTAGCCGGTGAGGGGCCGAAACGGGTTTTTAGAAAGTCAGGTCTGTGTTTTTTGCTGCACTGCCTCCTCTTTGGGAAACAGATGCTGGGACTAGAAGGGCCTTCCCCAGGGAGGCAGAACAGGGACCAGAACTCAGAACCGACTCCTTTGTTTCTGCCCCTCCTCTGTGTCCCTCCCCCCACCCCCAAGATAGCCTCACCTCCTGACTCTTCCTCCTCTCTTCCCAGGCTCCTACCTGATGGTCAATGCTTCCCAGCATGCCCCGGGCGAGCGGGCCCACGTCATCTTCCAGAGCCTGAGCGAGAATGACACCCACTGCGTGCAGTTCAGCTACTTCCTGTACAGCAGGGACGGACACAGCCCAGGCACCCTGGGCGTCTACGTGCGTGTTAACGGGGGCCCCCTGGGCAGCGCTGTCTGGAATATGACTGGATCCCACGGCCGTCAGTGGCACCAGGCGGAGCTGGCCGTCAGCACCTTCTGGCCCAGTGAATATCAGGTGGGCTGGGCCCAGTCTGTGGTCAGCCTGAACCTGGTGGGGGCGGGCAGGGGTGTCAGCCTGAGGTCAGAGCGGGGGAGCACCTGAGGCTAGCATTAGTCTGTGTTAGGTATTAGGAGTCCATCTGCGGTCACGGGCAGGGGTCAGTGCGGGTCCAGCGTGAGAGGTCATGATTCATAGGAGGAGTGAGGGATGAGTTGGAACTGTGCCCACATGGAGACCCCGCCTGTCTGGAAGGGTTTGGCTGCCTGTAGGGAACTATGCAGGTGGACTGGCACCTGTGGCCTGGAGCCTGTTGGCTGTGGGTGCTTCCACTGGTGGGTTTGGTAGGGAGGGCCCGTGTAGGCTGGGCTGTCCTCTGCTGGCTGAGGACGCCCCTTGAGGGCACGTCCTGGGCCGGGCAGTAGGGATGTGGGCGTGACAGGGGCCCTTCTGCCTCGGCAGGTGCTGTTTGAGGCCCTCATCTCCCCCGACCGCAGGGGCTACATGGGCCTGGATGACATCCTGCTTCTCAGCTACCCCTGCGGTGAGTCCCGGCCCACCGGGGCGTAGGGGTGAGGGGTGCCCGCGGCCGCCGCCCCTGCCAAGCTCAACCCCGCGCTCCATTCCCGCAGCAAAGGCCCCGCACTTCTCCCGCCTGGGCGACGTGGAGGTCAACGCTGGCCAGAACGCGTCGTTCCAGTGCATGGCGGCGGGCAGAGCGGCCGAGGCCGAGCGCTTCCTCCTGCAGGTGAGGGCGGGCGGGCAGCCTCCCCGGGGCCCGCGCGTCCCTGGGGAGCCCTGTGCTACACAGCGGGACGGCCACAGGGAGCAAGGTCGGTGACCCCCTCCCTTGGCCCGGGCCGGAGCGAGCACGGGACCCCGACGGCCGCCCGACTCCGCCACCCCCTTTCTCCGCAGCGGCAGAGCGGGGCGCTGGTGCCCGCGGCCGGTGTGCGGCACATCAGCCACCGGCGCTTCCTGGCCACTTTCCCGCTGGTAGCCGTGGGCCGCGCCGAGCAGGACCTGTACCGCTGCGTGTCTCAGGCCCCGCGCGGTGCGGGCGTCTCCAACTTCGCGGAGCTCATCGTCAAGGGTCAGCGCGCCCACGCCTGCGGAGGCGGGGCTTGTGAGGGGCGGGGTCCGAGAGGGCGGGGTCAAGTGAGAGCTTCCTGAGGCCGCGGGAGTTGAGGGTGTGGTCCGCCTTAGGGCCCCGGGGTGGGGCCGGGGCTCCAGATCGGGTTTGGTCGAGGGCTTGGTAGCTGCTTGAGGGGCCTGGAAGGACGCAGGGGCCCTTGGGGCTTGGCTATAATGGGAGGCAGAATTGGGGACCAGGTCTCCGCATCTCCTCGCAGAGCCCCCCACCCCCATCGCGCCCCCTCAGCTACTGCGGGCCGGCCCCACCTACCTCATCATCCAGCTCAACACCAACTCCATCATCGGCGACGGGCCCATCGTGCGCAAGGAGATCGAGTACCGCATGGCCCGCGGCCCCTGGGCCGAGGTGCACGCCGTCAGCCTGCAGACCTACAAGCTGTGGCACCTGGACCCCGACACGGAGTACGAGATCAGCGTGCTGCTCACGCGGCCCGGGGACGGCGGCACCGGCCGCCCCGGGCCGCCCCTGCGTAGCCGCACCAAGTGCGCAGGTGAGCGGGGAGGGGCAGAGGGCTGAGCCCTTGTTAGGGTGCTGACAGCAGTGGCTGGAACCGGGTGTCAGGCGCTCACACGCGCACAGGCGTGCGTGGTAGGTACTGGTGTCCCTTGCATCTTGCAGACAAGGTGACAGGGCCAGAGCAGGCGGCTAGCAAGTGGCAGAGTTGGAATTGGAACCCTTGACTGGCAGGCTCCGGAATCTGTGTTCTTAATTCTGCCTTCCATCATCCAGATAAAATAAACAACACTGTCAAATCAACGTGCATTTTAAATTCTAGCCGGATTCCCTTGTCTGGGCATTGAGCCTGCAGCCTGTTCCTCCTTGTTAAAGGGGATAAAGCAGCTGTTAAGAGCAATGATACACCTGCGCCAGAAGCGCTCTCTTCTGTGCAATCAGAAGGGAAATTGAGAACACAATGGTTTTCTTTGTGATGTCAGCGTTTCTTTTTAATTAGAAGTTTTATTGAGATAGTGTGGGTCTGCCTGCTGCTCTGAGGAAGCTGCAGCGAGCTCTCTGTTCCCTTGGCCCCTTTCGTTGTGCAGAACCACCGTCACCGCTGACGTCGGTAGGCTCCCCGGGTCTCGTGCAGGCCTCCCCAGTTTCACTTGTCTGTGTGTGTGTTTGGTCTACACAGTTTGTCATGTGCTGGTTTTTGTATTCACCACTGCAGAGAAGTATTGAACCGTCTGGTCACCCTACAAGCACTTAATGTTTCCCCCTCCTTTTTTAATTTCTTAAAGATTTATTTATTTGAAAAGCAGAATCCCGAGAGAGAGAAAGCGAGAGAGAGAGAGAGAGAGAGAGAGAGAGAGAGAGAGAGATATTATCCATCAAATGACTACAACAGCTTGGGCCCACACCAGGAGCCCGGAACTCCATTCCCAGTGTCCCCCATGGGCGGCAGGAATCCAAGCACTTGGGCCGTCTTCTGCTGTTTTCCCAGGAGCATCAGCAGGGATCTGGATCAGAAGTGCAGCAGCTGGGCCTCCAGCCAGGGCTCTGATATGGCCTGCCAGGGCACAGGCAGAGGCTTTAGCCCTCTGTGCCACAGGTCTTTCTCCCCCATTCCCCTTTCATGACCTCACACACCTCCTTCTCTTCCTCCACCCCCTCACCCTTTGTAATCACTCCAGTTTTAAAATTCTATTTCAAAAATGTTATGTAAATGAAATCATAGAGTATCTACGTTTTTGGAATTGGCTTTTTTGGTGGGAGTTGTATTGCAGTAGAATTCACATCTCATACAGTTCTCATTGAAGTGTACACCATTGTTGGTGGTTAGTATACTCCCAGAGTAATGCAACCGTCAACAGAATCGATTTTGGAACACTTTCATCACCCCAAAAGGAAGCCTGGTGACCTTTAGCAGTCCCCCCCATTTCACCCTAGTACTTCTGTTCCTAGCAACCACCAATCTACTTTCTGTCTCTGCAGATTTGCCTCTCTGTGGACATTTCATAGAAACAGAACTGTACAAATGATAGTCCTTTGTGCCGGGTTGCTTGCATCTAGCATGATGTTTTCCAGGTTTGTCCGAGCTGTAGTGTGTGGCAGTACCTATTCCTTCTTGTTGCTGAGTAATGTTCCATTGTAGAAGTAGACTACATTTTATTTGCCCATTCATCAGCTGGTGGTCATTTGGGTTGTAGCTTTGTCTACTAGCAGTATTGCTATTCGTTTTTACATACAAGTTTTTCTAAAAAGTAATGTTTAATTATTTTTACTTATTTGAAAGGAAAAGAGTAAGAGAGGTACACAGAGATCTTCCATCTGCTGGGTCACTCCCCAAATGCCTGCAACAGTTGGGGCTGGGTCAGGCCGAAGCCAGGAGGCTGGAACTCAATACAGGTCTCCTGTGGGGGTGGCCAGGACCCAAGTCCTTGAGGCGTCACTGCTGCTTCCCAGGGTGCACATTAGCAGGGAGCTGGAATTGGGACTTAAATGCAGGCACTCTGATTGATAGGGGCTGTGGTTGTCCCAAACATTGTCTTAACTGCTGTGCCAAGGGCCTGTTCCTCATGTGTAAGCTTTTACGTGGACATAGATCTTCATTTCTCTTGTGTATATACCATATGTCATGTGGTAACGCTTTGTTTAACCCTTGAGAAACTGCTGGAATGTTTTCTAAAGCAACTACCATTTTACATCCCCACCTGTAGTGTGCGAGTGTTCCAGTTTTGCTACGTCCTTGCCAACACTTGTTATTATCTGTCTTCTGATTTTTTTTTTAAAAAGATCTATTTATTTATTATTTGAAAGGCAGAGTTACAGAGAGGCAGAAGCAGAGAGAGAGAGAGAGAGAGAGAGAGAGAGAGATATCTTCCATTCATTGGTTCACTCCCCGAATGGCCACGACGGCTGGAGCTGGGCCAGTCTGAAGCCAGGAGCCAGGAGCTTCTTCTGAGTCTCCCATGTGGGTGCAGGGGCCAAGGACTGGGGCCATCTTCTGCTGTTTTCCCAGGTTATAGCAGAGAGCTGGATCGGAAGTGGAACAGCCAGGACTCAAACTGGTGCTCGTATAGGATGCTGGTGCCACAGGCCTGTCTTCTGATTTTAACCATCCTGATGAGTGTAAAATGATATCTCATTGTGGTTTTGATTTGCATTTCCCTGGTGGCTAATGATGTTGAGTAGTTTTTGTGAGTTTATTAGTCATTTATTTTGTTTATAGAAATGTCTATTCAGATCACTTACCCATTTTTTTTTTTTTAAAGATTTATTTGAAAGGCAGAGTTATGGAGAGGCAGAGACAGAGAGGTCTTCCACCCACTGGTTTACCCCCAAAATGGCTGCAATGGCCAGAGCTGGACCAATCTGAAGCCAGGAACCAGGAGCTTCTTCCAGGTCTCCCATGTGGGTGCAGGGGCCCAAGGACTTGGGCAGTCTTCTGCTGCTTTCCCAGACTGTAGTAGAGAGCTGGAGTGGAAGTGGAGCATTATCTATTTTTTCTTTAGCTTGTGATGTTGTATCTAAGAAACCATTGCCTAATCCAAAGTTATGAGGGCTCATGGCCATGTTTTTTTTTTTTTCCCCTTAGATTTTTGTAATTTCAGGTCTTACATTTAGGTCCTTGACCCATTTTGGGTTGGTTTTGTATATAGGGTGAAGTTGAGGTCCTAGATTCCTGGATATTCATGCATTAGTATGTGAACATCAAGTTTTCCTGTCACCGTTTTTTGAAATGACTATTCTTTCCTGTTGAATTATCCTGGCACTGAAATGAACTTTTTTCAACATAATTCTCTGGAGATTCATCCAAGTCATTGTGTGTATCAATGGGTCATCCTTTTTCTTTTCTTTTCTTTTCTTTTCTTTTCTTTTCTTTTCTTTTCTTTTCTTTTCTTTTCTTTTCTTTTCTTTTTTTCTTTTCTGGCAGAGTAGGCAGTGAGAGAGAGAGACAGAGAGAAAAGTCTTCTTCTGTTGGTTCACCCTCCCAAATGGCTGCCACGGCTGGCGTGCTGTGCCAATCCGAAGCCAGGAGCCAGGTGCTTCCTCCTGGTCTCCCATGCAGGCACAGGGCCCAAGGACCTGGGCCATCCTCCACTGCCTTCCCGGACCACAGCAGAGAGCTGGACTGGAAGAGGAGCAACCGGGACAGAATCTGGTGCCCCATCTGGGACTAGAACCCGGTGTGCCAGCACCGCAGGCGGAGGATTAGCCTAGAGAACTGCGGCGCCAGCCGGGTCATTCTTTTTTGTTACTGAGTAATATTCCATGAAGTGGCTCATACCCCAGCTGGTTTAACTGTTCACCTGTTGAAGGACATCTGGTCTGGTTCCAGTTTTTAGTTTGCAGGTTTTTGTACGAACCTGAGTTTTCATTTTTCTGGGATAAATGCCCAGGAGTATAATTGATGAGTCTTATGCTAACCGCATGTTTAGTTTTTTTAAGACTACCACTGTAGCTGTAGTATTTTACATTCTCACTAGCAGTGTGTGAATGATCCAGGGTTCTGCAGCCGTTCTAGCATTTATGTTGTCACTATTTTTTATTTAGACATTCTGAGAGGTGTCTAGTGGTCTTAATTTGCATTTCTTTAATGCCTGGTGCTGTTGAACATCTTTTCACACACGATTTGCCATCTCTATGTCCTCTTTGGTGTTGTCTGTTCATATCTTTGCCCATTTTATAATTGGATTATTCATTTCTTTTGCTATTGGATTTTCAGGTATCAGTCTGCTGTCGGATGTCTAGTTTGCCAATATTTTCTCCTGGCTTGTGTCTTCTCATCCTACAGAGCAACCAGCTTTAGTTTTGATGAAGCCAATTTATCAAATTTCCCTTATGAGTGGTGCTTTTGGTATCAAGTGCAAGAACTCCTTGCCTATTAAACTTCCAGAGAATTTTCCTATTTTTTTCTCCCTAAAAGAAGTTTTACATATAAGGAAACATATAGTTTTACATATAAGTTTTATATATAAGTCCATTATCTATTTTGTATAAATTGTGAGATTAGAGTCAAGGTTTTTTTTTTTTACCTTGGGTAATTAATATTCTTAAGTGCTTGTTTATTTTAAAAGTAAGCACTTTTTATTTTTAAGATTTATTTATTTGAAAGGCAGAGTTATAGAGGCAGAGAGAGAGGTCTTCCATTTGCTGGTTCACTCTCCAAATGGCCTCAATGGCCAGAGCTGGGCCTATCCAAAGCCAGGAGCCTGGAGCTTCTGGCCCACGCACATGCAGGGACCCAAGGACTTGGGCCATCTTCTACTGCTTTCCCAGGTCATAGCAGAGGGCTGGATTGGAAGTGGAGCAGCTGGGACTTGAACTGTCGTCCATATGGGATACCAGCACTGCAGGTGGCGGCTTACCTGCTATGCCACAGCACTGGCCCCTCTTAAATGTTTTTAAAAGCTGATTTGTCAGGGCTGGCGCTGTGGTGTTGGGGGTAAAGCCGCCGCCACCAGTGCCAGCATCCCATATGGGCGCGGTTTCAAGTCCCGGCTGCTCCACTTCCGAGCCAGCTCTCTGCTATGGCCTGGGAGAGCAGTGGAGGATGGCCCAAGTCCTTGGGCCCCTGCACCTGCATGGGAGACCTGGAGGAAGCTCCTGGCTCCTGGCTTCAGATTGGTGCATCTCTGGCTGTTGCGGCCATTTGAGGAGTGAACCAGCAGATGGAACACCTTTCTCTCTGCTTCTCCTCTCTCTGTGTAACTCTGACTTTCAAATAAATAAATAAATCTTAAAAAAAAAAAAGAGCTGGCCAGCGCTGCGGCTCACTAGGCTAGTCCTCTGCCTTGCGGCGCCGGCACACCGGGTTCTAGTCCCGGTCGGGGCAACGGATTCTGTCCCGGTTGCCTCTCTTCCAGGCCAGCTCTCTGCTGTGGCCAGGGAGTGCAGTAGAGGATGGCCCAAGTCCTTGGGCCCTGCACCCCATGGGAGACCAGGAGAAGTACCTGGCTCCTGCCATCGGATCAGCGTGGTGTGCTGGCTGCAGTGCGCCAGCCGTGGCGGCCATTGGAGGGTGAACCACCGGCAAAGGAAGACCTTTCTCTCTGTCTGTCTCTCTCTCACTGTCCACTCTGCCTGTCAAAAAAACAAACAAACAAACAACAAGAACAACAACAAAAAAAAACAAAAAACTGATCTGTCAATCATCCAAAAATCCTGTCTAATGCTAGACTCTGGGAGGTTCTTTGGGGGTGGGTCTGAGTGTGTCTGTGGCAACTGCTTTCTAGCTAAGGCATCTGGATCCAGTTCTTTAACCACTCTTTAGTGTCAATCCCCTTGTTTTATACAGATAATAATAATACTCTCTTTTAATAAAGATGTATTTATTTGAAAGGCAGAGTAAGAAAGAGAGAGAGATCTTCCATCTACTGGTTCACTCTTCAAATGGCTGCAGTGGCCAGGCTGGGTTAGGCTGAAGCCAGGAGCCAGAAACTCCATCCTGGTCTCCCATGTGGGTGGCAGGGACTCAAGTACTTGAGCCGTCCTCCGTTGCTTTCTAGGAACATTTGCAGGGAGCTGGATCAGAACCGGAGCAGCGTGGACTTTAGTTCACTGCCCCCCAATATCAGCTCTGATAGTGCTCTTTACCATATCGTGTTAGTTTGGAGGTTTATGCCACGTGTGTTTGCTGAGTGCCTATTATATGCTAGGTGCTAGTGTGGTTGCTAGGAACATACGATGGCTAGGCAAATGCTGCCTGCTTCCTGTGAAACTAGCAAGAAGCTCACGTGCTGGTAGGAGGAGACAGACCGTAAATCAGTAAACAAGTGAGATACACAGTTTGTCAGATGGTGATGAGTGCTGGGAAGAAGAATGAAGCCGGGAAGGGAAAGGGGCGGGTGTGGGTGCTGGGTTGTTATTTAAAAAGACTGGGGCTTTCGTTGTGGTATAGCGGGTAAAGCTGCTTCCTGCGACACTGGCATCCGGTGTCTCCCAGCTGCTCCACTTCTGATCCAGCTCTCTGCTGATGTGCCTGGGAAAAGCAACAGCAGATGGCCCAAGTGTTGGGGCCCCTGCACCCACGTGGGAGACCTGAATGAGGCTCTTGGCTCCTGGCTCCTGACTCCTGCCTTTGGCCTGGCCCAGCCCTGGCTGTTGTGGTCATCTGGGAAGCGAACCAGTGGATGGAGGGTGGCTTGCTCCCTGTCTCTCCCTCTCTCTAATTCTGCCTTTCAAGTAAATAAATAAATCTTTAAAACATAAAAGATATTAAAAGGCTCAAGGGACCCTCTTCCTCAGAGGTGACACTGGAGCAGGGACGTGAAGGAGGCAAGGGACGAAGCCTGGCAGAGCTGGGGTGGGGTGCTGCGGGTAGGAGCCTTCCAGGCAGCCTGAGTAACAGCAGGTGCAAAGGCCTGGAGGCATCAAGCGGACCCGTGTACCTGGCCTAGTGACTGAGAGGAGAGGGCAGGAGAGAGCTCCAAGTGGAGGGGCATGTGGGACTCTGCTGTGTTATGCTGGGTCAGCTGCGGGGTTTGGAGAGCAGGAGTGAACATGATCTACTTTTTTTTTTTTAAGATTTATTTATTTGAAAGTCAGAGTTACAGAGAGAAGGAGAGGCAGAGGCAGAGAAAGGTCTTCCATATGCTGGTTCACTCCCCAATTGGCCACAATGGCTGGAGCTGTGCTTCCGAAGCCAGGAGCCAAGAACTTTTTCTGGGTCTCCCACATGCATGCAGGGGCCCAAGGACTTGGGCCATCTTCTACTGCTTTCCCAGGCCATAGCAGAGAGCTGGATCAGAAGTGGAGCAGCCAGGACAGGAACTGGCGCCCATACGAGATGCCGGCATTGCAAGTGGAGGCTTCACAGGCTACACCACAACGCCTGCTCTGAACTCAAGTATTCTGAAGTGGGATGCAGGCGTCTTAACCACTGGGCCTGACACCCGGCACACATCAAGGATTCCTGGGCCCCTTCGTGGAAAGAGACTCTGGGAGGGCGAAGGTATAGGGGGGAGGCCAGGGAGGAGCCTAGGGCAGTGATCATGGTGAGAGAGAGCTGGGGCTGGGATCGGAGTGGGGATGACGGCAGCGGGGAGAGGAGGTCAGATTCTGGGCTTATTCTGAGCCAGCAGCATTCGCTGATGGATTTGGAGATGAGATGAGAGAGGGGAGGTAGCGTCCGTCCGGGACGGCTCCAAGGTGTTGTGCTGGAGCAGCAGAGGGATGGAGTTGTCACTGGCTGCGATGGCGCAGGCTGCAGCAGGTGCCGGTCTGACAGGGGCCTCATAGATCAGGAGTTCCGTGTCAGAGATGCTGACTTGGAGAGACCTGTTAGACATTCAAGTGCAGATATCCATCAGGCCGATGGATATATGAGTGTGGAGTTCAGGGAAGAGGTTCAGGCCGCAGACATAAATTTGGAAGTAGTCAGGGTAGATGGCGTGGATGGTATTTAAAGCCATGGGACTGGGGGAGATCTTCTTTGCTAGTGGTTCTCAGCAGGGGCGATTGTGTCTCCCGGGAGACATTCGGCACTGTCTGGAGACATATTGGTTGTCACGACTGGGCAGTGATGGGGGGCTGCTGGCACCCGAGTCAGGGCCAGGGAAGCTGCTAAGAATTCTGCAGTGCCCGGATGGCCCCTGAATGATCTAGTCCAAAATGGCAGAGGTGCTGAGGTCAAGAATGTCTGATTTCCTCCCCTGCCGGGCTGAAGCTGCAAGCCGGGAGCCCCATCCAGGGCTCCCACATGGGTGGCAGGGGCCCAAGTGCCGTCAGCTGCTTCCTCCCAGGGTGTGCATTGGCAGGAAGCTGGGATCTGAAGCGGAGCTGAGACTGGAACCCAGGCAGCCTGATATGGGATGCGGGTGTTTCGAGTGGCATCTTAATGTTGAGCCAAACACCCACCCCCGCTCTTGGGTTTTTAGGGAGTAGGTTCAGATGGAAGAGGGGAGTTGTGAAGCCCGAACCTGGCAGCCTCCAGTGTTTTGGGCTCAGCACAGGTAAATGCAGGTAACTGTATTAAATGCACGTGAAGCACACAGTAGGCACTCAGTGAATGACAGCTGTCGTTAGAGTGCTATAATCTTCCAAGGCAGTCCTGGTCCGCCACTCAGAATGGAAGCAACCAGCGCTCGGGGGTCACAGGGAATCTGTTGCGGCCCCTTCTCTGTGCAGGTGGGGAGGCTAACAGCCTGGGCTCCCGTGGTAGGGTAGAACCCAGGCTTCATGGTGCTGGCTTTTGATTGCTCCTGCTTTACAAGGTGAGGAGGCAGACTTAGAGACTGAGTCTCTTGCCCGAGCCTTCACAGTGAGTCTGCAGCAGAGCCAGAACCAGACTTGAATTTCCTGATTTCCTGCGCGGTGTTTTTAGCCATAGCAGCGGCGGCAGCTGCAGCTCCCGCCACCACGGGCTGACTGCCCACTTGGTACCAGGTGCTGCCACACACGATACCTGGGCAGGGTTGGGCAGGCGCAACCTCATCCTGCCCCTGGTAATTACATGCTCCTCTTGATTGGCATCACCACCCCTCCCAGCTCGGGCGCCTTGGCCAGGAGTTGTTTTGCTGTTGGCAGCTGTGTTTTTGTCTTCTCCCTCCCCATGAAGCTCCCCTCTCACTATATTATTTGCTGTGAAAACAATAATATAGCATCAGTAAAAGGCGTTTAAAAAACTACTCTCAATCTCCCCATCCCAGCCCAACAGCTGTTTTGATTTTTCCGTTGTCTTCAAATCTGTGTTGCGCAGTCCACGCGTTTGCACACCCGCCCTCGGGATGAGGTGGTGGGGAGGATCCAGGTGCATTTGCTTGGTGCTGTTACTTGTGCTGTGTTGTTTGTCATCATTGTTTATTGGCCACGGGAATCTATTGAGTGTCCAGATCCCTGTTGTTATAAATCGTGCTGCATTGAAAAAGACGGCGCTCAAAGTTTTGTAGTTTTTGTCCTAAGCATATTGTTCGGTGCATATGGTCAGGAATAGTTAAAGAAAAGGCTTTTTTTTTTTTTTTTTTTTTTTTTTGACAGGCAGAGTGGACAGTGAGAGAGAGACAGAGAGAAAGGTCTTCCTTTGCCGTTGGTTCACCCTCCAATGGCTGCCGCGGCCAGTGCACTGCAGCCAGTGCACCGTGCTGATCCGAAGGCAGGAGCCAGGTGCCATGGTGCCGGCCAAAGAAAAGGCTTTGATGTATATTGATGTTTGGTTTTTTCATTTTATTTGAAAGGCGGAGAGACAGAGAGAAAGAGACAGCCATAGAGACATCTTCTATCTGCTGGAGACATAGATTGTTTTTTTAA